>NC_044322.1:12218752-13537735 GCF_007399415.2 Gopherus evgoodei
GATAGGTCTGAGACCTCCGTTCGACTTGGGGATTAGGGAATAACGGGAGTAAAACCCCTTGCCCCTTTCGTCCATCGGCATCTACACCTCTTGTAAGAGGAATTGCTCGTGAGAGGGGTCCCTGAAAAGGGACAGGGTTGGAACAAACTGGAGGTGGTACCCATAGTCCAGTGTGCGTAGGACCCAGCGATCTGAAGTTAACTGGGATCCCGCCAGGAGGAAGTAGGAGTGGGATCCTGGCCTGTAACTGGTATGCCGCCCTCTGGCGCATCTTCGGAAGTTCGTCTTTGGTCCCGGTGGTGGTTGCGAGGGACCTTGATCTTGGCCCTCTTGGGGTCCTGACGGTCGTCTGCGACCACCTCGGCCATGCCGCCTGCCAAAGTCCTGTCTCTGGCTAGGCACGGAGTACGGCAGTGTGGCTGGAGACGGAAAGGCCTGCGTTTGGTCACTGGCGTATGCACGCTGAGTGAGTGCATTGGGACCCTGTTGTCCTTCAGGCTTTGCAGCCTGGGGCAGTCTTTGCCGCGAAGAGGTCTTTACCATCAAATGGTAAGTCCTGAATGATATACTGCAGCTCCGGCGGGAGGCTTGAAACTTGAAGTCATAAGATGCGCCTCATGGCAACACCCAAGGCCAGAGTCCTGGCTGCTCAGTGTGCTGCATCCAACAAGGCCTGGAGGGAAGTTCTGGCCACCTTTTTCCCTTCCTCCAAGAGGGCAGTGAACTCTTGGCGGGAGTCTTGAGGGAGAAGCTCCATAAACTTACCCACCGCCACCCAGGTGTTATAATTATAGCAGCTAAGCAAGGCTTGTTGATTTGCCATGCAGAGCTGTAAGGCCCCTGCAGAGTACACCTTGCGGCTGAGTAGGTTCATTTGCCTAGTCTCCTTCGATTTCAGGGCTGGCGCCTGCTGGCCTTGCCATTCCCTCTCCTTAACAGACTGAATGACTAGTGAGCAGGGAGCAGGACGGAGATACAAGTAGTTGTACCCTTTAGAGGGCACCATATATTTACGCTCGAATCCCCTGGCCACAGGAGGGATAGAGGCTGGGGACTGCCATATAGTACTGGCATTCGCCTGGATGGTCCAAATAAACGGGTAGGGCCGCTCTAGCGGGGCATCCGGCAATAGAATGTCCACTACCAGGTCCTCTACCTCCGGGACCTCCTCCACCTGGAGGTCCATATTGAGTGCTAACCTCCTTAGGAGGTCCTGATGGGCTCTCAGAATAGTGGTAGGCACATCAGAATCGTGGTCCTGAGCATAAGAGCTGTCCACGTGGGATGACACTGATGCGTGTCTGGATGGCCATGGAGGTGCTGAAACACCATGGACAGAGTCTCTGTTTCTATCGGACCTTGCCCAACTCGGCACTGGGAGGCGTACTGGTACCTGGAACGAGATCCGGACCTGCAGCCAGAGCAATGCCAGGAGGCCGACCGAGATCTCAAGGCTCGAGGTTGGGAGTGGCTACGGGAGTCACAGTGCCTGCAGTGGTGCCGGGAGCTGGAACGGTGCCAAGAGTAGTGGGTCGGCAAACGGGATACCGACAGATGTGGCGAGTGTGACCGGTACCGAGGAGGAGAACAGCACTGGGACTGCAAGTGGCGTCGGGAGCGAGAGTGCCGACAACACCTGAAGCGTCTGTGGGACCGTGATCATGAACTGTGCCGCTTGGCACTGAGATCCCTCGCCGCTGGGAATATCTCCGGCGTGGAGAGAACAGTAAGCTCAGCCACAGCGCGTACCGGGGAGCTGTCAGGCACCGGATTCGACGGCCCTCATGGGACTGGGATCGATGGTGCCGACGTCGTCGGTGCCTTGGCAGGTGTTGGTGCTGGGTGATCAGACTTAGACGAGCTCTCAGGCTGCGGTACAGTTGGCACGGAAGCAGCAGGAGCAGGGAGCTCAACCACGACGTGCACCGGGGAGCTGTCGGGCACTGGATTCAGTGGCCCTCGTGGGACCGGGATCAACGGTGCCGACATCATCGGTGCCTCGGCAGGTGTCGGTGCTGGGCGATCCGACTTAGATGAGCTCTCTGGCTGCGCTGCAGTTGGCACGGAAGCAGGAGGAGTCTTAGACTTTCTCAACCTCGGAGAGAGGGAGTGGTGCCGAGTTGACGTCGGTGCCAGCGATGGCTGGTGCCGAGAGGCCTTGGCAGTACTGGCGCAGTCCAGTGCCGAGGAGGCGCTTCTGCCCGCTAAGTGACCAGCGCTCAGTGCTGAAGGCAGAGGGGTAAGTGAAAGTCCCGCTCCTTTTTGTTCTCGGCTTACAAGCCTTGCAAATGGTGCACTTAGCTGTCAAGTGCGATTCCCCGAGGCACTTCAAACAGGAGTCGTGCGGATCTCCTGTCATCATCGGCTTGTGTCAGGCCGAGCCCGGTTTGAAACCCGGTGAGCTGGGCATGAGCTCCGGCACCAGGTGCGGGGAAGGGGCTACTCCCCGAACCCCGCTAACTATTACTAAACTAACTATGCTAGTAAAGAAAAAAACAAACAAACGTATAACTATATATATAAAAGGGTTATAACTATATACACGATAAAAAATGAGAACTACGAGTAGCTAGGGAAGTGGAGGTCAGCTAAGCCGCGCTCCACTGTTCCAATGACCGACACGGGCGGTAACAAGGAACTGAAGGGTGGTTGGGTTGGCAGGGGTATATATCTGGCGCCATAGCGGCGCCACTCCAGGCGGCGCCCAGCCGACCCAACGAGTGTTGCTAGGGTAAAAATCTTCCGACAAATGTGCATGTGGCGTGCACACACCTAACTGGAATGGATAGGACTAACTGGAACGGATATGAGCAAGCACTCAAAGAAGAAATATGAATTCTTAATCAATTCAGTTTACTTCACTGCATGAAATCAAATGCTTGCTTCACAGTGTTTTTTCATGGTGTTAAGCATTATGGAAGACCAAGTTTAAGTAATAATAATGCTTTACCCTTGTATGCCCCACCTTTGTTCCAAAGTAATTTACTAAACACTACAACCCTGTAAAAAGAAATATTCTTATAACTCATTTTGTGTATGGGTAAACTGCGGCAGAGAAGGGTTAAAGCCACAGGGAGTCAGGAGTAGAGGTGAGAGTCTGGGATCCCAATTTCCTGCTCTAACCATGGAACATATTGCCTCTCAATTGAGGACACTGTTTGATTTGCTAAGTATAATGCCAAACCTAAGAGAATTTTACCTCTACGTGGGTAACGTAGCTCTAACATGAAAATTTCAATATAATTTGGCATCCTTTTCTATTCCAAGACATTTCAGTGTTAATAAGAGCCATAGAAATACTTTGAGATAATTTTATTTTGTTTCACATGCAAAGAAGTGGTTTGACATTGAGCTGAAGGGAGCCAAATAATTTTAAGAGGGTCTCACACAGCACATGTGATTTTGCAGTGGGAGGGATGGAGAGCAGGTCTGTCTGGAGGATATTTTGGTCACCTTAAAAAGAACAAGGAGTACTTGTGGTACCTTAGAGACTAACAAATTTATTTAAGCATAAGCTTTCGTGAGCTAAAACCTACTTCCTCAGATGCATGCAGTGGAAAATACAGTAGGGACACACACACACACACACACACACACACACACACACACACACACACACACACACAGAGCGAACATGAAAAAATGGGTGTTGCCATACCCACTATAATGAGTGTAATCAGTTAAGGTGGCTTATTGTCAGCAGGAGAAAAAACAACTTTTGTAGTGATAATCAGGATGGCCCATTTCCAACAATTGACAAGAAGGTGTGAGTAACGGTAGGGGGAATAGTTCTACTTTGTGTAATGACCCATCCACTCCTAGTCTTTATTCAAGCCTAATTTAATGGTGTCTAGTTTCTAAATTAATTCCAGATCTGCAGTTTCTCGTTGGAGTCTGTTTTTGAAGTTTTTTTGGTGTAGTATTGCCACTTTTAGGTCTGTAATTGAGTGTCCAGGGAGACTGAAGTGTTCTCCAGCTGGCTTTTGAATGTTATGATGTCTGATTTGTGTCCATTTATTCTTCTGCATAGAGACTGTCCAGTTTGGCCAATGTACATGGCAGAAGGGCATTGCTGACACATGATGGCATATATCACATTGGTAGAATCTCTCCAGGCCAGGCACGGAACAGTTTTTTGGCAAACCGTTCTCAAAAGATCTCTTATCGTTATATTCCTAATCATAGCGAAAGTTTCTAGAGTCCAGTTCCCTGATTCCTCAAGCTGCAGCAGCACCAGCCCTGGCCCTGGTGTAAGTCTGAGTAACCCATTAGGTTGCTACAACATATGACAGCTGATTGTAGTCCCTAAGGGACAATATGCCAATTTAGAATTTGCAGAGCAGGGATGCTCATCCCCTCCCTGCTCCTGTTATGCCATTTCCTTCCCCTATACACTGGGGTAATGTTGCGCTTTTGTGACTTTACAAAGACACATATTACGACATAGACATTGCAGTGCAATGTTAGGGTGCCACTCTGCCTCTCTGATACATCTCCTCTTTCTACCACCTTATCCCTAGCTGCTGTTTCTCCTTGTCCCCACCTTCTTTAGCTCTTTGGAAGGATATGAAGGGGTCCCCAGTAACCTGAGGCCCAGAGAACTCACTCTCACTGCTGCCTTTGTATGAGACCAAGTAGAGTTAGAGAGGCTCCTCTCAGATCCACAGACACCCCAAGTGCCCCACATGGCTCTCAAGCCACTGGCTGAGTGTCACTGTTAGAGAGCATCGAACATATGGTCTGGTTTTGATCGTTCAATCATGTTCAAACTCTTCCTACACTTATTTATTAAAGGGTGCCAGTTGCAACACAGGTTGATCTTGTGACTTCTAACATCTTAGTTTGTGAGGCATGAGTCTCAGTGCTACAAACAGTGAGCTGAGCGCTGTCTAGTTTCCCTCTGTGCCATTCTCAAAAATCTCCATCTTTTCTTGGCTCCTGGCCTACCTTAACCCTTCCTGTGGTACAACATTATAGCCCATGGTTTTCCCTTCAATAATGCATGTCTCCAAACATTCCCATAGTCTTTAGAGCATTGCTCCACTGCAGCCCTGAGTTAGCATCAAGAGCAGAGTTTACTCTGAACTGACAAGGGAATTTTCAGTTCCTTAAAACCCATTTCTTGTCAATGTTGGCAGCTAAATATTTCATGCCCTCTGGTCTCGCAGTGCCTCAGGGGCCTGACTGCTGTGACTTTTCTAGTCACTATAAATGATGAAAAGATAGTTCCCCAAGCTGAGTTTTTTAAAAACTTTTCTGTTGTGTCTGTCTGTCTCAGGACTATCCGAGAACAGCTCCTTTCACTTTAAAGAACGGGGAGACAAGGGATGCAGATGGCATATTTTGAACCCATCTCAGAACTGTTCAAAGAGGACATTATTATATAAAAGCTATAAGCGAGCTGAAAATATATTTTTAAAAAAGCCTTGCCCACAATAAACTTCCTCTGGCTGGCACTAAGATCCTGTTAAAGAAAGGAATATGCTTGTGAGATGGGGGCCATTATGCTGCAAGATGGCCTTTAACCATCAAAATTTACCTCTATATGAGGCATGAGAGCTTTTAAACGTGTAATTTTAGCCTTTTCATGAATTGCGGCCAGTGGGAACCTGCTACAAAGAAGCAAGAGTAATCTTTTCAAATTAGGGGGGAAAACATGAAGAATAGATTCCATACGGGAGCATGAAAATTATGTAGGTAGTTACAAAAGGGAAACCCCATTGATATCCATTGTGGCTGAATAACAGTACTTAGCCCACCAGCTAGGATTTATATTTTTGCAGAACGCGGTGACATTCCTCTGGCCATCCAATAATAAATGGCAAAAAAGGTTTTAAATGACTGTACCTCCAAACTGGCATTATTTGATGGGATGGGCATCACCCCAGAAAATTGAGTCCTGGCCAATAACAGGTTTGCCTACTGTCCCAGCCACAAATAAAGAAATAATCAAACACAGAACTTTTGGGTTTTTTTGCCTTAACCAGCAGAATTTAAAAGCCCAGGATGACGGTAGCTGCAACCAACTTGCAATTTGATGCAATTCAAGATACTTGATTTTCCAGCTGATGTTAATTTTGGCACTACAGCATCCTATCACTATTTCCCAGATGTTAATTTGATTCAGTCCTTAAACTGTGCTGTGCCAAATTATCTAGTGACAAAAAAGCAAGCCTGCACCTAGTCATTACAGGAGAGCAAGAGTAAAACTGGCTTGGTCTTTTGATTTGATACAAGTTTTGGTACCTGAGAAATGTCCATGGCAGAGTCACAGCTGAGAGGCCTGGCAGATGTCAAATCATTGGAGCCCAGCATGGTTGAGATGATCCCATTCTGGTCAATACGTCTGATCATGGTGCCATCTACAAAGTAAATCAACCCAAACTTGTCCACAGTGATGCCTAGGAAGGAGAAGAGCAGGGAAATCACAAACAAAAGGTCACCAGAGGATAAAAAAATACCTTGCTGAAGCAACAACTGTTTTTTAGCATTGCTCGACAATCGACATATGCCTCTTTATAAATGAGGATGTCTAAGGGCTTGTGCCAACTCCCACTGGAGTGAAAGGAGTTCAGAGCCTAAGTGAATGAGGACGTTGGGAGAAATTTATTTAATGGAATAAAAGTTAATTCTACTTGATTTGGCCAACCAGTGGGCCAATGAAACTTGGCACTACTCCACTGAAGTCAGTAGCAACTAACTGCTGCAGAGAACTAGGCCCTACAATTTTGTTTAGGAATCACTGTCCACTCTTTGAACGTAGTATGGGATTTTCAATAAATTGCTGAAAGAAAAAGAGAGCGTTTCCATATATTAATCCCACAGCATTTTAACTAACCTGTTTGTGAACACATGCAGACCACTTATTTCATTGTCTCATTCTCCTTTCACACAAGACACATTCTAAATGTCCAATTTGAACTTTTCCATCTTTAGCTTCAGACCACTGGCTCCACGTTTCACTACCCTCAGGTCCTTGCTAGCATCACTTCTCAAGCACTTGCCCTGTTTACATAACCCCCCTTAATTCTCTTTTTCCCAGGCGCTCTCTACTCTGCATTTCTAAAGTCTCTGTCATAAGAGGCTCTCATAGGGCTTTATACTTACAAATTAGACCTCACAGTACCCTTATGAACTAGGCACGATCATCTTCATTGTGCAGATGGAAAAAAATGAGAGATCAAGTGACTCTCACAAGGTCGCACCGTGAGTCACTGGCAAAGCCCGGAACAGAAATCAAGGATCACATTCACCTCTCTTTCATATTGGTGTAAATCAAGAGTAGAAGTTAATGGAATTCTCAATCTTAGTGTTTTATACAGCTGCCCAACACTGTAATACCTGAGCCCCTTCAATATAAAATGATGGCAATACTGAATGTCCATGGTGGACTTCATGGAGTCTCTGGCAGGTCTCCCTTTTCAGGTTAAAACTCTGCTTAGGGAAGGGTTTTTCCATCTTTTAGATTCTAATAATTTCATATTTTGGGTTCAGATTTCTTTGGCTAGGAGAGGGTAACAATAATGGGAATGTCATTCTACTGCTCAAAAGGCCTTTTTTGAAGACGAAGGTTTTGCAGCATTTCCTAAAGACTCTCGGCTCCCCTGATCTCTGGGAGTATGGTTCATAACCAGATCCCCTGGCTGAGAATGCTTTGTCCCAGGCTTTGTGATGTGCACTGCCCCAAAGGAGTGCAATTATACGTTGAAATTCAGTCTTTGATGTAGCTGCGGTTTGAGCCATTAATTGCTTTGAAGATTAGGACCAAAGTCTTAAACTGACATCAGAAACTGACTGGGCCTGACATTTGTGCATGGGCCTGATAAGCTCATGGTGACCTAAACCACGGAGAAGGTGTTCAGCTGCATTCTGTACCAGCTGAAGTCTGGGCATCATCTTCACATTCAACTTCAGATACAGTAAATTACAGTAATCCAATCTGGAGGACATGAATGCATGGATCACTGCGTCCAGGTGCTCATCTGTGCATACGGGACAAAGATTCATAGAGAGCTGGAGGTGAAAAAGGGCATTTTTAGATAGTGATGCTTCCTGATCATACAAACTTAGCAAGGAGTAAAACAGGACGCTGAGGCTTCGCAATACTTTGATGAAGGGGGTGTACACCTTTAATGAAAGGTGGAGACAACATCTTGGCCAGTTCTATGACGTGTGTCCCCTTTCCGACTAGCATCACTTTAGTCTTGCTTTGGTTCAGCTTGAACCAGCCATTCTTTATCCGGGAGTTGGATTTCTTGGCTGCATTCTGATATTTTAGCAGTGGCAGTGGTTGCATTGGTTTAGAATGAGACATCTAGCGGAATAATACTGGCATACTATTGGCAGCTAAGTCCTTGGCATCTCACTAGCTCACCCACCAGTTTGGGACATGTACATTATGGATACTTGTGGGAATCTGCATGTGAGGACATTTGGAGAGGAAGAGTAGATACCTAACACTACCCTCTGAGTTCTGTGGCAGAAGAATGATTGAAACCATTGTAGTGCTGGGCCATCTACTCTTGCTATGTCATGTAGATAGGCTGTCAGTAGCCTGTGTCTCATTGTGTCAAAGGCTGCAGAGAGGTCAAGTAATATGAGCATAGAGATCTTGCCTTTCCCATGGACTTAAGGAGGTTGTCTTTTAATGCCACTAGAACAGTTTCTGTGCTGTGCCATGGTCTAAACCCTGATTGTGAGCCAACCAGGAGGTCACATGCCATTAGTGCTTGGCGATCACTATTTTCTCAGTTATATTGCCCAGGAATGGGTAGTTGGACTTGGGATGGTACTGCACTTTTCAAAGGGTTGAGTAGGTGTGCATCTCTGAAGAAGGGCATCAACTATTTCCATTAGTAGTGGGCTTAGTTCTTCACTGGTTTTTTTAATCAGCCAAGGGCTGGGACCCATTTCAAAGCTTGGGGCTTTAATATTTTTCAGAGCTTCTTGAGCTTCAGCATATATGATAGGGCCAAGCTCAATCAGAGGTTGGGGATGGATCATACAATTTGGTCAGGGCTGGAATTTTCTTTCCTAGTTAGTTCCATATGCTTTCGGTTGAGCGTATCAGCAAAGTATTCTGACAGCTCTTCACAGCGGTCGACACTTGGGTCTGATGTCTGGGCAATGCAGTCTGGGCTGATTAGACAGCTACAGCAAAATCAGGATATGTGTATAGGGCTCAGTTATAACCACCAGCACAATACAACTTTATTTTGCATAGTATCTTTCCTAAAAATTGTAATCCCAAATGCTTGAGTGAGTTGTCTAGTTAAATAGTAACAGAGAAAGAGAATTCAGTGGTATAGACAAAGGAAGAAAAGGGCCTGATCCTTGGTTCAGCCTGAGTCCCCCTTTCCCTGCTGGCTTAAAGCTGCCCTAAAGGAGTAGATGGGGATTCCTGATGTAGGGAAATCCTAATGCTGCTCTCCATGCAGGCTGTGATGAGGGCAGTGCAGTGCCTCTGTTTATCGTGGGCCAACAGAATGGTCCCTAGTGGATTGTCCAGCTGGGGCTGCTCTTTAGACTGGAGGCTGGCAGGGGAGAAAGGAAGGTTGTTTAGAGCCCTCTCAACTTCTCCTCATTGCCCCATGAACTCACCATAGATCAAACCCAGAAGATAGGATACAGGCACTAAATATGTGCCATCAGCCTCTCTTTGTATGGTGTATATTTCATACCAGATCACTTTACTTGCTCTTCTTGGAATTAAACTTTTGGATCTTCTCACAATGAGGAGCTCCACCCTCCTTTAGACAGATGCCTTTGAAATGGGTAATTTTCAGTTTGGAGGGAGAGAAGTAGCTCATGATTACTGTGTAGCAGATTATAGTGGTCAGGGCTATTCTTGGGCTTAATTTACCACTTCAACTCTTAATGGAATTTTCATTTTTCCTCTCTGGAAAGGGACCCTTTTGGGGAGTTAATTACAGGAAGTTCCATCTTTTGGGCAGGCTACTTACAGCTGAGGCTAGTTCACTGTCTGAACTGAAGTTCACTAGTTCACATGTTGAACTGAAGGCCTCTGAAGTGTACGTTGCATTGGTACAAGCCTTCTCTTGGTTACCTACAGCAACATAATTAGAGTTAAAGATGGTTGGCCTGCAAATCAAAAGCCCAGCTGTGCAGCTACCTTAATCAGATGAGATTCCCACTGATGTTACCTGAGTAAGGACTGCAGTACGGCGCCTCAGAATTTTAAGATCTGGGCTGCCAAATGTGAAATCGCCTCAACTCCTCTGGGGTGGTCCAACATCCTTTCGCAAGCAGGGCTTGTGGTACTACTGAAGTGTCATGATAATGAGTTATGCTGGTGGAATGCTGTGTCATGAGGGCATTTATTTTGTAACGTCAGGGCCTTGTGGCCTGGTGACAGGACAGCACAAAGTTGCAGGGCAAACTGACACCAGAGAGTAGGAACAGCTAAAAGTAGTTACCCTACACCTGGGAACCTACTAACAAAAAATCCCAAAAAGATAATATGAAATGAATGTGGCAGCTCATGGTGCACAGCCCAATACATATGATGCTGAATGGAGATCCTCGTCCCATGGCAGAGATGATGTAAAGGAATGGGATCTCCTCTAATCCTCGCATCCTGAATACAAGTTAGTTAGGTTCAGGAAAAAACCCATACATGGAACTTCCTTGTCTGGCTGGATAAGTGCTTGTCTTTCCTGTTATTTTTTTATTCTGCTAGAACTGATGAGCACTTAGTGAACAATTGAGGTTTTGCTCATGCATTCAGTACTACACACCGACAGAAACGATCTGTCCTCAAATTAATTACTTCTTTTTGCATCTCTTTTGTGGTGCTAATGTATGGACTTTTTTCCCCCCCTTCTGAAACAATCTTCATATTGTGTCAGTCTTGTCACTTGGATCTCTGTTAATTGCAGGTTTCTTGGCAATTTCACTGCCACAACATTTTCGTGACAAGACCCACTGGCGAATGCTTAGATGGAAAAAAACACTCTGACAAGCTGGAGTTCTAGTATTTTTTTAAAGCTTGCTTGTAGAATAAGATCAGTATTAGCAGATGATAATTAGAAAGTGATAATACTTAAATGTACAGAGTATACTGAAATTCATTAGCATCTGAAAGCTCTGCCACACTGTGTGTCAAATGAATTGGAAGGGCCAGACCAGTGATCAACAAATCTGCAACTGCCACGTGTTTTATATATTGATCTGCTGTATTTCTAATATTCCTTGTTTCAGCAGAGGAGCCAAGGAGGGAATGGGCCATGGAGAGTCCAGGTGAGGGTTTTGATACCTTGGGCCTGATTCTCCATTGGCTACAGCTAGCTCTGCAAGACTCTCACATTCATCTTCTTGAGTATTTTCTGGCAAGTGGGAGAGATCCCCTTGCTGAAGCTGTCCATGCAAGCAAAGACCTCTGCTTCCCTGGTAGCTGCATACATGCTGGAAAGGGGACCTTGCTTCTCTGCTGCAAACCAAAGTTCCTGCTCCCATGCCTAGATTAATATTTGGGTCATGAAGTGGCTTCAGACTTAGAAAGAGTAGAGCCTGGCAAAGCTAGCTGCAGAATGAATCTTCCAAAAGCTTCCCTGGCCAGTGGCTGCCCGAAGTCCTGGATACGTTCAGCCAGCTTGGCACACAGAAGAGTTTTATACTCCCCTCTGCCCATTTACACGCATTGGCACTCTGCTCTCCAGAGAAATACAGAAGGTAGGGGCAAGTCTGAGGACTGCTGGTTACAGGTCTAAGAAGTCATTTGTTTGCTCTCGTTGTATTTCATAATAGTTCAAAATGAAAGAGAGTTCACTGGTACGCTAGAATGATTGGTAGTGAGCCAGTAAATGACGTTGACACTATTTTGTCAACATTACTTTTCAGTGTTAATTTATTGAGATGAATGGGGAACAAGTCACATTAGTCAGAGCTATTTACTCAGGTGACTACAAATTCATGGATAAATTCACAACGATTTCACTTTTGAGGTGGAGGAGCAGCCTCCGAAGAGTTCAAATCACTAAGAGGAGGGATCATGAAGCTGGTAGACCAGAACTCTTGAGTTCTGCTCCCCACAGTGGCCCCCGTAATACTTGGCACAATTTCACAACAACATACTACAAATATTATTTAGGTAAGCTTCACAACACCCCCAGGAGGAAGGGAAGTATGATTTCTCCCACCTTCCAGAAGGGGAAATGGAGGAAACATAACTAGACCACGCATAACAAAGATTCACAACGGGAGCCGACACAAAAAGTCGCTAAATTAATTCTTGTTTCTCGGATGCCATAACAATAATGTCATCTGTATGTCAGAAAAAGTATTTCTCAACCCGTCTAGCCAGAAGAGACACAGCCTGGCTGCCTCCACCTCCACTGTGAAAGCAACACATGAAAGGCTCCATGTATTTGTCAGGAGGTTCCGCCACTCCAGAGATTCCAGCCGGGTGCACAGGCTTAGAGATGGGAGTGCTGATGGAAAACGGGGTCCTATAACCTCTCCCTGTGACTGAGAGAGAAACCTGACACACACTGACACTAAATGTGCAGATGTAGCGGCCCAAGTGTGACTTTTTTGTTTTTAAAGCCAACACCTCATAAATAGTTCCCTGGGTTCCTAGCCAACAGGCAACAAGACCTGCAACAAGAGCGGCAGAAAGGGCTCATTGTGCATATAACTAATCTATAACAGCAGCATCAGTCAGTCTCTGCACAGGATCTTCCCTCACTTTTAGACATAAAGCTGTTCATCATATAGTAAGAATGAAGGTATTTCCTCTTAAGAAGATAAAGCTGTGGGGCTGACTTCCCTTTGGTCGCAACCCAGCCGCTGCATTTGAATACAATCCATAGTTAAAGTGAGAACACGTCTTTGCAACACAAGCCTGTCAACGCGGAGCAAAACCAAATGAGTGTAAAGACCACCATCCCAGTGAGATAACACATGCATGGGAAGCATATGTCCTACTTGGAAAGGTATCTGGGCCTTTTGGTTGAAACATTTGAATAAAGATGGGAAAGCCAACAGTACCCTCTCTCCTACATATATCACAGCCTCACTGCAATCTGGTCTTAAGATTGGATTTATCGAGAAACAGTGGCTGGCTCAGGAGGTTGGTAATTGCATGCAGAGCTCATCAATTTTAGATTGCCAGTCTGAGGACCTGGCTACATAAAGAGTTGCACTGGTTTGACTAAATGTGCGATTTTAAACCAAATTGGTTCAACCAGTGTAAAAGTCCATGTAAACTCTCTTATTTTGGTTTAAGTAGGCTTATTTCAGTTTAGGTTAAATTGACCAGAACAGGTTTAAACTACACTGAAATAAGACACTTTTGTATCAAAATTAGTGTCCATCTCGTCTTTTGCATGGGTTTAACTATACTGGTTAAAATCGTATTTGTAGTTAAATCAGTGTAACTTTCTCATGTAGACAAGCCCTGGATCACAAGGGATCAAACTGCAGTGTGTAACCCTACCTTCAGCTTACCTCTGAGAGATACCTGAGGGGTTTGTCTCTATTTTATATACAGCAACACTTGCAGAGCCTTTTATGCCAATAAAATCTCAATGAACTGAACGGAATTGAATGTAGTCCAGATGGGTAGTGACCAAAAGTTGTAATTCTCTCATGGTGCTTTGGGGGGCTAAGTGGTATATGAAATGGATTGGTCCTCTCAGTACAGTTCCCACTGGACACATGTCCATAAAATCACCCCCCTCCAAACTGGCACCATTCTTAGCAGTCTCAATACAAGGCTAAGGACTGGAAGGGCCTGGGGTTGAACGATTCACTCATCCCTAGTGGTGATGCCTCCAGTTCAGGACTAAGGCCTGGTCTACACTGGTGGAGGGAGAGGATCGACCTAAGATACGCAACTTCAGCTACGAGAATAGCGTAGCTGAAGTTGACGTATCTTAGGTTGATTTACCTCGCATCCTCACAGCGCAGGGTCAACTGCCGCTGCTCCCCCATCGACTCCGCTTCCGCCTCTCACCACGGTGGATTAGAGGAGTCAACAGCAGAGGAATCAGGGATCCATTTAGAGCATATATATTAGACGCGATAAATTGATCCTCGATAGATCGAGCACTACCCGCCAGTCCGGCGGGTAGTGTAGACGTACCCTGAGGCACATTAGCGGGTTGCCCTGGGGAAGCTTGTATACCTGTTCTGTGGTATTCCAGAACTGTTGGTTTGGCACCTTTCTCAAAGCCCACTTTAAAATGCTTGTAAGAAGAGACTGCGTCTTACCCCTGGGGTTAGTGAGTGTTGCTTCGGTGCCTTTGCCCCCATCTCCGCAGCGGGTTTCATCAAAGGGAAGGCACTGATCCCCAGTCCCTGCCACCACCTCTGAATTCTTGACAACATCCTTCACAACGGAGGTCGACTTGATCTTATAGATGCGTCGGCTGTTAGTGTCAGAGAGGTAGATGGAGCCAGTGATTGGGTCCGATGTCAGGTAATACTTGTGAGCTGGGCTGTGGCTGAAAAACAAATATAGAGGAGTGTTATCTTCATTGGTAGATTTCAGTATTTGTTTCCCTAAGCACAAATAATACGTTGAAGCAGAAGTGCTGCAGCTCTACATCCAGTGGATTTAGCTCATTACGGCATACACTCCAACAGGACTAATGCTGGGTACATCACAAGCCAATTAAAGAGAAGCAATGTGGTCCTATACATAGGGAACTGGAGTGGGAGTCATTGCAGTTTGATCTTGGGTAAGTCACTTTGCCTCTCTATGACTCAGCTTCTCCGTCTATTGAATGGTCGTAATGAAAAAAAAACCCTTCTTTTGTAAAGTGCTTTGAGATCTAGGGGTAAAAGGCATTATCTAAAAGCTAAGTATTATTATTCATATAGTATTTGATTCTGCTGTCATTGAATTCAATGGCAAAATTCTCATTTACTTAACAGAGTCCTGAGGGTCCTATTCTACGTCTGTGGAAGTAAATGGGAGTTTTGCCATTGAATTCAATGGGAGCATCGATCAGACTCTTAAAATGACTCTCAAAGAGGCTGAATGATTTGCCCAAAGTAACACTGCAGGCCAGCAGCAGAGAAGAGAATACAGCCCTGGAATCTGGATTCCAGTCTATTCTAACCACTAGACATCACTGCCTCCAGAAACACTAGAAAGCAGGTTGGGAAAACACCGTGAGCAGACTGAAAAATGATATACTGTTTTTATAAATGCTACTGAGACCAAAGTCAGAAATGGATCAAACAAGAGTCTAAATAGAGACTGTATAATAGAATTAGATGGAAACAGCAGTAGACTTGAATTTACACATTTATTTAAGCCAAGGTCTTTGGAGGAAACTATATACAGTATAATATCTCTCTATTGTTCAGCTTAAGTGTTTGCCATCGCTAGGTATTGATTTACACTCTCTTCTAAGCCCAGGAATCAACAATGTTAAACTAATCATACCTATGGCATGAACCCAGCTCTACTTCCCACTCGGAGTTGCAAGGTAACTGTCAGGACGTGTTTGAAAATTTCTCCTCCTACATACTCCACTTCCTCTAAATTCTTCGGATCCCCATTAAATTCAGTGGCAAATTTACAGGAGGTGGATTTTGCACTCAATGAGCATTAAACCATCCTAGTGATCAGTTATTCTATGAGCAGCCAGTTGGGGATGTCTGCGTGGCAGTGCAGATTCCCCGCCCCTTTATCAGGCATTGCTCTCTCCCTTTCTTTTCAAAATACTGCTTGAGTCTCAATTTTAAAAGTCATGAATTGGTTCTTCATTCAAATTACTCACTGCTTTGGAAAAAAGCCTTTTGGATTTATCCTGGAAGATCCCTTGTGATTTATCCTATTAAAGTCTGAACAGATTTCATCTCCACAAATGACACTGATTCGTGCTAAATAAAATGCTCTGACCTTCAAGACAGCTCCACCTGGCATTTCAGTCTCTATCTGTACTCCTTTCCAATGACAGCAGGCTCGTAGGGTATTATTTCATTTACCTACATGTCACTCACATTAAGCAAGTGGCTTCCACCCTGGTGGAAAAAGGTGCCCCATGGGAATCCACCATCCATTTTGATCAGGCCCTTGTGTTTTCAACTAACTGTCTTTACAAAGCTCAGCTGAATGTCAGTCAGCCTTTGAGCTGTTCATAATCTCTACTATGTGAAAAAAGGTGGACAGAGGAGGACATTAATAAGAATACATTGCCATTTTGCAGTGTCATTTGCCTGGGAACCAGGAGTCCTGACTCTCAGTCCCTGCAAAATACTACTATTGTCATTTATTACTGGACTTCATAGCCTTGCTCTGGTGGTTTGTACGCTGGTTTGTCTTAGCGGTACCTATCTCACAAAAAGAGAGCCCCAAATAGTCCCTAATCTTAACCCCTAAACAGAACGAAAGCAAAATCGACACCAAAGTCAATGCCAGTCCATTTTAACCACTGATCAAACAACCAAGTAGAACAGCTCCAATTAGCAGAAAAAAAATCAAAATGCCACCTCTTGCTCAAATTTCATCAATCACCTTAACAGCTGTCCCTTCTATGTAATATTGGTAAAAGCTACTGGTAACCCAAGGTTAGTGTTACTAATCTAGGTTCTCGTTTTAGATTCTGGAGTGAGGGAGTGAGTGAATGAGTGAGTGTTAATTCACAGATTCTGAGGACAAATCAGACTGGCTGCTGCTGTAAATGCGTTATCACAGTAGCACGGTTATAATTATTAATTAAGTGAATCTCAGAAAGGTAGGATGTAAAGATTTATTTTAAATAAATCACTCATCAGATGGTAATCGCTTTGAGTCACTTGCAGCCTGGTCTGGATTTCAACCAGTGATCCAGCAGTGAAAGGCTCCTCAGTCAACTAATCACCCTTCTAAAGCCAGCGTTGTTGTTACTATTGCAAATTACTTTATACCAAATGCTGTCATTTCAGTTGCACTGCACTGGACCAACAATAGGGATCAAAAAGCATCTAGTTAATTCTCATTGGTTCAAGTTTTAGTCCATCTCTCAGTCTTATGTCCTGACCCCATTTGCACTCTCAAAACAACAGAAAACAGCCGGCAGAGCAACAATAACAGATGGAGTAAGCTATGCTGCTAGACAAAATCAGAAGCTATGCCTATCCTTTGATCTGATTACACTTGGGAGGGAAATCGCCTGTGGCAAGCAGGTCTCTGTTAGCAGAGGTAGGTCACATGATTATGGTTACATTCACACCAGGTAATGGTCACCCTTTTGCAAAGGGCCAGCACAGGGCCTAAGCTCCACTTCAGTATGCCCTTAGAAACGGGATCAGGTGGTATTTAGAGTGAATAGGCTTTGTGGTCGATACCTGCAGAGAGGTGAGTTTGACCGACCTGGACAAGGGGCTGCAGTCAATGCTGGCACAGACATATGGTAGTAAAGGAGGTATCATTACAGGTGTCATTCAGTGGATGAGATGTTGCAGAGAGCAGCACACCTTTGGTAGCTGTCCAGGTGGAAGTTAAAGATCCTATGGCATGTTTCACAAAAGCAGAGGATAACTCCACTATCCTGGACAATGCTCCCCATGTAAATTACACTACAGTGTAGTATCTGTGGGCCCGTCATGCATGACTGAACTCCCAGGTGCTGATCCAAAGGCGAGTGATGTTATTGGAAAGGCTCTCGTTGACTTTGATGGGACTTTGAAGTTGCAAGCTTCTTAGGGCAGGAATCACATCTTTATTCCTTATGTAAAGTGACATGCGCCTCCAGGAGATAATGTACCAATGTTAAGTAGGATTTTTCCCCAATGGCTTCGGCCCAAATTTCCCACCTCTACTGTTGTGCTGCGACCTACTTAGATGCATCATTCTACTCCAGAAGCAGCTGTGCATCATTTTCCAGTGTGGTTGTGGATGTATTCAGCTGTGAAAGCACTCTGAGATCCTTCAGGAAGAAAGGTGCTGAATAAACCACATTATTACTATGAAAGTTCAAAACTATTTCCCTCCATCAGTGAGAAGATGAGAGCAATGAGACCGTGAAATTCCAGTTACTGGTCTTTTCTATTTATTTAATGTCCCAATCAATAGGCAAACCCAAGCAGCAAACTGGACTGAACTGAACAACAACTGAAATAAGTCTGAATGGGGCAACACACATCAGTTCTTTCGCTCTTTCCATCCTCTCTCATCTCTGAGTTATAGAATGTAGCAAAACAGACAACGGGTTCTGTAATCATCTGAAGCCTAAATCAATTGTAGCCTCCTGATATTTATCCACCACACTGATGCTGCCGCCACTGGAGATGGGCTGACAGCAAGGAGCATGAGTTGATTTTCCTTTCAGATATCTTCCTGCACATCTTATTTTCAGGAGGAACCACGGGAGCCTGCTTTGGCAGTTTACTCCTCTGGGGCTATAATCTGCAGGAGCCACAATCGAGCGTACAGAATTGTAGCCAAGCTTTGAGAGATTCAATCTGGCAAACTTTATGGCACAGCACTATGATGCCATCTCAGTATGTCATGTGGACACTGAGGGTCAGATCCTGAACTAAAGTCACTGGAGCTGTGTCAGTTTAAACCAGCTGACGACCTCGGTCCCAAAACACAACCAGGGAGGTCTGGTTTCCTTATTCAGCATATGTTAAAGTGATGGGTTAGGAAAACATGGATCCCTAGATTCGTAGATTCCAAGACCAGACAGGACCATCATGACCATCCAGTCTGACATTTTGTATAACAGGCCATAGAACTTCTGCAAAATAATTCCTAGAGCAGATCCTTTAGAAAAAACAGCCAATCTTGATTTAAAAATTGTCAGTGACAGGGAATCCACCATGACCCTTGGTTAATTGTTCCAATGGTTAATTACTCTCACCTTTAAAAATGTATGCCTTATTTCCAGTCTGAATTTGTCTAGCTTCAACTTCCAGCCACTGGATTTTTTTATACCTTTCTCTGCTAAATTAAAAGGCCTGTTATTAAATATTAGTTCCCTATGTGGATACTTATAGGCTGCAATCAAGTTACCCTTTAACCTTCTCTTTGTTACACTAAATAGATCGAGCTCTTTGAGCCTCTCACTATAGGGAATATTTTCCAATCCTTTAATCATTCTGGTGGCTCCTCTCTGAACCCTCTCCAATTTATCAACATCCTTCCTGAATTGTGGGCAACACAACTAGGCAGTATTAGAGAAGCAGTAACACCAGTGCCAAATACAGAGGCAAAATAAAACCAAGTATCCTGTGGCACCTTATAGACTAACAGACATTTTGGAGCATGAACTTTCGTGGGTGAATACCCACTTCGTCAGATGCATGTGGTGGAAATTTCCAGGGGCAGGTATATATATGCAGGCAAGCTAGAGATAATGAGGTAGTTCAATCAGGGAGGATGAGGCCCTGTTCTAGCAGTCGAGGTGTGAAAACCAAGGGAGGAGAAACTGGTTTTGTAATTGGCAAGCCATTCACAGTCTTTGTTTAATCCTGAGCTGATGGTGTCAAATTTGCAGATGAACTGAAGCTCATCTGCTCCATGATTTTTCCAGGGACTGAGGTGAGGCTGACTGGCCTGTTGTTCCTTGGATCCTCCTTCTTCCCTTTTTGAAAGATGCGCACTACAGTAGCCTTTTTCCAGTCATCCGGGACCTCCCCCGATGGCCATGAGTTTTCAAAGATAATGGCTCTGGAATCACATCTGCCAACTCTTTTAACACCCTCAAATGCAGCACATCTGGCCCCATGGACTTGTGCTTGTCCAGCTTTTCTAAATAGTCCTGAACCACTTCTTTCTCCATACAGGGCTGGTCACCTCCTCCCCATACTGTGCTGCCCAGTGCAGCAGTCTGGGAGCTGACCTTGTTCATGAAGACAGAGGCAAAAGAAGCATTGAGTACATTAGCTTTTTCCACATCCTCTGTCACTAGGTTGCCTCCCTCATTCAGTAAGGGTCCCACACTTTCCTTGACTTTCTTTTTGCTGCTAACATACCTGAAGAAACCCTTCTTGTTACTCTTAACATCTCTTGCTAGCAGCAACTCCAAGTGTGATTTGGCCTTCCTGATTTCACTCCTGCATGCCTGAGCAATATTTTTATACTCTTCCCTGGTCCTTTGTCCAATCTTCCACTTCTTGTAAGCTTCTTTTTTGTGTTTAAGATCAGCAAGGATTTCACTGTTAAGCCAAGCTGGTCGCCTGCCTATTTACTGTTCTTTTTATACATCATGATGGTTTGTTCCTGCAACCTCAATCCATATCACTCTGAATCAGTGACCTATCCTCATAATTATTTACCACTCCCCCAATTTTTACTATTTGCAAATTTTATCAGTGATGATTTTATATTTTCTTTCAGTGCACTGATAACATTTTTAAATAGCATAGGGCCAGGAACCAATCCCTGTGGGACCTAACTGGAAACCCACTCACTTAGATGATGATTCCCCATTTACAATCACATTTTGAGACCCATCTGTTAGCCAGTTTTTAATCAAATTAATATGTGCCATTTTAATTTTATGTCATTCTAGTTTTTTAATCAAAATGTTGTGTGGGACCAACTCAAATGCCTTACAGATGTCCAAGTATATTAAGTCAGCACTATTGACTTTATCTATTAAACTTATAATCTAATAAAATAAAGATAAATTAGTTTGACAGGAACAATTTTCCATAACTCTTGTTGATTTGCAATAAGGACATTACTCTCCTTTAATTCTTTATTAACTGAGTCCCATATGAGCCTTTCCATTTTCTTGTCCAGGATTGAAGTTAGGCTGACAGGCCTATAATTACCTGGGTCATCCCATTAATCCTTTTAAAACACTGGCACATTATCATCTTTCTTCCACTTTTCTGGAACTTCCCCAGTGCTCCAAGACTTCTTGAAAATCAACATTAATGGTCCAGAGAGCTCCATGACCAGATCTTTTAAAACTCTTGGATGTAAATTATGTGGACCTGCTGATTTAAATATGTCTAAGATCAGTACCTTCTGTTTAACATCCTCCAGAGAGACTAGTTGAACGGAAAGAGTGTTATCACCGTAGGACGAGACTGCATCATTTGTTTTTCCCCAAATACAGAACAGAAATATTTATTGAATACCGCTGCCTTTTCTGCATTATTATTGATAATTCTAACATTTCCACCCACTAATGGACCAATACCACTAAAAGGATTCTTTTTGTCCCTAATATATTTAAAAATACTCCTTATTGTCTTTAAGTCTTCTGATCATACCTTTCTTCTTGTGTTCCTTTGCTTCTATAATCAATTTTCTACAGTCCCTAATTTATTATTTATATTCATTACCATCAACGTCCTTTTCTTCCATTTGTTATAAAAAAATATTTTTTATAGCTGCCTTCACTTTACCTCTAAACCAGTTGGTTGTATTTTAACCAGCACTGCCTTTTTTCTCAATTGTGGGATTGTCTCTTGCAGGACCTCTAGTAAGGTGTTCTTAAATGATTCCCAGTTATCACTGAAATTTTTCTGATTAAGTTCTTCCTACCAGCTCATTTGGCTCATAATTGTTTTCAGTCTTGTGAAATTGGCGCTATTAAGTATATATATTACTGAACATTATTCTGCTTGCATGTTATAAATGTGAACAAGTCATGATCACTTGTAACTAAGCTACAATTTGTTTTTAGTTCTGTAATCAGTTCTTCTTTATCTGTTAAGACGAGGTCTAATAAAAATTCCCACTATGCTGGCTGCATTACTTTTTGAGTTAGCAAATTGTCATCTATAATGTTTAGAAATTCCAAGGATGTTTTAGTATTAGTATTAGCAGCCTGAGACCTCCAGTATATGTCACTCACATTGCTGTAACAGGGGAGGGATAGCTCAGTGGTTTAAGCATTGGTCTGCTAAACCCAGGGTTGTGAGTTCAATCCTTGAGGGGGCCATTTAGGGAACTGGGGTAAAAATCTGTCTGGGGATTGGATTGGATAACCTCCTGAGGTCCCTTCCAACCCTGATATTGTATGTTCTCCCACTATCACCATGTTTTTTCCCTACACATTATTGAGAAGTGTGTAAGGAGGTGGTCATCCTGTTTCATAGCATAATTTGGTGGCCTGTAGCAGATACCAACTAATACTCCATCTTGTGCTTTATCTGTTAGCATACTGATCCATAAGCATTCAAGATCTTTTTCTTCTGAGTTATCAGTGACACAAACAGGTAATGCCATTTTTGACACAGAGTGCCACTCCACCTCCTTTTTTGCCCACCTGATCCTTCCTAAATAAGTTATAACCATTGATTTTAACATTCCAATCATGTTTACCATCAAACCAGGTTTTAACCAACTAGACTGAATTTATGCTAAAAAATGAACAATTCCAATCAATCTTGTTTATTACCTAGAATCCTAACACTGATGTATAGACAATTCAAGAATTTCTTCTCTTTATGTCATTTGGTTAGACTAATTTTGTTTTCAGCATCTCTATTTTGTGCTAACTGATTGCTCATATCTCCCACCTTTGTGCCTCCCCTTTTGTTTTTAGTTTAATCCCATCCAGACTACTCTAGCCAGCCTGTCCTCAAGGAGACTGGTCCCCTTTCCCCTGCGGTGGAGGCCATCTAAAACATACAGCTCTCTCTACCCACAGAAGGTGGACCAATGTTTCACAAAATCCTACACCCTACAGCACTTACTTTGCCAGCGGTTCACAACCAGAATCATCTATCCTTTTTCTCTCATGGGACAGGAAAAATCTTAGAGGAGATTGCTTGGATACTCTTCTTCTTGAGTCCCCTGAAGTAATCTACTATCTGCGTGATATCCCATGACACAGTGCCATTAGTCCTTGTCTGTCTACTTTAGAAGGCTATCCAATCTTAGAGTGATGTCTAGTGTATTGGCTCTGGGAAGGCAGCACATTGTTCTGTTGCCTGTCTGTCCTTTGTAGAATGTTCTTTTGGTTCTTCTGAGTATTGAATACCCAACAAGCATCATATTTCTTCCTAGAATGGTTGGAAGACTCTTTGCTGGCAAGCTTGATTTTCTTAGTGGTAGGGCCAAACTGCCACATATGTCCTGTACACCTAGCCATTCCCTTGCATCTGCTGGATCTTGAGAGGTATCTTGGAAAGTTTTCATGTTGAGGACCTGATATTGATTTGAAACTTCTAGCTGTGTGGAATTCCTCACGTTACTCTTCTCTCTGGTGGCCACAGTCCGCTCATTCTCATCTGTCTCTAGCCATGTAGAATTTCACAGTAACCTCTTGCCTCTGGTGGTTATGAACCACCAGGCCTCCTCTCTGACTTCACTGAATACCCCAATTGCTTTGGTTTATCTCGTCCTAAACGTTCCCTCATGATACATCCTCCCTTTCCTTTGGTTCTTTAGCTTTTCTTATAATTTGGACAGGATAGTGCCAACAATATATCAGGCATTTTACAGATAGCTGAAAAGACATGGCCTTTGTCCCCAAAGAGCTTGTGCTCTAGACAGACCACATACAAATGCAAGGGGGGAGACAGGCAAGAAAAAGCAGGGTGAATGTGTAGAGCAGTGTGGCACTCAGACTTATTGCTTCCATGATATTATGGACATTTATATTGTGAACACTTCCCTGTGCAAGGACTAGGGCTTGTGAGAAGAGATGTGTTTAAGGAGGACCTTTAGGAAAACCCCTCCTGCTTCAGAATATAAGCCAACTTCTAACTATTGGGGTCAGGAAGGAAACCTTCTCTGGGGGACAGGTTATTCCTTAACTACCTACTGTGGGGTTTCTTACACCTTCCCTTGAAACATTCAGTGCTGTCCATTGTCAGTGATAGGATACTGGATTAGATGGACCATGGTTCTGATTCAGTCTGGAAATGTCTGTGTTCCTAGGAGGAACAGGCAGAGGTGTTCCCAAGCAGATCAGGTGAGGGCTCTGGGCACAAGGACTATACTTTCTTCTATGTCTCTCATATTTCATCTCTCTCCTTTAACATTTGAAACAATCTCCACAGCACTCGCCCTGTGCCAGTTCTTGACTCACCCTTTCTCCTGTGCCTGCATGATTGCTCTCCTTCCTGCTCTTTCCCAGGTCTTCCTACTGTGGCACTGGCCATTGCTGATCGCAGACATTTGCTGTCAACTTTAAAGTGCTGAGCCCCCATGGAGGAGGAGTTCAGTGTTGCTGGTTTCAATAGCACTGAGCACCTTTGCAGATCCCAGTGGGATGACTTCTACTGCCGCTTGTGTGAGGTCTATGCCATTTGTACTGGGTGATCCTTGATGTGTGATTAGGTGAAGGAAACTATCTGCTGCAGGAAACAGAATTTACACTTGGCCCTGTAGCTCTTTTATTTGGCCTGTGATGCCCGAGTTTTCAGGTTGTGCTAAACAGAAAATAAAACCTCACAACAATGCCATGCGTTTGGAATGCAGCATAAACTGAAAACTTGAGGGCCTTCTCCAAAGTGCTCTCCTACCCACTGTGGATCAGACACAAAGAGGGCTGCAGAACGGACACTAAGGGTTAAATACTCCCCATGATAATGGAAGTTCACACTTAGTGCCCCAGGCTCACAGCCATCCTAATCGGGGCAAGTCTCAATTTTTATAACAACCATAACTGGGGATCAAACCAGGCTAAAAGTATGAGCCTCTAGAGTTTTAGCTGGGAGCTGTGGTTCTCTGTGGGTCAGGACACGTAACACACACTAACCAGTGGGTTACCCAGAGCTCCTTTTAAATTACATGGATAATTGTCTTAGTCTTGCCATTCACTCAATTGTTTGACAAAGCGCCCCCTTCCTCCTTCCTTTATATTCTATTTTAACTGACTATGACTATTTATAGACCAAGCAGAATTGCATTATGACCCTGACGCATGATTAATGGCTTCCAGTTTGGATGTCTGATCGCCTGCATCAGCTTTAATCACACTGGCTTCATTTGCTATTGAATTATCTGGAAATGGCACTTGTGGCTCTCCATATAACAACATGCAACAAGACAGGCAGAGGCATAAAATTCTCCACTGGTTGGCTTACCTATGTCTGAAATCTTTATTTCTGACAGACGGCAGGAAAGCAGGGAATAGAAGAAAGCAGAAGGTGTTAGTGGCTGAGTTAGAAGCATTATTAGCAAATTGAAAACTTGACAGTAACTGTACCATACAAAGCAATAATAAATAAAGACATAGCAGACATGACAATGATATACTTTATACTGGATATTACTTGTCAGTGAGTTCACTTATGTACTGCTGCATATCACAAAGGAAGTATGATCTCACCAGCTCAGAGGTACTCATTTATGCAGGAGATGGGGCCAGGCAAACTTCACACACAGACACTCACTACATTTAATTATCTGTCATGGAACGTAATGTCAGGATAGAAGCCTGTTTCTTTAGTAAGCTTTACAGCTTTTTCACTGTCGCTGATTGTGGTTCTTTCTATTTTACAAGGCAATATATCAGCAGAATTGTTCTGGTCAGCTTCTTTTATGTTCACTGCCTGAATCTCAGAGACACCATGGCAGAGAATTCAAGTGGGATTTTTTTTTCCATGGGTCAACTGACATACCCCATTGTAATTAGCTGGAAGCCACATTGCAGCTGCAGGAAACAGCACTGCACTCTAATAAGAGACCGTACCAAACAGTGGGGGTGTGAATCTCAAAGGAAATGCTGCATGAGGAGGCACAGATACAATCCATTTAAGCCAAAAAATGGCTTTCCCCCATAGCTTTTAGTCAACCTCCATCTGTACCCATTTAATTTATAGCACAGGTGAGTTAGGAAGTGCTTTTTGGCCCCTATAACCTAAGTGTTTGCACAGATAAAGCAGTAATGGCTCCAGCAGGATTAACATGGGATTAAATTAAACTTTGTGGGTCTTTGAAGAATCCAACAAGGTCACTTTTTCAAGGTTTCCAATTTGCTCTTCTGCAATCAGGGACTGTTCCACCAAACCTATACACAGAGGGTCTTTCTAATAATGCTGAAATACAAAAAGAACTCAGGGTGAGATTTCCAAAAATCCCTAAGGAAGTGAGGCACCCAATTCCCATGCCATTACTGTGGGGTTTGGGCATCTATCTGCCTTAGGCGCCTTTGGAAATCATGGCCTCCATCATTAAAATAACCTTTCAGCACTGGAAGGATGCTATGCACCTTAATGAAGGCCACCATGGAATCATTCCTCAATATTTGGAGTCCCACTCCTGGTATTTTACTCAAGCTGTGACTCGCTCAGAGAAGTGACTGTAAATATAGAATATCAAACCCTCTGCTCAGAGCAGGACCAATCCCCAGACAGATTTTTACCCCAGTTCCCTAAATGACCCCCTCAAGGATTAAACTCAAAACCCTGGTTTAGCAGGCCAATGCTCAAACCAAATACGTTATCATGGAGTTCCTTGTTTGTTGACTCTCCATAATTTCCATATTGAATGAGCTCAGGTTACATAGAAAACATCACGTCTACTAAGTGCCAGCTCTGGGATCTCAGCCTGGATTCTCTTCTTCTTGTATATCAGCACCCATAATAAAAGTCCTGCAGGCCAAATTGGGCCCTAAGGGGCACGCAATGAACTTCTGTGGGTTTGCACAGGTGTACCTACTAGTAAACAATTCTGATGTTGATGTGCAAGGAAAAACAGAATCTAGCTCACTCTCTTTTAGCGGCATTGATTCCTCAGAGTGAAAAGGAGTATAATGCAATGCAACCTCGGGCACTGATCCTGCAATGAGCTGCAGTTAAGTCAATGAAGGTCCTCATTGTAGGACAGGGGCTGTATTTTTGTCAGCAGACATGACTCTAAATACAAATCTGCTGAGTAAGTAGGGACCATTTTTACAGTCACGTCTCTCGGGAGTGAGAAGTATCACACTTCTAGGCCAAATCTTGAGTCATAGCAGGCACATGCATCTTCTGTGGGTGCTCAGAGCTTCTCAGAAACTCGCTCTTACAAGTATCCTGTTAATACCGAAAGGATTCATCTATGCCCATTTCCCTTACATCCCATTGGGATGCTGTACATTATGGATGAGTTCTTGGTAGCTGTTTGTGTGTGTTGGCAGGAGGGGCTTGGTATGTTTGGGTTTAAAAAATGCAGTAAATACTTTCACCAGAAAAAAAGCAAACAACCAGAAACAACAACAAGCATTTTGGAACTACACACCAAAGGGAAGCACTGGGCACGTAGGCACTAGAGCTGTGGAGTGCTGTTTTAGAGCATTAAAAATAAAGTCTGTGACTGGGATTTGCCAGATAATGAAATGCCATTTAAAACAAAGAAAAACTGCATGGATTTCTGTCAATAGGTTAGTCAGTGTAAAAAAATTCAACAACCTGTCTTTATCCTCATGTGTGCAATGTACTGGTTAATGAATGCTTGGACCAAAGCATATCACTGACTAGACATCTTGACATACACAGCCATGTAAAACTCCCAGTACAGAATTATTCACCAATGGTCAGTTTAATCTCTAGTCCTGTTACAAACATGTTGTATTAGGGCCTGACCCAAAGCCCACTGAAGTCATTTGTTAGGTTCCCATTGACTTCACTGGGTTTCAGATCAGGCTCTTAAGGCAGAGCCATTGAGCCTGATTCAGATGTCACTTACACCAGTTTAACTCTATTGACCTCCATGGAATTAATCCTATGTAGCCGCAGCATGAGATCAGAATCAGATCCACTGCCTTCAACAGGGCAGTGTGTTTGTCATGAAATGTCTGGGAGGGAAAAATATCACAGATGAGGCAACACGAATTTTGACTCGATCACAAAATATTTTATTTCATCAAAATTTATGACTCATCTGTATTTCCCCTTTCCCCATGCCCCGATTTTCTTCCCACCCCACTTTTGTGCATGCTGCTTTGCAAACCTTGCTCTTCCTACTGGAAGTTTTCTCTTCACTTTTCTGCCGGGGCAAGTGGCAGCACTTCATCTCCCTGCAGGGGAGAGAGAGAATTTCTTCACCCAGCCCCTATTTTTCATAGGAGAATTCACTGGGGGTGTTTGTATGTTGGTCCCAAAAAACCAACCCAGAAGTCACAGACTGGGAGTTCCTTGGTGAGCTCACTGTGCTAGGTATGAATGATCCTCTGTCCTGAGTACCCTCTACATATCATCATTAGTGATGTGTGTCCTTCCAGTTGTTATCCCGGAGGCTGACTGTTAATTTTTAGAATTCCCACTAGTCACTCACCAGACTGAGGAGGACACATTAACTCAGTCTGAGTTAGCGGGTAAGAAATGCGATAGATTATTTTGGGCCTGTGACTCCATTCTGGATGAATTCACCAGGTCGCACGCCTTTCTGGTGTAAGTCAATGTCAGTGGATTTGCACCAGAGGTGAATTTGGCCCATTCTGTTAGTTTTAAAAAAACAAGAGTTTTGGTTTCATTTTCCCTCTGAGTACATAATATTTCTGCAGAATCAAAGGTGAACAATTATCACAGGCTGGAAGCTGCCTGGTGTACCTGAGCTCCAGTATGTTGGTGACATTGCCAGAGGGAAAGATCCTTCGGATGTAGTTGAAGTCTCCAACATAAAGGCTTCCATCAGATCCGCATGTTAGGGCAACAGGAGCCAGGAGCTTGTTCCCATCTGCAAGGCCATTACAGCTTGGACAGGAAATGCTACGCCTGCGTCCATTGCCCATAATGCTGCCTATGACAGGCGGCTGCTGAGAGACAAACTGGTTTTCCCCATTTCCTTTATGCAAGATGCCTATTAAACGATAAGAACAGAAAGGGACTTAAACAGATGGTGAAACTGAAGCACACGGAGGGCAAGCGACTTGCTCCAGGTCACAGAATGAATCAATGGCGGCACAGGAAACAGAACCCTGGCGTTCCAGCTTCCAGACTCATGTTGCACCACACCACAAAGAGCTCTCTCTAGGATTGTCTCTAGGTATCATGTGAAAAATGAGATGTCCAGGGCCCACGGCAGGCTGCTGTAACTCCTAGAGCACAGTGTTTCTCAGCCTTTTCAGGTTGCCGCCCCTCCTTCCCCATTTACTATAAAGATATATCGATGCTAACAATGGTCAGCCTCTGTAATTTATTTGTGTGGGTGTTTCAAGGGGTTGGCAGAGATGACTTGACCTTGAAGGGTAAGGGTGAGTGGCTAGACTGGAGACCAAGCTTTTCTTTGCTTTACAGTGTAATAAAATGTCCAATGCCTCACAATCCTCTGATTGCTATTCGGGGCCCTACTGGGGGCTGCGACCACGGGTTGAGAAACACTGTGATGTCACTTGTGGAGACTGGAAGGTCAAGATAATTGTCACTAGTGAGAGAGGGTATCCACTGGGGTTGTCTGCTGGCAAGGGACATGCTGGGTGGTAGTAGTTCACTTAGGAAAATCTGGGTGGAGTATTAACTGGGGTAGGTTTCATCAGCAGGGCCCAGGGGAACTTACATGCTGTTTGTGAGAAGACCAGGAAAGTTTTCATTAGTGGTGCCGTCTGAACTGGGGCTACTCTCTCCATACTCAGTACAATCACACAGGGTAGTGCAAACTTTCCATCCTTCGGCCATGTTCTAGTAATTCTGTCCAGCTAAATGCCCTGTCTCTAAACACTCATCATGCACTAAGGAATGTAGGCTTTACAGTTTTAAAGAGAGCTGAGCTCTAGCACAGCAGCTGGCCACAGAAGTTGAGGGATGGGGAACTTAGGGGTGGGAAGCCTTCTGAAGCCGAGTAACTAGGTTTCCTTGAGCAGGATAGAAGTCATATTGGACAGGTTCTCCTCAGGTCCACAATCCAAACTGCGTTCTCACCGCTGGTAGCAAGGGTGATTATTATGCCATGCTTTGCTGTGTGTGATTGTATTGGGTGGGTTTGCTTTCAATGGGGTCGACAAAGGATGGACCCTATCTGACCGTATGCATACACTGCATGTGCTTATGAAGGGCTCAGCCTTGGGACTTTTTTTGATGGATGTCAAACAATTCAATCCCTTTCCTTATAGGTAGTACAAAGCTGGGGCTGCACACTTCATAAAAATATGCTACAGATTTACAGCAGCTGATTCCTTTCAGATTTGCCCACACAAAGCTGCCGCTAAATGTAGGTTACGATGAATAATTCGTTAGTAGCGTGTGCATGTGTGTATTTTCCCTTTGGTTGAATTATTAATGGCGGAAAGCAACAATGCATTGTACCGCAGCATCACCCCGCTCACGTCATTTGTTAAAGCCAACCTACCGCTCTGTATGTTGAGAGCATGGTGTTGGTCCAGGGACCATCCTCCGAGTTTGGAAGCATCAATTTCATAACCCTGAAGGACTGCCGTCCTCTTCTCCCACAGGATCAGATCAGGACATGATTCATATTCATAGCCCACGGAAACTGGGAGCAAAGGGGAAAAAAAGAAGCCCATAGGTTAATAACCTCAGAAATGCACATTCAGCACACAGCTGAGAGCTTTAATTAGTTGAGGAAAATGCCATTTCTACAGACAAGTGCCAATTCTATTTAAAATACCATCACATTAATGCAGTCTTAATATTCTCCTCTTTAAAGGCCACTCTGCATAAAAAAGGTCAACACAGCAGTAGATATTGGACAAATGTGCTAAATATTCAAAAGGCGCCGACTCACAGACACAATTCAAAGTAAAGGGTGACCCAAGGGTTTAGCAAAAATGGTCCTAGAATTCCAAAATGGTAGTATTTTGCTTCTATTCATCACCTCATGTGCTAAAGTTGCCTGGCAGTGATGCAGTGGGCGGAGGCAGAAAAACATGGCCCAGTTTAGAAAACAAAACAATCCAAGCGGGTCTAAATCAGTGAACTCCACTAAAGTTGGCAGACAGGCCAGAGACTAATTTGAGCCGGTATCACTAATACAGACAAAATGGTTGAATGTGAATTGGTTTTCATAATGTTCAGAGAGTCTTTAGGCCTGATTTACCCCCCTTTCACTGGTGTAAATCAGGAATAACTTCATTAAAGGTAATGTAGTTACACTACTGTAAAATCAGTTTCAGTGAGAGGAGAACCAGGCCCATTATTGTTCTGAACACCTACAAGCATAGGCACCAACTTCTTCTGGCGCCCGTGGGGGCTTGACCCTGCTCTGGCCCCGACTCAACCCCGGCCTAGCTCCCTCCTGCCCCCATTCCAACCTCTTCCCCATATCCCCACCCCAGCCCTGCCTTTCCCCCACCTCCTCCCTTGAGCATGCCACGTTCCCGCTCCTCCCCCATCCATCCCTCCCAGAGCATGTACAGCTGTTTGGCGATGGCAAGCGCTGAGAGGTAGGTGGAGGAGTGGGGAGATAGCGTGCTCAGGGGAGGAGGTGGGGAGGGCGGGGGGGGGGGTGGCGCAGAGAGCTTGGCTGCTGGTGGGTGCAGAGCACCCACTAATTTTTCCCTGTGGGTTCTTCAGCCCCAGAGCACCCACGGAGTCGGCGCCTATGCCTACAAGAAGGCTTCTGGCTTTCCTCAAAAGCAGTAAGACCCAAAACCCAGTTCACCACGAGTATCTGAAGCAGAGCAGGGATCTTCAGTTTTACATTGCTTAGGAGACAAGGGAAAAGCAGGATTTGGAACAACTCTTGTAAGGGGCCCAGTGTCTCCTGAGAAGTGCTGAGCACTGACATTAGGAACCCTGCAAGATCAGACTGGACAGGAGAAATATGCAGTACAGGGAAGTCTTGCATTGGCAGGGAGATGAGTTGGATTGAACAATCAAAAGGCCTTTCCCGCCTTTTCTGCTACGGTTCTGTTTTCAGCTCTTTTGATGAAAAAATATATTTATTTGTCTATATGTGTTCTTGGCTAGTAATGTGGTATTTTAAATCTCTGGGCACCTTTGGAGGTTTCCTGAGTAATACAAAAAAATCCTAGACACAGGTACAAAGTGAAGGGCATCTTGTAGGTATCTGCCAGAAATAATTTTACTATATCAGAGCATAAACCTTTTAGGACCTCCTTTTGAGACCCTGCCTCTAATTTCACCCCCACTAATCAAGTAGGGAGGAAGCTAAATTCTAGCTGCAACTAACTGTGAGTGTGACATGGGGGATAGGCTGAGGCCTTCATAAAAATCTGCCCCCCAAAGTCACACTAGGTACGTAATTCTCTCTCTATGAATAGGGCCCTACTAAATTCACAGCCATGAAAAACGTGTCACAGATTGTGAAATCTGGTCTCCCCCCGGGAGACCAGTGTTTCGCAAATTGGGGGTCCTGACCCAAAAGGGAGTTGCAGGGGGGATCACAAAGTTATTTAGGGGAGTCACGGTATTGCCACATTTCTTCTGTGCTGCCTACAGAACTGGGTGGCTGGAGAGCGGCAGCTGTTGGCCGAGGGCCCAGCTCTGCAGGCAGCAATGCAGAAATAAGGATGACAATACCATGCCAGGCCATCCTTACTGCTGCATTGCTGCTGTGGCAGCGGCTCTGACTTCAGAGCTGGGCTCCCAGCCAGCAGTCACTGCTCTCCAGCTGCCCAGCTCTAAAGGCAGCGCTTTTTGGGTCAAAACCTCTACAATTACAACACTGTGAAATTTCAGATTTAAATAGCTGAAATCATGAGATTTATGATTTTTAAAATCCTATGATGGTGAAATTGACCAAAATGGACCGTGAATTTGGTAGGAACCTAACTATGTGTTATCTGTACACGTTGCTCCGTCCAGAGCCTTACTTATGTGGTGTTATAGGGTCTCATAAGCCTCAGCAGGTCATGTCAACCAGCCTCTCCCAAGGAATCTCAGCCCCATGTATAAGAGACTCACTCTCTCTCTCTGCAGACTGAGATAAAGAGCCCCGGCTCTCCTCCTGAGAGGCATATCTCCATTCGGCTACAGGGGAGCAAAGAGGAGTCTAGTTGCAGGACTGCAGTTATCCCTGAATTGCTCCAGGGGCAACAAGGAGGATCAGGATCAGGGGTGGATGTCTGTTGTTTTAAAATAGTAGTGGAGACACCTGGGGCGGGGGGCCTCTCATCATGCTGTTGCCATTGCCAAGGCCTGATCTACTCCGCCTGGTTAAACTCTATTGCAGAGCTGTGAGCTAAGGACCATGGCTCCTTTAAAGATTCCTCTGGCTGACTGTCAGTCAGACAGGGAGCAACCAGCGGCGGCACCGAGCAGTCACTATGCATGCTCAGTGCCCCTCCCGCTCCCATGTCCTTTCCACAGCAACTGATTGACAGATATGACATTTGGGCTGGGTGGGCTCTGTGATGTCTGTGAAAAGCGGAAGGAGCTGTAGCGGTACAAGTGTTACATGGGCAGCACAGAGGCAGCTTCCTCCTCCTGTAGGAATATAACTTCTTTAGCTGCAGATCCCGCTGGCTACAAACCATGGATGGTGCTGTGTTCAAGAGATGGTGCAAAGAACACACAGAGCCCAATTTTCCACTGCTTCGCACCTTGGGTAATTGTTCTAAAGACGTAGAGGATCACACAACGTACAGGGCAGTGGAGAAGCAGGCCCACAGTGGTTACGCTGTGATGACGTTCTGGAAAGGGCAGTGAAAGGAAGAAAACGTAAGAGCTGGATAATCTAGGATAAGGTTGCATGCGACCACTTAACTTCTTACATGCAAGATGGAAGGAGAGGAATGTGTCCTGAGGTCAGCTTACCAAAGGCTTCCGACAGTCCGTACACTTTCTGGCTGTAGACATCCGTCTTATCCCAGATGAAATAATAGGAGAGGTCCGGGGCAGCTGCAAACCATTTTCTAAAGAGGCGTCCTTCTACGGCCACCATAAGGTGGACTTTCATGAGGTTGAAGGGGATGGTGGGATGGGTCATGCTGATCCTCAAGACTGACTTATAGCCAGCCGTGCGGCTGCTCAGGTAGCTCAGCTTTATTTTGCTGCCAGCAATGTTAATCTCCTCTTGCAGGGCCTGAGGAAAAACAGCCAGGAGGTGTTAAATCACCACTGAGCAGACACCAAAAGGCAGCCAAGTTGCAATTAATCAGACACTTACATCTTCAGGAAAGCTCTCTGAGAAGTTTCTAAACCAGCCCGCTTACGAGGCATCAGTTATAAAATATTCACAATGTACAGGGTTATTCGTGGAGGCCAAGGAATGTTTCTCTGGGTGGGGTGGGACGGAAAGGGTGGGTTAAAAATGCTTACAATGGGATCCAAGCAGAAAAAGGCTCCAGCCATCTGTAACCAAGATGCCCCCAGCCAATGCTCCCTTTTCTCCGCTTTGCCCTCTATCTTACTGTGTTCCTTTGGTGACAATCTTCATCTCCTGGACTCTTTGTGAGACAGTGAGCCCTATTTGTCCCTCTATCCTTCCTCCTGCTGCTATCTCACCTGCCTCCTACCCATCCTCTCCCACCCTGCTCCTGTCCCCTCTCCCCCCAGCTCCAGCCCCACCTCTTGCCAATGACCCACCATTTCTGCTTCTTTCTTCCCCTCCTGCCTTCACCTTCCTTTTACTTCTATGCTTCCTCAACCCCTGCTCCTGCCTCTAGCCCCGCTCCCTTGAGCTCTCCTCTCACCTTATTCCTTCTCCCTCTGCATTCCAGGCATCCTGCTTCCTCCTCCATGCTGCCTGGGCACCAGCAGGGGGAGCACTGAGAGCCCAGGAGAGAAAGTTTTCCTCCTTTCAGTCCCAGTGTCCAGTACTACTGCAGTCCTGGCCAAATGGGACAAGAAACTGCAGACAAAGTCTTGCTCAGCCCTAGCTGCCATGGGGATTGAGCATGCTCAGTATCAATGGAATCTTCAGAGAATTTGGCAGCTAAACTCTCACGAGTCTCTACTGAGCATATATGAACTGAGATTTTTGGGAGGGTTATAACTTGGTTAGTTTAGGGCAAATTTTCTGGGGATGGTGAAAGGTGCATCCTCGAAACTAGGGTGGGGTCACCCTGCCAAATGTCCAGTCCCTGCTCCAAAACACAGAGGTGCAAGAGCTTCTCAGTGAAATGGCTGTATGATTTTTTTTTCTAACATGAGCACAACAGTGTATTTTCCCCCAACCTTGTTCTTGTAAAAGGCCGAACCATTTTAGCTGGAACTTCCCTCTAAAAAACCAACATTAGACTGATAGGGGGGAGGGCTAGCTCAGTGGTTTGAGCATTGGCCTGCTAAACCCAGGGTTGTGAGTTCAGTCCTTGAGAGGGCCATTTAGAGATCTGGGGCAAAACTTTGTCAGGGATGGTACTTGGTCCTGCTGTGAAGGCAGGGGACTAGACTCAATGACTTTTCAAGGACCCTTCCAGTTCTATCAGATAGGTATATCTTCATTTAATAATAATAATAGCCAGCACAGACAATGTATCAGCAACTGAAAACAGAGTCCTGTCATGGAAAGCATTGGGCAATCTGAACTATAGGCATTGCTTGCCTATAACAATAATTCTAGCACTTGCACAGCACCTTGGATACTGAAGGATCTGAAAAAATGCTTTATAAATAAAAAACAGGCTTCACAACAGCCCTACCCATTTTATGGATGGGGAAAGTGAAAGACAGAGGCGTTAAAAGGATTTGCTAAAGGTACACAGTCAATGGCAGAGCCAAGAATAAACCACAGGAGTCTGAAATTCTTTTTAGTGCATTGCTCTAACCACTAGACTTGACCCCTGTTTGTTGGAGCTTTACACAGCCTCACTTGTGCTGGAACGCTCCTCTCATATGGGCTTTAGCTATAAATAACCACCCATCTGGGAAATGAAGCTCCTAAGAGTGGCTGTTCTGGGCTATTATCAAAGAGCTAATACTTTTTCAAGTGATAACTCACAAACTCTGAGCACAGCAGCACTTGACAAACTGATGCATCATGGAAGTTAAAGTACCATTGCACCACGTCCATAAATATTTACTTTATCTAATGCAGCCTTTTCAATTTACATACCTATGCACTTATGGGGGTGAAAAATGACAGATCTGGGAAAACCCAGGAATTTAAAAATAGATTTTACAAGCTCAGCAACAAGCTATGCTGGCAGCAGGCTCAGTCAGAGACCAGCTGAGCAGCGATGCAAAGAAGGCAGTCCCTTTCATCTACTCAGTCTTCACATACAACTCCTATAGGAAAACACCAGCCAGAAATAATTGCCACTGAGGTATTGCTTTGCAATGTCTGGTTCAATTCGGTGTATGAAATGTTTACTTCTCTCTGCCACAACTGACTTCTCTCTGTCCCTATTAACTACCATTTCAGAAGAAGGGTCAACTGAGTAGTAAATACCTATCAAACAAATGCCAAGAATGGATTTAAAAGGATCTTGCCTCAAGAGGTGGTTCAAATCATGAGGCTCACAAGACCTTCCAAAATGGTTGCATATTGTGCTTTGTTGCATTTCATGAGCAATACTGTCCCGGTGATGCACACCCACAGAAAAATGGTATTGGGAAAAGGATGGGCCACAAACTGCCTGGAACTTACAAAAGTAGAGGCAGAAACTGTCCCCGTATTTCTGTCTATCTGTTAATTAGTACTGTCGCTAGATCCAGAGAGGCATGCATTTGTGCAGCACCTAGCACAATGGGGTCCTGGTCTGTGACAGGGTTCCTACATGCTAGTGCAATATAAATAATACATTCAGTACTCTACAAAAGTGGCCAACCCACTACTAGACTGATTAGAAATAAGAACCCCACTTTACACATATGAGGAATTCTCTCTGCTTCTTTCTTTTAACCCCTTGATGATAGCCGCAGTCTTGATCTCCTGCCTGTAGCAAAGCCTGCCAGTTATGCATGCGACAAGTTGAAAAATCTTGATGCTCAATTAAATGTTAACTGAGTTAAACGTTTCTATTTCAGCTACTCCTTCCTCTGCCATACCACACAGTGTACTCCACTGAGCAAGGAAACTATTACTCTCTCCAATTTCTTCAACATGACACACATAGTACCCGAAAACTGATGAGAAACAAAGACATTTGAATACTGTCATTTTGCCTTTTGGATGACGGATTAAACTGAGGTCCTGAGTGCTTGAGAATTAGCCCTGATGTCCCAGCAGAAATTTAATTTAAGAAATTACCAATCTGATTACCTAAATTCCCCTTTCAGTTGCAGGACTCTGTTATTCTGTTGTGTACAGTTAAATAGCCGCAACACTGTACTCCAGAGATTGCTGCATTTCTTTGAACGAGCATTTGCATTTCAGACTGTGGAGTACTTTGGAATCCTTTGTAAATGTATTACGACTCTGCTTTGTAATATAATAAGCATTCCTATACCCCTCAAGGAATAAATGTGATTATGTCCATTGATCTAACATTTCTCTATTGAGAAGTGTGTCTAATAGAATGCAATGGTAGAATTTCAAGCACTTTTCCATTAGGGTGTTTTTATAATATATGTTACACAATTTGGGAATTATGCAGACGAAGGTAAATTTCGTATTGACTTCAGTGGGGGCAGGATTTCATCCCAACAATATTCTCTTCAGGCTTGAAGGTTGAAAGTTCTTTTCCCAAACTTTGGGAAAGTTCAATTCCAAAATTCTGCCCCAAAGCAGAAGAGCAGCATTAGGCATTTTAGCAGTGGGTGCTGAAATGTACCCCAAAGGTCTGTTACATCTTAAAATGTGTCCCACAGCTACCCTTTTCCTGTAGACGGGAGGTGAGGACAAAGCAGAGCTAGTGCAGTTTTTGCTGTTGGTGAATAAGTACGTCATTATCTATCTGTTACAGATGAACAAAACCAAGCATTATGGCCAAACATCGATTTTTGATTTATAAAAGTAAGTAAATGTATAGTGTAAATTAAGCACAAAATGTTTTAACAAGTACAGAAACAGAATAGGATGAACACTCCAGGATGCGCATAGCTCCATATGCACTGCTCCTCTTGACTACCTGGAGCAAGTGTTTCACTTTAGAAAGAAGATTCATACCTGAATTTCTGGAACAATGGGACCTTTCTCGGAACAGGAACTTGCAAATGCTGTCAGGGGGGACGGGGAGACCACAGGGTTGGGACGGGCAAAGTTGCTGAGATCACAGCTTGGAATCTCATTCTCTTCATGCCTCATGACTATGGTTTCCATTACAAAAAAGCGATCCCAGGGTAGCCAAAGCGTGTGTTCCTGAGTGATGAAGGGAGCCCGTTCGAAGTGTAAGATAATGGAAATCCCACCATTAGTGACGAGATCAAAGCTGTTTTTAAGAGACAAAGTAAAAATAAAACTAAAACAAATGATACTTGGTATGTCTAGAGCCTTCCGAACAGGAACCTCACTGTGAAAATATTAAAGGATTAACCCTCACAAAACCCCTGTGAGCTAGAGAAGCATTATCACTCCTATTTTACAGATGGAAAAACTGAGCCACAACAAGGTTAAATGATTTGGACAAGGCCATACTGTAAATAAGTGGCAAAGCCAGGAATAGAACCCCTGGGTCTTGACATTCAGTTAAGAGAGATAGTTATTAAATCACACTATCTTCTTTTTAAAAGACAAAGTTTACGTTTGTGATTGCTCTCCTGAGTTATTGGACCTCAAAGGTTTTATTTACTGTTTTTAAAAATGTGTTTAGGATCCAATATCAGTCACAGATCGTATGGACTTACACATTTAAACAAACTATCTGAAAAGCGGATTCTCCTTCACTTACCTGCCCAGACTTCAGTTCTGGGTTATGTTTTCCCTGCAGCCATTGTTGACTTTGCTAACAGACTGTTTCATATGTTAGCAACAGTGTCACCCACTAGGGCAGGGAGAACACGGATCAAGAAAGAAATCATTTTGGGACAGGTGAGTGGAAGGAGAAGGAGCTGATTTTACAGTAACATGGTTTAAAATGTAATGGTCTGATTTTCAGAGGAGCTGGATGCCCACAGCTCCCACAAAGGGGAGCCCAGCACCTCTGAAAATCAGACCATGCACGGATTTGGAAGTTTTATCCCTAAATATGGACCCTGCGCTTTACAAACACAGAAAAATAAAGATGGTCCTTGCTTCAAAGAGCTCAGAATCCAACTGCCCTTGCTTTGCTTCTTTATAATTTATAGCAAAGGCATGGAAGTGTTTCGGTTTGATTTTTTCCCCTTGCTTGCTTTTCACATTAGACCTTCACATCTGGAAGATTTAGGAAATGCTGCAGAACTAATGACATGATGAAATCACAAGAGCTAAGAAAGTGAAAGTAGAGTAATTGAAAGGGAAAGGGATTTTAGTCAGATTTTAAAGCCATTGGGGTTGGGTTGACTTGTTTTAACATCTATTTAACTTCAATGCCTAAACAACATTTTGGATAAAGGCAGTCTTTGACAACACCCCTGCATCTTCAATGAAGGTGTTAGGCTCTGATTTAAGATATTTAAACATGTTCATAGGCGCCGACTACATGGGTTCTCCAGCGCTGGAGCACTCACAAGGAAAAATTAGTGGGTGCTCTGCACCCACCGGCAGCCAAGCTCCCCTCCTCCACCCGCCCCACCTCCTTCTCCCCCAAAGCACGCCACGTCCCCACTCCTCCGCCTACCTCCCAGTGCTTCCTGCCCAGCCACCGCCAAACAGCTGTTTGGCAGCGTTAGCATGCTCTGGGAGGGAGGGGGAGGAGCTGGAATGTGGCATGTTCCGGGAGGAGGCAGGGCCAGGGTGGGGATTTGGGGAAGGAGGGAAAAGGGGCAGGGAGGGGGTGGAGTTGGGACAGGGACTTTGGGGAAGGGGTTGGAATGAGGGCGGGGCAGCGGTGGGGCCTCATGGAAGGGGTGGAGTTGGGGCAGGGCCAGGGGCAGAGGGGGGTCAGCACCCATGGGAAAGAGGGAAAGTTGGTGCCTATGACCATGTTCATAGCGTTTAGCATGTGAATAAACCCACTGACTTCAGTAGTCCTACTCACATGCTTTGAGATAAGCATGTGGTTAAGTACCATCCTGAATACCTTAAGGGCTTTTCTACACTATAGCTTAAATCGATGTAACTTATGTCGCTCAGCAGTGTGAACCCGTCCCCACCAAGCGACATAAGTTATATTGACTTAAAGTGGTGTCTACATTGTGCTATGGTGGCAGAAGACACTCTCCCACTGACACTGCTTCTGCCTCTCACTGAACTGCAGTAACTACATGGATGGGAGACATAGCGCGTCTTCACCAGATGTGATACATCGGTGCAGATGCATCAGTGCAACTGTGCCGATGTAGCGGGGCAGTGAAGACAAATCCTAAAGCACCCTGAGATGCCCGAATAAATCCTCAAGCAAAACCAAGAAAGTCCAGATTTGGTGCAGGTGATATTTCTAAAGAGGAAAAAAAAAAAGACAGAAAAAATCTTTTTTTTTTAATTAATTAATCAAAAAACTTTCTGACCTTCTTCATAGGTCACAGAGAAGCAAAAAAGAGCTCAGCCACATTTAAAAAAACCCCTTAGCAGGTCACCGTAAAGACTTGTTTTTTCATCTATGATCATCATTTGGCTGTATCTTAGACTCTGCTTAGTGAATGTAGTTATGAAAAAAAAAATTTCAAGTCCACAGGGCATGGGGAGAGCATTTTAAAAGCTCCAGACGCATAAGGTGTTTATTCTGCAACTCAAGTGGGGCATCAACTTCCCAGACTTATGTAACTTGGCTTTTAAAAGCCTAATGGGCAACTCACGCCCTGGCTTGCCAGCTAGCTGAACAGCATTTGTGCTTTGATGAGGACATTTTTAACAGTCAATTAGCATTTGGCAAGCCCTGCTACTAGAAGGGAAAAGCTCACTTCGCACAAGGCTGAGCACTAAAGAGGGCAAAAGAAGGAAGGGATAAATGCAAAAAAAATTATGTTCAACAACTGCTGGAAAACTAGGAATGGTTTATTTATAGAAACGTCTCTGCTTCTGTCATTGGTGAGCGGAGCTGCTAGGAGCCCTGGGCTCTAATGAGTTTTGGTCAGGCATGTTAGCCTACAGGGAAAAAAAGCTTGCTTCTCCTGTGGATGTGAAACCCAAGCCAGAAGCGAAGGCATCAGTCTAATGTCAGATTCAAGCAGCTGTGAAAACACAGAGGCTTGCATTGCATGGCAAGAGACACCGCCACTCATCAGCTACTGTTTCTCGAATTACATGGCTTAGCCTTGAAGGGTATGAATACAGAGCATTTTGGAGCCTGTTGCAGCAAACCTCTCAGCCTGGGATGATAGAGTTGGGTAGCGGGGCTCGTGCTAGTACTCTAAAAATAGCTGTGTACAGGGCTGGCTTTATTAACTGTGGGGACCGATTCGAATACCTGGTGGTGGTCCAGGGCTTTGGCGGCACTTCGGCAGTGGGGGGTCCGCTCCGGGTCTTCTGCGGCACCGAAAATCCCCGGAGCAGACCCCACACCGCTGAAATGCCACCAAAGACCCCGGAGCGGACCGCTGCCGAGTGAGTAAAAAAAAATAAAAAAGAAAGTTCAAAAGGCGCCTAAGGTGTGGGGCCCTGGTGCGGGGCCCGATTCCAGGATATTTGGCGTATCGGCCTAACGCTGGCCCTGGCTGTGTAGACAGTGCTTTTAAGTTGCAGCACAGGCTCTGATTCTTGGGAGGGGGGCCAGGCTGGAAGGCTTGCTCCCGCAGGCTCCAAAATGCTGTGTAGACATACCCCAAGTTGCCTAGATGGAAAAAAAAAAACCCACAGCAGTGAAATAAAAGTTAGTATCAGCAAAATTCTCTTCAGGATGAAAGCCCTAAATAACGCTTCCAGGTGGGCTGCTGATCTCAGGGGTGGGTGGCTGTGACACAGAGGGTCCCCGGCAAAGTGTCCCCTGTTCTTTGCAAACAACTCTCACCTTGGACTCGACAAACTCACTACAGCAAACACATTTTGTGGGACACTTCTCCATAAAGAGTAGCCCGTAAGGTATCTACAGAACACTTGTAACTGGTCAAGATTCATAATCATTGCGAGATGTATGGGCAGGTAATATTTATAGCATAATGTAATTACGCTGAAAGTATACATTATGGACTGGGAGTAGAAGTTAGTCACCGGGGGATAAAATATCTCAGCGATGGCCCATCCTAACAGGAGGGAGTTGTTACCCCACCTTGGCTAGCCAGTGATGTAATGGAAGCCTCAATTGTCTAGCCTTGCCCCATCCCAAGCCTTTCAATGGAAAACCACCAGAGAAAACTGCAAACAATCAAAACCGCTTGCAAATAAAAAAGAAACATTACAGCAGCCAGAGAATCACCCAGCCCAGGAATAAGACAAAAGACTGTTTCAGTATAGCACAGAGTGGGGAAAGGCACTCTGTGCCTACGTCCACACTACAGCTTTAAATCGATATTAGTAAAATCGATTTTATAAAACAGGTTTTATAAAATCGATTTTACGCGTCCACACTAGGGCACATTACTTCGGTGGTGTGCATCCATGGTCCCAGGGTTCCATCGATTTCCGGAGCGGTGCACTCTGGGTAGCTCAGTAAAAGAATAGGACCAATAACTTCGATATCCGTCCACACTAACCCTAAATCGATTTAGTAATATCGATTTTAGGGTTACTCCTTTCGTTTAGCTGGAGTACAGAAATCGATTTTAAGACCCCTTAAAATCGATTTTAAGTGCCTTGTAGTGTGGACGGTTACAGTGTTAAATCGATTTAACGCTGTTTAAATCTATTTAACGCTGTAGTGTGGACCTGGCCTGTGTCCTTTCACCTTGGGGAGCAGCAACGTTCCCATGAAAAACTGGATCCTGGTTCCTATGAAGCCAGCCAGCTCTGCAACAGACTGAACTTGGGGGAAGGGGGCAGGGAACCTACTTAATTAGCTAGGAAACGTACCTATGGACAAGGGTAGACTCAACTTCGTATTGTATGATTTTGTTTTGTATTGTAACCACTTGTTTCCACCAGTCTCTCTTGTTTCTTGTTTACTCTCTTTCTTAACCAAACCTATTTTTGTTTTATTCAGTGCTCACAACTGCTGTGTGATTTTACAGGAGTGGTGGTTTAAGGTTAAATCGGTAAAGTGGGTACCCGGCTCCTTTGGCACAGAGGATCTGGGATTTCTGTGAGTAGCCAGTGTCAGGGTCTGGATACCACAGAGGAATTATTCAAAGGATTTGGGGACTGGATGCACCTCTTGTTAACCTGCAAGGCAAAGACAGGGCTGGCACAACCCAGAGGAGGATAGTGGAATGGCTGAAAGGCTGATGGTGTTAGAGAGCTGGCACCCAGCCACCATGGGCAAGGCTATTTCTTGCTAGAGGCAGAGGGTAACAAAGTAACTCACAGTCCTGGGTGCCTTGAGAATTGTCACAATGGGCTTTCTTCTGTTTGCAAAAAGTCATATAACTGTATGGACTTATTGTTTTGGTTATCTTAGAAAGATACCCAATGGAAAGTCCAGAAGACTGACGTCCTCTGTTGCTTCCCAGAACAGGCTCAGCAGAGATAGCAACAGTACACTGAGCTCATCCAACACCTTTCACAAACATCTATAAGATGGTAACAATTGCTGGTCACGACCCAATACCAGTGTGATCCAGCAATCTAGTGGTGAAAAGATTTATTTTAAAACATATTTTATAATCCATTACCAGGCCCCTGAGCCCTCCGGTCCTTCTATTACAGGGGTGGGCAAACTTTTTGGTCCGAGGGCCATATCAGGGAATAGAAATTGTATGGCGGGCCAGGAATGCTCCCATAATTGGAGTTGGGGTGCGGGAGGGAGTGTGGGCTCTGGGGTGGGGGATCAGAGGTTTGGGGTGTAGGAGGATGCTCCGGGTTGGGATCAAGTGGTTTGGAGTGCGGGAAGGGGATCAGATCTGGGGCAGGGGGTTGGGGCATAGGGAGAGGCTCAGGGGGTGCAGGCTCCAAGAGGTGCTTACCTCAAGCGGCTCCCAGAAGCAGTGGCATGTCCCTTCTCCAGTTCCTACGTGGAGGCGTGGTCAGGCAGCTCTGCCACTCTGCCCTGTCCACAGGCACCGCCCCTGCAGCTCCCATTGGAACACGTAGGAGCCAGAGCGGGGCCATGCTGCGGCTTCCAGGAGCCGTGTAGTGCGGCCCTCGACCCAGCGCCCCAGTCGGAGCAGGACCAAATCGCGTGGTGCGGCTCGTGGGCCAGCTTAAAACAGCTTGCGGGTTGGCTCTGGCCCACGGGCCGTAGTTTGTCCACCCTGTTCTATTATCTTGGGGTCAAAGAAGAGTCAGATATACAATAGTACATTCTGAAAACTGTTGGTTTATCCTTATGTCTCGGGATCTGAAAGATACATGTATCATGATAAATAGTATGAGAACACATATGGGTCTTTAATTTATTCTAATTTTCTGGGGCTATTTAATGCAGCCTAAACTTGGATGAAATCCTGGATCCATTGAAAACAATGGGAGCTTTGCCACTGACTTCAATCGGGCCAGGATTTCATCCCTGGAGTTTACAGTTGACTGCTGTGACAACAGGGTGAAATCCACTTTTAGTAAACCAGAATATAGTGAAACTATTTACAGAGAAGTAGAATTCAAGCCCTAATTTGTTACAGTTCATTGCAATTTGAAAATTGGAATTCCAGTTATAATGAAATTCATTTTAGGCCTTGTCTATACAAAAAAGTTGCAATGATTTAATTAGATCAGTTTAGAAACCAATTTAGTTAAATAGGCATGATTCCCTTGTGTGAACCTTCTTATTCTGAGACCACAAGGGGGTTGCACTGATTTAACGAAATTGGATTCTAAACTGATTCAGTCAAATTGGCGCAAATTGCTTGTGTAGACAATGTCTCAGGCTAAAATTGTTCTGTTGAAAAGATTATTAGAAGAGGCTCCCGCTGTTGTAACATATTGAAGTATAGAACAGCAATTGTAATAGCAATAATGCTTTCCATTCTGAAAGCACATCACATGTAGTATTTAATCCACAAATGCCCCAGCGAGGCAGGCAGGAAGTGTTACCTTCATTTGACAGGCAGGTTAACTAGGGCGTACGGAGATTAAGGGATGTATCTAAAAGTTACACACTAGATCAGCAGCAGAGCTGTGACTAAAGCTCAGGACTTCTTGACTCCCACTCCCGCTCCCACCTTTAGACTATGGTACCTTCAATATTTCACGTGATTTTATAAATAGCCCTCATATCATATCAGTGAATAATTACTAATTTTTTGTTCTTTAAAGGCAGAATGCTTTCATCTAGTCATACACTACCTCCCGCCGGTGCACGCGGATGTAGTGTTGTGTCTGCTCATGCAAGAAAATAGATGAGTGAATGTCAAAGACAATATTTTGGGGCCAATTATAGTCTCATTCTCATTTTTCAAGATACTCAGTAATATAATCAGACTATTTGTTGAATATCATGTTCTGAAATGTTGTTAGCACAAAGCACTAGACTTGAACGACAGCACCACATAAGCAGAACATAATGAGGGAAAATCATAAGGAATTATGCATGAGTGCAAGAACCATCTAACTCCTCCCGTTCTGGGACTACGGGGCTCCAGCAGTTACTGATAGTATAGCTAGCCTGGTGCTGGGACTTATTTTGATTAAATACTCTATGTTCAGGCACTGTTGATCACCACCTTTTTATTACTTTAACTGAATATAGTACTTGTGATCACTGCTGGACTTACAGCCCCTGGCAGTGAGCTCCTGGGAACGGCTCTATCCGATGCCAGCTGGCAATGTTTCCCTAGGGACCATTAGCTAACTGGGAATTGGTGGACCACGCTGGCGCATTGGCCACACCTCTCTCTGCCCCACTACACTGAGCGTGGGCAGGCGGTGGTGTAAGAGCCACTAAGTCTAGCTTTACACGAGCTGAGAACTCCCTTCCACCAGGGACATTGTCTGCTGGTGAGTTAAGATGCCTGAGTGGTGCAAAGGGTCCAGACGGTGGCAGAGAGTGTGGCTGTGAGCGAGCACAGGACTGAAGAGCCGTTTCACCTATTCTTTCTAGAGGTAGCCCCTGTAGAAAATTAGTGAAGCACAGCCTGGGGTAGTATGGAAGAAAATTGCTCTGCTGTGCTGCCTGTACTGTACCTGTTCTGTAGGGGGTAAAAGTGATGCCTGTCCAGAGGGCCTGTACAAGCGCTGTGCAATGCTAGCCTCATTATTTGCTTATAAGCCCCCATCGTGGATCCGAGCCCTAACAATAGGTGGAGACCAACAGACAGAGCACAAGGAAACAATGAGATGATGCTGGTCAGCATGAAAAACAGGGAGTTCTGCCATATCAGCTGCCTACCTATGGTCTGGTTTTTTGTAGGCATTATTATTTTTCCTTGTGTAGGTTTTGTGCCAGCCCTTTACGCTGCAGTGAATTTGACCTCTAGGGTCTGATTCTGATCTCCCTTGCACCAGTGCAAATGAGGAATTGCTCCACTGAGGGTATGGCTTCACCACAATGGCTATAGTGCCACAGCTATGCAGCTACAGCTGTGTGCTGCTGTCACGCTGTTGTGCAGATGCTTCCGACATCGACGGAAGTGGTTTTTCCACCTATCCGACAGGTGGTAGCTTGGTCAATGGAATTCTTCCCTCAACCTACCAATATCTATGTGCGGGTTAGGTTGACATAACTAAGTTGCACAGGGTGTGATATTTTTCACAGTCCTGAGCGATGTAGCTAGGTTGACCTAAATTTTAGGTGTAGACCAAGCCTGAGATTAATGGAGTTACACCACAGTGTAAATGTGAGAGATTCTGTATCCTTCTCAATAGTCTCTAAACCATAAGACTTGCGAAAGCACCAGCTTCTAAGGTATGTTCATTTAATCGAGATAATCCATTTTCCATGGAAATGTACCTATTACTCAAATTCTACCGTTGTATTTTCCAGTAGATGAAACATTAATGAGAACATATCTTAAAAAGTTTCAGTGGTTCAGTAGGCATCAAGTCCCATGGGAACATGCCAAGACTACGTAAAGCACACATCTCTAGAAAGTGTTCATTTCCTTCATTATCACCCCATTGGCTATTCTAGCCAGGTCAGTCCAAATCCTTAATGCAAGTGTCAGACTGGAGAGCTGTTAAAATCAGCAAAGCTGGGTCATCCTCTCCAAAGTGCTAGTGTTAATCACCATTAGCTAGAGTATGTGCAGCTCCATCAGTCAGAATCTTACTCCTTATATTTAGCTTTTGTCCTTAAAAGAGAGCCAATTAGTACTGAAAGACAAAAGATTGCCCAATTCACAGTGATTTTGTTATGGTTCAATGGAACTGTTCAAATTTTAACCACTTGCCTTTAACAACACCGTATCTTACAGGTTTAATTATTTTTGCCCGATAATGTCTATATAAAGCAATGAAGAATATGCAGTTTGGGGCAGGAACCATCATTTCTTTATATGCATGGGCAACACCTAGCAGAACGGTGCTTCAGGGCTTCTATGCACTTCTCTAATAATATCAGTATCAATATTAACAATAACACTAGTGCCTTCAGGTTGCATCAGACGTGACTGTGTCTTTGCCACGATAGTCTCTCTCCAGTGGTGGCTCCACTATTTGCAGCTCTGGGTACTTACATACTGTAAAACGTATAGCAGAAACCATACCTGCCATCTTGCCTGCTGATTGTGTAGCCAAAAAGAGGATTGTTGACAAAGCTGATGTTCACTCCAACTAGAGGGGTTCCATCAGATGTTATCACCTGACCTCGGATCACACACGCATGGCTGCATGAAGGAAATAAATGATAGGAAATGGTGAATCATGTCAAAGGTGGGGGACTGATCCCTGACTTACCCTGCTGTAAATGCCTGCACACCGGGATACCTAATACTATATGCAATAAAATTCAATACGCCAAATCATGCCCCCAGATGGAGGTACACAGCTCTTGCTGACTTGGGTGTTGTGCACACACATCTGAAAGCAGAATTTGGCTTCACCTTTTTTCTACTCTTGTCATATTTCTTGTCATATTTAACCACTGGCAAATATATTGTTCTCTGGTATCTTCTCCTGTAGGGCACACGATATACTGACATGGCTATAGCTCACTCAGCTTCACAATGCCTTGACAGTACTGGTCTGATTAAGGACAAAACATGTTTTAGAACAGAGGAGGATGGAAATGTACCAAATACTGCATAGGCAGGTTTATGGCAATTAAGTGCTCTGATGATCAAAGAGATGTGTTGGCCTTGATGAGTCAGGTCTTCCATATTCCATAAGGAAGTGTTATTGCTTTGGATAAAATATGATGACAAATTTGCCAGAATCAGATAAGTTCCTTATAGGAGGTTACAGCAATAGAGCAAGCAAACAACAGAACCACCAGTTGTTTGTAGATTACACCTACTCCATACAACTCTGCCCTTTTATGACATCTTTCCCCCAAGTTGCTCTAAGTCCTTTACAATCCCGATTAATTCTGTGAGGTTTGTATTTTACAATAAGTATGTTGAGGTTTTCAATTACTCAGGGTCACTCAGCAAATTTGTGGCAGGGCCAAATATAGAACACACAGGTTTCTATTCCAAAGTCTCTGTTCAAAGCCCTAGATTGTACAGTTTACCATACGGCTATGCAAGAAGATTCCAAAAAAGACAAAAAAAATCTTGTGTATCTGATAGTGTGTGATCTCAGTGTCTATCTCAAGGTACTTATTTTTCTGAGTGATAACAAATTGTGGTATCTTTGGGCTGGCAAATTATGATATGTGATTTTTGCTGGCAATGTCATGCTAGCCAGCAGAGACTGGAAGCCAATGTTCCTACTGCTTTAGGACCAGATCCCCTGCTAGTGTAAATCACAAGAGCTCAATTTATAATCCATCTATTTGAAGTAAGATAATTCAGTAGAGCCACACAGATTTACAGCTGTTGAAGATCTGGCCCTCAATGCATAGGAAAGCACTTACGTGAGCTCTTATTATCATGGAACACCACAGAGTCCACAAGTTATTGCCTAAGGGGTACATCAACACAGCAAAGATTGTATGGCACAGCGAGAAAAGACGGTTACTCACCTTTGTAACTGTTGTTCTTCGAGATGTGTTGCTCACATCCATTCCAGGTAGGTGTGCGCGCCGCGCGTGCACGTTCGTCGGAAACTTTTTTACCCTAGCAACTCCAGTGGGCCGGCAGGTCGCCCCCTAGAGTGGCGCCGCCATGGCGCTCTATATATACCCCTGCCGGCCCGCCCGCTCCTCAGTTCCTTCTTGCCGGCTACTCCGACAGTGGGGAAGGAGGGCGGGTGTGGAATGGATGTGAGCAACACATCTCGAAGAACAACAGTTACAAAGGTGAGTAACCGTCTTTTCTTCTTCGAGTGATTGCTCACATCCATTCCAGGTAGGTGACTCCCAAGCCATACCTAGGCGGTGGGGTCGGAGTGAGAAGTCGCGGCACGGAGCACTGCAGTTCCGAAGGCCGCATCCTCCCTCGACTGCTGGACCAGGGCGTAGTGGGAAGCAAAGGTGTGGACCGATGACCAGGTCGCTGCCCGACAGATTTCCTGGATGGGCACACGGGCGAGGAAAGCCAGCGACGACGCCTGCGCCCTGGTAGAATGCGCAGTCACACGGCCCGTAGGGACATGGGCCAAGTCATAACAAGTCCTGATACAGGACGTAACCCAAGAGGATACCCTCTGGGAGGAGATAGGAAGACCTTTCATACGATCTGCTACCGCCACGAAAAGTTGGGGGGATTTCCGGAAGGGCTTAGTCCTCTCTATGTAGAACGCGAGAGCCCTACGGACATCCAGCGAGTGGAGCTGCTGCTCCCTGCCTGAGGAGTGAGGTTTTGGGAAAAAAACCGGAAGGAAAATCTCTTGGTTGACATGAAAGGCTGAGACCACCTTGGGCAGAAAAGCAGGGTGTGGCCTCAGCTGCACCTTGTCCTTGTGGAAGACCGTATATGGGGGGTCAACCACAAGAGCTCGGAGCTCCGACACCCGTCGAGCTGAGGTGATAGCCACTAGAAAGGCCGTTTTCCAAGAGAGGTAGAGCAGGGAGCAAGTAGCTAACGGCTCAAAGGGGGGTCCCATGAGCCGGGACAACACCAGGTTAAGATCCCAGGTTGGAGCAGGGGGACGGACGTTAGGGAATAAACGTTCCAGCCCTTTAAGGAATCTCGACACCGTCGGGTGAGAAAAAACGGAGCGACCGTCCGCACCCGGGTGAAAGGTGGAGATAGCTGCTAGGTGGACTCGCAACGACGATAAGGCCAGACCTTGCCCTTTGAGGGACAAAACGTAGTCTAAGATTTCGGAAACCGAAACTTCCATAGGGCGGAGATTTCTCTCTACGCACCAACAGGAGAAGCGCTTCCATTTCGCTGAATATGTGGCTCTTGTGGACGGTTTCCTGCTGCTCAAGAGCACCTCTCTCACAGGCGTAGAGCAGCGCAGCTCTGAACCAGTCAGCCACGCAGGAGCCACGCCGCTAGGTGCAGCGACGGCAGGTCTGGGTGACAGAGGGTCCCGTGGTCCTGGGTAATCAGGTCCGGATGAAGGGGCAGGGGAACTGGGTCAGCTATGGCCAAGTCCAGCAGCATGGTGTACCAGTGCTGCCTGGGCCACGCCGGGGCCACCATGATCACGAGAGCCCTGTCCCTGCGCACCTTCAGGAGGACCTTGTGGACCAGAGGGAACGGGGGAAATGCATAGTACAGGTGGGTCGACCACTGGATGAGGAAGGCATCCGCTATCGACCCCGGCTCCCTGCCCTGAAAGGAGCAGAACGCTTGGCACTTCCTGTTCCCCTTGGACGCGAAGAGGTCCACCCGGGGATAACCCCACCTCCGGAAAATGGAGAGAGCGACGTCCGGGCGAAGGGACCACTCGTGTGACAGGAAGGATCTGCTCAATCGATCTGCCAGAGTGTTCCGTACTCCAGGGAGGAAGGAAGCCCTGAGGTGAATGGAGTGGGCTACGCAAAAGTCCCAGAGACGTATCGCCTCGTGGCACAGGGAGGAGGACCTGGTGCCGCCCTGCTTGTTGATATAGTACATGGTCGTCGTGTTGTCCGTGAACACGGCGACACAACGACCCTGAAGCTGATGACAAAACGCTTGACAAGCAAGGCGGACCGCTCTCAACTCCCGTATGTTGATGTGGAGCCCCACCTCCTCCTGGGATCACAGGCCCTGTGTCCGCAGGGTCCCTAGGTGGGCCCCCCAGCCTAGATCTGAGGCATCCGTTGTCAGGGATACCGATGGCTGAGAGGGGTGAAAGGGAAGACCCGCACATAATACGGACTGGTCTAACCACCAGCCGAGAGAATCTAAGACCTTCTGGGGGATTGTGACTAACATGTCTAAAGGTTGCCTTGCCGGCCTGTAATGACTGATAAGCCACAGCTGGAGAGGCCTCATGTGGAGCCGAGCGTAGCCGGTCACAAAAGTGCACGCCGCCATGTGGCCTAACAGGGTTAGACATGTCCTCACTGACGTCAATGGGGCTGACCGCAAACGTTGAACGATCGCCGCCATGGTCTGGAACCGTTGCAGAGGCAGCGAGGCCCTGCCCACAGTGGCATCCAAGACGGCCCCGATAAATTCCACCCTCTGCGTGGGCCTCAGAGTGGACTTGTCTGTGTTTATCAAGAGGCCCAGACTTGCAAATATGGCGGTGATCATGCGGACATGGCTGTTGACCTGCTGTTCCGACGTGCCCCGAATCAACCAGTCGTCCAGATAAGGGAACACGTGGACACGGTTGCGCCGAAGATGCGCCACGACAACTGCCATGCATTTTGTAAACACCCTCGGGGCCGTGGACAGGCTGAATGGGAGGACTGCAAACTGATAATGAAGAGCCCCCACAACGAAGCGGAGAAAGCGTCTGTGGCGCGGCCAAATGGCAATGTGGAAATACGCGTCCTGCATGTCGAGGGCGGCGTACCAGTCTCCCGGATCCAGGGATGGAATAATGGTCCCCAGGGATACCATGCGGAACTTCAACTTCACGAGGTATTTGTTGAGTTCTCGCAGGTCGAGGATAGGCCTGAGGCCCCCCTTGGCCTTGGGGATCAGAAAGTAGCGGGAATAAAACCCTTTGCCTTTCTCGTTTTCCGGAACCGCCTCTATAGCTCCTTTGCTGAGGAGCGTCTGCACCTCCTGCCGAAGGAATTGCTCGTGAGAGGGGTCCCTGAAGAGGGACGAGGAAGGAGGGCGGGAAGGAGGAAACGAAACAAACTGCAGGCGGTATCCCGTCTGCACCATGCTTAAGACCCAGCGGTCCGATGTTATTTGGGACCACGCCGGGAGGAAAAACGAAAGGCGGTTTGAAAACGGGGGGAAAGGATCCATAGGGGAAACTGTTACCGCGCCCTCGGGCGCACCTTCAAAATGAAGGCTTAGGACCAGGCGGGGGTTTTGAGGAGCCTTGGTTCTGCCCCCCTTGGTTCCCAGACTGCCTGCGCCTGCCGTTCCTGCCGCGGCGCCTGTAAAGGTCCTGCCGCTGGTGGAACTGGGAAAACGGCCTACGTTGTTGCTGTTGTTGCGACCTAAAGGGTCTACGCTGCGTCACGGGGGTGTGCATCCCGAGGGACCGCATGATGACCCTGTTGTCTTTTAGACTCTTGAGTCTGGGGTCTGTCTTATCGGAAAACAGGCCCTGGCCTTCGAAAGGAAGGTCCTGTATAGTGTGCTGGAGCTCCGGCGGAAGGCCGGAAACCTGCAGCCAGGAGATGCGACGCATCGTAACTCCTGACGCGAGGGTGCGGGCAGCCGAGTCCGCAGCGTCCAAGGAGGCTTGTAAGGCCGTGCGTGCGACCTTCTTGCCTTCGTCCAAGATGGCCGTAAACTCTTGGCGAGCATCCTGTGGCAGCAGCTCCTTAAATTTGTCCACTGCCACCCAGGAGTTAAAGGCGTATCTGCTCAGCAGGGCCTGCTGGTTAGAGACCCTGAGCTGCAGCGCCCCAGCCGAATACACCTTACGGCCAAGGAGGTCCATCCGCCTGGCCTCTCTGGACTTGGGGGCCGGAGCCTCCTGGCCGTGACGCTCCCTATCGTTCACCGATTGCACTACCAGTGAACCGGGAGTCGGGTGAACATGTAGATATTCATAGCCCCTAGAAGGGGCCATGCACTTTCTCTCGACTCCTTTCGCTGTCGGAGGGATGGAGGCCGGGGACTGCCAGATAGTATTGGCGTTGGCCTGGATGGTCCGTATGAAGGGCAGGGCGACCCTGGTGGGAGCATCAGAAGAGAGGATGGTGACAATTGGGTCCTCTATCTCCGAGACCTCCTCTGCCTGCAGACTCAGGTTTTGAGCCAATCGCCTGAGGAGGTCCTGGTGCGCCCTGAGATCCAGCGGGGGGGGACTGTTGGAGGAGGTACCCGCCACCGCCTCATCCGGGGAGGAGGATGATGAGACCCCAGGCACGATAGTGTCCAACTGAGGGTCTTCCTCAGCCCTCGCCTCTGCCTCCGGAGCCACAGCGGAGTCCTGCTGTTTGGACCCTTCCTCCCCTTCCGGGGAGGGAGGGGGGCGAGACAAGGAGGCTTCAGGGGCCCTACGCTCCGCAGTCGCCGGTCTAGCAGGGAGCTGCTGGGGGCCCTGGGCCTGATGGTATGCCCAGGGTGTCCAGAATCCCCACTGTTGTGGGCCTTGGTCTTGCAGCGGCGGATCCCCGAACAGCGCCGCCTGCCGGTCGGTGCCCAGCGCATACCCACTGTCCGTCTGGGAAGATACGGACGGCTGTCTCGAGGGCCACGGCGGGGCCGACCCCGGATGGTAAGGGTCTGCGCGGGCCGGCACGGAGGATCGTCTCGGTGCCGGGGACCGGTGCCGGGAGTCATATCGGTGCCGGGACCGGGATCGGAACCGGGATCTATCACGGTGCCGGGATCCTGATCGGTACCGGGTGCCGCTTCGGTACCGGGACCTGCCACCAGCTCGGTGCCGGGAGGTCGACCGGGACCTGCCACCAGCTCGGTGCCGGGAGGTCGACCGGGACCTACCACCAGCTCGGCGCCGGGAGGTCGACCGAGACCGGGACCTGCCACCAGCTCGGTGCCGGGAGGTCGACCGGTGCGGCGAGTAGCGTCGGGACCTGCTCCTGGAGTCGCGGTGCCGGTGTCGCCGACTGGAGCCTGACCGCGACCGTCTCGATGCCAACCGTTGCCGCGAGTGCGACCGGTACCGCTGAGGGGAGCGATGCCGGGACTGCGAGCGGCGTCGGGATCTGGAGCGCCCAAGACGTCGGGACCTGGATGGCGAACGACTGTCTCTGGGCGGCGCCGACAGCATGGGCTTGCCTCTGGACACAACCCGCACCGGAGGTACCGGGGGTGGCAGCCGAGTGGGCTCAGTCAGGGCAATAAGGTCCCGAGCCGAGGCGAAGGTCTCCGGTGTGGATGGGACCACTATCTCAACCCCAGATCTCATGGGGGAGCTCGGCGGCACCGGACTCAACGGACCCGCCGGGCCCGGAGTCAACGGTGCTGACGGTGCCGGCGGTGCCGCGGCCGATGTCGAGGCCGGGCGCTCAAGCCGGGTCTGCCTGGCCGGAGTATCAGACTTCGACGGCCTTGGCTCTGATTCCGGTGCCGGAGAAGGTCGGTGCCGGGGAGTCTTCTCGGTGCCGGAGCGATCCGGTGCCGGTGCCGATACCACGGCCTGCGCAGCCGACGGGTCAAGTGCCGCCTCCATTAGGAGAGTTCGGAGCCTCTGATCCCTCTCCTTTTTTGTCCTCGGCTTAAAAGCCTTACAGATGCGGCACTTGTCAGATCTGTGCGATTCCCCGAGGCACTTCAGGCACGCTTCGTGGGGATCGCTGGTAGGCATGGGCTTCTTGCAGGCCGCACACTGCTTGAAGCCCGGCGAAACAGGCATGAGCCTGGCGCCGGGTGCCGGGAAGGGCTAAGCCCCCGGCAAAGAACTACTTAACAACTATTTAACTAAACTATCTACTTAACAAACTAATTAACAACTATATGGAACTAGAGATAAACGATAGACAAGCGATAGAGAACTAGGAGAGCTAGGGACGTGGAGGACAGCTAAGCCGCGCTCCACAGTTCCAACGACCGACACGGCGGTAAGAAGGAACTGAGGAGCGGGCGGGCCGGCAGGGGTATATATAGAGCGCCATGGCAGCGCCACTCTAGGGGGCGACCTGCCGGCCCACTGGAGTTGCTAGGGTAAAAAAGTTTCCGACGAACGTGCACGCGCGGCGCGCACACCTACCTGGAATGGATGTGAGCAATCACTCGAAGAAGAACCAATATTTGTATCAAGTAAGGCTTTTACTGGATATTTATTCCATGACTCAGAAGATAGACTTTTTAGTTGTCGTGCCATCCAGTTATAGCAGAACTCTCCACTGATTTAAGTAGGGATTTTCGTGCATATGTTGATGGCAGAGTATGGCTCAAAACTTGGCATTTAGGTAAACGGAAACAAAAGCTCAAAGTTCAACTCTAGTATCCACTCACTTGATTCTTATGTTCCCCTTGGTCAGTCCCAGAGAAAACAAGATATAATGCACCTGGTTTTTTATTTCACTTATATTAGTTTTACTCTGGTGTATCTCCAATGACTTCAACAGAATTACTCCCAATTCACACAGATGTGGAAGGAGAAGCAACCCCATTAGTAAAATAATAATAATTTCTGTATTCCATTGCACCTTCCATCCAAGGATCAAAAAGCACTGTATTAACAATTCAGCTCTGTGACACTCAAGGACGCTGGGCAAATGATCATCCCTATTCGACAGATGGGGAAATGAAGACACAGAGGACCAAATTCACCCTATTGTAACCCCACTGAAGTTGACAGAACACCACCAGGGAAGTATTTGGCTCACAGTAGTAAAGTTTGTGGACAGCCAGGGCAGTATCCATAACTTCCATTCTGAGGCCTCAACATTACCCACAAAACCATTCTTCTCATATTATTCAGTGAGAGCTGAAGGAGAGCCTGGAATGGTTACCAAGTCCTTGAGCATTCTGATCATCCCTGCATTTTGTGGAAGGATAAGCATCACTGTGGATTCCTTTTCTGAAGCCCAAGAAATTCTTGCTATTGGGAACAATAGACTCAGCAGGATGAATTACCATTACCTGTCCAAACCAACACTAAAAGCATTACTGACGGCTGCTTGCTCATTTTAAAGTGGTTGAGCTGAAATACAAATAGAGCACATTTTCATGAGATAATGGAGAAGGGTTGCTACCTTCTCCCACTGCCTTCCCACAAACTACAAGCAAAGAGAAAAAAAAGAGACTAAATGTTGTAGATGCCTTAACTGGTACCCTAGGCAAAAGATAACTAACAATTATGATGGTAATTCTCCCAGAGTCTAAGCAGATGAAAGCCTGTGAGTAAAGTTGTAGCCAACACACTAGACTAGATCCTCAGCTGGTGTAAACAGAGCTTTGCTGCTTTGCACCAGCTGAGGATCTGGCCCATAGCTTTCATGAGTTCATGGGCACTCAGGTCTGCAGGGATAAAGAACAGCCACACAGTTACAGGCACAATAAAAACATGCAAAAGAACTCACTCTAAAAGGGAAACTCTAAAAAACACATCTGCACTTCTAGCTTCCATCGAGTGACCCCCCCCTTCCTTTCCCAATAACTCTTCAAGTTGTCATGCTCAACTTCTTTGTTCCATATTTCTTTGCTTCCCGATTTGGACTAAGTCAGCCCATCTTCAGAGACAAGTAACTCAGGAAAGCCCACCTGGCCCCCAGGAATCCCCGTGAGGACTATAACAACTCCTTTACTTCCAGAGGGTAGTCCTTTACAAATCATAGTCATAAAAAGAAGCTGGGGCAATGTGTGTACAAATATCTGAACTTAATTAAAGTGGGATGGAGATGAAAAAGATACTGAATCCCAGACTTTGCCGGATCATATCCTCAAATTTTCTACTTCCCCAGTTAATAAAATTTGGCCCATTTGGGAAAAACAATTAACGCTGTGCTTTGTAAGCAGCTGGCTTCTCCAGTGTCATCGTGTCCTTTCTGGCGGCAAAATCGACTACCCACAATGCACTCAGCCCCCCCGGAACCTGGTTAATGCTAATTTAGTCAGCCATTTCCTTCAGAAGACCTTGGTCTAAATGCAATTACACTGCAAACACATTAAGTGGTACTGCAAAAACTCTCAGCCCTGCTCGGAAGGTCTCACAATATATTTACATAAAATTATCTCTCACGTTAATAGGGAAGATTTATTCCATCAGTCTAGTTTGGCCAGCTCTGAAGATGTTTTCTGCAGTTGAGCAAAACTGAATGTCTCTTTGCTGTAGACTTGTCTTTCCAATGAATTAACAACATATTTCATCTACTGGTTGAACTGGTTTTTTTTCAGACTGCATTTACATGTGGCTGTGCAGATCCCTTGTTTTACAATAACCAGTTCTCCAGCCTGTTTTTTTAATTAGCCTTTCCCAACCCCTCTGGTCTTTTATTTTTCTATAGAGGTTCCCCTATAATTAGAGAACACTAAATCATTGCCGAATTGCTACCATGTGGCTTGCTAGATGGCAAGTCTGAGACACAGTAATTTTAGACCATTGCTTTGTGAAGTAATTTGTAATCACTAGAAGATTAAGTTAATGTCCACCTGTCCCCCGGGGTATGATCTAGGGCCCAGTGCCATCAAAAGTAGAGACACATTCACTCTCCCCTTCCACATCCTGTTTTCTTTAGTATGACCTGTATTTCATGCGGGGGTGGGGATGGGGGAGGGTGTAGAAATCCAAGTATGCCAACAGTTATAAAATACTAGAAATCAAAGGAAAAATCCCAACGAGGTCATTTAATCCATCTTCATGGCAGGAAAGATTGCTCCCTACAGTATGTTTCCCAGCTCTTTGTCTGGTTTAACGTTAAACATCTCAGGCAGTGGGATTTCCAAAGCGTTATTATTAATAATTATTTGTTTAGTGCTGGGAATATGCTTGGCATTGTACAGTAGACAAAATAAAGACTTTTCTTTTCCTGAAGGACTTCCCTCAGGAAATTTTACCATGGTCTAACATGGTCTAATCTGGTGCCTGTTGAAACTGATGGAAACACTCTCATTGACTTCAAACAGGCATTGGATGTGGCTCACAGATTTCACCATTAGGAATTATTTTCTGGTGTTCATGCTAATTTTTCCTTTTCAGTGTTAACCCATTACTCCTAGTCACAATCCATTGTATCACAACCCTAGCTCCTTTTTTCCTGGAAGTTGAAAGGTTTCAAATACATTTGGATGATTAACATGACCTCCCCACCTTCTCAGCCATGTTTTGGCCATGTTATTTGCATTAAATATTTTTAATCTCCATTCAGAATGCCCCACATCCCTATATCCGTTGTTGTTACTTTTCTATAAGTTACTTCCAACTTCGTTTGACATATTTTTGGTACCGAGGTGCCCAGAAGTGAACATGAAGTTTGGTAAGAAAATGGAAACGAAGCGTTCTTGAGACGTTAAACAAGAAAGATTAAAAAAAACTAAGGAAAATTAAAATTAAAAAGTAGCCATCCAGAAAGGCTCCCACACAGCTATGTATGACACAAGTGAGTTCCTGGAAGAGTTTGGCATATGTCAGGTAGCTGTGATTCAAAACAAATTAATTAGGCTAGGCAGAGAACCTTGCCAATAAATGGAGTACCAGAATGCCAGTGTCAGGCTGAGGAGGACCTAAACATGTTGACATCCGACCAACTGTGCACTCAGGGATTTGCTGAAGTGGCACTGACAGACAGAATCTGCGACAGCTTCCACAGCTCCACTTCCTGAGGAGCTGATGGAGTGGGAGACACAGGCGAAAAGAAGTGCCAGGCAAAAAACAAAAACGACCCAGCACAGCATAGGGAAGCCAAATCCAGGCTGTCTGCAGGAACTAAACTCGATCATTTCTCTTTTTTTAACCTATGCCTCTAAGTTAGCTACACATGTCCCAGCACTTGAGCATCAGGAAAGCGTTTTCTTTTAGTGGTTTGGTTTTTTAATTGTTAATATTTTGCAGAAATGCTCTACATTTTGTCACTCATTTTACAAAAAATATACAGTCTGAAATAATGCAGGCAATTAATCAAAATGTCATATTCAAAGCCCATTACTTAAACTGGTTAAGGAAAACTGAAGAAAAAACAACAGTATAATGCTGGCATACTTTTAGGAATACAGATAATGAAGCTGGTATCTGAGGCATCTCCATAAAGATATTATTCACCAAGATGTACAATAACAGCTCTAGATTCACAGTGTACTCTATTTGGGTTTTTACATCAAGCCCATCACCATGGTATCTGAGCATCTCTCTACCTTGTTTTTTATAGAATCAGAAATGTAGGGCTGGAAGGGACAGTGAGAGGTCATATAATCAGGCCCCTGTGCTGAGGCAGGACCAAATAAACTTAGACCACTCCTCACAGGTATCTGTCTAACCTGCTCTTAGAAACCTCCAGTGATGGGGATTCCACAACCTCCCTTGGAAGTCTATTCCAGAGGTTAACTACTCTTATAGTTGGAACAATTTTCCTAATATCTAACCTAATCTTCCTTGCTGAAGATTAGCCCAGTTACTTCAGTCCTACCTTCTTGTCCTACCTGCAGGTCAGGCCAATTACTTCTTGTCCTACCATCAGAGGACGACTCCTGCTGAGGCATCACCAGTGACAAGTAGAGTTGGCCAATTACCTTTCTTGCCTTACATATGACACTCTTGTTAATATACCCCAGAGTGATGATAGCTTTTTCTGCAACTGCATCACTTTGTGGACTCATATTCAATTTGTGATCCACTAGATTCTGTACAGCAGTACTACCACTTAACCAGTTATTCCCCATTTTGTAGTTATGCATTAGATTTTTCCTTCCGAAGTGAAGTACTTTGCATTTACTTTTACTCAATTTCATCTTGGTGATTTCAGACCAATTCTCCAATTTATCAAGGTCATTTTGAATTCTAATTCTGTCCTTCACGCAGCTGGTTGTTGTCCGCAAATGTTATGAGCATACTCTCCATTTCATTATCCAAGTCATGAATCATTATATTGAATACTATTGGTCTCAAGCCAGACCCCTGCAGGACTCCACTAAATACATCCTCTCTTTGACCACAAAATATTGATAACAACTCTTGGAGTACAGACTTTCAACTAGTTTTGCACCCACTTTATAATAATTTAATCTAGACCACATTTCCCTAGTTTGCTTATGAACATGTCATGTGGGAGTATGTGTCAAAAGCCTTGCTAAAATCAAGATATATCACATATACAGCTTCCCTGCATGCACTAGGCCAGTAACCCTGTCAAAGAAGGGAATTAGTTTGGTTTGGCGCCATTTGTTCTTGACAAATCCATGATAGCTATTACTTGATACCCTATTATCCTCCAGGTGCTTATAAGTTGATTGTTTAATAATTTGTTCCAGTATCCTTTCAGGTATAAAAGCTAGGCTGACTGGTTTACAATTTTCCAGGTCCTCTTTGCTTCCCTCTTTTAAAGATAGAACATGTCTGCCATTCTTTAGTCCTCTGGGACCTCACCCATCCTCCAAGAGTTCTCACAGATAATTGCAAACAGTTCTGAGATTGCTTCAGCTAGTTCCTGAAGTACTCTAGGATGAATGTCATCAGTCCCTGCCAACTTGAATACATCTAACTTAACTAAGTATTCTTTAGCTTGGCCTTTCCCTATTTTGGATTGTGTTCCTTCCCACTGCTAATATTAATTGTGTTAAGTTCTAGTTACAATTCATCTTACTGCCTTTTATGTCCCTTGCTAGGCGTAATGCATTTTGTGTTTTGCTTTTCTGTGTTTGTCCTTACACGATTGTGCTATTTTATACGCATCCTTAGTAATTTATCCATGTTTCCCGTTTTTGTATGATTCCTTTTTAATTTTTAGGTCATGAAAGAGCTCCTAGGGTAGCCACATTGGCCTGTTATTTTAGTCTTCTCTTCTTTCCTTTGCATTGGATTGTTTGCTGTTGCACTTTAATATTGTCTCTTTGAGAAGATGTCAGCTCTCCTGAAATCCTGTTGTATTTACCTCTGTTGTGTAGGTTTAGTTCCCTGGCTAGCAAGTGTCCAGTTTTTCAAGCCCCGCATTATGTATTTCTGCCATCATTCTGCTCAATGCAGACTTGCACCGTAGATTTTATAGGAGTAGTTATTAGTCATTCTCAGTAGACAATGATATTCTCCAACACCACTGGCCACCATTCTGCTGGCAATATTTCCAGTAAGCTATTCATATCTGTAGTTCTCCAAAATTAAAAAGGCACCTTTGGTGCATACCAGTTTAGTAACAAAATAACATTATGTGAGGAAACACTTCCAAATTATAAAAACCCCATGATCACATAACTATCTCCACAGAACAACTCCACTTTGATATCAGGATTTAGTTCTAAACTGCCTTATTGGTTATAGAACCCTTATTAGACTTGGTCCTATTTCACAAACCCAGGCTCTCTCTCCTCCTTCTGGAAGCACATCCTCCTTTCTGATCTGCCAAACAATTTGGCCACTGTTGGAAGGAGACGCTTTGGCTGCTCCTCCTGCCATCTGCAATATCTTGGATTGCTCTGCCTTATCAAATCACCATTTCCAGGGAAAAATGACTATTCAGATGAGATTTGTAATGAGAAGAAGAGACGATGAGGCAGCAAGATACAAGAAAGGTATTCCACAAAACAGGAAATTAAGAGAAGACTGTTGCCCTAGCAGTGACTTGAGTAATTATATAATATTTAACTCCTACTACACTCCTGAACCCTGAAAAAGTACTTTCTGACACAGTTTGCATAGAAAGTGCTATACAAAATAAAGTTATGTTATGCAATGATGTAAGGTCTATGTGGAATTCATTGCTTCCCATAATGCCCTAGATCAAAAAAGATTTAAAAGCTGATTTTCCTCTCATTTACACCAGTGTACCTCTATGAGGCGTTGCTCCTGATTTACACTTGTGTAGATGAAAAGATAATCAGGGCTTTAGTTTCTTAGCCCTTCAGAGGGTTTCAGTAGCTCTTACGGTGCAAGTTATTTTTGCATATAATCATGAGTTAGGGTAATTTCATACCAGGGCCGGCCCACAACATTTTGGCACCTGAAGCAGGGAGCTCAAATGACTCATAGACTTTAGGGTCAGAAGGGACCAACATGATCATCTAGTCCGACCTCCTGCACAAAGGAGGCCACAGAACCCTACCCATCCACTTTTATAACAAACCCCTAACTTATGTCCGAGTTATTGAAGTCTTCAAATTGTGGTTTGAAGACCTCAAGCTGCAGAGAATCCACCAGCAAGTGACCCATGCCCCACGCTGCAGAGGAAGGCGAAAAACCTCCAGGGCCTCTGCCAATCTGCCCTGGAGGAAAATTCCTTCCCGACCCCAAATATGGCGATCAGCTAAACCCTGAGCATGTGGGCAAGACTCACCAGCCAGCACTCAGGAAAGAATTCTCTGCAGTAACTCAGATCCCATCCCATCCAACATCCCATCACAGACTACTGGGCATACTTATCTGCTGATAATCAAAGATCAATTGCCAAAATTAAGCTATCCCATCATACCATTCCTTCCATAAACTTATCAAGCTTAGTCTTAAAGCCAGATGTGTCTTTTGCCCCCACTACTCCCCTTGGAAGGCTGTTCCAGAACTTCACTTCTCTAATGGTTAGAAACCTTCGTCTAATTTCAAGTCTAAACTTCCTAGTGTCCAGTTTATATCCATTTGTTCTTGTGTCTACATTGGTACACCGCCAAAACTCCCTCACTTGGGCCAAAACTTTGAAAGGTCTCAATTCTGCCTTCTAACTGTTCTGCCCCTCTCATCATACTGCTCTGCTACCTATCCCAATAAAGGAGAACTAACAATTTAGAATGTTTTGTTCAAAAATGTTAAGTAACACTTAACTTTCAAATGTCCGAACAGGAAATGTAACTTTTTTTGTCTGCATAGTAAACACTGGCATTTTTATCTGTTCGAATAATCAAAGTGGTGCTTTCCATGCCTTCTTGGTTGCAAATATTTGAACTGCTTCCTGAAGGTCCACAGTCTGGACCAGCTCATGTTCTACTGAGATGGCTGCAAGGCCAAGCAGCCTCTCCTGAGTCATTGTGGAGCGTAGATGTGTTTTTATTAATTTCAGCTTGGAGAAGCTGCGTTCTCCACTGGCAACTGTTACAGGAAGTGTTAGAAGTATGCGCAGAGCAACAAAAGCATTTGGAAAGAGGGTGGTCATCTTATTTGTGCACATATATTCAATAACAGTCTTTGGAGTTGATCCTGCTGAAATGTATCTTGAAAATTCATCCCCTAAATTGCTCACATCAATATCACGCATGTCATCATGTCTCAATATTGTCTCTAGAGATCTGCATTGCTGGTGTAGGTCTTCTTCAGGTATAGTGAGCAATTTTGGAATATCACACAACATCCCAAATATACTGCTGTGTTCCTCGAGCTGCATGAAACTGTATTGCACAATTAAAGAATTGCTTTGCTCATTAAAGAATTCAACTTCGAACTGTTGTTTGGAGTCTCTTATAGGATTATCCCGTGCCTTGTAATCAAAATGTCTTCTTCAGTGACTCTTGTACTCTTGAATCGGTGGGAAAATAGCTTCAGTATGAAGTTCCTCTGCCAATTTCTGTGCACTCTTCAGAACGTTTTGAAATCCCTCATCTGACTGGTAAGACTGTAGGTATGACTTGAGTTTGTCCAGTTGTTCCATTGCTCTAGATATATCAAGGTCAACACATTGGAGTCTCTTGCTTACAACTTTTATTCAAACAATATGTCATGCCACAACACTAAGCCACACAGAAATGTGAAGTTATGTATGTTTCTGTTGCAGGGCCAGTGCAACCCATTAGCGTAAAGTGCTAACATTTGGGGGGCAGCAACCGCGGTGGCTGGATCTTCCACAGCCTCTGACGGGGGCGCCATTTCAGGGGCGGGACCTTCCGCTGTCTATGGAGAAAAAAGAGCTGGCGAAGCTCCTGTTCCGGTGATTCCATTTCCCTCTGCCACTGTTCTCCCACAAACAGTTCCTGACATAGTATTATCCTCCATAATGGTAACTATGGCATCATCTATCTTCCCAATTCAGTGTTTGATAGGCTTTTTCGCTTCCACTCGACTTTCCCATCATGTGGCACTCAGTGGTTCCAGTGTAAGAGAGGATGTTCCCAGATGTTGCTTCAAAATTTGTCACTGATGAGCTGATGCAGAGAAAAATACAGAGACGCTTTGGATTATATTAAAGAATTCAGCAGCCTCAGTAGAAGTTGACGCTGCATCACTGACCACCAAGTTCAGTGAATGAGAACTGCATGGGACAAAAAAAGCTCAGGGGTTTAACTCTTGGATCCCTGTCTGCACTCCTCTGTTCTTTCCTCTCATGTCGGCACCATTATTGTAGCCTTGACCTCTCATGTCAGCTATCGCAATTTCCGTATCTTCCAGCTTTTTAAGAAGCACATTTGTCATACCAGCTCCTGTAGTATCATCAATGTCAATAAATTCTAGACAATGCTCTCTGGCAGTCACCATTGCAGGGACATTTTCACTAGGTTCTATTGTTACAAAAGACACCATTAAAGTCATTTGTTCCGTATGGCTGATGTCAGGTGTGCAGTCCAGAATAACAGAGTAATATCTTGCTGACTTCAGATCTGTCACAATCTTCTGTTTGACTTTTGTTGCCAGGAACTGTATGATCTCATTTTGAATTACTTTCCAAGGTAGTGGTGTGTGTACATTTATTGGGCAGTGACTCTTCTTAGATGCTCCTGGAGTACAGCATCAAACTCCGCCATCAGCTCCACAATTTTAAGGAAGTTTCCACGGTTTGGCATACACAGCTGATCTGAAGTGCCACGCAGTGCTAGATTTTGGGTAGCAAGCATTCTCACAATGGCCATGAGCCTTTTCAGAACATTTTGCCAGTAAAGAGTCTCTGATGCAATGTTCTCTAGATGCTGATCATCTATGGTGGCCTTTAACCTTAGTCTCATCTCAAGCTCTTTCCACCTATGGAATGATCTCTGATGATTTGCTGTCTCCTCATGGCATGCCAGATTTCTAGCCAGATTTTTCCAGGTCTTTGTTCCTGCAGAACGCAATGTGGCTGGAACATTAGACTGGAAGAGTTTGCAACCAAAACAGTATGCAGCATTCTGGGGTTTTGAGTACATAAGCCATGGGCTCTCCACTTTGTCACCATTAGGGATTTCATGCCAGTAATGTATTAGATGGAAACTTTCTATTTTCATTGTCTTTGGAGAATATGAAGTTTTTCACTTGCTGTGGCCCAGGCAGTACAATGAAATCCCTCAGGCTACTGCACAAGTGGGTCCACAGTCCTGGATCATCTACACTTAAGGAACTAAACTCAGCAGCAGCTGTTTCTTGTGCCTCCACCACACTCTTCTCTGATCTACACTTTTCTTCAGGAATGTGCATGATTACATCCATTTGAGATGGAGATATGGATGCTGCAGTAGCTACTAGGTTACTTGCACTCTGACTGACGGGAAGATCAGGCATCTCCTCACCACTCACATCCTCACTGGGGCCAGAAGGCTCACCGTGAACATTTGTGTCTATGTATCTCAACAGAGATCCTTCCTGCTTAGATAGAAAAGCTTCCTTTGCTTTCTTTCTTTTTCTGAATGCTGCCCCAGAGGGGCATTTTCTTCTTTCACTCATGACTGCTGTTCTGTGTCCGCTGTAGTGGCTCTCAACAGTCAGTTGACTGTGACAAATAAGCAGGCTGGTAACAGGGCCTGAGTGAGGGAAGATAGCATCTTAAGGGTCTAACTGGCTCCTACTACTTCAGTTGACTGCTCATTCTCCTCAAGGGGGGTCAGGGAAGCACCAGGAAACAGGAAACTCCCTGGGAAGCTGGTGTTAATCAGTCCAGGCTCCTGGGGGTGCTAGAGAGGTACATAAGAGGGTCCTCCTCTCTCTCTCTCCCGGAAGCTCCTGCTGCTTTCTGTTATTCCCTCTCACCTTTTCTCCTGCCTGCCCTCCTTCCTCCAGCACAGCACTCCACCATCTCTGTGCATCTAGAGCAGAGAGAATACAGCACCAGCAGCAGACACAAATTTCTACACTCTGGGTCCTAGTGGCGCCCCACACAGTCTGGCACCTGAGGTGGCTGCCTCAGTTTGCCTCATGGTAAGGCCAACTCTGTTTCATACCCTAACAAATGTGATTCTACAAGACATTATTTCTATGAGAAACAACAACTTTATAGTGCAGTAAATCTAAGAAATGAATTCTATGGTTATTCTTATGCCAGATTTCATGAGGCTTGTGAAATCCAATTGTGGAAGAATTTGCTTACCTGATCTCACAGATATTATAATTAGTATTACTGACAGTTATTAGTAAGCTCTTAGAAAGCTCTGGCAAGGTGCTCAATACTGTACAAGACACAAACTAAAGGCAGTTCCTGCTCACAGTCTGCACAAGACAGACCCAGTGATAGGAGGACTAAATGGGACACACAGAAGGATGAACACATTGTTTAAACATTAATGATGTAATTAGCTCACTTCTTGTGGACATTGCAGAAAAAAGATTATTAAATGATCTATAGGCATGTTTGCTAGCATTGTAATGATACAATTTTGAATTGTGGGACTTATGAAGAAAGTAGATCAAGGAAGTACATAGATTTTCATGGGAGGGGGTTGTACTAAAGCTACTTATTTATTACAGAAGTTTGAGCAGGTTTAAAAATCATTGCCATGTAAATGTCATAAACAAAATGACAATCATTAGAACAGTTAGCATGGTTTCTTTTTGTTCAAAGAAACATTATGGAGCCAGTGAATAATCAAATCTTCTTATTTAGCAGGGTATTACCATAAAACAGAGGGAGCCTCTTTAAACTATCCAGATGATGTTTCTGGCCATTTTATTAAATTGAATGGAACTAATGACTCTACTCATATTTATCAAACCAGGCACGCCTATTAAGCACTAATATTAAAAAATTGGATAGATGTGTGGAGATTTTTGCAGGCAAAAACACTTCCGAGTATTGAATAAATGGTAATCCGATATTTATTTCTCCTACATTTATTTTGCTGGGTATGTAATTGAAGCTCCCATATTTTCTTTGAACTATTCCTCTAGGTTTGAACTAGTTTTCTTTCCCTGTTGAAAGGCTATCAGTAGTTTACCAGCTACTAGCAGATGAGATCTTAATTCTTCATATCTTTGAATATAACCATTTCCATTAGGAAGCCCCTGGAGAATAACCAAAGGATCATTGGTAATAAGTATCCAATACTTTGTAATCTTTGGTTACAAATTGTATCCCAATACTCTCTACTGACTGGATATGTCCGCCATATCACAAGATTTGTTTTTGATGACTCCATGAACATTCCATTCAATTAAAAAATCTGCAAATAGGCAAAGATCATGGTATGGATCGTTTTATCAAGGTTGTGGAAAGAAACTTACAAAAGGATTGGAACTTCATCCCTGTTTTCATGTACATGAATCCTTCTACAATCTGTGTATTTGCAGAAGCTTATGGCATAGAATTAGTTATACTGAAATTTAAAAATCACAATGGCATGAAATGTCACCATACTCTACATTTTTAAGTCAAAAGGAAGGCTGAAGTCAAAGGCACACACATTTATTGTCCTCTGGAGAGGAGAGAGGATTTTTTTAAAGTACACACTATCTTTGCTTAAGAGGAATATTACCAAAGTAAAGGAAGCTATTTTGGTTCTTCTGACCTCTTTTTTGCTCTTTTCAGTTTCAGAAAACATGATCTTAGTTATTAAAGAGGCCACTTAAGCAGAAAGCAATAAAAGAAGGTGTCAAGGAGATGGTGGAAAAACCTCTTGTATTTTCTGAAAACATAAAAATGTCTCCTTAATCTCAAGGTTATGGATGGGAAAATATTATCATCATTAATAAAATAATAATAATAATATGTAACATATTAGATACATCATGACCCTCCACTAAGTACACTGATTAGATCTATATCAAGGTTTATTCAAACCTATTAATGATAATGATGCAGTTAAAGTAGATAAGGTATTCTTCAAACCCTGTCCTAAACAGTCTATACCAGGGATCAGCAACCTTTGGCACGCGGCCCATCAGGGAAATATGGTGACATTTCATGCCATTGTGATTTTTAAATTTCAATGTAACTAATTCAATGGATGGTTTGTTTACCTGCAGCGTCCGTAGATTCAGCCAATCGCAGTTCCCACTGGCCGCGGCAGCCATTCCAGGCCAATGGAGGCTTCAGGAAGCGGCATGGGCCAAGGGATGTGCTGGCCGCTGCTTCCTGCAGCCCCCATTGGCCTGGAACAGCAAACCGCGGTCAGCTGGAGCTGTGATCATCCGAAACTGCGGATGCTGCAGGTAAATAAACCGTCCCGGCCCACCAGCGGATTTTCCTGACAGGCTGTATGCCAAAGGTTGCCGATCCCTAGTCTATAAAGAGTTGCTGTGCTCTGTTAACAGCTTCTGTGTTTCACCCAAGAGGTGGTTGTATTTCATTAGTTCTATCACATGGGTGCTATTCTACTACAGACCAACATACCCAGTTCTGACAAGTCATGGGCTTCCTGGAGCCAATCCAAAGCCACATGCTGGATCAGCTGACATCAGGGAAATTATCAGCAGAACCTCACAATCCTCTCTGTTTCATCCGTCTCCTGCAGATGGTAACATTGACCTCAGGCAGAAGCCAACTAGTGGATGCATTGCTGCATCATCACTTTGTTTTGTGTCCACATCAAGCTCTTCCAGAGGCAAAGAGGCTTAACTACAATATTTCAGATTAAAGCCAGAACAAGAAAAGGCTGTATGGAGATGCTATTACAACACAAGATTGTGAACTTGGGGACTGCATTAATCACTTCAGTTTCAGGCTCCTGTATCAGGCTTTATCCTGAGTGCTATAAAAGATGCATATTCTACCGCAGGATAACAAACCCCTGGGAGCTATTCCATAGTGAAAACACAGTGAAGGCAAGGCATGTTAGTTTTACCACCAGGTAAAGTAAATCCCCTCCTCAGGCTAACTTTGCCTGGTTACCTCACAGTAAAACTAAAGCGCCTTGTCTTCGCTGTGCTTTTATCTCAAGATAGCTCCCCTGTGTTAGTCACACTCCTTCCCCCCAAATACACATTTTTTAACAGTGAAGACAAGGCCTATATGTTTGTCTGGGCAGCTGACTATCACCCGACATAGGGAGACATGGAGAAAGCAAACAAAAGCTCCCTTCCAAGGGTACTATGAAAGCACCAGGCAGATATACATTTTAAATCCCCAAGAACTGAGCTGAAAGGGTTAAACCAGGAGACTTGGACAGTATTATCTCCCCAACCCTTCCACATTCTTTTGCTCTCTGGTTAGGATCAGCTGATTGGCTTTAGCTCTTGATAATGGATGAGGTAGGGTCTGACTGTGCAAAGTAAAAACAATAATAATAAAAAAAACATACACACTATATATTATAAAACACCAAACTGTTCCATTCATACAGTACCTTCCATCTCAAGAACTCAACACGCTTTTATAACCATTTACTAACTTGGCCTCAAACACTCCTCTAGGGAAGGTACATGTTGTTATCCTTATTCAATAGATGGGGAAACTGAGGCATAGAGCGGTGACGTGATTAGACTCAGGTTATATCAGGAATCAGTAGCAGAGCTGGAAAGAGAACCCAAGAAATCTGATTTCCAGTCAGAATTTTAAACCATTGGACCTTCTTCCTTCCCTGTGTATTGGCTCTAGGGGGAGAGGGAAGAGGTCTCTCTGTAGCTAGTACCAGAGGCCAGTCTTCATGAGGGCACTCATACACAACCCTGAGTTCTATTCCATAGGTCTTTTCCTTGTTTCCAGTTGCCCATATAATTATGCTGGATGCATAGAAAGTTAATTATACTGACAGCACAGTATCATGGCTTTACATGATAGTTGTGTCATAATCCATCAGGGGGTCAAAAGCAGATACTCTTTCAAAACACTCTGAGCTCTTTTAAAACACATTACAGAAAAAAGTCTGTTCTATGCCTGACTTCCAGAGGTAGCTTAGTCCTATGCTGACACTTGACGTAGGAGACTCCATGGGCCATGAATTTAGACTACTGTCTGACACTGTCCCTCAAGAGAGAACAAGGATCTCAGGTGTCCCACTTGAAAGTCAACAACTTGACATCAGTGCATCAGTGCTACTCCTTACGGTGACGGACAACTAAGAACGGCTTAAAGATACAAAGCAAACAGCAAAAGTAAGTGGTTTTGAAATCAATACAAGAATGATCAAGTGGCAGAAGAGTACTTGTTATCTGCTCATCAAAATGATGCAAAAAGACATTCTGTGCATTCAGAATTTAATTTAGCTATTTGCTTTATCATCATAAACAATCATTTCAATATGGGCAGGTTTTTTTTTTTAACCCTGATATGAATACTATATAATTGCTGGTATTTTGGAGAAGACACGGTCTTTACTCTTATCCACAGGGTTATTTATAACTGTCTTTTTTTCTCCCCCTTTTGTGGTGATGAGGTGGCTTGTCAGCTCAGCTTGTTCTTAAAAAGCTACAGTGTAATTCAATAATAAATTCACTCAAAGGCTAGCTGTCATGACATATTTGTTTATTTGTACTCCATTAGATGATCTGCACTGCTGTTCTTTCTAAAGGGTAGCGAAGCCACATCTCTAAAGCCCAGGGGATGTATCGTATAGGTATTCTGTCATATATTTCATTCTGTTGCCACTTCTATACAGGCCATGTAGGAAATGCAAACGTACTGTGTTGATATGGTTCCACCAGGGATGATAAACACCTCTCTTCCAACAACGGCATTACATACAAACTCAAGCAATAAATAGACAGTGAGGGCTAGATTGTGGCTTTAGAAGCTGCTGTTGCATTAGTGGCAGGGCCCAGAGGGGCATCACACCAGCCACAGTGGCTGGAAGCATTCTCCCTACAGAGGAGAAAAGCAGGCAGGCAGAATGTCTTCTCCTGGGCGCTGAAGGCATGGACTGCACACAGAAACAGCAACTGCAGCACACGTTTAAAGGCTGCTGAGTGGACCCTCATCCCTGCTCTGACCCACTCCCCACTCTGTTCGATTTCCCCTGCTCTGCACTCCAGGGGTGCTAATCTTCCCCATGCAGGAGCCAAGTAACTCCTACTCCGAAATGGGAGTTACCTGGATAGTGCCGAAAGTAAAACAGGGGCCAGAATTCTGATCACTTACAGTGCAGTAGACAGACTCGCTGCACCCTCTCCCCACCCACCCCCGTTGTGCAGGCAGGTAAGACAGGCCAGGGGATGGACCTGGAAGGGAAAAAAGGAAATGGCTACATATATCATCACTTAGGAAAAAATGCTACCCCCCTGACTCATGCCAAGCATTACTTTCCTTTGCAAGCAGTCTCACCGAGAGCAGCGAGATTATCTGCCTATCACACACTCCACACAAGCAGTGGGGAAGATTCAACAACAAGAATCTGTGTTCCATTTTCTGAATGTTAATGATAAATGGTGTGCATGTGTGTGTCCCCCGATTAGCCCTGTGGAGTGGATCCCAGAGCACTTTACTGACCATGACCATTTCTCTGGGTAGGAATTACTGATAGTGCAGTGCTCAACAGCTGCCACCTCTGGGGTGTCAAGTGATAGCTTTAAACGGCACACAGCAACAGCCCCCAAAACGTCAGGATAGCGAGTATCCTGTTAGCTCAGAACATCCTCCCCTCCTGTGAAAAGTGTCATGGGATCGTAAATGACTGCAAGGGCTCAGGACCCAAGTTTTACATCTCGTCAGAATAACAGCACCTCCAGCAGCTCAGTGTCACAAGCGTCCCTGATATTGTGCTGGGGCACTGGCCAAGCACCTGCTCAGAAGAAGTAGTACCGATCTACTGAGCCACTAACACCACTTTCTGAAGCACATGGGTTTTCCCTGGAGAGCTTCTATGCTAAGATCAAGGCTGTTTAACTTGTGCAATGTGATATGGCAGCTGGAGGTGGCATGTCTGCAGGCCATATTTATTGAAAATCACCCAGTGTTGATATTTAAAGAATAGCGAAATGTCATAAATAACTGATGTAATTGCAGAGCTCTCCATGATGAAAGTAGATTAAACAGGAAGGCCAATTTACTAGTTCCAATGTTATAAATGAAAAATAATCAGTTCTGAAACCTGTCCCATTAATTTTAATCTTTGCATTCCCTGTTCTAGCAAAGGAAGCGCTTTACGCGCCAGGGATATATGAAACCTCAGCCTTTTGGGTGGCAGATGTCTCTTTTGAGCTCACATCTTTCAACAGCAGGTATTTACATACTTGGAGATGAAATCCACTCCTGAGCAGAGAAGAGAGGCAGCCCAGAGCCTATGAACCATTTAAGCCCTATTTTTAAGGACTTAAGTGGCACTTAAGCTGTAACACAGATCTTGTACTGGGGCACAGGAATGAATTTCACTATCGTCATATCAGTACATTATTAGGCAGCTTCACCCACTATATGAATGGGTGACTTGAGTAATTCCTAGAATATCTGCTTGTTACTGAAAGCAGAGTAGGCTCTTAAAGAGCACAAACAAACTGCACCGTAATATATGGACAGCAGAATCCGACAGTTCTTCAGTTGTCAGTGAGAAAGCTCATTAAACATGGACATAACGTTGGATCTACATATAACAAATCTTCCTGTCCTTAAAAAATGTTGTTATATATGATCTGATGGCAGATTCCCCTATAATAAGGCCCGTGATTGACAGCTCAGCCTTGAGAAATGCTACCCCCAAAATATCTTGAAAATGAAATTTCTAGTACAATTTATTCCATGTTCTGGTACATACTTTTTACTGCAATAACTAAGAATCCTGGTATCTGACAGCTGAGAATCTGCTAAACTAACACTCAGGCAAGAGTCTGCACTGTTTAGTATCCAATAATAAAATGTACAGTCTTGTGAAGACTGATAAAGATAACATTTGTTTGTTACATAATGATTGCTTGGCTTTAATCCAAAGGCCTGTAGTTAGCCTTCTTGGGCTTGGCAAAGAGGCAAATCATGGACAAAGGCATATCAAGCAGACTCACTGACACTGATGTACTTCTAAGAGGCTCAGGTCTGAGGTCAGCTTCCAGGACCATTCTAGATGGTGAGTCACAGACGGTGGTGTGCATGGGATACCAAGGGCAATAACCTTGGATCAGCTTCACCAGGGCCTGGAGTGGCTGTGGAATTACAAGTATTGAATTGGCCCGATGAGCATGCCAAATTAGGTGTTTACAATTCCAATGCATTTCCATGGCACAGCTACTTTCTCTGGGAAAGCTGAACATAAGGGATAATTACTTAGATTGAATCTAAACTCTGACACTGCCAAGTTTGATCAGAGATGTCCAGGACCCTTTCCATGATAGTTTCCGAAAGACAAAATTGAGAACATAGTGAATGATCACTGAATTATCAAGAATTCAGCAAGGCACTTAAGCATGTGCTTTACTGTAATGTAAGCACAAGTCGCCCCATGACTTCAGCAGAACTATTCATGTGCTTAAAGTTAGGCATGCACTTTGCTGATTTGGGGCGTGAACTGCAGACGTGATTCGTGCTGCTCCCTACTTCTGATGATGATGATGATTATGAAAGTCTCAGCATTAAAAAACTTCAACCTACTTTCTGCCTTACTTTTTACATAAGAAATATCAGGCCTTCTCTATGCCACAGGACCTTTTCAAGCTCTTTGAAGGCCTTTAATAGTCATATGTAACATGAGGCTGTAACTCTAGTTACAACTCCTCCTCTCGGTAACTGAGATGGGAGGAGATGCAAGGTTTGTCAACTTGGGACTGCTGTTTTCAGGGCACTGCTGCAGAGCATTCTTGGAAAACTACATTCATTTGAACAAGGGAAGCCAAACCACAGACCAAGCTACATTAGTGGCACTCACTCACTGGCTGCTTTGTGAAAAAAGCAACGTGGGCCATTTGCACAGGAAGGAAGTGTCTTATTCTCCTGCTTCCGGCCAGTGCACTGCTGTGGCAGAGCAAGCAGAAGCTTAAGTAAGTGACTGCAAAGGAACCTTGGTGCTAGAGAGCACATTCCAAGTGGGAAAACCACTTGCACCCAAGGTGGGGCATAGGCATGTAGTCTAAATGGAACGCACTTCTGATTAATTCTGAGGGCAACTGTGCGCTGTCTCAGAATCCCACAGGTGGATTCTGACCCATGGGATACACCCTGGGATAAATGTAAGATGGGAGATAAAAAGGTTTCCCAAGAAGGGCTGACTAATAAAGGAAACAGATGGACATAGAACGAACCAGGTCAATTAATTCCACTATTCTATAAAGATTAGCGGAGAAACCAAGTCTTACCATTAGAGGAAAGCTGAACAGAGAGGGTATGGATTTGACAGTACAGAAAAATGGCTTTGTCCCTTTAGTTTCTCTCTCTGTGTGTGCCTTACCCCTGGGAGGACCGTCAGCAGCTTTATATTAGTTATGAAATTCTTCAGATATCTATTTCCCATAGGCAGACATTTGGGATGGTAGTAATGACACAGTGTTTGTCTCCTGCATCCTTCTGCTGTTCTTTACTAGTATTTCATTGCACACAATTCCCCATTCCACCTCTGAGTGGGAACATAGGACCTGAGCTTTAATTCTTGTTTAAAATCCCCCCAAACACTTACCCTCCATCGAATGGATTCTCTCCCGGGATGACGTGTGTGCTGTCCTTGCCAATCAGGAACTTGATTCGATCATAGAAAGAGTGCAAGTTCTGTTGGGAAGTGGGGATTTGAGTCTCCTGTATGATATCCAGTGGGTCAGGGGAGCCCAGGCACAGTGGGTTAACATGGCACAAAGGCTGTAAGCAGCAATCTGGGTCCATACAGTCCACCAAGCCATCTGCAGAAAGGAAAGGGAGATATGAGAGCAGCAGTGACAAGGTAAATAAAATAGAATATATGGAGACATACCTAGCTTGTAGAACTGGAAGGGACCCTGAAAGGTCATTGAGTCCAGCCCCCTGCCTTCACTAGCAGGACCAAGTACTGATTTTGCCCCAGGTCCCCCTCAAGAATTGAACTCACAACCCTGGATTTAGGAGGCCAACGCACCCCACTGAGCTATCCCTCCCCACTGTGAGACACAGCCAAGTGGCCAGAGCCCCTGCTTGTGGACTTTTATGAAGCTCTGCTGATTTCAATGGAGTGACACAGATTTACACCAGCTCAGGGTATGGCTTGTTGTTTTAAAAGCTATTTGAATTGAAAAGATGAAGCTCAAGATAGCAGATTTTTTTTTTAAAGGAGAACTGAAAATCTCAGGGGATTGATAATAGGATACAGATTTTTTCATGTCTCTCCTGGTCACCCTGTCAAATTCAGGCAGGCTGGTAGTGAGTGAAGGTTGTTACCATCTGATGGCTGTTCTTGGCTTATGTGAAATGAGTTTGGTGCCTCAGGCCTGTTCCCTAGCGACAGGAATCTAAACTGTAAACTTGACCCCCATCCCTCGTGCCATCAGTTCCATTCTCAGCAGACACACTCAGGCTAAGCAGGCACTGAGGCCCAGATCCTTAACTGGTGCAAATCACCATAGCGCCATTGAAGTCAGTGGAGCCATCTGCTAAAGGTCCATGCTGGAAAGCTGAACTTAAAGGAGTGGTCCCTGTAAGATTCAGTGGTGAGGAAAGGGATAAAGCGGGCCTGCAAGGAGAAGTGTGCTCAGCGTCTGCTTGTGCTGTACCTATTCTCTGAATCAATAGAGGGCTTCACGCTCCCCGGCTGTCAATCCTGTACCTTTCACCAGCACGCAATTTACGATAAAAATAGCACTAGCTGTCACATGCACGAGGAAAGTCTACTAAGCATATTTTACTAGAATTAAGTATTGTTGTTTGCCAAGTAACCATATGTGTAAACAGAAGCATCTATTTTCCACAGGACTCTTCCTCAATACGTTCTGTGATGCCACAGTTCATCACAAACATCTTGGTAATAAACAATGACAGGGAAGGAAATGCAAAGAAAAAGCACGATAGCTCTGTGGGGGTTTGGTGAAGCATTACGTTCAGAAATAAAAGTAGTTAGCATGCACTTGAGATGGACTCTTAAATCAGATTAAGGGACTAGACATTTGGGGCTTGGTTAATGGGATATGGAGCTCTTCGCTTCTAAGTCATCAGTTCAAATAAGGTAGTTTGATAGGGAATGAAAACTGTTACCATGTGATGGCTGCTCAGAGGCTTATGTGAAATGTACAGTGCTGTCAGACCAATCCCTAGAAGCGATCAGTATCAGCCAAACCACCCTCAATAGCTATTGTCCTATAGGCAGTCTCAGCACAGAGGCAAAAACTGAATGTGCATGGACAGTAAAATTGTCCCTCAGGTGGCAGGACAGAATATTTTCAATTTCTAAGAAATTATTGCAAAATAAACCAAATCAGCTTGCCTTTACTACACACCTTGTGTCACGGTCTGAGCCCAGATGCACAGACATAAATCAGGAGACATTCCCGACTTAAAACAATTATTCCGAATTCACACCAGGGTAACTAGGAACAGAATCTGGCCGATTGTGTGTGCGTGCGTGTGTGTGTGACAGAGAGATTTTAAAAAGTGGTCAGCATTGGCTAGTTGCCATTGATATTAATGGGAGCACATTTAGGCCACCACTGAGTGCTTCTGAAAAGCCAATCTATTACCTCTCTTCCTGTCGGTACTTATCTCTCTCTCTCTAACTCCTTCCAAATTGTCATGACAATGCACCAGGCACACACAAAATCTGCCCATCTGCCTTGTCTCATGATGACTGATGATAATGACAAAAGTACTAATTATATTTTAGCTGCCCATCAAAAGAAGCAGATGATTGGGCTAGTAGGATTTTGCAAGGTTGAATCTCAGTTGGAATCTGAGACACAGTTTAAAAAATAAAGAACTGTGTAGCTCTAATATGCCTATCTATATCTAGCTTTTAAAAAAAAAAACAAAAACCCACCCCATTACTGTAGAGATTACTGCTTCAAGTGAGATGACACCTTGTCATTTACTCCCACACATTAATAATGTTTTCTAAGGCTGCAGACACTGTAGTGAGAGGCTGGCAAACCTGCTGTACCATACCTTTTCATTACTCTGTCTTTATTTCAGACATGAGAGCTGCAGTTTGGGATTTGAAATTGTAAGATGGCAAGGAATTTCTGTCTTCACAGAAAGCTGCAGGTGCGTGTTTCAGGAGCAGATATACAGGAGAATATCTCACAGACGCAGGAATGCTGGGAACCCAGGCTACAGATTAGCCTAATACTTTTCAGTCCTGTGTTTTCTAAGTTGAGTATAACTACACCAAAGGATCTTGTCACTGACATCTTATAGCCCCTTAAGTTCTCTGTGAGTTGAATGCAGATTTAGCTACTCAATTCTCATTGGCTTTAATGGAAGCTATAGTGCTAAACTTTTTTCAGCTTGGAAAATGTAGGACTGCTTGTGTCTGAGACGTCCCAAAGACCTGCAAGAGTTAAACTACAAACCAGATAATAAATAACGATGTTCAGCCACCCATCCAAGTATCTTCTGCTTTTGTTTTTTACTGTAAAGAAGCCCATCAGTTATCAATGTGGTGTCTTTCAGTGATCAGTAAGAAGAAATAAATGATATTGCATACAGCTGTGTCTTCTCACATCCTGTGAGCTCTTACTTTCCCTGTCAAAGTCATAAGGATAAAGTGACATTTACAAAAAGCCCTCCCCACAAAGCAAGTTGCTCAGGGAGCTAAACAGATGAATAAAAACAAATTAAAATGCAATAAAAGCCACGCTACAATAATCCAAAAGAGATGAAAACAAGTGAAGGGGTGCAGTATGACAAGAGAGGTAAAGAGAATCGGGGAAGAAGGTATTGACAAGGCCAGATGGGTCCTACTCCAAAACACCTTTGACACATACAACCGCTGGAAGTGTTTTTTTAAAGGTGGGATGATGTACTGAGACAGAAATGAGTACTGCACCCTACAGTCTATTGCAGCAAAGGCACGCTGACCTGAGAGGCATGACAGAATTCCTGACAGGTGGATGATGTAAGAGCATAAGTATCCGTCAGGGAGAGACTCAAGGAAGAGGTCTCAAATATGATCCATGGGCTTTAAAAACCAAGGATCCCAATTTAAAATCAGTCCACTGATGTAGGGGGCAGGATACACAGTGGCCATAATATGCCCCGGGTTGCACAGATCACTAAGTGAATTTGTTGCTGGATCCTGAACCACATGCAGGGAATTACAGTAATCAAACCACAAGGCATGTGCTGTTGTTGAAAGGTTACCATCAGGTAATTAAAGTTGTAGCCTGTGGAGATTGTGACACCAACATTTTTCTACCACATCCACTACATGGTGCATCCCTTGGGGGAACAGCTTCAAAAGTAACCACAAGATTCTTCACCTGACTCTCCATCTTCAATTAATCCCTTCAACTAGGGGCAGACATGAAAGAGGAGCTATATTGCCAGAGGGACAATCTGCTCAGCAGCATGACTTCTGCTTTCCTGGTACTGAGAAAGAAGCCGCTCCAAAGCATCCAGCTGGCGTTATTCTGAAACTTTAAGGCCAGAAGAGACCATGACAATCATCTAGCCCGATGTTCTGAATAACACAGGCCAGACAATTTTACCCAGTGATTCCTGCATTAAGCCCAGTTAATTTGCAGTTGAGCTACAATACATCTTTTAGAAAGCCATCTAGGATTGATTTAAAGACTTCAGTTGATGGAGGATCTACCTTGTTGGGAAGCTGTTCCGAACGGTTACTTGGACCGCACACTCTTTGGGGGCCAGGGACTATCTTTTTATTGTCTTTATGCAGAGCCTAGCACAATGACTGGGGGCTCAATACAAACAATAATAATAATCAGAACAATCAACTTCACTGTTAAACACGTGTGCCTTATTTCCAGTTTGAGTCTGTCTAGCTTCAACTTCCAGCCATGCTGGTTTTAGCTATTCAGTGGAAATTTTCATCAAAGGGAGAATCGGGACTTACAAATAAAGATACACATAACCCTGCATTAGTTAGGCCACCAAGCTATTACTGTCTAGAAACGAGACAGGTGACAAAGAAGGGAGTGCTCCCCTCAGTACCACACCAGCATGCTGGGGTGACACTTAAACCCATGTGTCTGCATACCCCCCTTACTCCATCTCACCCCACTGAGTCTTTACTCTGGGTGAGAGTGAGGGAGCATGCACAAAAAGGGGCATGGACTCTGCAGAGCAAGATGTCTCAAAATGACAAGTGATTCTGGGTGCCTCAGTGATGGGATGCCAAACTCAAGACACCTGAAACAGGTTAGATTTTCAGGCATTGGTGGCTCAGCACTTTCTTAAAATGAGGCCCCTGTAAGTGTTACAAACTGGGCACCCATAAATCGAGGTGCCCAAAACCATTAGTCACTTTTGAAAATGTAGGTCACCATGTTCAATGCGGATGACTATGCTAACCCTGTTCCTTATTTGCATCCCTGGGATAGCTTCCAGGTTATCTGGAGCACAGCCACCTTGCTTTCCCTACTGCTCACCATGCAAAGACTTACAGATTCAAAGCCACAAGTAATTTCCTTTTAAAAATGTTTTGGGTGGTTTATAACAACAACATGGAATTCCCAGTCTGGATACCGACCTCCTTGGTGGCTAGCTGGATGGAGCATGTGCATACGCATGACGGGAGAATCCTGGATTTTGATGCCCTGCCCCTCCCTCCTAAGCATTCTGGAAGGGTTAGGCTGTTGAGCAAACAGAGATGCTTTGTGGCTATACAACATCGCCTATGAGCTTCCCTATCGGGACTCTGATTTCTCTCAAAGCCCTCTTTGCTGAGATGGGATTAAGAGCCACAGGCGCAAAGCTAGTCATTAACTTCTAGGAAATGAGCTGCCTGTTGGACATTATTGCTTAAAGGGAGAGGCAAACTTTTCAATTTATTTCTCAACTTTGCTAAATAAGTGTGAAGTATTTTCTCCCCAGTACTAAAACTACGTGTCACATTCACATCCACAAGTGCATCGCAGGGGAATTCATTGCAAGCAAGTGGGCCTTCTCTTGAATTCTTTTGGTCACCTCAGTATTTGCTGGCTGTAAAGTGCTTGCAGGAGCAGCAGGACTCTGCTTCCCCTTTCAAGCCTCATGCAGCCTAGTGATTCATTTCTAAGACTCTGCGCTTCAGCATTCAATGCCAGGATCAGAGTTTTATACAGAGGTAAAGGGCTAGTTTGAGAGACTGCTTCTGCAGTAAACAAGATCAGCTAGGAGCTAATAAAATTTCAAATTAGTTGTGACTTTTCATGGCCCCAGAATTGTGTTGGGTGATTTAATGGGCAGCATCTTAGCTCGCCAGGATTGAATAATGGAGCATTTCTACAGCGCTATGGATGCTGCAACAAAAATCCGTCATGCTAACATCAACAAGCAGAATGCAAATAACCTTCAGCTAGAGGTGTTATGATGTGTTTAAGCAAACTATGATGAGTGCTGCATGTGGAATACTGTAATGGAACACACAGGCCATGGGAGAGGAGAGAACAGTATTTACACAGACTGACTATTTTGGAGCATGACTCCTCTAATACTAGCCAGCAACCAAGAAAACAGAGTCTTTCATGCTGAAAGAGGGTACAAGTTCCTGATGAACCCTGATATTGGAAGAATACACGATACATCCAAGGCCCCATCCTGCTCCCACTGAAGACAATGGAAATTTTACCGCAGACCTTCAATGGGAGCAGTGCCTAAGAAAAACCTTTTGTAACATACTAAGCAACCAAAATCTGTTAGCCTTTCTAATGCAGTAAGAAGCATTCCCTTTGCCTGTACAAGAGTAAGAGGCACTCCAGTCTGTCCGTCACTCCATAGAATGACAGCATGACATTATCTGTTGCAATGATAATTATTTGCCCTGTAATGTTTTCAGATTTATTACTTGGACAACAAAGAGATGGAGATTTTAACAGATGCACATCTGCGGCCAGAGTAAACACAGCTGATTATTCTTGCTGCTTCGCAGCTTCATACATTTTATGACCAGAAGGAACAATTATGATCATGTAGTCTGACCTTCTGCACAGCACAGGCCAAAGAAATTCATGCCTGTGTAGAGGGCCAGCACAAAGCTTACACCTCTGGGACTTAAGCAGCCAATAGGTTTTGAGCTGGAGCTCTGTGCTGAGTCGAATTTCACCTACAAGCACTAGTCAGTGTACACGTTGCTGTATCTTGCCCTATACTAGAATGATCTTGCAAAAATGGTGAGGAGTCAAAGAAAACTCAACACAAATGTAATAGAAAGATGGACGGGGGGCCATTCCTTCCTGAGCAACCACTTCATCTTATTATTGTAACCTTTATTCTTCCCCTCCCTCCCCACCTGCCCTATTTTTATTTTGTCTGTTTATGTCCTAAGTTAGATTCCAAACTCTTTGAGAACAGTACTAAGTCTTTACTTCCTTCTTTGAAATGCCCAGTACACATGTATGGGCTCAAAAGAATAATCAATCATTATTTGTATTATAGCATAAGAACAGCCATACTGGGTCAGACCAAATGTCCATCTAGCCCAGTACCCTGTCTTCTGACAGTGGCCAATGCCAGGTGCCCCAGAGGGAATGAACAGAACAGGTAAGCATCAAGTGATCCAGGCCCTATCGCCCATTTCTAGCTTCTGAAAAACAGAGGCCAGGAACACCATCAGCATCTAGAATCTATGAAACAGCAAGAATAATAAGCTGTGTTAACTCCCTCCAGATGTACGTCTTTCAGAGGATCAGAGCCTCATTGTGGTACGTGCTGTACAGGCAGGTTATAAAAAAAGACAACCCCTACTCCAGAGAGCTCACACTCTTGCTTATCACAGCACATGAATGAGACAGTGAAGTGGGATGGAAGGGGGAGGAGGGTTAACCATAAATATTTGTTGCCAGGGTTGCTTTAACTGCCTATAATATAAAGATGATAATGAGGGTCACCCTGTCTAGCTATCCTTATCCTCCAATTTCCTCTTTGCAATGGAAGTGGTGGTGGTGAGGTCATATGAACATGAGATCTCTTCATTTCTTCAACTGAGGTTTGTCTAGAGAAGATGCACCCCTTCCTTTGCCTTGTTCTGCCTCGCTACAGTGTCATTATGCCTTCTTTCTGAGGTAGAGACAAGTGCTGTTCTATGAATCTGCCAGCAAGAGGCATTTTGGTAAGGCCCTGCCATCAGATGTGAAGTGAGACAATCAAGGTCACTCCAAGATCACCAATTCCCTGGCTTCAAGACAGCGGCTATGGAGATGGCTCAGTGACATCCATTTCTGAGTCTCCTGATGTATGGCTCCACATCACACTCACACATTCCCCAAGATGACTGCCTACTGCAAATGCTGCACAACGGCTGCTGTCCCACCCACCAGAGTGTCACAGGAGAAATGAACCCCCTGAAAATATGAACTAGTGATTATGCTCTCTTACTGGAAGGAAGGGTGACTAACAGCCCTCCTCAAAGACAAAGAAAGAAAAGTCAATAATTTATAACAAATCACAATGTAACAGCTGTTAGATCTTTTCAGGGAAAGCTTGCCGTTTCCTCCTCTCTTTAGCAGTCTGTGATTCTTCCAAGATGACCCTGTTGTCTGATTGGACGTGTTTGTGATGATAAATGTTAATTTATGATGGCTGTTTTCCCAGGTGTGTTCAGATTTTAATACTTCCCTTAGCCTTTGTAAATTTAACTAACACATTACTGTATCATTTTTATGGGATCAGGGAATTGGAAAGTTCCCCTACCATGTCCAGGAGACAATATTCTTGTGCTATAAAAGCCTTGCATTTATTAAGTAAATGTTCTAAACAGCATGCAGGAAACAAAAAAATCTGAAATCACTAAGCACTGCAAAGCATCCATCACTTTGTCCACCTCCAACATATTTGTTTTGGGATTCTGTCAGTTTCTTTACCCCCTTCCTTTAAAATCCTGCCATTATTTTCCCTTCTGGCCTTACATACTGCAACAATACATTTAGTTCTCATACTAGCTCTCCAAAGAGAACACTTTCATCCTCAAAGTAAAGCAGGGAGGATGGTAAAAAAAGGTGCCAGATTCCTCCTGGTAGAAGAGCATAAAGCACTTGAGTTCCCTTCTTCTGATCATTACATATTCTTCAGCCTGCCAAAGGGCTTCCACACCCTCTGAAGGGGGCAAACAGAGTGATCAATGGAGGAAGCTTGCCTAGCTCTGAAGTTAGTGGACCGTGGTGAAGTCAATACAACAATGTATATTGCTGAGACCCTGGTTCTAGAATTTACATCTAAGGGGGGCAGAGTGTTGGAGCATCAACTCTGGTATCTTGTGTCAGCAATGGCTCATTCCAGATGCCTCAGAGAAAGGCAAAAATGCAAAATGCAATAGCTCAATTGTTTGGTGCACTGCAGTTTAAAAAAGGAGAAAATCTTGTTCTGCTGGATGGGGGTTGGAGAAAAGGGAGGCAGGATTGTGTTTTCAGGTTGCGAGCTCTTGGGTAAGAACTAGTTGAGTATGGAATTGCACTTGGAAAAACAAAGAGGTGGTCCTGCATACTTTGGAACTCTGCATTCTTACTTGGCTGCACTGCGCTAGGGTCTCATGAATAAGACAAACTGAGGAAAGAGGAATTGTTGCAGAAGAGAGAGAATCATATGTTGCTTTTTTCACGTCTCCTGAGAAAAACACCACGCTGATATGGCAGCCCCACTGATACGGAGAAGGCATTTCAGAAAAGAAGGTCAGCAGGCTGCTTCTGTGTGCTAAACCTTGGGATGGGCCTGGGTTACTTTAGTTGGAGGAGGATACTTTTAAAATGTCCTGCAGATTCCATAATCACTACGGAGTGCCTTTCAGATCTGTTTAAACCGAGATCCCACACTAATGTGCTTGGAACTTATGCAGGAGACTCTGACACATTTATCTCTCATTCATATGAAGTTTGAGACATAATATTATAAATAAAATGTTATATTTACAGAACGTTCTTCATCTCCTTTCTACATTTTAAGTGTGCTACACTGAAATCATTTTGTCCACCATTCTCTGGATGAGAACACAATAGCTATTTAACACCCCACAGCCAGGCTGCATAATACTTTAAAACAAAGAAAAATTCTGTATGTAGGAAGATATAATCATCAAAGTAGAAATTAGGAAAGGAGAATGGGGAATAACAGCTCCTTACCAAAAATATTATGGGATCCTTAAAATACCATAAATGGTCAGGACCTTGATTTTACCTCTTTCTTAACTGCATCTATTTGTCCCTTACTGGGAAACTGGTTAAATATTGACTCAAAAGACAACCACTTTCCAGATAATCCTTGAGGGGGCCATTCAGGGAACGGGGGTTAAAAAAAAAACTGTCTGGGGATTTGTCCTGCGTTGAGCAGGGGGTTGGACTAGATGATCTCCTGAGGTCCCTTCCAACCCTGATATTCTATGATTCTGTGATAACCGGCACCTCTACTTGCAGACCCTAGAATCCTCCTTTCCCAGGTACTGACCTAGCTTCCTCAGATAAATTCAGGACCAGTGATGAAGCCCTCAACGCAAAGTTAACACATGAATTGGACAGAAATTTTGGCAAAAAGAAGATTTCCAGCTTAATATTGATAGTTCTCCTAAGAACTCAGGGCACTGGAAGATGCTTAGACAATAAAATTGCTCAACTAGTCAAACATTTCTAAAGCTCCAGCTGTTAATACAGAGTGATTCGTGCAGGGGGAAAGCTTCCCCAAAATAGATTGCTGATGCAGTTTTCCTAACATGCAGCATGTCTGCGAGTTGGGTAGGATATTCCCCCAGATTCAATCCCTGACAGAGGTGACTGCTGGTAGGAAATCTATTTTCCAGGAAGGTAATGGCACCTATATTCTCCCTTAAGGCTCAAGGTTTTACGAGGGCCTTTAAATCAACTTCTAGGTCCTATCATGGGGCAATTAGTTTCCTTGGCTACATAAGGCTTCCAGGTCTGCACTGTTATAAGCACGTGGGTTGCAGCAGAGCGGCCAATGTCTGCACTCCTGATACAGAGAGGTTGTGTAACACAGAACAATGGCAAGAGAGTCATTCTAGGATCTTCCTCTCTGTGCACATTTTTAGAAAACTTCTGCAGTTTGCTGTAAGAAATTTTGTGACTCCTTTGGTGCAGCCTGCAAAACTTGTAACCTGAACTGCTCTGGATTGTTAAAGGTGAATCATTTTCTGCTGTTTTCCCTGTAATGACCCTGGAATAAATGCCGACTCTGGTGTAAAACCTGATGCAATGCCACTGAAATGTAACTGAAAGCAGGATTAGACCCACTGTGTTAAAACAGTACTGCCAGGCCAGCCCAATGACACATTTTTCTTGGGATTTTTCCTGGCAATATCATTGTTCTAAATGGGACAGGTTTCAGAGCAGTAGCTGTGTTAGTCTGTACCGCACGTTCTCTGTATGTATAAATATCTTCTTGCTGTATGTTCCATTCTATGCATCCGATGAAATGGGGCTGTAGCCCACGAACGCTTATGCTCAAATAAATTTGTTAGTCTCTAAGGTGCCACAAGTGCTCCTGGTCTTTTTCCTAAACGGGACAAAGATTCTCTTTCACTGGGAGCATCTCTTACTCCTGCCATCGCTTGTCACTGCTTCTCTGGTGCCGAACAGCCTTCCCCTTTACTGAAGAGTTTCTGTTACCTGTCTCCCAGGGAGTTGGACTTCCCCAGGACCTGAAGACATTTTTTTCACTCCAGCTCTCATTACAGTAAGGAATTTCCAGTGGCAGTGTTCTGCATGGTACCACTGCATTAGAATGAGCTGAATGGTGAACTCAGGCAGAGTGAAACACCACTTACTGTGAACAGGAGTCACAATTCTCATGAGAGAAACTTCTGCATATACAGAAGCTCTTCTGGGAACAAAAGGGTGAAATTAAAAAAAAAAACCATTTAGATGCCTAATTCCCATTGATTTCAATGGGAGTTAGGCACAAAATATCTTCAAAAATATGATCCAAACTGACTCTTGGTTTAAACACATGCACAGATGAATATTTAAAGGCTAGACTGAAATTAGCCCTCTACTGGCATGTGAGGAAAGGTGGAAATAAACCATTCTAGTCCTTGCACCCCAAGAGAACATAAGCCATACTGGGTCAGACCAATGGTCCATCTAGCCCAGTATCCTGACTTCTGACAGTGGCCAATGCCAGGTGCTTCAGAGGGAATAAACAGGCAATTATTGAGTGATCCTTCCCCTGTCATCCACTCCCAATTTCTGGCAATTAGAGGCTAGGGACACATCCCTGACCAGCTTGGTTAATAGCTGTAGATGGACCTATCCTCCAGGAACTTATCTAATTCTTTTTTTAACCCAGTTATAGTTTTGGCCTTCACAACATCCCCTGGCAATGAGTTCCACAGGTTGACTGTGTGTAGTGTGAAGTATTACTTCATGTTGTTCGTTTTAAACCTGCTGCCTATTAATTTAATTGGGTGACCTCTGGTTTTTGTGTTATGTGAAGGGGTAAATAATACTTCTTTATTCACTTTCTCCACATCATTCATGATAATATAGACCTCTATCATATCCCGCCTTCGTCAACTCTTTTCCAAGCTGAAAAGTCCCAGTCTTTTTAATCTCGCATCATACGGAAGTTGTTCCATACTCCTAATCATTTTTGTCCTTCTTTTACCCTTTCCAATTCTAATACACCTCTACCTCGATATAACACTGTCCTTGGGAGCCAAAAAATCTTACCGCGTTATAGGTGAAACCATGTTATATTGAACTTGCTTTGATCCACTGGAGTGTGCAGCCCCGCCCCGCCCCCCGGAGTGCTGCTTTACCGCGTTATATCCAAATTTGTGTTATATTGGGTGGCGTTATATCGAGGTAGCAGTGTATATCTTTTTTGAGATGGGGCAACCAGATCTGCACGCAGTATTCAGGGTGTGAGTGTACCATGGATTCGTATAGTGGCATTATGATATTTTTGTCTTATCTATCCCTGTCCTAATGGTTCCTAACATTCTGTTTGCTTGACTGCTGCTTCACATTGAGTGGATGTTGTCAGAGAACTATCCACCAGTGACTCCAAGATCTCTGTCTTGAGAGGTAACAGCTAACTTAGACTCCATCCTTTTATATGTATAGTTGGGATTATGTTTTCCAATGTACATTACTTTGCATTTATCAACACTGAATTTCATCTGCCATTTTGTTGCCCAGTTTTGTGAGGTCCCTTTGTAACTCTTCGCAGTCCGCTTTGGATTTAACAATCTCAAGTAGTTTTTTACAGTCTGTAAATTTTGCTGTCTCATGTTTTACCCCTTTTCCCGGATCATTTATGAGCATTAATGCTATCTTTCCTGTAGGAGACAGGGCTCTGGCACCCCTACACTCTGGGTGCCAGCGCATTGTGCTCCCTGAAAGGGTGAAGCAGGGGCCACTCTGGCCCACGCTCCTGCAGTGCTTTTGGGGGCCAATCTGATTGCCTAACGCACAATATACCCCTGGTAGATCCCACAGGGGTGGTGCAGGTCTCACTGCTGCTGATCGGAACTGCAGAGCACCAAGCCTTTAGCGTGAGCGACTGAACACCTTTTCCCAGTTATCTTGCTGTACAGAGCAGAAGCTGATTTTTCAAGTAACAAGTTTAAAGACCATGGGTCAGATCTATCACTCCAGCTGCTTTGCACCATCCCAGCAATGTAGCAGGAAAGCTGGCAGATCTAGCACCGAGGATCTCCCTGCATGGGGCCACTGTCATAGTGTCTACGCCACCCTCTCTCCTGACTCTTGATGCAGGGGGTGTCTTCAAGCTAGTGATCTCCAGCTGTCCACAGGATGAGGGACGGCACTTATCACAGGATAAACACAGCACTCACCTTTTGCTTCTCCAGTCTACATCTGTTGCCTTGTTCGCTGACAAGGTAATCAACAGTTCCTTTGAAATGGATAACCTAATGAGTCACCACATAAGAAGTGAACACCTCAGACCATGGAATCTCTGACTATATCCCCACAGAGCCAGAGTCTGATCACAGTCTTTTTGATGTTATGTTTATGGGCTCCATTTGCTCTGGGCTGGATTACCTCAGATTTTTTTTGCCCTCTCTCCAAGAAATGACAGGTTTTTTTCACAGAAGCTAGGATTATGCTTGGATATATTTACCATATTTTTACACATGTGGTGTGGCGAACTTTATTGGTGCCTTGTGTCAGCTGTAAATAGAAAGAACTAATACAGTGGTATTTGGTTTCACCAGCGGGAATAAGCGGCCTTTGTTCTACAGCTTGTACTCTTTGTATGGGGCTCTGGGTTGTCCCCTCCCCCAACATCTTTCTAAGGGGACAATTTGGTCCACTTGCCCTGCCAGATGTACAAAGGCATTTTAAATATGCAATCAGAAGCCCGGTCCCTGTGAAGTCAATAATCACAAGGTTGGCCTTTTGAAAAAAAAACCGTACGGTTCTTGTTAATACGATAAAACAAGACACGTGCAAAACGCAGTCTGCATTTCACAGTCTGGGTCCTGGCCCAGACTGTGGTTAACAGAGCTTTTTGCTTAGTGACAACAAAACAAATTATGCAGTCTCCCTTATGCCTCAAATTTAATATCTCATCTCCAGCCCTCTAATTCAAACCTTCACACTGTTCCAAGGTTTCCTTTGTAATGAGATAACTCTGAACATTAACTCTGCATTACGCTGAGCTATTATTCTCATGCCTGACTCATTATGTATAGAACTGGAATCAATAAAACGTGGAGTGAGAGGGACTGGGTGGTTTGGGGATCAGCTAGTTAAGCCTCTAGGTTGCGGCTTCACATCCATTCCAGGTGAGTAAGGACCCTTGGTGGCAGTCTCAGGAGAGAGGCCAGGTTTCAAACAGACAGGGAAACTCACCCCTCTGTGTCATGGCTCGGCACAAAGGTGGAGTGGGGTGGAGGGAAGCCTGCACTGCCACTGACTGTGCTGCGCCTATTCTGAGGATACACAAACCTCAGACCCCTGCACCCAATTAATTCAATTTAAATTCATATAAAATATGGCAAAATTAGTCTGGCAAAGTTCACTATCCATTCTCCATCAGCTGTCGAGAACAAGGATCTTCTGCACCCTAGAGTCCTCCCAGCTGGCTCTGGGCTTTGCTAAGAGAAACAGTGTAAGGCTCTGTGAAGCCTGATAAATCACATACACTTTCGTCCTACCTCCATCGTTGTCTTTTCCATCGCCGCATGCTGTCTCCATGGATGTATCACAGCCCGCTCCTCTCCAGCCCAGCTGGCAGACACAGTGCCAGCCATTCATGTCCAGAGTACATCTGCCATTGCCATTACACAGTCCAGGGCAACCCTCTGCAAAGCAAACAATCACACATTCTAATGCACTGGAAAGTGTTCGGAGGACTAGGGACATAGAAAGACAACCTGGAAATGTAGCTGGGGAACCTCTTAAAACAGCTTTTTTCTTTGCTTCTACTTATCTCTCCTCTCCCATTTAAAAGGTTTCCCGCTTCTTTTGCCATCTGGGATCAATGGGGACAGTAGAATAAGAGAAGGGATTCCATTCAAGCTTTGGTGACTACAAATCACGGCTCCCCACTTCTACCGCAATGCTGGATTTCTGGGGTGGGGATACAGTCTACTTTCCTGATTCTCTAGCAGCGCATGCAGCAATCCACCCTACGTTTTGGGTTGCCTTGCAAGAGCAGGGCTTGCAGTAACCCAAACTCCATGGCGGGTTAGAGTTCTCAGCACCGCCTGGGAGGCAGTGGGCTCTGGAAGGTACAGCCACGAACCTCAGTCTGGCAAGCTGGCACAGTGACTTGGTCAAGAACACACATGCCAGTAGCAGAGCCAGGAATAAACCTAGGCCTCCTGAGCCCCCCTTTAGTGTCCTCTCCAATGGGCCACACTGCCTCTACATATGTATGCATATATATATGTACAGATCTGTCTGTGAAGAGAGACTACACGATGGTGAGATGTACTGTGCAGAGTTTATCGACATGACTTTGGGATGATTGCATTGTTCCCAAGAGACAGGGCCATGAGTGAGTTATATAAGTCATCCCATACAAGTGCTGGTAGAGCATTCCTAGCACACCACACTCTCATGTACTCTGCACAGGTTCCAGAAGCGCCATTTCAGTTTGTAAGATCTGTTTTATAGAGACTTAAACACTTTTATTGAAACCATTTTTTCTGTCCATCTGCTTTCAAAGGCAGCTGCCTTACTTTGCCTGGGTCCAATTGAACAAGCAACAGAGGAGGCCAGGAAAACTCTTTAAAATGACCTTTTTATATTTACACACACACATGTAGTATGTCACTTCTTTAAAGTGTGTGTGTGTATGTTATTACAGGCAGAACTGGCAGCTCTGTCTATAGTCAAGACTGCTTGACATGTCCCATTATATAGCCTTGTCTTCAGCAGCTTGTAACTTTGCCAAACTTTAGACATTTGAGCTGAAATTTTCCATGCCCAATGTGTCTCAGACTGACTTTCTTTTTAAGTTTCAGCTAAAAAGGTTCAGCAATTTCCAAGAACAAGATTAGCAACAAAATATGTTGTTTGCCCACATAAAAAAAAAATCTTACTATAGTCTCATTGACAAACTCTAGTGTCCCCATGCTTTGGAGCACTGACTTGGAATTTGGCAGGGGGTCATCCTGGTGTCAGAGCTGTGGATTTTGCCGTCACCATGAAAATCTGCTCAAATTTGTCCAAGTTATAAGGCTCTAAGAAAAAAAAAACCACATTCTGCACATGCTCAGTTAAGTCCAGCAGCTAAATTTTCCAGAGATTCTGCCTCATTAAGCATGCTCCATCCCCCTTACAGCTGCTATGTATCAACCGGACTCCATATGCTGCATCCACCCACAGCAACTGCACGTGCTCCATCCTAAGAATGGAGAGGCAGAACAAGAATTTCCCTGCAGAAGGGGAGGGACCAATGCCGGGGGAGGAGGGGAGAGAGACAGTGAGTGAATGAGTGAGTGTGTGTGTGAGAGAGTGTGTTTGTGTGTGTGTGAGAGAGAGACAGAGAGAAAGAAAAGTGTCATAGGAAACGCTATGGGGAAATTAATAATTCTGTATTCAGTGCAGGGCTTGGATCCTGCACAGTAAACAACAAATGGGCCCACATACTGAATGATGAGGATAAAAAGAAATAGTGAATAACTGCTCATTCCGTGAACACAGTCTATCCTGTGCACTGAACGAGGCAGGGGTCCTGAAGAAAAAACATGTGATCATGTAATTAAACCTTAATTCTGTCATTTCTTTACTTCTGAGAGCTTGACTTTGCAACCTTAACATTCTTTTAACCATCTTTTGGATGTAATTTCCTACATGTTTATATATATATAAAACCTATTTTACATTAACTTGAATGGATTTTCATGGCTCCCACTGAACCTTGTTCAGTTGAATCCAAGGAAACCATGACAAGTGGCTTGGAAAGAAGATAGATAGAAAAATTCACCCCAGTAAAGTGTGTGTATGTGTGTGATATACACAATGTCAGTACTCTAAGGTATAGTATCTTGGGCCATTCCAGGGCCAGGAGCAAGTGCTATATGTTCCATTGGGAAGCTGGGAATCTCCCTTTCCCAGTGGGATAAATCTCCTCTTCCTAGCCCTGCCAAACTGTAACATTTCAGACACTAAGGTTGTGATGTTTTAACATACTGAAATGAGAGTGGAAGAGTGAATCCTCTCCATCCTGGGACACAGGTCAGGAGGGGAAATTTAGGGGTGAAGGAAGAAACATTTGTCTCTCAGTTTGGCTTAAAAAAGACCCAGCTGGGGCGGCTTCCCGGGACTCAGAAATCTGGAATGTTGGACTAGCACCCAGAGGAGAGAAATCCTACTTATTATGTATCTCTGCAGGGTATGATGTGGCTATGGTCACCACGCCATGGATATGAATACCCACAGTATTATGCATTCCACAATAGTTCTGCATGGTAAAGAACGCTACGAAATGACAACACAAGTGAACCTTTCCATAAAACCTATGTACTAAAGCCACAAGATAATCCGGTGTTTGAGAAGCACTTCCGACTATCAACAGTGCTGGAATATACATACGCTGTATACTCCCCTCAGATCCAGGCCACCGTGTTTTGCAAGCTCTGTGATCTCTGATGGCTGGTGCTTTTGCCTGCTAGTTTTTATTAATTGAAATTTGGGCGGGAGAGGGAATTTAAAAACTGAATGGGGCTTTAGGAAAAAAAAACCTTTAAGTACCTATTTCTGCTGTTCCTAAATCTGTGGAGATCTCACTGAGACAATGGGAGCTTTATCTGAGTACGTAGCGCAAGACTGGGTCCTATGTGGGTTTCTAAATGAAACCACTTGCAGATGTTGCTATAAAAACTGGTCTTAAGAGAAAAGGAGAGGCAGCTTTGCCCATCCATGGGGACTTCAAGCATACCATGCAAAAAGCAGCCTAGACCAGGAGTACCCTAGAAAAAAAGAGACTTGTTTCAACTAGACAAAAATGAATGTCATACTATCACAGGGATGTTCACCAGAACTAGCAAGAGATTACCCTGCCATTTGAAGATTGGTAGCCAGAATAACATCCTGTTAATGATCTGAAAAATTAAGGTCCCTAATTAGTCTTAATTATAAACTAAGTGTTGTTGGGACTTCCTTGAAGTAAAGCCTCATTGGCCTACAAAATTGGGCTTAAGGGATAAGACTTACTCAGGTTTGATCTTCAAATAGTGCCAGGAGAATTAATTTATTCTTTTCTTTGTCTTTCCTCTATCAGGCTGTAAAAAAGGCACTGATGCACCTCCTGATGTGTCTCACCAGACCTGGTGGAGTTCTGAATCCAGGTGGCCACAGCTGGACGAAACTCCGAGGAATGCAACCAGTAGTTGCAAACAAGAATAATAACTTTAAAGTTATCTAGAAAAGTTCTCTGTGCTCCAAGGGAAAGCAAATTATTAACAGATCTTTCCATACAATGAGAATATAGTAAAATGTTTTGAAAACCACTTAACCAATGGGCCAGCAGAGTGATCCTACTAAGAGAGGGATGAAGGAGCCCAAAATCAGATGGTTCCTAGTACATTAAGGCTTAATCTTACTTGTCTCACTCATACTAATCTCACTCACTCACCCATACTAACTGGGCAACTAAGGCAAGTAGGATTCAGCAAGCGACTGCCCAGGGAGCTGTGAATTCAGCATTTCTCAACTTGGGTGCATAGAGTTATGTACCAAAATAAGTGAACTGATTTTCAGAAGACCTGAATTCTCAACAAAATTCACTGACTTCAAAGGGAGATGTGGATGTGCCGCACCTTTGAATATCAGACCATTTATTTAGGGGCCTTACTATGGATTTAGGTGATTAACTTTTCAGATTAGAGTTATTCACCAGTAACCAGGTATGAATTATCCTGAGTAATATTATCTCTTCCAGTGTCATTTAGGATATAGGGAAACTCTCTCAAACAAGGAGAAATTTCCAAACAGAATGAACTTTTAGGGAGACCACTATTGATTTTGAAAACACAATTTTAGTCCGAAGGGCCCAATGCCAGTAATAAGATGAACTGATTTCAGTACAGCCATTTGTTAGTGAAGAGCTTCTTGGTTTTAACCATGCTGAAATTTGCTCCTGAAATTTGCTCTCCCGCTTTGAAACAAGAGGAGGCCTAGTCTAGAGCCTTGACTGACCCACTGGTTTACATCAAAACAGTAGGAAAGCCAGCAGTCAATCCTACTTGACCTCAGTAAGCCAGGACTGCTGGGGAGGGATTTCAACTAAGAACATAATAATTAAGAAAGCCAAAATGGCATGAGAAACGTAATTCTGAAAATTGCACACGGTGCATTTAGCCAAGTAAAAATAACATATGTTGAAAGATTCAGCTATTGCTAATCCTTCCAAAGGAAGGAATGCGATGTAAATGGCAAGTGAATGGTTTATTCATAATATGTTGCTTAACCCGTTACTCACTGCAAAAATCAGTAAGTACAATGTGCCTTTATTCCTAGCAATCAGAATCAGTTAAAAGGCTGTACAGAGCAAGAGGGTATATTTGAAGAAGATATTTTAAAAAATGGGACAGTGCAGGGGGCTACTCATTACCTCAGGTCCCTGAATCTCAAGGAGAGAGGCTCTGCAAGATGATTTTTCATCTTCTGTTACCCCTTGGTGCTTATCTGCTACCCTTTGATCCAGTCTTCTCCAGTGCAAATGGAGATGAAAGGAAGAGACCTCGAGAGTTTTTGAAATGCAAAGCACTGACACGTACAACATTAGCAAGAGGTTCTGATCACACCTAGTGCTGACCTATATATTCTTTTAAGAATGCCACCACTGCTACTCCATAAAGAAAGACAAGGAGTCCCGTTCCTTAATCTAACAAAGGCCCCTTATATTTCTTTTAGTTGAAAGCAAATGAAGAGTGTTTCGTTGACCCTTGCAATTAGAGAAATGAACTGTCGATAGTCAATCTAAAGCCATAGATTCAGGAACAGACACTGCACATGGGTGCTGCTCTCTCACGAAAGGACTAAACAGTTGTTGAAACTACTGACATTTCCTTATCATTAATATGTGGCTGGCCACTCAGAGACTTTCCCTATTTGTGGTTCTACTTGAACATGCACTTTAATATCAAATGAAGCAGGAACAGATGCCAGGTCATAAATTTATCTGGAGAAGTGCAGCTGTCAGGACCACCATGTTTTTTGTCACACACTTAAAAGCCTACAGACAGAGCCTTCATTTTAACCATTCACAGGACCAAAATTTTGGCAGGTTCTCCTCCATGAACCTCTAATGGTTGGTTACCATTTCTGATTGCTTAAAATCACAAAGGGTCTTGAAGTCTAAATTTAGTGGTAGAAAGAGCTTCCCTTGAGTTGTTTTTTTGTTTTTGTTTTGTTGTTTTAAATGGCAAACTGACTATTCTGTGTGGTATTAGTAGCCACCTAGAAGGACATTTGCGTCCAATTCAATCACATTTATTGTCCGTTTGTTATACTTATCTGGGAAATGTTCATTGTCTCGGCATCTTATATAGTTATTGCACATTTTGGGACCGCAGTCAATATTTCTAATTAAAAGTCAATTTGGCTGCTACCGCTACAATTTCATAAATTAAATCAGATAATGAATTGCAGCTCTGAGATAGGAACAACTGAGTGTTTTGAATATGGAAATTTGGTGTGAAAAACAATTGCACTGGTTTCCTAACAGTATCACTCTGTTTTCTTCTGATTGACACCAAGATAAGATCAGAATCAGGCCACAGACTTGTTTTACCAATAGAAACAGACATGTAGGGCCAGATACTCAGCTGGCGTAAATCAATACAACTCCATTAACTTTAATGGAATTTTACTAATTTACACAACTGGAGGATCTGGCCCAAAGACCATAGCATTTTCATATAAAGAAAAATATCTCCCCTTAAGCACCTCCGGGAAGATTTCTCACCTAAAGATCAAAACCTAGAGACTTCATACAGAAAACACACTCACCTGCTTGTTACCATATGGATCATATACATTTAATAAAACAAACGCTGCGTAGCGCACCTGCCGTATTGCAGACATGTTTTTTTTCCTCCTGACTTTGATTACCTGGCTGGGTGGGGTGGGGATGAGAGATGTTGTGGAGGGGAGGGAGAGAGGAAGGGAACACTGATATAATGTTAACACGAGATCACAGCATCTACAAAGGATGACGCTCCAAACACATTTCCTACCGAAATGACCGGAACATTCACCCTTCCAAGTATTAATGAAAGATTTGTGACAATGAGTAAAAGATGCAACCTCAAGACAGCATGTTCACGGTGCATATTTTTAAAAAAAACACAAAGACAACAGGAAAAAAGAGGAAGGAAGACCATACCTTTCACTACCTTATCCAGATAGTGAGCTTGGGAGATAAAAGACAGGACATTTAAGGTAGGATTGAATAAGTGCAGTACAGCTTACTATGAGATTGTGCAGGTGCAAACAAAGGCACAGGAAAGTTTGCTATGGTAGTAAAAGAAAAAACTTTTATTGTGGGGAAAGGAGAAAGAAGGAAAGGGTGGAACAAAACTATTCTCAATCAAAGAACTGAGGAAGGCTGTGTTCAGTCATCCATTTCATCTGGTTGCAGGGATTCAATAAGCTCAGCAAGAGAAACAGGCAGGTAAAAATAAATGGCAGAATATTGTAAGACTCTGATCGCTTGCAACAACCCACCTCTGCGATAGGAAAAACAGAGTCTTTCTAAAATTCTTCTACTTTGCCTAACAGTATCACATTTTCTTAACAAAAATGCCTTGTTCCCCTGTGGCCCTATTGGAACTGGAAAGTTTTTTACTTTTGGATCTCCTTCACGATAACATATTGCATTTATACAGCCCAAGATTTTCATTTGCTTTCGAAAATTAAACTAACTTCACCACAGCTCTGCAAGGAAGTCAAGTATTAATACACCGAATGTAAGGAGAGATAAAGTGAAGTACAGAGAGGTTGTGGAGGCATACAGGGCAGTCATGTGCCCAATTCTCATTGCAAGTCAACAGGAGTCGAGTGCCTTTGAAAACTGCTACCTAATCGGTCTGCCCAAGGTCACACAAGAAGTCAGTGGCAGAGGCAAAAACAGAAGACAGAAATCATGACTTGCAGCTCTCTGCTCTAGCCAGCAGACCACATTCCTCTTAACATCAGCTGACCTCTGTTTAAAAAAGATGCTTGGGGGAATTTTCTGCTTTTCTCTCTTTTGCTCCCTCCAATACTTTGCTCCCACACTGTTGTTAAGTAAGCGCTGTTAAATGTTATTTCTCCAGTTCCAGCACTATTTCTAAGCTCCCTGTGATCTTGCTCTCAGAGGAGTCCTTGCACCCTAAGGGGGAGTTTCTCATTTCAGATCAGTTCATGGAGACCACCCAAGTAGAGGGTCACAAACCTTTAGCAGGATTTCCCCCCCACACACACACTTTGAATCTAGAATCCTGTGAGTGTAGTGAGTTAGTGGAAGCACAAGCCCACTTTTGTAAGTGAGCTAAGAGGGCCTTAATTCTCAGAGTTAGACACCAATGGACTGAGGTTCACAAATCATTTCGACATAGAAGGATTGAATACATGCAGCACAGCTTTGCTTACAAGCAAAGATAGCTGAAGACGTCCAGGAATAGGCGATTCTGGTTTAAAAATTCAGAGCGGCCCAACATACAAAACCTTGGCCAAAGTTTTGCCTCACAGCTGAAATTTTCCGATGTGAAAATGTTTACAGGGGGAAAAAATTGAGGGAGTTGCCAGGCCTGCTGTACCAATTATTTGCAAATGTTACCTTTCAACTTAGATGGTTTGAAGAACAATGCAGCCTCATATGAAAATATCCCGTATGTGGCCTCAAACTTATGCCACACTAATAGATTCAGACATAAATATTTTCCCCTGAACTCATATCTTTCCCCTGCACGTGTCATTGGCTCACCTGTGGGCACTCCTCTGGAAAGGTGCAAAGGGACTCTGTACAACGGACATGCAGAATGAGCTTAGGAAAGGGTTTTGGCCTGCTCCTGTTCTGCCTTTCACCCGAGAAAATCAGGTACAGCGTCAACGAAGTCACTGGAGTTAAAGTGGTCTAACATAAATGTAAGTGAGAGGGCAGAATGCAGCCCTTATGTGCTTAGCAAGTAGCGATAACATGAGTTTATGCCATAGTAATACTGACAAAGGCCGTGTCAGCCCTTGAAGCTGACCCATTTTTGGAATCCAATGCCAATTACAATTCCCCACATTATCCATGGCCAACCTGTGTTTAAAGCTGATGCAGAAAGCATGCTGGAACGAGGAATCAAACACACTTGTGCAGTGGGTGCTGACCAGGGCTTGATCCTCTCTATGGAAAACATCACACTGTGTTCAGTCATGAGACTGGTTGTCAAACACAGCTCAGTTTCTACTGCAGATAGGGCCAAACACTCTACCATGCTCAGACATCTGAACACCTATAGTTCTGGTCTGACAGTAGCCTAGAACTTTTACCCCATAGAGAACAGAACCCTGGCTTAATGTGTCTTGTTTGGAGTCCAGCTACTCAAGTAGAAACTGAAAGGCACTGATTACAGCCCAGGCTATTCAGAGTGTGTGTGATTATTTATGCAACAGCATTGATGAAAGCCTAACCCAAAGGATAGATTTCTAAAAATTGCGAGTTTCTCTAGGACAGACAAAACAAGGCCTGATTGTGTCATTAGCAACAGCCCATGTTGGGAAGGATAACATGTTTGTCTGTCTAGATATGCATTGTGGCACCCATCACCATAAAATCTCACTGCTATGGAGGGACCATGCAGCATTCAGGTGGTCTCGGCCAAAATTATGGAGGGTAGCATGTGCTCCTTTTCCTTCCCACACTGCTTATCTCTGCTGGCTGGTACTGAGAAGGGACCATCTCCCCATCAGCTATGGAGAATCTAGAGTTGACTGTGGCACTACAGTCTTGTGTTCAGAGCCCACAGGGACTGTGTCTATACCTAACTCCAGTATAGGAGTGGCAACTGAGTGGAAGACTCCTCGTGCCTGCTCCTCCACATAGGGTGACCAGACAGTAAGTGTGAAAAATCGGGACACGAAGTGGTGGTGATGTAATAGGAGCCTATATAAGAAAAAGACCCAAAAAGCAGGACATCTGGTCACCCTACCTCCACATGTGCACCTAGGAAGGGTAATACACAATCTGCACCAAAGCCTCCAGTATCATGTACTTGTAAACAGCTTCACAGAGGAATTCACACAGAGGATGAAATTTGAGTCCCCTGTGTAAAGTCCAAGTAGGGTGACCAGATGTCCCGATTTTATAGGGACAGTCCCGATTTTTCGGTCTTTTTCTTATATAGGCTCCTATTACCCCACACCCTCTGTCCCAATTTTTCACATCTGCTGTCTGGCCACCCTAAGTCCCAGTTGCCTTTCCCTAGAACCTTTCCCTTTCATCACAGAGGCAGGATGCAGAGCAATCATAACACTCAAGTACTATAGCCAATAGGTGTGGTTCATTATACCTCTTATGCAAAGTTTGTGGCTAGGTTCCCATGGATCCATGCAATTTCTGGACTCACCAGCAACAACCTGGTCACACCATGTAGTCCACTCATGGATCACCCCTAATCAACCTATGGAGTGGCCCAATGCAGAGCCAAGCTACAATTTGGCCCTTTGGAGGCAGGGAGAGGGATTTCACCTTTAAACTCAGGTTCTGCTAGAAAGCCCAGTGGTCTCTGAGGCTGGCAGATGAGTGGTGGAGCCTAAGAAAACAAAATTTAATTGTTGCTACTTGGGCCAAAGGAAATGTTCTAATGTGGTGAAGACTCCACCAAGTGAGGGTTGCATTGTCTATGTTCCTTAGTTTCTGTTTTAAGAATTCAGAGTAAATAAATTAAGCAATTCTGCAGGATTTAAAGATCCCTGCAGTTATATAACCAACTTTACGTTCCACCCTCTTGCCTGAATGAAGGAAGGTTGCTGAATTAGGATGATGAACACAAGCTTCTGCATCAATTTCCTGGTTGGGAATTAACTGAGGTTACGCTAATGAAATCTCAGAACGTGAGCAATCAAGCTACTATACTTGGTAACGTAACTCTTTGTATGAGCAAACAAAATTAATCCACTGGGATCACAATTCCCTGGTAGCATGAGAAAGTACTTCCTATTCCTTCCTTCCCAGTGAACGAGGAAATAAAAGGAGTTCTTACTCTCATACGTGCACAACAGGAAATGGAAGGAGAAACTTCCTTTCCTTGTATCATCCATTTCTACCACTGTTACCCGCACACATGGCGATACCATTAAAGAATTACTTCAGCAATGGGGTTTTATGCTTCTCATCGCTAATGCAGGCTGGGCAACAACACAGACATATACGGGATTACTGTCAACAGAACAAGTTGCCATGCAGGGAAATTACACAAGGACAAGGGGAATGCTTACCACACACTTAATGTAATTCCAAGTCAATGTCCTTTCATCTGTGCCAATATTACTAGCTTATTACTCCTTCACACGCCATTCAGCTTCCTTGGATATTTATGACTTTGTCAAATCTCCTTTATATTCTATACAATTACCAATGAATATTCTGTAGGAAATATGGTTTAGAGCCTCAGAGGCATGAGAGTATGTACAAATTTGTTGTTAAACCACAGTGTCTGGAGGGTGGGCGGCGGCAGGAAACTGAATTACTTCTGCACTCAAAATAAGGGATGGTTCCTAAAGCCCAGACAGCACTGCAATGGGAATGTAGTACTGTATGAAAGTACAGAGGGTGCCATTAAAATCTCGATGCTTGCTGCATTGCGGTGTTTGCCTTTGCCATGATAATGTAGACTCCCTATTCTAAGAATGAGGAGTGCTGCAAAAAATATGGTCACTTTAATGAGTGTGAAAGGTAAAACCCGTTTGAAAGCAATCTTGGGATGTCAGCTGCAGAATGAAATATCACACATATTCTTTGTATTACTACGAAGAAATCTGTATTTTGTTTTTACATCAGCATTAATAGAATGAGATCCACTGTATGAACTGGATACTCTTGTGTATGAATATAGCCCAAATCAAATTCTCCTCTGGATTTAGGACAGTTCCCTAAATGTTAGTATTTTCCCCAAGGATAATGATGAATTTTTGTTGCTATCCATCACCTCAAAGTCTACAGTCTGGTGAACAGAGTGCCGCAAATAGAACTATGAAACAATATTACACAACTGTGGTGTCCCAATTAACACGATTGCTTTCCTATCAGTTTAAAGTCATTTGTGAGAGGGATTTTCACCCATTGGTAATGGGAACAGCTGAAGCTGTTAGATACACGGAAGAGAAAACAGAATGTAATTTCTAATGAGTGGAGGGGAGTATTTGAGTGCCAGACATTTTTCATTAGGGATGTTTGTGAAGACTATAATGTGGTAGAGGGACATTAGCCAGAACTGATCCACAAACATGGTTTGTTGCATTATCCTATTGCTGGAATTAAAGTATTTGTGATTATGCTTTAGTTACTGACTATCTTTGCACGTGTGAATGGTGCCCAGGCTCATAACTTGAATGCTTAGCTATGTTGACAAATGAATTTAAGAATAACTGATAAAAAACAGAGGGCCAAATTCTGCACTTAGTGACACTAGTGTAAATCTACAGTGACTTCTTGGGTGTCAGCTGAGCTACGCCAGATCCACGCTGGTATCACTGAGACCCATTAGTGAATTCTAAGTGTAGGCTGGATACTACTAATGTTAGTGATCGTGTGACGTAGACAGGTTGTGTAGGCAATGCCACTGAACTGGGATCAAATGGGCAATGTTGTGATACCCAGTGAGAAGAAAAGACAAGGTGCAGAAGGGAGTAAACTTAACTCAGATGAAGAGGCAGCGTAAATCTGAACCACATTATTAATGAGCACACAGATGTCTTAAGGCAGGGACAGTGCCACTTTCTATAATGTTAAGCACATCGATGGCACCTTATAAATAATAACGATCTGTGCGCCACAAGTTCAGAGCTTAAGGTAATGCCAGATGCATTAGATGTACGAAGATGGTGAGAAAGAAAAGTGAGATGACTAGAGAGACAGTGAGGCAGAGAGAGAATTAGCAAGATAGCTTTGAAAATCAGCGATACATTTTCTGAATATAATTCTCTGTGTCACTGATATATTGTGCAAATAATGGAGTGAGCCAGGGTAACAGAAACTTAAAACCGGCTGCATGTTTCTGAATAAGCTGATATCACAGTACAGAGGAGTCTTGGAGGCCAACGAAAAGACCTTTTACAAGAGTCAGAAGTGGGGCATTTTCCGAAGCCTCTAAGCAAAGTTTGAAAGCTAGTGCCTGAGAGATCAAACACTCTATATGTATATTTCTCCTCTGATAGTGAAAATATATACATTTAACCAGGTCATCACCAAATGAAAGGACATTTTGTCTTGTTCCCACATGAAAATGTATGATGTCAGAACTTGAAATCCAAGAACAAAGGTGCTCATGCTACACTAAGTCACATAGATTCAATTCAGCATGCTTCTTTTCTCCCCCGTCCTCCTCAATTATTCTTTTAAAAGTATTTTCCCCCTACCAATAGTGCAGTGCTCTCCGTTCCAGCCCGGGCTGCATTCACATTTGCCATCCCGACATGTCCCGTGCTCATTGCAGCGTGGGTGACACGCTCGCTGATCACAGGCTGCGCCCATCCATCCCTCCTCACAGCGGCAGGTGCCTCCGACACAGATGCCATGTCCTCCGCAATCCGCTGCACAAATCTCTGTGGGAGAGGAGAAGAGAGGGGGCAGGGGGAGAAATCCAGAATGTTATTGTTAACAAAGCAGCCACACTTCACTACCTCGCCTTATGGGGAATGAAAGGAATTCCTGCCGCTCATAACACTAATCCTTTCTGACAATAAGAATCTAATAAGTAGATTAGAAAAAAGAGACAGACATGGATTGCAGAGGTCTGCTGCGATTGATCCTCCTCTTTGCTTTCGAATTCTATCACATTACTCAAGCTTTTGTGCTGACCACATCCAAAGGTGAAGGCTCTTCCAAAAAACGGAACAAAAGTCAAATTTAATTAAAAACTGGTTAAGTGTGAAAACAATGCACCGATAAATCACTATGATACAGTTAAGCGTAGGCAAAGTCTATTTGCAGTTTGTTATTCCATGATTCTGGGGCTGTGATTCATTAAATCACCTCTTTTATTTTTGGTTAACATTAATAAAGAGCATTTTTATGTAGGTTTTCTCTGTGGGGGAAGCCAGGACTCGGTTTTACCACTCCTTCATTAAAAATCCACTTCCAGGCACTGAGGGGCCTATACTCTTATCTGATGAGATTTATGGTCTCCTGCTTGTGGGGCTGCTATGAGTCCTCAACTCTCCCTGATGTCACTGGAAGCTGAGGATGCTCAATGCCTTGGCACTCCTGGTAGGATCAGCCCCTGCAGGCCTTATCTGTAGATGTATTAGGTGCCCACAGCTCTCACTGACTCTGGCGAGACTGTGGGGTGCTTGGTATCTCTGAAAATCTGGCCCTAAAATCCCAAAACCTGCCCCTTTCACCTACATCTTATTTTATTATTGGTCTGGGGGAAAAGGGCTGTAGAAGGCCAGACACCCATGACACAGACGGTAAGCACCTATTTCTGCTATTACCATATTACAGGAAAACAATCAAACAAACCCCAAAGTGGCATTACACGGCAGATGAAATGAAATGCATCCATTGCTGCTTCACCAGATTCTGGACTGGTCAACTGACTTCTTACCTTCGATCTGTGTAACACAAACCTAATGACACTCTCCCCCTTTCAAGACACACGTGAGTTCAAATCCCTCGACTTCTTCTCAGGCTAACAACTCCCTCTATTCCCTGGCAGTTCTGTACAGTACATATGAATGGGGCGGAATCTGCCTAGAGGTTCAGTATTTAACGCCTCCTCCCCCCCTTAGCTGCCATCCGTTTCTAGAGACACGACTCTCTCTGCTATAACCCTCGCGGGGTGGAGAGGAAGGAGGGCATAGGGAGAGGGGACAGGAATATTTTTCCTTTCAGCGCGCCCTTGCAGAGCTGGGCAGAATTCTAACCAAGTACTTGACAGGCAGGGCAGTGACTAACGCACCAGTTAGCATGCCACAGCTGAGCACAGAAGGGTCAGCTTGCTCGGGGTGCTATGAGGCCCCCGCAGCCCTAGGAATGTATGCTGCTAGCAGGCACTAGGAACTGTGCATGACACTCTCATGTTATGGTGCGGTAAGGTGCTCTGCAGAGCACATTTCCCTCCCACTGTCCATACCATCCTGTTACTTCCCACCAGGATGGCTTCAATCTCTCCCCTTCTGTGTGCCTCCGTATATTACACTGGTCTACAATTTTTGAGAAGTCGTCTGCTTCAGAGATAAAATGTGCTATTTATTATGTATTTTGATGTGCTGAATTCAAATATGACAATTAAAACAACTGATTGGCTACTGTTTCTAAGATATTTAAGTTTTTACATTTTATGTCGATGTATATTGTGTAGATAGTAGAGTTTTAATCATAAATTGTAAACCTAGGTCTTTTCATGTGTTTATGGTTGCTTTACATGATAATATTTCACCTGTCCTGTTTATGTAACACTTTAAAAATCAGCAAAAGGGTTATATAAATAAAATTGATTATGAAACAAAAAGCAAAAAACTCTTATGTATATAGTTTAGTCCTATTCAGTGTCTATTCGGCGCTTCTTGGCTTGTCTCTTGTATTCATTAAATGAAGCATCTCTTGTCACTGTCCAGCAGTAGTCTGCAAGCATTGATGGGCTCCATTTGCCCTGATAGCCTGCCAGGAGATTCCACTGCTGTAGTCTGGAGCCCAACAGCTCTGCCTTACTCTTGGGTAGTTCCAAATCCCTGACAAGGTCATTCAGTTCACCTTGTGTTAGGAGGTGTGGTTCAGAGGAGGAGGATGGGAGAAAATGTGGGTCCTGTGACATTGATGGTTCAGGACCAGAAGTTTCATCCTCTTCCTCATCTGACTGAAGTGAGAATGATTCTGGTGCATCAGGAACCGGCAGTCCTTCTCCGTGGGGTACTGGGTATATAGCTGATGGAATGTTTGGATAATGCACAGTCCACTTTTTCTTCTTTGACACACCTTTCCCAACTGGAGGCACCATGCAGAAGTAACAATTGCTGGGATGATCTGTTGGCTCTCTCCAAATCATTGGCACTGCAAAAGGCATAGATTTCCTTTTCCTGTTCAACCACCGGCGAAGATTTGTTGCACAAGTGTTGCAGCATATGTGTGGGGCCCACCTCTTGTCCTGATCTCCAATTTTGCAGCCAAAAGAAAGGTGATAGGCTTTCTTAACCATAGTGGTTATACTGTGCTTTTGTGATGCAAAAATGACTTCACCACAAACATAGCAGAAGTTATCTGCACTGTTGACACAAGTACAAGGCATCTCCGCTCACTTTGGCTAAACAGAAATGCGTCCCTTTGCAAAATCAAACACTGACAAATAAGAGAGCAGACACTGTATGATTTCTAGAGCTGATATAGGGCAATTTGTTCAGCAGAGTGATGTAAGCTTTGTTATGATTGCATCATCCATGACTTCTAGGAATAACATGATGCAATTCATATCATGTATGATGCAATACCAGCTTCAGATCGCATCATTCATTGTTTTGCCGAAAAAGCAAGTACTGTCCAAACCCAGTCATAGATTTATTCATAGATCCAGTCAAAGATGTATTTTAGTCATTTCTGGTTTAAACTGAGATCCCTTCCCTTTATAACTCACTTATCCTCCGCCATTCCCAAGTCAAGGGTCGTATATACTGACCCAATAGCATATCTTGAAAACTAGAGCCAATCAACAATTTTAAGCATCATTTTCGTTCTCAGTGACCCAGAATTAGTAAAGTTGGACTACATTTATTTCAGAAGCATTTTGGCTGTAGAGCAGTGTTAGGGGCAGGATCTAGCCCTAGAAGTTTGTGGGCGAGGAAGGGGTTGGTATTATATGAGCCATTTGCTTCAGGTCACTGACTGCACATAAAAAATTCAGGCCTACTCAGCCTGCATTAACATCACGCCTGACTGAAATTCAGCCTTATACAAGCTTGCCTTAGTCTTTTTCAAATTAATACTGCCAATGACAGGGATCTTCAGACTTACAGAGACTTTGAGGTGCTTCTGCTATGCTTGGTGGGGCCGCTGTATTCATTTTGATTTGGAGAGGGAGATTTGGCGTGTTCATAAAGCCAGTCAGCAGGGGTTTTACGACCTTACAATTAAACGGACTCTTTCCTTCAAGGCACTCAAAGCTCTTTACAGAGAGTAATTACTGTAAGAAATAACAATACTTAGCCCTTGTAGAACACACCTCATTCTCAAAATGCCTTATAAACTTTCCAGCTGCTTGCCACACACTACAGTTTATGTGTTTGTAATCATTTCATAAGAACATAAGTATACAAGAACGGCCATACTAGGTCAGACCAATGGTTCATCGAGGCCACTATCCTGTCTTCTGACAGTGGCCAGTGCCAGATACTTCAGAGGGAATGAAAAGAGCACAGCAATTTATCGAGTGATCCACCTAGGGTTGCCAGTTTTGGCTGGATGTATTTCTGGAAGTTTGTAGCATGACCTAATTTTAAATTAAATATTAAGCTTTAATTCCTGGAGACTCCAGGTCAATCCTGGAGAGTTGGAAACCCTAGATCCACCCCTTCTCCTCCAGCCAATTCCCTTCATTTCAGTCACTCACAGCTCGTTGAACTCTTTCTGCTGAATCATGCAGACTTCAATTTCTAATAATGTACTTTGGCTACAATTTTCAGAAGCACCGAAGTGGCTCATGACCTTAAGTGTCATTTTCAAAAGTGACTTAGTGCCAGATTTTCAAAAGTATTTAGGAGCCTAATGATGCAGATAGGTGGCCAGTGGTGCTTAGGTGCCTTTGAAAACCACACCAGGAGCCTATCTGTATCTTTAGGTGCATAAATACCTTTAAGATCTGGACCTCAGGAGCCAGTGGAACACAGGCTCCAAAGTGCCAAAGGCCCAGATTTTTAAAGGTTTGTAGGTTCCTGAGTCACTTATGTGTTTTTGAAAGTTTTACCCTTTGCGTCTCGAATTAACAAATTGATTCTCTCAACTTCCATGTGGGATTGTGAGTAATGTCACACCACTGTGCACACTGGGAAAATGAGGCACAGACAGTAAAGTGGCGCACCTCAGAGAAGCAGGATAGCTGGGAACAGAACCCAGCAATCCTTATTTCCTGCCCCCTGCTCTCATCAGCAGACAACACAGCAATGGAACTAGGCCTATTGGGGTATCATGTGATTGCACTAGATGTTCAAATGAACGAACGTCGGAGTCCAGCTGAGCACCTGCACTGGAAAAAGTTGGCTCTCCTTGGCTGACCTGTGAGACAATAAAGTCTGGGAGAAAATAGAGGAAAAACGAAGCAATTTATGGCAAAGAGCCCTCAACCAGAGGAGGAGAAATGCCTTGAGACTGAAGAAGTTCAAGATTTTTTTCATTTAAGTCCAGGATAAGAAGGCGATGTCACATGAGCCTCTGCTGCTTTTCCCCATGGCTTAGCGAAAGGGTTGCTCCATTCCTGGGTTGAAATGACTCATCTGATTATTAAAATTCCCCTGGGCTCCATCCTACAAGGGGCTGAGCACTCTTTACTGCCGCTGATGTCCTAGGGATGGATGGCCTAGTGGATAGGGTCTGGGATAAGGCCTCAGGAGGTTCAATTCCTGGCTTGGCAACAGATGATGGGCATGCTGCTTTCTCCCTCTGTACCTAGGGTTGCCAGGTGCCTGGTTTTCTACCAGAACACCTGGTTGAAAAGGCACCCTGGCAGCTCCAATAAGCACTGCTGACCGAGCTGTTAAAAGTCTGGCTGGAGCTGCTGCAGGGCTAAGGCAGACTAGTCCCTACCTCTCCTGGCACTGTGCTGCACCTGGGAAGTGGCCAGCAGGTCCGGCTCCTAGGTGGTGGTGGTGGTTGGAGGGGGGGGCGGCACGGGGCTCTATGCACTGCCCCCCCTCCCCCCGAGCACTGGCTCCACACTTCTATTGGCTGGGAACCACGGCCAATGTAAGCTTGGAGGGGGGCAGTGCCTGTGGGTAAGAGCAGTGTGCGGAGCCATCAGGTCCCCCTAACTAGGAGCCAGATCTGCTCAACGCTTCAGGGGCGCAGCTTGAAGCCAGCACAGGCAGGAAGCGTGTCTTAGCCCAGCCGTGCTGCTGACTGGGAGCTGCCTGAGGTAACCCCGAGCCCCAGCCCTGAGTCCCCTGCCCCAAACCTGGAGCCCCCTCTCATACCCTGAACCCCTCATCCTCAGCCACACCCCAAAGCCTGCACCCCCAACCTAGAACCCGTACTGTCTCCTGTACCCCAACCCCCGCCTCAACCCGCAGCCCCCTCTTACCCTCCCCCCAGCTTGGAGCCCCACCCCCCAACCCGCAGCCCCACCCCCCAGCTTGAAGCACCCTCCTGCACCCCACACCCTTCATCCCTGGCCTTACCCCAGAGCCTGCATCCCCATTCCAGAGTCCATACCCTCCCACGCCCCAACCCCCTGCCTCAACTTGCAGCCCCCCCCACATTCCAAATCCCTTGGCCCCACCCTCTAGCCTGGAGCCTCCTCCTGCACCCCAAACCCTCATCCCAAACCCCACCACAGAGCCCTCACCACAACTCCCTGTCCCAGCCTGGAGCCCCTTCCCACACCCTGAACCCCTCATTTCCGGCCCCACCTTGGAGCACACAATCCCAGTTAGAGCCCTCACCCCCTCCCACACCCCAACCTGCTGCCCCAGCCCAGTGAAAATGAGTGAGGCTGGAGGAGAGTAAGCCACTGAGGGAGGGATAATGTAGTGAGCAGAGGCGTGGCCTCGGGGAAGAGTGGGACTAGGGTATTTGGCATTGTGCAATTAGAAAGTTGGCAACCCTACCTGTACCTAGGTTCCTGACCTGTAAAAGGGGGACAACATCTCCCTAGCTCATAGGGATGTTGTGAGGATAAAATCCGTTAACAGGTTCAGAGACTCATAGATTTTAAGGCCAGAAGGGACCACCCTGATCCTCTAGTCTAGCCTCCTTCTTCACATTGCACCGATAGAACCTCCCCCACCCACTCCAGTTACAGGCCCATAACCTCTGGATGAGTTACCAAAGCCCTCAAACCTCGATCTAAAGACTTCAAGTTACAGAGAATCCACCTTTACTCTACTTCAAACCAGCAAGGGACTCATGCCGCACGCTGCAGAGGAAGGTGAAGTGCTCAAATGCTATGGTGATAGAATGCCAGTTAAGTACCCAGAGAGAGAGAGAATCAGCATCTTATAGGACTCAGTCTTTTGTTACTGCAATGAGTATATAAACATCCGCACAACAATGATACTTAGCCCATATATTGAGCCTACTATCCAAGCATCTCAAAACACTAACAAATGTCAGTGGGCTACATTCTGACGAAGTGGGTATTCACCCACAAAAGCTCATGCTCTAATATGTCTGCTGGTCTATAAGGTGCCACAGGACTCTTTGCTGCTTTTACAGATCCAGACTAACACGGATACCCCTCTGATACTTTACATTCTGATGACATTCCTGTGTGGGGTGAGCAGGCATCATCTTCATTTTCACAGACAAGGAAAATGAGACAAAGGGGGCTAAATGACTTGATCATGGACATACAAGAAATCGGTAGCAGAGACGGAAAGAGACCCCCGGATCGCCTGACTCTATCCTGTACTCTATCCACAAGACTGGGAGAAAGGAACCATTAGCAGGTCATATTCTACTGAAGGGCTGAGAAGAAATGAAAGTGGGGACAAAAGGAGGCTATTATGAACCCATTTTGAGAAACTGATAAGAGTTATTTAAAGGTGTGAAACTAGGGTAAAGGCGTGACAATACAAAAAGGGTGAATTCAGGTAAGTGTTAGGAGAAAGCTCCCAAAGGTGAATCTCTGTGGACTAAGTCTTCTATGAAAAGGGGAGGAAGCCCCACTGCTTGGGACATTTAAATGTCAACTGGAACACCCCACTAGCACTATAGAGAACAACTCTGCAGTAGCAGGGGCATGCACTAGGTGATCTGAAACAGTGGTTCTGAACCTTTTCTACACTTGAACCTCCTTCTCCACATCAGACTCCCTCCAGTCTAGCTGGGATCTAATCAGAGCTTCCTCCCTTTTAGTGATATGGCAAGGACAGGGTGGCTGTGATCATCACATGGAGAACTCATGATCTAACAGACATTCTCCATCTCTAGTGTAAAAAAGTCAAATCCTCAAAAGGTATTGATGGCAATGGGATTTTTCTAGGTGAGAATTTGGCCCTAGATATCTAGGATTCTAGTCCCAAAGAGCCTTAAATAAAGAATCTCAGCCGACAAGCTATATCAATACCTGTGGGAAAAAAAGATACTTCAGACAGTCTCATTAACACGTAATTTAACGATTCTTGACAAGGAGAGCCAGGCATTTGCCAATCTAAATCTTCCATTTAACAGCCAGTTTAAAAATAGCTGTGAACTGTATAATTTAAATAGCCCTACAGCACACAGCTTGCAACGCACATCAACTAGCCCTTTATAACCTGGTCTTCTTGTGCTCACAGGTGTCTAATGGATGATTAAATAGCCAGAGTAGCTTTTATTTTTATGGTGGGACTCAGAGACATGATCAAAGGGGATTTGAGATTAAGTTTTCTTTTAAATATAGGTCTTTGCAGGCAACTTGGATCAGGTAAGGTTGATTTACTGAAGAGGGCAGGTGAATTGTTACCTTATCATTTGGACCAAGTGATAGAATTTGCCAGCTCCATTTTTAATTGGAGCCACATTTTTTTTTAAAGTTTCAAATCTGTTGTTAAAATTAGAGTGTGATTAGCGAACATGTGAGCTGTGTGAGTGAATCAGTAGAAGGAAAGCTTTTAATTCTCCTGTTACTGTATCCACAGGCTCTGGCCAGCTGCATTATGCAGCTCCTGCCTATTTAAGCTTAGCTAGAACACTCTGCTTGGATATAAAAGCCCTGTCTGTTAAATATTTTCACACTAGCTGTCCCCAAAAGGTGGCTAAATATTTCCTTTCATCTTTAATCTCTTTTACTGTTTGTACAAATTGCTTAGCTATTCCGTAGCCTATTTCTAGGTGCATTGTATATTCCCACATCCTTGCCATACTGTTTTCCTTTCTTTGCTGTCACGGATGCCCGCAGCCCCTTGCAGGAATTTAAACAAGCTTGTGGTCTATATTGGGGTTTCACAAACTGCAGGCCAAATTCTGAGCTTGAATGGGGCTCCAACAGGAGCAAATAGTCCATACATGTTGGAGAGAAAAATCTGACCCATCTCCACCTGTACCCCAGGAATGTCCTTATGTTCCTTCCCTCTGGTACAGAATAACAGAACAGAAACAAGGTGGCGGCTGGCTCAGTGCTAGGTAGAAAGCAAAGGTGCTGTCCAAAGAACTGTGAAATACCTTCCAAACCTCTCCAGCAGCAGAGGGGATCGAGAAATGGAAAACCTAGAGCTTCAGCCAGTTCTCCAACTGACCAGCGTGGGGCACGTAGGTCACTAACACTACGTCTAGCTCCCCACCCTCACTACTGCACAAGCTACACTAATTAGCATGAACCGGCTGATGAGCAGAAGTCAAGTGTATTTCATGGAATCACAGAACCCTAGAATCCTAGGACTGGAAGGGTCCATCTAGTCCAGTTCCCTGCACTCACAGCAGGACTAAGTATTATCTAGACCAAGTATTATCTGCACCTCTTTGCCTCTCAAAACATGTTCTCACACCCCTTATCAACAATCAAAATGTGTTCTCTCATCTCTTAAACCTAGATATATTTTTTGTTTGTATATTACAGTAATAGGTAAAAAATGCATAATGTTAATAAATACATAGGTTTGAGGAAACAAAGTAGTTGTACTTACGTGCCTATGCTTAATTTCTGTTCTCGATGATTTACCTTCAAAAAAATCTGGCATGTCTCGCACCCCCAGAAAGGTCATCTTGCACCCCCAGGGGGTGTGTGCACTCCAGGTTAAGAACCACTGATCTAGACCATCCCTGACAGGTGTTTGTCCAACCTGCTCTTTAAAATCTCCAATGACGGAGATTCCACAACCCCCCTAGGCAATTTATTCCAGTGCTTAAGCACTCTGACAATTAGGAAGTTTTTCCTAATATCCAACCTAAACTGCCCTTTTTGTAATTTAAGCCCGTTGCTTCTTGTCCTAACCTCAGAGGTTAAAGAAAACACTTTCTCCCTCCTCCTTGTAACAACCTTTTATGTACTTGAAAACTGTTATGTCCACTCTCAACCTTGTCTTCTCCAGATTAAACATAACCAATTTTTTCAGTCTTCCCTCAGAGCTTATGTTTTCTAGACCTTTAATCATTTTGTTGCTCTTCTCTGGACTTGTTCCAATTTGTCTACATCTTTCTTGAAATGTGGTGCCCAAAACTGGACACAATTCTCCAACTGATGCCTAATCAGCAAGAAGTAAGGAGGAAGTTTTACTTCTCCTGTCTTGCTTACAACACTCCTGCACATCTCAGAATGACGTTTGCTTTATTTGCTACACGGTTACACTGCTGACTCATATTTAACTTGTGATCCACTATGACCCCCAGATCCCTTTCCATAGTACTCCTTCCTAGGTAATCATTTCCGATTTTGTATGTGTGCAACTGATTGTTCTTTTCTACGTGGAATACTTTGCATTTGTCCTTACTGAATTTTATCCTGTTTTCTTCAGACCATTTCTCCAGTTTGTCCAAATCATTTTGAATTTTAATCCTATCCTTCAAAGCACTTGCAACCCCTCCCAGCTTGGTATTGTCCGCAAACTTTATAAGTGTATTCTGTTATGCCATTATCTAAATCATTGATGAAGATATTGAACAGAACCAGATCCCAGAACTGATCCCCGCGGGACCCCACTCGACATGCCCTTCCAGGCTTGACAGTGAACCACTGATAACTACTCTCTGGGAACAGTTTTCCAATCGTTTACACGCCCACTTCATAATGCTTCCATCTAGGTTGCATTTCCCTAATCTATGAGATGGTCATGCAACTTTAGGGGACTGAGTTTATTAATTTTACATTGTGAGGGCATTTGGTGATTTCTGCGACCACTCAGAACCATTTAAATGGGTTTTAGGGTAGACTGTATCCAAGGAGCTGTCAAGTGCATTAATGGGGTATGAGAAGGGGTCATGCAGTCCTGTGGTTCAGCCACGATTACTTCTGGGGGCTCCCAGGCACTGCACAAGTGTGTCAGCTACACTGCCCTGGAGCAGGATCCAACCTCTCTCTGATTTTCACTGAGGTGGGGGGGGGAGGGAGCTTTGACCCTGTCCTCACCTCATTCCAATGGGATTCTGGCTATTTCTTGTGCAGGGTGCCAGGACGAGAGTGCACAATTCTTGTATCCACCTCCATTTATGCACATCCTCATAGAAGCTGATCATAAAGTTTCCCTTAGAAAGTAAATAGCTTGGTTCCCTGCCTATGGTGCGCCAGAAGAAAGAAAACCCCATCATGCACCTAGCTACATGCGGAATGCTTCTTACACAATAGCCTCCACCGCAGCATATGGTATAATCCTGTGTTTCAATACATTACAGAATCACGTGGGGGGGGCAAGGAATCATGACGACAATTTTTGCTTAATTTGTCACAAATCGGTTTCTATATGTTTAAAAAAAATAAGTGCCTAATATGGACATGGCAGAATTTTAAACATTTCCAGCATAGTGAGGAACAGTACAGATGAAGAAAAAAATGTTTAGTATTCATGTGAAGCAGAATCAGAGATTTAGCCACTTCTGACCTACCTGCTAAATCCTTTAATAAGTATGGATTTAGTGCTAAAATATAAGATCAGGTGAAATTGCCCAGAGCTTCTTGAAAACTGGGGCAGTTCCACTGACCTTCAACATATTAATAGAAAATATAATAATTAAAACCTGTCTTAACTAGGATTTTTTGGTTTCAAGTTGGCTCATCTCAGGCAATTTCCAGCGCTGTATAGATTTTTCCAGAAATGAAGCATGGAGGGGAGACAGTGCATGGTACTAAAAGCTACGCTTAGTGAAGGGAGCAGCGTTGTATAAACAGCCTGTGTTCATTTTACAGAGCCAGGAATGGAATAAAGTAGGAGTGGGATGTAACAGGGTGTGGGTGGGGAAACAGAGGGAATCAGGCTTCATAATTAACATTATCTGGAAATCAATGCACTATCCAAGGTGTTCCTTTGTGTCAAGAAACTCCCATGATTTGATTGTGACCTATAGTGAAAGCAGGATTTTGGAAGGCATGGAGCTAATTAGCCTTTTGAATGGTGCTACCTTTTAACTAATTCAAAACGGAATTCAAAAACCTTTCGAACCGTTTTGCGAAGCAGAATCCAGTAGAAGAACTTTAGAAGCCCTTTCCTTGCCGTTGAATTATCAAATTTGTAATGTAATGCCTTGAAAAAGCACTCCACCCCACTAATTGCTGGGTAACGGTTACGTGATTTATGTTAATATCATTAATTGAAGGTCACATGGCTCTTTGATTAGCGCTGATGTATTACAATACATTCAGCGTTCCTGGCTGTGGTCCTAAAAGAGACTCCCTCACTCGCTGCATTCCCTTGCTTACCACAGCATTAGTCTTAATCAGCCTGCACTCAGCTTGAACTGACAGGAGAGAATGTGCAATGTGATACGAAAAGCAAGGACCATTGGCAAGCACAATCTGCACTCTTGCAGGTCATCTGAAGCATTGTCTCTTACAAACAACATACTAACACACTGCTTGCACTTCTGTAACACTTCCCATCAGAGGATCTCTGAGCACTTTTTGCATTTCAATAAACTAAACCTAACAGCATACCTGAGGCCACACAGGCTTATTTCTGTCCATTTTACAGATGGGGAAACTGAGGCACATTAAGGTTAAGTGACTTGCTCAGGTTCACACAAGAAAACTATGGTAGAGCCAGTCGTAGGACCCACAGCTCCTGGCTCCCACTCCTGACTTTAACCCCAAGACCATCTTACTGTCCTTCACAGAAGGAAGGCTGACCTTGTGATTAAGGTGCTGCAGTGTGACTCAGGAGATCTGCGTTCAACTCTAGGTTCTTCCATAGACTTTCTATGTGACTTTGGACAAGTCACTTCATCTCTCTGTGCCTCATTTATCCATCTGCCCAATGGGTTGGGGGTGAGGTGAGGATAGTAATTCCTTCAACTGCTTACTGGGATTAGAAACTCTTTGGTACAGGGAGGGATGGTCTCTTACTGAGTGGACAGGCAGCACGTAGCATGATGGAACCCTGCTTGGGCCTCTAGGTACTACAGTGATACAAACAATGATCATCACTCCTCAGGATGAGAAAAGATAGTAGACTTAATGAATGAATGCTGTAAGCCAGTCTAGTGAATTCTATGCAACTATATAACATGCAGTACTACCAACTGAGACATTAGGGTGGTCATAAAAACAAATCATATTTCCAAGAGCAATTTCAACATGCTGTATATATGCTCCCAACTCCTGTCTGAAAAGCTATAGCCATGTCAGATGACATTCCTTTAAACAGCAAGTCAAAATGTGCTGGGCTTTAGTTTATCAACCTCTAACTTCTGCAACAATTTATAAGCTTCTCTATAGACTAACTTCATCCTGAGGGGCTGACCACCACACTTTCTAAAGATTCTCCCGTATGGCTGTGATTTACTTCTGCCCCATTGTCAATCTTTTCTAAATGTATTATTCTGAACATTATTTTAAACGGTCACTTACTGTCGGATAGCAGGGCATGAAATGCCACGTCTCTGAGGATTTTATTCCTGGGGTTAACATGCGTTAAATAAAAATAAATATCCCAACCTGCAGGATTATATTTGAGCCTTTGATGTTTAATTGGATCTTAGCCTTTTTTGGGATGTGAGTTAAAGCTTCCCAGAGCAGGAACAATGGGCTAAATTTAATTTCCTCTCCCTGTCCACAAGCATAAGACAACTTTGATAGCAGTAAAGCATTTTGCTCACTCTTTCTGTCATTAATAAGAATTACATTTTGCTCCCTTCCAAATTTCAATGCAATTCAGTTTTGTTTCAAAAATAAAATTGAACAAACTGTGCTCGGATGCAATAGCTAGAATCCACTGTAATTTCATTGCTCAGATTTCAGTATTGTCGTGTGATCAGGCACAATTTAGTTAGTGAGCATATTTTTTGCAGGTAAGCTTCTTCTCTGCAATTTGGAACTTTTACTAGTATTGTTATTATCATTCTTTTTGCTTTGTTAAATAAATACATACTGCAAATTTAGCTTTGGTGAAAGGTACCAGATTGATACACCTATAGACTAGATCAGAGGATGGCACCCTTTCAGAAGTGGTGTGCCGAGTCTTCATTTATTCACTCTAAATTAAGGTTTAGTGCCAGTAATACATTTTAACGTTTTTAGAAGGTCTGTTTCTATAAGTCTATAATATATAACTAAACTATTGTTGTATGTAAAGTAAATAAGGTTTTTAAAATGTTTAAGAAGCTTCATTTAAAATTAAATTAAAATGCAGAGCCCCCAGGACCAGTGGCCAGGACCCAGGCAGTGTGAGTGCCACTGAAAATCAGCTTGTGTGCCGCCTTCGGCACATGTGCAATAGGTTGCCTACCCCTGGATTAGATCCTTGAGTCCTTAATTTACCCACACAGCTGGTATACACCAACAGCACTACTGAAAGCTTCCCCTCCCCCTTCCCCCATGCTGCTAATAATCCTCAACTCTGACCTAGAAAAATCACCTTTATGGGAAAAGGGAGTATTACATTCTCCAAGACCCGTTCAAATGTTGACCTCTCTGCTAAAGCTGCTAAAAGGATACCAATTAGTGTCAACTTTGATGGTGGTTTTTACAGCGTGGACATCAATCTACTGCTAACCGGTCAGTGCACACTATAATTGCTTCAAACAGATCACGAAACAGTAGTTAGATAGTAATGATATTCAGTCACTGATACCCTGGTGTCCAGTGTACCATACCCCATTATCAAATCTAAATCTTCCAGTTCTTCCTTTTTGCTTCCTTTAAAGCTGTATGACCTCTTATCAAGCCCTACTGTAATCTCCATAGTAACATATTGTCTCTTAAGCAGAACGCTTGCTTCCCCGGCTTTACCGGCAGTGTAGTGTATTCTCCTCGTTGACTATCTGATCCTGCATCTGTGCCTGATGTTAACAATAAGGTTCCCTCTCATCAGTGACGAAGGATCAGGCACCAAACTTCTATGCCATGTCCACAGGCATCCATGGGAGTTCCCCCAGTACAGGAAGAAAAGTATTCTCCCTGCTGAAAAACTAATCAGATTTAAAGTATATTTTCATACAGTCATTCGTTTTCTGGTTAATAAAAATGTGATTATTCAACAAGCTCTAAGTGCACGCACAACATGAAATAATAGTGTATCTATACAGTATTAACCTACATGGAGTTTTAACCAAAGAATTTTATCCAGAGATTTTGAAGGCCAGAAGGGACTATTCTGGTCATCTAGTCTGACCTCCTGAATAACACAGACCTAGAGAATCCCGCCTAGTGATTCATGCATTAAGGCCAGCAATTTGCAACCCAGCTCCACCCCCACGGGTGCCTGACATCTCAACAGCAGGACTGGTTGGAAATTCTCCAATGGAAGGTTTGCCTGTCACAAAGTGTCATTCAGGGAACTTAAAACGTTTTGATGAGACAGTCTGATTTTGATGAAGTTACAGTGGTATGCAGGGTAGGCTGCCAAGGAGCCAGGAGGGTAAGCTGGTGGGAAACCAGACTGATGGGAAGCCGAGAGAGCCTAGAAGCCCTGGGAGCCCTGGCTCTCAAGCTACCAGGCTCCTCTACAGCTTGCCTGGCAGCAGAGCAGAACAAGGTCCCAGTGCTTCCAGGTCCCTGGCTCATCTTCAGCCTGCCAGGCAGTCTGAAGGAGAGCCAGAAGCCTGGAAGCCCTGGGAGCTGTGGCTCTCAGCTCCTCCACAGCTTGTCAAGAGGTATGAGGGGAAGCCGCAGCAGGGGAGAGAGGGCAAATCCATTGCATTAGAAAGGTAAGACTGCTGATATTAAAATATGAGTTGTGTGCTTTCATTTGTAGAACAAAAAATGTTAATTATTATTAAGGTTTTTTTTATATAGTTCTTTTATCCAAAGCGCTTTACAATAGTTAGCTAATGGTACAAACAACATTTGGAAAGATCATTAAGTGATCCATGAAGACCCTCAGCAATTTTCAAGTGAGCTGTGCAAAAAAAAAGTTTGAGAACCATTGATCTAGACAATCTACCACTTAATGTCTAATTTCTCTTTGCTGAATAAAGTGAGTGAGGTGCTGGAGGCAGGGTGACCAGCCATCCTGATATTATTGGGACCGTCCTGATATTTGGGGCTTTGTCTTATACAGGCAACAATTCCCCCTCTCCCAGTCCTGGTTCTGTCACACTTGCTATCTGATCACCCCAACTGGAGAAGAACTGTCTCAAACTGCTCTTGGACCCATCCCAATTGGATCTGAGAACAGGATAGATTGCAGAGATAGTGCTAGCTGCATACACATACTCAGTTTGCCAGGCATTTCAGCAGCGCCCTAAATAAGAGAGAGCATCGAGCAATAGAGGTCAAATCTGACTTCTGACACAAGGTCACTGGTGGGTGCAGACAGGTTTGCTGCTCACACTGCTCAGAGTGGGCTTTCAGTTGTAAGCAAGTGACCTATTTGAGTTTTAAAAGGCAGGAAAATCTCCTGCCTTTTTGAGAACCTCTCAGGCTGCAGGGTAAGGGCCAATTATGACCATGCAATACTGGGGACAGAGGGTGCAGGAAGCCCTATGTTTCTTCTCCTCTGAAGAGCACTCACAAAGGGCATGACCCCAATTTGGTTGACTGTGCTGGCTGACCTTTTCATAGTTATAGCCGGGCCCGCTGGTCCCTGTGATGCACAATATTCACCTTTCCCCAGAGCAGCTCTGCCTCAGCAGTGGCTTAAGTTAGCCTCAGCTTGGGGAGGTAGTGCCAATCGGAGCCAAATATAACTTGGCTGAGCTGAACCTGCTTTGTTCCCTAAGATGGAGATTTTGCGTTTAGTTAAACAGGGAGGTTCAGAGCTACACGAATCAGCATGTCTTGATTACGTAGGGCCTAATTCTGAAATCCTGACTGCTGCAAAACACCCACTTAGAGCAATGGGAGTAAGGTCCTCAGGGTAGGCTTGTAGTACTGGTTCTGCATCAGAGCAGACTCTGATGATATCTTTCAGGGCCCATCTCTGGAGCCCTTCTGCCAAGCAAAGTCCTATTGCCTTTGATGAAAGTTTTACAGGCAGGAGGGCTGCAAGAGCAGTGAGATGAACAAGTTACAAGTTGATGGGGGATCATTTAAAGCCGTTTCTGAAAATGCAGCAGTGTCTCAAATCTTCTTTTTAAGTCATTCAGATCTGAAACGAATGGAAGTTTACCAATTTCAGGGGCTATAACTCAGGATTTTCTTCTTTTGCTTTATCCAATGTATCTTGGAGCCAAGGAGAGAGGGAAATGGCAAACCAGTGCCCTCCTGGGCACAGCACTAACAGCTCTGCATCACAATGATGTGTAGGCCTATTTTTTACAACAGCTGACGTAACATCTGTCTCATACAGACACATTCTCGCTCCTTAATGAAGGGAATGATGGTTTAAAGGTGGAATTACGAAAGCATTTGCAGAGACGGATTTTTATTTTGGTGGCCTTGGAGGTAATGTGAATTTAACATGAGGTTTTGTTTTGTAAGGTTAACACCACTGAGCCTGGGGGAATCAATTTTTAATCACACACGTTGTGTTAATCCTGGTGCTGTTTGACCAATGAGATATGACACTGTCTGATAAAATATATTAGAGTTGCTGATATTCGAAGAAGCGCATGCATGTGTGTGTGTGTGTGTGTGTACATAAAATATCTGTCTGTAACAATCCCCCGCAGTCTCTGATGGAAAAAGCCATTAGGGAAAATGAAAAGACATTTTATTTGCTTTTCTTCTTTTAAACTTAATCTTTCCTGTTCTCCAGTTCTCCTAATTGGACTAAATAAAATACACACATTTCAATGAACCCAACAAGTCAGAGGTGGAGGAAAAACAATTAGCCCACTGCCCAAAAGGTCGTTGAATTGCTAACTTGTATGATTCAACTATAATAAGTGAAACCAATCAATATTTTAATAATACCTTCACCTGACATAGACTCTTAAATCCAGTAATCTCAGGGAGCTTGTAAAATGGCAAAGAAAGAACACGGAAATCAATGGGTGTCTTTCCATTGCCTTCAATCAGCTTTGCATCAGCTTTTAAGTCCCTAACCTGCCCTCAGCAGAGAATCATCATTACCATCACTCCCATAACTGCATTGGTCCTTGGGGCACCATCACTGATAAGCAATCAACCAATTGTCTCCACCCCTGACGATTGTGTGTCAGTGCTTGAGTCTCCACGAAGTACATTCCTGTCCACTCTTTTATGCTACCAAGCCATCTCTTCTTCAACAGAGAATACAGGTTCCAAATTAGCATTTGAACTTGCCGCTTTATCTCCTGCACCTGTCTGTCTCTATTGCTTCCCTCCGGAACGTCTTATGACCTAACTCCTCAGGTCGGTTGTGTCTGTCTGTCTCCCTCCACTGGCTCCCCTCCCCACACTTCCCTTATGTCCCAGGACTGCAGGTTTCTAATAGGCTGGGTCAGTAAAAAGCTCTGCCACCTGTTACAAACTTTTAGTAACTAAGCCTCGCAACATTTTTACCTCAATTTTTCAGAAGATGAAACTGAAGTACAGTGAGGTTAAGTTGTATCTCCCAAATAATATTGTCAGCCAGCGGCAGGAATGGAATGGAAGAGCCCTGACTCCAGTTCCTTGCTCTGACCACACAACTTCATGGTCATTGATTTTATGTTCCATCTACCAATTCCGGTTCGCCATAGACACAGCATAATTTCTCTTACTGCTTTGCCCAGTCCAGATGCAACACTTTCAAGTAAATGTGACAGATGCCAACTCCATATACAAGTTACTGGGTCAATTATATACTAGTTACTGAAACTGAGTCCATTGACTGTATGAGAGTCGATGTGTAGCAGTCATTGTCAACTATGTCAACTCTGTAGATGAGTAAATGGACTAGAGAGCATCATTTTTATTGGTGCTTTTTACAGTCTAGTTTTAGATGTCTCAAGTAAAGCCCACAGATGACAGCTAGAGAAGAGGAAACAATGTGGAAATCACTGCGTTACACATTTTACAAAGAAAGAGTGAAAGAACTGGTGGAGCTAAGAAAGACAGAGAGGTACACAGATGAGACTTTCAGGGACACAGCACAGGCAGTCTGACAGCCTTTGTGCCGCTGAGGAGGATGAAAGTCTCAAGGAAGGAGAATATCAAGCTGGAGCAGAGAGAAATGATCCCATTGTTGTGATCCTCCTTCCAGATGATGTTATGGTATCCTTTCACACTGCGGTTACCCCTCCAGAAGAGGGGACCCCTATTATTAAGAAAAGACAGGTAAAAGTAACGGGGAATTCAATTATTAGAAATATAGATAGTTGGGTTTGTGATAACCTGGAGAACCTCCTGGGGAATTGCCTGCTGGGTGATTTCTCAGGACATCTAGATAGACTTATGTGCAGTGCTGGGGAGGAGACTGTGATCATGGTACATGTAGGTACCAACGACATAGGGAAAGGTAGGTGAGGTTCTGGAGGCCAAATTTAGGGTGCTAGGTAAGAGATTAAAGTCCAGGAGCTTCTTGTTAACATTTTCGAAATGCTTCCAAGCTCCTTGCACAGGGCCACTTAGAGAGGCAGAACTACAGGGGCTTAATGCATGGATGAGGTGATGATGTTCAGCAGCAGGATTCAGATCTATAATGAACTGAGGAACCTTTGGGGGAGGAAGATCCTGTACAGAAAGAATGGGCTTCAACTGAACCAAAATGGAACCAGATTGCTGGCATGTAAAATTAAAAAGGTCATAGAGGAGTTTTTAAAGTCAGGGCTGGAGAAAAGCCAGTGGGTGCGGAGGAGCACACGGTTCAGACAGAGACCTCCCTTATGGAAGGATTTATTAAAGGAAAAACTCTATATGCCAGGAAAGAGAAGACGACAGAAGTTGATAAAACACAGGTAGGAACCAAGAGAAACAAATAAAAAAGAGTCCCATTCAACTACATTGCATGAACGCAGCTAAATATGGACAGATTTTATAAGTACTTGTATATAAATGTTGGAAGTCTAAACACTAAGACTCTGGGAAGGTGCTACCTGGAAAATACATGATACATATGACAGTACAGTATCTCTCACTGGATTCATTTTATAACGTGTAATAAATTCCATCAAGAGGCAGAACAGATTTCTCAGGGAAAACTGGATCTGAATAGATATCAAAAGGATTACAAGAAGAGTGGAAGCCACATTACGTAGACCCTCCATAACTTGGATCTGACTTTCAAGCAACTGCCACCATGTTTCCCTGTTCTGCTGAATCCTGATTATTCAGACATATCTGATGATGTGTTAAGTAGCTTAGAAAACTGGGTGTCAAATTCAGTTTTGTGATAGAACATTAGCTTATAGGTGCATCCTCCTCTCTCCCTTCCCCTGGCTAGGCAACAAACAGGTTAAGAGACCTTACTCTTTGGAAGCTGCATTATCTGCCGTGCTTGGAGGGAAGAGCCCTTGGCTGGGGCTCGTTAAGAAGTGCAGAGAGTTGATGAGGCCCTGATACGTGGTGTCTAAATTTTCCATTCTGCAGTGAGCTGTTTAGCTGAACCCTGCTGCAAAGGGACTCTTTTATGTTTGTTTATGCTATCCTGCTGAGAAGGAAGAGGTTGTCTGGGTTTGTTTTCCTTCTCCTTTTGGCCCTATCAAAAGACAACCCCTGTGTTTACCTCCCTTCCCAGGAGAAATAGAAATATTGATTTGGGATCCTCCTGCGGAGGGAAATAAACTGCCAGCTTGCCTGGGAAGAAAGAGATCCCAGAATGACTGTCCCCAGAACAAAAAGAGAAAAAGGCTGGTTTAAGATGCATTTTGCATTTTTCCCCCTCTAAAAGGTTAATGGCCCGAATGAGTGTGGCTGCTGCCCTTCCAAAGACTGCTCTTGCAACTGGCACAGACTTCAAAAGATATAGCACTGAACAAGCCATTAAGGTCCTCATTCTTTCCATAAGATGTAGAATAGGGCAGAATTTGCAAACTGTACTGCGCTCTTTTTATACGGCAGCAAAACCAAACTCCAAACTATCATTAAATAAATAAATATACAACAGAGCAACACAAATCATTCTAACAATATTGCTGACTCATGTAGAACTAAGCATCTCATCATGCTTTCCTTGTGGCCCAAGAGTCCCACAGAAGTCAGATTAAGTCTACCTATTTATCATAGAGATTCATAGATTTTAAGGCCAGAATGGACCAATAAATCATCTAGTCTGACCTTCCGCATAATACAGGCCATAGAATTGCATCCAGTTACTCCTGTGTTGAGTGCAATAACCCGTGTTTGACTAAAGCATCTCTTCCAGAAAGAAATCTGGTCTTAATCTGAAGACTTCAAGAGACGGACAATCCACCATTTCCTTTGGTAGTTTGTTCCACTGGTTAATCATCCTCTCTGTTTTCACCCCATGTTCCTCACCATGGTGTCTCAGAAAAAAAGCTATCCTTAGGAATTAGCAGTCTCTGCAGTCAAAGTCCTTTGGATCGCATTGGATTCTAACCACATGCTTAACTGCCTTGCTGAATAGGGATTTGATTTAACACGTTTCAGTGTTTTGCTGCATTAGGATTTTATACCAGTGTGACTGACCACAGAATACAGCCCCTGGTTTGTATATTTTTTCTGTTACCTTTGTTTCTATTTTATGGAACTATAAACAATATTTAAACAAACAAAAAAAGAATTTGACATATCTTCTTGGTTGTGACCATGTGCTATTACATATACTGATACTCTTTCACACTACATTTTACTCTCACACTCATTCGGTGAGTAAATCTGTTCGTCAGAATCCAGGCATCAATCCACTAGAGGTGTCCAGGTTATAAATGGGTCTTTATAAATGACCTTAGCTGCAATTGTAGCTGTGAGGCAAAGCACAATACCCTTAATGTTACATGTGGTTCTATGAAGAATGAAGCCTTGAAGTGATGTTGCGGAAGTTTCTCCTGTATAACCTCTGCCAGAGAAAATTTACACTACAAGGATTTATGAATGTGGTAGAAGCAAAGGTTGTGTGTTTACACATGATCTTACAGGTGGTCATATGTAACCAAAGTTGGGATGTGTGCGTGTTCGAATGCACAAGCAAAAATTTTCCAAATTCATCCTCACAATCTTAAAACCACTATGTAATCTCAGAGGAAGAATTCAGAATTCAGTTGTCAATCATGCTGCAAAACTGCTGAAAGCTCTCATTTCCTCTCCCACTTACACATGTTGCAGTATAAGGAATCAAAGATGTCAATGCTTGGGGAAAAAAACCAGAGTAAATCACCCAGTCTGTCCTCTTGCCAGCGCAAGACTGTTCCCTATACAACATATGCAAGACCTTTGGCTAATCTAGTGTTAAATGTCACAGATGAATGGACTTTCACATCTTTCTTTGGAAGAATACTCTTCAACTAACTCGATTTCACTTGTAAGAGGATTTTCTTCCTATTCAGTTTAAATGTCAATTTTTTAAATTATGTTCCATCACCAGGGCCGGTGCAACCATTTAGGCGGACTAGGCGTTTGCCTAGGGCGCCGAGATTTCAGGGCGCCAATAAGCGCCCCCAATTTTTTTTTAAATGGTTGAGCAGCCGCTGCTGCTGGGACAGAGAGGGAGTCTGAGCTGCCAGCGGTAGCCGGCAGCCCAGGGTGTCCCCCGGGTCAGGGCGCCGCCGCGGCAGCCCGCAGTCCACGGTGTCCCCCGGGTCAGGGCGCTGCCGCGGCAGCCCGCAGTCCAGGGTGTCCCCCGGGTCAGGGCGCTGCCGCGGCAGCCGGCAGGCCAGGGTGTCCCCTGGGTCAGGGCGCTGCCGCGGCAGCCCGCAGTCCAGGGTGTCCCCCGGGTCAGGGCGCCGCCGCGGCAGCCGGCAGTCCAGGGTGTCCCCTGGGTCAGTGCGCCACCGCGGCAGCCGGCAGCCCAGACTGTCCCCCGGGTCAGGGTGCCTCCGCGGCAGCCGGCAGCCCAGGGTCTCCCCTGGGTCAGGGCGCCTCCGCGGCAGCCAGCAGCCCAGGGTGTCCCCTGGGTCAGGGCGCCTCCGCGGCAGCCAGCAGCCCAGGGTGTCCCCTGGGTCAGGGCACTGCCCTGGCAGCCGGCAGCCCAGGGGCGGGGATCCCCTGGCCCAGGGAAACCCTGGGCTGCCGGCTGCCGTGGAGGCGCACTGACCCTGGGTCAAGGCACCGCTGCGGCAGCCAGCAGTCCAGGGTGTCCGGAGGGGGCGGCAGGCAGCTCCTGTGCAGCTGCCGCAGTCGTGCCTGTGGACGGTCGGCTGCTCGCGCGGCTCCAGTGGACTTCCCGCAGACACGACTGCGGCAGCTCCACCAGAGCCGCGGGACCAGCGCACGGGGCGGCGAAATTGCTGTCCGCCTTGGGCCCTCAAAACCCTAGCGCCGGTCCTGCCCATCACTCCTGGTTATAACCCCATGAACCACCTTAAATAGTTTCTCCCCAACCTTGGAGTTTACACTCTTCAAATACTTGTAGATAGTTAACATGGTCCTACTCTCCACACACTTCAGTAATCCCTTAACTAAACTCAGGGCCGGCCCACAATATTTTGGCACCTGAAGCAGGAAGCTCAAATGACACAGCCAAAACCCCCTCGCTTGGGCCAAAACTTTGAAAGGTCTCAATTCTGCCTTCTAACTGTTCTACTCCTCTCATGGTAATGCTCTCCTACCTACCCCAATAAAGAAGAACTAACAACTTAAAAATGCCTTCTTCAAAAATTGTAAGTAGCACTTAACTTTCAAATGTCTGAACAGCAAATGTAACTTTTCTTGTCTACATAGTAAGCACTGGCATTTTTATCTGTTTGAATAATTGAAGTGGTGCTTCTGTGCCTTTTTGGTTGCAAAGATTTGAACTGCTTCCTGAAGGTCCACAGTCTGGGCCAGCTCATGCTCTATTGAGATGGATGAAAGGCCGACCATCCTCTCCTGTGTCATTGTGGAGTGTAGATGTGTTTTTGTTAACTTCAGCTTGGAGAAGCTGCGTTTTCCACTGGCAACTGTTACAGGAACTGTTAAAAGTATGCGCAGAGCTACAAAAGTATTTGGAAAGAGGGTGGTCATCTTATTTGTACACAGATATTCCAGAACAGTCTTTAGAGATGATCCTGCTGAAATGCATCTTGCAAGTTCATCACCTAAATCACTCGCATCAATATCACACCGGGGGTGCTAGGAAGGTACATAAGAGGCTCCTCCTCCTCACGCATGTCATTATGTCTCAACTCTGCCTCTAGTGCCCTGCATTGCTGGTTTAGGTCTTCTTCAGGTATAGTGAGGAATTTTGGAATATCATACAACATCCCAAATATACTGCAGTGTTCCTTGAGCTGCATGAAATGTTCTTCAACTGACTGTATTGCACAATCTAGCACCTGCTTAAAGAATTCAACTTTGAACTGTTATTTGGGGTCTCTTATGGGATTATCCTACGCCTTGTAATAAAAATGTCGTCTTCTTTGGTGACTCTTGTATTCCTGAATGGGTGGGAAAATAGCTTCAGTGTGAAGTTCCTCTGCCAACTTCTGTGCACTCTTCTGAACGTTTTGAAATCCCTCATTTGATCAGTAAGACTGTAGGTATGACTTTGCTTTGTCCAGTTGTTCCATTGCTCCAGATATACCAAGGTCAATACCTTGGAGTCTCTTACTTACAACATTTATTTCAAACTGTATGTCATGCCACAACAGTAAATCACAAAGAAATGTGAAGTTATGTATGTTTCTGGTGATTCCATTTCCCTCTGCCACTGTTCTCCCACAAACAGTTCCTGTCATAGCATTATCCTCTATAATGGCAACTATGGCATCATCTATCTTCCCAATTCAGTGTTTGATAGGCTTTATCGCCTCTACTCGACTTTCCCACCATGTGGCACTCAGTGGTTTCAGTGTCAGAGAGGATGTTGCCAGATGTTGCTTAAAAATTTGCCATCGATGAGTTGATGCAGAGAAAAATACAGAGATGCTTTGAATTACAGTAAAAAATTCAGCAGCCTCACTAGAAGTTGATGCTGCATCACTGACCACCAAGTTCAATGAATGAGAACTGCATGGGACAAAAAAAGCTCAAGGGTTTAACTGTCAGATCTGTGTTTGCACACCTCTGTTCCTTCCTCTCATGTTGGCACCATTATTGTAGCCCTGACCTCACATGTCAGCTATCGCAATTCCCATATCTTCCAGCTTTGTAAGAAGCACATTTGTCATACCAGCTCCTGTAGTATCATTGTCAATACATTCTAGACAATGCTCTCTGACAATCACCATTGCAGGGACATTTTCACTAGGTTCTGTTGTTGTTACAAAACGCACCATTAAAGTCATTTGTTCCATATGGCTGATGTCAGGTATGCAGTCCAGAATAACAGAGTAATATCTTGTTGACTTCAGATCTGCCACAATCTTCTGTTTGACTTGTGTTGCCAGGAACTGTATGATCTCATTTTGAACTGTTTTCCAAGGTAGTGGTGTGGTATATTTCTTGGGTGGTGACTCTTCTCAGATGCTCTTGGAGTACAGCATCAAACTCAGCCATTAGCTCCACAATTTTAAGGAAGTTTCCATTGTTCGGCACATACAGCTGATCTGAAGTGCCACGCAGTGCTAGGTTTTGGGTAGTAAGCATTCTCACAATGGCCATGAGCCTTTTTAGAAAATTCTGCCAGTAAAGAGACTCTGATGCAATCTTCTCTTGATGCTGATCATCTATGGTGGCCTTTAACCTTAGTCTCATCTCAAGCTCTTTCCATCTATGGAATGCTCTCTGGTGATTGGCTGCCTTTTCATGGCATGCCAGATTTTTCGCCAGATTTTTCCAGGCCTTTGTTTCTGTAGAGCCCAATGTGGTTGGAAAATTAGACTGGGAAGAGCTTCCAACCAAACCAGTATGCAGTATTCTGCGTTTCTGAGTACATAAGCCATGGCCTCTCCACTTTGTCACCATTAGGGATTTCACACCAGTAATGTGTTGGATGGAAACTTCTGTTTTCATTGTCTTTGAGGAACATGAAGTTTTTCACTTGCTGTGGCCCATGCAGTACAAGGAAGTCCCTCAGGCTACTGCTCAAGTGGGTCCACAGTCCTGGATCATCTAGACTTAAAGAATTAAACTCAGCAGCACCTGTTTCTTGCACCTCCACCACACTCTTCTCTGAGCTACACTTTCCTTCAGGAATGTGCGTGGCTACATCCATTTGAGATGGAGATATGGATGCTGCAGTAGCTGCCAGGTCACCTGCACTCTGACTAATGGGAAGATCAGGCATCTCCTACCACTCACATCCTCACTGGGGTTGGAAGGCTCACCATGAACATTTGTGTCTATGTATCTCAGCAGAGCTCCTTCCTGCTTAGACAGAAAAGCTTCCTTTGCTTTCTTTCTTTTTCTGAATGCTGCCCCAGAGGGGCGTTTTCTTCTTTCACTCATGACTGCTGTTCTGTGCCAGCTAGAGTGGCTCTCAACACAACTGAAGGGGACAAATAAGCAGGCTGGTAGCAGAGCCTGAGTGAGGGAAGACGACAGCATCTGAAGGGCCTAACTGGCTCCTATTACTTCAACAGACTGCCTGTTCTCCTCAAGTGGGTTCAAGGAAGTAGCAAGAAACAAGAGCTCCCTGAGAAGCTTGTGCTGATCAGTCCAGGTTCCTGGGGGTGCTAGAGAGGTGCATAAGAGACTCCTTCTCCCCTCTCTCCCGGCATCTCCTGCTGCTTTCTGTTATTCCCTCTCCCCTTTTCTCCTGCCTGCCCTCCTTCCTCCAGCACAGCACTCCACCATCTCTGTGCATCTAGAGCAGAGAAAATACATATGCATCAGCAGCAGACACAATTTTCTACACTCTGGGTCCTAGTGGTGCCCCCCCACCCCCACCAACAGTCTGGCACCAGAGGCAGCCACCTCAGTTCGCCTCATGGTAAGGCCAGCCTTAGCTAAACTATTCTTATTTATTCAACTTGTCATATTTACTCCCACATCAATCCTTCCAGTTCTCTTAAGAGTTTATTTTGGTTTTTTTTTTTGCTCTTCTACAAATTCATTTAAGTTGCTTGACAATACAAATGCCCCCCGGGTTACGCAAACCCAATTTATGCAAATCTGCACTTACAGAAAAGGTTCCGTAAGCTAGAAATAGTTTGGTTTATTTTTCTGTGTGTGTAATGGTCAGGTATATGTTTCCGACTTATGCAAAACTTGAGTTAGCAAAGCGTTCTGGAATGGAATGCTTGCATAAATCAGAGAGTGTCTGTACCGCAGTGCCCAGAACTATACTCTGTTTTTGTGGCTTAGTTCCTCAATAGCTGTATAGGGTAAAGAAACCACTACAGATGTGGTCAGCAGCTGTCTTCTTTATACTTCTAGTTGAGAGAATACAGAACAAAGGCCAAGCAGACTATTGCTCCAGAGTTACCAAACTAACGTGCATATGGTATTTCCAGGATGCCATTTAAAAACTGGGTTATTCTTACAAAAAAGCGAGAAAAAGCTTGTGTATCATTTTTCTTGAGTCTCTATTTCAGATACCTACTGCTGGTTTCCAAGAAGCTTCCTGTTTAGCTGGGGAATGAGAAGTCTAAGCTCCAATATGTTAACAACCTGGAGACGTCACGTAAAAATACTTTCTGTGGTAGGTGTTTGCACCTTTCAAATACTTGCAGGTATTTATGTCCCTTCTTGCATGATCTTTTACAAGTGCCTACAGTTCTTCATATTAAGGTTTATTCTCTAGTTCACAGCCTACAACAGGGGCGGCCAACCTGTGGCTTCAAAGTCACATGCGGCTCTTCAGAAGTTAATATGCAGCTCCTTGTATAGGCACCAACTCCGGGCTGGAACTACAGGCGCCAACTTTCCAATGTGACAGGGACTGCTCACTGCTCAACCCCTGGCTGTGCCACAGGTCCTGCCCCCACTCTACACCTTCTGCCCCCTCCCCTGCAGTGCCCCTCCCCTGCAGAGCCTGCAGTGTCCTTGCTCCTCTCCCCAGCCCCCCAGAACCTCCCGCACACCACGAAACAAGTGATCAGGAGGTACGGGGAGGGAGGGGGAGGCACTAATTGGTGGGGCTGCCGGTGGGCGGGTGGCACTGGAAGCGGAGGCGGGGGGAGCTGACGGGGGGACTGCTGACGTATTACTGTGGCTCTTTGGCAATGTACATTGATAAATTCTGGCTCCTTCTCAGGCTCAAGTTGGCCACCCCTGGCCTACAAGATACTTCGGCTACATCTATATTACAGCCAGGATTGACCCTCTGAGATCGAGCCAGTGGTGGTCGATTTAGTGGGTCTAGTGAAGACCCACCAAATCAACTGCAGATTGCTCTCCAGTCGACCCCTGTACTCTACCCCTGATGAGAAAAGTAAGGTAAGTCGACGGAAGAGTTTCTCCGGTTGAGCCCCCGCAGTGTAGATCCCGTGGTAACTCGACCTAAGGTACATCGACTCCAGCTGTAGTGTAAGTAGACTTACCCCATAGTGTAGATATGGCCTTCATTCAAACACTAGAGGGAGAACAGACCCAAGGTAGAACTGCCATCTCTAAGGCTTCCGTTCTCTTTTCACTGTTATATGATTGTGAGATTACTAAGTATTCTTTAGTCAAACACCGAAAGCTACAAAGTTTGGAGGCTACAAAGTTTCATCAAGAATTAGCAACACAACAGTCAGCGATATGCAACCTGTAAATTAAATTCATAGCAATATAATGAACAATAGCCGGCGTAGGTAGCTTTAATGGGGCTATTACTATACATTCACCAATAGAAGCAGAATTATTTATGTGGCTGAGTGATAGCAGTTATGCTTCTAGTCATGCCCAGTTTGCAGTGCATGTTTGCAGACCCAACTGCTAATATTTTATAATTTTTTTTAAAAAAGTCACTGTTACAGTTACCGATTGAGCAATCGTGTCCGGTCCAGTTGGGATCACAGCTGCAGAGTGCAGTATCAGGCAGAAAGGTCCCATGTCCGGAGCACTGGTCCATACAGGTAGCTCTTGGTGTTTCGCAATTCGTTCCTCCCCAGCCAACAGAACAATGACATTCTCCCCGTACGCACACTCCTCTTCCAGAACAGGTGGGATCCATGCAGTCCACTACATTTGGGGGGGGGGGGAAGGGAGAGGGAAGAGATAGAAAGTTCCGGAATGACCCATTTTGATATTTATAGTTTACAATACTGTAGCATCTTGTGGCTATGCAGTCAAATGAGACAAAAACAGCTCCCACCCTAGGAAGCTCTCAACAACTGCTTTGCACTTCAGAAATTTCTGCACGAGAAATAGATCGGATTCTGGAAAGAACAAAAGTAAAATGAAAACAAAGGAATGTTACATGGTGAAATCCATTCTTATGCTCATACTAATAAACTGTATGTCTAGTATCAACTGGAGGCAATCAATTACATTTATAATTATAAAATAATAATAAATACTTTGGAACTATATAGCATCTTACATTACTGTATTATAATCATATGAATAATAATAAATATTATTAATGCATTCAAGGATCTCAAAGCACTGTATGGACATGAATTAAGCCTTACAACACCCTAGGCACTAACCCCATTTTATAATAGGGAGACTGAGAATAAGCAACTTGCTCAGACCATTAAAGAGCTGGGAATATGAACCCGCTCATCCAGCCTCCCTGTCTACAAAACACTCTCTCCACTCACCTCCATGAAAGGTGAGATTAAGTGGACTATCAGCTTAACCCCAAGATGGAAATCATTTCTGTTTCACTTATGTATTATAATACATGGTCACAACACACCTGTCTGACACAGTGGTTACAATCTTTATTCCAAACATTTATCTATTTCTATAAAACGGACAATGCTCCTCCCCCACCATTTCTAATGCAAGTCATGAATGGCGAGATGCTCAGAAGCTGCAGTGATCAGCATGAGCTGGTAGACAGAAAGCTTAATCTTTGTGTTTGGGAGCCACATTTGGGATAGAACATTTATACTGATGCTACCAGAACAGTACGATGCCATGTTAACACTAAAAGGACTTTATAAATGTTGTTTTCTGGTATAGGGTAATGTTCAAAAACTATATTAAAACCCATTCCACTGAAAGGGATTTCCAGTTTAACTATTTCTCTCAAGATATCAGAGTAGCCCAGTTTCAGTGACAGTGAAGGGCATGAACAGCATTTTAGCTGAGACATTATTCACATCATTTCTGTTTAATGGGAATGCATTTGAATGGTGTCATTAAGTTGATGATACTCAATCAGATATTACATTGTTGTGAGCTTTGGGCTTCTAAGGTCTGGTCTACACTATGCGTTTAAACCGAATTCAGCAGCGTTAAACCGATTTAACCCTGCACCCATCCACATAACGAGGCCCTTTATATCAATATAAAGGGCTCTTTAAACCGATTTCTGTACTCCTCCCTGACGAGAGGAGTAGCGCTGAAATCGGTAGTGCCACGTCGGATTAGGGTTAGTGTGGCCGCAAATCGATGGTATTGGCCTCCGGACGGTATCCCACAGTGCACCATTGTGACCACTCTGGAAAGCGATCTGAACTCGGATGCACTGGCCAGGTAGACAGAAAAAGCCCCGCAAACTTTTGAATTTCACTTCCTGTTTGCCCAGCATGGAGCTCTGATCAGCACGGTGGCAATGCAGTCCCAAATCCAAAAAGAGCTCCAGCATGGACCGTACGGGAGATACTGGATCTGATCACTGTATGGGGAGACAAATCTGTTCTATCAGAGCTCAGTTACAGAAGATGAAATGACAAAGCATTTGAAAAGATCTCCAGGCTATGATAGACAGAGGCCACAGCACAGTGCTGTATGACAAATATAACGGAAAGCCAAAGAATCAAATGGACGCTCCTGGAGGGAGGGAGGGGGTACTGAGCACTCCAGCTATCCCACAGTCCCAGCAGTCTCTGAAAAGCATTGGCATTCTTGGCTGAGCTCCCAATGCCTGAAGGGTCAAAAACATTTTCCCGGGTGTTTCAGGGTATATGTCATCAATTTACACCCTTCCCCCCAAAAAAAAGAAAAGGGAAAAAAATGTTTCTCGCCTTTTTTCAATGTCACCCTATGTCTACTGCATGCTGCTGATAGATGGGGTGCTGCAGTGCTGAACACCAGCATCCCCTTTCCGGTGGCACACGGTACAATATGACTGCTATCCATCATCATCAGCCCGTGAGTGCTCCTGGCTGGCCTCGGTGAGGTCGGCTGGGGGCGCATGGGTAAAAATGGGAATGACTCCCAGTCATTCCCGGCAGATGGTACAGAACGGCTGGTAACCGTCTTCATCATAGCAACTGCAGGCTGAGCTCTATCAGCCCCACCCCCTTTCATGTCTAAAGAAAAATTCTGTACTGGCTGGACTATTATAGCAGCTGGAGGCTTCCTCCCCCTCATTTTATCTCACTAAAAAGTCATTGTTTCTTATACCTGCATTCTTTATTACTTCATAACACAAATGGGGGGACACTGCCATGGTAGCCCAGGAGGGTTGGAGGAGGAGGGAAGCAACGGGTGGGGTTGTTGCAGGGGCACCCCCTAGAATGGCATGCAGCTCATCATTTCTGCGGGATCTCTGGGGCTCTGACACAGAGCGACTGTGCTCTCTGGTTCTCTAGTACACTTGCCCCATATTCTAGGCAGGACTGACTCTACTTTTAGACAAAACATAAAGAAGGGAATGACCCAGGGAGTCATTCCCATTTTTGTCCATGCGCCCCCGGCCGACCTCAGCGAGGCCAGCCAGGAGCACCCATGACAGCAGCAGATGGTACAGAACAACTGATAACCGTCATCTCATCGTCAATTTACAATGGCATGGCAGACGGTGCAATAGGGATGTTAACCGTCTCTGCTACCTTGCAAAGGCAAATGAATGCTGCTGTTAGCACTGCAGTACCGCGTCTGTCAGCAGCATCCAGTACACATACGGTGACAGTGACAAAAGGCAAAACGGGCTCCATGGTTGCCATGCTATGGCGTCTGCCAGGGCAATCCAGGGAAAAAGGGCGTGAAATGATTGTCTGCCGTTGCTTTCATGGAGGAAGGATTGAGTGATGACATTTACCCAGAATCACTGTTTTTGCACTGGGATCTCAACCCAGAATTCCAATAGGCGGGGGAGACTATGGGAACTATGAGATAGCTACGGGATAGCTACCCACAGTGCAATGCTCCAGAAATCGACACTAGCCTTGGTACATGGACGCACACCGCCGAATTAATGTGTTTAGTGTGGCCGCGTGCACTCGACTTTATACATCCGTTTTACAAAACCAGTTTATGTAAAATCAGAATAAACCCGTAGTGTAGACATACCCTAAGAGAAATTTCCAAATAGAGATAAGACCCTGATTCAGTAAAACACATAAACATGAGCTTAACTTGAAGCCTGTGCTTAAGACCTGTGAACTTTAGTGGGATTTGAGATCAGGCTTCAAGTTAAGCCACATGCTTGCTTATTTTGCTGACTCAGGTTATAAAAGAAGAAAGAGAGATGAAATGTTATTGAATTCCTTTTACTTCTGTACTTTTATTTAATCAAATATTTAATTTTTAGTCTTTTTGAATGTTAAGTTTTAATAAGGTCAATCTCTTAATAGAGTTGACAGACAATCCATTTGGGTGTCCTACTTAAGAAGATCCTATTGCACAAGAATTCTATGCCACTAAAGTGCCTCTTAATGTAAGTGGTGCAAAGAGGCCTTCCACTGACTGATTGCCCCTAGGTGAATTTCATCCACCAGCTGAAACATACAAAACCACAAGGAATGGAGGAACTGATCATCTGTTTATATAAAAGCACATAGGGCACGTGAGAGGAAGAAAAGTCCCATCAAACTATTCCCATCTCTTGAAACTGCCAGTAGCAGTGCTCTGCGGATCAATGACAAGTGTCAGGCTAAGTTGCGAGGGCAGATTTGCTCAACTGCTGGCTCTAATACAGCAGAACACAATGCGGTCACAGCATATACTGACAGGTTTGAGGTTGTGTTTTTCCTTTAGGGTTAATGAGAATTCCAATGACCTGCTTAAGTTCCAGACACCTTGAAAGGAAACACACCAGCCCATTAAGCTACTCTGATAATTCCCTAGATTCACAAAGCCTTCTGGCTCTGACAAGCAATGGCTCAGCAATTACTATACTGAGGCATGCGAGGGTATTTTCTGTTTCATAGGTTCCTGGCCCTCTGCTTATAGCTGGAACGACCTTCGAGAATCACAAGATGCTGGAAAGGATGAGCCTATAAATCTCTTCCACTATTAGTGAGCAGAGAGCTCGGGTTCCAATTTTAGCCTGAGATCCTTGGAGCCCTGGCCCTGTTCTTGCTCAGCTGTAATAAGTACAAAAGAGACTATGAAACAGTCTAACCGAATCCTAGGTTCTCAGCAGATGGTTTGAACACAGAGAACAAAGATCACAGGCTAACTGACAAGAGGCTACCTCCAAGCAATTAATCATTCCCTGTGAAGGTCGATTGGGAAAAAAAGGTAAGTTTTAAATGGGGCTCCATCACCGAAGGCCAGCACTCTGCTTCCTCAGCTCTAACACGGAAGATTATAGAGGGGGAATGTGTGTGTGCCAGAAGCTCCCAAGGCCATTTTTCATGTTGAAATGAGCCCTTTCAAAGGATGTCACAAACAATGGAAACTGTAATCTTGCCCGTAGTAGCCATCTCTCTTTTAAGCATTCTCCACTGTAGCAAGGACCCTGGTACAGGATTAGGGACTTGTGCTCTCTTCTTCTATTGCTTTGGTGGTTTTTGAGGATAATGGGACTTTTTTTTTCCCAGGGAGCTTTGCCTGATAAACGTAGCCACTTGGCTCAGGAAGAGAGGGCGGGTGGGGAAGGAGGGTACAAAGTCTAATATAGAAAACATAACAAACTCCAGAAATGGTTGAGTTTTGCATATATATTTGTTTTACAGGTTGGAAAAAACAGTCAGAATGGTCTAATTCCTGTTGAGAAAGTGTCCCATTTCTAGCTTAAACCTTTTGCATAACCTTTGCCAGGGAGATAAATCAAGCAGCAAGCAATGCTATTGCAGAAACTACACTTTCCCCGATATGCTTCCTTGGTCAGACAAGTTATTAGACTTATTTAGTTCCCAAAAAGTAACTTCTCATTTTTCATTGCTTAAATTTGTTCGCCCCCTGCTTTAAGTCCTCTTGGCTTGACCTATGCCTTATAAAATATGGGGCAATAAAACTTTAGAAGAGTGAAAAGAACAACCTATGTAAGACTGTTAACTGATGTTTTATGCACATTGCCGAACTTCTACAGGTGGGGAAATAGGAAGAAGAACACTAGTAAGAAAACCCATTATAAACAAGGACACCAAAGAAACTGAGAAATAATAGACGGAATCAATACCAGAAGTCCCTTAATGAAAGAGAAATCAAAAAGTAAACGCAATTTAAAAAATGTACATCATTAGATTTTAAAAAGTATCCTGCAGATTTCCTACATGACATTTTGCTAGGTCGATTCTCCTCCATGCCCCTTTGTGGCATAATACAAATTATATTTTGCATATGAAAAACAAATGTATAATAGAAAGATACTAAAACCTCATAAGAAAAACTGTGTTCTCCTTGTTCCTCATTCTTTTTCATGTTTCCACCTAATGGGACTGTGATACGGTCCCCTGCCACAGTGATAATATAAAACAACTGAACTGGGTTTATTCTACTGCTTCAAATGCGGCTGGGGAAAGGAGGCTCATATTAGGAAAAAAACAGATCTTGCTCTGTGTTCCATACATTAAACCTCGCTGACACCAATTGGGTTACTCATGCATCTAACTGAGGGCAGAATCTGACTCTGACTCTTAAATAGTTTCCATTTTGCCACTTTTGTTTAGATACTAGTGACGATTTAATAATGAAGAGCTACAGTGACCCGCTTAGTGAATCTTTTCAGTAATAATAACTTGAGTTTTCTCTGCTTCCCAGATCTATGACACTGTTAGCATTTTTTTAGCCAAGGTAAATTTTCTCAAGAGGTGGCATAGTAGCATGGAATTTACACCATCACTCTATCCAACTAACAGTTACTGAGACACAAGCCATCTAATGCCAGAGCTCAACCCAGAATTCATTTTATGCTTCTAAGAAGTGCCATTTGGGTACCAGAATCCAAATCAGGTTATTCTCATTGTCATTGTATAAAAAAGTAACCAGCTGAGGGGATTCTTTATCTCATACTCACTGTAGCAATTGCAGGTAAATTATGGAGTGACATTCACTCTTGTTCAAAGATCATGTCTGAAGCCTATGCACCATATAAGGGGTTGGATTGGCATTTGTGGAGAGATGAATTAAACCCAAAATGAACTGTCTTTGGGGTTCTCTGCATTATATTTTCAGAAGTGCTGCACACTTACAACTTCAAATGAAGTCACAGTGGGAACTATGCCAGCTCTGAAAATCAGGCCCTTCTGGAGATCTCTCTCTAACTGGCTGATTGAGGGATAATGTGTAAATATGGAAACAATTGTCCATTTTTTGTTTTGTTTGTTTGTGTTTGTAAAGAACTGTTGCATTAAAAGGTGGTTCCGAATACGGGAAGATGAACATTTATCTTGTTTGTATTCCATGATGCAGACAGGATGATTACCTGCACAAAGTAATTAAATAATTGGCACCATACTTGGGAGACACAAAAATAACTGTAAATGAAAAATTTTTTCAGAGCTAATGGAAAGTGAAAGAAATGCATGGCAGATCCACTGAAATGATATCCGGTTCTGAAGTTAAGCTTAAATTCATGTCCTGAACACATCTATGCTTTTAAACTTGAAAGGAAGCAGGGCCTCTCACATACTCCACTGTTTTATATACGTAAGCAACCACTTGGCATAGCATGCTGGAAAAATACCCTCTTAAAGTAATTATACCTTTAGATGTGTAAATGGAAATGATGCTTTAATAAGAACATTTGAACATGTGATCAGATGTTCTGGCCACTCAACCTGATCCATCTATCTGAAACGTTTGATGGCTTTTCACCCAGTTACTGCACAAATATGACAGATAACCACAAGCTATTACAACATATCATTTTCATGTTCCATCCATCTGTTGTATTTCTAAAGTGCCTATTACTGTGGTGTCTAAGTGCCAGAACTATTCAGTACCATTTCTCCATATGTAATTATAGATCAGCAATCAAAGCAAAAAAGGCTAACTGAATGTAATTTGCAAATACCTTCTTCGCAGCTCTCCCCCTTGTACCCTGGATTGCAGATACAGGTCCCCACGATGCACGTGCCATGGTTATTGCAGGATACGTCAATACACTGGTTTGTTGGAACATCACATTCTGCCCCTTTCCAGCCACTGTGGCACAGACATCGCCCTTTCATGTACTGACCATTTCCACTGCACAGTACCGGACAAGATGCTGAGGGAAATGGAAAAGAAACAGCATTAAAACATACCTATGTTATATGTGGGTGAGGAAAGAACCTATTCTCTTCTTCATATATACTCTTCCACTGGGGCATCTCAACTCTGCCTTTAACACCAAGGGCAACACTTTTATATGGATCACACTCAGCTCTACATTTCCCATCTGTCTGTCTGCCTGGAATGTCTTTGCTCTTGGTTACCTCAGACCTTTCTACAAGTGAATGCTTAAAACATGAAATCATGCTTCTGGGTGAAAATGCCTCTTTATTCTGGGTCCCTGATGTGTTTTACAGCAATCTGGACTCAGACCTTTCATTCAATCTCAAGATCAGAAGTATTGGAGTCCTCCAGGACCTTTAATCTTTTTCCCCCTTCCATATCTTCACTGTGTTTAGATCTGCTTTGCACTGTTTCTAGATCATCTGAATACTTCATCACTTCCTTGACCCTGCCTCTGCTGCAAACCTTAGCTATTTATTAAGCGCTCCCCCATTTGTGCTTTATAATTCCTGGTTTTATGGCCTTCAAGTTTTTTGCTGAGATGCAACCGGAATTCTGCAGCCGATTATTCTCACATTTCAGTTCATGATAGCACCTTGCCAGATCTTCAGCCACTCTTTATGGCCATCAGCTTCACTAGCTCTTTATCTCCAAATACAAAACTATCCTCTTGTTTTTCAAAATGATTCTCTCTGAATATGTGTCCTGCTACTTCACTGCTCACGATTCTCTCTGAATATGTGTCCTGCTACTTCACAGCTCCAATCACGGACTCCCCTATGCTCCTCAACATGACTCTCCTTTACTGCCATGTCTATTGGAAATGAGATGCTTCCTCTCTTCAAATACCATCTCAAAACCTAGAGAGATAAGGCAGGTGAGGTAATATCTTTTATTTGACCAACTTCTGTTGGTGAGAGAGACCAGCTTTCGAGCTACATGGAAATCTTCAGGTCTGGGAAAGGTACTAAGAGTGTCACACAGTGAAATACTGTATTAGATTGCACAGATAGTTTAGCATACCACTGCACATCTCAAAACCTATTCACTTTAGCCAGGCTCCCTTTGTCACATTACTGCATCATTCCATTTTCTCTTCACTGAAATTCAGCTGCAAGGACACATGTGTATCCCTGTTTTCTTTTGCCCACATCATCCTAGATGAGAGCACAGCTGGATATTCATTAGCTTACATGTCTGTCACTCACTAAAACATTTTCTGAACATTTTAGTGAAGAACACTATAGAGAAACTGTATACAATACTGCAGTCTGTATTGTAACCCACCTGCGCTAGACTTGGGCTGGATACAATGCCCCGTTTTACATTATTCCTGCATTTCAGTGCACACAGGAAGAGATATTCATTGTAGCTAAAGAAATCATCTCTCTGTCTGTTACTATCCTCTCAGGATAGCATCTCAATGCTTCTCCAGTGTTGCTTTCATGCCTCTCATTACAGGCAAGCCAGTCTGAGTGTGTGAAAGCACCATGACAGCAGTGGCCCAATATAATAAGTTACCACCACTGACATTGTATTAAACCTGCTTGATCTACAATGGAACATATTTTCCTGATTAAAATACAAGATATGTACAGGGGAGAGGACCTTGGAAATGCTTGCATGTTACAAAACAGTGCTTTATTTGCCTGAAATAAGGTACATTGAGAGTATGTGTGCCAAGTGCAACATTTGCAAGGTGAAATCTATGTGCACAGCACAAGGCATAAATTGGGTAAGATGTATTAGGTGCTATACACTGCCCAGAACAAAAGAAGCTCTGTAATTTAACTTTTTAGCTGACCTGACTGAAGGTTTCCATTCACCTGTCTAAAATTTAAAACACTGAATAATGGAGCCTATTTTAAGGGACAAGGAGAAGATAGAGCCAGAGTTTTCCTGAACGAGGACAAAGAATAATCCCCTTTAACCAGTGAGACTACACAGGTGCTAAGAAGGATTTACATGTGTTCTGACAAGACAGTTGATCACTCAGTACAAGATCAGATAAATTGCAGGCCACATGTGAGAAGGCTAGAGTGCTAAAGAGGCCTGTGTGAGAACACATCCATGACTGTCTCTAAACAGCTGCTGAGAATGACAAGGCAAGACTGATTGCAATGTCTCCTTTGTTGCATCCCACAATTATAGGGAAAGCAGGGATTTATGGAATTCTTTAATTCCTTCCCTTCGTACCTCATTTTAAAAACCATGTCTTTTAGCTGGACCATTATAGAAGTGGAATCTTTATAATTCAGATTCTAACCAAACAGTGGTAAGAATGGTTGTGTGCGCTCTTGTTTAAATTATGGTAATATCCTTGAACAAATACGATTGCAATGACCCAAACACTCACCATTTATTATAAAGCGCAACATTAAAGAATATCACTGCAAAATACTTCATTCGTTTGCTTGGATCTTTACAAAATAAAAGAGCCCTTTCTCCCTTGCTCTAGGTGACCCTGGGATCGATCCAACATTCTAGCTCAGCAATATAAATGTACATAAGAACATAAGAATGCCATACCAGGTCAGACCAAAGGTCCATCTAGCCCAGTATCTGTCTACCGACAGTGGCCAATGCCAGGTGCCCCAGAGGGAGTGAAGCTAACAGGCAATGATCAAGTGATCTCTCTCCTGCCATCCATCTCCATCCTCTGATGAACAGAGGCTAGGGACACCATTCTTTATCCTTCCTGGTTAATAGCCATTTATGAACTTAGCCATCATGAATTTATCCAGTTCCCTTTTAAACATTGTTATAGTCCCAGTCTTCATAACCTCCTCAGGTAAGGAGTTCCACAAGTTGACTGTGCGCTGCGTGAAGAAGAATTTCCTTTTATTTGTTTTAAACCTGCTACCTATTAATTTCATTTGGTGACCCCTAGTTCTTGTATTGTGGGAATAAGTAAATAACTTTTCCTTATCCACTTTCTCTACATCACTCATGATTTTATATACCTCTATCATATCCCTCCTTAGTCTCCTCTTTTCCAAGCTGAAGAGGCCTAGCCTCTTTAGTCTTTCCTCGTACAGGACCCTTTCCAAACCCCTAATCATTTTAGTTGCCGTTTTCTGAACCTTTTCTAGTGCTAGAATATCTTTTTTGAGGTGAGGAGACCACATGTGTACACAGTATTCGAGATGTGGGCGTACCATGGATTTATATAAGGGCAATAATATATTCTCAGTCTTATTCTCTATCCCCTTTTTAATGATTCCTAACATCCTGTTTGCTTTTTTAACTGCCTCTGCACGCTGCGTGGACATCTTCAGAGAACTATCCAAGATGATGCCAAGATCTTTTTCCTGACTCGTTGTAGCTAAATTAGCCCCCATCATATTGTATGTATAGCTGAGGTTATTTTTTCCAATGTGCATTACTTTACATTTATCCACATTACATTTCATTTGCCATTTTGTTGCCCAATCACTTAGTTTTGTGAGATCTTTTTGAAGTTCTTCACAATCTGCTTTGGTCTTAACTATCTTGAGTAGCTTAGTATCATCTGCAAACTTTGCCACCTCACTGTTTACCCCTTTCTCCAGATCATTTATGAATAAATTGAATAGGATTGGTCCTAGGACTGACCCTTGAGGAACACCACTAGTTACCCCTCTCCATTCTGAGAATTTACCATTATTTCCTGCCCTTTGTTCCCTGTCTTTTAACCAGTTCTCAGTTTCTGAAAGAATCTTCCCTTTTATCCCATGACAGCTTAATTTACGTAAGAGCCTTTGGTGAGGGACCTTGTCAAAGGCTTTCTGGAAATCTAAGTACACTATGTCCACTGGATCCCCCTTGTCCACATGTTTGTTGACTCCTTCAAAGAACTCTGATAGATTAGTAAGACACGATTTCCCTTTACAGAAACCATGTTGACTATTGCTCAACAGTTTATGTTTTTCTATGTGTCTGACAATTTTATTCTTAACTATTGTTTCGACTAATTTGCCCGGTACCGATGTTAGACTTACCGGTCTGTAATTGTGATCACCCCTAGGGCCCTTTTTAAATACTGGCGTTACATTAGCTAACTTCCAGTCATTGGGTACCGAAGCCGATTTAAAGGACAGATTACAAACCTTAGTTAACAGTTCCGCAACTTCATATTTGAGTTCTTTCAGAACTCTTGGGTGAATGCCATCTGGTCCCGGTGACTTGTTAATGTTGAGTTTATCAATTAATTCCAAAACCTCCTCTAGTGACACTTCAGTCTGTGACAGTTCCTCAGATTTGTCACCTACAAAAGCTGACTCAGGTTTGGGAATCTCCCTAACATCTTCAGCCATGAAGACTGAAGCAAAGAATCCATTTAGTTTCTCCGCAATGACTTTATCACCTTTAAGCACTCCTTTTGTATTTCGATCGTCTAGCAGCCTTGTCTCCCTCATGCAGCTAAAACTAATCAGCCAGGAAAAAATTAATAATGACCCTTGGTTCAGCCCCTGATCCCCATTTCCAGCTCCTGTGAGGCCTCATCATGCTTCTCCCCACAAAAGATGAGCCTCACAGCATGCAATAACAGATTCCACAATTTTACGCCAAGCTGAAAAGCAAATGCCAAAGCTGAATTAAATTCATGGAACTACAGCCTGGGCATCTTTACTGATCTCCATAGCAGCAGTATGGCATACAGAGAGAGGTGGTCTCTCAGGTAGGCAGGTCCCCAAGCCATTGAGTGATTTGCAGGCCAAAACCAACACCTTAAACTCCAACTGGAAACCAACAGGCAGCCAGCCAGATCCCGGAGCACTGGTATCATGATTCACGGCAAGATGCTTCCACTTAACAAGTACCGCAGGGAGCACCACTGGCTGAAAACCCAACAGAAAACACATTGTAATGTAGTGCAACTCACTCCACTATGGCACCCTCTGCTGGCTGTCCTGGGGATCAGCTCTGCTAGCGAGTGCGCCCTCTTCTGGTGGCGTCTTGCCACCCTTACTTCTGCTCCAGGGACCCTGGTCACTCCCAGCTCTCCAGCTGCACTGCATTCTGTGCTCCCCTATTCTGGAGGACTTGCAATCAGCTGTCCAGCCACTTCCCTCAAATGTGATCTAATGTCTGGTCACTTCCTCAGTGACGATGGGGGTGAACCTGGGCCCGCCCACTACTCTGGGACCTTGTATATGGCAGCCACTTGCTGTGTCCCCTACAGCTCCTCAGTAGATCTCCCTGGGCCACTTCCCATTGACCCCAGCACCCTCTTTGCCCTTGCCTCAGGGCCTCAGCCTGCAAATCCCTGCAGCCCGCCAGGAGCTGCCTTAAGCCCCCTGGGTCTCTGCCTGCTCTGTCCAGGGTGCTTGCTGCCTTCAGCCTGAAAGGCAGCCAGTCCATCTCCCTCCTTAAGCTCCAGGGAGTGACTGAAGCTGCTCTGCTCTGCAACCCTTCTTATATGGGCCAGCCCAGCCCTGATTGGCTGTTCCTTGCAGCCCCTCTCTGATTGGCCACTTCCTGCACAGCCTCCTAAGGGCTCTATTAACCCTAGAGCCCAGTGTGGGGCAGGCGCCCCATCACACATACGCACAAATAGCATCAATCCCCCCAGATATTTCTTTCCATGTGGAGTCAGACGGTGTGATCTGGATCTACGGGGTTTAGCCACACAATTTTTTGACAAAAAGAAAGACTCAAAACAACCAGATTAATCAAGATGTCCACCTCTCTAAGCACATCTGCTGATGGAGACTTTTCAGTTGCCATGGTGGAGGTATAGAAACTCCAGTGATGTTTCTAGCCCTTGTGGTTAAGAAGCTAATGTGAACTGAGTGTAACTTATACATTGACATCTGAGTCTGCAGGCAGCCTGAAACAAGAGTTCTAAGAGGTGTGAATTGTCCCATTCATTTTACTGGATTGTGAGCTCTGAAACCCACTGGGGCACACTTCGGACAACCAGCTGAGCAGACAATTCTGTGTGTGCACAGAAGGGAAGGGGCCTGTGTTGTCATCCCTTCCTCTGGGCTGTGTGGAGGTGGTGTGAACAGGAGTCTCACACAGAGCCCTGTGCTCTGTTGGGTGGGGTTTGCTCACCCTCCTTTGGGAATGACTCTAACCAGCCTTAAGACAGGGAGCACTGGCCTAGGGGCAGAGGTGGGTTCCTTGTGCGAGCAATGCCTGGGTCAACCTCCTAAAACAGGGGTGGGGCCACATGTTCCTAGTGCCAGGGGTTGCCTTAATTTACCATTGTCTATCTTCCCCCTCACTTTGGTTGCTGCAGGTCATCTATGGTAAGGCAGGGAGACCTCTGAGGCCTAAGGCAGGGACGAGGGTGCTTAAGGAAAACCTTCTTGATGGCTGAAGACAAAGGATCATTATAAAGTCCTGCTAATCCACAGATAAAGTGGTCTGTTGGAGAAACAATAGCACAGCCTTTCTAAGCCACCTTTTCTCAACACATTCCCAAAGAGAGAGCTCCTGGTGAGTCATTATCCTCATTGTTTGCTCACGTGCAGCTAGGGGGTGAGGTGGGGGGCTTAGAGGTTTGTGTCACTAAGGTTACCGCAAGCATAGCAAGTAATAAGCAAACAAACCCACAAAGCCAATCAGTTTCCACTCGGCTGCACCATCACAATCTGCAGCAGGTTTACTTATGAAGAACAGAACCATGAGCATACACTTCCAACACGCTCTGAGAATTGTAACTGGAGGAAACAACGTGTATAGATGTTACTGAAACAGATACAAAAGCCTACCTCTGCCGCAGTCAGGACCTAGAAAGCCGAGGAAGCAATGGCAGGTTCCAGAAACACAGTCTCCATTCCCATAGCAGTTACTGGGACAATTATCCACTGATTCTAGAAGATGAAAAGAGAATTGAGATACTTTCTTTAGGCAAGAGAAATCCTCTTTCTTCGACAGAGCCCATCAGCAGTCTGATAACTTAAAGTGTGTACACAATAGCACAGATACTATAAAAAATATGGACCGGCAAACCCATCAAACCAAGTCAAAACTTCACCCAGAGTCTGAACAATTCCTGGTAACAGGTCTCCTCTATTATTTTTCCATACACTTCCTATTTATGATTTGACTGGAGACAAGAAATACCAGAAACCTCCTGTCAGAACTTGTACTCTTGCAAGATCTCCAGACCAATTTTGCAGAATCAAGAACCTTTGAATTTGGACATATTTATCTGAAAAGAACAGAGTTCATCTGAAACTGGAATTTCCCCTAGACTAAGTGCACTACAGATGCAAATTTGGAAGTTGGAGATGGTAAAACCTACAGAATCATCTTGCCAATCTCCTTGCTTCCCATAGTACATTTTCTAGTGTGTTGTGTAAGGTGTTATTTAAAGTCCCACACAATGTGACTGTTTCCCTTGGGAGACAATTCCATGCCTGATATGGTTTCAAGTTAACTCCACCAATTACCTGACTGTGACAAAACATTAGATAATCATCTTCCAAGAACAGTTAATAGGTGAGGAAAATTATGTCTAGTGCTCTCTGTTTTATTCCAATGCCAGCTCAGAGCATAGTGTTTACAGTTTGTCTTTAATAAAAAGAAGCACATGACTTATTAAACCTTATTTATCAATGACAAAGGGAATGAAAACCACTCTTTTCTTAAGTGAAGGTTGAGTAAAGGTAGGGTAGTTTTTTGTAGCTTGGAAAGATGATAACACATTATAGTTCATCCCAGGCTATTAGTTCAGATTTCCTCAAAGTGAAATGCATGTTACATTAAAAGTGGATTCACTTATACAGGTTGGGAATGGTAGAGCACTGGACAATAACTCTGCACTCTCAGGTCCTTAATTCATAGGGCCTTGTGGTAGCAAACCTATTTGTAAACCTGCTGTTCGTCTAATGGGCTGAAACATCTGGAGCCAAAAGTGGTATTAGTTTCTGAACTTGACAGAAAGGAAGCCTGTTTCTGATTGGCTCTGCCCTGATTGATAGGGGATCCTGAAGGCCACAGTAATGGACAAGGTGTAATTTAATCATCCACAGAGTGCAACGGCAGTTTTAAATAATAAAAACTGAGTTTCAGGCATGTGTGTTTTAGGACCCCACACATAGTTCCAATAAGTCCTGGGCTTTATTGTGCAGGTAAAGAAAGACTTATCACTTCTCTGACACTGAAGTTCTCATGCTAAGCAGACATCCTCTTTATGATGTATGGAAATAACGCCACAGTTTCTAGTTAACACTGGGTCTGATTCACCACGCTGTTAATGCAGGAGTACTGCAGGGACTCTGGACCTTTATCAGTTTTAACACTGCAGCAGCCTTCACCTATTAGCAGATGGATTTATATGTCTAGCCTGACCCCAAGTAAAATTTCAACTTAGCCTATGAATAGTTGCTTTTCATAACTTTATGATGCTTGTTCATATAGGTGTGATTCCATTGCCACAGCAAAAGATCCTTGTCAGGAATTTTTGTTTTCAGTAAAATTTTCTCAGAACAGAGGTTGAATGATTTGTACATATTTAATATACATATAAGGGTCCCATAGAGAGGTCTTAGCTTACCATTATGGGCCCAATTCTGTAAGCCTCATTCACTCTGAGCAGTATTTACACATGCATTTCCCTTCAAGGTAATAAGAAACAGGGATACTCTAAGTACTACTCAGCATGATACGAGTCTCAATGTTAATAAAACGCCCATGGAATACAGAAATTTCCCATTCTTTTCAAGTTATGATTTTTGGTGACTGAACAGAGAAGCTGCAGAGGAGGCGGCGGCGGGTCCTTACAACTGTGAGGGGGCATGGAGTCTTTTGCATGTAAGAAAACAATTAACACAAACAATGAAGAGCACAGTCAGCATCTAAAGCACAATGCACCATTAGGCTTAGAACCCGTGACCTTTGCTCCAAAACCACAGGCATCTACCACTTTACCCATTAATTAAAGATCAGTCTCCATTAGTTACAGTAGTATTTAGAGTTTCTGTTCTCTCTGTGACTGACCCTAATAGGCAGTATGTAGTATTCACGTACAATTGTACAGACCTGGCATTCCCACGCAGTATAGGGCAGGGTAACACATACATAATGACCCATGTATTAGATACAACCTTTCCCTCCCATGTACACTCAAAGTCGTAAAATTATTGCCCACTTTCTGATTTCCCAGAATAGTATTCTGCAAGTGTGGCCTCACCACAGATGACATCTTGACTTTGTCACTGACCACATTTACTGAAATTCTACGCCAGTTTTCAGAGGGAAAGAACATGGACCTTATAATTGCAATCAAAGCCAGACAATAATTCAACACTTAGGAGAAAATTCACAATAGCAAATATGCTGTAGAGTACCTCCTCAGTTTTTAATTACGTGTTGACTACCCCATTCCACTAATAAGAAGCTAGGTCCTTAAATCACTTTGTCACAGTTAAATGCTATCTGAGGTGTTACATTTTTCTAATGAGTCTGAGAGTGACACTTACTATAATGCCGTCATTTTATGGACATTTGCTTTTCTGCATGATTGTCCTGAAGTAACCCCTTCCAGGGAGACAGAAAGGACTGGAGAAGACTAAAATATTGTACATGGCTGGTGCCATGTAACGTCTGCGTGACAGCAAAGAATATAAAAGCCTGGCTGGTGTAACACAGAGCAATTAAAGGTCCCTACATTCTTCCAAAAGCTCTCTGACAATTGAGACCAACTTTTCGGCAACAAGAAAGATCCATGTTACATGATCACCCTGTTTTCCAAAGTCAGGGTAGGAAAGGAAGCTGCTTCCACATAGCTCAAAAAATATTTTCAAACAGTGGGTGCTAAACGGACATGCTGTTCCTTCACTCTCTCTGGTAGCCACTGAGACCAAACAAGCACTGTGACTGGGGGGCTGAGGAGCAGAAGTCTAAGAGCTGACTGGCAGTGGGATATTCTTCATTCATTTCATTTCTATGCATTCCAGAATGTGACCCTACTCCGGTTCTCCAGAACTCTCCTAACCTGGGTGCTCTTTTTAATTTGGAGGCAGCAACAAAACCACATCTACCTAAAGCTCCTAAGAAAATCCTGCAGTTGCATCACAAGGCTGGATCTGGTTTCAGGGGTTAGACGTCTACATGAAAAATCTAGTAGACTAAAGTAAAGTTTTACTAAGTTCAGTCAGTCAGTCAGGGATTGTCTTAATGTTTGCAGGAGTCATAGCTCCTGAAGGACTGAACTGGGCATGTCGGCCACCCTCTGCATCTCTTTCTGATTCCAATGCCAGAGGAAATTGGCTGACCATGTGAGTTGCCAAGTCAGAACAAGATCACAGAGCACCTAATGCTCCTGCCTAAAGCCAGCCTGCCGGCAGCATGAAACATAAGTAGTGTTACTGCACCAGCTGGAATCCTGTTCGTGTGACAATCTTACAGCTTGCACATACTCATTGTTCTATCCATTGACTGGAAAATAAAAATGAGGTGAAGTGAGAGTGTTTTAAGAAAATATGGGGAAAACATGGAAATATGAAAAATAAAACAGCTAAGTTTGCACACATGTGGCAGAAGAGAGGACTTGGCTAAAACTTCAATGGTTGCTATGATCAATTAAATTAGTAAATTCCATAAAGCATCAAAGCCAATTGAACTGGGCAAGTGTTTAAAAGCACTCTTCTCCCTTAAGTATGCTCATATACCATAATATTAGCTAGGGTATGTTTGAGTTCCAGTATCCATCCTAACCCTTATTTTTCAGCTTTGTCATAACTATACACATATCTCTAGGTATTACCCTCACCCCACAATTCACACTAGTCAAACCCACCTCGCCCAGGGAGAAGGGAAGGATTTGCAAAAGTGTCTCAGATCTATAAAAGCAAGAGGTGGAAAATATTTATTAGATAAGAACACACCCATTCCAGAGCTAAACTGCCCCGCTACTGCACACTTTCAGCATCTTCTATAGTATAGTGTTAATTGTTTCAATTGATAAGAGGCCAGATCCTCATCTGGGGTACATCGGCATAACTCCATTTGCAACACTGATTTATATCAGCTGCGGATCTGGCCCAGGTTTTTTGATCAGGTCTCATATGAGACTGTCAGTCCGAGCGAGCTCACAGTTAGGAAGTTACTGGAAATTCAGACTAAATTTTTCATTGTATGACTTCAGCCTATTACTTGTCTTTCCAGTGCACCTCTTTTTATTAAACAGGAGAATCTAGATGCCATTTTGCTGTCCATACCAATAATAAGACTTTGTTCTATATGTCTTTCATCAAAGGACCTCAAAGGGCTTTAGTGAAGGTCAGTCTCTTACTATTTCCATTTTCCAGATGGGAAAACTGAGGCACAGGCCTGTTATACTAATTATACCAACATTAAAAAAGAGTGACAGAGGCAGGAACTGAGTTGATGTTTGCTAGCTCCCAGGCTGGTGGTCTGTTCAGTGGATCACTTTGCTTCTGACAAAGAGATGTGCAAAGGTCAGATGTATTGTGGTGAGCTCTATAAACATCTATCACTCCGGCCTACAATTACCTGTATGAATTACCTTTATTCAGATGAAATACAATAAATATATTAAAGAGATGGACAAATTGCTAGACTCTGGATAGATTTTTCTTTCAGATAATTACCGTGCTCATTGGTCAGCAGTATTGCTACTGTAATTGTATATCTTTCTTATTTATTTATTCAGCTTAATAACTCGGGTCTATATCTTTGGGCCAGAGGCTAAGGCAGACATCTAGCTGACACCAAATCGTATTAGAGGCTGCAGTAACACAATTATACATTAAAGTTAAATATTTTATAGCTAAGATAGTCACCAAGAATCATCACTCCCTAGGCAGTTAGAGGGAATTATCTACTGGCAAAGAAAAACTAGTTATCCAGCAGGCAATGGAAAGTAGTAGCTTTCCTAGAAGTTAATACGTATCAAGGCTGTTTTCTAACTACTGATTAAATTCCACTCAATGCAGATACTCCAGCAATTTCTTTTGGTAACATCCCTCGACTGTGCTTTTGATCTGGGGCTGTCCGGCATTTGCTATATCTAGTAATAATATTTTGCACTGTTAGTACCTTTAAGCTTATCCACAAAAAATATGATTTAATGAATCAATCCTGATGCCAACTCCTGTGAAGTAGATACAGTGAATAATATCAAACTTTTGTACAGCTGGGTAAATTAAGGCACAGCGGGTATACCTACGTGGAAAGCGCCCAGCCGTGGTAGCATAGGTGCCGACTTCATGGGTACTCCATCCTGGGAGAACCCACAGAAAAAAATTAGTGGTGCTTAGCTCCCACCAGCATAAAACCTCCCCTCACTTCCCCCTCCCCAGCACCTCCCACCTGCCGGCTGCCCTGTCGATCAATTGCTCCTCCTCCCTCCCAGTGCCTCCCACCTACTGCGCTGTGTAGGAGGTGCTGGGAGGGAGGGGGAGGAGTAGGGACGGGGCATGCTCGGGGAGGGGGCAGAACAGGGCAGGAAGAGGCGGGACTGGGGCAGGAAGAAGTGGGGCTGGGGCTTGGGGGAAGGGGTAGAGTGGGGGCAGGAAGAAGTGGGACAAGGGTGGGTGCTTGGGGGAAAGGGTAGAGTGGGGGTAGAGTGGGGGCAGGGCCTGCAGCTGAGCGGGGGTTCAGCACCCTGGAGGAAAATTAGAAGCAGGTGCCCGAGTGCAGTAGACAGACTTGCGCTAGCGGGGTTCAAACTAGCACAGTGAATACAGCAGTGTGACACTGGGGTACCTGCAGGGACTTGCGCTGGCCACCTAAGCTTGAACCCAGGCTATTGGCGATGGAGAATCTACCACAACACTAGGTAAAATGTCCCAATGGTCGATCACCCGCACTGTTAAAAATGTACAACTTCTTGCCATTCTGAACTTACCTTAGCTCAACTTCCAGCCACTGGATTGTCTTATACCTTTCTCTGCTAGACTGAAGAGTCCAGGATGGGTCTGAGCTTGGGTGTCTAGGCCAACCCCCTGCCAGTGCCGTAACGCCCGTACCGCTATTTTTAGTGTGCTAGCTTGAGCCCGGAAAGCTTGAATGTGTCTAGCTGCGTCGAGCGGCTCACTCCCAGCTGCAGTGTAGACGTGTCCAGGGAGGTTAAATGACTAGTCTATGGACACACAGCAAGCCAGTACAAGACTAGGAATCCTGATTCCATGTCCGATGCTCTAATTAGTTGTCCACACTGCCTCTCCAAAAGAAGTGGCTCAAAGACTTGTGCTTGCCTCTAAGGTTTCCAGCAGGCTGAGAGAATTACCATGTCAACCTGCTCACCATCAAAGGAAAAGGTGTTCACTTCACCCTTGCTTGTGCTGGCTGACCCCTGAAGCAGTGGCCCTGGAGGCTTAAGACGACTGCCAAACAAAAACCAACCAACCGGGGGCGGAGAGAGCATTTCCAGAAAACCAAACCACAGCACGGAACTTGCAGGAAAACCCATCTCGGCTCATGTTTTAAATCCCCTTTCCCATGTTAAGCTTGGCCTTTCTATCGTACTCCTGCTGAACAATCTTGCTACAAACATGAATGCTTTCATTAAACAAACCAACCAACCAGTCAGCTGTACGTGATCCCAAGGGTTACCGCAGATGGATTTTTCCAAGTTAAGTAAATAAACTCAGTTATCCCCAGACAGGAAGCCATCACGACTGACTCTCCACAAGCCCTGCCCCCTCTCTAGTCATTTAAACCTGAGTAAAGGGAGCAGCAAACATGTCCAATTCTGCTCTGGTTGCGTCTTACCCCTACTTTGCACCAGTGTGAATGACTGCAGAAGGGAGTCAGATCCATGGGCTCAGTTCATCATTGCCCTTTTATGCCAATGATGTCAAGGCGTAAGACCCCCCCCCACACACAACTCTCTCCAGTGGAGTAACACTGACATAGAGGGTCTCCGCAGCCCTCCTCTCCCACCAGAGGCCCTGGCACAGCGCTGTGCTCAGTGTGTTTGTGTGGTCATTTTAATGTTTCAGCAACCCTTTGTTGCTGCCTGGGTCCCAGCCAGGCCCAGCAAGCCACTCTCTCTCTGTCCTTGCTCTGGCCCAGGGGAATATTCACACCAATATTCTCACTGCAATAATTGCTCTCTGCCACAGTAAGCCTCATCACTGCTTCCCCTGTTTAACAAGTACTATAACAGCCCTTGGGAAGTAAAAGACAGTTAAAGCTGAAGATTCTGAGCCTCAGTGAACACAACCCATAATTTCATCTGTCCAGCACATCGGGAGCTCTTGAGGGTTCATTTGCTTTCTAAGGAAACAGTGCTATTCAATGAAATTCATTCTGGTGGAATTATAAATCAAAAGGACAGTCAGCTGCTACAGTAATTCTGATAATGACACCAATACAGGATCATGGAGGAGCGAGGAGATAAAACAGGTTTCAGACACCTGGAAATTTCAAACTTGATACTGTGGGTAAATAAAAGACCCCACAACTAAAGCAAATGCAGACATGCTGGACTCAATATTCTCTTGCTCCTCCTTTTCCTTCCCAATTTGAAGTCTGAAAGGATTGGTTCCTTCCTCTCTGCACCTGCAGAAATTTCAAATCTTCTGCTTCAGCTGTATTTTAGAATCTTTTACTTTTCTAGTTCAAATCATCCACACCTGGCAGCTGGGAATGTGAATGTCTTGACAGCATCATGGAAACCCAGTCATTATTTCTGAGTGATCATTCTCAGTTTCCTCTTCTGCAGGACGCCGAGTCTGATGCTGATACTGCTCATGCCATTTGACGGTTTGCCAGATTTTGATTTTTTTCTGAAGGTTGGGAGGTCTGATTTAATTAAAGATCCATGTATGTAGCCCCCTTTTTACTCTAAAATCCCACTGGAGGTCTAACCTCCATATGCAGGTATCAGGAAGCCACATTAGGAAAAGGGCATTGGGAAGATATTCCTTTAAATAGCTTCCCCAGAAAGTCAGTGTGAAGTACCATAATCACACCATCCAATTTCATTTTGATTTCCCCGCACTCCTCCTCTGCTGGAACCAATGAAACAAATTTTTAATGGCAGGTACCCCATACTTCCATCACCCTATTGACAGCACATTCCTGCTCAATGCAGCAGTGACTCTGCTGTCTGGATTGTTTCAAACTCAGAATGGTGAAGTACATAAAGTTTGGATTCTGAAATCAGTTTGGATAAACGTCCAAAAGCTTGGACTGCTTATCCAAACTACCTGGACCCTCTGAGTCCACCGAAAGCCCCAGCACATTATGTGAGATTTCAGCACTTCTGCTTCTAGTCCTGGCTTTAAATACTTTCTAGCTACTTATAGAGCCCTCATCAGCACACCAGCTTAGTGCAAGAGCAACCTTCTTCATAGTATTTCTGCACATCTATTTCCAAACCAAGCTGGAAAAGCTGCACAAACAGCCTTTCGTGACATATTTTTAGAACTTCTGGTTCTATTCTCAGCTGGAATCTGGAAGTGGGATGGGGGAAGACTAATCATTACAGAAGCTTAAAGAAGGTTTGATCTGAGTCTGGTTTTGGAAAGAGGGGAAAGTTTGGTTTGGGAGAATGCTTCTCTCTCTTGTTCATCCCTCACCTCTTACTCTTCTTTTTAAGAGAAATGCTGCCAGTGAGGAATGCTTGATAGATGAAGGCCACTGTTTGCTTGGAAGCACAATGGGTGGGATTTCAAAAGCACTGAGCATTGGCCTAACTCTGCTCCCATGGAAGTCACTGGTAATTCTGCTCTAATTGAAGTCAATGGTCAAACTCCCATCGACTTGACCTGGACCGGAGTTAGAGCAGCATTGCAGGCCTTTGGAAAATCTCTCCCTATGTGCCTCTGCTGTTTAGTGATGTACAACACACACAATTTCTACTCTGATACCTTAAGAGACACATGAACACTGAAGAAAGACACAGAAGGGACAGCAAATTACAGTTCTTAAGGAATTGCATGGGACCATTTCAAAATCTCTGATCTATCTCAGATGCTCTTACCTACTCATTTATCACACATGTCATAAGCTAGCTGGGAGGAACTTTCAGCAAATGGAGTTCCTGGGGTATAATAAAGCCTACTTACTTGAATACAGTTCCCACATTACTTAGGTGAGAGGGAATCTTTAAAGTGCAGTTCCTATGTATAATGAGGATATCACATTCACCTCTGCAACTAGCATGCAAAAAAATGGTGCTCTAGATCAAACTGGAGCCCATAGACACTCCAGAGGATCTGCGGGTCCTGATGATCAACTGATCCCCAGCATGCAGGAGGCATTGGGAGGGAGGGGGAGAGTGGGGACAGGTGCACCCAGGGGATGGGGCAGAATCATGTCTGGAGCCGTCAGCCCTGTTGATCAACTCTTCCCCCTCTCTCCCAGTGCCTCCTGCATGCTGGGGAACAGCTGTTCAGTGGCATGCAGGAGGCTCTGGAAGGGAGGGGTGGAGCGGGGATAGGGCATGCTTGAGGGAGGGAGCAGAAAGAGGAGGGGAAGAAGAGGGGCAGGGGTGGAGCAGGGGCGAGAAGATGTGGGGTGTGAGTGAGGCCTTGGGGGAAGGGGTGGAGCAGGGGCAGGGCCTGGGGCTGAGCAAGGGGTTTGGAGGTCTGCGAAAAATTTTAAATCAAAATGGGGGTCCTCGGGTTGCTAAAGTTTGAGAAACGCTGCTCTAGACCATACCTCGGGAATGTTCCTTTTCCTTACTTTCTTTTTGTAAATGGCATATTTCAGAATCTGAATTATGATCCAATAAATGACATTCTCATATCCCTGATTTGCCTAAGGGATTGCAAGCATAAATCTACTGAAATTTTTTTGTCCCTTGTCACTCATATAAATTGTTGCAAACTAATATAGGAAACAACAATTATCCAGCCTTAAGGTTTAAGCTAGCAAATGGGAAGTCTAGTATGTTACATATTCTGTGCTTGTAGCCTGGGGCAAGGCTAAAGCTGGCTTTGAGTCTCATTTGAAATGATACTGTGAATGTGTGTACATATTCTAGGGAAAACACCCACCGCCCCCCCCATGCCCTCAACTGTGGATTGATTCAGTTAAATAAATGACATTAAATAAAGCAGCGTTATCATTTTAGGTACATTAAAATAAATTTATTTTCACTTTACACAGACTTGGGCTAATAAATTATGGATGCAGTACCCAGAATGGCAAACATTTAATGGGTTACATTTTTAGAGTGGGATGACAAAGGGTGAGGGTCTGAATTCCTAGTTCTGTTTCTGGCTCTCCAGGTGGCTTGCTGTGTTAACTGGGGCAAATCACTTAACCTCATGCCTCAGTTTACCCATCTATAAAATGGGTTCAGCACCACTTACTGTATCTACCTTGCAGAGAGTGCTCTAAGGATTAAAGAAAGGAGTCACGAGTTCACTACGTATGCATTTGTGCATGCAGAAAAGCGGCCACTGTTAAAACATCACCATGGGCCAATGGTTACCACACAGTGAGGGGAAAGAGAGGGGCAGGGAGCAGGGTGGTGACCATTTCCCCTTCTACAAAGAGCAAGAGAAATCTCTGGCCACTGTTGAGAGAAGTTGACCCTCTGTTGGCTTCTACCCGACGGATGTGCTCAATTACCGGCTCGGGCATCCAAGCACATATTTTATGGGTACCCTTTAAGCACAGATATTTGAAAATTAAGCAATAAGAAGCCCGATGTTCCAACACAAAAAGAGCTTTCCTTCTGTTTGCCAAAATATACAAGCAACTCTCAGAACTTGTATTTTTGCTCTTTACTGCTAGAGCATAAATGGAATTAAAAGTCAAGCAGCACTGTAATATGACACAGGAATAAAACAAGCTGTGCTTACATTAGCCTGCAGCCTGGGACATAGAGACAGAGCTATACACAAAAGTGCAAAAACTAAAACCATATGTCCTGGAGTTTCCTTGATTTGCAAATTTCTCCAGAATGCTTCAGATAACACTAGAAGCCTTGTCATTAAAGCAGAATTCCACTGTTCTAAGAAACATAAAATAAAAAAAGTAACTTTAGAATTAAATAAACCTTTTCTTGACCCTAAAGCCGAGGTAATTACCCCAAATCAATAAATCTTTAGTACAAACTTTATAAGATCAAGAGAACTCGTCTGCTGCAAACAGCACATTGACAAGCAGTGGGTGACTGAGGGAGTTCAAGGATACCAGCCCATGTCAGTACAGATGTCAGCAGAGCTCGTTAAAAAAAAACCCTCTTTTTTTTCCCCTCTTGCAAACTACTAATCAAAAATAGAGAGAACATTCCTTGTGCATTAACCAACATTTATTTTTCAATCCTGCAGTGTCTTCTGAAATTACAAGGACTATTCTGAAGTGGAATTCATGCCAGAAAAATTGCCCTGAGAGCGGATGCTGAATTAATTATTCCATCTGTAGTTTACTGCTAATCTAGCTTTACATGGAGTGGGACAATCCCAAAAGTTACTTTGAAACATAGCCTTTCCATTCAGAGAATCAAGGAAGAGAGACACTGTATGCAGAAACAGAGGCTGTGAAAATTGTTACTGCCACGTGTCTGACCTTTACAGTTTCTTACTTAATTATCTTTGAGATGTGTCACAGATTTCCCCTTTATTGGAGGTGTCGTAAGTTTCTGACTCAAAAGTCCTGCAAATAACCATTATGCACACCATCAGAGTTGGGAAGGAGGGTTGTTATGCAAGAATTCTTTTGGACACTTGCAAACAAGAAAAAAAGGTCATCCTATGTAAGACCTAGATTTGGACTGACTGGTCTGATTTCAGGGTTTTGGAAGCACCTTGGGCCCCAGCTGTATAAGAAAGCCCCATTTAGCAGACAGAATGGTGCACTGTCAGAACAGGTGTTAGACAAGAGCGCAGCCAGCCTACTTCACTTTACACAGTACAGCTACAATGCAGCACATGTCCTGTGACAACTCTGGCAGAAATAACAATGAAACAGTGTGGGATTTGCTTTCCCCGTTGTTCGTCTGGCAGTGACACTAGCCAAATGGCAGGATGGGAATTGGCCACTGACTGAAACTGAAAAGGACTTAAAAACCTGGAGAAGTATTAAGTCTGCAGGAAATCACAGGCAACACTGGGGCAATTAGAGAGATGGGCTTTGATATTCGGAGATGCTGAGCATCCCAGCTCACTTCAGTGGGAAATCAGAATGCTCAGCAATCATAGAACTGGAAGGAACCTTGAGAGGCTATTTAGTCCAGTCCCCTGCACTCAAGGCAGAACTAGGTATTATCTAGACTATCCCTGAAAGATGTTTGTCCAACTTGCTCTTAAAAATTCCCAATGATGGAGATTCCACTACCTCCCAGGGCAATTTATTCCAGTTCTTAACCACCCTGACAGGTAGGAAGTTTTTGAAAGACCTGCAGGACTGGGGCACAAGTGAGGGGATTTAGGGAGTAATGGTGGCTTTGGTGCAGTCACAGGAGATACTCAGATGCTACAGAGAGGAAGGCCATATAATTACCTGGATAGACACATAGTCACTTATTTACTGAGGGTAAGATTCAAGAACCTCACTGTGGATTTCAACTAAGGAAACACTAGCCAGTGTGAAAAATACAAGCCTCTCACCACATTTCCCTCCCCAACAAAAAACTCCATTTCTAGACCCAAACCAAAGGTTTTTTTTTAAAGGATCTACATTTTAATTCCATCCCTCCCCCCAGCTGCTTTTGACCCATCAGGGGTAACTGGAAGTGCTATAATGATGTGGGAAAGTCTTTTCTTGCAAGGCTTCAAGCTGAATTTTGCAGAGACAAGAGATCTGGGAAATTCTTGGATAAATAGCTGCTCTGAGACCTGAATTGTGAACCTTTTGAAATTAATCCATTACAGTTTAAAACACAGTAATAATACCTAGATGGATAACAATATTCACAAAGAAACAAGCTTCTTGAGGGGCTAACAGGTTAGGAGGGTTGATGATGGGACAGAAAACTTCTAGTTCCAGAGCTTTTACTCAACCTGGTTTAGAAATGACGAAAAGTGGGTACCATCAGGGGCTACTCAGTGGCCTGTGTAAACAATGGCTGTCAGTCCAATTCTTCACAAACGGTTATTTACCTCACAGAAACCACCACTGTAGTTGGCACCAGTTGTGATGTTTCAAAGATGGCAAGGACTGAATAGGTGCCAAGAGCAAGTTGCCTTCTCAGCTCTAGCCATGGAGTAAATTTCAAAAGTGCCTCAGGGTACATTTACACAGCTGGTGACAATAAGCCCCCCAGGTCAGGCTGACAGACACGGGTTAGCAAGGCTCATGCTAGCACTCTAAAAATAGCTCTGTAGGCAGTGCTTTGAAGTTGCAAGTCTGGGAAGGAGCTTGAGTTCTGAAGCTGACTCCCCATCCTTGGGCTTTAGAGCCTGAGCTCCAGCCTAGGCTGCAATTTCAGAGTCCTAAGTAACTCATGAAACTAAGGATTGGTCTATACTACACAGTAAGGTCAACATACGGCAGCTTATGTCAACCTATTTATGTCAGTGTACACACTACAGCCTTGTTCCCGCCGATGTAAGTGCCCTACTATGCCGACATAAATCCACCTCCATGAGAGGCGTGTAGCTTATGTTGGTGTAGTTAGGGCGACGCAGTGTCTGTGTAGAACTGTGTTACTTACATGTCATTCTTTCCTCCATTTCACAGCTCCAGCACTGATGACTAAATTGGCAAGAAAGCTGGGCTGTCACCGGGGCAGGTGGAGGGCTCCAGCTAGAGCCTGGCTGCCCCTGGACTCCCTACTTCCAGCCAGGCTGCTGCTTGGAGGCTCCCGGCTCCCCCTGGGGAACCCCGGGTACAGCATGGTGGCTCTCCATGAACCCTGGTACTTCCCGGGGGCTCTCTGCTCTGCACCAAGGCTCCTGAGAGCTGCTCAGACTCTGGGTACGGGGCTCACTGCCAGGAGCCTAGCTGCATCAGGGAGCTGGGAGCCCAGGGGGCAGCTGGGCTCCCGGCGGTGAGGAGCTGAGAGCCTGGGGGGCAGCCAGGCTCCAGGCAGGGAGCTGTATATGGAGCTGACAGCTCAGGGTCAGCCCACACAATGCCCCTCTTTGGTTGGTGGAAGTGCTCTTGGTGAAGAAGCACACCACCGACAGAAGAAGGGTAGTGTGGACAGGTACCACTGCAGTAAGTAAGTCGACCTAACGTAGGCTGACATACGTTTCTAGTGAGGACATGCCCTAAACCCTATTTTCAAAAGAGACGTAGGCACCTAGAAGCCTAAGAGCCACTGACTTTCAATTAGATTTAGGCTTAAGTGCCTAAGTCACTTTTAAAAATGGGACTTAAGATACTTCTGAAAATGTTTCTGGTAATTGTTTTAGTTTAAAACATAGTGGTGGAGTAGCAGAGACACTTGCAATACTGCTGCCTATTCTGAATCTGTTAGTAACAGGATAAATGTAAGATTTCAGTGTGCACGGCTGTCAATCTTTCATTAGCACTGAATTCACATGAAAAGATTCTAAACAAATGGATGACTCTGGGTTTGTGCAAAGAGTTAACAGGATGCCATGTGGGTGGAAATAACAAAGGTGTTGAGGGGTAACCCAGGATGCAGATTCTGTGATTTCACAGAAGGGGATTGATCACAGGGCAGCAAGAGAACAAAAAGAGGGTTTTTTGGGGTCTTTTAACTGAACAGAACTCCTAACTATAATCTGACAGGGCTTTACAACTTTGAGGAACTCGTGTGGGAGGTATCTGAACCAAACAGGAAGAATCCGAAGTACCAGGAAGAAGGCACTGAAGACTTGAGGCTAATCAAAAATGGCCATCCAATGGAGTAGCTGTCAGCCAGGGCATGCAAGGGGAATCACAGAGCTCAAGGCAAAACCTGTTTGCAGACCACGCGAAGTACCACTAATAGTTTAGCAGAAGTAAAGTTGTGACTTTCCTCACCTGTCATTTTTCTTTAATATCAAATTTTTTTCAGTACAAGTTGAGCAGACGGAAATGTCTCTGAGCTTAGGAAGTGAAGGATTCTTAGCGACATGCCCAGAGAATGGCCCCATGAGGTAGAAATGCTCAGAAGTCTTGCTGTGACTCAGGAAAAGTGACCCTTAGTTTTGACCATGCAAACAAAAGGGAAATAGCTTTTCTGAATAGCTGGGCCCAGCCAGCAATGTCCTTAGACTTAAGGGCTCTTAACTTTAAGCATGCACTGAAGTGCTTTGCTGGAGAAGAGCCTTGGGGCCAAACTCAGAAAGAATGGATCAGATGGTGTAAGCTAGATCCTCATCTACCGAGGCTTCCTTAGACCTACTTACACCAACTCTCTCGATGTGTAACGAAGTCTAAGTCAGTGTAACTCAGAATTTGAGGAATGGGAAGAAGGGGTGAGTTAAAGCAGATGCCATCCTATTTTAGCTTGTACCTCCTTTGGGCTCCTCAGCATGTACATTTAGACTCTCAGACACCAACAGAGAGGGTTAGAGAACCTCTAACGGATTCCGAGTTTTTGAAAGTGGCTAAGTCGGTGGAACATAGGCACTGACTGTACTGAAAGCAAGTGTGAGTTACAGAAACTCCCACTAGACTTTCCTGGGAGCAACCTAAATACTGAAATCTGTGCAGAGAAATTTTCAGATAGGGTTAAGTCAGAACACTTCATATAATTTCTTGCGCCACCTCTTGCACCCAGGAGAAATCATGCACCCTCTCTCTCTTCTAGTCTACACTCTACTATTGTGAAGTATTCCTATGTCAATCTCCTGGCTCACAATGTCTCTACAGCTTCTTGCATTTGAACTCTTGTCCCAGGGAATGTACTGGGCTTGGTTATATTTTAGGCTCCTGCAGGAAGGAGCCTGTCTTTTGATATGTACTGTAAAGTGCTGTGCACACTTACTGGGCTCTATAAATACAACCTCTAGGTCTCTTTGTACTTTGATGGAGAAAAGCACTCACTGGCAGTTTTCTTTATGGGCAGCAGAGGGGCAGGAGGAATGACAGTACTTTTCTTAATCTTAAATCATGCTTCTTGCCGAAGCTAAAAGCTAGCTAAAAGCTCGCATCCCATAATGGGAGTTCTACATGCCCTTCTTCTTGCTTGCTGGGGTATGAAGCTGCACCAGTAAACAGACAACCTTTCCTCCCACATGCTTTCGCTCCCTCCCCCTCTCTAGCGCAGAGCTGAATGCTTTCTTCCTTTTGATTTTTCCATGGCCCTACATAGCCCAGCCTGCTACAGCTCAGCAGGAACAGCTGCTGACAGGCTCCCTCTCTGACTTCATAGATGCTGCTTTCAGGCTCTCAGATGTTTCTTGCCTCCACTGAACAGATTTTTGGCCAACATCTCTGTCTCAGATGTGCTGACTCCAGTTCTCCCTTAGCCTCCTATTTTATTCCACTTATAGCAGATTGCTCTGACTAAATCACTGCTGTCAGGCAGAGGTGAATCCACAAGGCGCTTTTCAGAGAAGTGTTTCTATTAAAAATTTCAGAACGTGCTGCCAATGTCATTTACAAGAAGGTTAATTCATTATTGAGAGACACTGATTCTCCATTCCTTTATGATGTTTTGTGCTGTAATTTAGGGGAACGAAATGAAAAAAGGTTATTAAAAACTGAAAACTATGCCACAATAATCTTTTTCCCCCCTTCCTCTGAATTACCATTATTTAGCATCAGCATGAGTTTTGATTGGAATTATAATGCCGCATTCTCTCACAGTTTACATGTGATGCCAGGTGCATATACAGGAAAAGATGTTGACAAAGTCCAATCCTTTTGGCTATGATGTTTCTATGGTAGGCAAATCTACCTCCTTATAGGAAACGGGCTAAGATGAAAGTGCTATCAAAGCAAATGACAATACTACTGAGTGAGTGGATTTCCTTCTAGCTTTGCAGGATTCCAAAACTCTAACTAGGCACAGCCTTGTGCTTTACTAAATTAAATGTGCCATCGAGCTGGGAATGCAGATTGCTTGCATTTTGCTCCTGTTTTCACATGAACAATGGAGAGTATGATCAGTCCAGACAGGTAGTGTACAATAATTACAGTCAGTGTTGCAATATAGAGAAACTGACCTATGCTGACTGATTTTACTGAAGGTTTGGTCAGTAAGAAAGCAGAAGGTAAACTTAGTGGAATCTGTCCAAAATGTTTGTTTCTGGAACACGTAACACACTCAGACAGGACTCCCGCTGACATTAGGGGACTTTTTTTTCCAAGAAAAGGCTGCAGGATTTGGCCTTCTGCGGTTATTATTAACTGTTATCCATTATTGTGAATTAGTAGGTGTATAGCACTTTTCATCTTCAATCAATTCATTCTCACAGCACCTCCATGGGCCAGATAGATAGTATTGTCTCCACTTTACAGAGCAGGAAACTGAAGCAGAGAAAGATTAAACAATATACACAAGCCTGAAGGGAGTCAGTGTCAGCACTTGGATTAAAATAGAGTCATGGCTCCCAGGCCTGTGCTCAGACTGCTAGATCCTGCCTCTTCCTTGATAATGCTTATAAATTTGAAATGCTTTTTCCCTGTATTTATTATTTCTTCAGATTTCTGCAATAAGCAAACAGAGATTTTTCCACGTGCCACTCCCACAAAAATAAAATCAAATGACAGCCATCAGAGTTCAACACCACCCAAACACAAACCTTCTCTCCCTGCACATAAATGTAACCTGCTCATCACATAGGACTTGATATATTTATATGGCACTGGACTTTTACACCCAGGTTCATAAACCTGGACTGTCAGGTTGCTGCATCCTCTTTACTATCGTATCAACAGAAATTGCAACACAAGATGCTACAGTATTTATGGACTTAAAGGGTAGCAACCGTGTCTTGTCAGAGCTGATGAACACACTGAAAAGGGTCTGAGATTCTCCTATACATAGTATCCTATTTAATGATTTCACAGGAAACCTCCAGCAGATATTTTAAAAGGCTGCTGTTGAAAACGACCATATAAGCAAGGCGCTGACCGCTTCTGGCCATTAAAGTTCTCTTTTTGTAAGGTGTTAGCTTAGCTGTGGTACCCTGGTCAAATTCCTGTCAGGCAGTCACATCGTGCTTATCTAAAATTCAGACTCTAAACCCATTTGACACAGTAGTTTTCACATCCTGTGTCAAAGCAGGTCATTTGTGTCCTTTCTATGTACTGTGGCTTTGCACTATTATATGGCAACTGGTGGGTGAAATGATTCCTCAGACAGCGCAAAATCCTGCCTGCACCATCTTATTAGGGCTGGTCTACATGTTGCATTGGTCTGTACCAGGGGGTGTAAATTCTAGTGTGCACGAGTGTGTCACACACTAACTGGCCCATATGGACCCTACTGGCGCATACTGAAAGTGTGCATTAATTTAGTCCCATTTCAAACAATACTATGTAACCTGCATTAAGGAGCTTTTAGTGCACGCCAGCAGGATCCACACAGGTCGGTTAGTGCAGAACGCACTAGTGCACCCTAGAATTTACACCCCTCTGGTGCAGACTAGTGCACCCACATAGATAAGCTAGTCATGATGGATGGGGGAAACAGGGCAGAGCTGGAAGTGCAAAGCCTTGAGCCTTACAGGTGGTCTAAAACAAGATTACAGCCTGTGCCTGTGCCGCTTGGGGCGGCAATACAAGGGGACGGCACTCCGTCCGCTATTGGGGCGGCACATCCGGGTCTTTGGCGGCAGATCCCTCAGTCCATCTCTTCCTCTTTGAGCTGCTGCCGAACTGTCGCGGAAGAACAAAGCGGCGCAATCGAGCTGCTGCCGAAGTGCCAACGATCTGCTTTTTTTTATTTTTGGGCTGCTGCTTGGGGCTGCAGAAAAGCTAGAGTCGGTCCTGCCTGCGCCACATGTTATGTGGCTAACCACAGTGCACGCTCGGGTGAGCTTAACCACAGAGGACCAGGCCACCCTGAAGCTGCAGAGCACTTAAAGGAGCCTTATCCAGTCCTTAAGCCCAGTGTTGACAGGTGTATTAGCACAGTATCTTGCCCTTCTACTGCGTGAGTGTATTGATCCAGGGACAAGAGCCTGAATCCAGCTCATACTTTGCAATCAGTTTGAAAAGTACAGTGATTATGCTTTAGAATTCTCTTCCATTGTGAGAACTATTACTGGCTGAGTGGCATATGGCATCTGCAGGGGAATCTCTCTCAAACTGGTAGAATCTTTCAGAACAGAAGAACGTTTTTTAAATGGAACCCACTATATGAAAAGCACTTGGGGATCCTTTTGGATGAGAGGTGTAAGATAAAGGTAAAATTTGTTTCAATTACAATAATTTGCAAGGAAAACTAAGCAAACTAATAAAACCACATTGCAGAGTAAGCCTTCCATTTAATAAGTTAAAGAGCAATTATTTCTGGTGTTGCTTAATTGTGAACAGCCTTGAATACACTGAATTCTGACACTGAAGGCCTGTTCATGTTCTAAGTTTTCATTGCAACAAAATATTACAGTAGCGATGTACTAAATAAACTTGAGAAGTAAAACTATATATTGGAGCCTTAATGATTTTGCTTTAATAAGACCTAAACTTTTAATTAACCTGCCAAGACAAACTGCAACCCACAGCTCTCAGGGAGCTACTGCAGACAGCTGAGACTCAATGCCAATGCCTCTTTGGGGAGAGGAATTAATGGCAACACTGGAATGAGCCTGCTTTATGCAGGAAACAAAAAAGGTCCATTAAACAATCATTGTGGGTAGAAGAAAGCTAAGTGCTGGTTTTATGGAGGAGTCTTTGAATTACAACAAAATGGATATGGGGATATAAACCTGCTCAGTAGGTCGGTCAAATATAAAATTAAACATGACGGAGTCAGAAATAGGTTCTGGTAAAGGATTGATTGTAAACAGAGGGATATAGACCTGGGACAGGTCATACAGTGTGATATTCATATGCTGGAAGAAGAATCCCAGGGTACTGTGAGAAGCAGCAGTCGTTACTCAGTGCCTGGTGCTAACTGATTGCTTTACTGATGGAAAGCCTGGGTGAGATTTGGATACCCAATTCCCATCCATTTGAAAATGTCAGCCTATCTTTTAGATGAGACATAAAACAGGTTCATACAATGGACTTTCCCTCCTACAGTGCTTTTTTGCAAGAGCTGGGGTATTAATTTTGGTGTCCTACCCCAACTCCAATTTGAGTAATTATGTGACGCCAGCAGTTTCAATCAGATACGGTATTCCTCACTTCCTGTCCCAAACTGCTGCTTGATGCTGCTATATGTTGTTGAACAGCTACCCAATTCCACTCCAGAAAAAAAATATAGGTCCAACACAAACAGAAACCAAATTTCCAAATAGAAGGATCAGGGAGGAGGGGCCACCTCTGTAATCAATAACTCTGGTCTCATCTGCAGCAGCAGGCAGCTTGTCTAGAACATAATTTTTAAATAGGGATTTAATACAGTTATGCCCCGTCCATGCCATCATAGATATGTTAATCTTTACAGTATTTACCATCAATGTTGTGTGCAGTTTTGGTCCCAAGGGAACACTTATTGCCCAAATATCCTCACTTATGCTGAATAGTCCTTTAGTCTGTGAGTAGTCTCATTAAAATCAATGAGATGGGCCAGGACTAAGATGCTACTGAGGCTATGTCTACACTACCACGGTAAGTCATCCTACGCTACGCAACTCCAGCTACCTGAACAACATAGCTGGGGTTGATGTGCCTTAGGTCGAGTTACTGCAGGGTCTACACATTAGCTTCTCATTGGAGTTAGAGAACAGGGGTCGACTGGAGAGTGATCTGCTGTTGATTTGCTGGGTCTTTACTAGACCCGCTAAATTGACAGCAGGTGGATCGATCTCAGAGCATTGATCCCGGCTGTAGTGTAGATCTGCTTTCAGTGTGAGTAAGGGCATGAGAAACTAGCCCTAAGGTACATAGATCAGGTAAAACAATACGGTAAATCCTTACCTATGGTAGTAGTAAGAAAAGAAACCACCTCGGACTCTTTCCCATCATTGTAGAAGGCCAGATGCCATATTCCTGTATCCAAATACTGGATAAACCCTGTCTCGTGGCTGGACATAGGCACAAAGCCTCTAGGTTGCCGCTGAGGTCCTTCCAGACTCCTCACCTCCTGGGAAAGTAGCCGTCTCCCATCAAGGAGCTCAACAAAGTCAAACTGAAACACAAAGAAAAGATGTTCATTGTATACTTCAGGATTCCAGAAAATGATCACGCTTCCTGGTCCAGATCTATCTCAGGATGGGCAGAAGAGTTTTGCATTAAACATAAGACACCCACAGTAATGGAACATCATACATGATATTTCCTCTGGTAAGTCATGACATGTTCTGATTCAACCTACAAGGAGATGACTGGAATTGTGTCTGTTCCCAGTAGTTTGCAAGATCTCCTTATCTATCCGTTGATCTGCTTCTCTTCGGTCTCCTCTCTCCACTCATTCCTCTCCTCTTGTTTCTCTCACAGCTCCTCACATACCTGTGGGAGCTCTTTTAATGCTTCCAACACACTACAGACACGTTTTTTAATTCATAAAACCTTAATACCAATAAAAAAAGTAAAAGAAAAAAATTGAGATTCCCACCTCAATTACAAGACCATCTCTTGCACATGTAAAGCTAAATTCTGATGATGTTGAATCAGCCATTGTTTTCAACTTGGCCCATACTGTATAAATACAATTTAAAAAAAAATACTTTATATGATATTAGTTTTAATTTCTTAACATATACTGGCAATGAAGTCTATATGCATCTAATACAGTAACAATAATTTTTAATCGCCTGATTTTTTGTGATTATAGAACTTTAACCATAAAGTTAGTTTTTTGCACTTTTTCCTTTCCTTCATTCTTTATATAGATGTTGGGTAAAATCCTGGTCCTACTGAAGTCAATGGAAGATTTTCCATTGACTTCAGTCGGGCCAAGATTTCACTCCTTATTTCTTAGCCATGTTCTTTGCAAAACAACTTTTCCAAGTTTGTCAAATCCAAACAATGTAGGTTATCTATAACTTGTATTAACAATTAAAATAAAAAGACTCACCATTTTTTTACGACTCACAGAAAATAATCTTCAAACTATACCTCCCAAAATCACTTTTAGGATAGGAAATTTCAGCATAAAAAGTAAGTTTCATGGGCAAATCAGAAGCACCTGATAATAGGCGCTAATAATGAAAGTGGGCTTCATGCCTATAAACACACACCATGCCTGATTTGGGTGTATACAAGTACTCTGGGACACATGCAATCAGCACTTGTGCAAATAAAATTGTATATTTGGTGTATAACATTATCTGTCTACGGCTCCAACCTAGGAAATCATCCTTATTCAGGATCTGAACTGCTGCTTCACGTTGGTGAATGCATATTTTGCAGCTGTCATGTTGGCACCTATTTTTGAATATTTGAACCTCAATATCTTCCATGAATCCAGAGAATTTTTGAGATAGGTATCTGAAATAAAAAGTGGGGCCATCTACCTTTTCAAGGTACAAGCTACAAGCACATCAATTCTAAGGTAAGTGTTGGTTCGTTGAAATGTGCTCCTGTTACCTGGGTATGTGAAGGAGGAAGGCCTTTCCTGCCATAAATCCCAACCAGAGCAGCCTTTCCTAAAGACACATTGAATTTCAGATGCACTGGATGGTCAATGAACACCTGAGATCTCCAAAAGATACCAGGAGGAATCTTCTGAGTGGCTCGTCGTCCAACATCAATTTCTCCAGAGTCTATAAAAGTGTCCTCTGGAAAGAAACTACTGGGCTTTCCTGCTGAGACATAGAAACAAAAAAACCCCTTGGATTAGCCTAGCATCCTGTAAGTAATCTGATCAAACTGGTATCTCTGACATTGATCTATCAATGTGGTGACTTCTTCAGAATACATTATGCATCAATTACGACTATGAAAGAAAAATAGATAGGATTACTCCTGGCTACGCTTCAGCTTTCTATTGAAAACATATATCTTGGAAGAGCAATATGGATTCCCAAATGGCCCTCTGCTTAAATCATAACAACAGAGATTGTTAAATTACATTTTAATGTTAAAAATAAATCATCTTACACCACATCACATCATTAATTTATGTTATTTATAGAGAAAGTAATTATTATATTATCAAAAAATGTAGTGATTGTGAGTTTCCCATGCACCATGGAGTTGGATGAGTATGTCAAGAACAACTGTTTAAGTGATGGTGAAGCATACAGGGGGAAACTACAGGTAAAATTCACTGCTAAATTAACAGTTGGCAATTGTGAAAACACTTGGGATGGCATCCCCATTACAAAATGCCTAAATGAAGGAGGGGGACACAGCAAAGATAGGGGACATAATATGCTGAACTTCTATAGTGTCTCCCATTTAAGAACTCAAAGGTGTTTTTCTTAGATTTCAAAACAACTCTGTGGAGTGGGTTCTGATTATTATCTCTGTTTTACAGGTGGGAAAAACTGAGACACAAAGATTAAGGCATCAGTTTCTGAAAGAGTCTACTGAGTTTGGGTGCTCACCTTGAAACACTCTGGGCTGATAGCTAGAGGTGCCAAGCACCTACACTTCCAAATGAAGTCAACAAGGGGCTCAGCACCTCTGGATATCAGGCCCTAGGCATCTCAAGTTGGGCAGCCACACACTTAAGCTCTCAGAATTATAGGCACTTTGGAAAATGGGGACCCAAGAGAAGCACAGTTAGTTAGGGTCAGAGAGGAAATAAAACCCCAGGACTGCTGACTCTCAGGCCTTTGCTTTAATCCCTGGCTCATGTTGCCTCGCCTGAAATTATAGCAAAACAGGAAAAGAGATGAAGATGAAAAATGTCATCGCTTAGGAGGCTGCCTTTATTTTATAATTAAACACACTTGTATTTGAAAAGTATTTGTTAGCATCACCTCCCAGATTTCAGCTTTTATAGGAACAATGAGGGGCCAGGAGAATACCATGTGGACCATCATAGGCTGTCTTTATTACCTTTCGATATTCAAATCAACCTACTATTTCATCTCTTTGCCGTTAAAACCCAGAACTATGTGTTTCACAGATCAAATAATTCTAACAAAATGAGAAAGAATCTTTCAGGAATATAAAGTCATTTGTAACAAAATCACGTTTGTGGGAACTTTTTTTTTTTTTTAATATACTCTGCATTTGGAGAATAAGACACTACAATGTCCTCCTACCCATTACGAATTCAACTCAAATACCCTCACAATGCACATTTAATGCGAACTGGTAGTTGATAGGGAAATTCTGCAGTCATTAAATAAAATATTTTGCTGTTTTAAATAATAAAAATCTATTTAAATGTTACATCCTAATGTAAACTCCGCAGCAGAAACATCAGGTTCAAACTGTTAAAATGTCATCTTAATTAAAAATAGATAAAACAGTTAAAATTCATGTTAACATTAAAAAATACCCAATGCTGTTTCTATCTTTATTATGGAGACGAGTCTGCATTTAAGTTTTTTGATCCAGGAAAGCTATTATGCACATGCTTAACTTTCGGCTCAATGAAACTACTCTTGCTTAAAGTTAAGCATGCACTTAAGGCTTTACTGGATTGGAATCTTATGGAACACATATGCCTCATTATCATTTTTTTCAGAAACATTGTGTTACATAAAGTTCATTAATAAAAGTCTGATTCTGAAAAACACCAACAAAGGAATAAAACCACATTCACAGAAACATGGATCTGCTATTATCATCTAAGCCTAATTTAGTCTTGTCCTTTGCATTCGAAGGAATGAGGAAAAGTCTAGACTCCTTATTTATCCACGTTTAAAAATCAAGATTAATATTAACAAAAATAAACAGAGGCATCTTGGGGGAATAGGAAATTATATTTAAACCATTTGTAACACTGCCAATATCATAGAATAATATAACTGAGATCAAATTAGTTTAATTCCATGAGTTTTATTTTGTAAATTGGATTATTAGAATTTGCGTGAATCCTAAAAGTCATTTTTCAGGATAATGTCAGTCTTAAGACAGACAGTGTGTGTGTGCAAGGCTCTCTTTCAAAACTTCCTGTTCTATCACCATGGGATGCAAAGAGAGCTGTGAGAAGCTATAAAAAGATGCAAAGACTTCATTTGTTCTGGTGCACATCAAAGATACATTTCTGGGATTATTACTGATGTGTTTGATACACACATGGAAATTAAAATGGAAAGTAAAAGCGCATGGTGTGCTTTCTGACTGGTCATTAATGAAGATGGATTCCTTGTAGTACAGTGAGCGGTGCTTGCTCAAATGAAAAAAAAGGTTCTGTGTTTGAGGCAAAAATGGCCATTCCACAGAAATAATTGTGAAGATTTAAGGTACATGTCTTTTCTTGACTGTCAGTTATATATACACATATACATGAAAAGGTACTTTTTTTCTGAAGCTCGTCAAAGCAGCTGCTTCATGTCTCCATTGGGTGAGATTTACCCCAGTGCAAAAGTTCAGAGCAAGGTTTTCTGCACAGGAGTAAATGTCACCCATTGACATCAACAGGAGTAGTCAATGGCTCCAGGGCCGGTTCCAGGCACCAACTAAGAAAGCAAGAGCCTGGGGTGGCCAATGGAAAGGGGTGGCACATCCAGGTCTTTGACAGCAATTCAGCAGGGGGCTCCTCAGTCCCTCTCAGAGCAAAGGACCCATCGCCGAATTGCGCCCAAGAATGAAGTGGTGCGGTAGAGCTCAGAGCCTAAGTGCCGCCGATCGCGGCTTTATCTGGAGCCGGCCCTGAATGACTCCAAACAGAAAAGGATCAGGCCCTGAGAACTGGATATCCAGAAAGAAATTCAAATAAGAATATAATTTCAGTACAATTTCTAATCAGAAACTTTGTCTAACTAACTTGAAGCAAAATTAATTTCAGATCTGAATTCCTAATTGTGCTGCCAATTACTTTGCTCTTTCAGCACATTACCTTGCACATGCAACACTTTAGTTTCCTTAGCAACTATTCCTAATTAATTCGGTTATCAAAATGAACTGTTTCATTTTGGGGCCCAACTGAGTTTAATTTTAGTGCTGATATAGGCTTTTGATTCAATAAAACACCCTGATCCATCAAAGCCTTTTGTACATGCTTATACGGCACTGACTTCAATGGCACTTAAGCAGAAGCTTAAATTTGCTGAATAGGGATGCACTTAAGCACATGCTAAAGTGCTTTGCTGGACTGGATGCAGACTAGAGCTGGTAACTGCCTACAGCTAGCAATACCAAAATCATTTCAGCACTAAGGAAATGTGAGCCCCAACCGGCCAATTCCACCATAGGAAAGGTGGTCTCTTTGAGGATACTTTTAAGTCAATTTTCATATTTCCAATGATATACATTCTTACTTAGAAAAGCTGTTGTGTAAGCACAGACTGGCTACCATGTTACCACCCTGCAGAGGTAGTTGCATTTCAGTGGTGGACACAGTCACCTCTCCAGAGACACATACCAAGATCTTTATTTCATTTTTAATCAGGAGCAGATCACGCCCACATGGCCACAGGCTCCCCAAGACCAGGGGCGGCTCTCGGCATTTTGCCGCCCCAAGCACAGCAGGCAGGCTGCCTTCGGCAGCTTACCTGAGGAGGGTCCGCTGGTCCCACGGCTTTGGCGGACCCTACGCAGGCATGCCTGTGGGAGGTCCACCGAAGCCGCGGGACCAGCGGCCCCTCCGCAGGCAAGCCGCTGAAGGTAGCCTGCCTGCCACCATCGCAGTGACTGGCAGAGCGCCCCCAGTGGCTTGCCGCCCCAGGCATGCGCTTGGTGTGCTGGTGCCTGGAGCCGCCCCTGCCCAAGACATGCAAGAAGATCATGCTGAGGCTCTGCACAGTTCTCTATCTAAAGTAGCCCTCAGAGACCCCACTCTAAGTAAAGCTCCCCAGTGCAAAGAGGGCTTATCAGAAAAGCTGACAGACTGTGTGAGCGTATACATATGCATGTATGTATATACAGACAGAGAGAGAAAGAGAGATCCACACTCCTATTCAGACAAAACTCCTTTTGATTTCAGAGGGGGTTTGCCTGAGAAGGACTGAGAGAAAATTGAGGAAAGACCTTTGATTTGGCTCCTTGATTATTAGATATATCATTTTTATTTTCATTTTGATCTTTGAATAGGGATGGCAGAGATCAAATGCAATATACAGGGATTTAAACATAGCAATTTAAACAGAAGACGAAAGAAAAATAAGCTTTATCGTGAGGCCTTTTTGAATGCAGAAACATTCTGTAGTTTACTACATCGTTTAGCAAGCTTTGTCCAGGGTCCTACAGTTCTGGCTTAATTGATTTACACTGTAATAATTTCATTTGACACTGACCAGTCATTAGTAACTATGTTGCTTTTAAGGAATATGTAACAATGGCCTTCCTTTGCATAATAAAGACAGATAATCTCGTTCTCCCCCCAACTAGAACTTCACTAAAACTAGCCAATAACTATAATTCTACTGGAATGAGAGATTTTTGATCTCACGGTCACTTAAATACAAAGAAAAGATGGTGAAGCATAAAGAGTTTTATTAAACTGAAAGCTGAATTCCTCATTTCTTCATCTCCCCTATGTGAATCTTAGAGTGATGACAGCCCTGTGCTTTGCAGCACCGTAGGTATTTCTGGCACTGATGTTCTCCACTGAAAACACAATTAAAGTTGCAAAACCTTTGCTTGCTTGTGGAATAGTGTATTGTTTTTGAAATTAGACCCTGATTTTGCATGGTTCTGAGGAGGCTCAGTGCCTCTAACTTTGGTGGGAATTGAAGGCGGTCAGCACCATGCAGACTTTGCAGGATTAGGCCCTTCATCTGGCTGTCCTCGAGGGTACATGGCCATCTTCACAATGCCAAAGCTTGCAATGCCAACAACTTTTAACAAATATTTTGGTTCTCACAACAATGCCATCTAGTAACCAAAAGAAATACTAGGATAAGCACTGTTGTGTTGCTGTAGAGAAAACACAGTGACAATCCTCAAGGCATCCCTTTAGTTCTTAAGACATGAGCATGGTTTCTCAGGAATACAGCCCATAGATGACATGATGCAGGGCTTTTGTGGCGGAATACTGTACCCATACGAGATGTGGTGCCAATAACCCCTCCCTTTGAATGGCCTCTTAGGTTTGGTGAGGACATACATCTTATCACCATGTTAATGGACATTAAAAGGATGTGACATTTGGAAACATGACTGATGACCAGCTCTAGACACGAAAGACTGGAAAAGCACCAGACTATGGTGCTGCAGGAAAGGTGGTATGGGGGTGATGGAGTATGAGACTGGATGGTTGGAGTTTAGAGGCAGACACAGAGGACTCACAACATGGAAACACACCAACCATACCTTCACTGGATCCTTTGCCTTTCCTGTCAGGTAACTCTAACCCTGTGCCCCCCGAGGGATATAAGGAGATGTCCGTTGGCACTGGCCAACTGCTGGCTGTGTCTTCCGTGATCTCATACATCTGCCCTTCCATCGGCTGCAGGTGCCAGTTTAGGCCAAACAGGTGCATGGCTGTAGTGAGCAATGAGAAAAGTCATCTTTTTCTGCTGGGAAGAGCTTCATAACTGCAGGGGGCACTTTGGAGGCTATCACCCTACTGCTTTATACTATGTTATTTGACAGCCCACACTGGTTCTGCAATACCATCAAGAACACGACCATTTCTTTGGCCTGGTTCCCCTCTCACACTAGTTTTACACTAGTCTAGCACTGTTTACTTCAGTGGAATTGCTCCTGATTTATGTCAAGAGAATTGGACCCTAGGTCCCAGAATACACCTGAAGTTGGGAGGAAAATTCAGTGAGCAGTTTTAGGGATAATACTTAAGAAGAAGTCAATGTTATATGCACCAATAAATCCAGAGAAACTGAGCCTTTGCTGTGCATTGTTGTATTCACAAGCTATTGTCCAGGCCCTTAATCATTTTTTTATCCAGTCCTTATACAGGGAGAGACAGTGGGAATTTTGCCTGAGTAAGGACTGAGTAAGTGGCTTAGAGGTCTGCCACATATAATTCATTCTGTTATTGTTATGGTATTAGCTGTATGTGGATTGAGTGCAAATTAATGTGACTGAGCTCTTGCTGGTACAATTCCAGCTTTCTGCTAATCGTCCTGGGGGTTTAAAAGTGAGTAACACCAATTGGATTTGCATGAGTCCAGGACACAGCTTGTTGTAGGTTTCTGGGACTGCACAAGGCTATCCAGTGTACGAATCTGTTCCATGAAATTACAGAAAGGCGAGTAAAGTTAAGGGATATGACAGAACACTTAAAAAGCAAACACGGGTATGGAGAGAAGCATGCTTATGCAATTAAGACATGCCCCCTGAAAACATGAAGGAAAACAATGTGGCTTCCTGTATCATTCCTTTCCTCCTCAACATAAACATTTCATATTTAATCACCATCCAGCTTACCTTCAGGCACTCAATGGCAAAATGATCTGATATTCAATGCACTTGTAATGACATTTTTCTATTAAGGGAGGGACTCCTATTTCACAAAATAGTTTCTCCAAGAAACTGTACATTGATATTAACATCAGAGCTATTTAACATAAACAAAGAGGATGAGAACAGCACATTTTCACGGCCTACACATGTCATTTTATTTATAAAAATATGTCCAAGTTTGTCAAACATCCCAATGATGAGTGCTGGGTTTAGTAAAGTCTTTACATCAGAAAGGATCCATTTCAAGTGGCTTGAAAAGGTATCTGAATAGTTCTTTTAAAATAAGTAGTTTGGACATACATAGCAAAATTAACACTTGCTTCTATTTCATAATCAGTTAGGACATCTACTAGCATGAACAGGAGTGTCGTACAGTAACAGGTAATGGAAGATAACTAAGCTGATTGAAACTACGATTCCCACTTTACCATGTAAACAGGGACTGGATTTGTTATCAAAACCCTAATTAATCTATTAAGAAAGAAAAACTCACATAAACTCCCTATCAGATAGGAGAGACTCTCAGGGATATGTTCAAAACCAGAACATTTTTATGCAGGCACACATGCAGCTTTACTAACAACAGGAAAGCTGCAGATATAGCTCTCGATTCAAACAGGGAACTTAGCACAGACTGGCATGTGGTTTTGATCTGAAGGGGGCACCTGGGTTTCTGCAGAAATGCTACATGAGGGTACGATAAAAAAAATCAAGCAGCTCAAGTATGGACGACAAGAACTTTCAGAGAGCTTTAGATATCAATCTTCTTATCCATTATGTATTTATGTACTTCCATGGCCCTCATATCATAGCATCTGAGCAACTCACAATCATTAGTGGATTTTATCCTCACAACATTGCATGAGGTAGGAAAGTATTATCCTCATTTCATAGATGAGGAATTGAGGCACAATGTAGATGAAGTGATCTGCCCAAGTTCACACAGGTCATCTGCAGCTGAGTAGGGAACTGAACACAGATCTAAGTACAAGTGTAGTGCTCGATCTAGTAGACCATCCTTCCTGCCTTATACCATGCATATTGCTACAGTATTTGAATGCTTACTAGTTAAGATACACGTAAGGGTCATTATTTCCTTCTCTCTTGCTGTCCCCCAGTAGGAATTTATTTATTGTGGATAATAATTGTGAGAAAGCTAAAATGAAGAAGCGAGCATTGTTTTGGGTACATTGAAAAGATTGTGGAAGCAGAATACTTTGTTCTACAAACATGAGCGACTGATTGGAAGCCAGGAACTGCTGAGGCTTCCTTGCACACTGATTTTTTGTGTGTCCCTGGGCAAGCCAGCAGCTTATTTAATGCCTTATAGACGCACAAACTTTAAGGAGAGAAGGGACCATCATGATCATTTAGTCTGACCTCCTGCACATTGCAGGTCTGTCATGGTATAATTCCCCACTCTGATCCTTAGCGTCCAAAAGGTGGGGTACCAGCATGAATTCCTCTAAGCTCAATTACCAGCTTAGTACTTGTAGTGCTGCTACCAACCAGGAATTCCAGTGCCTGGTACACTCTGGTCCCCCCAAAATCTTGCCCGGGGACCCCCAAGACCCAGTCCCTCTGGATCTTAACACAAGGAAAGAAAACCCTTTCCCTCACCGTTGCCTCTCTCAGGCTTCCCCTCCCTGGGTTATCCTGGAAGATCACTGTGATTCAAACTCCTTGAATCTTAAAACAGAGAGGAAAATACACCTTCCCCCCTCCTTCTCTCTTCCTCTCCCAGACTCTCCCTGAGAGAGAAAGTAATCCTGACACAGAGAGAAAATTAACCTCTCTCCCCCCCCCCTTCCCTCCTTTCTCCCCACCAATTCCCTGGTGAATCCAGACCCAGTCCCCTGGGGTCTCACCAGAATAAAAAAACAATCAGGTTCTTAAACAAGAAAAGCTTTTAATTAAAGAAAGAAAAAACAGTAAAAATTATCTTTGTAAATTTAAAATGGAATATGTTACAGAGTCTTTCAGCTATAGACACTGGGAATACCATCCCAGCCTAAGTATACAAGTACAAATTAGAATCCTTTCAGCAAAATACAAATTTGAACTCCTTCCAGCCAAATACACATTTGAACTCCTTCCAGCCAAATACACATTATTTGCAAATAAAGAAAACAAACATAATCCTAACTCGCCTTATCTACCTAGTATTCACTATTCTGAACTGATAAGAGCCTGTATCGGAGAGACTGGACAGAAACCTGGTTGCACGTCTGGTCCCTCTGAGCCCCCAGAGTTAACAACAACCAAAAACTAACAGCACACACACAAACTTCCCTCCCTCAAGATTTGAAAGTATCCTGTCTCCTGATTGGTCCTCTGGTCAGGTGACAGCTTGGCTCACTGATCTTGTTAACCCTTTACAGGCAAAAGAGATATGAAGTACTTCTGTTCCATTAACTCTTAACTAACCGTTTATGACAAGGCCACAGAACTTTACCCACTCACTCCTGTAACAGACCTGCTAACCTCTGGCTGAGTTACTGAGGTCCTCAAATCATGGTTTAAAGACTTCAAGTTACAGAGAGCCATGTGCATAACCCTCCGCGGGAATACAATAGGGAGCCTCACTCAAAGAAGAATTCACAATTTACACTAGTTTAAACTTGCAAGTGACCCATGCCCCATGCTACAGAGGAAGATGAAAACCCCCCAGGGAATGGATCCCTTGATGAATACCTGTTCTGTTCATTCCCTCTGGGGCACCTGGTATTGGCTGCTGTTGGAAGACAGGATACTGGGCTAGATGGACCTTTGGTCTGATCCAGTATGGCTGTTCTTATTTCTTATGTCTCTGCCAATCTGATCAGGGAGAAGATTCCTTCCCAACCCAAAATACTGTGATCCATTAGACCCTGAGCAAGTGGGCAAGACCCACGAGTCTGACACCTGGGAAAGAATTCTCAGGTTTCCTCGTCTATGAAAGGGGGCTATTAACGTTTATTTTCCTCATACAGATGTTACGAAGCTTAGTTCATGCATGTTCGTAAAGTAGGTCCTTGGCTGTAAAGTCTGTTAGAAATGAAGAGTTGTTATAGAGGCTTTCATTAAAAAGTCAGCTTTTGCCATTACTTAACAAAGATTTCCCATCAAATAAAATAGGAAATATCTGTGGCAGCTGTTGGCTCATGCCGATCCCTGCACCTCACAGATGACATGTGAGGATTATATAGAGGTGTTTTAAGTGCTAATGAAATTAAAAAGTGTTAATAAGTAATTATTATTATAATAGCCTTTTGAGTACTTGGGTGGAGTAAGAGTGCCTGAGTAAGCACAACAGATTGGCACTGGGCCATTCAGCTTGTCCTGGGGCTTTCTAATACAATACAGTTGAGCGCAGTATAAATACCTGGACAGGACAGATATACAAATCCAATGAGATGGGTAGATATAACGCAATTTCTGCATAAAACAGGCACCAACCATAAGACTCTACTTGAAACCAAAACAGAAAATCTGTGTTTGCTTTGGAAACTGACTCTGATTCCAGTCCTTTCTCATAAAACCATAATATCTCACCATGTGATTATGTGATTATTATTACTATTTTACAAATACCAAAACTTTATGATGAAGAAGATTCCGCCTCTCATTTGCTCTTCCATAAAGGCCACCTTCTTGCTGAAATGTCAGGTAATAACAGCAATGGATGTTTTAGGTCTGTAAATCTCAGTGGGATATTTATAACTGTTGATGCACACTGTTGTTTAAATGTTTTGAGAGCAGCACAAAGAAAGGAAATTCAATCTTGTCATTCACTAAATTGATGCAAAGGCCTTCTGAGTAAAAAAAGGGTAAAGAATGGGGTCTTGGAACCATGGACAACAGACACAATCATACGCTTTGAAATGTTAATGGTTCCTAAAAGCAAAGTGAAGCCATAAAAGATGCTGAGACTCCTGATGTTCTTAGTCTCCAGGTCAATCTGAACCCATGGTTGACATTTTCTCTGGCTTTTTCTGCTCAGCAAGATGCGAGATGTGGCTCTCACAGTGAACGTTCCATCTTGACAATTTCCCTCTCCCCCCAAATGGGATGTTCAATAGATGCTTTAATACCGAAGGCTCCTGGGTATTAAAAGAGCACAGTGCAATTAACAGTCATTAAAATGTACCATTCAGTGCACTAGCATGTAGCTTCCACCACCCAGGAAGCCAAGCCATGTGGCATGTGCTTTTGGGAAGCCTTGGTTACATTTTGCATAGCTTAAAAAACTCTTCTGTTTTTTCTTGGAATTGAAATACTAGTGGGGAGGGGGAATACAGTGTATGTGCTCATTGGACCAAATCAACCCCAATGCCATAGATCAAGACACACCAGCGAGGCAGATGACCCTCTATGCTTGAGTTTTAAAATCAAATCCTCTACTTTTAAATGAAATAAGTACTGGTGAAAGTTGCCTGGATCAATACCAAAATCCATTGATAACAGCACACAGACAGTGGCAGGGCAAGCTTCTTTATCACCGCATCCACAACAAGCCTCAACCCTGCTCAATCCTATGATTTAGTTGGGGATTGGTCCTGCTTTGAGCAGGGGGTTGAACTAGATGACCTCCGAGGTCCCTTCCAACCCTGATATTTTATGATTCTATTTTATGTTCTGAAGGGGTGCTTCTAGGTGTCAAGGAGTTCAGTCTCCAAGGCCCTTTCAAGCCTTCACTACTCGGCTGACTATGCCAGGAAGAGTGCCAATTAATGCCAAAATACAGCGGTGATGTGTCTGTGGGCTCATAGGCACTAACGTCACATTCATTCAAGAGAGGTCAGTAGCACGACTCTTCAGGTGGTGTCCTTTAATTTCTCATAGTTGAAAAATGCTACCTTTAAAAAGAAGCACAATGTTGGTGGAACTGAAGATGCCGGCTCATAATTTTTATGTTAATCAACAGCATCCCTTTTCTGCATGGCATTATTCCTATTACATTGCTTTTCTCTATGGCTGTGAGTTTCATTGTCTGTTGTTGTAAATGTGGTAAAGGGGTTCAAAGTTTGCTTTTAAAAGGCACGGTCTTATGGATATGTTTCCATTACAGCCATTATCCTATGACACAGCAAAACAAAGCAGTCAAAATATCATGCTCAGCAGAGTAGAGAAAAGAGAACCTGGAATAACATTTAAGATAAAAAAAGACAAAGAAGGATAGTAATTCACATGGTCAACAAAATGGACATCTCTTGGGACAGGTTGATGGAGTGAGCGAGTTAGCAGAAAGAGGCAGATGATTGTGATAGATTACAGGGAGAAGAAAAGACAAGACATGTTTAGTGAAGCGTAAGAGATCCCAGAAACCACCGAAGTCATGAAAAACACACTGCTGCCCTTTATTAGATTGTTGACTTGCCCAAACTGGCAAGGTAAGTGTAATAAATAACCAAACCAATCAATTACGATGTTTGAAATTAAGGCCCAATTGAAAGGCTATGGCTGAAGACACCAGTTGCTTTCCATTGCGTTTAAACGGGGACTTGCAAAGTGCATTTACACTGTAGGCTCACAATCTCGCGCTACTTCCTGTACTGTTCTCTGAAGGTCAGACTCAGGCCATGCCTCCCTGTTTCCTTACTCAGAGAAAACTCTCACCGAAGCCAATGAATGCATAAAAAATTACAACTATTTCACGATTTGGCCCTGAAGGATTAAAAAAGCATTTCTCAGAATATACAAAGGATTAATGGGAACAATGAATAAACACTAACAATAACAGCAGGAGAAACAATGCCCTGGATTTTCAAAGGAGGGTAAGAGTGTTAGGCACCCAATTCCCACTGAAATCCAATGGGATCTGGATGCCTAGTTCCCATAGCACCCTTGAAAACTCCAGTCAAATGCTCTGCATTTGTATTCTGCCTTACATCTCAAGAGGTAAATACACTTTACCTGAGCCAAACACATAGGAATGATGGAGTAGGTTAGGCTGGTGGAGGAGTGGCACTATATGTGAAAGAAAGCACAGATTCAGAATCTTAAATGAATCCAACTGTACCATCGAATCTCCATGGATAGAAATTCCATCTTAAATAATAGAGTAAAGCAGCAGGAATATGCTACCGACCACCTGATCAGGATGGTGACAATGTGAAATGCTCAGAGAGATTAGAGAGGCTGTTAAAACAGAAAACCTAATAATAATGGAGATTTCAACTATCCCCATATTAAATGGGTACGTCACCTCAGGACTGGATGCAGAGATAAAATTTCTGGACACCACAAATGACTGCTTCTTGGAACAGCTAGCTGTGGAACCCACAAGAGGAGAGCCAATTCTTGGTTTAATCCTAAGTGGAGCATGGGATCTGGTCGAAGAGTAGAATATAGCTGAACTGCTTCGTAATAGCAACCATAATATAATTAAATTTAACATCCATGTAGGTGGGGAAATACCAAAGAAACCGACCACAGTAGCATTTAAAGAAGAAAAGAATGATCAGATACATAGATGAACATATTTAGTTTGGGAAAAGTCAACATGGCTTCTGTAAAGAAAAATCATGCCACACCAAACTATTAGAATTTTTTGAAGGAGTCAACAAACAGGTGGACAAGGATGATTCAGTGGTTATAGTGTATTTGGACTTTCAGAAAGTCTTTGAAAAAGGCTCTCAAGCAAAATATGCAGTGTTGTAGTCATGTCAGTCCTCAGGGTGAGTGAGGTAATATCTGAACTGAGGAAGAGCTCTGTGTAGCTCAAAAGCTTCTCTCTCTCACAAACAGAAGTAGATCGAATAAAAGATATTACTTCACCCACCTTGTCTCTTTGAGCAAAGTAGGCAGTCAGAGAATAAGAGGGAAGGTCCTTTCAAGGAGGAATAACTGTTTAAAAGAGAGGAAACAAAGGGTAGGAATAAATGATCAGTTTTCACACTGGAGAGATACAAGTAGTGGGATCCCCCAGGGATCTGTACTGAGACCAGTGCTGTTCAACATATTCGTAAATGCTTGGGGAAGTGGGGTAACAAGTGAAGTGGCAAACTTTTCAGATGATACTAAATTACTCAAGACAGTTAAGTCCAAAGTTGACCACGAAAAGTTACAAAGGGATTTCACAAAACTAGGTGACTGGGCCCCAAAAATGGCTGATGAAATTCAATGTTAATAAATGCAAAGCAATGCACATTGGAAAACAATCTCAACTATGCATACAAAATGAAGAGTTCTAAATTAGATAAGATCATGGAGGACAGGTCGATCAGTGGCTATTAGCCAAGATGGTCAGGGATGCAACCCCACACTCTGGGTGTTCTGAAACCTCTGACTGCTAGGAGTGGATGACAGGGGATGAATCACCTGATAATTGCCCTGTTCTGTTCATTTCCTCTGAAGCGTCTGGCACTGGCCATTGTCAAAAGACAGGATACTGGGCTAGATGGACCTTTGGTCTGGTTCAGTATGGCTGCTCTTATGTTCTTATGTTAAACAGGGAAATAGAGAGAGCGCACATGCAAGCTTTGGTAAAGCCAAGCTTTCCATCACAATGTCTCCTTTTTCTTCTGCATTGGAAAACTAACAGCAAAGGCTTTGGAAGCGCCTCCTCAGGGCCCACTCAGCACACCAATTCCCTCGGCTTCTATGGAGTACTTCTTGGGCTTAACAACAGCTCAGCCAAAGCACATGAGAAAGGAGCACTTTTCGAAAGCTAGGACTCTCTTCCCCTAGGAGCAGCCCATGGAGAGGCAGTAGAGAAGAACAGGAAGAAAAGAAACAGGGGGTCGGGATAAAAATAGTGAGTATAGAGGAAACAGAATGAATAAAGAGAGAGAGAGAGAGAGAGAGAGAGAGAGAGAGAGAGAGAGAGAGGATGAGACCATTAAGGGACAGAACATGTTAGAAAAGAGTAAGGGAAGGAATAGCAAGAGAAGTGACGGGCAATAGGAAAAAATGTGGGGCTCAAACCTGGAATGGGAAGGCTTTTAGAACAAGCCCTGTATCCATCCTTCTTTCTTCTCCTGTCTCCCATTTCTCTCTCTCCTTTTCTACGGAAGTGAACTGGATGTAGCCTCTTCTAATGTACTCCTCAGACTCTCTGGCCTTTGGGCCAAAACATCATGCTGGCCCTTTGTAGTAACTACACCTTTCAAGTGAGAACTGGTATTTTTTTAAAAAGTTAAAATACTTTGGATTACACCAGGAAATAACTCGGGGCTAATTTTGACTCAAGTAAATCTATTGCTTTCGCTCCTATCTCTGAGATAAACTTGACTGTAATTATCTGAATAACGGTCTCCCTCTACACTGAAATTATATGATTTTTGAAGAAGCGGAAGAATTGACTGCTGCAGAATTAATCATACTTTTCTGACATTCAATGTTGTTATGAAAAGGAGTCTTTCAGAGTGAAATAATCACTCAGTTTGACAATCTTTCAATAAATCATGGAAAAGGCCTATAAGATTAAGGGGAATAAAAGCAGCAAAACAGACATTAAAGGAAGCAAGCAAACAAACAAACATCTCTCCTGAGTGCTTGTTGACACTTTACTCAAGGGAAATGTTACTTTGCCCGGAGGGGTGTGCTAGCAACATGCCAGAAGTTCAAGAGCCAAGTGACTCTCGTGGCACTGCCTGTGTCAATAGGGAGTAAGGGTGGCAACTGCAAGACTAGGCCCCATATAAAATGCAGCACATCATGGCTCCTCACATTGTTTATATAAACGCATGGTGAGGTCAATTCCCAGGATATGATGCCTCCATGTTTTGTTCTATCCTGTACTGAATATAATACAACACAGCACAGGTGTTGACTCCATTGGTGCTTCGGGGATGAAGCACTCACGGAAAAAAATAGTGGGTGCTCAGCATCCACTGGCAGCTCTGATGATCAGCTCCTCCATCTTCCTCCCAGCACCTCCTGCTCATCCTGATCAGTTGTCCTGCGGTATGCAGGAGTCACTGGGGGGGAGGAGGGGAGGAGTGAGGGCAGGGCACACTCAGAGGAGGGAGTGGAATGGGACAGGGGAAGAACAGGGGCAGGAAGAGGTGCGGTGGGACTTGGGGGAAGGGGAGGAGTGGGGGCAGGAAATGGGGTGGATTGGGAGCCAACTCATAAAGACGGCGCCTATGCAACAAGTACCTGTCACCACATAGGGCTACATCTCTATATTAATGAGAGAAGGGATAGGACCTGAGGTACGAGGCTTCACCTTAGTTGAAGCTGCCCTGCATTTCTATCATGACAGAGCACTGTCTGTTGAAACTTGTTCTTTGTATGAACCATTCAGCCAAATTAAAGATGTGAGCAGCTATTGGGCAGGGATAACCTTAACTTATGCAGGACCAGAAGCAAGAGTTGGGGCTCCAAGCTACCATTTCAACAAGAAATCTGAGCAGAATTTTTGGATCTTCTCTGGAAACATCTCCAGATGTTGTTTCCACAAAACACAACCTATCTCCCCAAGAGGTCACTTGCACTGATTGTGCTCAAGGAAAGTATCTGCCACACTCATCATACTTTGATGACTTCTGACTTAATTTTTTATCTAAACAAGATGTGTCTTTCCTGTGTGTTGAAGCTACAGTAGAGACTTCCAAGGTGCAAGTAAATGGCCTGCAAATAGTAACAGTTCCTTCTTAGCAGAATATTTTATATTTTCAATTAGTTGTCAATTGCTCTTAAAAGCTACAACAGAGCTTTCAGATGAAGCACCCTTTGAAAGCTTCAAGGAAGTGACGAGAAAGAAATACTATGAAATGAAGTGGTTAAACTCAATGTTTGTTCAACGCAGAGTCAGCACTTCCTATTCAAGGTCTCCCTAATTACCCTGGGGATCAAAGAATTTTAAGTGATTGGCTGTTCATTCAAAGTGCTAATAGATGATCACTGCCCCCACCAGCTTTAGTGTGGCACACTCATGGGCTTGTCATTTCCTGCACAGAGGGGCAAGATACATTTTAAATCCTTTCATTTCCTTAGGAGGCTCTTTTCAAGTGTCAATCTATGGAAAAAAAATGAACAATTTATATATAAAGGCGTCCTGGCTTATCAAAGAAACTGCCTGCTTATGTATAATCTATAATCTTCTCCCCACACTTGCGCCAATGAGAAAGCAGAAGAGGAAGTCGAAAGATGAACCTCAGCAACATTTTGCTGCTGTTAGGCAGCTTACTGCACTTGTGCAGCTTATTCCAGTCCCACAGATGCTAGTAAATTTGGTGTTATACATGCTCAGGCTTTCCTCAGTAAAATAATATTTTTCCTTCCAGATTCCCTTTATGACAGAGGCCATATTAATATATATATATATTACTGAGATTTCTTCACAATCAAAGTCAATTATAATATGGTCCCACCGTACCTCTAAATAGTGTTTTAATTTGCGTATAGAATATAAGCAATAGAAATTTCCCATTGGAGTATTCACTTCAATTAGCGAAATGAGCACAGACAGGGGGCTTCCAACCCTGCTTTGCAACTACTAAAATTCTGGGTCAGCCTGTTACACATGATATAATTTCACATATACCATTTCATTAGGCACTTATAATTGCTGAACCCTAATTGAAGGAATGTAATTCACCAAGTTAAATCAGCTACAGTTCAGCAGTTATTTATTATTTGTATTGTGGTAGCATCTATGAGCCCCAGTCACGGTTGTGATAGATGTGGTACAATCACAGAACAAAAAGCAGGTCCCTCTGATCCAGCAAAGGACTTTAAGCACATGTTTAATTTTAATAACATCAGTAGTTCCACTGACTTCCAACAGAACTACTCTTGTGCTTAACTGAATCAGGATGACATGCTCAGTAACTCACATACTGAGCCTTAAAACCCAGTACTTTCTGCCACAGAATCATAGAATATCAGGGTTGGAATAGATCTCACAAGGTCATCTAGTCCAATCCACTGCTCAAAGCAGGAACAACCGCAACCCAGTAAAGACTTTGTCAAGCCAGTCCTTAAAAACCTCTAAGGATGGAGATTCTGCCACCTCTCTAGGTAACCCATTCCAGTGCTTCACCACCCTCGTAGTGAAAAAGTTTTTCCTAATATCCAGCCTAGACTTCTCCAGCTTAGTGTCAGCTGCAAACTTGCTGATGGTGCAATCCATCCCATCATCCAGATCATTAATGAAGATGCTGAACAAAACCGGCCCCAGGACCGATCCCTTGAGGCTTTATACTGGCTGCCAACTAGATATCAAGCCGTTGATCACTACCCATTGAGCCCAATGATCTAGCCAGCTTTCTATCCACCTTATAGTCCATTCATCCAATCCATACTTTTTTAACTTGCTGGCAACAATTCTGTGGGAGACTGTATCAAAAGCTTTGCTAAAGTCAAGATACATCAAGTCCACTGCTTTCCCCATATCCACATCATAGAAAGCAATCAGGTTGGTCAGGCATGACTTCCCTTGTTGAATCCACGTTGACTGTTCCTGATCACCTTCCTCTTCTCCAAGTCCTGCACCCTCAGTTGCATTAGATCCGGCCCCATGGACTTGTGCATGTCCAGCTTTTCTAAATAGTCCTTAACCTGTTCTTCCACCACTGAGAGCTGCTCACCTCCTCCCCATACTGTGCTACCCAGTGCAGCAGTCTGGGAGCTGATCTTGTCTGTGAAGACCAGGGCAAAAAAAAGCATTGAGTATTTCAGCTTTTTCCATATCATCTGTCACTAGGTTGCCTCCCCCATTTCAGTAAGGGTGCCACTCTTTCCCTGATCACCTTCTTGTTGCTAACATACTTGTAGAAACCCTTGTTACCCTTCACATACCGATAGCTGCAACTCCAACCATACTTTGGTCTTTCTGCTTACACCCCTGCATGCTCGAGCAATATTTTTATACTCCTCCCTAGTTATCTGTCCAAGTTTCTACTTCTTGTAAGCTTCCTTTTTGTGTTTAAGCTCACTGAAGATTTCTCTGTTAAGCCAAGCTGGTCACCTGCCATATTTGCTATTCTTTCTGCAGATTGGGATGGTTTGTTCCTGCACCCTCAATAAGGGTTCTTTAAAATACAGCCAGATCTCCTGGACTTCTTTCCCCCTCATATTAGCCTCAAAGGGGATCCTGCTCATCAGTTCCCTGAGGGAGTAAAAGCCTACTTTTCTGAAGTCCAGGGTCTGTATTCTGCTGCTCTAATTTCTTCCTTTTGTCAGGATCCTGAACTCGACCATTTCATGGTCACTGCTACCCAGGTTGCCACCCACTTCTACTCCCCCTACCAATCCTTCCCAGTTTTTGGGCTGCAGATCCAGAGGAGCACGGCCCCTGTTTGGTTCCTCCACCACTTGCACCAGGAAGTTGGCCCCAAGATTCTCCAGAAACTTCCTGGATTGTCTGTGCATTGCTGTATTGCTCTCCCAGGAGATGTCAGAGTGATTGAAGTCCCCCATGAGAACCAGAGCCTGTGATCTGAAAATGTTTGTTAGTTATCCGAAGAAAGCCTCAACTACCTCATCCTCCTGGTCTCGTGGTCTATAGCAGACTCCCACCATGACATCACCCTTTTTGCTCTCGCCTCTAAGGTTAACCCAAAGACTCTCAACGGGCTTTACTCCAGTTTCATACTGGAGCTTGAGCAATCACACTGCTCTCTTATATATAGTGCACCTCCTCCACCGTTTCTCCCCTGCCTGTCCTTCCTGAATGGTTTATACCCATCCATGAAAGTGCTCCAGTTATGTGAGTTACCCCACCAAGTCTCTGTTATTCCAATCACATCGCAGTTCCTTGACTGTGCCAGGACTTCCAGTTCTCCCTGCTTGTTTCCCAGGCTTCTTGCGTACATGTACAGGCACCTAATATAACTAGCTGATTGCCCTACTTTCTCAGTAGGAATAAGGAGGCCTTCCCTTTTGCACCCTCCTCCCTGTGTTTCCTCCAGGTATCCCACTTCCCCACCTACCTCTGGCCTTATCATTAAGCACATGGAAGTGAAAGTTTCATTATGCAGATGTTTTAAGGGGTCACTTCATTGTTTTAAGGAAACTTAGGAGATGAAGGTGCACTTTATTTTACTTTCTTATCTCTCTCCAAACAAACTTGAAAAAACCAAGCTATTAATGGTGAAAGTTAATTTGGGCAAAAAAACCCACTTTCTCTGTGCAAAAGCCTGGCAAATGGATATTAATGTACTACCTGGGAAAGCTGATTAAATGGATGACACAGCACAATTAATGACACTGGAATTTCCCCACCTCCCTAGAGACCCTGGGCAAAATCCAGCACAGGACTCAAGGAAGCTATAAATCTTCAGTGAATGGTACAGATCAGTGCTAAAAGCTTTCTCAATAACAAAATGTAACACACCTGCCAATCTGTTAATTCCAGCCTCAGAATTAATCCAGCGGACAGAAAACGGCAAAAACCGGTCAAATGCATCCCACAGCATTCTATAAAGAGGCCTACAGCCACCTTTTTAGTTAATTAGATCCCCAAAACAATGTTAAGAGAATGCAAAGTATGCAAAGTCATGAATGTAAAAGGTAGAAAATGTCAGAATTAAGGTTGCCTGTGAAACTTTAATATGGCGCCCTTGTGCATATGCATCATGATAACTGTCTTTAATGACATGATCACATATTATTTTTCCCACAAGAATCCTGATCGGAGGAGCAATTGTAAGGAAAGCCTGCTCAGCCCCTGCATCTCCAAATTGGAGCATACTCAGGCACTCTGTGGAGATGCCACATGTGCAGTCCAGTCATAAATGGAGCACGTTTAGTCGCTTTGTGGCAACAGTCCAGTCTGATTAGCATCAGGCATTGTGAGGGGATGGAGCATGGTCAGTGCAGGTGGAATCTTCCAAGATTTTAGCTACCAGACTCGAAAAGTCTCTACTGAACACGTGTGACCAGAGATTTTTCAGAGGCTTATTATTTTGCCAAATTTGGGCCAATTTTCAGAGAGATGGCAAAAGGCTCATTGCTACCTGTACCGCTTACAAGCAGGTGTGACTTATGGACATCTAAGGTATGTCTACATTGCAGCTGGAAGTGAGCCTCACAGCCTAAGCAGAAAGATTTATGCTAGTTCAAGCCAACCGAGCATAGTAAAAACAGCACTGTGGACATTGCAGCTCTGGTGGAGACGGGGGCTAGCCACCTGCGCTCAGCTACAGGGGGTTGGGCAAGCTTGAGAGCCTTTAGTTGCTGCCTGAACTGCCCTGTCCGCACTGCTATTTTTAACACGCTAGCCACAGCCAAGCTACTGTGCGCCCGTCTACCCAGGCTTAGAGCCTCACTCCCAGGTATAGTGTAAACATACCGTTATAGACCTGATTCTCCACTGCCATGAACTTGATGTCATCATCTACACCTGTGATGGGTGGGTGTAAAATGGTAGCAAATCAGAATGGCTGTGTTTCACACAGGTGAAAGACTATCCATACTTAGATAACTGTGTTTGAGGCCATTTGGGCTATCCTTTTGGTCCCATCTACTCCACAAAATAACTGTCAGAGGAACCAGTTACAATGGGGTTGTCCTGGGATGCGGTCCATGCCGGCCTTTTCCACACTAGCCTCATTTCCCCAAAATGTCCTGTGGTTACTAATACTGGTTCAGCTCCCTGAGTGTTAGCAGTGGAATGAACACTAGATAAATAAGGTGCCAATTCAATTTTTTACCGCTGGTAATCTAACACTGCTTAGGTGTTTTACTTGGCAGTAAAATGTCAGGAGCCACATAAAGTCTTTCCTACACTACCATGTTAGGTGTATTTCTCTAATATTTCCCACCTTTGCTAACAATGGTTCTGCTCCACCTTGTGGAAGAACCAATGTAAGCAATAGTGGGAATTTTTTGAGAAATAACATTAGTATGGGCAAGGGCATTATTTCTCCTGGCACTCTTTAAAAAGATAAAAATAAAGCATCCCTTTTCATTAGATAGTGAAACCAGCCATGCTACAACTGAATGAGGTGGACAATGCACCATACTCCAGCTGTATTATGTACTACCATGTTTGAAACAGGTTTCCATGCACTGCTCCCACCGTCTCTTTAAATTGGGTTGTAGTTAGCATGCTTCTGATCGCAATGTGGATGGGCTTCAGTACAGGGCACGACAAAGTCACGCAAAGAGGTATGTCAGAAAGGCAGGTAATTGGGAGATGGGCTGTTAATTTTTAACTTGAAGATCATGGGCCGTTCCCAAAATAAATCAATTCTGCTCCTTAATCATTCAGGGTATGATTCTGCCATCCTTACGTTGCCTCATGCCTTACTACATAAGTTTTTCAATAAAGTTTAACATGCTTTGTTAGTTACTGCAGGTCACCCCACTCTGGGTCAATACATTAGTTCTGGTCAGTTACATAGAATGTCACCCCTACTCTCTTCGTGGAGCTGGGGTTATGGTTCAAATGATCACTCTCAGAACAGGAATCCCCTATTCTCCTCCTACTTCAAACTTTCACTTTGTCTCTCCTTAAGGCACGAAACACAGCCCTCCTCATGGAGCTGGTAACTCAGACCTCTATTCCTAGGCCAGGAGTCCCCACCTCTCCTCCTTGGAGGTAGGCTGTAATTTTACCAGCTGTAGAGCCTCAGCCTGCTTCTCTTTTAGGTGGCTCTTTTCCTGTAATTAGTGCTCATTTCAGTAGGCTGTCTTCTCCTGCTACCAAGGAGGAGGTAGCATATATGCTGGTTCTTTAAAGCTCATCTCAGTTGGTTGGGTGAGATGAGAGCATTGCCCTGTCCCCTCTGCAAGGCTAATGGTATCACACATGTAAAGACCAGTGATGGGATCTCCTCCTCAAAACCACTTATTTGGGGGATTGTTTCCTCTCTCTACCAATATCTTCTAGGTCCTGGTATATACATCAGGCCTTCCAAAATTCTAAAGGGCCATGCCACTTGCTGGGGTGGGCTGACCTCTAGGCACCACACTACCCATAGAATATTAGGGTTGGAAGGGACCTCAAGAGATCATCTAATCCGACCCTCTGCTCAAAGCAGGACCAACCCCAAATCCCTAAATAGCCCCCTCAAGGATTGAACTCACAACCCTGCGTTTAGCAGGCCAATGCTCAAACCACTGAGCTATCCCTCCCCCCATCACAAAGCCCAATAGAAATTTATACCAAACCCTGCATATAAGGTTTTGAAGATATTTTGTTATTTATAGTAGAAAATGAAGGCGGCCGGAGGGTAGGGGGAGGAAGAATCACTGAACTCTAATTCAGGAGTATTTTTTAGTGTTACTGACATCCTTATCTGAGTCTATTATTATGACCAGTTACCCCCGCACCAACGTATCATGTTTAAAAACAGTGAAAGAAAATCCATTATGGGAAATGTTTCTTTCTCTCTCTTCTTAACTGTAACTGAATCACGTTATTCCCCAGTAATCAGTATGAAATAAAAACACAGACCTGAAGAGAACTCCTTTCAGGAGATATTAAGACCTGTAAAACTGATTCCTCTTCAGCGTTCATGTGCAAAGGTCAGTCTGAGCTGTGAAATGAAGAGTCTGCCGGCATGTCTGTGTCACTGTCATAAAGGCTGCGCCAGCACTCATAGTGTCAAGTGTGCATTTTTCAGGGGCGGGGGGAGGTAGTACAACTATAAAAACTCACTACACTTAAATGTTACTGACCAAATCTGAGAGTCCATTTCCTTTCTTTTAATGCAAGAGGAGGAAATTACATTCAGGTAACCTCTTTTATTAAACAATCCTAAACCCAAGGGTGGATTAAGCATGAAAGGGGCTGATTTTCATGTTGTGACACTGACATGTGGTTTCATAACTTTTAAGGCCTAAAAGGACCATCATGATCATCTAGTATGATGGCCTTGTCATAACCTAGTCCCAGATTTGGACCTTAGCGTCCAAAATATGGGGGTTAGCATGAAAACCTCCAAGCTTAGTTACCAGCTTGGACCTGGTACTGCTGCCACCACCCAAAAAATTAGAGTGTTTTGGGGCACTCTGGTCCCTCCGAAACCCTTCCCTGGGGACCCCAAGACCCAAACCCTTGAGTCTCACAAAAAAGGGAAATAAATCTTTTCCCTTCCCCCCTCCAGGTGCTCCTGGAGAGATACACCGAAGCAACCTCCGTGAATCTAAGCAGAGGGAGTCCACCCTCTGTAATTTCAGTCCTGGAAACAAAAGCACTTTCCTCTTTACCCAGAGGGAATGCAAAATCAGGCTAGTAAATCTAACACACACAGACCTCCCCCTGATTTCTTCCTCCCACCAATTCCCCGGTGAGCTGCAGACCCAATTCCCTGGAGTTCCCCAGTAAAGAAAAACTTCAACAGGTCTTAAAAAGAAAGCTTTATATAAAAAGAAAGAAAAATACGTAAAAATGGTCTCTCTGTATTAAGGTGACAAATATAGGGTCAATTGCTTAAAAGAATATTGAATAAACAGCCTTATTTAAAAAGAATACAATTTAAAGCACTTCAGCAACTATAGACATGTAAATACAAAAGAACATATAAATTCCTATCTGATTTTTGGTACTCACAACTGGGAAACAGAAGATTAGAAAGCAGGAAACAGAAAAACTTCTTATCGGAGAGAGCATACAGGCAGAAGACAAAGAACTTAGACACACAATTCCCTCCACCCAGAGTTGAAAAAAATCCTGTTTCCTGATTGGTTCTTTGGTCAGGTGGTTCAGATTACTTCTTTTTAGGTGAAAGAGACATTAACCCTTAGCTATCTGTTTATGACAGGCCTGCACAGTGCAGGCCACAGGACCTCACCCACCCGCTCCTGAAGTACAGAAATAACCTCTGGCTGAGTTTCACAATGTCACCGTGCAAACACCAAGCTCATTGGGATCTTTATGGCTCTTGATTAGCCAGAGACTTGACAGTTTTGAGCTATTTCTAAACAGAAACCATCATCTCTACTATGTCTGTGCACGGAATTTTTTACTGCCTGTATAACAGGGGTAAGGGGTGGAGGGAGGGACGGCATTTTCACATCCTCATGTTATGTATGTATATATTTTCTAATTTGATCATTAGCAATGAGCCTCTCTTTTATAGCTAAGAATTAGCAAGGGCCCATTGCATTCACAAAAATAATTGCTTGCACACACACATACTCATTAAGCAAAAACAAGTCATTTCACAAGGCTCTAGCTATTGCTGATATTGGGACAAACTGTGTTCTCGGTTATACTGGTGAAAACTGCACTATGCATTGTTTTTCACTCTCAAGTGTGATGAGAGCCTCATATTGATGTCATGTGTCATAATAATAAAAAGCTACAGAGGCTAAGCATGGAAAAAACCTTTTGCCATTCTCCACTACATGTTCTGGGCTAACTAAACCTTACTCCACTTCAAAATGCTCAGGCTGTCTGCAGACATAGGATCTGATTCTCCACTGCCTTGCACCTTGACTAGTCATTTAGGCCTGGTTTACACTGGGGGTGGAGTGGGGGTCAATCTAATTTGCACAACTTCAGCTATGTGAATAACATAGCTGAAGTTGACGTACTTAGATTTACTTACTGTGGTGTCTTTACTGCTGAGGCTCCCCCATTGACTCCGCCTGTGCCTCTCGCTCGGAGAGCGCTCAGCAGTTGATTTAACGCGTCTTCACGAGACGTGATAAATCAACCCCTGCTGGATCGACTGCTCCGGAGTTAAGTGCATGGAGTGAGTTTAAAATGCTATGAAATGAAAATCATCCTTGCATTTACGCTGTTGGCAGTATTTTGCATTCACTTTGCTCAGGTATAAATGATGACACAAAGGTCCATTGTTTTTTAACTGTATCATCTGAATTCTGAGCAGGTCCTGAAAAATGAGTGGCAGTAATAATATGGTACAGATAGCTTACAGTGGTTTAGCTGTTGCGTTAATCTGGCTCCCATAAGCTGGCCTTCTTACATTTGTTTTTAGAAGACTGGTCAAAAATATCACTCTGAACTGCCTCCTCCTAGCATCTGCAATCAACTGCCTCCTCCTAGCATCTGCAATCAACTAGGGGAAAAACAACTGAGGAAAGTTGGCAGTTTTTCAAAGGGACGCTATTAAGGGCCCAAAAGCAAGTTATTCCGATGGTTAGGAAAGATAGAAAATGTGGCAAAAGACCACCTTGGCTTACCCTTGAGATCTTGCGTGACCTACAAAATAAAAAGGCGTCATATAAAAAATGGAAACTAGGTCAGATCACGAAGGATGAATATAGGCAAATAACACAGGAATGCAGAGGCAAGATTAGAAAAGCAAAGGCACAAAATGAACTCAAACTAGCTATGGGAATAAAGGGAAACAAGAAGACTTTTTATCAATACATTAGAAGCAAGAGGAAGACCAAGGACAGGGTAGGCCCACTGCTCAATGAGGAGGGGGTAACAGTAACGGGAGACTTGGAAATGGCAGAGATGCTTAATGACTTCTTTGTTTCGGTCTTCACTGAGAAGTCTGAAGGAATGTCTAGTATAGTGAATCCTTACGGGAAGAGGGTAGGTTTAGAAGAGAAAATAAGGAAAGAGCAAGTAAAAAATCACTTAGAAAAGTTAGATGCCTGCAAGTCACCAGGGCCTGATGAAATGCATCCTAGAATACTCAAGGAGTTAATAGAAGAGGTATCTGAGCCTCTAGCTATTATCTTTGGGAAATCATGGGAGACGGGGGAGATTCCAGAAGACTGGAAGGGGGCAAATATAGTGCCCATCTATAAAAAGGGAAATAAAAACAACCCAGGAAACTACAGACCAGTTAGTTTAACTTCTGTGCCAGGGAAGATAATGGAGCAGGTAATCAAAGAAATCATCTGCAAACACTTGGAAGGTGGTAAGGTGATAGGGAATAGCCAGCATGGATTTGTAAAGAATAAATCGTGTCAAACTAATCTGATAGCGTTCTTTGATAGGATAACGAGCCTGGTGGATAAGGGAGAAGCGGTGGATGTGATATACCTAGACTTTAGTAAGGCATTTGATACAGTTTCGCATGATATTCTTATAGATAAGCTAGGAAAGTACAATTTAGATGGGGCTACAATAAGGTGGGTGCATAACTGGCTGGATAACCGTACTCAGAGAGTAGTTGTTAATGGCTCCCAATCCTGCTGGAAAGGTATAACAAGTGGGGTTCCGCAGGGGTCTGTTTTGGGACCGGTTCTGTTCAATATCTTCATCAACGATTTAGATGTTGGCATAGAAAGTACGCTTATTAAGTTTGCGGACGATACCAAACTGGGAGGGATTGCAACTGCTTTGGAGGACAGGGTCAAAATTCAAAATGATCTGGACAAATTGGAGAAATGGTCTGAGGTAAACAGGATGAAGTTCAATAAAGATAAATGCAAAGTGCTCCACCTAGGAAGGAACAATCAGTTTCACCTATACAGAATGGGAAGAGAATGTCTAGGAAGGAGTATGGCAGAAAGAGATCTAGGGGTCATAGTGGACCACAAGCTTAATATGAGTCAACAGTGTGATACTGTTGCAAAAAAAGCAAACATGATTCTGGGATGCATTAACAGGTGTGTTGTAAACAAGACACGAGAAGTCATTCTTCCGCTTTACTCTGCGCTGGTTAGGCCTCAACTGGAGTATTGTGTCCAGTTCTGGGCACCGCATTTCAAGAACGATGTGGAGAAATTGGAGAGGGTCCAGAGAAGAGCAACAAGAATGATTAAAGGTCTTGAGAACATGACCTATGAAGGAAGGCTGAAGGAATTGGGTTTGTTTAGTTTGGAAAAGAGAAGACTGAGAGGGGACCTGATAGCAGTTTTCAGGTATCTAAAAGGGTGTCATCAGGAGGAGGGAGAAAACTTGTTCACCTTAGCCTCCAATGGTAGAACAAGAAGCAATGGACTTAAACTGCAGCAAGGGAGATTTAGATTGGACATTAGGAAAAAGTTCCTAACTGTCAGGGTAGTTAAACACTGGAATAGGTTGCCTAGGGAAGTTGTGGAATCTCCATCGCTGGAGATATTTAAGAGTAGGTTAGATAAATGTCTATCAGGGATGGTCTAGACAGTATTTGGTCCTGCCACGATGGCAGGGGACTGGACTCGATGACCTCTCGAGGTCCCTTCCAGTCCTAGAGTCTATGAGTCTATGCACTTTTTAAAATAAGTCACAGATCATGGGCCAGATTCAGACCTGATGTAAGTAGCTGCAAATCCATGTTGTTGCAACCACTTTTATGGGGTCTGAATTTGGCCAGAAATATAGACGCTTCTTCGAAAGCGTGGAAGCAATAGCTTTAAGGTCTGTCATGATATGACAAAATTGCTAAGTAGGACTTTTACAGATACTGTGTTGATGAGGGTAATATAATAAATACATAGATTTATCAGAAATTAGAAATAATAAAAATTGGAAAAAAAGGGGAATAGTTACCAATCAACATAAATCAGAAGTTATGGAAAGCAGAAAATTGATAAGGGAAGCTAAAGAGAGTAGAGGAAAAATCCATGGCTAGCTGGGCTAAGGACAGTAAGGAGCTTTTTAAGTATACTAGGAACAAAAGAAATACCAGTAATAGAATAGACTCACTATTAGATGGAGAAGGTAAAATTGTTAATAATTATTTAGAAAAGGCAGAAGTATTCCATAAATATTTCTATTCTGTATTTGAAAACAAGCAGGATGATGCACTCATATCACATGAGGATGACAAAGTACTTTTCAGTCTATTAATAACTAAAGAGGATGTTACACAAGTTCTACTGGGAACAGATCTTTTTAAATCAGCAGGATCAAATATATTTGGTGGTGACTCGTTTACAGCATATACATACCTTCGTGAGGAGAAAACACTGGGTGCTGAAGAGCTCTTTAATCTAGCTGAGAAAGGCATACCAAGAACCAATGGCTGGAAGCTAAAGCCAGACAAATTTAAATTAGAAATTCAGCATACATTTTTAACGGTGAGGGTGATTAACCACTGGACCAACCTACCGGGAAGTGATGGATTCTCCATCTCTTGACGTCTTTAAATCAAGGCTGGATGTCTTCCTGGGAGATATGCTTTAGTCAAGCACAACTTATTGGACTCAATATAGGGGTAACTGGGTGAAATTCTATGGTCTGTTATATACAGGAAATCAGAATAGTTTATGTAATGGTCTCTGTGGCCTTAAATTCTGTGAAAAGCCCATTGTAGATGGATCCATTGAAGAAGAAGGGAGTCTTTCCACTGATTTCAGTAAGCACTGGATCAGGCTCAATGAGATGTGCTTAATCAGCATTCTTCCCAGTGTACTTCTGAAGGGCTGTTGACTGTTTCTGCAAGTAGGAATTCAATGCCCTGGTTTCAGAACTTGCTGCCCTTGCATATTACACTTCCATTTTCATCATTTGTTTTATAAAATGTATTGTTTTTTAGCATCTGGTAAGCAGTTCAATAAGCTTGCATGAAGAGCCCCACAAAAATGTGACTACATGAGCACTGTCAGTTTCCAGTGCAATGATTTTGCAAAACCCAGCTGGGAACGTATGTGGCTTTCATGAACATGGAAAAAGCCAAGGTTTTATCCTTGTAAAACTCTGGAATCTGAGCTATAAAATGAGCATGCATTATAATTATGAAAGTTCAAAGTACTTTTTAGGTTTTATACTTGGAACCATTTGGCTTCTTGGACAACACTTCATTGTTAGATTAATTTTAAAAGATTTCTATATTTGTTGTTTTGAGCTGCTGCTAAAACAGAAGATAATTTATATTTGTTTTTAAGCCATATTTTCTGACAAAGAGATTTTTTTTCATTCAACAGTTTACATACAACCATATAGTTCCTTGACCCAACACTGTTAATGTCAGATTACAGATATTGGTTAGGGCTGAAATAAAGAGAACCATCTATACCAGTGTGACTACAGTTAGCTCTCCAACAACCATCTGAATGAACGAATCCAGCTCAAAGTCAGATCTTGTATCTCTAACACTTTTATTTTAAAGCTGCCATTAAAATATCTCAGCTTCCTATTTCTTGCACTATAAAGCTAACTGTGGCTGCAGTCCAAAGACAAAATGCTAAGCCAAAAAAGAGATGCTCACTGTCTTATAACAAGAAAGACTCTTTCTGGATGTGGAAAGCAAGAAAAAATTTCAATTATAATTATTTCACAATGTGATTAAAGCAGCAGCAGAGGAAGAAAAAGCGTGACGGGAAGGACTGACAATGACTTGCCCTGACAAATTTTTGTCCTTCACTTGTTTCTTCTCCCTAATGATTGCTGCCTTGCTTACAGGTACAGTCCTAAAGTGCAGCCGCCTCTGCTCTCTCTGAGCTAGGGATGTACTGCTCTCATTACAGAGCCTTATGTATTTTATATAACTTTAGGGGGAAGTTGGTAAAGTGACTTACACATTAAAGTGATTCACCCTAGAACTGCCCAGTGGAAACTTCCATTGCCAGATCCTTGCAGGCAGCTTGCTCTTGCTCAGTGCTACTCAACATGTATCTTGTCCTTATTAGACACAGCAACTGCCCTAAGCATTGCTCCTTAATTAGAGCAGAGTATGAAGGAGGGTGGCCCACAGGAAGAAAGGGCTCCAAGTTTCCCCACCATCCTTACTGTAGGACAAAGAAACGTAAGGAGTTCCTCTGAAATGTCTCGATCAAGTATTTTTCAAGGGTCAGTCGATAGCTCCATTTTGATAGCATCTTTCCATTTAGTTACCGTTTTTTTCGTGCCTCCGGTTCCCAGAGGTAATTCACATGGGCAAAATGTGGGGCTCAGGGGTGAGATTATCACCAAGATCACTTAACACCAGACTGAAGGGTCAGTATCCAGTTGATGTATTATGCTTTCAGTTGGACCACTTTCTAGAATCACAACAGTTTTTGTTTGTAAACTTTCCTAGGGCCCAATCCAGATCCTGCTGCAATCTATGGGGACTTTGCCATTGATTTTAATGGGACCAGACAACATGGTTAGAATACTCTGGACTGATTTCAATCTCAGTTGCACCAGTTTTAATGTAAATGAAGTTGGTCCTGTTTAATAACGGTATATGTCAGAGAAGAATTATCTGAAGATAATACAGGAGGTTATGAATTAGAATACTTTAAAAAATATCAATTGTAGTTTGTCTTTGGGAGGTGCTCAGATGCTATGGTGATGGGAACTTGTATGAAAAACTGGAAAGACGGACAGGAACACATTTCATTTAGCCTGTAAGCTCTTTGCTGCAGTGACTGTCATTTATTATATGTCTGTACAACGCTGCGCACAATGGGGCCCAACCTGCTTGTGCTCTTTAGGCACTATAAGTAGGCTTGGAAGAATTCAGTGTTTTTTATAGCTTCAACAGATAATATTGTTGTGTATTTATAAGCATTTGATTTAAAATTTCACACAGTCATGCAAAACTACGGATGTTAAAAATAATGGTTAAAAATGCTTAACTATTTAAATGTTCACATTTGCAGGAAATTGAGGGGAGGGGCGGGAGAAGAGCCCGACAACTATTTAATGACAGTAGACGCTGAGATTCAAAAGTTAAAGCTTTCTAAACCGTTAAAACAAAATCATCATCACCACATGTCAAAATACACACAGTAAGTATCCTTAAATCACATCTGTTTTTACTATTCATTTGCTAATCCATTTATAACAAGCCTAATTCCAAAGTTTAAATAATTGGATTCTGACTCTAAGTAGTTTTCAAGCAGCATTTTTCTCACTTGATTTATCTGTAGATTTCTAATATTTTTTCAATGTGTGTGTTTACAGTAAAGTCAACACTTACTGTAATTTACCAATACAAATCTAATCTAGGTCTAAATATAAGTGTCAAGTATATATACCTGCCCCTGGAAATTTCCACTACATGCATTCGATGAAGTGGGTATTCACCCACGAAAGCTCATGCTCCAATACGTCTGTTAGTCTATAAGGTGCCACAGGACTCTTTGTTGCTTAAATATAGGTGTTATATCACAACAACAGTTGTGGATGAAGAATAATACTACTTGCTATTTTACTGCACCTTTCACCACTGGGTCTCAGTGTTTTGCACACAGTCATTAATTAAATCTCACACTAACCATGAAATAATTGCAGGACACAAATGTTAATTGAATTGTGATGCCAAGTCCCCTGCTCTCAAAAACAGATCACAATGTAGAAAGGCTTTGCCAGAAAGGATCCTTTGGTGTGTTGTTTGTGTCTTTCTTAGCTGAGATTAGATGGAAATAAGGAACGGAAGGCCCTGTAAATTAAATGGAGAAGAGAAACAAAACCCTTAATCCTGGATCAGAAAAGAAAAGTGAAAAAAAGAAAATTAAGGAAATTTATCGGTAGGGCAAAATATTGGGCTACATTTTAGGGTGAGTGAAAGAAAGCCTTAATATCTCAGTATAAACGCAGGCTAAATAAATACAGCACAAGCTGAAGAATGAAGCGTTAGCGGCTTTTCTATTGATCTCAGGTGGTGCCCAGACACCACGGTAATTGCTGTATCAGAAATGCATAGCTAGGATAGCTACAAACTTCGGAAAGCTAAACTGAACTAGGGTTAGTATACAGCATCAAAGGGTCAAGGATAAACTGAGCTCAAATTAGCTTTTGGGACAATCTTTAAACAACAAAAAGAAAGCTGCTTTATAAACACATCACAGTGCTGGAACTGTTTCACTGTTGAAGCCTTTTGCCGGTCATGAGCAAGGCAGCTCTAAGTGAAACAGTGGCTGTAACGAGTTTAAATAAATGGAGAGCTGAAATAGCAGAGCGAGATCTGACTCCAATCAAATGAGTGGCTGTTCTGGCTCTGTATTACATTTTCCATCACTATCTTTAATTTGAATCAAATGTACATCTCTTTTGCTGTTTGTGAAATGCAACCGCAGCACATGCTTAAAATGCAGGAAAATAGCAAGTGCTTTACTACATCAAATTATACATCCATCTGGCCTGGTAACTGGATCAGGAAGATACTTCTTCTGTTTCAGATGAAAGCAACTACTCTTCATCCCTAATTCACTTAGAAGCCAATACTGTCCCTAGTATTTAGCCAAGCAGCTGGTGGCCATAAAAGAGCTGGATAATCTAACAAGACTTTTCCATTTCTAATACCTATGATCTCTATGGGGACAGAATTCTTCCTCCCAAGATGTGGAGTGATAGCAGAGCTTCTCCACAGAGCTGTCCTACCAGACCTTGTTCCTACCACATATTAGAGTTGCCAACCCTCCCGGATTGGCCGGGGGTCTATCAGAATTGGCCTCAATCTCCCGGGGGCTAAAAGTCCGGTGGGTGGGATGGTGCAGCGCAGCAGGGCTAAGGCAGGCTCTCTACCTGCCCTGACTCCGCGCAGCTCCCAGAAGCAGACGGCACGCCCGGCTCCTAGGTGTAGGGGTGGCCAAGAGGTCTCCATGCACTGCCCCCACCTCGAGCGACGGCTCCGTAGCACCCATTGGCCGGGAACCCCTCAGCCCCAGCCTGGAGCCCCTTCCTCCAACCCCAACGCCCTCATCCCCAGCCCCACCCCAGAGCCTGCATCCCCAAATGGATCCTTCAGCCCCTCCCACACCCCAACCCCCTGCCTCAGCCCGAAATGCCATTCCACACCCTGAACCTCTCATTTCTGGCCCCACCCTGGAGCCTGCACCCCCAACAGGCAGGGGCATGCGGGATCCCCAAATTCTATTCAGTTACTGCACAGTAGAACCAGGCTTGTTCCAGTGCAAGCAAAGCCTTCCACGCCTGAAGAAAAAGAGGCAGGATGTGGAGTTTGGCCACTTGTGCTTTTTTGTACATGGGAGAAAAAAATTCCTTCCTGACACCCCCCGCCACCAGCTACACAGTTTAATACTCTGGAGCACAGGATTTGTTCATCCTTGTTACTGCCGTACCTTGTATAATTGAAAATAGTACAAACAGTCCCCAAATGAACAATTTCTGTTAAAATTACAGCCACAACATGGGTTTCCATAACCTCCAGGAACATCAAATTTGCAGATTAGTTACAGGCTGCCTAAAGAAGTCTTTCATTCAGTAGCTCTGATTTCACTGCCCTTGCAGTTTTTATGTTGCAGCCTTGACCTAATACAGTTTCTCTTTGGCATGTGCCGCTTACAAGATCAGCCTGTGAAAAGTCTTCGGGATCTGGATATAAGGCTCTTCCTTTGCATTAGCTGTCAGTGCACGCAGTGCATTGCTATTGGTGTGCATTGTTGCAATTGACTTAGTGTAGTCTCTATGAATATTTGAAAAGATAGTAGAAAGTGAATTTAAAGCTGGTTAATTCCAATGAAAAATAGCCTCTGATGCTTAATAGGCTTTTTTCTATTTTGTTTGCCATTATCTCTCAAGACCAGTGATTCAATCCTGCAAAAGCTTCAGCTACATCACAATGTTTACACATGCTGCGGGTCATTAAGTTTAGATGGACTCTTGCTTCTTTCCCAATTGCCTCCCACTCCCAGATCTTTCAAATGAAAGAACAGCAAGATAAATAAGCCAAAGACTATTAAAGAGCATAAACTCCTTGGTAAAATGGAAATACACCTTTCAAAAAGGTCCAAATGGCTCTTTGTTTTCATGCTGATCGATATATCCGTCCATCCATCCCAGACCTAAGCAAGAGCTCTGTGTAAGCCTGGAAGCTTGTCTCTTTCACCAACAAAAGGTGGCCCAATTAAAGATATTATCACAGCCACCTGGTCTCTCTAATATCTGTCTGTGTGTCTGTTTTGTATTGCTGCACATCACCATTGTATCTGAGCCCCCTTCACATAAAACGTATTGGCAATAGTGAAGTGTCCCTGGTGGAGTTCATGAAAATATCTTTAATGAAGTCTCTGGCTCATTTTAGGTTAAGAAAACTCTGCTTGAGGTAGTTTTTTTGTTTTTGTTTTAATTTGAACGGAGGCATTCTGGTGCACTACCTTCCCCGGTGGACTGGAGCATTAGTATCAACTGCTAGGTGGATGGAAGAGAATTAAACTCCAAATCACTGCCAAGGGCCCTGAACCGAAGCTTACTCACTTTAATAGGAGTTTTTCCATTGACTTCAACTTCTTTGGGATTGGGCCAATGGTCATAAAAGAGAATTTCCATAATAATTTAACTAGCAAGAGCCAGTGGCAACTGGCCAAGTTATCAACATTCACTAGACATAATAAGGGCTATATTTTGCCATTCTTACTCATGTTCAACAATACCTTAACAATTCAAACAGTCTCAGGGAAATCAATAGGAGTAAGATACTACTCAACATGAGTAAGGACATCTGAATACTCTGACAAACAAATACCGAAGTACATAAACATCAATGATGTAATAATAAATAAGCACTTATTTTGTAAACAGACCAGAAAATAAAAAAAATATGCATTGTTATTAAAAATGTCATAATTTTGATCAGGATACAATCCATCTTGTCAGAAGTTGATCAAAGTAAATTTTTGGGGGGCAGGTGATACAATTCTTATCTGCAACTTGACAGGATGTTAAAAATAATTACAAACGAAAAGGTTATTCATAATTTTTAAATGAGTTAATTAGTAAACCCAGTCAGAGTCTCTCATTACAGTAATTAATAATTGATTATACTTGAAATTAAACACAATTTTTCATCAAAATCTAATTAAATAACTGCTTTTTTGCCTGCTGATTAAATCATTGGGCCTGGCAGTGATACTCTTTGTTAAATATGTTTATGCTGTACTGAACCGATGAATTTTATTTTTAATAATTGATAGTTCCTTTAGAAATTAGCAATAATGACCCATAATTACAACAGTTCAACCTGATCAGCATTCCTGGCACCTTGCCAGCCACACACAGTGCTTGGCAGATGCCACAAGAGTCATCCAATGGGAAAAAAAGGACCTAAGCATAACCCATGGACATAATTTTCTAACCATATTAACTATGAACTAAATCAAAACTGCTGGAAAAGGTTTCCGAACAGGAGACCATTAAGGGGCAAGTCAGCCTTCCAGACCTGTCTGTAACACAGCAAAGTGTATATACATCCACAGTCATAATTAATGGACACCAAAGTTTTAAGTGAGCTATGAAGAGATACTCTGACACAGAGAGATAATGTCCAATGGAACCCTGTTCAGTGCATAAGGAGAATGCTAGATAACTGAGACAGACAGGCTCAAACATAAGTAGCAAATGATGAAAACTGACTTTACATTCCATCAAACAGTTACTGATTTAATGCTGGTTAATTAATCATTTCTGCTTCTATTATAGCAAGCACAAAAGTGACCGAAGTATAATACGAGTCAGTAGTGGAAAAGATTCAGTCAGTAAAGCAGCACACATAAAGGGAACACGGTGAAACTGATCAGTGGTGGTAACTGTAGTAATAATTATACACATATGAAATGAAAGCGAAAAATCTTTCAATCCACGTAAAGATTTGCTAGTTCTAATCGCAATATTTTACAGATCTTTAGCCTACAGGAAGTTACAGTGAAATCAAAGACAACAGCTTGTTTGTGCCACACAGAACAGGCTCTTTCACCTGTGGCTACACAACAGTTTGTATCATTGCCATTTTAAAAGAGGAATCTATCAGAGAACCTATATATACTAATACCAGGTTTATCAGTAAAGGAGGAAGAGAAATGAAAGGTAATATCTAGACCTTAGAAGTTGAGGAATACTATTCTCACCTTAATAGTTCAGTTGCTCCTTGCAATAAGCACTGGAAACCTTAAAAATCCAGGAAACCAATTGCAGACAAAACTCAAACAAAAATGTCATTGCACAGCTGCAACAGGACAACAAATTTTCCAGATCTTCTGTATTTCAAAGTTAATTTATTCCACTAACCCTCAAAATATTGGGCGAAAGTCCTGAACTACTTCCTCAGCCTACTAAAACTCCCAGACTGTTCTCCTCATTCATGCAATTAGTTCCATTAATTTCAATAAAATTACTTGTGTAAGACAAGCAACATTTAGCTCCGAGACAAGTGGAGATTTTCCCGGAGTAAGAACAGAGCCAACATTTCAGGATTTGGAGTCTGACTCGGCTCCCACTGACTTTGATGGGAGCACAGTCAGGATCCCAGTCTTGTTACTATGCTTTACTGTAGGAGGGATTGTCTCATTCTAGCTGATTCCAACACTTTCTTGAGCAGAAAAGGAACAATTCAAACTCTTTACATAATGCATAAGGAACAGGTTCTATTAAACCTTGATGGTACTATTTAATGAAATGAGCCCCACATTGCAACACCCACCAAAGTCAATGGGCTTACATGGGTTTCAGGGCTTGTCAAAGAGTTAGTGCACAGCAAGCTGGTGGGTAAATCCACAGTGCACCAGCCTGCTGCGCACTAATGATCCACGTGGACCCAGCAACTGCACATTAAAAGTGCCCTAGTGCACACTGACTTGCTGCTATTTGAGACTGGAATTCGTCAAAGCACACTAGAGAACTTTTAGTGCGCAGTTGCATAGTCCATGCAGCAAGTTAGCGCACAGCAGACTAGGGTGTTGTAGATTTACATCTCAGCTTGCCACACACTAACTCTCCATCTAGACAAGCCCCAAGAGGCCTTACTTGTTAGTTACTATGGGTGTAACCAACTTGGTCTTGCAGTTCCCAAATGTTAGCAGCACTGGTGCTGAGGGTAGAGGATAAAAAGGCTGAAAAGTGGAATATGCTTACCGATAAAATAAGCAAGCAGGATCACTAGCGTGACTGAGATGATAATGGCACTCAAAGCAGCACATTTCCAGTTACAGTACTTATAGGGTTTCTTCAGATTAAAGGCAGGCCTAGAGAAGGTACTTCTGGGAAGGGGTCTTGGGGGAGGAGAGTACACAGTGCTGGACGTCAGGGGATATCCCGGCGACGTTGTACAAAAGAGGGGAGAGCTGCCTCCGGGTTTAAACAGGAAGTGCCTGAGGGAAGAAAGACAAAGAGTAGGTGACTCTTCACGAAAATAAAAGCAGAGGCAGAATTCAAAGCTTAAGGACGGTGGGGCTGTTTCCGGAGTGAAGAAAGCAGCTTCACACAATGTTTTGTAAATACATGGATGCCATGAACAGAAGACAAGTCACACAGAGTAAAGGAAAAAAGTCACAGCGCCAACAATACTGCAGAGAACACTTCGACAGAAAGAGATGTCTCCACAGGAAAGCTCACATTACAGTGAAATGAGAGATCCCAAGCATAGCTAGGACAGATCAGTTCACTCAAGCAGGACTGAGGGCCTGATCCTGCTCCCAGTGAAACTTTCAACTGAATTTTAATGGGAGCAAGTTGGAGGTGGGGGAGAGCATGAAAATTTATCCAAACATACTGATTGCTGCAAGGGAGCTTTGTTTGTTTGTTTGTTTTTTGCTGTGTGGAGATGGGGACAAGGGAGTCCTTTCACGGTGCCAAAATTGCCAGAATGTTCCCAGTTTTCCATCCCAATAATTTTGACGGCAGCCATATTTTAGCCTAGTTGTTTTATGGGAGACAGTAATGTAAGGACACTGAGCATGTCTCACTAAAGTCAGAGGAAAGAATCCCATTGACTTCTATGGGAGTTGGGTCAAACTGTAAATGAAAATTCCAATTTTCAGGAAAAGCTCTTGAGACCTTTAAGGCACCGGAATCCCTCTATTCCTGGATTTTCTTCAGGAGTGAAGGGACAGGAAGGAGAAACAGTGGTAGCTTGGGTGGTAGGCCTGATTCTCCTATCTCTAGACCAGGATAAATCAGGAGTAATTCCACCACTGTGGGATCAGAATCAGGCCCAATGCACCTAGTATTTTTAGTCATGATTTTATGAGCTAGATCCTGAGCAGTGATAAATCAGTGTTATGTTGGTTTATGCGAGTCGAGCATGTGGCCCGAGGTTTCCATCTCAAAGACACACGTAATAATAGGGACGAACTCTCACATGCAGAAACATTGCTGCGAAGAAAAGTCATGGAACAATTTGTGTAGTATAAAGGGGTGTGGATTTTCTTTCAGAACAATGTTTATACTACTTCTGGCAAACCCGTTAATTAACTGTACAAAATAACGGTTGCTAGAACATAACTCATTATTTCCACTATTCATCTATGTTAAAACTTTAATTCAGCAGCAGCGTCTCCACTATTAATTCATTTCTTTGCTTTATTTAGCTACAGATTTATTTGGTCCTCATTGAAGAGGCATCTGCAGTGTACAAATATAACAAGCAGTATTGCAGCTGATGATGATTATTTAATTAGGAAACCACTAACACACAGCATGTCATACAGGTTCGGTGCAATGTGTAATCTTCTTAGAAGCAGTTTATAACTTAAAAAGTATATAATCAAAAGTTAAATTTAAAAAGTGATGGTTATCATCAAAATGGGATGTTAAATCAACACCAAAGGCCTGGGTTTAAAGAAATGCCCTATCATCGCTGCTATCAGTGTCAAAAAGATACTTCTGTACCTTTGTAAGGCAATGAACCTGGAAAATATCAGTTTAACATTTGCAGTACTGTTCAGCCAGCCTCATAATAGTTTAAAGTTTTCACTGAAATGCAAGTAACATTAGTTCAAAAAGGACTGTAAATTGCTACAGATACATCTTATTAGTGAAATGATTTTCAAAATAGCAAAGAAAGCCAATGAGATGCTATGGATCATCAGCATATTAATGAGGGTCCTATTAATATGTACAGAATACTGTGCTCCAAGCTCAGGAATCTCATTTTTTAAAGCCATCTTAGAAGAGGTAAAAAAATGGCATTGCCCTTAAAACATCATTGAAGTGACAAATGCTTTCATGCAAAGATCATAATGGCTGTACAGTAAACAGAAAGACCACATAAGTGTCACATACCCATCATTGTAAGCACCATCATGTCGGGAGGAGGTGAGAATGTCCATCTCAATGAGGTTGTCCTGCAATGTCTCTAGGAATGTCTGCTTTGCTATGTTTCTACATACATATGGAAACATGAATGAAGCCAGTGAGTCATGCATCTATGAAGTGTGATCGTATAAACCACAATGGTTATAGTGCAGTTGTGCATGGAATTAGAATGATGGACCATATATTTATATGTATAAGATAGAACACATATACATATACATATACAGCATTTAAGAATGTTCACTTCTAAGTATTGCTTATACACACATATATGAACGCATACACATCCCTGTGTGCATATATATAAAGTCAAGGGTTTTATGTCTATGTACATTCTTTATTATTTTGCTGACAGTGCAGAAAAATATGTATGAAACGTTCTGATCTGCTGGAATTAAAAGACTAAATCTTAATTTAGCAAAGCTGTACTCCAATAATGAGTGTGCATCAGTGTCAGTTTCTGTGCAAAGACTGAATGCACTACCCAAATACCATCAATACCATGGTTCCATCTTGTATGATCACTAAGGTTAAGATTTTGTCATGGTTATTTTTAGTGAAAGTCATGGACAGGTCATGGGCAATAAACAAAAATACATGGAAGCCGTGACCTATCTGTGACTTTTGCTGCTGCAGTTCCATGGTTTCCCTCATCACCGGGGTGGCTGAGAACTGAGGGGTTGCCCCTCCGCCAGTGGTGGTTTGGAACTGCTGGGTGACCATATTTCCCAAAAAGAAAATGGGACACCCCCAGCCGCTCACCCGAGGCATTCCCCTCCCCCATGAGAGGGTGTCGCCCGTCGCTGGAACCCTGAGAAGGGCTCCCACAGGACTCTGTCACCTGTCTCTGGAACCCTGCCAGGGCCCCACTGGCTACCAGCTCCAGAGTCCTACAGCCCAAGGGGCTGAAGCAGAGACTGTCAGGGAAATCTCTGGAAATCCTTAGTCATTACATATCTCCAGCCAAGCACTTAACCAGATGAATTCTCTGTTTTGTTTAAATCCTTACTTTGCACTTTGAATTGGGTAATTAACAACTGATTTATTCTAATCTTCTTACTTATTTTAGTGAGGCAATGTTAGTCTGATATATAGAAGTTGAGATATCTGGGTTTTGCTCCACATGCATATTTTAAATAAACATTCTCTCAATTACTGAGCGGCAAAAACTGGACTAAGTTATCTGTAATTCTCATAATGGATTGCTGGTGGTGGATAGCTTAAATAAATGGCACCTCAGTCTGAAATAACCTGGTTTGGGTTTTGAAAAAAGTCTTGCCCCTTCCCAGTTTTGTTTGTACATATATGGAGATCAACCAAATCCAGAGTCATATATCCTAAACTCCTTGATACTTTTGGTTGGAGGGATTGAGAGTGACCCAAGCCAACCACTCAACTTTAAATGTTTTATAATTACATTTGGAACTTCTGTAGCACCATCAAGGATCTCAAAGCTCTTTACAAAAAGACTGAAGTCTCAGTTTACAGAAAGTGAGGCACAGACAGGGGAATGTGCCCAAGGTTCTACAGTCGGTCAGAGACCTCCTGGCCTGCAGCCCTGTGCCACAAGAACATCCTTATCTTTTGCAAAATCAAATCCATCCCTGATTTTGCCATTCTCTATTTTCAAACATCAAAAGTAAATCTGAGTCTGCATCTTGAAACGTCAGTAAATTCCCAAGCCAAGACTAAAGAAGAGAAACACATCAGCACAGTGACACTTTATCACTTATGCAGGATTAAGGGCTTACAGGATATGAGAGGCATGTGGTGAACTCTGTCACAAAAGATGTATTCAGGTAGCAGGCTATACCAAGGGAAACTTCAGTACTGCTGCATTATGCAAACCTCCCTCTATGAAGTGTCCTTAACCTTAGTTTTCATCTCTCCTTCTCGCTAATGCCAGTACTTGTTTAGTTCAAGCCCCTGCCTTTGGTGGCTATGGGCTGCAGTGACAGCACAGATCTGCAGTTGATCCCAGTGACAGAAATGTGATTCATATTCATAGCTTTCAACATGCTTGAGCTGAGACATAGCACTGGAAATATCAACCCATCTTAAAGTATTTACTGCTTCCACTCGTTCCCCAAGAATGCAGGAAAAGTTGAATGTTTCATTCAATGTAATAAAGAAGTTACACCTTGGCTTCCTTGGCAACCTTTCAGAAGTGGTGTGTCGAGTCTTCATTTATTCACTCTAATTTAAAGTTTTGCATGCCAGTAATACATATTAATGGTTTTAGAAGGGCTTTTTCTAGAAGTCTCTAATATAGAACTAAACAACTGTTGTATGTAAAGTAAATAAGGTTTTTAAAATGTTTCAGAAGCTTCATTTAAAATTAAATTAAATGCAGAGCCCCCCGGACCGGTGGCCAGGACCCGGGCAGTGTGAGTGCCACTGAAAATCAGCCTGCGTGCCATGCCATAGATTGCCTATCCCTGAGCTACACACTCGCACACAGAGCCTTTAATGGATAAAAGGCAAGGCATCTAACAATGAAGTAATCAGTAAAGGTTCATGAATAGATAAAATTTGTGTAAATGTGATTCCATGTATTTCAGTTGTGAATTGACAATGAAATGGGAGAGAATATGGGTTATGTGAGCTTCGGATGCATATCAGGAACAGAGCAGCCACACACTGAGCTACATTGGCCATTATTATACAACTGCACTCTTCATTTACTGTGGGCCAGATTCTAGCCCCTTACTTAATCTGCGTAGGGGTTTACTCTGGGTAGATTTGCTCATTCTGGAGTAAAATCCTGACTCAACATGAGTCAAGGAGGTATAACCTGGTCCTTGGTGCTTACAGCCTGAAATTCTCTGGGACTACTATTGTCCTGAAGCTACAGCAGTGCCAAACAAATGGCCATCTCAGTTGGCATTTATTTGCTCACTGCAAGGTCACATTTTCCAGAACAGAAAGGAGAGGTCAGAGAAAAAAGGGAGGAATAAAGAGCAGAGAAATCATGGGCAGAAATTACTCACCTGTAAAGATCTCACTGCTGAGCAAAGATGTTTTTATACAATAAATTGCTTTTAAAGCAGCAAAGGAAGGAGAAGTGGAGAAAAGAGAAGTAGAGGAAAAGGAGAGAGGAGTGAGGAAAAAGAAATGAAGAAAAAGAGGGAAGGAGGAGGTGTGAGGAGGGGCTCCTCTTCCAGCAACATATGAAATTCTCATGGACATAGTATTTGTAAGATTTAAGCACCTATACTTGCATTTATGTTAACTTTTGCATTAAACTCAACCTGTCCCCTCCCAACCCTCCACTCTGAACATCCCTAGATAAGGTCATTCAAAAGCTGAACCCAGATCTGAATTCTACTAATAGTCTCAATGTTATTAAAAATCAAAACCAGACACCTTCAAATTTGGGGTGGGAGAGGTTTGCAGTCCAGTGTTGTATACACATTTTCTAGCTTGCGCTGGTCTCTGTTTAAAAGATATAGCTTTCTCTTTATGTTTTCTCTCTGTGCTGGCGAATGCGGAATTACAAAAATGGATATTCAACAGAAATACAGTTCCAGTTTTGACATGAGATTATCACAATACCATATTTCTGTACAAAGGCCTTAATTCTTGGATTAATTTATCTGAACTTGAACTTCTTGCGGTTGAACTTTTTGTGGTTTACTTATTTATTATTCCACTAGTTGCTGATCTTTTTTACCCCTAAGTAGCTAGAATCTCGCAGTGGGAAGAATCTACACAGTTACTGTACATAGCAGGAAGAATTCTGCTTTCAAGTCTGAAGGACAAACCTGAACAACGGTGTCTGGTCTCTCAGAACTCTCTCAGAAGTAAAGCGAAGATCTGTGGATGTCAGAGCTGAGCCACATGGAGATGAGCCACAGGTTACTAATCCTCCATGCAGTGCAGTCTCTCTTTATTATGTTGCCAGTATCTCTACAACATATCTTATTATCCAAATAGTTTGTTTAGTGGGGGAACAATAGTGTCTTGATGCTGTCCAACTGAATTACTAGTCAGCACAGAATCTTTTACATGTTCTTTATTTGGAAAACTCTCAGGTGACACTGGTCATAACCAGACATAAAGGCAATATAATGCTCTTCCAGCTGACGTATCGGAAGCTACATAACTGCACACCAAATAATCTGTTTTCTATACAATGTCAATGTATAGTGTGATGACATCCAGGATCAAGTAACAATGACAGCAGTTTGTGAAGCACGTGAAAGCCTTAACTACATACAAAGACTTCTTCTTGTGGGTAAATTCTAGATGACTAGTCTGGTTAAGAGCAATAATATGAATTCCCCGATATGTCTATGACAGTGAAGTAATATGCAAATAAAACATGCTGCTTCAGGTTTGGAGAGACATTCACCAGACCTATTATGGTGGAGCAGTAGTGATGCTATAATTAAGGATGTGTCAGAGTTTTCAGTTTAACAGGGGGTATAGTCTTGGTTCTAGATACCTGACAGACCACCTCTCTTTCTCTCCATCCATCACTGTAATTGTTAAGATTTCTGAGGCTCGCTCGCTCTCTCTCATGGTCCATGGATTTGGACATTTAGAAGCGTGATGTTTTCAGAGGAGGGCCTTTATCTCTGAGGTTACACCACTGATCCCACAAAGCCAGGTTATTATTTATTTTGGGTATGGCAGCAGGTACCCTCTGACCCCAAGTAGATTTGGTGACCCCATTGTGCTAGGCACTGTAAGTCCACAAAAGACAAGATCTCTCCCCCAAAGGCCTTACAATCTAAATTAATACAAGATGCAACAAGGAAGTGTAACAAATAGCAAGAGGGAAGGGAAAGAGTAAAACCATTGTAACAACATGGTTACATAGGCTAACAATGTGCATAATTTGACTGCGGTGAATCAACTGAAAGGTATTTTCCCCACTTTTATCTTTTTTTAAAATGAGTACAGTCTGCTAGACCTGACTACCATTCAATGTAGCTGTCATTTTTGGCTCAGTTTGTTCTATGAATTATGGCCTTAGTTGATATTAACTATTTTCATACTGTTTATTACAGGGGTTGGCAACCTTTCACACGTGGTGCATCGAGTCTTCATTTATTCAACCTAATTTAAGGTTTCACGTGCCAGTAACATTTTAACATTTTTAGAAGGTCTCTTTCTATAAATCTATAATATATAACTAAACTATTGTTGTATGTAAAGTAAATAAGGTTTTAAATAAGGTTTTTAAAATGTTTAAGAAGCTTCATTTAAAATTAAATTAAAATTCAGAGCCCCCCAGACTGGTGGCCAGGACCCGGGCAGTGTGAGTGCCACTGAAAATCAGCTCACGTGCCGCCTTCGGCACGCGTGCCATAGGTTGCCTACCCCTGGTTTATTATATATTATGTACTCAAATCCCGAGACAGTATGGAAGGAGCATATTTAAAAATAGGTTAGGCCCCCTACATAGCCCTGATAGCTAAGGGCCTGATCCTGGAGTAACCTCACTGAAATCAAATGGACTACTCATAGAAGGATTGCAGAATTGGGCCTAGAATAAGCTATGACATACATTTCCTTAATAGAAAAACAAGTGGTAAAGTTCACTGCCTGAGTATATATGCACCAGAGTTTGTACCCTAATAAAATTACTGCAACTGTGGCCAAGTCACATTTATAGTACGAACATGTAATTCTGTCCTAATCTTTTGGGGCCAGCTTCTTAGTTGGGTCTTAATCAATTTGTCCCTTAGAAATCAATTACCCTGAAATGCCATAAAAATGTTGAATTGGGACATAATTTGGAGGTTCAGAGGTGCCTGCAAACATGGCTCTTACCAAGATAGATCAAAGCATACACCTGCTTTAAAAACAATGTTCTCAGCAGTGCAGCTTTGGTGACTCAACCGAGCAGATTCTGCCCTAGAGTGGATGCACAGCGCTCCCATTGATCTCAGTGAGAGTTCATACAATGGACTGACAAATTTGGCCCTTAGCTTGGCTTTGGGACCTAATAAATGTTATTTTCTGTCTGGAATCTATTCTGATGGGTTGTTCATCCCAACTGAAGCAGTTAAGTGAATTTATATGCCCGAGGGAGGGGGAAAAACAGATATAAAGGTTGAGACCGAAGTGGGGCTTCAGTGGCTCTCTCCTTGGGCAAAGAGAATGGTAGAGCGTGATCTCTGGAGAATGAGGAGGCAATTCTGCAGGCTTAACAGGAGTAGAGGCATCTGCCATCAGGGGAAGTCTTGAGTCTAAACTGCCGAGGAGGCCCAGGTGTGAGGAAGTGGGGCTGAGGAACTATAATGAGCCCCATCTTAGAAGCCAATAGATTTGGTGGGGAAGGCAGAGAATTAGTGAACTGGAAAAATTGTGTGCATGTTTGTTTGTAATAGCCAGTGTGTGTTAGGGCATGTCTACATGGTGAGATAGTGTGCAGCGATAGGTGTAAACTCAGCACAGTAAATGGCCAAGTGGACCCGGCTACTGCACAGTAAAAGTTCCCTACGGCACTTTGATCTACTCTGCTTTGAAACGGAAGTCGATCAAAGCACACTATGGAACTTTCATTGTGTGGTATCAGGGCCCACACAACCAATTAGTGCGCAGCAGGCTAGCACGCTGTGGATTTATACTCCAGCTTGCCACACACTACCTCACTGTCTAGACGAACCCTCAGTGTGAGAGCGTGCACATATTCAGGATTCACTGTATGCGGGTGTGTCTCTGCGAGAGAGATTGAGTGTGACCAGTGTGTGTGTTTTCACTTTTTCTTCACCAGAACACAAGCAGTGGGAAAGGGAAAAGAGAGTTGGCAGCCTTATCCAGAACTGCAGCAGCAAAATATCAAGAGCGGGTGAGAGGAAGGGCCAATCAGGCTAGCATTAAATAATGCCAGGGAGCATCCTTTTCATTAGCCAAGTAGTTAAGGGTATGTAGCATATCCTGCAGGGGAAAACGGCAGGGAGCATGCACAACCATCAGGGGATACTATTATTAATTCAGTCATATCCAGAATGTCAGCAAAATCCCAGAGAGTCAAAGGGTATGGATCAACTTAAGACTACGTGAGGTCCAATGGTAAATCTCTATATGCATTAGAGATAGATCTGACCCTCATTTTAGCCTTCTTGTTACTCTGTTCTTAAACTGAATTCATAAAAGTTTATGTTTGTTGGTTCTTCAAGCAAACAGTGGGTAATTTTACACATTATCCATACTGTGTGTGTACTGTGTTAGGACAAGTTAGGAGCACATCTGTTACCAGGTACCACACAGATCTACATACCATTTCTAATTTACAGAAAGTTTACTTCTTCATAAATATGAAACTTTAATACTGTCTACATGTAAATCCAAATAAGACCACCCACCGTCACTTCCACGAAACTGGGTGGTTTCATTCTCGGACCTTTGATAGATTTGCTGAAATCTTAGTCAATGTTATGAGGAAAACACATTTTAAACAGAGCAAGTTTCTCAGGATAAATTAGGACAATACCGAGACATACAATTATCAAGGACCAGAAAGGTAGGAGACATGTGGAAAAGAATATGAGAAGCTACTGGAAGCAATATTAATTGACTCATGTGCCACTATTCAGTGTTCCACACTTCTTGAAGCAATACCGTAGGATAGTAAAATGCAGCAATATATTCCCCCCTTTCCCATTAGGTCTAACTAGATCAACTTTTCGTGTATTACATATTACTATTATATCTGCTGGATAAGGCACAGCTAGAAGGCTAACTCTTTTCAATATATTGACTGAGTTCAGTTTCATAAATAGGGTATTGATTTATCCCACCACATAGGAAGAAAATACATTAAGAAAAAACATTTTAAATCTATGATTGTGGTTTTAATTTTAAATGGGGGAAAAAATTATAAGCGATTGTTAATAATAATGGTATTTTCAGTCGATGGAAGCAGAGCAATTTCCTGTTCTCTTAGTCCAAATAAAAGACACGAGAAATAACATATACAGCTTGGAATGCATAAATTAAGCAACAGTTCACAAGCTGAACCGCTCACTAAACAGACATATTTTTCCACGTATACTGTGTTGTTGTAGCCATGTTGGTCCCACGATATTAGAGACACAAACTGGGTGAAGTAATCTCTTTTATTCGACCTACTTCTGTTGGTGAGACACACAAGCTTTTGCACTTACACAGACATGAAGAAGAGTTCTGTGTAAGCATGAAAGTTTGTCTCTGTCACCAACAGAAGTTGGTCCAATAAAAGATATTACCTCACCCACCTGGTCTCTCTACTATTTTTCTATGGCATACACTAAACTGAATATAGAATACTGTAATCAACTAAAAAAAACCTACCTAGTCTCCAGTGGGATGTTACTGTTGAGTAACCAGTTGTCCTGAGCATGGGTTGGCTCTTGGGTGCTGGCAGGGTGCTCTCCAGAAAGAGAGTGGTCAGTAGGAGCAGGGCTGGGGTTGCTACGTGGTGTGAAGTTCCCTCTGTTTAGGGAGTTGATGGAGGCTGCATGATGCTGATTTGGCGTGTGAGCATGTGGTAGTGGAGGTGGAGGAGTTCGAAGTCTTGAATGGTTCTGAAGACCCGGAGGATGATCTAAAACATAAGTAAGTATTTGTAAAGTTCAGGACTCCAGCCAACGTTCATTTCGCACAAGCAGTTCAAAGAAGTATGAAAACTATGGGTATATCTACCCAGCAATTAAACACCTGTGGCTGGCCTGGGTCAGCTGACTCAGGCTCACGGGGCCTTGGCGGTGGGGATGTCTGTGTAGATGTCTGACCTCAGCTGGAGCCCAAGCTCTACCTCCTCCCCTCGGCCACAGCATCTCAGAGCTTGGGCTTCTGCCAAGCCTGAACATCTAACAGCAATTTTCAGTCCCGCAGCCTGAGCTCGGTGAGCCCAAGTTAGCTGACCCAGGCCAGCCACAGTCATGCCGTGGGTCTTTTATTCCACTGTAAACATACCATAAAAGACCACAGACACGAAATCAAACTCAAAAGACAAACATAGTCATGTTCTACAAGTTTTAATGAAACATACAATACTTATATAAAGTGAACAGCAGAACATACAAGAATGTTATAAAGGCTTAGAACACTGCAAGAGGTCTGTTCCTATCATTAAATTATTTCTAATCCATAACTGCAGGTGTAATTGCCATCTTTGTAGTGATGCTGATTTATGATAGACCATGCAAAATATAACCAGCCTAGGTAAGAAATAGTTAGGATGAGGAAAGGAAAGAAGTGTGGAACTGGGGCAGTGTTAAGGCTACTTTGTATAAAATTCCAGAGACTGTCATGTGCTAGTGAACAAAATTAGATGAGGCTGGGATTAGGGAAGGAGGGGAGTGAGAGCAAATGCTTGAGAAAAGAACAAACACATGAAGAAAGATTGGAACAGATAAGGATTTTGGGTATAAAGTAACTGGTGGATAATTTATTTTGCCCATCTTTCCTGGGAAATTAAGAAAAAAGTAAAAACTGCTAATGGATCCTGTGGGAGATGGATAGCTCAGGGTACTTGTTAACGAGATACAGAATGCTTAACCTCTATGTACTGGTTTCAACAGATTAACAAGTCATCAATATATCATAGCTGTACGGTGGCCTATGAGAAATGATATGTTCATCTTAGCTCAGATCCTGCTAGCCTGCTGTCCACAGCATGCAAAAATATAAAAAATGCCATTAATTCATGATCTCTATAGAGAGGTCAAAGACTAAAGAGCCATGGAAATCTGGGCATGGTACTTCTAGGTTGTCACTGAAGCCCATGGCAGGGCAATGAAGAGGAGAACCCACGCTTAGTAACAGACATTAGGTTCTTTATAACAGGAACCTTTTTTTTGTGTTCTGTGTTTAAAGTAAGAACAGCCATACTGGGTCAGACCAATGATTCGTCTAGCCCAGCACCCTGTCTTCTGGCAGTGGCCAATGCCAGGTGCTTAAGAGGGAATGAACAGATCAAAATGAAGAAATCTCATTGAGTTATATCACTCTCTGAAAGGGAGAGCCCTGTAGCTGAGCCAATCTGTCTGCTGGTTTAGAAGTCCAGCTAGGTGGAATGCATGACTAGCCTGCAGGTGCAGCTCTGCCCAACAAAACAACTTCTCAGCAACTTGTGCAAGATTCCAGTTGTGGACACCTCCCTAGCTCTGGATATCTCCCTACCTACAAAAGCTGCATTTTCCATTTGGAGGCAATTGACTACCTGGTCGTTGGACGCTAAAAAGGCTCTGCTCAAAGCCATTGAAAACATTCTGAAGTCTGTTCTGAACCATGTCTTCAGTTGACTGGGAGATAAAGGATGTAACCCAGCCTTTCTCACTGGCTTCCAGTGCAATTGCCATAAACTGGGGACTAATTAAGAGCAACACTGATAAACACAGAGATATCAAACTCTCCACATCAGATAAATTTTGCACCAAGGTCACCAATCTTTGGGTTCTGTGGAATAGTAAGGCCAGCATAATTTGTCTGGAGTGGCAATGGACTCAAAGGACTAGTGACATTCATGAGAATCTGATAATCCGGGAGATGTAGACCTTCTTGCACTGTAGATTGGTGAGATAACCAAATTTTATTTGCCAGGTGTCCTGTTTTAGAGATATGCTCCTCTGATGGAAGGACTTCATTAACTTGGTGCTGAAGAGGGCTCCTAAGTATATTGATACAAAATTGTGAATGAGTCCTGTGTTCGATTCAGAGTCCTTTATTGTCACTAGATTTGGCAAGACTAACAAAGGAATGAAGCGTTCCTAGAGAGGGAGTGAGAGAACTCCATGGTATGCTACAAAAAGCACCAAGACCTGTGATTAGAAAGTAGCGGCTTCTGCCAGAGGTGACAGCTGGCCTAAGTCTCTTCCATGGAAAAATGTTCTTTCTGAGGAGCACCTCTGAAACCTGGATGAGAACCTTGACTTTAGGTCAGAAGCAATGAATGTTGTTTCAGTCTCTCTGAGTCGACCCCCTTAAACTTATTTAGATTCCTTTAGATTCAGAAGATTACATTCAAAGGTGATGAGTGAGGTCTCCAAAGGTGATGAAGAAATCTCATTGAGTTATATCACTCTCTGAAAGGGAGAGCCCTGTAGCTGAGCCAATCTGTTTGCTGGTTTAGGAGTTCAGCTAGGTGGAATGCATGACTAATTCAGAATCCCTTATCACTGCTTCTTCTTCCTTGATTCCCATACACCAGGCTAATGATGGGGCCAAATTAAGTCTTTCTACCACTTTCTAACTTGAACAAGCCTCACTGCTCCATTCATATTTAAACTCTTTTGTTCTATGTCATTCTTCACCGTATCTACCTAATGCATCCTTGTTCTCCTCCATTTCTATGTCCTTGCACTTAGGTGTATATCGCCATATACGGTATCCTTTGGGAATCTATTCTTGACATCTGTCAAAACCATCAGTTATCTTTCTTGAATATTCTCTAACAGCTTTAATTCTTGACCACACCATTTTCTCATCTCTTCATTTTTTATTTTTTGCAGTCTTGAAACTTTCATTATTCCCCAAGTCCAGTTCATGTCTGCAATCAAAATCTTTCATTCGTTGATTTCCCTCATATTCTAGCATTCCAACCCGTGAAGCAGTATTGACACAACTGTCTCAAATACAAGGCCCCCGTTGAATCAGGGGATGACTGACAAATGATTTCGGCTGAGTTGCAGATAAGACATGGAAAATCACAGAAAAGTAATAATGGATCTTTATTAATTATGTAATTTGGAAAAGCCAGAGATGATGTATTTGTTCAAGAAAAATTTACTAGAACAATATAAACACTCATGTATTATGTTATGACCGCTAATTTTTTTAATAACCAGCCATTTTGCTGCAACTATGTTACAATCATTAATGCCCGGGGAAGAGAGCTGGAGCCCCAGCTGCCCACAGGGCTGAGAGCCAGAGCCTCCGCTGCCCATGGGGCTGAGAGCCGGAACCCTGGCCACCCGCAGGTCTGACAGCTGGAGCTCACCTGCGAGCTGACATCAGGCACCCCGCTGCCCCAGGGCTGACAGCCTGAGCCTGCCATTGTCAGCTGAGATAAATGAGGTTCTACTGTACTAATGGGGGGAAAAAGTCTGTTGCAAACCTCAGAATGTATGCAAAATTGTGGACTGTGCAAAGTAAGCTAATTAAAAGCCTAATATTGTGGGTTCCACAATTTACGCAATATTGCAAATTAAGCAGAGCCTTACTCATATATATGCTTTTTATTTTCATTGAAATGTCTTTATTATTCCAGCTTTTGCAGAGTTTTTTGAATGCAGGAGCAGCTAGTCCAATTCTTCTTTTTATGCCATCTTCACAATTCCCATTTTTTGATACTAGGTCCTTCAAGGCACACACATTTTTCCACTTCTTCTAGTTCTTTGCCTTTGAGTTTGATCTTTATCTCCTTCTCGTCTTCCAATTGGCATAATTTCTGTCTTTTCTGTTCTGATCTTCACTCCAAATTTTCAGCTTTCCCGGTCTACCTTGTCAGTGATACTCTGTAAATCCTCCTTGGTCAATTCTTACCACTAATTACAAACAAATCTACCAATCTGTCAAGGAGTTTAAGCTGGCCTAACATACTCTTGCTTCTGACTTACCTGTGTAAGTTAAAGTAGTTGCCCCTATTTTAACTTATACTTTCTTCCAGATCCTCAGTGTGTAAAAATTAAGCCAACCTGTGTTTCTTACACATGAATAGAGTGAGGATAAATAGGTCTAGGGGAGTTTCATTGAGTGTAAGGGAATCTGACATCCTTAAACTCACCCAAAACTGGTAACTCCACAGCTAGATCTTCAGCCAGGGCCTGGTTGTCTCAGATGGCTCTCCGCATCATGCAGATTTTTTCTAGGAAAGGGAAGGTCCATGGTCCTGGCTTGTTTGCCATCCAGGTATATAATAAGGAGGGACTGAAGAAGAACAGATGCAAACCAGGTCTGATTCCAGTCCTGTAGTACCATGCAGACTGGACCATCAGACCATCCAGCCGTGAGCCTGGTGGATCTTGAGGAATCCCACTTATTTACAAGGCTCGGAATGAGGTTAGCAGTAAAGGGCACCAGAAAAACTGCATCTCTGATTTAGACAACCCAGTGACATAGCCTAGAAATTTTTCTCTCTCCTTCCTCTTGGGAAGACGCAGCCACCTTTTTTTCTACAGCAGCAGAACACGTCCCATTTACTGAGACGTAGAAGGAAGACAGGAATGTAGGCAAGGTGCACGCCAACAGATGCAGTCTTAGGAGCCAAAATTCCAACCTGCAGAAGAATCCATCTACTTAAGAATAGAAAGTGACAAGGAACAGCCCATTAGTTCCAGCCTAAGGGAGAGAAACATAAATAGAGGACTTCTATTTCTAGGGCTCTCAGTCTAGCACCTTTCAGAAGAACTTTCCAAACAAAGGTCAACGTACCAAGGGATTTCAAATCCAGTTATTCCAGTTTTCATTACAAATGATGGCTGACATTTATGGAAAGGTACAGGAGGCAGAGGAGGGCAAATAGGTGAATCCCAGTATGCACAATGTGTCTTTTGTAACATTTCTCTAGTATTGGCTGACTCTTTCTATTGGAGACATTAATTTAAGACTCTGAGTCAGAGCCTATTTCTAAAAAGCTGCTATGTAAATTCCAATTTACACCCTTTTATTGCAGACACATCACAGATGCTATTATGGATAATGCCTTTGAACCAAGTAAAAATGTGTCATTTTTGCTCTGTTTTTGCATACCCTATGTGATTTCTTTGCTAAGTAAAGACAGCACATTTGTCTAACTCTTGTCTGTGTGATTTTTCACAGGATTTTATAGCTTACATTCCTTTTTCTGACAGTCAGGTACCTTTTCCCCCCAGAAAAGTCTTAATTTTATTCATATACAAATTTTGAGCACTTATTGTCATGTCTGAGCATTACTGAACTTGATATACCTTGACTATGATTACAGCCTATTTCTCTTGCCTTACAATCCTTTTTTTTTTTTCTTCTCAGGTTGGAGACATTAACACAAAAGATATCTGTAGAAAAAGTAGGCTGTGAAATCGTGGTAATGAAAATCACCACAGGTGAGCAAGACTTTTGGATGAGACACAAAATCAAGGTTCTGACCACCTGTCGTCATTAAAGATCCCATGCATTTGCTAGGGTAGCAAAGTCCTGACCAAATTCCCATGTAAGGAACTAGGGCTGGTCTACGCTACAAAGTTAGGTTGGCTTAACTACATGACCCTGGGTGATGTAATTAAGCTGATTTAAGCCCCTGTGTAGACACTGCTAGGTCAGCAGAAGAATTCTTCCATCAATCCAGCTACCATCTCTCAGAGAGTTTGATTTACTACAGTTACAGAAGAACCCTGTTCATCACTGTAGTAAGTGCTGCAGTTGTGCTGCTGTAGCATTTCTAGTGTAGACAGACCCTAAAATTGCCACTGTCCTTTCAAATGAACATGTTGTTCTTCACTTCCTGCCCAAACTCTTGTGTAATATTACCTGTGTTTTAAACAGCTGTCATCTTTCATGCCCTTGGCAGTAGGACTTTAGTCCTGGGTGCAATGGTTCTCATATATCGTGTATATGTATGTGTATATAATATTTGGGATCCTATTTACATGCACACTTATTAAGACAGGCTTAAGCCTGTATTAACTGTTTTGCAGATCCTACTCCCTAGAGAGTCAGGTACAGGCGAAGCTGTTCCAAGTGCTGCCCCTGGATATCAGGGGTTCACAGCCTTTGCATGGACAGCTCTAGGGCACCCTTCCCGTGCAGGTGTAAGGTGGCCAATACTGAGCCCACCAGTGAGACAACTTCAGTGAAGCTTTGAAGATTCCAAGTAAACAGTATCCCATTTTGTGGCTTTCAACAGCAGAAGGGACAATCCTGCTCTTTATGTGAAGTCAGTCTGCTGATGAAAAATCATACTTGTGCCATTCACAGGGACCAGATTTTCCAGACAAAGCAGACATGGCACCAGGGAATAAAACAAATCATTCTTAAAATAAACCTCCAAACTTTCCAACAATGCCTCAAACTTCCAGCAATGCAGGCCCTGGGAATGCTTCTGCCTTAAAGGGATGGCAAGAAAGATCTGTCAATAGTTTCACCATACATGCTTGTCATACATACAGATGTAGGGTGCCAGTCAGAATGACAAAGTTCAGTACTCCTACAAGACAGGCTGGAAGTGTGGAGATCTAAGCTGCTGGGGACTTAATGAAGTCCCCAGTGAGCCTCATTTTCACTAATGGATCTCTAAAGTGTGTAATACATGAAATATGATGGTATTTAATTGTAATAAAACATTAGAAACCTGACTGCTAAAAATGCCAATAGAAATCAAGTTGCTGTTGTAGATTTTTTTTTAATATTAAAATGTCATTGACTATCACTGGCTTGATAACCACGGATAAAACAGAGTGGAGAGATAACTCAGTTAATGGAGCTTGTAGAGTGAGACAATTTAGAGAGACTTGCTAGAACTCTGTACAAGAGAGATCCAATAAATATGTACCATAAAAAAACCCAAGGAGGAGCTAACACGGGAGAATCTGAATAGTAGATTTGAAACTCTAAGTCCCTTTTGTATTAGAAAAAATAAATCCTTATTTTATAATACAGTTCTACTCTGAAAAGAGACAATATTAAAATGGCATCTTCTGACACCTTAGACTGGCTTTGTGATTGTGTTAAAAAACTTGAGACAAAAATTTTTTCACCATTTTTCTCCTGTTTGTCCTGCAGAACCAACACATCTAGGAGGGAGGTCAGGGGTATAGAGATGAGGGAACAATGAGGGTGTCCCACACCTCCAATTAAACATTTGGAGACACACTGATGACTATATTGATACACAGAGAAATCCTCCAATCACAAAGGGAAACAAAAAAAATTAACTGTACTGTACATTTCAGAATGTTATAGGGATCTGTATTTGTTGGGCTTTGTAGAATCACTGTTCTGCTAACAAGAAGCAGGACCTTTTTTGGTTTGTGCCCTGCTGCTCTGTATGTAATATGTCCCAGCTGAGACACTGGCTGCCCCCAATGAAACTTTCCAATCAAGGAAGCAAAAATGAAACTTTTCTGTGCTATCAAATGTATTGTGAGAGGGGAAGGAAAGCAATTGTATGACTTAGAACTTTATACAGATACATTTCAGTATTGCCAACTCTCATGGTTTCATGATTCTTATATTTGGTGTTTTTCTTACAGTCCCAGCTCCAGGAGTCAGGCGACCAGATGAAAATCTCAGCTTTCTTTTTTTTTTTAATTAAGTTTCTACCCTCATGGTTGCACAGAAAAGCCTGAAAACAAACTCCTTTGCCCTTTCTCCTCTCTCCTCCACTATCTCCCAGCGGTGCACGTAAACCACATCCTCTACGGGTGTAGCTTGCAGCGCTGGGAGTGCGGCACTGATTACATTGAAGCTTTACAGCACTGTATCTTGCAGCGCTCAAGGGGGTGTTTTTCACGCCCCTGAGCGCGAAAGTTGCAGCGCTGTAAAGTGCCGGTGTAGCCAAGGCCTCAGTCATTGACTCTGTCCACTTCACACTCCACCTCTCTTGTCCCTCTCTCGCATTGCAGGCTCTGCCCAACCAACCCCCAATCCCGGCTCTTCCCCTCCATCCACTGCACAGTTAGCAGGCCCTTGCCCTTCTGTTCATTTGCTGCAGCCCCCTGGTGGCTTTCACTATGTGGTAAGATGGGAGCTCTTTGAGGCAGGAACCAACTTATTTAATTACATGTGTGTGCAATGCCTCGCGTCGGGGGCCTGATCCCTAATGGGAACCCCTAGGCATTATTGTAATATAAATAATCATAAAATAATAATTGTAACGCTTTTGCCATGGGGGGTGGTGCTGGTTAGATGCACTTTCCCTCTCACACAGCAGCACAGAAGCTGCGGCTGCAAAAGTGAAATTTAACCTGCTTGCCTAAGACTCAGGCTGCTCTTGGAGCCTGAGAGCCAGAAAATGGGAGTGGATTGGAACCAGAGGGGGAGGCAAAGAGGCAGCCTACTCAGTAGGTGTCATATCAGCACCTGGGGGCAGCCAGATGAACTGCAGCCCAACCCTCTTGCTTGCCCAAAGCCCAACTTAATGTGTGACATTTGAAATGCATGAGGGGAGGGCTGCACACATGAGTGCCACACCAGATACGGGACCCAGGGCAAGTTTGCCTCAGGACTAGTATAGTGACCAAGTTGTTACGCCACTACCACTCTATCGTCTGGCAGAGGAGGATTCCTTCCCCCCCGAGAAACCACCTATAGCAGCGCTTCTCAAACTGTGGGTCGGGACTCCCTTTGCATGGGGTCACCAGAGCTTGGTTAGACTTGCTGGGGCCCGGGGCTGAAGCCCAAGTGCCACTACCCAAAGCCGAAGCCAAAGCCTAAGGGCTTCAGCCTTGGCAGCGGAGCTCAGGTTGCAGGCCCCCTGCCTAGGGCTGAAACCCTTGAGCTCCAGCTTTGACACCCCTGCCCAGAGCAGTAAGGCTCGGGCTTTGCGCCCTCTCATCTGGGGCAGCAGGAATTGGGTAAGCTCAGGCTTCGGTCCCTCCTTCTGGGGGTCATGAAGTAATTTTTGTTGTCAGAAGAGGGTCGTGGTGCAATGAAGTTTGACCTATAGCAATCTTTGCTCAAATGAGGCACTCGGCTACTCTGATGATGGGCACCATACAAAAAGATAGATTAGATAGCTACAAAGAACCTGGCACTCAGGTGTGGCTCAAAGGGTAAGATTTAGCCAGTGATGAATGTTGTTCTTCTGTGGTTCCCTCACTGTTACTTGAGAACTGCAAATCAGTGATATAACTTTAGTGTCCCCTAAAGTTTTGAGAGACTAAGACCCAGAGTCTCAAGTATGTAAGCTTATTACGTCCATTTATTTCCTTTCAGGATTTGGGCCTAAACCTCCCATTAAAAACCAGATACACCAAACGTTACCTAAAAGCACGCACTTTCCCCCAATCAAGAGGTTTTTTTATACGATGTAATAAAATGCATATTTTGTGTTAACAACATTTGAGCTATTAGCTGTCACAATGCTAGTCTACAAAGTAACACCCTTCTGAAATTTCAGAGATGAAATCAGATGAACTGACTTAAGCCTCTATTAAGTAATGGATCAACAAAGGGAGTATACCTTAATGTTAGCAACTTTCTTGTTTTACAAATGAAGTAATGAAACGGTAAGTAGCTAGCATCACATCAAGTGTGGTCACTAGAGGAGACCTACTGCTCTGAATATGTAGTTAAATCCTCTACATTTTCAAATGTGCACCCTTAAGAAGTTCATTCTGTTTCTAGAGATATTACCAGTTCTAGGAGTGTGCCTCAGTTTAACTTCAACGGGCTTCAGATCAGAATCTTTACCAACAACACTTTTCAGTCCTGTGTCTCACTCACCATGTTTTACCATGGGCTTACACAAGCAACAAACCACACTGGCATTTTGTGTAGGATAAACTTTTATAAATTAACTTCCTGTACCCACTAATATTATAAAACGTAGCCTTTTATAAAATGACCAATTGTCCTTCCCCAAACCCCCAAGCATCTGAAAGCTGGTGCAAATCAAGCATTTCATGATACATTACAAAAATAAGAAACAAATACATAAAATAATGAAAGGTGAACTAGATTTGTACAGTGCATATGTTCATCTAAACAGGCAACTTGGAGACCAAGTTTGTGCCATGGGATCTTCAAACAACTGTTGCTTGGAAGACCAAATGCCAGAAAAGTTGTTAAAATGTAACAAATACTGTAAATTTTCAGCATGAAACTACCTACAAGTGTCCCCGTGAATGCTGCTAACCAGCAGTTACAGTCAATTTGGACACTGTTGGCAAAACTACATATACCAGAATCAGCAGACAAAAGATGGAACAAACTTTCTGACTACTGAAGGCTAAACCTGTTCTCCAGCAGCATGCCATTCACAAAATCATTATTGTTTCCCACTTTCTCTTCTTGCAGACAGAAGGCTCGGGTGGCAACCACTAGCAAATAAGAGAGGATGGATTAAAAAACATACAAGTGGACAACAGGACTAAAACAGAGAAACAAAATGAACCACTATAATGTCATTGACTGACAAGTCTAGTCTCTGGTACAACAAACTCAGGGCTTTATGAACTAAGAGAGCCTCATACTGAAATGCTCCCATGCTAGTTCTAATCTAAATAGGTGTAATTTCATTGGCTTCAATGGACATCATTGTGATTTACACACGTTAGTGACACTGGAAACAGGCCCATGTTGGTGTTCTACGCTCACATTTAAAACGAGCTGTAGTTTTTAGTGAGCTCCAGTGAGGAACAATCTGCCGTTTTTGCGCCTACAGAAAACAGTTTCTGCACATTGACAAGTTCAGTCCAACTATCTTCCCTATGTATTTCTCTACTCAAATGTGTACGTTACAGTCTGTTCTCTTATGTGGCAAAGTGCCTTTTGCAAAGAAAAATATTGACTTTTTGGGTTTCAATCAATATTTTTTTCAATGTGGTGCTGTCAGGCTTCTGCTCTCAACATATTCATGGGGAGTTTGGATTATTTTTTTCCCCATGAGTAAGTGTGTCTGATTACATCACATACTGTACAAATTGTGTCCTTAAAGACTTTTTGCTATCTGAAGCCAAAGATATTCAGATTGCAAGCTAGTCATGCTCATCACGCAAGTTAACAAAATTGCGATGGAGGCTATTTAAAAAAAAGGCAGAGGCTTATTTATTATTATTCCACACATTCTAAGGACAGAAGGGACCATTTTGATCATCTAGTCAAACGTTCTGTACAGCACAGGTCATAGAACTTTTCCAAAATAACTCCTAGAGCAAGTCTTTTGGAAAACATGCAATCTGGATTTAAAAATTGTCAGTGATAGAGAATCCACCATGACCTTTTGTAAACTGCACCAATGATTAATTACTCTGTTAAAAAAATTACAACTTATTTCCAGTCTGAATTTGCTTAGTTTCAACTTTTCGTCCCTAGATAGTGTTATATTTTTATTTGCCAGACAGAAGAGCACATTATTAAATATTTTTTCCATGTAGGTATTTACAGACTGTAATAATAGAATTCTAGAAATGTAGAACTAGAAGGGACCCCTGCACTCAAGGCAGGAAAGTATTATCTAAATTCTCTAGATCAGTGGTGGGCAACCTGCAGCCCACGCGCCACACGCAGCCTGTTAAGGTAATCCGCTGGTGGGCCAAGAGACAGATTGTTTACTTTGACCGTCCATAGGCACGGCCGCCTGCAGCTCCCAGAGTCCACAGTTCGCCATTCTCCGACAATGGGAGCTGCGGGAAGTTTATGCATAACAGTCTAATCCTTGTTGCCCACTCTGTCTCAAGTGACCTCCTACAAAATGTGTTACTCCTTATTCTTAATTATCTGTCCCAACTTGTATTTAACTCCAACACTCCGATTTCTTTCCCCAGACCTGTGTAATTCGAAAACTTGTGCCTTCCACCAAGAGAAGTTGGTTCAATAAAAGTAACAACTTAGTTACTAAAATTAGTTACTAAAAAATAGAAAATTAAGGGTTGAATTTCTTGGAATGCGTTGGATGGAGACAATTTTTTATTTCAGAAAGTGGAGAAAACTACTAGGGGAGAGACTGTTCTAGATTTGATGTTGACAAATAGGGATGAACTAGTTGAGAATTTGCAAGTGGAAGGCAGCTTGGGTGAAAGTGATCATGAAATGGTAGAGTTCATGATTCCAAGGAATGGTAGGAGAGAAAACAGCCCAGTAAAGATAATGGAGTTCAAGAAGGCAGGCTTCTTAAGACCAAAGCAGACTGTGAAGAACTCAAAAAGATCTCACAAAACTAAGTGATTGGGCAACAAAATGGCAAATGAAATTTAAAGTGGATAAATTTAAAGTAATGCACATTGGAAGAAATAACCCCAACTATACGTACAATATGATGGGGGCTAATTTAGCTACAATGAATCAGGAAAAAGTTCTTGGCATCATCATGGATAGTTCTCTATAGACGTCCATGCAGTGTGCAGAGGGAGTCAAAAAAGCAAACAGGATGTTAGGGATCATTAAAAAGGGGATAGAAAATAAGATGGAGAGTATCTTCTTGCCCATATATAAATCCATGGTACGCCCACATCTTGAATACTGCATACAGGTGTGGTCTCCTCATCCGGCATTAGAAAAAGTTCAGAGAAGGGCAACTAAAATGATGAGGGATTTGGAACAGGTCCCATATGAGGAGAGAGTAAAGAGGCTAGGACTTTTCAGCTTGGAAAAGAGGAAACTAAGGGGGGATATGCTAGAGGGATATAAAATCATAAGTGATGTAGAGAAAGTAAATAAGGAAAAGTTATTTACTTGTTCCCATAATATAAGAACTAGGGGTCACCAAATGAAATTAATGGGCAGCAGCTTTAAAACAAATAAAAGGAAGTTCTTCATACAGCGCACAGTGAACTTTTGGAACTCCTTGCCTGAGGAGGTTGTGAAGGCTAGGACTATAACAGCGTTTAAAAGAGAACTGGATAAATTCATGGAGGTTAAGTCCGTTAATGGATATTAACCAGGATGGGTCAGGAAGGGCGTCACTAGCCTCTGTCTGTTAGAGGGTGGAGATGGATGGCAGGAGAGAGATCACTTGATCATTGCCTGTTGAGTTCACTCCCTCTAGGGCACCTGGCATTGGCCACTGTTGGTAGACAGGATACTGGGCTAGATGGACCTTTGGTCTGATCCAGTACGGCCATTCTTATGTTCATATGACTTTAGCAAACTCAGGGATTTGGTAGATAAGATTCCATGGGAAGCAAGGGTAAGGGGAAAGACACTTCAAGAGAGTTGGCAGTTTTTCAAAGAGACGTTATTAAGGGTACAAGAGCAAACTATCCCACTGTGTAGGAAAGATAGAAAGTTTGACAAGAGACCACCCTGACTTAACCAGGAGATCTTCAATGATCTGAAACTCAAAAAACAGTCGTATAAAAAGTGGAAACTAAGTCAAAATAATATAAACAGAGGATTATAAACAAATAACACAAGTATGGAGGGACAGAATTAGAAAGCCCAAGGCACAAAATAAGATTAAACTTGCTAGAGATGTAAATGTATTTGTAGAATGTTTTCTTGTTACCCTTGTTTGTTCATGAGGTCATATAAGACTGTATCAGAAGTCTTACTGAAGTCAAGATATAACACATCTACCACTTCCTCCATAACCAGAAGGCTTGCTACTCTGTCAAAGAAAGCTATTAGGTTGGTTTGAAATGATCTGTTCTTGGTAAATCCATCCCCAGCATTGTATAACTTCCACAGCAGTACAAAGATCAATTCATTATATAAAACAAAAAGATCCAGGGAGAGATTCTCAGCTGATAACATTTGGGCAACAGCTCAATTGAAGTCAAGAGAGCTATACCAATGTGTGCCAGCTGAATGTCTACACTCAGCTACTTAGGATGAAGGATTTACATTCTCCAGAAATATTTAAGGAAACTATTGTGTTCATTATTTAATTAATACATGTGGAATGGGGGGGCTGAATTTCACCCTCCGAGGTGCACAGAGTTCAATGAAGCCAGTGAGTCACAGCACACACATCTGAGAGCAGGATTCCACCCCACACTTTTCATTTGTCTGTATCCTGGGCTTGTGAATGAAGCAGTCTCTGGAAATACACAATTCCATATTTCACCAGGAAGTGCTTATAGAATGTGACATGATGTGCGGCAGCACAATACCGATGAGCACTAACTCTTTCAATTATTTACTCTTGAGAAAGAATGGGGAAAATATCACATTGGCAGCAAGATAAATAAACTATTTAAAGTCCTTGCTGGCAACCAGGGAATCTCTCAGAACTCAGCGCCAAATTCTGCACACGCTTGATTCCCACCCAAGCTAAGTGGAGTCACAGGCCCACAGCTCAGGACAGAATTTGGCCCATTTGGCTTTCCAGCTCATCAGTTTTCCTCTGCGTTTCATTGTCACCTCCTCTTTACCTCTCTCTTTTATTTTGCTGCCCATAAAAGTTTAAACAACGCCATTTTTGATAAATATCTGCAAAAGCTGACATAAAGTAGTGGCAATTCTGTCTGACAGCTGCGGCTCTGATGTGAAGTCTGTCCCAGTGATTAATACCTAGATCCACCACCCCATCCTCTGAGTACACAAAAGCCTGACTGATTTCCTTTGCAGAAAACCACAGGTGCAGTTACGTGTAAAATTTCTCTGCACAGGTGGAAAACCTTATTCCCTTTGACACCTGAATCTGATTTGTGAGCACTGGGATCTGTGACCTTTCCCTTTAGGTTCTAGCTGACATTCTCAGAACCGTGAATGACAGAAGGCTGTGCTTCAAATAATTCTGAAACAGACATAAAAACTTTTATATTTTTATTAAAACTTGAAGAAGCCACTAAAAGAAAATCAAAACTATGAATCTGCCAAGATACCCCAGAGTAATATTGCGCTTTGCAGAAAAGAAAGCCATGACGGAAGATCAACATAGTTTATTTGGTCTGTCTGTCTATTTATATGGTCCCCATTAACACAACATCTGAGTGTCAACTAACTGCAATCCTTCCACCCAGGATATAAAATATTCATGATATTTATTCTCTTCCATCGTGTTCTTGCGTTTGTTTCCACTTCTTGTAATATAACGTGATAATTTCTGGCATATCATGAATATACATCAATAAACTAGAATACACACACACACACACTCGCTTAGCTGTGTTATTGGATCATAAAGATATTTACACACATGCTCTGATGGCTAAAGGCTTTACTCTTTTCCTTCTGACTACTGCTTGCATATCTAGCTATCTTATTACAGACAGACATAAATATGTACATGAAATGTTTTTTAAAATCTGTATTGACTAATGAACTGTGTAATAGTTAATATTTCTCAATCTTTCCTAACTTTCATTTCCTTAATCCTTTGCAAACTCTATGTAGTGACATCATGCTGAAGGGAACTTACATTTTGGGGAACTGGCTGATTTAAAAACAAATCTAATTTTTGACAGAGTACCTGCTACAGACTGTCCTGACAATATTTTAAATGTGCCTTTAAAATAAAACAAGAATTTTTCAACTCTTTTGTTGACGTTTATCAGGGTCTTCAGAAGACACTGAAGGAAAATGAAACTGGCTTTACAAAATGTGTTGTCAAGTTAACAAAGTAAACTGGGGAAAAAAGAGGAAAAAATAAATTTGTCCACAAACTTCTTCTGTTTGTCAGAGTAAATTTAGATATAATCTAAATTTCTGAAGTTGATGCTCTGAAAGCCATGTAATGGGTATGATACTACAAACTATCAGATGCAGAACTGTCACTGGATCAATGGTGGCTCTGAACGTACCGAGGGGGAGATTTTCAGAGGCACACATGGCAGTGAGATGCTAACTCCCAGTGAAAGTCAATGGGAGCTGGGCACCTCGCTGCCATCTGCAAGTCTGAAAATCTCACCATGAGAATTTCAAGTCCTGTATTTTAACAGTGCCCATGCAGGCTCCTGGAGCAAAGTGTTTAGATGGTTGAATATAGTCATATACTTTGCGACACTCTCTTATTACACTTTGGTATGAAACATGCGGCTAAAAGGGTCAGACGGATTGCCCTGAAAGATTAACTTTCTCCGGTTCACATTGTTACTTTGTGTAAAAGCTCTTGACATTTGCCAATATAATTTAGGAGCTTTCTTAAATGTGAAAATGGGTTAATAGTTTTCTAAGAATTTTGTAAAGCAAAATGTTGATTTTGAAGTTTACAAATTGAGGCCCTGATCTTGCAAAGACACACATACATACTTAATATTATGTGCGTGAGTAATTTCAATGGGACTAAGTAGATGCATAATGGTAAAACCATATGCAAGTATTTGCAGGATTATAACCTAAAAAATTACCCATTGAGAAAAGGGGACATTGAATTCTGTGACCTCCTTATGCATTTTAACTCAACATGAAACCTCAGTTCCCAGCACTGGTAGTTATTTGTTGTGCAAAGCAATTTACTTTCATATCAGAAGCATGTGCTATAAAATTGAAACCTCCTCTAACTTCCTTTAACAATATAAATCAAGTTCAATACTAAACCCCATTAAAATAGCGCCTCCCTTTTTTAAGAATAATCTTATTAAATTACTTTACTATTTGCCACAAGCACCAAAAGGCACCACTCCGAGAAAGTGACAACAATTTGGTTTAATTACAAAGACGATACTAAAGATATATTTTATCATCCGTAACTCAAGAAGTGCATGCGCAGGTTTCTTTCTTTTTTCTTTAAAATGACTGAAACACAATGTGGAATAGGCCCCTAAGAAACCCAGCCTATAAATTTAGCAGTAGGATGAATAAACTGACTGGAGGGTTTTTTTAAACCTAATGTAATACATGCAATTCAGTCTGTTGTAGGGGAATTTTTCTGAACATTCATTTAGAAAGCGGAGGTACAATAATTGAATAAAGTAATTTAAATTAATCATGACTGTAATCTTTTATGTATAGAAGTTGAATTTCATGGCATATATAGAAATATTACTGTAGAAACCAAATTACTTACTTTTATCCCAAATGATCCTAAAGCACTTTATACATTTACCAAAGTGATATACAAAACCTTAGAAAGGAATCACTTAACCCATCACTGAAATTCAGTCACCTCTGTAGTAGAAGGTGACAGCTGTTGAATTGGGCCTAACATCTGGGGTGAAATTTTGGCTCCATTGAAGGCAATAACAAAACCCCCACGGACTTCAGTGAGGTCAGAATCTCACCCCTCCTCTTTTGTAAAAAGTACCGGGGGATTTTAATAACAAGTAGCTGTAACTTTGGTTTACTTTTAATACATATTACATGATTACCTCCCCAGCCTTCCCCTTTCCTTTAATTTCAGTGATAAAGACAATGTGGGGATGGATCTGTGTATAAGTTTATTAATCAATCAACCTATGTCCTATCTATATAACTTCTTGGAAAACATTGCATAGAAACTCTTAGGGCAATATACTGCCCGTGAGCTGTAGCAGAACTCCTCTATCGATTCTGACCTTGATCTGCAGTGCAACCTGCCTGACATCAGTGGTAGTTATGCACACAGAGTGGGAGCAGAATATGGTTCTTAATGATCGTTTTAGAAACTGTGGAGGCATTGAGAATAGTCAGTATTTGATTCCGTATTACAGTAAAGCAAATGGTTTGGGTTTATGGATGTGATGTGTGAGGCAGGTCAGCAGCAGTCAGACAAGAGCATCAAATTGAAAAAACACAAAGGTTCCACCTAACCAGAGAAAAGAAAAGAAAAGAAAATGTGAGCCAGAGAAGGGCTGGCTGGGATGGAAGGGCCATTGATATGACGATCAGAAAGTCTGTCACAAAATGAGTTACACCTAGCATGAGATATAAAAGGCAATAAGAAGAGGTTTTTAAAATTAGGGCTGTCAAGCAATTAAAAAATTAATAGCAATTAATTGTGCAATTAAAAAATTAATCATGGTTAATCATGTGGTTAAAAATAATAGAATACCATTTAATTAAATATTTTTGATGTTTTCTACTTTTTCAAATATATCGATTTCAATTACAACACAGAATACAAAGTGTACAGTGCTCACTTTATATTTATTTTTATTACAAATATTTACACTGTGATAAACAAAAGAAATAGTATTTTTCAATTCAGCTAATACAAGTACTGTAGTGCAATCTCTTTATTATGAAAGTCGAACTTACAAATGCAGAATTATGTACAAAAAATAACTGCATTCAAAAATAAAACAATGTAAAACTTTAGAGCCCACAAGTCCACTCAGTCCTATTTCTTGTTCAGCCAATCGCTCAGACAAATAAGTTTGTTGCAGGAGATAATGCTGCCCACTTCCTGTTCACAATGTCACCTGAAAGTGAGAACAGGCATTCATATGGCATTGCTGCAGCCAGCGCCACAAGATATTTACATGCCAGATGTGTAAACATTTGTATGTCCCTTCATGCTTCATCCACCATTCCAGAGGACATCTGTCCATGCTGATGACAGGTTCTGCTCAATAACAATCCAAAGCAGTGTGGACTGAAGCATGTTCATTTTCATCATCTGAGTCAGATGACATCAACAGAAGGTTGATTTTCTTTTTTGGTGGTTCAGGTTCTGTTGTTTCAGAATTGGAGTGTTGCTCTTTTAAGACTTCTGAAAGCATGCTCCATACCTCATCCCTCTCAGATTTTGGAAAGCACTTCAGATTCTTAAATCTTGGGTCGAGCGCTGTAGCCATCTTTAGAAATCTCACATTAGTACCTTCTTAGCGTTGTCAAATCTGCAGCAAAAGTGTTCTTAAAATGAACACGTGCTGAGTCATCATCGGCGACTGCTATAACATGAAATATACGGCAGAATGCTGGTAAAACAGAACAGGAGACATACAATTCTCCCCCAAGAAGTTCAGCCACAAATTAATGCTGCTTTTTTTTTTTTTTACAAGCGTCATCAACATGGAAGCATGTCCTCTGGAACGGTGGCAGAAGCATGAAGCGGCGTACAAATATTTAGCATATCTGCATGTAAATATCTTGCAATGCCAGGCACAAAAGTCCCATGCAAATGTCTGTTTTCACTTTCTGGTGACACTGTAAATAAGAAGGCGGCAGCATTATCTCCCATAATGGTAAACAAACTTATTTGTCTTAGCAATTAGCTGAATGAGAAGTAGGATCGAGTGGACATGTAGGCTCTAAAGTTTTGCATTGTTTTGTTTTTGAGTACAGTTATGTAACAAAAAAAAGTCTACATGTGCAAGTTGCATTTTCATAAGGAAATTGCACTACAGTACTTGTATGAGATGAACCAAAAAATACTATTTATTTTATCATGTTTACAGTACAAATATTTGTAATAAAAATAATATAAAGTGAGCAGTATACACTTTGTATTCTATGTTGTAACTGAAATCAATATATTTGAAAATATATAAAAACATTAAAAATATTTAATAAATTACAATTGGTATTCTATTGTTTAACAGTGCGATTAAAACTGTGATTAATCATGATTAATTTTTTGAGTTAATCAGGTAAGATAGCTGAGATTAATCGACAGCCTATTTTAAATACATTAGAAGCAAGAGAAAGACAAAGGAGAGTGTAGGTCCTCTATTCACCAGAGAAGGAGAGGAAATAACTGATTACATCAAGAAGGCTGTGGTATTTAATCATTGTTTTGCTTCAATCTTTCCTAAAAAAGGTTAATGGTGATCCGATACTTAACATAATTAATATTAACAACAAGGGGAAGGAACACAAGCCAAAATAGGGAAAGAGCAGGTTAAAGAATATTTAGGTAAATTAGAAGTTCTTCAGGTACTTAGGAACTAGCTGAAGCAATTTTGGAACCGTTACCAATGATCTTCAATAACTCATGGAAGATGGGTGATGTCCTAGAAGACTGGAGAGGGAAAACATAGTCCCTCTCTTTAAAAAAAGAGAACAAAGAGGATCCAGGATATTATTGACTAGTCAGCCTATCTTCAATACCTTGAAAAATACTGGAGCACATGATTTAATAATTAATTTATAAGCACCTAGAGGATAGTAGGGTTATAAGGAATAATCAGCATGGATTTGTCAAGAACAAATCATGCCAAACCAACCTAATGTCTTTCTTTGATGGGTTTATTGGCCTAGTGAATATGTGGGAAGCAGCAGACATAATATATCTTGATTTTAGTGAAGCTTTTGACACAGTCCCATATGACATGCTCATAAGTAAACTAGGGAAATATGGGCTAGATGAAATTACTATAAGGTGGGTGGTACAACTGGTTCAAAGACTGTACTGAAAGAGCAGTTATCAGTGGTCTGCTGTCAAACTGGGGGGGATGTATCTAGTGGGGTTCCACAAGGGTCAGTCCTGAGTCCAGTACTAGTCAGTATTTTCATTAATTGACTTGGACAATGGAGTGGAAAGTATGCTTATAAAATACATAGATGACCCTAAGCTGTGAGGGGTTGCAAGCACTTTGCAGGACAGGATTAGAATTCCAAACAACCTTGACAAATTAAAGAATTGGTCTGAAATCAACAAGATGAAATTCAATAAAGACAAGTGCAAAGTACTTCACTTAGGAAGGAAAAATCAAATGCAAAATTGCAAAATGGGGAATAACTGGCTAAATGGTAGTACTGCTGAAAAGGATCGGGGGCTTCTAGTGAATAACAAATTGAAAATGAGTCAACAATGTGATGCAGTTGTGAAAAAGGCTAATATCATTCTGGGATATATTACGAGGGTGTTATGTATAAGACATGGGAGGTAACTGTCCCGCTCTACTTGCACTGGTGAGGCCTCAGTTGGAGTATTGTGTCCAGTTCTGGGAACCACATTTCAGGAAAGATGTGGACAAACTGGAGAGAGTACAGAGGAGAACAACAAACAAGATAAGATTAGAAAACCTGCCCTATAAGGAAAATGTTAAAAAAAACTGGGTATGTTTAGTCTTGAGAAAAGAAGACTGAGGGAGGGGCTCATAACAGTCTTCAGATACGATAAGGGCTGCTATAAAGTGGATGGGGATCAATTGTTCTCTATCTCCACTGAAGATAGAACTAGAAATAATGGGCTTAATCAGCAGCAAGGGAGGTTTAGGTTAGATATTGGGGGAAAACTTTCTAACTATAAGGGTAGTTAAGTTCTTGAATAGACTTCCAAATGAGATTGTGGAATCCACATCATTGCTGGATTTTAAGAACAGATTGGACAAACACCTGTCAGTGATGGCCTAAGTTTACTTGGTCCTGCCTCGGCACAGGGGGCTGGATTTAACCCTCTAGTCTAGGTCTCTTCCAGATCTACACTTCCATTATCCTAGGGACATTGGGGTCCCACTATTCAGCCTTTTCTCTGATATAGTTAAAATTTATTCTGGCTCTTCTCCAATCTGTATCCCATCTGCCAGGTTTGGGGTCTATCCCCTGCCCTCCACCCAATGGAAGCCCATTTCCATTTCTGAGTACCGGAAGAAGGAACTGGAATCTATACTGAACTTTTCTCCTTACCCTATCTACTCTCTTTTGAAAAGTGGGGCACACAGTCCTGCACCCCTTTTCAGGTAGCTCATGGGCCACCAGCTGACTGGTCCTTTAGATAAATCCACAGACACACACACACACCCCCGCCCCACCAATCCAGTTATCTTCTGGAGTGGCAGTTGGCCTGACTTCACAAATTCCAAAAACTATTGTCCAAGATTGGACTAAGTGCCTACCTGAGGAGTTACGTTACATTTCACCTATTTGTGAGGCAATTTTTTAAAAACATTATGTCAGATTTCTAGAGAGATCCTGGCCTTTCAGCAGAGACAAAGAATACTTTGCTATTTTATAGCAACTTTCACCCTAGACTCTCAAAGTACTTTACAACCATTAATTAGTTACAAGTATCAGATAACAGGACTGTGTCACGTTAAGATGATTGTGATTATAATTAAAGGTAATGAAATGATGAGGGAACCTGCACTCAAATTATACATTAGAATAATGCACTCTGAATTAACAAAACACATTTGAATGCAGGGACTTAACGAACATGGGCTTCTGGAATGCATGTCTGCAGACCAATCCTAGGTATTTGGGTATATACCTGTTTGTTATCAGCCTTCCTATGGTAAGAACAGTAATCCACAACAAGTGATAAAGCCAAAGCCAGCAAATCAGCGTATGCTTGACTTTAACTAATTGAAGTCAATGGAACTATTCATATGCTTGAAGTTAAACTTGTGCTTAAGTGCTTTGCTGGATCAGGGACTTAAGTGTGAGAATCTCTCTGCATTTCACTTCCATTCATCAAACCATCAAGATTACATGATTATATTGACTAGACTAAAATAAAAGCTGACAATTAAATAAAATTAGAAGATCACACGGCTTTGGTTCCAATTGAGGAATGCTCAGCAGGTTCCAGCTGCTGCTATTTGACTAATAAAACAAGCTTCTAGCCACTTTATGATATTGGAGCGCACATGGTTTTTCTTTTATACTAGAGCAGAGGTTACGACCTGTGGTCTTGGTTGACTTCCCTAATGTTCTCTACTGGAACATGAGTGGAAAAAGAACTTCTTTGTAAATGAGCACTGACATTTAAAGGGTTAAACTTAGTAATATCCTGTAGAACAGGACTGTTTTTACCAAATATCTTGGGCCATATTCTGATCTCGGTGATACTATTGTGAATCTAGAGTAACTCTATCGACTCAGAAGCACATTGGTGTCACTGAGTTGAGAATATGGTCCGTAAGGCCTGCTTTTTGCTATTTCACAACAATCCCGAATCAAATTTCAACAACTCAAGTATTACTTTGCATTTTGCAATACTCTCCTATCCACTTTTAAAGAAAAAGTCAAATTATTCTCCATGGCTATTAAAAAAAAAAAAGACTTACCTTACAGTCACTGGAGATCTTCAAGATGTCTTGTCCATGTATATTCCACTTTTGTGGTGCATGCATTTGAAATTGGAAACTTCTGGCTAGCAGTGTTTGCTGGGGCACGCATGCACCCTGAATAATCTCATGCTCCTATACCAACGGCATAAAGCAGGGATCGACAACCTTTGGCATGCGGCCCGCCAAGGTAAGCACCCTGGCAGGCCAGGCCGATTTGTTTACCTGCCGTGTCCGCAGGTTCAGCCAATTGCAGCTCACACTGACCGCAGTTCGCCACTCCAGGCCAATGGGGGCTGAAGGAAGCGGCAGCCAGCACAACTCTTGCCCCGCGTCGCTTCCCGCAGCCCCCCTTGGCCTGTGACGGCGAACCACAGCCAGTGCGAGCCACAATTGGCTGAAACTGCAGACATGGCAGGTAAACAAACCGGCCCAGCCTGCCAGACAAGCTGTGTGCCAAAGGTTGCCAATCCCTGGCACAAACAGTGGTTTGAGTCAAACTGCTACTCAGTTCCTTCATCACCGCAGAATAAGACGGTTACTCACCTTTGTAACTGTTGTTCTTCGAGATGTGTTGCTCACATCCATTCCAGTTAGGTGTGCGCGCCGCGCGTGCACGTTCGTCGGAAACTTTTTTACCCTAGCAACTCCAGTGGGCCGGCAGGTCGCCCCCTGGAGTGGCGCTGCCATGGCGCCCAATATATATCCCTGCCGGCCCGCCCGCTCCTCAGTTCCTTCTTGCCGGCTACTCCGACAGTGGGGAAGGAGGGCGGGTGTGGAATGGATGTGAGCAACACATCTCAAAGAACAACAGTTACAAAGGTGAGTAACCGTCTTTTCTTCTTCGAGTGATTGCTCACATCCATTCCAGTTAGGTGACTCCCAAGCCATACCTAGGCGGTGGGGTCGGAGTGAGAAGTTGCGGCACGGAGCACTGCAGTTCCGAAGGCCGCATCCTCCCTTGACTGCTGGACCAGGGCGTAGTGGGAAGCAAAGGTGTGGACCGATGACCAGGTCGCTGCCCGACAGATTTCCTGGATGGGCACACGGGCGAGGAAAGCCAGCGACGACGCCTGCGCCCTGGTAGAATGCGCAGTCACGCGGCCCGTAGGGACATGGGCCAAGTCATAACAGGTCCTGATACAGGATGTGACCCAAGAGGATACCCTCTGGGAGGAGATAGGAAGCCCTTTCATACGGTCCGCTACCGCCACGAAAAGCTGGGGGAATTTTCGGAAGGGTTTGGTCCTCTCTGTGTAGAACGCGAGAGCCCTACGGACATCCAGCGAGTGGAGCTGCTGCTCCCTGCCTGAGGAGTGAGGTTTTGGGAAAAAATCCGGGAGGAAAATCTCTTGGTTGACGTGGAAGGCTGAGACCACCTTGGGCAGAAATGCAGGGTGTGGTCTCAGCTGCACCTTGTCTTTGTGGAAGACCGTATATGGGGGGTCTACCACAAGAGCTCGGAGTTCCGACACCCGTCTAGCTGAGGTGATAGCTACTAGAAAGGCAGTCTTCCAAGAGAGGTAGAGCAGGGAGCAAGTAGCTAACGGCTCAAAGGGGGGCCCCATGAACCGGGACAACACCAGGTTAAGATCCCAGGTCGGAGCAGGGGGACGGACGTTAGGGAATAAACGTTCCAGCCCTTTAAGGAATCTCGACACCGTCGGATGAGAAAAAACGGAGCGACCGTCCGCACCCGGGTGAAAGGTGGAGATAGCTGCTAGGTGGACTCGCAATGACGATAAGGCCAGACCTTGCCCTTTGAGGGACCAAACATAGTCTAAGATTTCGGTCACCGAAACTTCCATAGGGCGGAGATTTCTCTCTACGCACCAACAGGAGAAGCGTTTCCATTTCGCTGAATATGTGGCTCTTGTGGACGGTTTCCTGCTGCTCAAGAGCACCTCCCTCACAGGCGTGGAGCAGCGCAGCTCGGAACCAGTCAGCCACGCAGGAGCCACGCCGCCAGGTGCAGCGACTGCAGGTCTGGGTGACAGAGGGTCCCGTGGTCCTGGGTAATCAGGTCCGGATGAAGGGGCAGGGGAACTGGGTCGGCTACGGCCAAGTCCAGCAGCATGGTGTACCAGTGCTGCCTGGGCCATGCCGGGGCCACCATGATCACGAGAGCCCTGTCCCTGCGCACCTTCAGGAGGACCTTGTGGACCAGAGGGAACGGGGGAAACGCACAGTACAGGTGGGTCAACCACTGGATGAGGAAGGCATCCGCTATCGACCCCGGCTCCCTGCCCTGAAAGGAGCAGAACGCTTGGCACTTCCTGTTCCCCTTGGACGCGAAGAGGTCCACCCGGGGATAACCCCACCTCCGGAAAATGGAGAGAGCGACGTCCGGGTGAAGGGACCACTCGTGTGACAGGAAGGATCTGCTCAATCGATCCGCCAGCGTGTTCCGTACTCCAGGGAGGAAAGAAGCCCTGAGGTGAATGGAGTGGGCTACGCAAAAGTCCCAGAGTCGTATCGCCTCGTGGCACAGGGAGGAGGACCTGGTGCCGCCCTGCTTGTTGATATAGTACATGGTCGTCGTGTTGTCCGTGAACACGGCGACACAACGACCCTGAAGCTGATGACAGAACGCTTGACAAGCAAGGCGGACCGCTCTCAACTCCCGCATGTTGATGTGTAGCCCCACCTCCTCCTGAGACCACAGGCCCTGTGTCCGCAGGATCCCTAGGTGGGCCCCCCAGCCTAGATCTGAGGCATCCGTCGTCAGGGATACCGAGGGCTGAGAGGGGTGGAAGGGAAGACCCGCACATAATACGGACTGGTCTAGCCACCAGCCGAGAGAATCTAAGATCTTCTGGGGGATTGTGACTAACATGTCTAACGGTTGCCTTGCCGGCCTGTAATGACTGATAAGCCACAGCTGGAGAGGCCTCATGCGGAGCCGAGCGTAATCGGTCACAAAGGTGCAAGCCGCCATGTGGCCTAACAGGGTTAGACATGTCCTCACTGACGTCAATGGGGCTGACCGCAAACGCTGAACGATCGCCGCCATGGTCTGGAACCGTTGCAGAGGCAGCAAGGCCCTGCCCACAGTGGCATCCAGGACGGCCCCGATAAATTCCACCTTCTGAGTGGGCCTCAGGATGGACTTGTCTGTGTTTATCAAGAGGCCCAGACTTGCAAACATGCCGGTGATCACGCGGACATGGCTGTTGACTTGTTGTTCCGACGTGCCCCGAATCAACCAATCATCCAGATAAGGGAACACGTGGACACGGTTGCGTCGAAGATGCGCCACGACAACTGCCATGCATTTTGTAAACACCCTCGGGGCCGTGGACAAGCCAAATGGGAGGACTGCAAATTGATAATGAAGAGCCCCCACCACGAAGCGGAGGAAGCGTCTGTGGCGCGGCCAAATGGCAATGTGGAAATACGCGTCCTGCATGTCGAGGGCGGCGTACCAGTCTCCCGGATCCAGGGATGGAATAATGGTCCCCAGGGATACCATGCGGAACTTCAACTTCACCAGGTATTTGTTGAGCTCTCGCAGGTCGAGGATAGGCCTGAGGCCCCCCTTGGCCTTGGGGATCAGAAAGTAGCGGGAATAAAACCCCTTGCCTTTCTCGCTTTCCGGAACCGCCTCTATAGCTCCTTTGCTGAGGAGCGTCTGCACCTCCTGAAGAAGGAATTGCTCGTGAGAGGGGTCCCTGAAGAGGGACGAGGAAGGAGGGCGGGAAGGAGGAAATGAAACAAACTGCAGGCGGTATCCCGTCTGCACCGTGCTTAAGACCCAGCGGTCCAATGTTATTTGGGACCACGCCGGGAGGAAAAACGAAAGGCGGTTGGAAAACGGGGGGGAAGGATCCATAGGGGAAACTGTTACTGCGCCCTCGGGCGCACCTTCAAAATGAAGGCTTAGGACCAGGCGGGGGTTTAGAGGAGCCTTGGTTCTGCCCCCCTTGGTTCCCCGAATGCCTGCGCCTTCCGTTCCTGCCGCGGCGCCTGTTAAGGTCCTGCCGTTGGCGGAACTGGGAAAACGGCCTGCGCTGCTGTTGTTGCTGCGACCTGAAGGGTCTACGCTGCGTCACGGGGGTGTGCATCCCGAGGGACCGCATAATGACCCGGTTGTCTTTCAGACTCTTGAGTCTGGGGTCTGTCTTGTCAGAGAACAAGCCCTGGCCTTCGAAAGGAAGGTCCTGTATAGTATGCTGGAGCTCCGGCGGAAGGCCGGAAACCTGCAGCCAGGAGATGCGACGCATCGTAACTCCTGACGCGAGGGTACGGGCAGCCGAGTCCGCAGCGTCCAAGGAGGCTTGCAAGGACGTGCGTGCGACCTTCTTGCCTTCGTCTAAGATGGCCGCAAACTCTTGGCGAGCATCTTGTGGCAGCAGCTCCTTAAATTTGTCCACTGCCACCCAGGAATTAAAGGCGTATCTGCTCAGCAGGGCTTGCTGGTTGGAGACCCTGAGCTGCAGCGCCCCAGCCGAATACACCTTACGGCCAAGGAGGTCCATCCGCCTGGCTTCTCTGGATTTGGGGGCTGGAGCCTCCTGGCCGTGACGCTCCCTATCGTTCACTGATTGCACCATCAGTGAACCCGGAGTCGGGTGTACATGGAGATATTCGTATCCCTTAGAAGGGGCCATGTACTTCCTCTCGACGCCTTTCGCTGTCGGAGGGATGGAGGCCGGAGACTGCCAGATGGTGTTGGCGTTGGCCTGGATGGTCCGTATGAAGGGCAGGGCGACCCTGGTGGGAGCATCAGAAGAGAGGATGGTTACAATTGGATCCTCTATCTCCGAGACCTCCTCTGCCTGCAGACTCAGATTTTGAGCCAATCGCCTGAGGAGGTCTTGGTGCGCCCTGAGATCCAGCGGGGGGGGACTGTTGGAGGAGGTACCCGCCACCGCCTCATCCGGGGAGGAGGATGAGGAGACCCCAGGCACGAGAGTGTCTAACTGAGGGTCTTCCTCAGCCCTCGCCTCTGTCTCAGGAGCCACAGCGGAGTCTTGCTGCTTGGACCCTTCCTCCCCTTCCGGGGAGGGAGGGGGGCGAGACAACGAGGCTTCAGGAGCCCTACGCTCCGCAGTCGCCGGCCTAGCAGGGAGCTGCTGGGGGCCCTGGGCCTGATGGTATGCCCAGGGTGTCCAGAATCCCCACTGTTGTGGGCCTTGGTCCTGCAGCGGCGGATCACCGAACAGCGCCGCCTGCCGGTCGGTGCCCAGCGCATACCCGCTGTCCGTTTGGGAGGATACGGACGGCTGTCTAGAGGGCCATGGTGGGGCCGAACCTGGATGGTAAGGGTCTGCGCGGGTCGGCACGGAGGATCGTCTCGGTGCCGGGGACCGGTGCCGGGAGTCATATCGGTGCCGGGATCGGGATCGGGACCGGGTTCTGTCACGGTGCCGGGATCCTGATCGGTACCGGGCGCCGCTTCGGTGCCGGGACCTGCCACCGGCTCGGTGCCGGGAGGTCGACCGGGACCTACCACCAGCTCGGTGCCGGGAGGTCGACCGAGACCGGGACCTGCCACCAGCTCTGTGCCGGGAGGTCGACCGGTGCGGCGAGTAGCGTCGGGACCTGCTCCTGGAATCGCGGTGCCGGTCTCTGCGACTGGAACCTGACCGCGATCGTCTCGATGTCGACCGGTGCCGCGAGTGCGACCGGTACCGCTGAGGGGAGCGGTGCCGGGACTGCGAGCGGCGGCGGGACCTGGAGCGCCCAAGACGTCGGGACCTGGATCGTGAACGAGAGTTTCTGGGCGGTGCCGACATCATGGGCTTGCCTCTGGACACAACCCACACCGGAGGTACCGGGGGTGGCAGCCGAGTGGGCTCAGTCAGGGCTATGAGGTCCCGAGCCGAGGCGAAGGTCTCCGGTGTGGATGGGACCATTATCTCAACCCCAGATCTCATGGGGGAGCTCGGCGGTACCGGACTCGACGGACCCGCCGGGCCCGGAGTCGACGGTGCCGGCGGCGCCGCGGCCGATGTCGAGGCCGGGCGCTCTAGCCGGGTCTGCCTGGCCGGAGTATTGGACTTCGACGGCCTTGGTTCTGACTCCGGTGCCGGAGAGGGTCGGTGCCGGGGAGTCTTCTCTGTGCCGGTGCGATCTGGTGCCGGCGCCGAGATTACGGCCTGCGAAGCCGTCGGGTCAAGTGCCGCCTCCATGAGGAGAGTCCGGAGCCTTTGATCCCTCTCCTTCTTTGTCCTTGGCTTAAAAGCCTTACAGATGCGGCACTTGTCGGATCTGTGCGATTCCCCGAGGCACTTCAGGCACGCTTCGTGGGGATCGCTGGTAGGCATGGGCTTCTTGCAGGCCGCACACTGTTTGAAGCCCGGCGAAACAGGCATGAGCCTGGCGCTGGGTGCCGGGAAGGGCTAAGCCCCCGGCGAAGAACTACTTAACAACTATTTAACTTAACTATCTACTTAACCAACTAATTAACAACTATAATGGACTAGAGATGAACGATAGATAAACGATAGATAACTAGGAGAGCTAGGGACGTGGAGGACAGCTATGCCGCGCTCCACAGTTCCAACGACCGACACGGCGGTAAGAAGGAACTGAGGAGCGGGCAGGCTGGCAGGGATATATATTGGGCGCCATGGCGGCGCCACTCCAGGGGGCGACCTGCCGGCCCACTGGAGTTGCTAGGGTAAAAAAGTTTCCGACGAACGTGCACGCACGGCGCGCACACCTAACTGGAATGGATGTGAGCAATCACTCGAAGAAGAACCTGGTATTATAGAACTCCAGAGTTGCAGAGAAGGAGGGTGGGTTGTGAAATACATATATATGGAGAACATACCTCAAAGAACTCCAGTTACTGTAGGGGAAGTATTTCTTCTTTTTTCTTCTTTCTTCCTCAAATGCTTATTCATATGTCATTTGGTGATTCACAAGCAGTAACCTAATGTAAGGAGGTGGTTAAACAAAGATTGCACTCCCACTCTGCCCAAAGAAGCTGTTTGGGTCCTAGTGGAGTGAATCCTAATCTGAGCTGGAGTCTCTAAACTAGCAAAGTCATAACAAACCCTACGATACCTGGAACCCATTTGGATAATCTCAGGTCAATGTTGCTGGACTTTTCATTCTGTCAGCAAATACTATAAATCTGTTGGTTTTTTTTGTGCTTTCTCCCTATAGCATACCGATTTCATGGAGAAGACCAGCATTTCTCAAATTGGGGGTCCTGACTCAAAAGGGAGTTGCAGGGGGGTCTCATAGTTATTTTAGGGGAGTCGCAGTATTGCTACCCTTCTGCACTGCCTTCAGAGCTGGATGGCCGAAGAGTGGCAGCTGGTGGCCGGGTGCCCAGCTCCGAAGGCAGCACCCTGCCAGCAGTAGCGCAGAAGTAAGGGTGGAAATACCATGCCATGCCACGGTTACTTCTGCGCTGCTGCCTTCAGAGCTGGGAGGCCGGAGAGTGGCAGCTGCTGACTGAGGGCCCAGCTCTGCAGGCATCAGTGCAGAAGGAAGGGTGGCAATACCACACCATGCCCTCCTTACTTCTGCGCTGCTGCTGGCAGCAGCTCTGTCTCCAGACCCGAGCTCCCAGCCAGCAGCCACCGCTCTTCACCTGCCCAGTTCCGAAGGCACTGCCGCCACCAACAGCAGTGCAGAAGTAAGGGTAGCAATACAGCAACCACTCCTACAATAACCTTTGACCACCCTACAACTCCTTTTTGGGTCGGGACCTCCACAATTACAACACCGTGAAATTTCAGATTTAAATAGCTGAAACGAAATTTATAATTTTTATAATCCCATGACCGTGAAATTGACCAAAATGGACTGTGAATTTGGTAGGGTACTAGCTATAAATAGTCTTTGTGAAACTCTTAAAGCTTTGGTCCTTTGCAAATAAAAGTATAACGCCCTGGAAACATCTAAATTATGTCGACTAGCTTCTCCCTGCTTAGTGTGTGGTTTACAGGAAAAAAAACCTCATAAAGGAATCATTTGGTTCAAATGGAAAAATGTCATTACCTTAGGAAGCAATTCATATGAAGATCTGAATGATATCTTTATTCTCATGAAATTTTGCAGAGGGAGGGCAGCTATGAGAGTTTGCATTTCCCTGACCTTTCGGCTGATGTGTTTGCCACTAAAAAAGATGTTTTCACAGTTAATGCAACAGCATGCAGGTGGTTAGGGGTTCTCATGGGGTAGGGTGGGCATAAAGCCTGCCAGGACCACATTAAGGACTCAGCGAGGAGGAGATTCCCTGGTGAAAACACATGTATAAGCCTTTAAGATATTTAATTATAGTGGAGCAAGAAAAAAACCTGTGCAGCTTTCAAAAGAGGGGGAAAGGATATGCAGAAATGGCTACCAGGTGCACTCTAACAGAGCTAACAGACAGTCCTAAGCTCTTTCAAGAGACCTCTTCCCAAGACAGTAGGGAACTGCAAGGCAACAGGCTATAACTGAGGTTGTTCACATTAAATTCTCAAACTTTCTACTTTGCAGTGTAAGTTAGCCTGGTGGAATCTTTTCTGCTGTGGATCAAAATGTTCTACAAATCTGAGGAACATGATTTCGCTATGTCTGATGCCCAGACCGTAGCCAAGCTTGAGACAGAGGGAGGCAGGATTCAGATGAAAGAAGTCCCATTTCTCTTGAAATTAAGTCTGGTAGAAGAGGTAAGAATTTTGGTGGATGAATAAGAACATACATTCTGGGTCCCAGAACTACCTCAGCAGATGGTAACAAACGTGATGACAGTGGCAGCATCTTGTCAGATCTTTCAGAATATATTTGGAATACAGAGGTTGGAGGATAGGCATATATCACCAGTGGGGATCAATGAATGAGGAATGCGTCCACCAGAGATCCTGGTCAGAGACTTCTCCTGAAGCAGAAACTGAGACATTTCTTGGTTTTGGTCTGTTGCAATCAAGTCTACTATTGTTTGATGTCCTCATTCCTGCAAAATGCAATGGATTACAGATCACTCATGGTCTGACAAAATGTTTGCTCAGTCGATCTCCTAAAGCTTTCTGCACATCTGGAGATGCATTAATATGAGACATATTTGGTGCTGAATACATCAGTTCCATAGTTGAACTGCTTCCTGACATAAAGGAGATGGCTGGGCTCCTCCCTGCCTCTTTGTATAAAACATGGCTGCTGTGTTGTCATAGCTTGAATTGCCAGTCCTTGGATCGTTGGTAGGAATGCTGCAGAAGGTTGTTGAACAGCTCTGAGCTGTAATACAGTTACATGTAATCAAGTCTTCCTGTGGATCTGGAGACCTTGTGCCTGATGATGGACCAGATACGCTCCCTATTACAGAGGAGACACATCCATCACTACATTCTTAGTTGAGAGGGGTAGAGAAACAAGTACTCTACCAATGTAATGGTGCAAGAATGTTATGAGAGACTAGCAGAGGCATATCCTTGTGGTACTTGTTTGGCATGTACACTGACTTTAACCAGTCCTGCATGCCGCTTAGGTGTGGTATTGCATGCAGTGTGACAGACATATAGCAGGCCATAAGCTCGAGCAGACTTAGATAAGTCCTGACAGTTGTATGAAGACTTTTTAAAGTAGATTGATGATAAAATGGCTTCAAATCTGTCTTGGAGCAGATAAGATCTGGCTGTTGTGGAATTTAACATTGACCCTATGAATTCTATCCTCTGTATAGGTGTCAACGGGGATTTCCACTGCTGAGCTTTTGAGCCAAAAATAAGAAAAAGTTGGAGAATCTGGTGATGAAACTCCCACTTGTGGTGGTTTTTCATGGATGAACCAGTCATCTAGATTATGATTAAACTATTATTATGGGCAACATCTAAAAATTACAATCATCATTGGGGTTGTAGTGATAACAAATGGCAAGATCCTCTATTGATAGCGGTTCTGTCTTACCTGAAATCTTTTATCTGTGTGCTGGCTGTAAAATGTGGAAGCTGACATCTTGCAGGTTGAGCGCTGTATGCCAGTATTGTGAATCTAGTGATGAAATTATGAAGGCTAAGATTACCATTCTTAATCTGAAGCGATGGGTGAAGGCATTAAGCCATTCTCAAGTCCAGAATTGGGCTCCATCTTTCCTTTTTCTTCAGTACTAGGAAGTAATTAGAAACACGCACACACACACACACGATAAAGGAATCTCTTCCGTTGCTTTAAGAGACATAAGTGACTCCATCTCCAGACATATCAGTCTCTTATGAGTGGGGTCCATGAAAAGGGATTGACAAGGATGAGCATAGTACGGAACAGCAGAGAATCTCTGAGATTCTCTATAGAACCCAGTAGTCTGATGTTATTTGGTTCCTTGAAACTTGGAAAAAAGTAAAGTGATTCCCAAATGATGGGACGGAACAGTAGAAATCCAGTAGCCTGATTACGGAGTAACTCCAAAGCAATCCATCAAAATGACAGTTTTGATGGAACCAGAGCCTGGAATGAAGGCATAGCAGATGATAGAATCACAGAATATCAGGGTTGGAAGGGATCTCAGGTGGTCATCTAGTCCAACCCCCTGCTCAAAGCAGGACCAATCCCCAACTGCAGGGGATTGCTGAAGGTTTCCTTTTGAAAAACACTGCCTCTGTCTTGGAGGCGCCAAGGTTCTTTGGTGGTAAAAGGTACCCGGTGACAGTCTTTGCCTACAATAAGATTGTGGTTTTCTCTTTTAGGAGCCAGTGTATGAATGTCAAAGGAACAAAGTGTCTCCCATGAGTCCTTCAGTGAATGAAGAGCCTTGGTGGTTTTTGAGATAAACAAATCCAGTGCCTCAAAGGGAAGATCTTCCACAGTCGACTGCACCTCCCCTGGGACGCCAGAACTTTGGAGCCAGGATTCTCTCCCTCTTCATAATGATGGATGTTGCCATGGATCAAGAGGCAGTATCAGAGCCATCCAGAGCTGCCAGGAGGGACATTCTGGCTAATAAAAGTCCCTTAAAAATTCCTCTTTTTTCCTGTGCAAGTTTGTCAATGAAGTATGAGACTTTATGGGTGCTTTAAAAACTCACAGCGTGCCACCAACACCTGATCATTTGCAATTCAGAATTGCAGGGTGTCAGACAAATAATTCTAAGCTCAAATAAACTGAATTGCTTAGGTTCTTTATCTGTGGGCATCATGTCTGGCTATCATCTGCTACTTTCATTAGCCACCAGAACTTATAGACTCATAGACTCTAGGACTGGAAGGGACCTCGAGAGGTCATCGAGTCCAGTCCCCTGCCCTCATGGCAGGACCAAATACTGTCTAGACCATCCCTAATAGACATTTATCTAACCTACTCTTAAATATCTCCAGAGGTGGAGATTCCACAACTTCCCTAGGCAATCTATTCCAGTGTTTAACTACCCTGACAGTTAGGAACTTTTTCCTAATGTCCAACCTAAATCTCCCTTGCTGCAGTTTAAGCCCATTGCTTCTTGTTCTATCATTGGAGGCTAAGGTGAACAAGTTTTCTCTCTCCTCCTGATGACACCCTTTTAGATACCTGAAAACCACTATCATGTCCCCTCTCAGTCTTCTCTTTTCCAAACTAAACAAACCCAATTCCCTCAGCCTTCCTTCATAGGTCATGTTCTCAAGACCTTTAATCATTCTTGTTGCTCTTCTCTGGACCCTCTCCAATTTCTCCACATCTTTCTTGAAATGCGGTGCCCAGAACTGGACACAATACTCCAGTTGAGGCCTAACCAGCGCAGAGTAAAGCGGAAGAATGACTTCTCGTGTCTTGTTTACAACACACCTGTTAATGCATCCCAGAATCACGTTTGCTTTTTTTGCAACAGTATCACACTGTTGACTCATATTAAGCTTGTGGTCCACTATGAAGCCTAGATCTCTTTCTGCCATACTCCTTCCTAGACAGTCTCTTCCCATTCTGTATGTGTGACACTGATTGTTCTTTCCTAAGTGGAGCACTTTGCATTTATCTTTATTGAACTTCATCCTGTTTACCTAAGACCATTTCTCCAATTTGTTCAGATCATTTTGAATTTTGACCCTGTCCTCCAAAGCAGTTGCAATCCCTCCCAGTTTGATATCATCCGCCAACTTAATAAGCGTACTTTGTATGCCAACATCTAAATCGTTGATGAAGATATTGAACAGAACCGGTCCCAAAACAGACCCCTGGGGAACCCCACTTGTTATACCTTTCCAGCAGGATTGGGAGCCATTAATAACTACTCTCTGAGTACGGTTATCCAGCCAGTTATGCACCCACCTTATAGTAGCCCCATCTAAATTGTACTTTCCTAGTTTATCTATAAGAATATCATGCGAGACCGTATCAAATGCCTTACTAAAGTCTAGGTATATCACATCCACCGCTTCTCCCTTATCCACAAGGCTCGTTATCCTATCAAAGAACTCTATCAGATTAGTTTGACACGATTTGTTCTTTACAAATCCATGCTGGCTATTCCCTATCACCTTACCACCTTCCAAGTGTTTGCAGATGATTTCTTTGATTACCTGCTCCATTATCTTCCCTGGCACAGAAGTTAAACTAACTGGTCTGTAGTTTCCTGGGTTGTTTTTATTTCCCTTTTTATAGGTGGGCACTATATTTGCCCTTTTCCAGTCTTCTGGAATCTCCCCCGTCTCCCATGATTTCCCAAAGATAATAGCTAGAGGCTCAGATACCTCCTCTATTAACTCCTTGAGTATTCTAGGATACGTTTCATCAGGCCCTGGTGACTTGCAGGCATCTAACTTTTCTAAGTGATTTTTTACTTGCTCTTTTTTTATTTTATCTTCTAAACCTACCCTCTTCCCGTAAGCATTCACATTCCTTCCCGTAAGTCATTGGACATTCCTTCAGACTTCTCAGTGAAGACCGAAACAAAGAAGTCATTAAGCATCTCTGCCATTTCCAAGTCTCCCGTTACTGTTTCCCCCTCCTCACTGAGCAGTGGGCCTACCCTGTCCTTGGTCTTCCCCTTGCTTCTAATATATTGATAAAAAGTCTTCTTGTTTCCCTTTATTCCCATAGCTAGTTTGAGCTCATTTTGTGCCTTTGCCTTTCTAATCTTGCCTCTGCATTCCTGTGTTATTTGCCTATATTCATCCTTTGTAATCTGACCTAGTTTCCATTTTTTATGTGATGCCTTTTTATTTTGTAGGTCACGCAAGATCTCGTGGTTAAGCCAAGGTGGTCTTTTGCCACATTTTCTATCTTTCCTAACCATCGGAATAGTTTGCTTTTGGGCCCTTAATAGTGTCCCTTTGAAAAACTGCCAACTCTCCTCAGTTGTTTTTCCCTCCTCAGTCTTGATTCCCATGGAACCTTACCTATTAGCTCTCTGAGCTTACCAAAATCCACCTTCCTGAAATCTATTGTCTCTATTTTGCTGCACTCCCTTCTACCCTTCCTTAGAATTGCAAACTCTATGATTTCATGATCACTTTCACCCAAGCTTCCTTCTACTTTCATATTCTCAGCGAGTTCCTCCCTATTTGTTAAAATTAAGTCTAGAACAGCTTCCCCCCTTGTAGCTTTTTCAACTTTCTGAGATAAAAAGTTGTCTGCAATGCAGTCCAGGAACTTCTAGCGAGGCAAGTACTGGGTGAGGGTATAAATACTCCGCCCTGGTGGATGATACCTGGTACCAGTTATCTGCCTTTTTAGAGGCTAGAGTTACTGATGCTGTGTAGGAGAGTTGACTCACCACTGGCACGCCCCCTCGTGGAATAATAAGCTCTCCTCAACTATCAGCCGCTGCCAACAGAAGCCCCAGCCCTGCAGTGGTCTGCCTCCTTTCATGACTCAATCCTCAAGCTTGGTCATGTTTAGTCCCACCCCTTCCAGGGTAATAGAAATTGATGCAAACAATAGGGCAACATCCTTTACATCAGGTCTCCAGCTTCGACGCTGGGTCCAGTGATCATTACACCTCTCGTCTCAGGGCTTCCGTCGTCTTTATTCCTTTTATCAAGGGTTTCACGCCACCTTCCTTGGTGGCCGGTAGGGAAAGTCAGATCCTCCCTCTTCTCTGGGCTCCAGTCCAGGTACTCTATAGAAAGCACTTGTGGTCTGTCAACTCAACCGCCTGCCCCAGCCTTGAGCCCCCTCAACCCAGCCCCCTCCTTCACCCCAAATCTCTCATTCCTAGCCCTACCCCAGAGCCCATACCCCAAGCTGGAGCCCTTACATCCCCTGCACCCCAACCTCCTGCCTCAGCCCTAATCCCCCTCCATCCCAGCCCAGAGCACCCTCCTGCACCCCAAGTCCCGCATCCCCAGCCCCTTCCCAGAGCTCGCACTCCCAGTTGGAGCCCTCACCCCTCCCGCACCCCAACTCCATGCCCCTGCCTGGAGCCCCCTCCCACATCTTGAAGCCCTAATTCCTGGCCCCACCCTGGAGTCCCCACCCCCAGTTAGAGCCCCCCCCCTGCACCCCAACCCCCTGCCCCAGTTCAGTGAAAGTGAGTGAGGATGGGGGACAGGAAGCCACCGAGGGCAGGGGAATGTAGTGAATGGGAGGCGGGGGGCCTTGGGGAAGGGGCAGGGCTCGGATGTTCAGTTTTGTATGATTAAAAAGTTGGCACCCATAGCCCAGAGATTTATAAGACATCTGTAAGATCCAGTACTAGGAAGACGTTCCCAACAAGATATAAAAATGAAACTATAATAAGGTACATAAACTACCCAAAACTTCCTCACAGGCAAACTATCCTAAGTAAGGTCATTTCTATATGTACAGCGCTGCAGCAGCACCGATACAGCTATGCCACTGCAGCGTGTCTGGTGAAGAGGCTCTAGGCCAACAGGAGAGAGCTCTCCGGTCAGCATAATAAAGCCATCTCTATGAGTGGCAGAAGCTACGTCGGCGGGAGAAGCACAGGAGCACTTATGTAGATATAGCTTATGTTACTTAGGAGGCTGGTTTTTTCACACCCCTGAGCAACGTAAATTATGCTGACATAGGCTGTAGTGTGGACATAGTTCAGAAGAATTGTAGGCTGACTTTAATAAGTACAACTAGCCACAGAAGTCTCTGTAAAACTGTTGAGACAGATACTGTGGAATTCCATTTCGCAGCCATGTGTGGCTGGAAGGGACTGAGTGAACAGTGCTTGGGCCCATGCTGTCTTTTATGCTCTTGGCAGGGGAGCATGAGGATACTTGGGGGATCTTCTTGATACCAAAATGCACTGTTGGCCAGAGAAGTCTACTCTTGAGCGCATGGGGTGCATGTGCACCAAGAGTGTAATATATATGGACAAATATTTAAAAAACTCTATTCCTTTCAATTTCAGATTTCCATTTATGTTAAAAAATCAAATCAAGCTAGTGCAAGTTTATGAAACAAATAACACAGCTGCTGGGGAAACTTAATCAAATGCAGGAGTCATATTTTCATCCTCTGGCTTCTACGGCTGCTTCTAATTTATGTTGCCAGATTTGTCAAGAAAAGAAAACTCTCTTGGCAATTTAGGAAGACTGCAAAGGACCATTTGACAACATATATAACACAGATCTTCATATTTGGCATCTTGGGGATTTTAAATAAGTTCAGATTTGGATAGAATGTCCCTGAGGATTTACACCTTTACATACATGCAATAAACTTGGTGAATTAAAATACATAGTAAGCTTTTCACCAGAGGCTTATTTTGGTTCCCAACAAAAGAAAATTAAAACTCCTGCTGTCCACGAGCCTGCATGTTTGGGTCTTTCTTGATAGCTAAAAATATCCCTGGCACATTAGAACCTGTCAATATTTTTAACCAGACAAATGACATATAATTCCTAGAGGAGAGCTAAACAACTTCATTATAAAAGCGGTGAGGTAGTCACAATACATTAGGAAGAACAAATGTAGTCTGCCGTGGTTTTTAGGTTCTCTCTACACCATTGACTTACTAGAGGAGAGTGCTGCTAATTACACGTACTTGCATTGATTTTTTTTCCTGAGGATGGATTACCTTGTCCTCCCCTGAATCTAACGCTTTAAATTAGAATAAAACTGCCATCTGATGTAGGTTAGGAGTCACCCTTGAAAGGAAGACATCAAACATGACATTACAAAGAGCTCCTCTCTCCCTCTCTGCCCCCTCCCCACTTTAACTGTAGTCCTTCCAAAACATGTTGAATAAATGTCAGGTGGGAATATACGATTTAGCAAAAATTCCACAGCAACATAATATAAAACATAACATAGGAAACACCAGCTACATCTCTTTCAGACAGACAAGGTTCAGTGGACCAGCTGTGGATCGGATTCTGATCTCATCCCACTGAAGCCAAAGGTGTTAGTGAGATCAGAATCTAGCTAAATTAATCTCATAATATTATATTCTTATGTACACATCCTCCTCCTCCCCCCTCTCCCTATCATGGATACACAAGACTTTAAGGCCAGAAGGGGCCATGAGACTCACCCACTGGGACCACCCACGCAACACAGGCCACAACATTTCATCCAGAGGTTCCTGCATCAAGCCAAATAACTTGTTACAGGGCTACAACAGATCAGCCAAAGCAGCAAAGAGTCCTGTGTCACCTTATAGACTAACAGACGTTTTGGAGCATGAGCTTTCGATACCCACTTCGTCAGATGCATTCACCCACGAAAGCTCATGCTCCAAAACGTCTGTTAGTCTATAAGGTGACAAAGGACTCTTTGCTGCTTTTACAGATCCAGACTAACACGGCTACCCCTCTGATACTTAACAGATCAGCCATTTCCCTTCCTTTCATTTGCATTTCTCTCCAAACCTAGACTTTTAATCAGTGTGCTATCAAAGAGCATTTGTTGGGATACCACATCAGGCCCAATCCTGCTCCCAGGAAAGTCAATGGCAAAATTCCCTTTGGCACAATCCTGGCATCCAGCCCATCTCTCTGCCAATGGAGGGTTGCCCCCCTACAGGATGTTTCTGGCTTTTTATCCTTCCTAATTTTCATAACATCACTTCCTTTGGGTTGTGCTTTAGCCCAGTGGGTCTTGCTGCAAAGAAGAATTTCCTGATAATTAGACTAGATTCTCCTTTTCTTAATTTCATCCTATTAGCAGAAGTCCCACCTCCCTTTTCCACGCTCTGGCCATTCCCACATCATTCCCTCCTTCATGTTTGTATCCTTAAACACTTGCAGGCTGTTATGTATCCCCACCTTTGTCACCTCTTAACAAAAACCCACAAAAATTTGCTCTTTTAATCTTTCATCATGTGTCAATCCCACCAGACCCCATTCCTGATTATACTGGTGCTGTTCTTAGAATACACTGTTGCATTATACACTTACCTCAATTATGTGATTACTGATGTTTTAACATTTGTTAACTGCTATGTAAGTGCTATTATTATTATTGACTGATTCATAAAACATCCTTTATATGTACTGCTAATAAATTATAGCACAAACACATGTGGAATCAAAAATGGCATGAGAAATAAAAAAACTGTGAGGGTAGAAACACTGAAATCAACGGAAAGCTATGTTGATCGACACCAGCTAAGCATCAGGCCTTTTTCATCTGACCTCAGATGTGCTAAGAGAATTAGAGGTAATGAAAGGCAATATGAGAGGGCATTTCACAAGTGTGGGGCTAGACGTAAAATGCCCTATAGTTGATTAATTCATGGGACACAGATGACATGACGAGCAACTGAGATCGGATATAAAAAGTACATGGCACAAGAGGGAATGTACACCTAAACCAAGATACTGAAATACAAGAGAACCCAAGTGTGCAGAATTTTATATACAATTAGTAAGGTTTACGCATTAGCCTCAGGTTGACGGGTAGCTAATGTCACTGCCAAAATAAAAGCCTAACCCAGCAAAGCCATGCTCACAAGTAGTCCTTGTGCACACAATAAAGTCAGTCAGACTAACTGTGGGGCTAAGGGTTTGAAGTCTCTCTGAAGTAAAATATGGAAGTTGTTATAACAACAAACAGTTAATACAATTTTACTGATAAAGAACAAAACATGAGTCAGTCCCAGCACTTCTTTGATTGACACCATACAGAAATATCATTATAGCTATAAACTGTCCTTGCTCAGCACTATGAAATCAGCCCCTTTAAAAAGCTTGGGGAATTACAAGCACTTGAAACATCTTCCTCTCTAACTTATTTCTTCATTTGCATCATCTTAGTGACATAAGTAAAACTCATGCTCTAGATTTTAATGGTGGTGACCTTTGGGAGGAAGGATGAGTCAGTGCTATATTAACATTAGCCAGTTACTCTATTATGCTTTTCAACTCTGTGGTCTAATGACAGGGTGACAAACGTAATTACCATTCTTTCAGCAAAGACTCCACTCTAAGGACATGCAAGAGTTTCTACAAAATGGGTGCTTAGATCTGTCATAACTTTATATCATCAAGCAAAAGTGGGTTGTGTTGTTGGTCACCAGCCTCAAAAATCAATGTATTTAGTCTTGGGGAAAACTGTAGATAGTGAACAAAATGCTTGCTTTGCCAAGCTTTCGTACACGGTGCCCACACCCCTGGGTGCACTGGACTTGTGCCTTTGGGGACAGGAAATGTCCACATATTTGCCTTCTAAAGACATTACTCTTAAAGAGTTGTTCTGCTCTGAAAAGCTATTCTATAATATTGGCAATACTGTGTGCATGTTTAGGAGAGGGGTGGGGGATGCCTCATGTTTATTATTCTCTCACTGATTCCCACATCAAACGTGCTCAGTTCACAAGTCCTACTGCCAACCCTGCTAATTCAGCCTGGAATGTGAGAATTAATATGGGACATCCATGAGCACCAGTAAAAATGTATGTGATCAAGTTAATGGCAATACAACCTACTAACTCTAGGTGTAACTGATTGGAATTTAGTAAATAATTCTATTAAAAATGCCAAAGATAGACAGAATACATAGATGCTTCATCATGACATACCCTTCCTGCCCTCTCTCTCTTTGCTCACATCCATTTGGGCTGCGCCCAGGACAGAGGGTGGACTCAGCTCAGTACTAGGACTATTGGTCTGACCTCTGTGGGGGAAACTCCAGGTTTGCTCTGGAGCAAGTGAGAGCAAAATTTAGCCTATTATCTAGATATCCCCTTTAAATTAAGACACGGTATTTGACTTTCATAAAAAGCTTCAATAAAGATGGACTGTCTCATATACCAGTGTTTTCAGTGGGCATGGCTACACTTGCAAACGTAGAGCACCTTGAGTTAAGCCAGCCTTTGTAGAGCACAGTAGGGAAAGCGCTGACCTCTGTCCACACTGACAGCTGCAAGCTCACTGGCGTGGCCACATTTGCGGCATTTACAGTAGCATCGAGTGTGGTGCATTATGGGCAGCTATCCCACAGAGTACCTATTCCCATTGTGGCTTGTGGGTAGGGGTGGGGGATGCGGGGCATTCTGGGTCCTGTCCCAATGCCCAGTGATGCATTGGTTTGCATCCCAGCAATCCCCATACTTTCGTCCACATTTGGCACCATCTTTCAACGTTTTTTGTACTGTGCGCTCTGTCTTACCTTTCAGTCTGCGGGAATGAAGCCCAAACTGCTGAGGAATATGCTGACAAGTCTCACCAGCACATCATGTTTGGCAGCTGAGTTGCTCCTTAAGATCCAAACTGACAGTGAGGACTCCGACGGTGATATGGACTCGAGTAACACATACGATATGAGATTGCTTTTGGCATTCATGGACATGCTTACCACTGTGGAAAGACGCTTTTGGGCTCAGGAAACAAGCACTGAGTGGTGGGATCACATCGTCCTGCAAGTCTGGGATGACAAGCAGTGACTGCAGAACTTTTGGATGAGAAAAGCCACATTCATGGGACTGTGTGAGAAGCTCGCCCCCATCCTGCGGTGCAAGGACATGAGATTGAAAGCTGCTCTGATGATGGAGAAGTGGTGACTATTGGAATCTGGAAGCTGGCAACTCCAGAGAGCTACTGATCAGTTGCTAACCAGTTTGGAGTGAGAAAGTTGACCGTTGGAATTGTGTTGATGCAATTTTGCAGGGCCATTAATCATATCCTGCTCAGAAGAACCATGACTCTGGGTAACGTGCATGACATCATGGCTGGCTTTGCACAAATGGGTTTCCCTAACTGCGGAGGGGCGATAGATTGGATGCATATTCCAATTCTGGCACCAGCTCACCTAGTCTCTGAGTACATTAATCGGAAGGGGTATCTCTCTACGGTTCTCCAGGCGCTTGTGGATCACCACAGGCATTTCATTGACATTAACGCAGGCTGGCCTGGAAAGGTGCATGACACATACATCTTTCAGAACACTAGCCTGTTCAGGAAGCTGCAAGCCGGGACTTTTTCCCAGACAAGAAGATCACCATAGGGGAAGTCGAAATGCCCACTGTGATCCTTGGAGACCTTGCTTACCCTTTAATGCTGTGGCTCATGAAACCGTATACAGGGAACCTTGACAGCAGCAAGGAGCAGTTCAACAACAGGCTGAGCTGGTGCAGAATGCCTGTGGACACATCATGAGTTAGAGCGCACGGCGCTGCTTTAATGCGCTCTAACTCGCAAGTGTAGCCATGCCCAGTGATTAGAAAAGTATCTTTCAACTGGCTCTAAATGTTTTAAGCAATTTCTGATCTAACACTCCAAGTTTCCAATGACAGTGACAATTATTTTTAGTATCCACTAAAAGACATTTTAAAAGGTAGACTCTTGAGCAACAGGGCTCTTTACAACAATTAGTGCCATTTGCACACTGGGGAAAGAGCAGCTGAGAAGGAATTTGACAAGTGCCACTGCAAGGTATTTTTCATAGACATTAAATGTATCCAGTCCTGTCGAGTTTGAATTTTGTTTTAACATCTTTCTATTATTCAGTGTCAATACATAAACTAATTCTATGTTACGGCAATAATTTTCACTGTGGAGCTACTTCACATACTGTACCATATTTTACAGTAACTATAGCACAATTATTATCCATTTGCACTATCAGAAAAATCAGTAGTGTAATGAACTCTACAGTAGAGTCAGATTCTGACAGATTGTGTCGGTCTGAAGTAACTCCAATGACTTCAGCAGACACGCTGTAATTCAGAACAGAATCTGTCCCGTAGTGTATTTGCATATAGTTGTTCTATGTTGGAGAGAATCAGAACTGCTCAACTCTGTGTTGTTAATACTTTTACTGCTAGTATTTCCCTACCTCATAGGGGTATTCATGAGGATAAATACATTCAAAATTGTGAGGTGATGAGATACTACATGATGGGGGCCATATAAGCACAAATAGGACAGACAGACATTCTGTGTTTGTTCAGGTAGCAGCGGGCTCTGCTTTTTCAGTCTCTCTTAAATGAATCATAGAAGATTAGGGTTGGAAGGGACCTCAGAAGGTCATCTAGTCCAACCCCTGCTCAAAGCAGGAGCAGAATTTTTACCCCAATTCCTTAAATGGTCCTCTCAAGAACTGAACTCACAACCCTGGGTTTAACAGCTCAATGCTCAAACCACTGAGCTATACCTCCCACCTAAATGCATAATGTATACAGCACAGCTCCTCAGTTGAACAAAAATTCTTGGATCCCTGAAGGGCTTCTCTGTCCCCTGGGTTTGTGCAGGATTCCTTGCTGAGCTCCACTTTCGCCAAGCCCATGGAGGACTGAAGATTTGCCAGCCGGATTTCCCCAAGGCCTGGCTGCCAAGTGTATTGCCAAAGCTCAGCAATACTGTAATAAATACTAATAATAAGTAACAATAGTCTGCACTGGTTTAACAAGGCTCTTTTATAATTAGGAACAGTAAATCATAATTAAGCAATAAACAAATCAACACATAAGTAGAATGCTTGTTTTCTTTTGAATGGTTGCATTATTTTAAGTTTAGATCTTTTCCCCAATTTCTGAATTCCCCCCACCATCTCCATCTGTAAGATTTTGGGAAGGTTAAGAGTCCCTCCTCCAAACAACAATTTAATTAAAGAACCTGTAATTATGCTTGTATTAAATGTATCTGTATATTATTTATGTTTACAGCACACAAAAGTAGGAAAGCATTTTATAGACAATGGCCCTGGTTCTCCTCTCACACAGTCTAAACCTGTTTGACTGAAATAGGGTTACTCCAGATTTTTCACTGATGTAAGTCAGAGGATAATCAGGTTTCAGCCCCCATAGGAGTTTACAGACTAATTTTATACATGGCACAAGTGAGGGTTACTCAGAGAAAGTTGTGAGGACGACAACCAGAGTGACATTAACACCACCACATAATCCCTAAGCCCTGGCATGCACAAAGCTTAAGGTAAGGAGACTATTTAATTTTTGTATTTATAAATGTATTGACTTACTGTGGGTGGCTTAACCTGCTGCCAGTAAGCAAGATGGTAGACGTGAGTGTTTAGGAAGGATTCAAAGGAGGTAGCTTGGCAAACAAGTACTGGGTGGGTATTTCACCCACGGGGGCAGCTTGAAAGTAGGCACAGACAGGAGTGGGAGGAAAAGACCGGGGCATCGTGACTGGCATCACAAGCAGAGTGGAAAGAGGCCAAAAGAATAAGGCAAGGGACAAGGGCCTGAGCAGCTCTCTGGGTTAGAATAGTGTAGGGCACGGGTCGGCATCCTACGGCACGCCAGCCGATTTTGAGTGGCAAGCTGCTGCCTGCCGCAGTCCCAGCCCCCAGCCCCACTCAGCCCCCCCTGCCCACCGCTCTCCCCTGAGGGGGCAGGAGGTAGAAGCTTGGTCCTGCAGCAGCCAAGCTTCCTCCTCCCTCACTTCTTCCTCCAGCGTGCTGTTTTCCTGCCCCTCCTCCTCTCCTTCCCTGCACCAATCAGCTGATGGCCCTTGTGGGGGGGAGGGGGAAGAGTGGTAGTGTGCTCACTGCTCCATAGAGGAGGTAGAGAAGAGGTAGGGACAGGGCGTATCCCTTCCAGCCCCCTGCCATGAGCCGCTCAGGGCAGGGGGCTGGCAGCACCTCCATGAGCCGAGCATCCCAGTCCTCTGCCCTGACTACCAAACTCTCCACACACACCCCCAGCTTTCGGCCCCGCACCCCCCACTTCCCCCACACACCCCCAGCCCTCTGCCCTGACCCCGGAACCCCAACACACACCCAGCCTTCTGCCCTACACCCCCCCACCCAGCCTTCTGCCCTGCACCCCCACAGCCCCCACTGTCTGCCCTGACCCTTGAACCCCCAAACACTCAGCCTTCTGCCCTGCACCCCCCTACTCCCCAGCCCTCTGCCCTGACCCTGCCCAACACACTCAGCCCGCTGCAGACCCCACTCAGCCCGCTGCAGGCCTAGGTGAACAGAACCCCAGGCTGGCAGCGAGCTGAGCAGGCCGGCGGTGTAAGATCAGCATTTTAATTTAATTTTAAATGAAGCTTCTTAAACATTTTGAAAATCTTGTTTACTTAACATACAAGAATAGTTTAGTTATATAATATAGACTTATAGAAAGAGACCTTCTAAAAATGTTAAAATGTATTACTGGCTCGCGAAACCTTAAATTAGGAGTGAATAAATGAAGACTCGGCACACCACTTCTGTAAGGTTGCCGACCCCTGGTGTCAGGGGATGCTCTAGGTATTTTGCTGCCCCAAGCACGGCAAGCAGGCTGCCTTTGGCGGCTTGCCTGCGGGAGATCCCCAGTCCCACGGATTCGGTGGCAGCCTGCGGGAGGTCCCCCAAAGCCGCAGGACCAGCGGACCCTCCGCAGGCATGCCGCTGAAGGCAACCTGCCTGCTGCCCTCGCAGTGACCGGCAGAGAGCCCCCCAATGGCTTGCCGCCCCAGGCACACGCTTGGCGTGCTGGTGCTTGGAGCCACCCCTGCCTGGTGTAGGGCCTGGAAAGTGAAAACAATACATTTGAACTTAATACCATAACCTAAGACAGTGGGAAGCTGTCATGGTATAATTCCACACTCTGAACCTTAGCGTCCAAAAGATGGGGTACCAGCATGAATTCCTCTAAGCTCAATTACCAGCTTAGTACTTGTAGCGCTGCTACCAACCAGGAATTCCAGTGCCTGGTACACTCTGGTCCCCCCAAAATCTTGCCCAGGGACCCCAAGACCAGATCCTCTGGATCTTAACACAAGGAAAGTAAACCCTTTCCCTCACCGTTGCCTCTCTCAGGCTTCCCCTCCCTGGGTTACCCTGGAAGATCACTGTGATTCAAACTCCTTGAATCTTAAAACAGAGAGGAAAATTCACCTTCCCCCCTCCTTCTCTCTCCCCCTCCCAGACTCTCCCTGAGACAGAAAGTAATCCTAACACAGAGAGAAAATTAACCTCTCTCTCCCCCTTCCCTCCTTTCTCCCCTCCAATTCCCCGGTGAATCCAGACCCAGTCCCCTGGGGTCTCACCAAAATAAAAAAACAATCAGGTTCTTAAACAAGAAAAACTTTTAATTAAAGAGGGAAAAACAGTAAAAATTATCTTTGTAAATTTAAGGTGGAATATGTTATAGGATCTTTCAGCTATAGACACTGGGAATATCCTCCCAGCCTAAGTATACAAGTACAAATTAATATCCTTCCAGCCAAATACACATTTGAACTCCTTCCAGCCAAATACACATTTGCAAATAAAGAAAACAAACATAAGCCTAACTCGCCTTATCTACGTAGTACTCACTATTCTGAACTGATAAGAGCCTGTATCGGAGAGACTGGAGAGAAACCTGGTTGCACGTCTGGTCCCTCTGAGCCCCCAGAGTGAACAACCACCAAAAACTAACAGCACACACAAAAACTTCCCTCCCTCAAGATCTGAAAATATCCTGTCCTCTGATTGGTCCTCTGGTCAGGTGACAGCCAGGCTCACTATTCTTGTTAACACTTTCCAGGCAAAACAGATATGAAGCACTTTTGCTCTATTAACTCTTACTTATCTGTTTATGACAGAAGCCAACAGAGCGATTTCAAGGTGTGGTAAGTGGTGAAGAATATAGCAGTGGCATTTTTAAATGACAGCATTAGAAGTATCATTTTGGACAGACCAAGAGGAGTTATCTGGGTATTAAGATGACTAGGTAGGATGAAGCTGCTGTAAGAAACAAACAGAAAAAGGTGATGCATAGGTCAGAGTAATGTAGACTGTAAACGCTAAATGTTGCCTTTGGTCACCTGCACTAAAAAGCTCTCACTGAAGCCAATGGGAACTGTGCACATGTAACCACTGGCAGCCTTTGACTCTGAAATTAGTGACACTAGAGTCTCATTTTTGAAAGAGGAACAATTTGCCTTCTAGGGGAGGAAAGCAGGAAAGTACTTGGAACAGGAATCTTGAGTCACTCTGTACTGACTTGCCGTATTGATCCTGGGGAAGTCACTCAGCTTCTCTCTACCCAGTTCATTCAGCTGTAAATAGGTAGATATTTTTTGTAGATTGCTTTGAGAGCCTCAGATGGAACTCACTCTGGCCATGATCCAAAACTGCAGGGAATAAACTTCAATTGATCATGCCAGATGGAAATCCAAACAGTAAATATTAACAATGCGTAGCAAAGGCTGATTTCAATATTGCCTTATTGTATTGGGCTCATCAGTGGTTAATATTATTATTATTATTGTTAATATAACAAAGGCCCAGGCAAAGACAAAACATAGTAACAATGCTATTTCTATATGTGATTGTCTTATTTCTCAGCTATATTGCACCAGTATTGTGTGCCATTAAATTCCACCACACAAGAGAAAATGTCACAAAATATATTTAGACAGTGAAACTTACCATGCGTGGGAAGTTGTGCATAATTGACATTTACACTTTGAATAGCTGTCAGGTATATCTGTTGGTTGTTAACCAGGCTCTCCTGAGGCCTTGTGGCATGTTTGTGAGCAAGAATCCCATAATGCTTTATAGTAATGTTAAGAAGAGGAAAAGTACTCACTTATAAGCTTTGTAATACTGTAGTTCCTAAGAGCTGATAAGTATTTTTGAATGTACACTTCACAACAACAAACGGATGTGAGAGTTAACAAAATGTGAAAGGACAAACAACAGATGTTGGATCACACAGTTAGAAATTTATAAAATGTACTGAAAAAACAGGAAATACCAAAATATTTCTATAAGTTGGAAAAGAAAAAATAATAGAAACGAAACTGCAAACAACTTAGGTAAAAAAGGGTATGACATGACCCAATATAAAACAAGGCAATACCAAGAACAGCTGTGCTCAGGTTGCAAAGTATGGTTCCACAGATATTTGTAATGTAGGCCTTTCTGTTATGCGCTAAGCATTGCTTGATACACTCAGTCAAGATGAGTTATCTGAGGTCTCTCTAATTATTGATTAAATTCAAACCCGTAAAACTTATTGATAATTAATTAACATAGATTACTGAAAGGAACTGCAGCACTGGCTACCATAATGTAATCAGGAGATATCACTCATTTAACACTGCTCAAGTGTCACGTATTTTGCTATATGTTAATAGCCTGGAAATTATCTGTATTGGGCCACACTTAGCTGTGACATTAGGGGTGGTAAACAGCAGGTGTAAATTGGTTAGAAATGGCTGTAAGTGGAATAGGACAGTACTGTAACTTGCACCAGATGAGCTTTCAGAAGGCCTGATTCTTCAATGCTTTGTGCAATCATTTACACAGCTGTATAATCAGTGAAAAAATGGGTGCAGCATTTTCAACTCACTTTACAGAGGTGTAAATGACGAGATAAGGTTAAAAGCAACAGAGAATTAGGCTCAGAAGGTATGGAAAAATGAGTGTTATTTATACCAAGTACTTCCATTTTGTTATTTGATTCGAGTCCAGACCTTTCAAAGGAATTGTGTCCCCTTACTGTAGTCTGCCTTTGGCTGAATTTGGCCTATTTTTGTTCTTTAAACTGCAGAATTTCTTAGGGCTATATTCTGATCTGACCTCAGCTTAGACCAATCCACACAAGCGGTCCATCTCCTAAACACTACTGTGCTAATAAGCGATGGTCACATAAACACCACCCTATCCCGGAAACCCGCTGACCGCTATACTTACCTGCATGCCTCCAGCTTCCATCCAGGACACACCACATGATCCGTTGTCTACAGCCAAGCTCTACGATACAACCGCATTTGCTCCAATCCCTCAGACAGAGATAAACACCTACAAGATCTTTATCAAGCATTCTTAAAACTACAATACCCACCTGCTGAAGTGAAAAAACAGATTGACAGAGCCAGAAGAGTACCCAGAAGCCACCTACTACAGGACAGGCCCAACAAAGAAAATAACAGAACGCCACTAGCCGTCACCTTCAGCCCCCAACTAACAAACCTCTCCAGCACAACATCAAAGATCTACAACCTATCCTGAAAGATGATCCCTCACTCTCACAGATCTTGGGAGACGCAGGCCAGTCCTCGCTTACAGACAGCCTCCTGACCTGAAGCAAATACTCACCAGCAACCGCACACCATATAACATAAACACTAACCCAGAAACCTATCCTTGCAACAAAGCCCGATGCCAACTCTGTCCACATATCTATTCAAGTGATACCATCATACGACCTAACCACATCAGCCACGCCATCAGGGGCTTGATCACCTGCACATCTACCAACGTGATATATGCCGTCATGTGCCAGCAATGCCCCTCTGCCATGTACACTGGCCAAACCGGGCAGTCTCTACGCAAAAGAATAAATGGACACAAATCTGACATCAGGAATCATAACATTAAAAAACCAGTGGGAGAACCCTTCAACCTCTCTAACCACTCAGTGACAGACTTGAAGGTGGCAATTTTACAACAAAAAGACTTCAAAAACAGATTCCAAAGAGAGACTGCTGAACTCAAATTAATATGCCAATTAGATACAATTAACTTGGGTTTAAACAGAGACTGGGAATAGTTGGGTCATTACACTAATTGAATCTATTTCCTAATGTTAAGTTCTCACACCTTCTATGGGTCATCTCGATTATCACTTCAAAGGTTTTTTTTTTCTTTTGCTGATGATAGCTGATCTCAATTGATTGGCCTCTTACAGTTGGCATGGCTACTTCTCTGTATGTATAAGTATTTTACATGTTCTCTGTATGTATAAATATTTTCTGTATGTTCCATTCTATGCGTCCGAATAAGTGAGCTGTAGCCCATGAAAGCTTATGCTGAAATAAATTTGTTGGTCTCTAAGGTGCCACGAGTACTCCTATTCTTTTTGCAGATACAGACTAACACGGCTGCTACTCTGAATCCTGATCTCAGTTACTCCATTGTAACTGGCGTAACTCCTCTGACATAGGCTGGATTTTATCTGGCACGACAGAGCAGATTTTGGCCTTAGTTTCTGTTGGCTATATCTGTGCATATTTTTTTAAGTGGAATTTGTTGTGGAGTCACATGTGAGTGGTTACTCTTGGATTGACATGTAGCAGATTTGAGCAATGAGTTGGGTTTTAATTGCATCATCCCACGTTCTGTGTGACTCTCATTCTATTTAATAAAAAGCAAGTGTCATCTACACAGTGTTGTGTAGGCACTGCAGTGACCAGCAATAATATCATCACAATGCAAGATGGGGATGACATGAAGCATTACTTTACTTTAACAGCTGATAAGAGAAATCAACAACTGGGATACGCAATATCCCTCCTAAATATGACAGAAACAGAGTTCTCTTCTCCTATTACCTATCCCTGTTACAACCACTTCTGGCCTTGGTATTTAGTAGCCCTATAATTCTACTGTATTTTAACCTGTTACAAGTAGCCAGCTTTGTAGCTCAGTGATAATACCTCTGTGATTGTTAGTCCTTGTCGGCCACCAGGGTGTTGATGTAAAGGTGGATGGAGCCAAGAGGCCTGATTTGTCTGTGCCCTGCACCTTGTGTAATGATTCATACAAGTGCAAAGTGGGTGTAAGACACTATCAAACCAGAATGTCAATCCATCATTCTTGGTTTGCATTTTCCATATTAGAAATGCTCCTATTGCTTCTCACAGTAGTGCTGCAAGCAGCAAGACTGGCACAATAACCTTCTCTTTGCAATACCTGCCCTGAATTCTGTTATATTTTATTACAGAAACAGAGTAAGAGTTCAGTGGTGCAAGGTCATAAACCGAGGTATAACCAACCCAGTTTTGCTCCTCTCAGAGTCTTTGCCATGCAATGAACGAAGCCTCTCATACAGAACACACTTGCAACACCCATTGATGTCAATGGGAGCTACATATGTTGATCACCGCTAAAAATGGGAATCTATGCTACAGTACAAAATCTATTTTGACACATGAGCTGTCAATCTACAATGGGTGAAAGCCAAGATCCAATTTGGGCACAGGCCCAACATGGAAAGATGAAACAATTATAATAGTGCAGGAACCTTTAAATCATGTAGGGTTAATTTCTTCAACTTAAATGTCATTTCCATCCTCTGACTCTCATTACTTATTCAGTATATCTGAAGAAAATAAAGGGAAACTTTAGCTGATAACTGGAATTTAGCTCATAATTGGAATCTTAAATTTAGCCTTGATATTTAGGCACTTGTCTGATTTTCAAAAGTGCTGAGCACTCAAGAGCTCCCACAGAGGTTTCAAGAAACTTGGGCCTAAATGCACGCATCTTTTCACTAGGTTAAGCTATAGCACTATTCCAACAAGCATTTTCATCAAAAGGATTCCTAGGAACAGCAAAAAAACATGTGGGAAGTAACTTTTATAGCTGTTTACTGTTTTCTCACTCCAGTCAATGTTCCAGAGATACATGTGTGAATTGTAAGAAAGACTGTTTCACTTACAGAGAGCTCCAAGTATAACAAAATCTTCTGCATGTATGATTTGGAATTCTGTCTGCAGGGAGAGAAGGGTTAAAGTTCACCAGACATCCTACACCTATTACCCCTGTCCCTATATTTTATTTGTCTGAATCTAGTATTTGATAAAGACAAGACAAAGAGAAGCGTTCGGCCAGAAACTGTATCTCAGTCGAAGCAGGAAACCTGGGTCTAGCTGGTTTTTCTTAGGAGAGCAGGATAAAAACAAATTCAAAGGTGCTAACCAGGGGAATTAGCTCCTCTTTTGTCTAAAATCCAGTCCTAAAGGTTGACCTCTATGGGTCCATCTTCCCTTTTGTACAACAGGGATCATAATTACTACTTAACTACATCTTTGGGGTTTTAGAATTAGTGAGATGTTATTTGTAAAGTGTTTTGAAGAGGCATAAAGCTGTGCAAGTGCTAAAATATTATTATTATTACAAAGATGTGACACATTGTTTGAGGTTAAGAAAATAGCATCTCTATCTTAAAAAGCTTTGCAGTGGATAATGAACTGAAATTGTGATTGCTTAATACAGTTGCCTGCAATTTCTTAGTCTGAGCGCTCTGTATTTATTGTTTGCATTGTACTGACGTATATTGGATTAGTAAGATTATACTGTACGACTGTTCTCCCCCTGGGATATTTATGAAATGAGGCAATCATAGTGAGCACACTGTTTCAATAATTATTGTATATATTATAAGTGCAAAATGTAGTGTTTCCAGATCCTCAGAATATTTATTTTTAACATTAACTACATCCATAGTGCATTTACAGGAAACCTTGTTACTTTAGACATTAAAAAGAAGAGATATATAAAGTATTTAAAAACAGATTATAGGAAACAATTTTCAAGAGCAGGATGGACTAAATTATCTTTCTGATCTTTTCTAACACCTATGCTTCTTTGCCATACCATTGCTGTTTTCCGAGTAAAGAATATACACCAGAAAACATAGGTCTCCTCTCTCTTGTATGTCATAAAAAGTATGTCCTGTTTATTCAGAGATTATAGAAAGAAACTTCTCTCTAAACAGGATCCTGCAAGTCTTCTGTGCACCCAGCTCCAGTTAATGGGCCATATGGTACTATTGATCCAGGCAGGGAAATTCCCACTGAAATCAGTGGAGAGTTCCATGTAAATATGCTGGTGGCAGGCATGGACCACTGAACACGAGCTGTGCTATATGGGCACAGAAAGGGGTGAGCTGAGGACAGTTTCTGCTCAAATTTTGAATTTCCTAGCATTTGCTGCCACTCCTTTACCATATACACTGGAATACACTGGCCCAGGGCCAGATTTTACAAGCTTTACACTGAATAGTATTACAGCGAGTTCAAAGGGAGCCAACACATAAGCACTACTTAAAAGTTAGAGTTACAGAATCTGGTTCTCAGGATATAAATAAAGAATTCTCGCGCATCCACTTCTCTGTGAACTTAGAACTATGTTTTGCTCTTGTTTTGGAAGCCTTAAAGGCTGCATATAAATCTAGACCACCCTGTACTGCTCTCACTGCACAAGCCATTCATCTAGAGTAAATTCAGCTGTCACTTGAAGTTGAAATGGCTGGAACAAAGAAACAGCAATCAAGCTATACCCGTGTGAGGCAGGTAATTACAGAATCTGTTAAATTATAGTGATTAGACACTGCTAAGGAGAAGCCCAAAGAAATCTGAAGCAACTTTTGTGGGGGAAAAAGTTTAATTAAACGGCTGCATGCCTCTTGCAATTGATTTGATTTTTCCCCCCTTCAAACAGAAAGCAGGTTAAGGAGAGACAAAAGGCAGATAAGGGAGTGTAAGTGGATCAAGGGGAGCCTTGGGAAATCCTCAAACAATAGGTCTGAATGTGGCATTAAATGGTTCATTTGGTGGTAAGTGATTAAATGGGAGAAGATTTCCTTTATTATGGAAATTGGTCCTCTGTGCTGTTGGACCTATGCTAATGATTTGAATTGCAGAGAAAAGGATGACTGTTATAATGGTTTATAATACACTACTTCATGTTGGACTATAAGGAACATTTGCATGAATACAGTCATGCAAAGAATTTGAATGCAATAGATTTTTGTTTGGAAGAAATTATTCTCATCGGTGTCAAAAGTTCACAACCCAGAAAATGGTGTCTGGCTATACATCACTTTAAAGCAAAATGTGCCATTTTTAGTCACAACCGAGTGAAAACAAAAGCTCTCCACAGGACTCTATTTAACTGAGAAAGCGCCATTCCAAGTCTAATTAAAATTAGCTTCTTGGATGGGAAAGACTAAACTGCACTCGTTGGGGGGAACTGAAAACTTGTACTTAAACCCTTTAGAGTCCTAATTTATATTTTACAACATGAGCTATGTCAACAGTGATATTCGTTCAAAGTACAAAAGGAAGGAGCATTTGCTCAGCACATCAGCGTAAAGTATTTCAGCAAGACCCAACCAAGGTTCTGTTTGTTTTAAATTTATTTGCAAATTCTCTAGCTATTGTGGATTAATGTAAGCCCTCATCATATTAACATGAAACTACTCAGTGATATTCTTGTAAAATCTCTGAGGAGAGAAAACAATACTTTTAAAATCTAATTTACACAAACATCAGAAATGCTTCAGACTTCTTAAGTGAAGACAATGGTGTAGAAGGAAAGGAACTTTCAGATGGTGGTATGGTTTAAAACATGCATTTTAAAAAGACACACATACACACACTTAAGAACAAGGAAGGCATCATTAAAAGGTTCCCTCTTTCTGCCTCGGTTTCATACAAGCCAGTGGAAGGATAACATACGGTCATGGTTTCATTTTACAACGTTGCAATGAGGATTTAAGAATCCACAGGGCCTGCTCATCTGTTGTTCCTTAAGCAAACATCTAATGTAATTTTAAATTTCATTTAATCATTGTGATGGCTGTGAGCAATCCTCTCCTGTGTGTGAACCTTCTCTCTCCGTAGGGTAAGGTCAGTGTTTTGGAACTACCTCAAACTGCTCACTCTACATTACACAACTCTTCTGTGGCCATAACACAGAACACGAGGTGCACTTTTAGGGAAGTGTTTCATCACTCCTTTTAACTGCACTAAACTATATCTGTTTTCAAGTAGCAGTTGAAAACCTGCATTTTGTGTATGAGGACAGTCAGTGTGGTGAAGTTAACTATTACCACAGTGGTAACATATTAGCCTCACCAGGGCCTGATCCTGCAAGAGGTTTAGGACCAGGCTGACAAAGGTATTTAGGTGCCTAAAGCTGCAGATGGGTGCCTTAGTTGCTTTTGAAAATTTTACCTGAGTGATTTGGACTTCTAAGTCCCATTGTCAAAAGCGACTTGGCACTTGGGCCCTGATTTTTAAAAGTATGCCTGTGTGATTCTGCTCAGCGTTGCAATGCCTCACTAACTTACGAGCCTAAAACCCATTTTCAAAAGCAACATAGGCACTTAAGAGCCTAAATCTTATTGACAATTATGATAGTTAGATGCCTAACCTGCTTGGGCACTTTTGACAATCCCACTAGGTGCCTATCTGCATCTAGTCACCTAAATACCTTTTAAAATCCGGAATTTTGTGCTTCTCGAGTAGCCTCTACTCCCGTTTAAAGACAATGAGGGTATGTCTACATCTAAAATTTTGCAGCGCTGGTTGTTACAACTGTATTAGTACAGCTGTATAGGGCCAGCGCTGCAGAGTGGCCACACTTACAGCAACCAGCGCTGCAAGTGGTGTTAGATGTGGCCATACTGCAGCGCTGTTGGGCGGCTTCAAGGGGGGTTCGGGGAACGCGAGAGCAAACCGGGGAAGGAGACCAGCTTCGCCGCGGTTTGCTCTCGCGTTCCCCGAACCACTCTGCAAACCGCAGGGAAGGAGACCTGCTTGTTCGGGGAACGCGAGAGCAAACCAGGGAAGGAGACCAGCTTTGCCGCGGTTTGCTCTCGCGTTCCCCGAACCACCCTGCAAACCGCAGGGAAAGAGACCTGCTTGCTCCGGGTTCGGGGAACGCGAGAGCAAACCGGGGAAGGAGACCAGCTTCGCCGCGGTTTGCTCTCGCGTTCCCCGAACCACCCAGCAAACCGCAGGGAAGGAGACCTGCTTGCTCGGGGTTCGGGGAACGCGAGAGCAAACCGCGGGGAAGGAGACCAGCTTCGCCGCGGTTTGCTCTCGCGTTCCCCGAACCACCCTGCAAACCGCAGGGAAGGAGACCTGCTTGCTCGGGGGTTCGGGGAACGCGACAGCAAACTGGGGAAGGAGACCAGCTTGATTACCAGAGGCTTCCTCAGGTATGCTGGGATACCTGCTTATTCCACGGAGGTCAAGAAAAGCGCTGGTAAGTGTCTACACTTGATTACCAGCGCTGGATCACCAGCGCTGGATCCTCTACACCCGAGACAAAACGGGAGTATGGCCAGCGCTGCAAACAGGGAGTTGCAGCGCTGGTGATGCCCTGCAGATGTGTACACCTCCTAAGTTGCAGCGCTGTAACCCCCTCCCCAGCGCTGCAACTTTGTGATGTAGACAAGCCCTGAGAATCAAGGGCACTAACAATTCACACAAGGTACTTAGCATTTTGCAAGATGAGGCCCTGTGTAAGCCTATGGATAGGTACTGGTTAATCAATTCTGCTAGTAATAACTGAGATTATAGTGTGCTGTACCATGATTGTCCTGGTTGAATTTGCAGCTAACAGTAGGTAGAAGAACATCCCAGCTACAGAGGAAAATCCTGAGTTTAAAGAGCCACAAGTCTTCACATATCCAGAAAGCATCCTGCCACGATGCACAACACTGCGCTACCAGATATGCCTGATGACATCTGACCATGACCACAAGGGCATGTTTCTGTTGAAATACAGTGAAATCACAGGAAGTGAAACCAATAACAGTGATCAATATGGTTGCTGCTAAAGAAGCCTTAAAATGTACCTTCTTGTGCACTGAGCCAGCCCCAAGAAGGGGACCGTAATCACAGCATTTCCCTTGCACTGGTGGTGTACCCCACTGTGAGAGCCATGGCATGCTGGCTTGTGAGTACATTCCTGGGATTTGGCTCACTGTGTTCTTAAGACATTTCAGCTCTTTTCCAGGTCGAATGCCCTTAACGCTATTAATTAGAGCCCCCAGTGCATAATTAATTTCAGGCGACTGTACACAGCAGGAGATACCAGGATTTTCGTCTGAATATTAAGGTTTGCTCAGAGAATAAATGTGGAATAAAGTTCAAAGCACTAGCAGTGACTTTTCAAGCGCAACGTTTCAGCTCCCCAACAGCCATTTACATATCAGCAGGCACAGTCTACTGTTTCAGCTACAGAGCAGATTTACTGCCACAGAACAGTTCGGAGAGAAGTGAGTGAAAGAAAGGGTTAAAAAATAAATGTATCTCATCAATTCTCTCTTTAGAAAAGCTGCCAGGCCAAGGCAGGGTGGGCCCCTGGGTCTTTTTCCGGGTTATCTGACACCAAAGCATGTGGCCTACAGCAGCAAATTTGTAGGTCAACAAATGGTCCCCTGGGATAAGCTGCAGTCTGAAATTACAGCACGAGGTTTGCTGGAAACAAAAAAGTGAAGCCCAACCTTTTCTAGGATGCCCTGGGACTCCTTAAACAAGCACATCATGACAGAGCATGCCAGGTAAAGCAAGCCTTGGCTGTGCACTGGAAGCTCCTGCTCTCACACCAAGCCATAAAACTTTCCGTTAGCTCCATTTTGGTATAGAAGGTTCCTGGTTAAAGAGAGACAGAAAGGGAAGAGAATACAGGAGAGGGAGGAATGATTGCTGAAAAACTGTTCGTGCTTTCCATGCAGCAGCTAAGGCTGACTCCACTTGAGCAGGGTCACTGAATGAAATCCAGGAGAGCGACAGTGTTTGCTCATGTAGTTATGCAAGCAGCCCAGAGGCAGAAGGCAGAGCATTTCAAAATGAAGAAGAAAGAATGTCATCTCAATGCAAATAAGAGATTGCTGATGCAGATTAGATGTTTTGTTATTATACACACACGTATGTGCACACGTGTGCGCACACACAGTTCAAATATGTTTGGGAGGCAGAACTTCAGCTGAAGGCAGAATGTCAACAGAAGGCTTCCTGCTGTGAAAGTCTTCTCAGAGAAACAATGGAATGTCTCTCTTAAGTCCTGTAAAATGGAGCTGGACAAAGAACTTGAAATATACTGTACCCTGCATTGGCACTCTGGTACAGGCCATATGACTTACTGGAGGAGGTCTGGTGTGCTGTGACTAATGCTTATCACCAGTATTGTGTTTCCTTGTTTTCTCCATCAGTCACTCTGCATCCATCTGTTGTCTCCTGTTTCACACTTAAATTTTAAGCTCTTTGGAGGTAGGGACTGTCTTTTTGTTCTGTGTTTGTACAGCTCCTAGCACACTGGGATCCTGGTCCATGACTAGGGTTCCTGGTTGAAGACAACCATAAGTTTTACCTTTGATGGAAAGCAGGATCAAACCCTGTGTGATTAAAAGCTGCCCTTGGATATAGTCATGTGTCCTACTGACTGTAAAGGCAACTGTGCTACCTAGACCTTTCCATTTCCCTACAATAAATTCATAAAGGCTCCTGAGCTGCATGGCTAAAAATGAATCAAACATTTTCACATAATAAGAATTTAAAGCTAAATCGCAGGGCTGTTTTCCACACAACATTGGTCTCTTTATAGTTCCCTCTTTAGTTGTAAGAGGGAATGTTTGGGGTGTTGCACATGGAAGCACATTTCCTACACAGACATCACAAACAGAAGTGGTTGCCTACTACGGAGAATATGAGATTCACTAACTCATGCTCCATACGACCCACTGCAGGCTGAATTACTGATCTGATCTCTCTTTTTGTCACTTGTCAAAAAAATGAGAACAAAGCGTCAACTATACAGGGCTTTGTTTTATTTTACATTACTGGAAGTAAAAGCTCAGCTGAATGATACGAAAAGAATTTCCAGTGTGTGAGGGTAGAAAAAAAATACAAAAAATGAACATTTTGAAAAAAATCAAATCAATGATTTTGCAAAACAGGGACAGCTGGGATGCATAATCATGAGCATGAGAAAGATTTTACTTTGTACAACTGAAACTTTTAGATCATGGGCTTTGCTCTCTCAGCAAAAAGCCCAGCACTAACCTCCAGTGAAAATTTGCAAGGTTAAAAGAGGTTAAAGCAGCCCATGGGATAAGTGAGTAGGCTCATTGAGGCTGTCTAGAAAGGAGTAAGGGGAGCCCAACAGTCAGATGCTTTTAGATTGTTAATAAAAATACTTTGCATTTTGGTGGCACTGAGGATCTAAAATTGCTTTATTACATTAACTAACTGTGCCTCAAAACACCACTATGAAGAAAGAGATACCCAGGGATCAGTTCACCTACCACTGACATGCAACCACCTCTGCAGTGAAACATAACAGCTGTTTAAGACTGCACAGAACTACTGAAAAACAGTTGAGGACAGAAATTGAAAAATAAATAATGCCACAACCAACTCCGAGAAAGATTTAGGGAGGTAGGATGGAATTACTCAAATCAGAATATAACCAGTACACGAGAGCCATTGCCTCAGCTACTAAAAAAGTGACATAAGAAGTTTAAGGGCATGTCTACCCAGCAAACATCTAAGGCTGGCCCAGATCAGCTGACTGAGGTTCACGGAGCTTGGCGTGCATGGCTGTAAAACTGTGGCATAGATGTTTGGGCTCAAGCTATGGGTCCCCACAAGGGGGCAGGGTCCCAGAGCATAAGCTCCAGCCTGAGACCAAACGTCTGCACTGAACTTTGACAGTCTCACAGTCCAAGCTCCACAAGCCCAAGTCAAGCTGACATGGGCCAGCTGTGGGTGCTTAAGTGGTCCTGATTTCAGTTTTATGTCTCATCCTTCCAAAGAGAACACCTGACACTGCTGGGGCACTGATTCAGTGAAGGCTCATAGTGAAGGGTGTCCCCAGCTAACCTAACTGCAGCAATTCAAGCCACAATATAAGTATTATCTGAACGTTTCCCATCAAAATATTGGCCCAACCCAACACTACTTAGCTTAAGAATATGAGGGCATCCCAACAGAAGGTAGCATGGGGATTAGCTTGCTCAGACAATTGGTGAAACTGTGAAATCACATAACTAGCACTTGCTTAGTATGTGGGAATGTAGCATGCAACTTGGTGAACGTGCTACAATTTAAAAAGCAGCTAGCAATTAATGTGTCAATATTCATTAAGATCTAAATCCAGTAATGATATGAATTATACATTCCTATTAATGTCTTATTCTCTTGTGCTAAGGAAACTGCCAATAACTATGTTTATAATAATATGTTCACACAAAGTATGTTGATTGGACCAGAAGTTTCATTAGCTAACACCGTGCTAGAAGTTGTGCACGAGCTCTGTTCTCTAGGATCAACTGTATAGGATAACTTATCTCATTTAAATGACAACCTTAATTCTCAGATAGGAAAGGCAGCTATCACATTCAGCCAACTGACCAAGTACATGTGGGATAATAGGAAACTAACACTGATCACCATGATACAGGTTTACCAGGCATGAATTTTGAGAGTCCTAGATCACCTACAGCAGGCATGAGAGAAGGCAAGATACCTTCCACCTCTGCAGTCTTCACCATATTCTCAATATCAAGCAAGAAACCAATGTTCCTGACACCCAAGTGCTTGAGGAAGCAAAACTGCCAAGTCTATTCACTACTCTCAAACACAGAAATTTTCATGGGCTTGGTTATCAGAACTGGGTGGATGATGGACGCATTCCAAATAATCTCCTGTATGGAGAACTTGCTAATGCTCCAAGGCCACTGGGTTGACCTAGGCTCAGGTTCAAGGATGTTTACAACAGGAACTTGAAAACTTTCAGCATCGAGACCACGAGCTGGGAAGATGCAGCTAGCAACAGGCAACCACACTGGAGGGCTGCGCTTCTCCAGGAAATCAAAGACACTGAAGAGAGGTGGTGGAGAGAGAAGAAAGTGAAGAGAGGGAAGAGGAAAGCACCAGTAGTGCACCAGCTTCATCCTCTGGCTCTGTGCCTTACTCATACACCATTTGTGGCATGGACTGTCACTCGAGAACTTGACTGTTTAGCCATCCATGATGCTGCAGCATGACACACAGTAACTGTACTCTTTTGGTGCTTACATCGTCATCTTGTGAGACGAACAGTTGCCACCAAAACTCCTTTTCTAATTCACTGTCAATGATGGATCTATTTTATGGCTGGCAATTTTGTTGTGTATTTTCATTATCTTTATGCGGGGGAAATAGGGGACTCTTCTGCTACCATTGCTGGACATTTCTCAGTGTGCTTGCCACGGAGCGAACCTCCAAAGTTGGCTACGTTTAAATAATAAAATAATGAAACCCGAGAAGTTGGCACTGTATACCAACATAAGTGTTCTTCCCTGGATGTTAACATGCCTATGGTCATTCAAAGGGGATACTGAGAGATGCAATATGTGTGCATAGGAGGCAGCAGACTCCATAATTAACAACAATTCCTCCTATGCGCTGCTGATTTTTAAGCAGCAATGGGAATTAGGCAACGCTGATTTCTATGAAAAAACAAATTTGCTTTAGAGCACAAACAGAGATAATTAAGGGACTTGCTCGAATGGGAAGCTGCATTAGAAAACAACTTTGCACTTTTAAGAACGCACACTGTGTTTCTTGTTATGCCAATTTATTTTAATTAATCAGAAAAAAAAACATTTGTTCAAGATATTAGCAATGCTAATGCTAGCCTGTCATTCCATTTCCCCTCTAAATGCCCAACACAGCAAATCCAAAGCAGCACACATCTGGCTTGAGGTGAGATCTCTTTCTTTGACAGGTGGCTATGATCAAGCTGTACTTTGTGCAAATACAGAAGGTCAAATCCTGGTCCTGCCATTTATGTGGAGTGGAGTCCAGCTATACTCCATAACTGCAAGGCTCTCCCTATATTGGATGGAGTTCACTACAGTGCAGAGAAACTATACACCATTTAATTCTTAATGGGGCACAACGTGGCCCAAGGGCCTTGCATAGGGTGAATTCACCTCTCCCAGGGGAAAGGGGAGGTATACTGTATGGCCATTAAACAACTCCACCTCTAAACAACTGGCTGATTCACAGCTGGGAGAGACTGCATCTGGATGACAGCCCTGAAATGGGAGTGGGCAACAGGAGGATCCTCCTGGACAATCAAGGGGCGGGAAAGAGATCATGGGTCTAGCTTTTTTGCCACTCCAAACAAAAAAAAAGGGTGGCCGGACTGCCAAAGAAAAAACAAACAAACAAACAAACCCCTCCTATTGCCTGCCAGACTACCGAAGGGGGAAAAAGGGAGCGCGTGGAGGGTGCGTGGAGGGCGGTCAAGGAGCTTGCAGGGGGGCGAAGGGCGGCGCTGCAGCCTGCTCACAGCCGGGCAAGAGGGGCTCCCCCCTCTGGCCTTGAGGTGCTTCTCTCGGCCAGGCAGGCAGAGCCCCCGAGGGCTGCAGGAGCCTGGCTCACCCGCTCCTTTAAAGGAGGCTCGGCATGCGAAGGCTGGCGCAGGCAGTGGGGAGTGGCGCATCCCGGAGAGCCCAGTGGCACAGTTAGCAAGCTCCTGCCCCCCGGACTGGGGTCCGTGCCCCAGCTGGGCTGGGACTGGCAGAGTGCGGGAAGCCGGCCGATGGCTCCAGAGCTGCAGACCGGGCTGCCAAAGCAACAAAAAACCACGTCAGGGCGGCCGGAATGTGCTGTCCTAAGATTAGCCGGAATGCCGCCCCTTACAATGTGCCGCCCCAGGCACATGCTTTCTCGTCTGGTGCCTGGAGCCGGTCCTGCATGGGTTAGCCTCTTCCTGCTCCTTGCTCCCTAACTCTCCCAATGCCTCCATAGGGGCAAACGCACTGTCTGGAAGTGCAGCATCCTCTGTGGCCTCGTGAAAGTAATGGGAATAATAAACAATGCTTGCTATGCCCACAGAGGTGTACAAACGTGAACAATAATTAAAAGGCCCCTCATTCACAAATAATTCAGCGTTGCCCACCTGAAATGTTCAGAAACAAGAGACACCCCCAAAATCAGGAGATTGACTTAAGAATCACAAGTTTTTAAAAAAGTAATATACTTGGGGTTCTTTTGATTTGCCTTCTGCATTTTGAATCTTTAGGGAACACCTGAGTTCTGTTTTCAAGCTTTTCTCCATAGTCACAAAGAGTAGAAATTTTCTTTCTTTTTTAAATAAGAGTCAAAAATTCTCATATAATCATGACTCCAACAGCTGGGGCTTTAAGAAAAATGCCAAATATCCAGGGCCGCCCAAAGGATTCAGGGAGCCTGGGGTCTTTGGTGGCGGGGGCCCCCACCGCCAAATTGCCACCAAAGACCCAGCACTTTGGCGGCAGGTCTTGGGGCGGAAGGACCCCCCGCCACTGAATTGCTGCTGAAGACCAGGAGCAGAAGAAGCTCTGGGGCCCTGAGAGAGTTTTCCGGGGCCCTCGGAGCGAGTGAAGGACCCTGCTCCAGGGACCTCGAAAAACTCTCGTGGGGGCCACTGCGGGGCCCGGGGCAAATTGCCCCACTTGCTCCCCCCCTCTGGGTGGCCCTGCAAATATCATGAGCTGGATGTATAGACAAGAAATTGCTATTAATAAGTATCACTAGTAGCATCTTTCATCAGGGTTATTCAGTATAATTACAGCTGATCAGAAACAAATAACATGGTGAAAAAACCACCTAGTCAGCTACAGGGTACTGCAACCAATAAAAGGACAAGGAGGACATGCCATGAGGATCAATGCAGAATAAATGGATAGATAGCTAGTAACTAGAGCCAGATCTTCGGTCCAACTAAGATCCCTCTGTGCTATTAGTGCAACTTAAAGGACTTAAACCTTTCATATATAGGCAGCCCCTGAAACAACACAGCTGGCTCTATTCTAGCCCCTCCCGCCTGCACACAGGCACCTATTAGGATTCAAATGGTATTAAAGCTTTCAGAACAAATAACAAAACATAGCAGATCAAATGACACGTGTGAAAAGGTGACATCAGGCACGAATTTACACCAGAGCCCAATCTAGACATAGGGCCACAATGAACACCTGCTATAACATATTGGGATGTTACAGGCTGCAGAATGAGAGAGAGAGAAAGAAGAGGTTAAGAGAAATCATTCTTCCCAAACTCGCAATCTAACATACCACAAAAGCATTAGAAGGAAAGCCAGCCCAGACATCAAACAGTCCAGCAACAGTTTGCAAATTGCCTGATCCTGCATTCCTTCTGCACCCAGAACTCCCACAGAATTCAATGGGATCAGGCCCTAAATCTTAGGTGTCCAATTGCTTTTGTACTCAAGAAAGGATTCCCTTATTATTTTTTCCATGAGACACTGGAGTCTGTAGATCTGCACAAAACGAATAACGTTCCCTTGAATGCGATTGCCATGGTGACATCCTAGCACCCCCATCGAGCTTGGTCCTGTGCAGAAATCATGATAATAGCAATTGCTCCTTTTTTAACCTGCTGTGGGGAAGGTGGGGGGACCGCCATATTTGCAGGAAAGGAAAGCGTGCATTTAACTATTAAGGACAGGGTTTCCTCTTGCATACAATCCCATTGAAGACAAAGGGCATTGGAGAAGTGTAACGAAGGGGGGGAATTTACCTCTAACCTTTACTCTCCTCCCTGAACAATTTTATTCTCTTACCTTCAGTTCTTACCCTCTTCCATCATCACCAGTATTAACAGCCATCTTTTTTTCCCTCTGGCGGGAAGAACAAACAAACAGTTGCCTTCCTAGTCAAAGCAATGTTATTCTTTGGCTGGCTGGCATGGGTTCCAGCACACAGGGCGGTCAACTCCTTTGGATTTCATCCAGAAAGATGAATAAACCACTTTGGCAGTAACTGCAGCTTCGTCCAGGCTGTTTCCAACTTGCCTTTTCAATTTATGGCACTTTAATGCCACAGGAAGTGCACCAGGTCAATTTGAAACTCAAATGTATTTGAAACAAAACATGTTTCTATGTTCTTAGATCTCTCCTACTATCATAACCCTTCTTCCCTCCTTTTTTATTTCTGTGGAGAAAGAGGTTTATTGGCCAGAAGCTTAGCTTCTGCAAAAAGCTGCATTCCACAATTGTGGGCTATTTTCTGCAAATGGACAACGGTGAAAGCAGAAATCACAGATGCTCATCTTCCTTTTCTCTTATTTCCTGCCTTTTACTGGGAACATTTTCAGTGGAGAGGCATTTTCCTGAAATTAAAAAACTCACAGCTCTGTAGATGTGCAGTTGGCCAGCATAAGGATTTAGACTTGAACAAGGTTCAGGCTGCAAAGCACAGAAAATCTCACAACATAAGACAACCTGTGGTTCAATAAGTGTGGCTGCTAGATAGATAGATTAAAACCCCAGGAATGAACAGTAAGACACCCTCTAGGCTCTACTCTCTGGCAGAACAATACCAGAGGTAGAATTCCACTTTATAAACGTGGGGGTTGAGTTTCTTCTGAAAAGAGTAGCAGATGTGAATGTAAACCTTGGGAAATTGTATTAAGCATTGAGTTTCAGTGTTCAGGTTATTTTCTTCTCTTTCCTTTCCTCCCCTCATTTTTCGCTCCATTAAAATTCCACCCTAGAAATCATAGACAAAATGAACGAACAAACATGCATTGTTCAGTATCAAAATCCATTGGAACTCATGTGGACATTGATAATGTGGAAGTGGAACTTGAGCTGGGAGAGCAGAACCCACTTGAGCAGTTCAGTGAGGGAATGCCATAATGACAGATTAAGTACCTCACTAATCCGTGTGTTGTGTTTCTGCTCCACAGGTGTGTTCAGGGATTATCTTTCTGACATGCAAGTCACTTATGCCAATCTTTAAGGACCCTTTCTTTTTCTTTTGGTTCCCCGATCTATCAGAAATAAACTCCTCATTGGGACTCCTCATTGTTATTAGAGATAATTCACGCAACTGACTTTAGCTCTGAAAGAAACCCCTGTTCTCCGTTCAGCCATTTTCAACTGGTGGAATCAGACTGAGGAAATGGTCAGTTAAAAGCATGATCTGGGCTGATAACATCAAATGTACTGTGACCCTTCTTTGTTTATATTTAAATCAGTTTGATTGAAGCACCATCTATATGTCTCTGACTGTTCTGGGAGAGGGAATGGTCTAGTGGTTGGAAACAAGGGGAATGGTCTTCTGGGCAGATAAACTTTATCCTTGATTCTGTCACAGAATGCCTGTGTGACCTAAGGCCTAGTCACCTAGATGTTCTGTGCCTTGGTTTCCCCCTTTGTAAAATGGGGATAATATTGATCTGATTCACAGAGGTGTCAAGAGGTGTAATCAATGTTTGCTAATTACTTTGCGATCCTAGAAGGAAAGGAGCAACAGAAATATTACTATTATTAAAAAGCAGCTACATGGAACAAGTTTCTGGAGAGATCTGTTAGTGATACAACAGATCTTACCCAACTTTGTAAAGAACTACATAAATGCCAAGAACTGCTGATATTTTGACCTCACTCATGTGACAGAAGAATGGGTGGTCTGGTACCTTGAGCAAATGTTGGCTGGAAGTGATTAGTCTTTGAGCCCACCACTTGTTTCAAGTTTCATTTATGCAGCGGAAGCATGACAAGGCAATACTGCAAGGATGCCTCTAATTTAGTATACAGTATGCTGACTCTAATGTCTTCTCTTATTTGCTACCTCTTTGTATTGATCCTAATCATTTTTCTTAAAAAAAAAATGATATCAAATGAACAAAACAATGGAATTCCATGTTGACCCTGACCCTTCATCCTTTTTGATCCTTCTTTCTCTAAGTATTGACACCACATATGGAATAGTGTCGTCCCACACTGATCTGCAATAGTAGAAATGCGTAGAAAAACAAAATGTAATTCAAAGAGCAATAAAAATGATCAAGCAGTACGTTATGAGGAAAGAACAAATGAAGCAAATATGTATAATTTGGATAAGCAACTACCCTGTGGAGTGAGGGCTTGGTAATTTCATACGAGAATTTGCATCCTTCAAACTTGAGGGTGGGAAATAGCTTGGGTGCTACAAGTAGGAGTAAATAGACAAGTCTTTAAAAATCAGATCAACTATCATGGAAAACATCTGAGCTATATTAGGTTGTGGCACAGGCTCTCAAGGGAAGTGGTAGAAGTCCTATTGTTTAAAACTAGACTTCACAAAACTCTTGCAAAATCTATTATGTGAGAAGCAATCTTGAATTGGTAGGGTGACAAGAGACTCCCTGGTAATGCTTTGGTGCTAAGGGAAGAATTAAGTTCCAAGAGTCAGCTTTAACGCTGCACTTGAAAATAAGATGATCTAGATTTGCCAAGATAAGCAATTCCATAACCCACATCAGTGCCACAACCCTCACGTAGGCATCGATTAATGCAAGAGGGTTAATGCTGAATTTCTTATACAATGCTCTGTGTTCCCTCATGCTGCCTGCGACAGAGTGCGGCCGGGGCTCGACCCTCCCTGGGGAGGAGGGGAGCCACACCGCCTCACTACATGTTGTCTGAGGGCCTCTGCCCTCGGGGTTGAGCAGTCAACAGTTCAGGCGGCTTGGGCCCTGTAGGCAGGACCGAGCAGTGGCACAGTCAAAGGGGGCCCAGCCCTTGGTTCGGGCGGGCACCAAACCCACAGTTACAATAGCTCAGGCCCTTGTGGCTCAGGGCTGAGCAGTTATCAATGTAGGCAGACTAAATGGCCTCCCTAGGCCGGAGAGGGGGAGAGTCTGGCACCCGGGTACGGGTGGCAGGGGGAACGCAGGCCCGCCCACTGCACTGCGTTCCAGCCCGGGGCCCTAACAGTGGCAACGATGCGCTGCAGTCAGTGGGGATCCTGGCCGAAACACACTGACATGGGTTCCGGCATACTTGCAGTCTGACTGGGGTCAGCTGCCCCTGGGCTACTTCCTATCTCCCCCTCTGGTCCTACCTGATTGGGGCCATCAGTCCCTAGTAGCATGGGCTCCTCCCGGCCAGGGCTGGGCAGTAGATCCGGTAGTACCTCAGGAAAGTCCGGCCAGGCCTGGTCCGGGGGTTCCTTGGGATAGTAGCAGGGACGGGGCAGCTCCGGCAGCCCCTCGTTGTAGCGGGCGCGGGGCAGCTCCGGCAGCTCCTTGTCGTAGCGGGCGCGGGGCAGCTCCAGCAGCTCCTCGGCGTAGCGGGCGCAGGGCAGCTCCAGCAGCTCCTCGGCGTAGCGGGGAAGTTCTGGCCAGTCAGGGCAATGGCCCTGGGCCTCCGCAGCTTCCCAGTCAGGAGCACTCTCTAGCAGGTCCGCACCCGACGGCGGCAGGGCTCTAACTGAGGGCTGAGGGCCTGCTTTTATACTTCCGGGACGCCTCCTGACCCTCTGAGGGGCGGGACTTCCGCTCAGTGGCCCCGCCCCCTTTAGTCTCTGACGGGGCTCGACCCTCCCTGGGGAGGAGGGGAGCCACACCGCCTCGCTACATTGCCACAACACCTCAACCAGATTTGCAGCTATAACTAAATCATCTGATCACACCGCTTCTGTGCTGTGCTTCTTTCATTACCACCTAATGTATCAAAATCACTGATTTTGTAGTTGTTAGCTTTACCTATGAAGCACTCCAAGGTCTTGGAGTACTTTATTTATTAGCTCTCCTTTCCACCATCATAGCTGTCATGCTAATGAGGCATGTGTTGCCACCTTATCTTTTTGAACCAAGTCACAAAACTCAATTCTCCACTTGTGTGGGAGGAGCTAAAGTCCAAGTCCTGGGCTGCCATGGCTGAATGATTGTAATAATACATATAATGATACAGAGTCTAATACCAGCAAAACACACACTGACAATAACAAGTAACATGCATATAAGAGACACAGGATTATATATAGCACCCGTCATCTGATAATTCCACGATGCTTTACAACACTAATATAATAAATCTCACATTTCCTGCGAGGTAAGTTATTACAGTACATCCATTTTAAAGATGGGGAAACTGAAGTGATGAGAAGTTAAGTGATTTGCTCACAGCTGAATGAGGAATAGGGCTGAGACAGGAATAGATCCCAGGTCTGTGGGATGCTGGAATGACAAAACAAAGCTCAGAACAAACCCAGAAAGAACAGGATATTCCCGGGTAAACAAGTGCTAGCTGTCTGCAGTCGGCAATCCAGCTAGATTGCATAAGGGTGGATAAGTGAACAGGGTGACACAAGTATCACAGTGTTTCGTCTACTTAATGAGCCTATCCCCTATACCCTTGCCACATCTCATAGGGTCTCCAGTTTAATTTCTAGGCACTGCCACTCTCCTGAGGGGCTACAGACTAGGAACTATATGAAGCAGTCACCAAGTCCCAGCTCCACTTTCTTACACTGAGTAGTACCTTATCAGTAGAAATACTATTGACTGAGCAACACACAACGTGAATCGTTCTCAACCTTTCCAGACTACTGTAGTCCTCTCAGGAATCTGATTTGTTTCACCTCACTTAAAATCTCAGGCTTTGGCTTCAGCCCCACGCAAGGGGCTCAGGCTTTGACTTTCTGCCCTGGGCCCCAGCGAGTCTAACACTGGACCCAGCAACTCCATTAAAATAAACTCACCCACAGTTTGAGAACCACTGATAAAGTATATAGAGCAGTATAAACAAATCTGTATGAAATTTTAGTTTGTACTAACTTCACTAGTGCTTTTATGTTGCCTGTTGTATAAACAGACAAATATCTAGATGAGTTGATGTACTCCCTGGAAGACTCATAGACTTTAAGGTCAGAAGGGACCATTATGATCATCTAGTCTGACCTCCTGCACAACGCAAGCCATAGAATCTCACCCATCCACTCCTGTAACAAACCCCTAACCTATGTTTGAGTTACTGAAGTCCTCAAATTGTGGTTTGAAGAGCTCAAGCTGCAGAGAATCCTCCAGCAAGTGACCCGTGCCCCATGCTGCAGAGGAAGGCGAAAAACCTCCAAGGCCTCTGTCAATCTGCCCTGGAGGAAAATTCTTTCCCGACCCCAAATATGGCGATCAGTTAAACCCTGAGCATGTCGGCAAGACTCACCAGCCAGCATCCAGGAAAGAATTCTCTATAGTAACTCAGATCCCACCCCATCTAACACCCCATCACAGACCACTGGGAATATTTACCTGCTGATAATCAAAGATCAATTTGCAAAATTAGGCTATCCCATCATACCATCCCCTCCATAAACTTATCAAGTTTAGTCTTGAAGCCAGATATGTCTTTTCCCGCCACTGCTCCCCTTGGAAGGCTGTTCCAGAACTTCACTCCTCTAATGAAATTAAACAAAGGGTTCTAGCCAAGTCTAAATTCCTAGTGTCCAGTTTATATCCATTTGTTCTTGTGTCCACATTGGTACTAAGCTTAAATAATTCCTCTTCCTCCCTGATATTTATCCCTCTGATATATTTATAAAGAGCAATCATATCCCCTCTCAACCTTCTTTTAGTTAGGCTAAACAAGCCAAGCTCTTTGAGTCTCCTTTCATAAGACAGGTTTTCCATTCCTTGGATCATCCTAGTAACCCTTCTCTATACCTGTTCCAGTTTGAATTCATCCTTCTTAAACATGAGAGACCAGAACGGCACACAGTATTCCAAATGAAGTCTCATCAGTGCCTTATGTAACGGTACTAACACCTCCTTATCTTTGCTGGAAATACCTTGCCTGATGCATCCTAAAACTGCATTAGCTTTTTTAACGGCCATATCACATTGGCGGCTCATAGATCAACCAATACTCCGAGGTCCTTCTCCTCCTTTGTTACTTCCAACTGATGCCTCCCCAATTTATAACTAAAGTTCTTGTTATTAATCCCTAAATGCATGTCCTTGCATTTTTCACTATTAAATTTCATCCTATTACTATTACTCCAGTTTACAAGGTCATCCAGATCTTCCTGTATGATATCCCAGTCCTTCTCTGTGTTAGCAATACCTCCCAGTTTTGTGTCATCCACAAACTTTATTAGCACAGTCCTGCTTTTTGTGCCAAGGTCAGTAATAAAAAGATTAAATAAGACTGGTCCCAAAACTGATCCTTGAAGAACTCCACCAGTAACCTCCTTCCAGCCTGACAGTTCACCTTTCAGTACGACCCATTGTAGTCTCCCCTTTAATCAGTTCCTTATCCACCTCTGTGTATCCCCAGGGGCACACATACCCCTGGTTGAGAACCACTGCTCAGTGTGAGGAAATGCAGCAGAATCAAGATTAAATGCTTAAAGTAAGATGGAGTCTCTTGGTTTCAATGTTGCTTATCAGTTAATTGTTGTATAAACCCATCAGAGCTTACAGTACTTTGCATTCTTGTTTACAAAACATACCAATGTATTAAATGCCTGGCTTACATCAGTTACATCAGCCTTATGATTTAGATTGGTTCTTTTGTGTTACAGTTCTCTGCTTTTTAGTAAGTTTCATTATAAAAGAGGCAGAAGAGAAAATATCCCCCACGAATCACCACAAAGGACCTAATGGTGATATTAGAACAGGGATGCCCAAATTTTGTGACACTAAGGGCTACCTCAACAATGTCAGGGACTGAGGGCCACCCCTATTTTAAACATGAATGCATTTTTAAAATCGTTAGCAAGAATCCATGAGCTACACCTTGGGCACGCCTCCATCAGAGTACAGTGCATGCATAATAACAATGTGTTTTCATCCAAAGAGAGCAAAGATGGCTAACTTTGCAACAATGGTTACCTGTTAGTCTCACTTTACAGATGGGCAACCCAGTCAAAAAGCAGTTAGGGGACTTGCCTCAGGTCACAAAGTAAACTGGGAATAGCCCCTGTGTCTCCTGATTCATATTCCCATGCTTTAACCATTACAATATTTTGTGGATTTTAAATCAATGCCAATCATAAGAACATAAAAACATAACAACAGCCATACTGGGTCAGACCAAAGGTCCACCCAGCCCAGTGTTCTGCCTACCGACAGTGGCCAATGCCAGTTGCTCCAGAGGGAGTGAAGCTAACAGTTAATGACCAAGTGATCTCTCTCCTGCCATCCATCTTCCACCCTCTGACAAATAAGAGGCTAGGGACACCATTCCTTACCCATCCTGGCTAATAGCCATTAATGGACTTAACCTCCATGAAGTTATCTAGTTCTCTTTTATACCCTGTTATAGTCCTAGCCTTCACAACCTTCTCAGGTAAGGGGTTCCACAGGTTGACTGTGCGCTGCGTGAAGAACTTCCTTTTATTTGTTTTAAACCTGCATAGACTGTTGGTCCTTTGTTAGGGTATGTCTACATATACAATTTTGCAGCGCTGGTTGTTACAGCTGTATTAGTACAGCTGTATAGGGCCAACGCTGCAAAGTGGCCACACTTACAGCAACCAGCGCTGCAAGTGGTGTTAGATGTGGCCACACTGCAGCGCTGTTGGGCGGCTTCAAGGGGCGTTCGGGGAACGCGAGAGCAAACCGGGGAAGGAGACCTGCTTCCCCGCGGTTTGCTCTCGCGTTCCCCGAACCCCCGAGCAAGCAGGTCTCCTTCCCCGCGGTTTGCTCTCGCGTTCCCCGAACCCCCCTGCAAACCGCGGGGAAGGAAACCTGCTTGCTCGGGGGTTCGGGGAACGCGAGAGCAAACCGGGGAAGGAGACCTGCTTGCACGGAGGTTCGGGGAACGCGAGAGCAAACCGCGGGGAAGCAGGTCTCCTTCCCCGGTTTGCTCTCGCGTTCCCCGAACCCCCGAGCAAGCAGGTCTCCTTCCCCGCGGTTTGCAGGGGGGTTCGGGGAATGCGAGAGCAAACCGGGGAAGGAGACCTGCTTGCACGGGGATTTGGGGAACGCGAGAGCAAACCGGGGAAGGAGACCTGCTTGCACGGGGGTTCGGGGAACGCGAGAGCAAACCGGGGAAGGAGATCTGCTTGCACGGGGGTTCGGGGAACGCGAGAGCAAACCGGGGAAGGAGACCTGCTTCCCCGCGGTTTGCTCTTGCGTTCCCCGAACCCCCCTGCAAACCGCGGGGAAGGAGACCCGCTTGGGGGGGGGATTCGGAGAACACCGCAGCAAACCGCGGGGAAGGAGACCTGCTTGATTACCAAAGAGGCTTCCTCAGGTATGCTGGGATACCTGCTTTTTCCACGGAGGTCAAGAAGAGCACTGGTAAGTGTCTACACTTGATCACCAGCGCTGGATCACCAGCGCTGGATCCTCTACACCCGAGACAAAACGGGAGTACGGCCAGCGCTGCAAACAGGGAGTTGCAGCGCTGGCGATGCCCTGCAGATGTGTACACCTCCTAAGTTGCAGCGCTGTAACCCCCTCACCAGCGCTGCAACTTTGTGATGTAGACAAGCCCCTAGTTAAGACTGAGCTGATCACAACACGACTTCCAATTTTCTCTCGCTCCGGCCATCCTTTGCCATGCTTGTCCATATCTCCTTGTTAGGAAATTATCCCACCTCTTTGGAGGCCGACCGCATGGCCATTTCAGTTCTCGAGGATACCACTCAGATATAGCTGCAGTCCATCTTTTGTCACTGAGTTGGGCCACATGTCCCGCCCACCGCATTTTGCTGAGCCTGCTTTCAATAACATCTTGCATTCCAGTCTGCGGCCTAATTATTTCATTGGGGATGTGATCGCGGAGCGAAATGCCCAAAAATGTTTGTTCTATTGCCTTCTGTGTGACAGACAGTTGATGTTCTTCAGTCTTTGTCAGCGACTATGTTTCGCTGTCATATAGCATTGCTGGAAACACGGTCGAGTTAAAAAGATTCATACGAGTTGTTTTGCTGATCTTTCCTTGGAGGATGTCCCTGATGTCGTTCAATGCACACCGTCCAGCTTTTTTTCTGTGTGACAGTTTGCCTTTCTGATCGTGGTGCATGTCCACCTCCTGGCCCAAATAAACTTATTTGTCAATCTCTTGGACCTGCTCTCCTCCAAGAGTTATCTGGGTTCTTGGCAGAACATCTGATCTCATATTTCGTTTTCGACTGGTTCATTTTTAATCCGACTTGACTACTTTTTGCGTTCAGTTCTTTAAGCATTCTCTCAAGCTGGACTGTATTTTCGGCTATGAAGACTATATCATCTGCGAACCTGAGATGGTTTAGCCACTCGCCGTGGATATTAATCCTGCCTTTCAGGTCTGCTTGTCGAAAGACCAATTTCGGACAGGCTGTAAATAATTCTGGTGAAACTGTATCTCCTTGTTTCACACCTTTCTCGATGGGGAGTATCGAACAGCGATATATCCGTGCTGCAGACAGAGTTCGTTTTTTTTAATAATGTGATATATTTTGCGCTGAGACCCTGTTCTGGAAGAGCTTCAAGAACAGAGTTAATCTCCACGCTATCAAACGCCTTCTCATAGTCCATGAAGGCAATGCACAAAGGGAACGTGTATTCCCTTGAACACTCTAGTAGTTGGTTTAGAGTGAAGATGCGGTCTATCATGCCGTAACTTCTTCGAAAACCGTCCTGCTCTCTAGATTGCTGTTCATTGTTTTAAACCTGCTGCCCATTAATTTCATGTGGTGGCCCCTACTTCTTATATTATGGGAACAAGTATATAACTTTTCCTTATTCACTTTCTCCACGCCACTCATAATTTTATATACCTCTATCATATTCTCCCTTAGTCTCCTCTTTTCCAAGCTGAAAAGTCCTAGCCTCTTTAATCTCTCCTCATATGAGACCCGTTCCAAATCCCTAATCATTTTAGTTGCCCTTTTCTGAACTTCCTCTAATGCTAGTATATCTTTTTTGAGATGAGGAGACCACATCTGTACGCAGTATTCAACATGTGGGCATACCAGTCAAAGAGACAATACCAACTCATTCAGAGGCATTTAGGGTCTTCGGTGTAATTACAGATGATGGGAATTAAAAACCAATAAACAAAAACCCTGCTAACCTTTCAAACATTTTACAAACTGTAAAACAAATGTTTGCTTACATGAGGCATGTATAGTTAGGCTTGCAGTCCTCAAAGGCTTAACCCAAGTGACTATTGAGGAACTGTGACAATCTATCGTATAACTCCTTCCTAGATTAAAGGTATCTTCTGTGCCATGCATAGGGACTATGAACTTGGTCCTGCTGTCATATACATGGGTGACTATTGCCTTGTCTCTTGACAAAAACTACCACAGTCCTTGCACCCAGGCACACATAGTAAGTAACTTTAAGAGATACAATGTGGTTCCCATGGGTACACCTAGGAGTATCACTGTGCTCATGTCAGTGTTTTGAAAATGATCCTCCAAACACTCTGCACCATAGGAGCCATTTTAAAAAAAAAAGTTTCAAATGGGTTAACTTTCCGTCTTCCCCTTCTCTCCTCCACAAACCCCCCTGTGAAGTTTCATCCTTGAAATGTAAAGATATCCCTGTTTTATTTGGGGATTTCTTAACTGGAGACAGCCACATGAGGGTCTTCAAGCTGCGGGTTGAGATTAATAGTGTGTCATAATACATATGGCAAATGATAGCGCAAACCACAGAAAATAATAGAAAGGAAAAGAAGATACATCCCCTGAGGCTGGGAAGTTATTGGATGTTTAGTTCTACGGAACAGGTAGTTTGCCAGGAAAGCTATTCCTGGCTTCCTCTCTCTTACAAATCAATCAGTGTCCTACAACAGCTAGCAAATTTCAGTTTATAAATAAAGTTTAAAGGCCTCAGAGTCATTTTAAAATGGAGGCTTATGCCTTGAAAACAACTAATGGAGGAATGTATCAAAAACTTTGAATTCCTTCCCTACCGGAGATCAATTTCACTATAAAAACATGATGTAGCTGTGAGTGTAGAGTCACCACACTCCTCACAGTATTTTATAATACTTTGCGATTCTATAGTGGCTTTTATTTGAAGGTCTAAAAGAGCTTTATGATGACTCTGCCAGCTGCAGAGGACACACAAGCCAATGGGAGTTGAGAACACACAGCACCTCCCAGGAGACCCTTAACCCATTCAGGTTTAGGCTTAGACATGTTAAATAAAACAGTAATATTTGGTACTTGTATAGATGTCTTCCCCCAAGAATCTCGAAATATTTACAAAAACAATAACTAGACTCTTAAGGGCTGTGACTGGGAGTAAAGAGACATGGAGTCTGATTCTCCTCTCATTCTGACTGATGTATACCAGAGGGAGCTTCAATATTGTTAACGGAGTTATACTGCTGTAAAAGGAGTGTGAGAAGAGAATCAAGCCCATGGATTATGTTTCCAGTCCTGCAACTGACTTGCCATGTTCTCATTGTACAGATGAAGAAACTGAGGTACAGAGTGTTTAAGGGAAGTGACTTGCCCGAGGTCACACAGAAAGTCTTGTGGCACAGCCAGAGATGGATCTCAGATGACTTGTGACCCCCAGTGCTTTTCACCAACTCCTCTTTCTTGCCCTTCTGCAGCTGGTCAGAGAAGGACTTCCAATGAGATCTATTCTACTTTGAGCCGTGTTTCGTGTTAGTCAGGAGTCTCCCAGCAATGAGCATGACCTGATGTAGGTCAAAACACTGGTGATCCTGTGGTGACTAAATAACAAATGGGCAATACATTAATATTTCATTTTCTTTAATACCGCAGGGATTAATTCCGTCTTTGGAGTGAGATTTTATTGAGCATTTAATTGTTACACGTTCAAATAAATGAAGCAGTTTTTGAATATAGACAAACATCAAAGCCAAAATACTGCAATTTTTCTTTGTGCTCTGATATTTTAAGCCATCAAATAGGGTTGGGTTTTTTTTTTCAGTTTTGTAAAAATATTTTTTTCTTCTGAGATGAGACCCTACACAGCTTGTCAAGTTTCAGCCCACAATGAATTTTTACTGAAGATATAAACCTGTGAAAGCAGAGATTTTTAATGAAAAGGCTGACATAACTTTAACTATACCACTGCTGCTGTAACGCTCAGATTACTAGGAATATTTCTGCTGCCAATTCAATTTAACAAATCTGAATGCATAAAATTTGTTCCAGTTGTGTTTCCTCTGAGTGGGACTCATTTCAATCTGGTTTGTGTTAAAAAAAAAAAACAAAACACAAACAACCACCCCACTCCTCTGTAAATTTACTTACACAGAGATATGGTTTTATCACAGCTACAGTGCTACAAATCTGCTTTAACTGTTTCAGTGTGTTTCTTTACTAGTTTGGATAGATCTCATTTTACTGCTCCCCTACATTGAATGTGACAGTCATAACTTTGTTCTTATTCTATTAGTGATGTTTAGTATCAGCAGGAAAACAACCTTCCTTTCATTCAGCATTCAGATTGTTCACTTCGGACCAAACTCTCCTCTTGTTGACGACACGCTGACTTCAGTGAGGTCAGGATTTCACCCTCGCTACAACAGGGGCCTGATCCAAAGCCTCATGAAGTCAATCACTGACTTAAGTGAGATTTGGGTCAGGCCCTAGAGCATATAACTTGAGTGTGTTGCCTCTTATTTTTGGCTCATAAGCCAAACAACTGCCAGTTTTAAACAAGTCATCTCATTATACAAACTTAACACACAGGACAACCTTAAGCAAAAGCAAGGCAAGCGGCCACTTAGGGCTTCATGTCCTAGAAAAGCTCTGCAGCTCACAAGCTAGCCTTGTCCGAATCATTCTCCATCGGTAGCAGGCGTGGAATGGGAGGAAAAACTCAACAGGACAGGCTCTAGCCCCCTCTCCACCTTTGGTAGGGGGGCATTGGAGAAGGAATGAACTCATGATCTGATCCTCCCCATTCCTGGCAGTTTACAGCCCTTCTCTTGATTGAAGGAAGAAGGGTCTCATGGTAAAGACAAATGAGTGGGAATCAAGAGGCTTTGCTTCTCTGAAACTTATTTACTGTGCAACTTTTAGCAGATCACTTAGGCCGAACATTTTCAGATGTGTCTACCAATCTGGGGTGCCTTCAGTGAAGTAACTGAGCAATGGAGATGTTCAGTAACACTAGTAATCAAGCCCCAAGTGCCCCGGGTTAGATAGCCAACAGCTGAAGTGCTCAAAATTAGTGACTATAGTTAGACAAAATATTTTGAATGAGGTAGGGCAAAACCACTCTTTTTCTACGTCAACTTTTTGTGACAAAAATATTTTGAAAAATGTTACTAATGTTTTAATCTATTTTATTTAAAATATTTATTGAAATTTACAAAAACAATTGCATTTAATTTTTTAAATAAAATGTCTGGAAACAAAACCTATCATGTGACTAAGCTGACCAAAAATAATAATTAAAATATATTTCTTATTTCAAAAATGGAAAATGATAAATTAAAAAAAAGATAGAAAACATTTTTCACAACAAATAAAAATTAAAACTGTAAAAAAATTATTCAAACATTTGTGCAGGTTTTGGGTTTTTTTTGTTTTTTTTTTACCAGCTCTCTTCATGATGCTTTAAAAAGTGCTGGCTTCCTGTTCCTCACTACCCCATCTTACAAGATCACGAATCATGTCTACTTCACAGGGATGCTGGGAGACTAATTTAAATATACATTTCTAAAGGGCGCTGAGATCCTTTGATGTAAGCTGCTATAAAGCATCCATTTTATTCTGAATATATGTAATGCAGTGGAAAACACTGGAATATCAGGATATAGTGCCTGTGCACTCGCTTTGAGGACAGACAATGGACTCTATATTTGTAGGTCTTTTTTGGGAGGGGAAATCTAGTTTTTATATGAAAGAAGATTTAATATAATATGGATTTATTATTAATAATTAGATTTCAAAATATAAATTACTATTTACATTATCCAAGTCTTCAAAAGTTCTCTCATTCTCATGCAAATCCCTCAACATTCACTACTTCTGAGAGTCTCGCAAAGTACAATTATTTTTTACATCCTTTAATTATTCCTTTATTTTGGGTTCCGCACTGAATGTTGTTTTCTTTGTGACTAGCTTTTAAACCATGATTCTGTGAACACTTAAGCACATGATTAAAAAGATGGGTGTTTGACTTCAATGGAACATGCTTAAATTTAAGCACACGTCTCTATCTGCAAATTCAGAGACGCAAGGCCTGATTCAAAACAGACTGAAATCAATAGGAGTCTTTCAGTTGTCTTCAGTGGGCTTTGGATCAGTACTGTGGGGCAAGGACCATCTGTATATTTGTCATTAGCACAGCACCAAACACACTGATGAATCTAAACATATAATGAAAAATGATAATAATCACAGATGCATCTGAAGCGGTGATCTCCTTGGAGCAGAGAATCTGCCGTATTTCTGTTTGGAAAGTGCCCTACACATCTTGGGTGCTAAAAGAAAAATAAATAAATAATATAATAATGATAACAAAAGACTTTTCTGTCTTTAACTAATATGATCCTCAGGAAGAGTTTCTCAGCTGGCATAAATTGGCTTCACTGACTTCAATAAAGCTACATCACTTTGCACCAGCAGAGGATCTGAGAAGCCATGAGTGAGATTGAAACGAATTACTCCTTCAGCTTACATGTGTGAGGGACTTGGGTGGCTGGCTGGCTGTAGCAGGGGCTAAGGCTATATGTTTGAGGGAACAGGAAAGAGGGACTGGGGAGGTAAATTAGAGATGGAAACAAGTTCTTGTCTACACTGTCAAGTTTCTGTGCAGTAAAGCAGCTTTGAGCGGTGTAACTCCTGAGGTGTACACACTGCCAAGCCATTTAGTGCGCAGAAACTGTGCAGTTGCAGAGCTGTAAAAAAACCACCCTGACGAGAGGCTTACACCTTTCTGGGCCAGGCTTACAGCGCTACAGTGCCCGTGTAGACACCCTGATCGATTACAGAGCTGTGATTGGCCTCCAGGAGGTGTCCCACAATGCCTGTTCTCACCTCTCTGGTTATCGGTCTGAACTCTACTGCCCTGCCCTCAGGTGACCAACCATGAGCCCCACCCTTCAAATTCCTTTGGAATTTTCAAAGTCCCCTTCCTGTTTTTTCAGTGATGCGTGTAGTGGTTTCAGCACATCTTTCCAGGTGGCCCTGCCTGCTTCACGCAGCAGGCAATCCCCAGCTGCTGGACCTCATCAGCATTTGGGGTGAGCAGGCTGTCCAGTCCCAGCTGCGCTCCAGCTGTAGAAATTATGATACCTACAGACAGATTTAATGATGCATGACAGAAAAGGGACCATAACCGGGACACACTGCAATGCAGGGTCAAAGTGAAGGAGCTCTGGAACGCCTACCACAAGGTGCAAGAGGCAAACCACTGCTCCGGTGTTGCACCCACAAGCTGCCAGTTCTACGAAGAGCTGGACATGATACTCGGTGGCAACTCCACTTCCATTGCGAAGGCCACTGTGGATACTTCGGTGGCTCACGTGCCAGTTGAGAGTGGACTGAGCCAGGAGGAGGAAATCTTGGATGAGGATGGGTGGGGGAAAGCACTGGCAGAGGATGACTCAGAGGCCAGAGATGCATGTAGCCAAGAGCTCTTCTCTACCGCGCAGGAGGCTAGCCAGTCACAGCTGTCAGAGCTTGGCAAAGCACAAACAGGAGAGGAAGCCCCTGGTAAGTGGCTCTGATTTTGGGAATCGCTGGAGTGAGTTGTTGGAGGCAGGAGGGTTGCAGAAAGCAGGCTTGTGTCTATATGATGCGCGTACCACCATGTCTACTCTGAATGGCAGAACAGGGTGACTTTCTGCGTGATGTCATGATGCATTGCACAGCTGAAAACCAAGAATTGAAGGAGTAGCGAGACAGTGAGAAGAGGGACCGAAAGGAGAATGTGGCGCACCAGAATGCAAATTGCTACATCAAATTGCTAGATCTTCTGGTCTGGGAAGAAAGTTCCTGCTTGCAGCTTCTTGAACAGGCCAGTGTTCCCAAAAGATGAGTGCATCATGCACCTTTCAGGACCAGCCTTCGTTAATGTCTTGCCATGAGGGCAGGGGACTGGACTCGATGACCTCTCAAGGTCCCTTCCAGTCCTAGAATCTATGAATGTCTGTGAAACGCCCACAGTGATCCACAAGCATCTGGAGAACCACAGAGAAATAGCCCTTCCAATTAATGTACTTGGTGGCTAGGTGGTCTGGTGCCAGAATTGGAATATGCATGCCAGCTATCGCCCCTCCACAGTTAGGGAAGCCCATTTGTGCAAAGCCATCCACAATGTCACACACATTGCCCAGAGTCTTTTGGCTCAGGATATGATTAATGGCCCTGCACACTTCCATCAACATGCGTCCAGCAGTCAACTTTGCAACTCCGAACTGGTTAGCAACCAATCGGTAGCAGACTGGAGTAGTCAGCTTCCATAGTGGAATCGCCACACACTTCTCCAACAACAGGGCAGCTCTCATTCTCATGTCCTAGTGCCGCAGGGCTGGGGCGAGCTCATCACACAGTCCCATGAATGTGGCTTTCCTCATGTGAAAGTTCTGGAGCCACTACTCATCATACCGGACATGCATGACAATGTGACTCCAGCACTCAATCTTTGCTTTCCAAGCCCAAAAGCGGCGTTCCACTGTGGTCAGCACCTCTATGATTGCCACAAGCAATCTCGTGTTGTAGCTACTGAGAGTGGCGAGATCAATTTTGAACTCCTCTTGCCTTTGTAGTTTAAGGAATAACTCCACTGCCACTTGTGGCATGTTAGTGAGAGTGAGCAGCACACTGGTTGACCCAGTGCGGGATCCATTCCTGCAGACTAAAGAGGCAGAGTGCACAGTACACAAGCATTTGAAAGATGGTGCCAAATGCGGGTGGAAGGGCAGGGATTTCTGGGATGTGAAGCAATGCATCACAGGGCATTGGAACAGGAACCAGGATGCCCTGCACTCTCCTCCAACTTCCCACAACTCTTAACGGCAGAAGAGAAAGAGCTGCTCTGGGGGATAGCTGCCCAAAGTGCACCACTCAGAATACTCCTGCAAGTGTGAACACGCTATTGCGCAGGCAACTGACAGTGTGAACACACAACAGCGGTTTCCCTTCAGCGCTCCATGAGCTGCGTGGTAACTCTGTCAGTGTAGAGGAACCCGAAGGGTTAAGCTGAGTGAATTCTTCACACTGCACTTAGGCCCAGAAAAGGCAAGTGGCTCGGAGGAATGGGAAAACAAAGCCATGTGGCAACATGTGAAGCCACTCTGGTCTCTATTCCCACAGTTCAAAGTGACCAAAGAGTAGGCTGTAGGAAAGTGTTATTGCTGTGAAGTGACCAAGCACCTAGCTCAGACAGAAGAATCAGAAAGGGGGAGCAAATTAATCTTAAATACAACTGAGGGACCTACAGGAACTGAGACAACTGGTGAGGGGAAGAGCATCGGTTTTCTTGTAATTGTCTAAAGAGAAAAACACATTTCTGCCATTGATTTGAAGGAGAGGAGGCTTGTAGGGCCTGATCCAGATTCCACTGAAGTCAATGGAAAGAGTCCCACTGATTTCAGCTGGAGCTGCCCCAGTCCCTCAGTCTCTGACCCTAAAAGACTTAACATTATGTACTTAACATTATGCTGTGAACAGTCTCATTGACTTCAATGACTGCAAAATCTTGCTGAGGGAGGGACTGTGTTGTCTATGCCTTGCACAGCACTGCATGCAGTGTTGGCACTAAAGGTATAACAACATTGTGCCAGAGTGAATCCTACCCTTAGCTTCTGTAGGACTTTTCTATGACTCTTTTACATTCACCTTGGGTGACATAGGCAAACGGTGTGATGTCGCTATTCATGAAGTAATGTCCTCACTGAGAGCAAATGAAACAAGACTGGTGCAAAGGAGTGGGCAGCAAGGACAAGCAGCATTGCAAACAGTCAGGAAGTATTCAAAAAGACATTTGGGTCCAAATTTTCAAAAGTAGCCTCTAAGGCCCTGATCCTGTAAAATATTCCAACAAATGGACTTCGAGCCCAGTGACTTCACGGGGGCTCTCTACAGGCACACAGACCCATGTGGAGTACCTTTCAGGATCGGGGCCTAATACTGGATAACCATCTTTAGGCCCCTTCTGTTCTCACTGACTTCCACTGGAATAGTACATGTTCTGTTCCATAATCTCTAAAGCTTAGCACCCAGACAGTGAGAGGCTCAAATCAGAGGTGACTTTAAAAAATGTGGGCCTCCATCTTAGTTCCTGAACAGATGTGGCAGGTTATGCAGATGTTTTTCTCTTGTATCCTCATTTGTCCTTCCTACCTGCCTATGCGGCTTTATATACATCATAAAAACAAAAAAACCTAAAGATATCTAAAGATGTCCAGTGGTTAGGGAGTTGGAACACTCAGCTTTAATTCCCTGCTCTGCAAAAAACTTCCTGTGTAACCTTGGGCAAGTCACTTAGATCCAGATTTTTAAAGCTATTTAGACATTACTGCACTTAGCAATATAATGCCTAACTGATTTAGGAGCCTAAATCTCATGAGATCGAGAATCCTAAACCAGTTAGGTGTTGCAATGATGAGCACAGAAAACCCTAAAATCTGGGCCTTAGTTTCTTTGTACCTCTCTGTTCCCCATTATCTGTAAAGTGGGGATAACAGCATTTCCCCACCTCACAGTGGTGCTGTGAAGATAAACAGATTAAACATTACAAGGGCTTCAAATACTATAGTTATGGGGGCCATAAAAGTACCACAGATAGACAAATTTCTGACTATGGTATTACCTCATAATGTTCCTCTTTGCTTGTTAGGCAGCATGTCGGTGTAGTTGATTTTTCTTAGATTGTCATAAAAGTATTTGAGATACCTTAAAGGGGCCTGATTTTCAGGAAGTGCTGACCACCCAACACTATCCAAAAATCAGGACCTTTTATGATCTCTAAAGTTGGGCACCCAAAAACTGAGGCACCTAAAATCACCAGTCACTTTGGAAAATATGGCTCAAAAGATCATAGAAATCTGGGAGTTCACATGAATAAGAAGAAAAGTGATTTTGATTCTGAAAATTCCTTCTGTTATTAAAATGTTTATTAACAACAGAGATATGAGGTTACACTTTGATTTTAAATAGAGAAGATGGGTTTCCAATATATGGACCACAAAAATAAAACGTTGAAGAAAGAAAATCTGTGGGTCTTTACCTACTACTTTAGTTCTTCAATATTTTTAGTTGAACATTTGAAATTTTAGTTGAACATTTTCCCAAAAATACTACTACATCAGAACCTTTTTCGATGGAGCAGAACTCAGAAAAAGAATAGTCTAATGTATCTTCAAAAATATCTTTTGTTCCATGTGCATTATATTTGCAATTTACATGGGGATTTGGAACAGCAGCTCCATGGGTGTTACTTACTTTGGATGGACTCCTCTAAAGCTGAGTTTACACAGCTGTGGAAAGAAAACCTAGCAGGGATCAATTAAAAAGTGCAACACAAATCCTTAAGCAGGCATTCCCAGGCAGCCCTGTTGAGACAGCCACTATACACAGAGAATGAGTGCTCTAACTGTATTAAACTTAGTCCTAACCAAAATAAGCTTTTACTAATTTTCCCTATTTAGGGGACATAAAGAGCTGCCTTTGTCATTTAAAGTCTACGCTGACTAAGCCTCATAGAAACAGAACTTTAAGGAAGCAAGGCAATTAAATCCATTAAGAGAGGTCAGAAGAGCCTTAGCATTTTAGACATGATGGACTTGTATGGTCTGTGCTTCTCATTCAGGTGAACTCCCAGATTATGGGTTGATAGGATGCATAATAAGTCAATGAGGCTTTCAAAGGTCACCTTTGTTTTTTGCTGATAGCAGAGTGACGGTGACATCTTAGCAGGTCACAAATGTGCTGTATTTACCTGCACCTCTCATTACTGAACAACTCGAGTCAGCACGCAAATGAGACCCCAGACATACTGTCTCTGTATGGGACATATTTATTACCAACCTGCAGAATTTTACACACAAAGAAGGCCCTGGGGAATGTAAAGCCTCGACAAACTGATGCAAGGAGAGGAGGAGTATAAATAAGCAGACAGCTGAAGAGCCTAAAGTCTCACTAACTCACCAGCACATCAATAATACAATAATGTCATCAACTCACTGCAGACTCTGAACAATGCTTTTTCTGTTGTTCAGTTAATTAGGAAAAGAAGAGATTAAGGGGTTTAATCTCTCTCTCTCTCTACCTGGAGAGGGTGTCGAGACAGATAGATGGACAAAGAGACAGAATATAAGAATTACTGAGGATGTTAGTTTGGGCAGCTTTTGTCTCCAACCAACAATCACTGTGTTACTGTGAACACTAAAGGGTCATCCACACCACTGCAAACTTGACTATAGTGACTGAAGGGAGGTAGGAGGATATGAATTTTAAGCAGTTTCCTGAATGAATGCAACACTGTATTTCCCCCCTGTTCTCCTTATGATGACAATTCACGGAAGATAACCTTCTCCACTGAAAAGCCCTGAAGGAAAGTTAGTTTTTACCATAGCAAATGCAAGAAAGAGAAGAAAGAGGAAGCTGAGAAGGGGAGGAATTAATTCAATGTCAAACTTATCCCTTTCCTTTGAAATAACACCGTACTAGGAATCCTCCTTTAAAGCTCAACTGAAATGGGGCTAAGTTGTTACCAGATGCTGTAAACCTCTTTCACTTTTTTTTTTTTTTTTTTGGTAGATGTCTGTGAATGGCTTCACCTCCATAAATCAGACCTTCCTGCAATTATCACTCTGGCTGGATAGCAGTGGGCTGACTTGCCATTGTTGTTTCACAGCTGGTATCTGCACTACATCAGGTTGCACTGTCCTTGATGAATTTAACATTGCTTTATCAATGAGCTTTGTTTCCCTTTTTACAAGTCATTGTCTTTAGGATGCGAAGTTGTAAAGCAAATCATTTTATTTCCTTTGCATTCCTTTACTTATCTCATTCGGAGCCACCCAGGGAAGGGATCCCACTAAAAGGATGAAGATTCAGTACCTAGTGGGATAGGGTCCTGTTGCTGCTTTTGTATGTTGCCCTTAGGATATTTATCCAGGCTACTTGTAGAAATTTGGATCCATAACCTATTTCTGGCCTGTGCGTGTGACAGTAACGTGCTCATGTCACTTGTCACAACTCATATTTGGGTTAAAACATGCAGGCTGAGGCTTCAGAAGTTAGTTTTTACATCTGTACTCTCATAATGCAGCCACTGAGATTGTCTCACATCTGTACCAATCTGAGAGTAGAAGGCCCAGCGAAACCATAAAAGCAGACCCAGTGAAAAGTTTCTCATAAACTTGAAGTTCTTCAGGACACAGTCCCCTCATCTGTTTACAATTCAATCAAAGTAAACATTTCATAAAGCCTGAATACTATCTGATCTCTGAACTGGTCATCTGAAAGGAAACGTTCCTGACATCCATGCACTGAACGTACACAGAAAGTTGTACAGATTGCCTGACATGCTGTCCCGCAGCGAAAACACTAACGTGTGAAGTTGGGTAACATTTCAGCAGGGCTGCCTCAGCCACAATCAGCATTTCAGAGCTGGGCTCAGGTGCTGTCTTCAAGGTAGGTGATTTGTTCTAACCAGCACAGCAATGCTTCCTTCAGTGGGACACAATTCCGCAGGAAAGACAAGGAGTTTAAAACAATACACATAAAGTGGCTGCAAAACTGAAGCAGAAAGTCAAACACATGGTAAATTATTATTCAAAGTCCAGGAGGCAAACCAAACCTGCATCCGACAGGCCCACACACAACTTGTACAACAAGCAAGCAGTAAAGTAGGTAGAGAGAATAACTCACCATTGGCAGGTACACAGAGGTTTCCAGAGCCACTTTTAACTAAGAATGAATTAGGGACAAACTCTTCCTCAGAGTCAGAGTCCTGGGTTGGCTGGGCCACACCATTGCCTAGCAACCTTCTCTGGCTCTCATTGGCCGCAGGGGGAGGGGGAGGGGAAGGGGACTGCTCAATAGGGGTTGATGAAGCAGATGAACAATGCAAAGGAGGACCTGTGAACCACAAACACAAACACAGACAGAAAAATAAAAATTTAAGGCACACAAGGAAAATCAACAGAAAACATGCACAGTGGGGTGGGGGGGGGACTTTCAAAAACAGGACATACTGCACATATTTATTAACATATCTGTGTAAATATGCATGGTGTGTGAATTTACACAGTGCATATGCATCTCTCTCTATATATACATACACTTAAATATTAATATGTTGTACAGTGTGCTTCTTATAAATCCTGTAATTTCCAATCTAATGTACGTGTGTCTAATGAAATGCACACTATCAACAAATTTAAGCACCAAATTTAGCCTTTTTTTAAGTTTTACTAAATTTATCACTAGATATGCTTTTGTGATTTCTTAACAATTATTCAGAACAGTTCTTGATTTGGATGTAATCATTCCTCTGTACTGTTTATAACCCCAAAGTGCCCTTACTCACATGAGTAAAGGGGGACAGGACAGACTCAAACGCTGCAGTGATGTGCTAGTGCATGTCAGTACACCAATGAAATTGACTAGCAACAGGCTAGACTACAAGTAAATCCAGAGAGTATAATTTCATGAACTCAAGAGAGAGGCAGTATTATAAGTAGTATTTATATCAGGCCACTGCTGACTCAGGAAAAGCTCCTATAGACCTCAAAAGAAGTTAGATTGGGCCCGAAGTGAGTATTTAGGCCCCAATTCTGCAAACACACTGCAAAGAGTTTGCAGGATCTGGATTTTAATACTTAATGACAGCAAAAGTATTTCAAGCAGATTTTCAAACAAAACTATCAAATAAAAAATCACAAGTGCCTAAAAGAAAGGCTGTTATATTTATTCAAGCCTGATCTCTGAATATGTGCAGTACATCACTAAAAACAGAGGGAATATAAACACAAACATATAATAAGTTAAAATACAGGACAATGCATTTAACACTGAATTTTTTCATTGAAACATTCATATGAAAGTAATAATGATAAATCTGTCACATTTTCCAAATACTGAAAAATCATCATGAAAATTACTCAGTGCTGAAAAATCAGCATGGAAACCTCTGTCAAACTTTCTAAAAAAATGTTTTTAAAAAGCTTTACTTGATTAAACATAATGTTTGCAGTGTTGCTGTAGCTGTATTGGTACCAGAATATTAGAGAGACAAGGTGGGTGATGTAATATCTTTTATTGGACCAACTTCTGTTGGTGAAAGAGACCAGCTTTTGTACTGTAGTTAACATATTCTAAAGGACTTTTCAATATGAAGTGGCCTGTTAAGACCCCTGCAGGACCAAAAAGGGGGGTTAGTGGGTTACAGATTGTTGTCATAAGCCATAAATCCATGATTTTTAGTGAATAGCAAAGTTATGAATCTAAGCTCCCAAACTCATCTTTTAAAAGTGCTGTGCAGGTTTCCTTTGAGGACGAGGATTGAGAAGTCAGATAAGGAGTGATCCTTTTGTGAAAGTGTTCTTTTTCGGTTTGAGTTCATTTGAGAGTATAATGATTCTCTGGTCTGACCCAGGTAACACTAATATGCCTCACTCTCCTCACTGTGTCTAGGTCAGGCAGCACACGTTGAACAAATCATCATACATTATATTTAGAGCCCAATAAGACTGGCCAGTAGGCATAATGATCTGAAAAGAAGTCCTAAATTCAAACTGTCAACATTTTTGTCAGTTTATGTCAGATGGTTTATGTTATATATATACACACACACACACAACATTATACTATACAGATGCACACACAATACATATACTGCAGTTCATTAGATTTTATTTTCTCCGATACTGAAAGATTGGTTAGTGAAATGAAAAACGTGGGGAACCCCCCATTGACAACACTGATTTTAATCATCTGCCCCCTTACAGCTTTCACACTAAACTTTCCACAGACTTCAATGGGAGTTATACATGCCTTAAGCAGTACATGATCAGACCTTTGATATGAACGGTTCGACTGAAATCATTCAGCAATTTGCAGGTTACTGGCACATATTGCTGTGTCCTGGAAAACCCCATCTTATGAATATGGATGCAACAGAGGATTCTACAAGATACAGGATGACAATGTGTACCAGTCATTTACACGCATAGCTGCATGATTGTTATAGAGGGCATATAACCACTTCATATTATACATATCAACAATTGTTATGTATAGAAGTCAAACATACTTGATAGCCTCATCAAGGAGAATTATCTACATTTTCATGGATGGATAAAAAGCCAAAAACTAAAATTTGATCAGTAATACAAATAAATAAATAATCTAACAAAAATAAAGCAAGAAGGAAATCCAAGATATAAGGGTAAATCCTGCCCACTTTCTCACCCAAATAATCCCATTAAAGCCAGTGGGATTACGTGACTGAGTAAAGCGAGCAGGATTTGGCCTATGTGCTTTCATTCTGGCAGCCAGAGCAAAATTTCTAATTGATTGGTACAAAACGAATCCACAGCAACACTGGGTTGCTATGGAACCTGAGCATGCAGGCAAGTCTGTCTGCAACATATGCTATTTCTCCCTCAAAAAATGATAAAACAGAAGGACTAGATAACCATTCATTATGCACATTCTTGCGATTTGGAAACTAACAGAAAAATAAAACCATATTCCAACTATGGGCCCCTTGCATCAATTTATAACAATCCCATATATCCTCTTGTATTGAATAGTCAAATTATGCTCTTTGGATTAGAGGCAGAATAATATAATTTGAATAGATCTGTCTGAATGATATGTTACTCTCTCTGGGTCAGAGTGCTGTAGTGCAATGCCATGCCTCAAGGAGGCATGCAGGGACGGCACCTCAGCCTCAGAGCGTTTGTCAGGAAGTGAGTAACTTGGGGTATTCCCACATCAAGTGTTATTTCCAGGTTCAGGAGACATACCTCCTGATTGAGCTAGTGTGCTGTGAACAGTTCCTGTCTAAGACGGAAGGTATGTATTCAAGGTGGCTAGCCCCTCCCGCTGCGGTGCCATGCTGCTATTTCTAGCACACTCGCTTGATCAGAGTTGGTGTGGAGATATCTCCTTGAACTGGGAGTTACACCTCTAGCTCCAAGTATAGACATATCCTCAGCAAAGCATTCTGACAAGTACAGGAAGTAACGAGGACATTAAAACTCATTGATCTAATAGGGTGACCAGATGAGAGGCGTGAAATATAGGGACGTGGGGGGTGAGGGTGGTGGTGGTGTTTGCCGGCGGAGCAAAAAAACCCAAGAGCCAGTGGTGGAGGGGGGGACAAAAAAACCAAGCGCCAACAGAGCATAGGAAAAATTGGTGGGGGCTGAGCACTCACCAGTAGCTCCATGGCTCTCCTCTCCTCCCGCACCAGCTCCTCTTCACTCTGCCTCCACCTCCCCGGAGCAGGCTGCCGTGTTCTCCTTCTCCCCCACCCTCCAGCACTTGTGCTGCCATATAGCTGATTAGTGCAAGCCTGGGAGGGAGAGGTGAGCAGAAAGAATGTGGCGTGCTTGGGGAAGAGGCAGGTCCAGGGCGGGGATTTGGGGAGGGATCCAATGGGAGGGAGGGGGCAGAGTCGGGGCAGGACCAGGGCAGAGTTGGGGCGGGGGGGGCACAAGCCCCCTCCGCCTGTGCGCCGGAGGGCAAAGTATCAGGACAATTCACATCCCAACCAAACAGCAGTCAGGACGCGGGACAAGTAAGTAAATATCGGGACAGTCCTGATAAAATCGAGACGTCTGGTCATCCTACTGATCTAATAAAACAGACACATCTAGCAACAACCTGAAACATAGCATCCTTATTATTAAATTTACAAACTAACCCCCATTAGGACACTAGAGACTCTGGGTACCCTCTCCTACATCAGGTAACCTACATTATCTGTATATGGCTTCAAATTTATGTGAATAAAATACCTCATATTATGTATTATGGCATATCCCCAAAAATCAAAAGTTCTCCAGAAATCGTTAGGAAAGTAAGTGCTGCCCAACAATGACTTTCCATGCTGCAAATACTGTAAGGCACCTGTTTCAATCAGGTTTAATGTTGGTCAAAATACGCAAAAGGGTATTGCCTGCTATAAAGATATTAAGTAACATCAGATTTTTATATGTCTATTGTCCCTTCTATAGCATCTTTCAGCTGAAGATCTCACGTTGCTTTACAAACACTGATTTCTGCCCAGTGATACTCCTGTGAGGTTCGGAGGCGTTACTGTCCCTCTTTATAGATAAGGAAACTGAGTCCTAGCATGCTTACGTCCCTTGCACAAAGTCACGCAGTGAGTCAGTGACAGAAACAGAACACAAAACTGCTATTAGTTCTGTTCTAAACATTTGGTCAATCTCATTAGGGCCTCAAAGCCTGACCATTTCTCATCTTAAAAAAAATATTGTTTTAATTAGCAAAAATACAAATACAAATACAAAAATATGTAATCAGAAAGCAGAAAAAAGTATGGTCTCTTCTCTATGGAGTGAACATCTACACGTCTATAGTCTTAATGTTTACATGGCCCTGCAGTTCATACTGTAGGGGTGTGAATTGGCACTCACATCAGCATGCTATTCTGTAACTCCCCCATGTGGATGCTGCAGGTGCAAAATAAAAGGTACCTTGAATCTATGACCTTGTAATCATAGATTCATAGATTCCAAGGCCGGAAGAGACTATTGTGATCATCCAGTCTGTCCTCCTGAATAACATAGGACACAGAACTTCCCTCAAAATAATTCCAAGAGCATAGTCCTCTTTAAACAAATTAGGATTTGTGGATTACCTCATGTCAGTTAAAATGCTTGGTTTATTACATAGTCCTAAAAATGAAGTTTATAATAGCTATACGAGGGATCCTTAATTATACTGGCAATGGCAAGCACCATTATAATCAAATTATAATACAGCACAAGCCTTGTCTTTGAAAAATAATGCTGGTAGCCATTCTTGATTCAAAACATGGTTGGATAAATGATACAAAATGTGTACTCCATAATCTGCACCTGCTGGATGAGTTTATTACCCTGTCAAACAAAAAGAGAATCTAAATATATGCACTTTTTTCCTCCTTGCAAAGTGGCTTTGAGCGATCCTTATTGACATCCAAATTAAATCATACTGATCTATATTAAAAATGTATCTAGTCTTGAGCTGGAGAAATCCATGACCTGCTTATACAATGGAAATATGTTTGTTCCTATATCTGCTTCTCCTCACCCCTGCCCCCAAGAAGAGTCAATTTCCCCTCACCATTCCTAATTGATAAAGGGTATGTCTACATTATGGGATTATTCCGATTTTACATAAACCGGTTTTGTAAAACAGATTGTATAAAGTCAAGTGCACACAGCCACACTAAGCACATTAATTTGGCAGTGTGCGTCCATGTACCGAGGCTAGCGTCAATTTCCGGAGCGTTGCACTGTGGTTAGCTATCCCGTAACTATCCCATAGTTTCCGCAGTCTCCCCCGCCCATTGGAATTCTGGGTTGAGATCCTAATGCAAAAACAGTGTCGCGGGTGATTCTGGGTAAATGTTGTCACTCAATCCTTCCTCCGTGAAAGCAACGGCAGACAATCATTTTGCGCCCCTTTTCCCTGGATTGCCCTGACAGATGCCATAGCATGGCAACCGTGGAGCCCATTTTGCCTTTTGTCACTGTCACCGTATGTGTACTGGATGCTGCTGACAGACGTGGTACTGCAGTGCTACACAGCAGCATTCATTTGCCTTTGCAAGGTAGCAGAAACGGTTACCATCCCTATTGCACCGTCTGCCATGCCATTGTAAATTGGCGATGAGATGACGGTTATCAGTGGTTCTGTACTGTCTGCTGCTGTCATGGGTGCTCCTGGCTGGCCTCGCTGAGGTCGGCCGGGGGCGCATGGACAAAAATGGGAATGACTCCCCAGGTCATTCCCTTCTTTATGTTTTGTCTAAACGTAGAGAGAGTCAGTCCTGCCTAGAATATGGGACAAGTGTACTAGAGAACCAGAGAGCACAGTCGCTCCGTGTCAGAGCCCCAGAGATCCCGCAGAAATGATGAGCTGCATGCCATTCTAGGGGGTGCCCCTGCAACAATCCCACCCGTTGCTTCCCTCTTCCCCCAACCCTCCTGGGCTACCGTGGCAGTGTCTCCTCATTTGTATGATGAAGTAATAAAGAATGCAGGTATAAGAAACACTGACTTTTTAGTGAGATAAAATGAGGGGGAGGCAGCCTTCAGCTGCTATGATAGTCCAGGCAGGACATTAAAGGGTGGAGTGGGAGAAGAGCCCAGCCTCCCGCTGCTATGATAGTACAGAATCTTTTCTTTAGACATGAAAGGGGGGTGCTGATGGAGCTCAGCCTGCAGTTGCTATGATGAAGACGGTTACCAGCCGCTCTGTACCATCTGCTGGGAATGACCAGGAGTCATTCCCATTTTTACCCAGGCGCTCCCGGCCGACCTCACCGAGGCTAGCCAGGAGCACTCACGGGCTGATGATGACGATGGATAGCAGTCATATTGTACCGTCTGCCACCAGGAAGGGGATGCCGGTGTTCAGTGCTGCAGCACCCCGTCTACCAGCAGTATGCAGTAGACATAGGGTGACATTGAAAAAAGGCGAGAAACTTTTTTTTTTCCCTTTTCTTTCCAGGGAGGGGGGGAAGGGTGTAAATTGACGACATATACCCTGAAACACCCAGGAAAATGTTTTTGACCCTTCAGGCACTGGGAGCTCAGCCAAGAATGCAAATACTTTTCGGAGACTGCGGGATAGCTGGAGTCCTCAAGTACCCCCTCCCTCCCTCCATGAGCGTCCATTTGATTCTTTGGCTTTCCGTTACGCTTGTCACACAGCACTGTGCTGTGGTCTCTTTCTATCATAGCCTGGAGATTTTTTCAAATGCTTTGTCATTTCGTCCATGCTGGAGCTCTTTTTGGATTTGGAACTGCATCGCCACCCGTGCTGATCAGAGCTCCACGCTGGGCAAAAAGGAAATGAAATTCAAAAGTTCACGGGACTTTTCCTGTCTACCTGGCCAGTGCATCCGAGTTCAGATTGCTTTCCAGAGCGGTCACAATGGTGTACTGTGGGATAGCTCCCAGAGGCCAATACGGTCGATTTGTGGCCACACTAACCCTAATCCGACATGGCAATACCGATTTTAGCGCTACTCCTCTCATCGGGGAGGAGTACAGAAATCAGTTTAAATAGCCCTTTATATCGATATAAAGGGCCTCGTTGTGTGGATGGGTGCAGGGTTAAATCGGTTTAATGCTGCTCAATTCAGTTTAAACACGTAGTGTAGACCAGGCCTAATACTGATCAGCATGAAGGAACGTAGTAAGGGTGAGATCCTTACCATACCCTAGGCTAGGATGAGCTGTCTCACACAGGAATCAGGAGAGCTGGCATCAGGGCATTCCAACAGCTGCATTTGAAATGGGTTGCTGACATGTAGAAGAATGCAAGATGGGCTCTGCCCTGCCTCCTTAACAGTGTTAACTTGCTTTCTCTGTAGAATATGAAATACAGTAATTTCCTCCAGTTGCCTTTCAGAGCATTGGAACCCCTGCTGCCTTGAGGAGGGGAGTGGGAGAATATCTATGCCCATCTGGCATTTTGATTTTCAAGGTGAGGGGAACATATTTGAAACAGCCCCCTGATTATCACATGGAAAAATGCTTCTTTTTTAGCTTACACAAGTCTGGCTTCCTCAGAAAGGCAGGTAGGGAGAGAAAGAAAGAATTCTCCTGAGGACTCTCAGCAGTCACACCTTTCCTATGGGCAGCATATCATGCCTTTCATATGGACAGCATAAAACACCTCTGGAAAAAAAGGCAAGTCGGATTAGCTGTCTGGTAAAATATGTCAGTGAATCATATGAATAAGAAGTTGTTATTGAAATTTATTGCTGTTCTTTAACAATAGGTGGTCACAACAGCGCTAGTTCAACAGGAAATATATATCTTGCACTTAGAATTGATTTTTAAAAGTAGCTTTCAAAAACTATTCTTAATCATTCTATTTCCTGAAGTTTCACCTGAGATTTGGTTTTTTTTATTTTAATAATTTTGTGTGTTGATTTACAGCTGCAGAATAAAGAGGAAGAATAAAAGGGGCAAATAAAGATCATCTGAACAAGGAAAGTTTGGGCAGTTACTATGTCACCAAAATAAAGATTTAAATAGATGTGCCTTGAAAATGAAAAATAATGGTGGGCACTGCAGAGAGGTCTGGAGTATTAGAAAAAGGGCAAATAAAAGGTTAGGGTGAAATACTGAATCTCACTTGAACTTCCATAGAGTTAGGGGACCATATGTTACCGATATCACCAGCACGGCGGGTGTTTTGCATAGGATTGTGCGGCCCTGAAGCACATTTTTCTCTCTGCTATGAACTGCTATGATGTGTTTTATGCCATAGTTTGCCAGGGCGCTATATTAATTATGAAAAAAGTCCTTCCCATGGATGAAATAGCCGAGGGATGGGCAGGAATTTGAGAACAACCCTGTCCAAGTTTGCTGAACCCAACGTGTATCATGCAGGTTCTTTCGGGCAGACGTTCATCATGATGGAAACCACAACAGTGCACGTACAGAGGAGTTCGCACAACAACCAGACATGAGAGCATTGTGTGGCTATGGGGAATTCAGCACTGGGATGTGGGAAGGAATAAAAGGACAGCTGGCTGCACACCTATGCCCTCATGCCTATTTTCTGTCACCCATACTCCAGAGATGGGCTGCCGGGGAGTAGGCTCTTCTGGGCTGGCACCCTGACAAGATGCTATCTGCACTCTGCTGCTGAGGTATATACTTGTGTAGATTTTGACACAGGTAGCATGCCCATGCACGAGCATAAGGGGAAATAGGACTCCCCTGTGCCGCTCTTGTGCAGGCTACTTGGAACTTGAGCTGGGGCCTGCTGGGGTAACATTGCATGCCCGCTTACTCCCTGCCAGAGTGGGGTGGAGGTGGGGAGGGGCAAGGAACAGAGAAAGTCTCCACCCACAGCCCAGCTAAGCCAGTGCAGTAAAACAAGACAGCAGAAAATTACTATTGCTTGAACCAGGATGGAGCGGAGGGGAGCAGGGAGGGCATTGCTGCTCCCTAAAACTCTGTTTTTCCTGTGGCCTGAGATGCTCTGTGGTGGCGCAGCAATGCTCATGATGCACGCTGTGCTTAGGAGATATTTTAGCCCTGTGTATGGATGAGGGTTCACTGAAATGTGTGACTACAGTCTGAACCCTCTCAGGATTCTGCCAACCTAGAAACAATGGGCTAGATTTTCAGAAAATTACACAGGCCATTACATGAGCTGACTATACAGCTGAGTCATTTGTGCACACAACAGCAGAAACTGTTGCAAGTAAGCCCTGAAACTTTAAAAAAAACAAGCCCAGTGACTGAAATTGGGCAGTTGCAACAAAATGCAAGCAGGTCATCCAATTTCCAGCTACACAAGAAAACGCTTGTATAAAATAACCTTCCCATAAAGAGGGTCAGTATAAACAATCCAAGCCACTCTAGCCTATTCATGCTATTGCTTCAGGAATATTTATGCAAATCATCTACATTTGCTAAAGTTTTATGGGAAGCACAAGCCTAATTATGGGGATCAGCATTACAAAGGCTCGCTCAGCTTTACTCAAAACCAACTTGTAAAAGTATAATGTAATCAGGAGGAAGGATGATGAGCTGCCCATGAAATGGCCTGTCTCAATATGACACTAATGCTGTATCTGATCAAAAACACCCAATATAAAGTCTGAGGTTCTCTGCAAATGATTACATACAAATCTGCTTAAAAGTATGTTTTCCCATAATTTAGAACCAAAGGTTAGACTTTGTAGAAATTGTTTTCACTAAGCCTAACACTAATAGAAAGGTTTACAGCAGCCTTGCAAAACTTTAGCCATTTGCTTGTGTGGGGCAAAGTTTTGTTTGTTTTTGACAGGTGCATATAAGATCATCAGTCTGTTTTCTATGACATCGGGTCATAGAAAACATCTTTTGTGGCTGGTCTGGTCAATTTCCACAGAAAATTTGCAAGGCTGGTTTATGCAGATTTTTTTTTTTTAAACAACCATGCCAGTGAAGTACCAGTGGAATGCTGTAAACCAAACCACAACTCCATTGCATTAGCATGTGTGCACCAGAAAGTGAAACTTACTAGATACAAGGTCCAAGCCTAAAGCTCAGCCCAGGTTCATCAAAGGGCTTGCTACCTTTTTTGAACTTTCCAACTGAACCTCGGCCAATGTGGATGAGGCTTTACTGTGTTTAAACCAAGTCTGGAAAACATGTTTGAGGCCAGATCATGTTGCCAAAAGAGAAAGAGACGTGTATTCCCTTCTCTCTGTTAGGGGGACAGAGCACTCTTCTGGGGGAAGGATGAACGTAGATAGGATATAAGTGTCTAGAGAATGACTGATGGTAGACAATCCCATGGAAATGCTTCCACCCCTTCCTTTTGTCAGTGGTTCTCCAAACACTTTCCTCCAAAATACTTAATGGATTCCATCAGGTGTGTGGTCTTAACATTTGCCTTCCTAGCCTTTAGCCAGAAGTGTGGTATCAACCACATCAAATACCATGGGACTAGAAGCTAAATAGAGAGAGTCCACAGATCAATCAGATATGAAGTCAGCAGCCCAGGAGATACTTTGAAGCAATGAGCTTATATTCTTCTTTCTGGAAGGAAGTGAATCTGTCTAAAATAAGTACAGTCCATGCAAAATGAGTAGAGGCTGCTGATGTCTGGAGAGCCACAGAGTTGATAGGATAGTTAGAATGTGAAGAAAATCCTACCCATCTATCAGCAAGCTTGTTGGGGATGAAATCATCTTCAGGTGGAATGAATGGGCCCTTTAACAAAGAGGCTATTTTGGGTAAAGTTACAATCTTGGCTTTACATTTTGGTACTACACAAAGTTTCTGAGCTTATTTGTTAAGCCTTTTGTACTTATCACGACATTCTTGATCAGATCCAATGATGTCTCCTATTACCAACTAGAAAAGGAAGCATCATTGCTTCTTAGAATTTGATTGAAGTCATTTCCTTGTGAGTTTACCATCCTGTATATCCTGGCTCATGTCCTTGACATGAGTAACTAGTAGAATATCCAGTATTAATCTCCTTTTTCCAGTACAGTTTCAATTTGCTTTATGGAAAAACATGCTCTCCTAAATTTCTTAGGAGTCATCAAGTTCATAATTAGGTAATTCTCCTTCTTTAGTTCAGAAGAGCAGGATCAAAGCACCTGCCTCTCAGAAACTCTCCTTCTGCAGGCTCCCTTTGTTTGGGTTAGATCTTGAATTATCTGAGAAAGGGGAAAGCTTTCTTTTCCCAAGCCTCTTCTTTCTATAGGCTAGCAGCCCATATACTATTTCACCAGCATACAGAGCATGGGACTTAAGAGTTGTGGGTTCTATTCCTAGATATGCCACTGACCTGCTGTGTGACCTTGGGAAAGACACTTCATGTCTCTGTTTCCCCTACTGCCCTGTGTCTCATTTGTTTATATACACTGTAGGATCTTTGGGGCAGGGACTTACTATGTGTCTCTTACTATGTGTTTGCACAGTGATCTCAGTTAGGGCCTCCAGGTGCTACTAACAAAGAACAGAGGGTCAGCCCCTTGTGCTTGAGAAATCGTAGCTATTTTGAAGGAGAGTTGTTCACAATGTGCTAAAGAGAGCTAGATGTCTGAAGTCTACCTGCATCATTGGAGGCAGAACTATTCATACAGTTTGGGGTCGGAATAAAGTCCTAGCTGCAGCTCACAGTTGTGGTACTCATCCAACGCTGCAGAGCAGAGACACCACTCATCATCAGACTCTTGCTCTAAACCGGTCATCTTTAAAAACGTATCTTTGTGTTAGTAAAAAAAATCAAGAGAAAAAATGATAGTCACGGGTTATGTGAATGGTGCTTCTCTGCTGGAAAAGATTCCCAGAGTGGTGCTGATGACAGTGTTACCAAATAGGTACTGGAATAAAAAGACAGTTTGCCAGGAGAAGCTGTTTTTAGACTAAAGATAAAATCTCTGTTTCAATTTTATAGTTTCATTCCAAACCTAGAACAACTAGCAACCAACCAACCACAAAAACATGGATGAAATCAATACAGGAAAATATTCCCAAGCTATTAAGGAGGGATTTACAACCATGGCAGAAAGGAAAAAAAATTTTCCCAAAAATGACTGGACATCACTTAACTGGCTGTTGTAGGAAAACACACTGACTGGCAAAATGCGATACCGCTATTTCACACAATTTGACAGACTATGATGATGTCCTTTAACTAAGGCTTTGTAGTTAAAGCATTAAAGCAATGTAGTGAACGCTTTAATCTCTGACTTTAAACAACTTTTACCAAATAAGATGTTAATCTACATCCTTATCAGACTATTGGTCAAATCCGCTACTCACTGAAAAACCTGACCTCTTCCCAGCTATTATACAAAGCAAGGCTGCCCTTTCCTTTCTTAGGAATAGTCAGAATATTACACTAACGCGCACACACACAAACATACTGTAAGAATTGCCAGACCAGAACAGACCAATGGCCCACGTAGTCTGCCATCCTTCTTTCTCCATTGATGGCCAATTGTGGATACATAATCCTCTCATAAAACACTTAATTATACAGTACTATAGGGGAAAATTTCTTTTTAACACCACTTCGTAATCAGTTTACACAATGAAGCAAGATGATTGATAGCCATTATGATTTTTTCCTAGCTTGTGTAACTGCAGGTGTGATTTCTATTCTTATTCATGACTCAGCCTTTTCTGAATCTCACTAAGCTATTTGCTTCAATAATATCCTGTAGCAGGTAGTTCCACAACCTATTTACATGTTGCATTCATTTATCCTTTTCTCCTTTTTAAAATTAATTTCTTTTAATTTTATCAAATGCCCTCTGGTTCTCCCGAATGCAGAATCAAGATACATTGGAGATGGAAAAGACCTCTTACATCATCTTGTCCATCTTTGCAGGCTAGTGCACAATTGTTCCCTACGGTATATAGTCCATTGCTTTACCAAGTCTAATTTTAAATATCCCCATCAATGAGGCTGCTACAACTTCACTTGACAGATCCACAGTTTAATAATCTCCCACTGTCAATAGTGGTCATCATATATCCTGTACTGAACACTCTTGCACTGGCTGGTGAATGGATAGGTAATTTAGGAGGCCTTTCGATCTCTAATTTCCATCTTCTTTCTTTATTCCCTATACGTAACATCCTTTAATCCCACATCCTTTGGTTAAATAAACTGCTTTTACTTTTACTAAAAACCAATTCATTGCTGTGATTGAAATAAGAGTGACTGTCAAACCCCAGTTAAATTAATGAGCTGCAGTACATTGTCTTTCTAAAGAAGCAACAACCATAATAACTTCTGTGCATATTTCAGGAGAGGGCTGGACGCTGCAGAGAGACGTCTCACGGGAACTCAGGAGCCAGGATTCATTGTTTGTTACCTGCAAGGCAAGGTTTGGCCTGGCAGTGTCCTGAAGAGTTTGCCAGCAAGGCAGACACGCTGGTGTGTTCACACAGCTTGGGAGTAGCAAAACTCTCACTTGCTGAGCTCAGAGGAGCAGCACAGTAACTCACAATTATGGGAATCCCAGCAGACTGTCACATTGGCAGGCGATTTGGGGGAAATTTAGAACCAGGAGGATGTTGGGGTTGTTCTGCAAAAAGTAACTGGGTGGCAGAAGCCTGAGTGTGACCGGTGTGCTGGCTGCTAGTGTCAGGGCAAGTGGTGACAAAACCGTGCACTAGTCTGGGCTGAACCCCAGAGTGTCACGCTATGTTATAACTCTCCCCAGAAACTGACGTAGACACAAGCTTGTGCATATTAAACTCAGAGAGGTTTTACTGCAGCCCTTTCCTGTCCTACATACAGAAAAATGCAGAGCTAATCCATGAAAGCTATGTGGTGTCCTCTGTGCTCTTTCTGCAACGTCCTGTCTAATGTCCCCTTTTGTGAAATGACCTTCGCATTTGGGAAATACAAAGTACATGATTCGCACCTCCTGGGACCTCTAAGATATCCATTTACCAAACTATTATAGAAATGCTGGCAAAATGCATTTACCAAGCCTTTCTGAAGCACTTAATTCAGTCATCTAGACAAAATATGCAGGCTGATTGCAGAGAACTGCTAAAAAAAATCTACTTGAGAAATATTAAATAAACACAGTACCTGCAGGGTATCAGCTAGAGAACTGAAAATAAGTAGGATTTCTTTTATTAGGATATCTAGCTTTACCCTTATTTAGTGATTTACTTAGCTATTGTATCTAAGATATTTAATCTCTGAGTTGCCTCTGATCTGTTTGTACTGCATATGCTGTCATTAGACTAAGAGATATGAAAGACTAACTAAAATGAACAAGAGAAGCATGTTTTGAAGTCATAAGCCCTGTCCGACCATATCTCCTCTACATTTTTACACATGGTTAAATTAGTTCCACACAACACATGTTAAGGACACCAAGGGACAGTAAAATAAATGTAAACTACACTGATGCAGTAAAACGCCATGCCTCAGTCTGCAAAACTGTATGCTTAAAGAGAGACACGTAAGTCTTTGTTGAGGCTCCTAGGCTGAAATCCTGACCCCGGTAAAGTCATTGGGAGTTTTACTATTGACTTTACCAGGGCCAGGATTTCATCCCTGAACAAGTGGCCTGATTTTAGAGGTGCTGAGAACCTGCAGCTCCCAATGAAGTCAAAATGGATTGAGGTGCCAACAGATAAGTGCCTATGTTTGAAAATGTTACAATAAATCTTTATAAATCTTGTGTTTTGCTTCCACACATATCTTAACAAGAATAAAAGCAGCTGGGAACACAAAGGGGATGGAGGAAGTGGCCAGTATTGGTATTTCCATCTGCCACCCCACCCCAAGTCCTTTGGGCGCACAGAAAAAAACGTGGCACACTCATAGAGAAAACAGGGACAGACAATAAGCAACCAGCAAGACAATAAGAGCAGCAGAAAGTCCATCACTGCTGCATCCCAGACTCAATAAAACAGTGAGGACTTCTCTGAATACCTTTCCCAGACCTGACAAAGTGCTCTGGGTAAGCTCAAAAGCTTTCACCAACAGAAGCTGGTCCAATAAAAGATCTCACCCACCATGTCTCACAAAGGAAGTTAAGGCACTACTGGCAAGCTGTCTTGATTCTGAAGATTCCCAACTGCATCACTAATTCAAGTATATTTTGAAGGCAATTCTGGTTGGACAAAGTGGCTGTTTGCAGAATAACCGTGTGCTGTACCTGTCAGGCAGCCTCAAGGCTAAATGTACAAAAGGCACAACTCTTCCTTTTTGTTATTCATTTATGATTTTATCATGAACCCCCTAAACTAGCAGTTCTCAACCATGGCCCCCTGGGAGGCCACAAGCTGGTTTCAGGGGGCCATGGATTCCCACGGTTGAAGGATAGGGCCCCTAGCCCTGATGGGGCTGAAACTGGGAGCAGAGCTGCGGGGCTCAAGCCCTGAGCCACAGAGCTCCCATTAGGCTGAAGCCCTGAGCCCTCCCCCACCCCCTCAGCTGAAGCCCCAGCCCCCCTCCCCCACCCCGTGGCTGAAGTCCGGAGCCCTGAGTCCCCCCGCCCCTGCAGATGAAGTCTGGAGCCCTGTAGGTCTAAAGCCCCAAAGGCCCCCACACACATCCAGTGGCTGAAGCCAAGAGCCCTGAGGCCCCCTGTTGAGTCCTGGAGTGTTTATAGTATGTTGCGGGGTGCCTCAGAGAGAAAAAGGTTGAGAACCCTTGCCCTGAACCAGTGTTTCTCAACACTGGTCTGTAGACCGGCACCAGTCCCTAAGATCTCCCTGCCACAGTTTAGGAAGGCAGCAAGCTGGTCCCTGATATCAAAAAGATCGAGAAATACTGCTATAAGCCACTCCCTGGTTCTGTTAGAGCAGTCCCTCACTGCCGGGAATTAACTGGAGTGGAGGCCCTGGAATCCAAAAGCAATAATTCTACTATTTCAACTAAAGAAGCATCTCCACTGTATTTGTAGCACTTATATCCTCTTTCCAGCCTCTAGGCACTAGGGGGCAAGACAGTCACAAACAGATTTCTCATCGTTATTGCTTACCGGTGGGGAGCAACAATCTCCGGCAACAAAAAGGAAGGGCCTGATATATTTGATATGAAAAACAAACAGAATAAAGCCAAGCCCTACGATTTTAAAAATAAATAACTGTAGCACAGTCTTAATAAAGCATAAAAAGAAACACAAAAAGTCTCTCAATATATCCTTATAGATAGATCTATAGACTACGTACATATTTGCTTTGCAACCTTCATGCACCTGTATCACCAAAGTCAGCCACAGGACCATATAACAGTCCTGGAGGCGAGAGCCATTCAATTAGTTTGATCAGGGTGTCAAAGCAACAGCTCAGAGAAGGAAGAGTGGTGTGGGAGTGGAAGCTGTGGAAGAGTCATGGACAAGGTGGGGAAAACAGCAGCTCAGAGCTGTAAGAGAAGTGGAGAGCACATCTTTCTAGAAAGCAGGGAAAAGAGGGAAAGAACAAGAGAGGTGAGAGTTGCAGGAGTGCTCTGGATAGAGAAGAAAAGTGGCAGCTAGATGTAGGAAAAGCGCTAAGGAAGCAAGGATGATTCAAGTGACCACGGAAGTTGGATACGAAGTAGAAGTATCTGTAAATGATTTGCCTGCCCGTTTATTCAGTGAAGTATGTGTATGTTCAGTGAATTCATCGGGGGGAAAAACAGCTTTTGCCTGCTACAACTAACCAGCTCACCTAACTCGGTAAAAGTGTAGCAATCTGTCCATGGCTGACCCCTATTGTGTTAATTTAGATGGAATGTGTAATGGTGCTGACTCACCCCTGCAGTGCCTCCTGCTGGTCATCTTGGGAATTAGCTCTTCCAGCCTCTGGAGCGCCCTCTGCAGGCTGGTATCCCACTGCTGCTGGCCCCTGTGTCCCACCCAGGACCCAGTGCCCCTTGTGCTTGGGGTGCTGCCCCCTGGCAATATCCCTGCAGTCTCAGGGTCTCCCCACCCAGGGGAACCCCCAACCCTCCAGCCCTACCTCACCTCAGTCGTAGGCTACTATGTGCCCTGGGGCAGACTGCAGTGTTAGCCACTCATCATAGGCAAGGTTGGGTCTGGATCTGCTGCCTCTCTCTGCAACCCAGTGCCTCTATGGAGCCTTGAACAAGGCCCTGCAGCCTGGGGAGTTGCCAGCCTGGAGCTCCCCAGCCCTGCCTCACTCTAGGCACCCTGAGCTTCACAGCAGCCCGGCCCCTCTCTCTCTGAAGACAGAGAGAGACTCCTCCTGGGCCTCTGGCTCACAGCCTTTTTATAAGGGCCAGCTGAGCCCTCATTAAGCCAGCCACAGCCAGTGGCTGCTTTCCAATCAGCCCAGCCTTTCCCCTGCCACAGCCCTCTGCCGGGGCTTCTTTAAGCCCTTCCGGGCAGGAGTGGGGAACCACCCCGCTACAGAACATATGAGTAAATTTGTAGGCCCAGTTATTGCAGCTCCTCACTCAGCCCCAGCGAAGGTTTCAGCAACTTCTCTCATTGCTTGTCACAGAAGGGGGGGGGGGAACGTTTTATTTCAGCGGTAATTGTTTTTGATCATCCAATAATACTAAGGCCTAAAGCTGAGGTGACTATGGATTTTTCCCTAAATTTGAAAAACTGGAAGCGATTAATTTCCACAACTCTTCAGGAAGGAGGTGTATTCAAAATGAATTCAGTCCTGCATGGCTTGCAGCCAGCAAGCACCAGAGTTATTGCTTGCTTCTTTTGTAAGGTCACAATAATTCAGTCCTGCCTAAGCTGTGTGCAAACACCAACTGAAGAAGAGGGGGGAGAAGGCTATTACAGTGGATTCTACTGTCTGTCCTTGCTGCTGCCGCTCCAGTGCTGTGAAGCCACCCAGGAGATAGATCAATGTATCTGTCAAACGATATATGAAATGGGAAAACTGGATTGGAAAAATTACTTCAAGACCCCTCCCCGGTGGAACTGGAACTATATAATCTTTTAGCGCAGTACTGTTAGAATCATAAGATTTTTTCCAATCTCACTGGTCCATTAAATCCAACAGGCTCTCTCTGACAGAGGCCAATACCAAGATCTATAGAAAAATTATCCATATAGCCAACTGTGTGTTGCTGTACATGCAGGAATGAGTTCCCTCCTGATCCCTGGCAGGTGATCAGCTTATGCCCCGAAGCATGAGATTTGTTGCAAACCGTCATCTAACAACTGTAAATGTTATTTAGAACATGCTATGAGCAATAATAAGTCTTCTGTGTCACCTGCTGACGAGTGCATTAAATGGCACTGGAATCAACTCAAGGCAACTTTGCTGGTGGAGTCATACATAGTATTTACATAGCACATTCCATCCAATCACCTCAAAGTGCTTTACAAAGGAAAATATATTTCACAGATGCGGAAACTTAGGTTCAGTAAAGTAAACTGACCTGACCAAGGCCATGAAGTGAGTCATTTGCAGAACTTGAAAGAGAATCCAGAAAAGCAGCATTGGCAATAATGAGTTATTAGAAAAAAAGAGTAGAAAGGCAACACAACGGAAAAGAAATACCCAGAGAAATTAATCTACCCCAAGCCATGGTTTTAATAAGAATCTGCTATCCATAGATGTATATGATTTTAAGGCCTGGTTTAATAGACCAGTATTTCCTCAAAATGGAATAGAAACAGAGTGAATTGAACACCAAGAATAGAGGCTTACGTGCTATGCTTTAAAATCCTATTTATAAGCCTGGAGATGCTAATTATGTGTCTTGTAAAATCAAGCAGAATTGTATATCTGCTCCCCAAATGAACTTGCATGGAAAGCATTAAAGCAGACAACACACTGAATAATGTCTGAGTTAGGTATCTAATAGCCAGGCATTTCCTGTCTGCCTCTTTATATATTTATTTTTAAATACAAGTCTCTCCTGAACCCTCTCAACCACCTTTTGTGCAACTGTCCTTCCGCTAAAGGCAGCAATGGTGCAACAGTGATCCTGCAAGACCATCCTGGGACCTGAACTTGTCAAGAAATCAAGCAGAGCCAACTATGGATAACCAAGAGGAATGTGCACATTGATGACTGACCTTTGAGAAAAAAGACTATCTGGTGCGGGTGATTAAAAAAACAGCAGCTTTCTGAAAAGACACGAGATGGAAAAAGTACACAGTGTGGAATAAAAAAAGCATTACATAATGTAATAGCTATCAGGTAAAATCTATTGGGAAAGCCTAGAATAGAGTTGCTACATGTGAAACACCCAATCACAGCAACAACAAATATCAGATATTAGGAATGGCAATATACAAAAACCTCTAGGAGAACACTTCAACCTCCCTGGCCACACTATAGCAGACCTTAAGGTGGCCATCCTGCAGCAAAATAACTTCAGGACCAGACTTCAAAGAGAAACTGCTGAGCTTCAGTTCATCTGCAAATTTAATACCATCAGCTCAGGATTAAACAAAGACTGTGAATGGCTTGCCAACTACAAAACCAGTTTCTCCTCCCTTGGTTTTCACACCTCAACTGCTAGAACAGGGCCTCATCCTCCCTGATTGAACTAACCTCATTATCTCTAGCTTGCCTGCATATATATACCTGCCCCTGGAAATTTCCACTACACGCATCTGACAAAGTGGGTATTCACCCACGAAAGCTCATGCTCCGAAACGTCTGCTAGTCTATAAGGTGCCACAGGATTCTTTGCTGCAGCAACAACAAAGGTGTTGCCACTGACTATCTTTTGGAAAAAGGGTCGGAATGCAGATGCCTCATATTTAGACAGGGCACACAGATGAACTCATATTACACCTCAGACTCACAGTGCACTCAGGAGGGCAGAGGTATGGTTGTACAACTTTGAAACTTTGAAAATCTTACTCCTGGGGGAATTCCGCTCCACTGCGCAGCAAAGGGAAGCTGCAAGAGCAGTCACAGACCACTCCCTAGCTGCGCAGGTCCATCGTTTCAGGCACCTGGCACAGACGGCGGAGAGGTAAATCACTGCAGGGCTGGGGCTGTGTCAGACCCACCCCTGAAACCTTCACACGCTGCAGGAAGCTCAGCATCCTCCCTTGCTTGCTTCCCCCATCACTCCTCAGCTGCAGGGGGAAGGGTCACTGTACGGGGAGTTGCTTCCCCATCTGCCCAACCCCCATGCATCTGGGTTTCCCATACCCAGACACCCCCACCAAGCCTCACCCTGTACACCCAGAACCCCCCTCGCCCTCCATAACTGAACCTCATGCCACTGAACCTCAACCCCTGCATCTGGAGTGCCCTGCACCCAGACCCCCTGCCTCTGGACCCCCACCCCTGCACCCAGACCACCTCATTAAGCTCTCTGCACTCAAACCCCAACCCTGACGAGTGCAACCCCCCATACAACTCTGAGTCCCCACATCCAGACCCCCATGCCACTAACCCCTTATTAGCTGCACCCAGACTCCCACCCTGCCAAGTCTCACTCCCTCAGTACTCAGACCACCCTGCTGAGTCCCCCCACACAGACCCCTCACTTTCACCTTGTCATAAACAGATAACTAAGGGTTAATGTCTCTTACACCTGGAAAGAAGTAACCTAAAACACCTGACCAGAGGACCAATCAAAAAAACAGACTTTCAAATCTGGGTGGAGGGAAGTTTGTGTCGGAGTTCTTTGTCTTCTGCCTGTCTCTCTCTCGGCTATAAGAGGATTTCTGTTTCCTGCTTTCTAATCTTCTGTTTCCAAGTTGTGAGTACAGAGATCATAAAACAATAGAGGTTATTGTTTTTTTTCTTTTGTATTTACATGGTGTAGTTGCTGAAATGTTTTAAATTGTATTCTTTTTGAATAAGGCTGTTTATTCATATTTCTTTTAAGCAATTGACCCTGTATTTGTCACCTTAATACAGAGAGACCATTTTTATGTACTTTCTCTTTCTTTTTAAGACCTGTTGGAGTTTTTCTTTAGTGGGGACTCCAGGGAATTGAGTCTGTGCTCACCAGGGAATTGGTGGGAGGAAGAAGTCAGGGGAAAATCTGGGTGTGTTAAATTTACTAGCCTGACTTTGCATTCCCTCTGGGTGAGGGGGGGAAAAGAGATTAGCTCTCGGTAATTCTATTTTCCAGGACTGGGAACGGGGAGGGTGGAGTCCCTCTGTTTAGATTCACGGAGCTTGCTTCTGTGTATCTCTCCAGGAACCTAGGAAGGGAACACCTGGAAGGGAGAAGGGGGGGGAAATGGTTTATTCCCCTTTGTTATAAGACTCAAAGAATTTGGGTCTTGGGGTCCCCAGGGAAGGTTGTTGGGGGGACCAGAGTGCCCCAAAACACTCTAATTTTTTGGGTGGTGGCAGCTTTACCAGGTCCAAGCTGGTAACTAAGCTTGGAGGTTTTCATGCTAACCCCCATATTTTGGACACTAAGATCCAAATCTGGGAATAGGTTATGACACACCTGAAAGCCCCTGCAGAGTCCCCTGCACCTGGAACCCCTGCCCCCCAACGAGCCTCTGTGCATCCAGATCCCCCACACCTAGACCCCCCACTGAGCTGCCTGCACCCAGATTGTCACATACAGAATCCTCTCACTCCACACCTGGATCCCCCCACACTGAGCTCCTCCACACTTGGATATCGCCCGCCTCACACCGAGTGCAGAGGGGCAGGGCATGGGGCAGGCCCAAGCCTTGTGCTGTGTCAGGGTCAGGTACAAACTCACCATGGAGTCCGTGTCCCCAGGGTAGGAAGTGGGGAGGCTGCAGGGTCATCTCCCACCTTCGTGCAGCCAGTGACCTATGCTCCCCACTGCCTTGCTGGAGCCTCTGCATTTAATTTATTCACAAATTAAACTTGAATAATTTTAAAATACGGTGCACAGAATTTTTTATTTTGTTTTGGGGTGCAGAATGCCCTCAGAAATACAATATTAAGCAACATAAATAAGGGTGACAAGATCTGGTCCTTTGAGTTCTCTGGATGAGAGAGGTTTTTATATATGATTATTATTATTATTATTTCCCTTTCCTATCTCCAGAATAGTATATTAAAATCCACGTCATTCTCCAATGGAGATCGCTCATGCCCATACTCAACTCCAAGACAGTCACCCACATTGTTCTCCAGGGAAGATGGTTCTTCCTCAGTGCACCCTAGATAGCCTAAATATCTAGAGGGTAATTTATCACCTATGTGCTCTTAGCAATTAATTCTCTTTTACTATGGTCTTGAGTGACCTTTCCAAAGAAGCAGTTTAATTAAAAGAGGAAGAAGAAATTAACTAGTGTTCTATAAACAAGTAAGCTTTTGTCTTAATCTTACCGTCAGAATCATCATGAGTCTGGGAAATACAGTGTTTCAGTATATAGTCTGAGAGGTACATGAGTAAGTCTAATAAATGCCACCACTTTCTACCAAATTGCAGGAAGAAAAAAAAACTGACGTAGCCAGTAACGGGAAACTCGTGACCTCTCCAAAGCCAGGCCATCTCTCAGATAAACTGTTTGCTGTACATTTCCTTCTTGAAAAGCTTCCTGATGAAGAGAGAGGAAGATGCCTGTCCCTCTGTAGATACGGTGTTTCTTCAATCCTTGATCAAAATCAAATATCTCCTCTCCTCCCCTCTTAGGATGTTTAAACAGATGCATTTGTTGTATGGACATACACACTGTCAAAATGACATTCAGAATCTGCACCTTAAGGACAGAGCCTTCTTACCAGTAGTTTCATGATAGCCTGCCCTCTCTTTATCTCATAGAAAATGAATCCAACACCCTGTAGGAAACATCTTTGGGAAACATAAGATGCCTGTGAAATGTGGCCCTGTTTTTTGTTTTATTTTTGTAAGTGAATTCTAGTGCTCATAAAAATCAGCAACTAAAGCAATTGATAGAAACAGGCACAGCACAGCAAGTCTTTGTACAGACTTTCTCACCTATTTCTACCACTGCCTCTCAGCCCTGATCTGTAACCACCTTGTGTTTGAATTTAGGGCTTCTCCTTATGTAGCAATGTCTTGTGTGGCCATGCTGAATAGTACCAAAATGCATGGTGGTTGCAGGATGGTAACTAGTTAACCTGGTTTTGCAGAGATTCAAATTGATACATGAAAGGTGGGTGATTTTAGGTTAAATCATTCATGTGGTTTGAGATGTCTTTGATCTTCTTCAGCTGACACTGCTGGCAGCCAATCTTAGCAGGCTAGAGAATATAAACCCACCTAATTTAGCTGAGAAGGTAAAATAAGGAACACTCTCTTTTGCAATATTTCTTTTCCTCATCTGAAAAATTGGGAGCCTATCAAAAAGAATCATGGTAACTTCTCTTTGAGATATAACCATCTCTTCCTCCCCACGCTCATTATATGTAATTTTAAGCCATGTCTAAGAGAGTTCCTTATCTATGTTGATCTTAGAAATTAATCCAAGAGAATTACTAGTGTCTCTCTCTCTTTTTATTTCAGTGGTGTTCAAGGTAATGGCACCTCACTTCGCTTCTAGAAAACACATGCTGTCACCCTACTCTGGCCCATTTATCAAAATAAGATTGCAGTTAATCCTTCTGGAAGAACATGTTGTTCGCATAGATATTCAATGCAAGATACACAAATACCCAAGACTCTTCCGGAGGCCTGAATTTTAACATGAGGTTTTGTACAAGTAAGATGATGGAAGAACTCAGTGGACTGGTAATAAGATAGTGAGAATTTCATTTCTGAGTTGCTAGTTGAAAGTCAGCACCCATCAGTAATAACTGCAATAACCAGAAGTGGGTATTCACCCACAAAAGCTTATGCTCCAATATGTCTGTTAGTCTATAAGGTGCCATAGGATTCTTTGTCGCTTTTTACAGATCCAGACTAACACAGCTACCCCTCTGATACTTGACAGAAATTACTACTTTCTAATAGGAGTTCAATGGCCTATATGAAATGCATTCAGATGCGCAATCTAGTACCACAGAGACTGTTGTCCATAGCAACAGACAAAACAAGGATTAAATAGACTGTAAGCTCTGTAGGGGCACGAATCATGTCTTTTTAATATATCAGTAATTAGATGGATGTGGTAACTACCCTCTTGCAAGGTAGAGGCACACTGGCAGAGTGGTGTGAGGAAGCTCCACCCATGTGTGTACCCATTCTGTGAATAAACACCAGGTTCCAGGACAATCAATGCAGCACCTTCCAACAGCACTACACTCACAATAAACAAATGAAAAGATATTGTTATTCAAGAATATTCATATCCAGATTTTATTTCCATGGGATGATCTCAGATGTTATGTGGAAGGACCCCTAAAAGGTGCCTTGGAGAATAAAACCCTGTATTAATTCACTCAACAGATGATGAGATGTACTATTATCAAGCTTAAAACTGGTGCACCTTCCAGATGAATGCTTAAAGCAGAATGTTTAAACAGGTCTGGTTGAATTAATATTAGTTTGTATTCAGCATCTGTAATAATGGTGCACAAAAAGTCCTCAAAATTTAACTGTTTGCACTGGAGTCCTTGGAAGTATGGAGTCTGTGGGACAGTGTCTTCTAGAAAATTTTCCTGGGTGGTTTCTTGGTTTGCTGAGTTTTCATTCATAACAATTTCCTCAGAGAAAGCCTGGGAAATGGCAAGATAGAATTTTCAGCACAGAAGTCTACCACATAGGGCTATCCCACAGGAAGGCTTCTCAGCAGGTAGCCTCACACTTTTGCAAAGACAAATGATCTCTTTTAAGTTTTCTCTAGCAGAATTTTTTGGCATCAAGGAGGAAACAAAAAACAAACAAGCAAAAGCTCAAAGATAGATCAATAGATCGATAAGATTTATAAACATTAGGTTAAAACTCTAAACATTAGACAGAAAAAGTCTAGCTCCCAACTTACTCCAGAAAAATGCAGGTTTTTGCATTTTGGTTATGTCATAGAAACTAATGGTTTAACCTTCAGCCAAACTTATTGGGATGCGCAGTGCTGACCTACAGAAGTTCAAGGGTCAGCTGGAAAAAAATGGTTAGAAATCATCTGTCAGAAAAAACACCCTACTGACATAGTGGGGAGATACGTGAACTCCAGCTCAAGCCAAGTCTTATACCAAAAGAGTGGTTTAAGATCAGTGACTTCGACAAAGTTGTAGATCCTTAGAGCATGGAAGAACGGTGCTAAGGGTGGAAGCTACAAAACAGCTACTGACTGAAGGGCTCAAACATAGACTCATAGACTTTAGGGTCAGAAGGGACCAATGAGATCATCTAGTCTGACCTCCTGCACAAAGCAGGCCACAGAACCCTACCCATCCACTTCTACAACAAACCCCTAACCTAAGTCCAAGTTACTGAAGTCTTCAAATTGTGGTTTGAAGACCTCAAGCTGAACAGAATCCACTAGCAAGTGACCCATGCCCCATGCTGCAGGGGAAGGCGAAAAACCTCCAGGGCTTCTGCCAATCTGCCCTGGAGGAAAATTCCATCCTGACCCCAAATATGGCGATCAGCTAAACCCTGAGCATGTGGGCAAGACTCACCAGCCAGCACTCAGGAAAGAATTCTCTGCAGTAACTCAGATCCCATCCCATCCAACATCCCATCCTGACCACTGGGCATACTTATCTGCTGATAATCAAAGATCAATTGCCAAAATTAAGCTATCCCATCATACCATCCCTTCCATAAACTTATCAAGCTTAGTCTTAAAGCCAGATATGTCTTTTGCCCCCACTACTCCCCTTGGAAGGCTGTTCCAGAACTTCACTCCTCCAATGGTTAGAAATTTTCGTCTAATTTCAAGTCTAAACTTCCTAGTGTCCAGTTTATACCCATTTGTTCTTGTGTCGACATTGGTACAAAGCTTAAATAATTCCTCTCCCTCCCTAATATTAATCCCTCTGATATATTTATAAAGAGCAAGCATATCCCCCCCCAGCCTTCTTTTGGCTAGACTAAACAAGCCAAGCTCTTTGAGTCCCCTTTCATATGACAGGTTTTCCATTCCTCGGATCATCCTAGTAGCCCGTCTCTGAACCTGTTCCAGTTTGAATTTATCCTTCTTAAACATGGGAGACCAGAACTGCACACAGTATTCCAGGTGAGGTCTCACCAGTGCCTTATATAACGGTACTAATACCTCCTTATTTTTGCTGGACATACCTCGCCTGATGCATCCTAAAACCGCATTAGCTTTTTTAACGCTCATATCACATTGGCGGCTCATAGTCATCCTCTGATCAACCAATACTACAAGGTCCTTCTCCTCCTCTGTTGCTTCCAACTGAGGTGTCCCCAACGTATATCTAAAATTCTTATTATTAATCCCTTTGTGCATGACCTTGCACTTTTCACTATTAAATTTCATCCTATTACTATTACTCCAGTTTACAAGGTCATCCAGATCTTCCTGTATGATATCCCGGTCCTTCTCTGTGTCAGCTTTGTGTCATCCACAGACTTTATTAGCACATTCCCGCTTTTTGTGCAAAGGTCAGTAATAAAAAGGTTAAATAAGATTGGTCCCAAAAACGATCCTTGAGGAACTCCACTAGTAACCTCCTTCCAGCCTGACAGTTCACCCTTCAGTACGACCCGTTGTAGTCTCCACTTTAACCAGTTCCTTATCCACCTTTCGATTTTCATATTGATCCCCATCTTTTCCAATTTAACTAATAATTCCCCATGTGGAGCCGTGTCAAATATCTTACTGAAATCGAGGTAAATTAGATCTACTGCATTTCCTTTGTCTAAATAATCTGTCACCTTCTCAAAGAAGGAGATCAGGTTAGTTTGGCATGATCTACCTTTAGTAAAACCATGTATGTTGTCCCAATTACCATTGACCTCAATGTCCTTAACTACTTTCTCCTTCAAATTTTTTTCCAAGACCTTACATACTACATATGTCAAACTAACAGGCCTATAGTTACTCGGATCACTTTTTTTCCCTTTCTTAAAGACAGGAACTATGGTAGCAATTCTCCAATCGTACGGTACAACCCCTGAGTTTACTGATTCATTAAAAATTCTTGCTAATGGGCTTGCAATTTCATCCGCCAGTTCCTTTAATATTCTTGGATGAAGATTGTCTGGGCCCTCCGATTTTCTCCCATTAAGCTGTTCAAGTTTGGCTTCTACCTCAGATGCGGTAATATCCACCTCCATATCCTCATTCCCGTTTGTCATCCTTCCATTATCCCTAAGCTGCTGATTAGCCTTATTAAAGACTGAGGCAAAGTACTTATTTAGATGTTGGGACATGCCTAGGTTATCCTTAACCTCCTTTCCATCCTCAGTGTTTAGCGGTCCCACTTCTTCTTTCTTTGTTTTCTTCTTATTTATATGGCTATAGAACCTTTTACTATTGGTTTTAATTCCCTTTGCAAGGTTCAACTCTACTTGGCTTTTCGCCTTTCTCACTTTATCCCTCACTAAGGTAGCTTTCCTTGCTAATCCCACCCTTCTTCCACTCCTTGTAAGCTTTCTGCTTTTTCTTAATCACCTCTCTGAGATGCTTGCTCATCCAGCTCGGTCTACAACTCCTGCCTATGGTTTTTTTCCCCTTTCTTGAGATGCAGGTTTCTGATAATTTCTGCAGCTGTGACTTAAAGTAATTCCGGGCCTCCTCTGCATTTAGATCCACAAGTTCTTCAGTCCAACCCACTTTCCTAACTAATTTCCTTAATTCTTTAAAGTTAGCCCTTGAGAAGTCAAAAACCCTAGTCCCAGATCTATTTTTGTTTATCCTTCCATCTAGTTTGAACTGAATTAGCTCATGATCACTCGAACCAAGGTTGTCCCCTACAACCATTTCTTCTATGAGGTCCTCACTATTCACCAAAACCAAATCTAAAATGGCATCCCCTCTTGTTGGTTCTTCAACTACTTGGTGAAGAAATCCATCTGCTATCACATCCAGAAAAATCTGAGCCCTATTATTCTTGCTAGCACTTGTCCTCCAGTCTATATCTGGGAAGTTAAAGTCTCCCATGATCACACATTTCCCATTAGTATTTACTTCATTAAAAACATTAAAGAGGTCTCTATCCATATCCAAATCAGATCCCGGTGGTCTGAAGCACACCCCAAGCACTATCTCAGGGGAGGCTCTAGTAGCTTTCTTTCCCAGTGTGATTTTTGCCCAGACAGACTCTGTCTTGTCCATTCCATCACTTCTTATTTCTTTACAGTTAACTTCCTCATTGATGTACAATGCTACTCCACCACCTTTGACTTTATTTCTCTCTTTCCTAAACAGCACATAGCCTTCAATATCTGTACTCCAGTCATGACTACTATTCCACCATGTTTCTGTTATCCCTATAATATCCGGTTTCCCTTCCTGCACCAGTAGCTCCAGTTCCTCCATTTTGTTCCCTAGGCTCCTCGCATTAGTGTACAGACATCTTAATTTTTGCCGTTTGGCTTCACTGACATTTTTACCCTGTTAGGCATAGACATTCTACCACCAGCATCACCTGTTAGTCTGCTATCTACACTACCCTTCCTCCTTATGCCAATTCTTCTGTCCACAACTGTATCCCCTCTTACTTTGTTTACTTCCCTCTCAAGGTTAAATTCCGGCGTGGAGATCTGGACATCTCCCAACCATCTCCCCCAAATTCCTAGTTTAAAGCTCTCTTAATCAGTTGGGCGAGCCTCCATCCTAGAAGTCTATTTCCCTCCTTGCTCAGGTGAAGTCCATTCCGAGAGAACAGTCTTCTGTCCGTAAATGCTTCCCAATGGCTGTACATCCCAAAGCCCTCCTTATAGCACCACTGCTTGAGCCATCTGTTGATCGCCATAATCTTGTTACACCTTTGTTGCCCTTCTCTAGGAACAGGCAGAATCCCACTGAAGATCACCTGAGCCTCGATTTCCTTAAGCGTCTTCCCCAGTCTGGCATAGTCTCCCTTGATACATTCCAGAAAGTATCTAGCCGTATCATTCGTTCCCACATGAAGGACAATCAACGGATTCTTTCCCGCTCCCGCTAGGATCCTTTTCAGCCTCAGGTCCACATCCTCTATCTTAGCACCCGGCAGACAGCACACCCTTCTGTTCTCCCAATCAGCTCTAGTTACAGGCCTGTCTATTCTTCTCAGTAAGGAGTCTACAATCACGTAGACCTGCCTTTTCCTGGTAACAGTGTGATTCTCCGGTCTATCTCCTGCGCCCACTGGCTGCAAGTCCTCTCGATTCCTATTCACCCTTGCAATCCTTCTGGGGCTTATATTTGGTGTTGCCTCCATTGACTCCTCCCCTCCTCTTGTAGGACTATCAACTCTTCTCTTTTTCCTTGCCCTCTCTCCTTCAGCGACCACCTGCTGTGCCCCTTCTTCATTTTCCAGCTCTGCAAACCTGTTCCTGAGTTCTATTTCTCCTGCACTGGCCCGTCTTCTCCTCTGCCTGGTTCTCTTAGTTACATGCTTCCACCGTCCACTTTCCTCACCCAGCAGTCTCTCCTCTGAATTCTTTGGTCCTGCTTCCATCTGCACGTCTGAGCTTATCCCTTCAGCCCCCTCATGTCTGTGCTCCATCATCTGCTCAAACCCCCTTCTAAACTCAACCAGAGTTTCCACCTGCATCTCCAGTCCTCGGATCTTTTCTTCCACCAGCTCTATCAGGCGGCACTTCATGCAGACAAAACTCTTTTCAGGAACCCCCTCCAGGATCATGTACATGCTGCAGCTTCCACATCCAGTCATCCTCACTGTGTCTTTCTCTGCTATCTCTGTATCAGTCATAGCCTTCCCACCTACAATCTGGTAGTCCAAGGAACACAACACAACACAACCCCCCAGCAGGCACCAGACCACCACCTAATCCCTTACCTAGCCTGTCAGTTCCTCTGTCTTAGTCTCCCCCGCAACCTTCCCCTGTAAACTCCCTCTGAAACTGCTCTGTTTGCTGGCTGCTGTGCCGCTGCAGCTGCCTGACTGGCTGGCTACTTTTATAGGACCCCTAATCAGGTAAGCCCCGCCCCCAATCAGGGCTCTGCTGCTCTCCCAGCACACTGCCCCTAGCAGCCTACACCACACACACACACTACACAATACAATCCACAAACTACAAAAACCTGCTCCTCCAACAGAACTCCCTCTGAAATTCCCCTGTTTACAGCTCTGTTTGCTGGCTGGCTGTGCCGCTGCAGCTGCCTGACTGGCTGGCTACTTTTATAGGACCCCTAATCAGGGCTCCCCTGCTCTCCCAGCACACTGCCTCTAGCAGTCTACACACACACACACACACACACACACACACACACACACACACACACACACACACACTCTACACAATACAATCCACAAACTAGAAAAACCTGCTCCTCCAACAGAACTCCCTCTGAAACTCCCCTGTTTACATGAATGCTTAGTTGCGGGTTCAGAGAACCAGAGATAGCAGTAATGGAAAAGACCTATTAGATCAGCTATGATATTTTTTTCCACTGCTTTGTTCAGTCCATTTTCAGATTGGACCCAAACTTTTGAACACAGATGCAGAATTTAATATGAACCTTGTGAGAGCTTGTTCAGTCCATTATAGGAGAAGGCCCAAACTGCAAAGTTCAAATTGGGATTGAAGTTGGAACCAGCACTTTTTTCCAAGTTTATGGGGGTGGTGATGGTGGTGTTTTGGATCAGGCACTCTGATTCTCTCAATTCCAGTAAGAGGACTCTAATCCCTTAAGTGTGCATATAGATATAGGTCCTTATTCTTTTGTAAAGGGTTTTGGGGGGAACATGTACTAACTAAACTGAGGTGATCACAGTGCTAATTGATTGTACTCTACACCACAAGTTCCATGAAAGAAACGCTAACTTTGTCATTCTACATTCATTAAAGCAGGTGCATACAACGCAGGTGATTCTATCCAAGCAGCACAGTAAGTGACAAATCAATTAAGCCTACATTATATTGCATTATGAATGAAGGGTCCAGGTCCTGTCACCAATTAAAAGGTGGGCAAAAAGGTTTTGTTGACTTCATAGTGGGGCAGGAGTAAGCCCTAAAGGTGGTATCTTCCGAGAAGAGGAAATCGCTCCAGAAATAAAATGGAACATGCAAAGTTCAACTTCTGATACAGCTCAGCTTGTGGCCATGAGTGGCACTTGTGGACTTGGTACATGACGATTATGCATGTTGATTTACACTACTTTCTAGGAGAGCATGTGTCTTAAACGACATGAGAACAATGCCTACCCCCATGCTCTCTTGTATAGAATTTCATGGCAAGTAAGTTACACAGTTAGAGAGAGATTACAATAGACATCACAATAGACATCGCTATGCATGAAGAGAAGCAAGCAATTTATTCCCAATAGGGCCCACAGCTTTTTATTGCCTTTCTGAAATCCAGTGATGCCAGCTGTCATTTTGATTCAGGAGACTGAGTTCTGATCAAAGTTTCTCTCGGCTTTTCTTTCTTTTGACGAGACCCCAATCTCTGCATGCTGGGCCACAACCTATCTTCCAACTCTATTACTTTATGTAAAATTTTATAGACAGCAAGGAAGAAGGCAAGCTGGAGTCTTCTTGATTAACATCAGTTCAACCCACTAGAAAATGAAGAAGCAAGATAGGCGCATGAATACAATGAATGTAAAACCAGCCTAAATGGGTGCTAGTTGTATTCTGAAAAGCAAAAGAAATAAAATAAAAGGAGAAAAACATTACACAATTCCATTACCACATTCTTCAAGTCTTCTGAGACTAAGGGGCCAAGGGGTCATTAAGGCAGCACTAAGCATCCAGTTTCCTCTTGCTAATCTAACATAAAAGTGGGTTGTTTCCTGAACAGAGTAATTTGTCTGGCAAATCCTCCAGCACAGGTATTCTATACTTTTCTCCTCACAGTACAAGACAGAAAGGATGGCAGGTTAACCTCTAAACCAGCTTGACTCATCTTTTGAGGGGGCTCCTTTTAGAGGGAGGAAGATTTGGGAGAGCCACTAATTAGAAACTTATCTGACACATGAGAGATGATGTTGCTAAAAGTCACTGATAATAGAGGTGAAAAAGACATATTAGGTCAGGATGCACATCCCTTCCCAACCTCAGAGTCACTGTGATTGTACCCTGTAATGTATTCTCAAGTGCTTTGTTCTCTCCAGCATTAAATTACACAAGTGATGAGATTTCCAGGATGCAACACACCATACTGTAATTACACTATTTTGTGCCTGAACATTTCTACCTCAGACAGATTGCTAATCAGACTATTAATAATTTAGCTGAAGGGGTAAGTACAATGCTGACTTTTCATAACCTTGACCCCTGACCTGAGGGAACTTAAATCCCCTCCAGAAGTGAAACAAAATTCAGTCCATCTCTGGAAAAGAAAGAATCTAATATAATGTTACTGAAATGTATATCAAAGGGGTTTTACGTGACAAAGACTATTTTCTAACAAGGACTAAAACTGATTTTTAGTGAAGTTCACATCATTTTGAAGGCCATCTGCATTACAGACAAAGCTCAAGTGGAAGAATAGAAGTATCTGCATAAAATCTCTGTTCTCAAGTTCTCAGCTTTTTAAAGTGCTTTTGTTTAACATAATGCAAGCTTTAAACCATTTCTAAGAACTTACCCTAACTCCAAGGAGACACTGCTACAGAAGAGTCCCATACATAGGGTAGGTATTTATATCTCATATGGTATCAAGGCCAATTAAAACAAGAGTTGGCTTGAGTCAACGGACCAGCAGTTCATTTTCAGTAACACCAATGAGTTCATTCGCATCCCTGTAAATCCAGAGTTCAACTCAGTGGAGTTACTGTAGACTTGCATCAGTACAACTGAAATCAGAATCTAGCCCCATGAGTCTGCAATCATTGCTGGTCCTGGATGAAATTGACCAAGTGGCAGAAGACTCACTAGGGAGCCTGACATCCCGGGATTTCCAGACCTGTTTTGCAAAGACAGACTAAAAACTTTGATAAAGTTTTGATGTTGTCCAAACTGATGCAGACCTCCAGGCCCTTTAAGAAGAAGTTCTCCCATCACTAATATTTTTCCATTTCTGCCTAAAGCTTGCTTCTGCAGATGTACGTGCTGGTCTTCGTGTAGCCTCACTCCTAGAACACGTCCAATGTGCTTGTTGAATTTTTCATGAATTGCCTATTAAATATGCAGGCTTTCAGGTGGGGCGCAGTGGAGCTGCCATTTTTACCCTTTAGGATCAACACAACCCATATCTTTTGTAGAGAACCACCTAAAGCACAGAAACACCTTGATTTTCAACATACATTTGGGCAAAGGAGAGAAAATTGTCCTCATTGACCTTTCAGCTGCCACATCATCATTCTTCCCAAGTGCTTTCCTTTTGCCATTTATTAGCATTACTAATACCAAGCACCTAATTTTTATGCCACTAGCAGTTGTTCTCAAAGCCATACTGAACTTTTTAATCCATTTATCTATTATTCTATTATTAATTAAGGTTCACAATGACAATGCTATTTGTTTAAAAGTGTCCTCAAACTAAACCAATACAGAACACACATGCATTAAAATCAATTTAAATGGTCTTTGGTAACGTTTTCCTTAATCAGCTGGTAACTGTTGCATGTTTGAAAGAAAGCAAAATTCATTTTAACGTCATCAGAATTAAGTGATCTACTTGTAGAATGACAAACTGATAAAAATGAACATGTGTGCTACATCATGTAGTGATGAGACAGTATCAGTTGTGTGTTTCACAAGACCCATGCAAAGACCTGATTAAGTTTGCAGAAAAATCGTCTTAGCATCTGGTTTCAAACTCAACAGGAAAAAAAGTTTCAGTGAGATTTAGCAATAAATCTTACATGGTAGCTTGTACAATATCTGTGTAGATATTCTCTGCTACAACTATGTTGTTGGCACAGTAGCAAAAGAGGCTAATGCCACACGCATGCTCTGCATGATTATTACAGCAAAACAACAAAGGATTTCTTATGCTTTTTAAAGATGTACAAACTCAGTTATAATTCTTAGGAGACTGAGTGAGATGTTTTGCCTGAGCCTCCATGCCTGGAGGTGTTACGCATAACATCTCCAGAGGCGAGGGAGGCACCACAGGGAGTAGGTCCCTTGTGATGACAATACAGAAGTTATACCCAGCAGTCCCTCTGTCGTAGTCTTCCTAGAATGAAGAGGACAGAGCTATGACTGTACACTTGCCCCACCCAGGAATGCCCTCTCTGCGGCTCTTAACTGGCTGCTCCTGGCAAATGGCCAACTGGACTCAAAAACTGGTCATCATGTATTCGGATACAAAATCTGCATGCACATTTGCAGTGACGGCATGTCCAGAGTAGGTACATATGACTACATGCTGATTTACAGACCCGACTCATTGGGAGATCAAGTTTCAAGTTAATTGCCTACGGTCGCAAAGGGATTCTGTAGCATAGCTGGAAAGGGAACCCAGGTCCCCAGACTCCCTCCCCCTCAAGAAACTGTACTAGCAGGGGATAGACTGCCATACTGAAGGGAGTTGTTTCATTTGGTTATTTACAAATACCTCAGAGCATCTTTCAGACCCCACAATAATGCACGTTGACACCATGACCTCAAATCTAAATCCCCATGGATTTATTCCATTCTGCTCAGCCTGAAAATGCATGGAGGGACCCCCATTCATTCTTGATGTTTGTGTTTGAACATGATTAAGGACAACCACGGCTGCTTTTTTTCCTCCTCTGTGTGAAGCATCACTTTCCTTTCAGCTGGTTATTTATAGCACAGCATAAGATATTTTTAAGATAATGAAAGTCACAAGAAGCCAGTCTGAAAATGCAGTTAGCTAAGGTTTCTTTAAGTAAAGATGCATGGAGAAGTCTTCTGAAAATATTTACTTCCTAAGTATTTTTTATTTTAATCCCAACTAGTTGCAAAAAGAAAATGAAAAGAAATAAATACAAGATATTTGTGCTCCAACTTGCACACAAGAAATCAATTTTCACATTAGCATAGTTTCGAAACTTCCACAGCATGTTGTCTATGCTAATTACAAACGAAAAACATGGTCTGGGGCATGTAACCATTCACGTTGGTTGAAAATTGACACAAACCTTTAAAAATAAAAAGTGAAGAAATAAATGTGATAGGTTGTTTTTCCTTTGCATAAAACAAGGAGGCACTCGGGGCCTGCTCTAACTCTCACCGAAGGCAACAAGGAAACCATCCACTGACTTCAGGGGGAAGTGAAAACAGGCTCTCGATGTTATACAGCACAAGCAAGAGCCACGCCACCCAAAGAGCTGCTCTCCGTGATCAGTTGAGACGAGATTTGGTTGAGCGGGTTTGCTGGATGATGTCTTTTTCAGTGACAGACATGGCTTGAGTAACAGATGTGTGTTCAGTACGCACATGCTGTTTCCAGAGTTTCTTTCTCTCCTTCCATACCCTATTTATCTTGGCTGACATCGAGCCGTTGAATTAAATTTAATATTGGAAATGTTTTCTGGATTAGAGATTTCTATTTAATAATCCCAGGAGAAAGTACTAAAGGTGCCTGTCTCACAAAAAGCTCACTGATCATGACAGGCACTGAGCGACTCCTGAGAGATGCTGACTTCTGTGGGCACTCTGCACCTAAAAGGACGGGCCCCTAAGATTCTTGCATTTGATTTTTGCTAGACGCTAACATATGGGTTATCACAGAGGGCTGGCTATGGAGCCCCTTACTTGACCTGGTGCACAATGGAGGAACTGCCTGAGGAACTACTCATCAGTTTGCCTGAGAGGTTTGCAATCTAGCCCCTATTTTGTAACTAAGGACTGAGAGCAGCATTTAATGTAGATCCTCCACTCCAATAAAAAAGTGAATTCAGTATCAGCATATTTGACCTCAGTAGGAAGAGGTGAGGCCCCTTAAAAGGTCCCACAAGAGGAAACTAATTGATTCCTGTGTGGGTTGAGGGGGAAGAGGTCTCAAAGGTACAGTGGTCAACTAAAACAAAACAGAGAGGACAAGAGGAGGGTGCCAGTGGGGGATACTGAGTGCAGAAAATCCCAGATGAAACGTGCCAGGCTTCCAGCCTGGGAGATTGAAGCTCTGTTTAGCTACAGCCCAGGGACAGCACACACACGGGCAGGGCAGGCTCCCCTCACAATGCCCCACTAATTCACCTTATTCCTGACATGGAAGAACTACTTGTAGAGTTCAGCCTCCAGATCTGCTCGATCTCTGTCCTTTTGTGGAGAATGCCACCAACGGCGCATATTGTAATGGTGTCTGGACCAAAACCACCAACCAATAACATACAGAAATCCAACGAACAGCTGTCAGCTGGTAGGTAAGTCTTGATAGCTTTTGACCTGGGCTGGAACTGGACCAAGGGCCACCCAGAGAGGAAAAGCTTTGTAGCCCATTACCACTGATTTCTCCTCTTACTCAAGAGCCAATAATTTGGGCCCTCACTCAATTTCAGGATTGCTGAATGTTGTTACTTAAGAGACTGTATCTTGTAAGAGAAGCCAAATACACTCTTTTGTTTATTTTTTTTCCCTTGCTTCCCTTACACATTAAGGTCCAATCCTGCAATCAGACCCTAATGGACAGACCCTGATACCTGCACCGAGTCCCAATTTTTTCAACTGCAGACTTGATCAGGCCCTTCATTTCCAGCTATGGATCTATCTTTGAGTACCTGTTACATCAAAGGAATATCAACCTTTCTGGGTAAAATGAATGCACAGGAACAAATTCTGCTCTCAATTATGGTAGGATAAACCAGGCTTACATCAGCGCAACAGAGCACAAAATAAAACCCACAGGGTTTTATCTTTATTGGGATAGGGAATGGTCATAGATTTGCAAATCAAGTGGACCAAGGTGGCATATCTCATATATACCATCTTGTGATAGCCTTTAAAAGGTTACATGGGATTAAACATTTGAATTTATCCTTTAGAGTGGCTGTGTTCTCAATTACAACAGAACAAATTTATTAAATATCAGACTTGTATTAACATCACTCAGCAGCTCTGTATTTCTGGAAAGTTTTTAGGTCACAAAAATAAAATTCTGCATTATACCTCATTCAGGGGAGAGAAACCAAAGTCGAATAGAATGGATACAGCTCAAAAGAAGAAGGATGACCTTACGGTTAAGACACAGGCGTGAGATCCAGAAGATCTGGGCTATTAATTATTACTATGACACCAGAGTCTAGGCTCCGCCAAAGACTTCCTGTGTGAGCTTGGACAAGTCAAAACTCTCTGTGTCCCCATCAGATACTCCATCAGTAAAAAGGTCATAATAATACAACCCTTTCTCAAAAGGGGATTTGGCAAGGATAAATTCTCCAAATTAAACACCAGTACCAACCAATCTCTTATTTAGAGTCTATAAAACCTGATGACGCATAAAGAAGGCTGAGTCATCACCACTCATGTCTATGTTTTATATGACCTCCCCCATATAGCCTTCTAGTCAAGAGAAAGTGACGGATTATTTCCTTGTGCTGCTAATGGAGCTAAAATTAACATGGTTCTTTTGTTATCATTGATTAACAAGATCTTAAGCTTCCATTATGTCTTATTCTGCCTAAATATCTCTGTTACACCAATGATATCAGTACAGCACTGGCAATCTGTGGTGTCTGGTCAGCTGCTGCTAAGGAACCAGCAATGGGAGGGCAACGTATCAGTTTGTTTTTGCAAGATCTTATGCAGATAACAGCCAGCACTTTTTTAAAAAAGGAAATGCCACAAGCAATGGATTGTTAGGGTTAAATCTCTCCTTAGATATTTAAAACACAGGAATTGCTGTCAAATTTGAGTCTAAAACATAATGTTTCAAATGGGCTCCTTATATTTTTAATATAAAAATTCAAAAATCCAAAGGCTCATTCACCCCAATATAAATCAGGAGTGACTCCAGCTGTCAGTGCAGTTATACGACTGAGACAGGGGTGCATGAGACCAGACTCAGGTCCTACAAAGACAGTTATGTGTAGGGTGACTAGATGTCCTATTTTTAAAGGGACAGTCCTGTTTTTTGGAACTTTTTCTTATAAAGGCGACTATTACCCCCATCCCCTGTCCCATTTTTTCACAGTGGCTCTCTGGTAACCCTAGTTATGTGTGCAAGGTTATGTGTGTAAGTGTGAGCATGTATGGACTGGAGCCTAAAGGCAATCCATACCCACAGTGACTACTCAAGTCAGTGACTCAGAGGTGCGAATTAGCCTTCACTACCACTACATTTCTGCAGAGCCTTCCATTCTGAGGGATCCCAAATCATTTTACACTCTGCATGGTAAGGGTACCACTGGAGTCTGGAACCCAGTATGCAGCCAACATACTGTCCTCTTCTGTCTCCGCTCATTTAATATTTCTTAGTCTAATTCCTCCCTCCCTTCTTTCCTTCCGTGTTTTACTGCCCAGGTGGCTCTTTCTCCAATTCCCCACGAAGTACTCAGTTAGGTGGTCCTCAGAGTGGGGTATCCCCCACTAGTTCTGTCATGCCAGACTGCCAGTGCTCTGCAGGCTAAGCCAAATAGCATCGGAACAGACATCAGAAGCTTGGGCCAGTAGACAGCTGTATGAACCACTACATATGAGCATCTCTCATAGCTGCCTGCATTAGGGACACAAAGATAAGGTGATGATATACAAGCAACTTTACTCTGCTTTGGTTGCAACAGCAGGGGCACAAAAAGCCATACAGCTTCCACTTACCCAACTGCTCCTATTCTCTGCCCTCTTTGGACTAGTCTGGTCTGTCTCCCAAGCTTGAAAAACACTTTAAAAAGGAACCTAATACATTTGTTGATCCTTGACCTATCTCACAGAAGAAAGAAGCCTGTAGGCGGTGGAAGTTTCTCAAACAGACAGTAGCCATTGCTGCTTTAACTACAGCCAGGGTACACCATCTCCATACAATTTTCTTGCTGAACTGTTTGATCAATATGTTTGTCTCTACTATGCTGATCTTATTGTGCTGATGGGCTGTGAGTACAACACTCAACTTTAATTATTCCTGAAAACCAAGCAAAGACCAAACTGAAAAGCACAGGCCTGCAGCTTCTTTTGGCTAAGTTAGGAAATCGTTCTCTCAAACAAGTGTCTCTATGAGAAGGAAATAAAATGGATATTAATAAGCATTTCCTCTCACACTCCATTCACATTACAGACAGTCATCACCCAGCACTGCAAGAAGGAAACTCAGAAGTGACAGAGCCATGCTTCTTCTAAGAGGGAAAGAATCAATACCAGCTTAAAAAAAGATAGCCAATGAAATGAAATGAAAGAAAGCACTTGGGGTCAGATCTGCAGTTGGTGGAGATTGACTTCAATAGGCCGATTCACACCAGCTGACGATGTAGCCCAAGATTAATGGGGAAGGTGGTCAGTGTTTTACTGAATTAATCTCACTTAGTGAATTTTGGTCCAGGTATTCACTGTTTATTTTGTTTTTAGAAGACAATTCTGGGATCTCCTACAGAGAAGGCACAATGTGTTCATGTGAAAGATGACAGCCAGACTTTCAGTGGAACAGAACCACACGCAGTATTCCAAATGAAGGCCTACCGTCACTTAATAGAATGACATTAGGACTCTTGCAGTATTATTTTTTAATCCCTGTCTTTATACAGCCTTTACTGTTCTGACTGCTGTTATGCAGCGAGCTGTCCACAGTGATGCCTAAGGTCATTCTTCTGAGTGGTGGCAGTTAATTTAGAATCCAGCTATGTGTATGGGTAACTCCTTCTGAAGTGCACTGTCATGCATTTGTCAAAACTAAAGTTCACCTCCCATTCACCTGGCTTTGTTACGTCACTTTGGAATTCCTCACGCTTTTCTCTAGTCTTGACTATCTCGATATCTTTGTGTTATCTGCTAATGTTGCCATCTTTCCATTCACCCCTTTTGGAGTAATTAAAGAATATATTAAACACCACCAGTGGCACCTCCTCCTAACTTTTTGCTGTGGTGAGAATTAAGCATTTATTCCTAATCTGCGTTTTCTGTTTCTTTGCTGCTTCTGATCCACCACAGTACTTTGCCTCACTGACCACATGTTTTTCGCTTCCTTGATAGCCTCTCATCTTTCAAAAAGCCCGGATAAATAATATCCACTGCCTCTCTAGTATCCATTATTTTGTTCACATTTTCAAAGAATTGTAGTAGATTGAGGAATCACAATTTTTCTAATTACATGTTTCAACTTTCTCTTTAATTACTTCTTTGACCAATAACCATGTGGCATTGAAGGCTCACAGGTCCATCATTCACAGGATCCCACCATAACACGTGCTACCCTCCAGACCTCTGCTACAGTAGCTGACTTTAAATATTGCACATTTTTGTAAACAGCTCAATCTCAAGTACTTACAGAACTCACAGACGAACTGCTTGGCTCAGGGGATCCTTTCACCATTTTAAATCCAACACAGGTTAGCAATGATCAAAAGTGGGCTGGTTAGCTCAGCAATCTGGCACTTATGTGAAATGAGACTGGTGGTCTCCCAGAAATCAACTAGCTGCATGCCACACAGAAACCAATGCCACAATTAACATTAGCTGGTAGCATGTTGGCAAAGAAACGAAAGATTGGAGACTGGTCATGGAGATTGAACTACAACTAGCAGTGTTACCTTCCATGTCAGGGTTGAGCCATTTTGATGCAGCAGGGTGGGGAGTTTACAAGCTCACTGCTCAATGGTCTATCTGATCTGAGGATAAGCAGAGAACTTCAGTTTTCAGGGCTGTCAATCCGGCACTTTTCATGAGAACCTCTAGAAGCAATTAAAAAAAAAAAGGAACCAAAACCCCCAGCAATTACAACATTTGTCATTTTAAAAGTATTTTTAAAAAAGATATTTGTGCCACAACCCCTGTGCCCCCAAAATAATATAAAATTAAACGGGCATTTCCCTCTCTGTGACTGCGAGGCCCCTACAGTTAAGAATGCAGCAGAGCTACCGTGTTATGTGCTGGACAGCAAACCCATTACAGCTTTGGAGAAATCAATATGTTGTGTTTTTTTAATTTCACAAAAATACCTCCCCACAATACTGTATGTAGAATACTGTTCGTGGAAAAATGAGCTTCAGTAATGAATTATATTGATTAAGACAGAAACACTGGATGATTCAGCAGACACTGTCATTAGGGGAGTAACTGGAAAGTAACATTGCCTTGCTGTACACTCAATGTGAATATTAAAGATGCCCAGAACTTAATATCCACAGAACTCCCATCAAAAGAAATACAGAAATTTACTTCAATGTGAAAGTGACTTGCTAAGCTTGAAAGACGCTTCCGAGCCTATACACATAAGTTGTCCTTTTTTTTTTTGCTCCTTCTACAGGAACTTAAGACCTCATTAACCCCCTCTCCTTGCATTTTGGGGATAGGGAAGAGCAGCCTTTTTAAAGTTCAGGAATCCATGTCTCTAAAGTTATTGGGAATGAAAAATGCTTTCCCTTGGGGACGAACGTATTTATGATTACGTAAACACCTTCAAAACCCTAATGATCCAGTGTAGTGCGCATCTGTGGCAGATTGTCACAACATTCAGGGGTTGGATGGGGTCTGGAGGGCTAGGGAGAGAATTCTTAAGAGTCGTGCCTGATGAAATTAAGTATTCTAGGGCATGCCTAAATATGCCAGCTACACAAAACTGGGTAAAGGCAGGGGATAACCGTTTTGGTGGGAGACTAGGTAGGCATAAAGTTCAGCCAAAGAAATTGGTTTATGACTGGTCTCTTGGGGACTGAGCAGCTATTTAGTGTGAGGGCTTGTCTACATTACCTGCTGGATCGACGGGCAGTGATTGATCCAGCGGGGGTCGATTTATCGCATCTAATCTAGAAGCGATAAATCGACCACTGAGCGCTCTCCCGTCGACTCCAGTACTCCACCAGGGCGAGAGGCGCAGGTGGAGTCGACGGGAGAGCACCAGCCATCAACTTACTGCAGTGAAGACACCACGGTAAGTAGATCTAAGAACGCTGACTTCAGCTATGTTATTCATGTAGCTGAAGTTGCATAACTTAGATCAATCCCCCCACCCCATCCAGTGTAGACCGGGCCTGAGATTAGTTAGTACTATTATACCTAGATCATTACAGCAGTGTGACAAAAGGAACAGGAATAGTTAACTGCAGATTTATTTGTACATTTCTTATATGCTTTTCCAGAAAAGTCCTATGGGACAGCTAGTTCAACAGAAGAGTGTTGTGAAGAACAACTTGACATTACAGAGTGCTTTTCACCAGCAGATCTAAAAGTTTGTTTACAAAGCAGAGCAGTATCAGAGTAGTGTTTTGAAGATAGGGAAACTATAGGCCCAAGGGGGTGAAGTGACTTGCTCAAGGTCAGTCAACAGGCCCACAGCAGAGCTAGGACAAGAACCCAGGTCTCTAGAATCCAGAGGCCCAGTCCAGTAGACCAACACACTGTTCTCCTTTAAATAGTCAATAATAGGAAAAACCTGGACACGTGGAGCTTTGAAGTGGTGACGGCGTGATCACCAGGCATAATGTGGTAAGCATTCTAGGAGGTATGTAAACGGGAGCCTGATAATATCATTGCTCATGTTCCGTCTGAAAAGAATGGCAATCACCCTAAGCAACTAAGCTTTTGCCAAGTAATTCACCACTCTATGGACAGAGACTCTGTTTCTTGTTGACTGATACAACGGAATTTCTAATACTCAGTGGTTTAACGGAACTCTTCTGGAGACACTTGATTTACCACTGATAAATCACTGATGAAATCTAAAGCTCAGTTATAAAGAGAGGGTTCAGCCAGAGCCGTATAGAGGGCTTTCCTTCCAGCTTACAAATAACCTAGTGAAGATACTTACTATGATAGCCCCACACAACCGCAGCACCAATGACTGCCTGCTCCTGGCTTTCATTCTTAAGGCATAATTATTGTTTTTGGCCGCTGACTGACAAGGCCTGTACACTAAAAAATGATGAAACCAATCTACCCTTATGGCCGCAGCCTTGCTTTCAATAGCTGTAATGTATTCCCTTTTCATTTCTATGCATTTCTTGGGTGACATCTGAGCAGAAATAACACATGCACGGTTTAGCCTTCATCTCTTATAGACATGATTTATGTTCCTCAGACAACAGCTCCAGGAGTGATCATTTATATTTACACTATATTCCAGCACAGGAGCTTATCAAACAAACCCCTCACACACTCCTAAAGAGAAGCAGCTCCTGAACAGGAGAATGGAGTGACAGCCATTTCAGCAGGAAGGAGTGGTAAGGCATCACTGCATGCATGCCTTGGTGGCTCACAAATATCTATGCTGAACCATTTCCATTCAGACACGTATACAGGGAATTTAAGTCTTGTCTACATGAAAAATGTGGTTTTTAAATGGTCTCGTTAAACAAGTGTGAACTGCAAACCACTATATGAATGCTTTTAGGGCTTGTTAAAGCTGCCTCAATACAACATGAAACAACTTTTAAATCAACATAGTTAACCAGTGAAAACCCCTGTATAGATACTCTTATTTTGATATAAGAGAAGCTTATTTTGGTTTAGTTAAACCTAATTGACTTAAGGTAACCTGCAGTAAGCCACTTTAAACCACAATAATGATGTCTACATGGACAATTGAACTTGTTCAGCTAAATTGGTTTGAAAAATGATTTAAGTGCAAGTCCACTTTCTCAAGTGGACAAAGTTTTAGTATTTGGGTACGGGGACTGGCTAACAAAGAAACTGAAGTCCTCTATTCACCCACAACTCAGGCACAGCACAGTCAACTTCCTATACGGCTCCACTAATACGCTTCAATGCTATTCTAGAGGGACCATCTCTAATAGCAACATAGTGGCTAGCTACTTCTGCCCAATCAGTACTCAGCAGTGGCGTTTTTTTGTGATGATAACACCGGACAAATAAAGATGAATCTGGGGCCCTGACACTTGTTTCACACAGGTTAACAGGCAGATTATAAGGCCATGTAGTCATCACTAGGCTAGGCTGGATTTGAGCCAAGACTGTTGTAATGAAAGGTTCTACATCCCCAAAGTATTTGGTCAATGTCTTGTGTGCCTTCTACACTGAGGCCAGTTGGGATTGTACCCATGTAACTGACAGCAGAATTGTAGACAGACAGAAAGAAACTTAATGATCTTTTTCTTTTTTTTAAAGAAAGCTACATGTAAAGTCCATGCCATAAGAGAAACTGATTTACTGAAGCATTCTAATGTTTCACATTATCAATTTCATCTCACCATTGCTCGTCTGTTGTTTAACATACAAGAGCAATATAGTTCCAGACCGTGCTTGGGGCAGCTAATGGTGGTGTGTTTGTGTGGGATGAAATGGTAATTCATTTCAGACAGAGAGGTAATTCATTGCAGACACTCTTGAAGAGACTGGGGGGAGAAAGTCAAATGACAGATGATTTTACAGTAGTTAAGGATTTTTTTTAAACTGCTGACCCTGGAACTGGAAATTGCAGGAAATGGAAAGATTAACACACAGAACAGTCATTGACGCTTGGGGGTTGACAGCCATGTTTTCCTGGGCACCTATACTTATTTTTTTAAAGCAGAAAAAACAGGGGAATGTTTGAGATATTTTGCCTCTTCCCCACCCCCCTCCTTCCACCCCATATTCACAGAGTTACAACCCTTATGGAAAAACCTGAATTAAGTTAACAGGAATGAAATCAGCAGGGTGCTACAGAAATAACGCTAAACAATCACAGAATTTAACACAGAAGGATATTCTTTTCTCACTCTAAGTTCTAGCCAATCTTATACAAAACCTATAGAAAGGTTGTCATTTTTAATCCAATTCTATATTTTTCCATAAGGGGAGTAACAGATTTTATTTATTGTTTGTGTAGAAATTACAAACTGATTGGTGCTATACAAGATATGGAAATAATGACCATTCACGCTCATGTGAATGTTTATCCTTTAAAAATTAGGACTAAAGAAGAGAGATTTTACTGTGGGTAAATCAGAGCTGGTGCTACCTTGGTGGGAAGGAGTTCCTCTCATTTAAAATTAGTGTCCCTTGTGTCAAAGTGTCCCTTGTGAGCTAACACACACAGTCAAAGATGGTTAGAGACAGATAAGTACCTGTGAAACAGCATTGTGGGGTTCAGGATTTGTTGGGTCTGATTCACCACTGTGGGACTCCAGTTTCAATACTGGACTAATAATAATTCCATTCAAATTTATGATGTCACTCCACTATAAAAATGGAATAATGCAAAAGTGAATTAGGCCCACGCTCTCAATGACTTCACATCTGATTTGCTAAGTTTACAATCAAAAGATTCTCCATCTTCCCTTGCCCCCTGTTCAGCCCTAGAGCCAGTCCTGGAAACTCAGGCTAGATCTGAAAATCCAGCTGTGTTCTTTCTTCATTTCCAGCATAGGTTCTGCATTCAAATATATCAGATAATTGTGCTGATGATGCAACAGGTAGAATAGAATCCAGCTAGCCTCTTACATAGCACTGCAGAGCCAAACCAGCTAATAGGAATAAAAGCTTGGTTTGGACAGTAAAATTAGCAGATATGAATTGAGGGGAGATCTCCTCTTGAAAAAAGTGGTGCTAGTTGTACTTTTTTTTTTTTAAACCACAATTGCACTTTAAGACAGACTATATGGGATGAGAATAGCGTGGTTGGTTTACTTTTGGAGAATACTACAACAGTAACCAGATAAATCAGCAATGCTAACAACCAAGGACTACTAATACATTGCACTGTATGGAGGCGCTAACACAAGTGTGACTTTGAAGTAGTTGTACTGAGAGTTCCTTATACCTGGAATACTGACAGTGCACCCAGTTCATTACTAAAAAATTGGGAACTAGGTACAAGCAGGCAGTTTCCACCCCACCTGGGCATCACGTTTAGGAAAACCCAGTTTTGTCCTCACAAGAGAGTGAATACTACAGTGGTCAGATGTCATGTCCCTGTCCTGGTTACGGCCTCTGTGCATTTTCCAATCCAAAGGGTATGCTGCCTCCTTCAAAGGGAAAGAGGTTTTATAACTTGCAAAAGGGAGTGGAACATAGTAATTTTAGCAGAAAGGCTACAAAAGAGGGTTGCAGACTTAAGTGGAACTTAGTGCTAGGTGGGGATGTTCAGCACATCTTTTGGATTTGGCTCTTTTTAGTAGGGAGACACTGAACTTGCAGCTATAACTCCCATCAGAGTTAATGGGAGCAGTTAGAATAAAGCACATCCAGCTGAGGATGTATTCCTTAGACCAGGGGTTCCCAAACTTGGTTCACAGCTTGTTTAGGGTGGGCCACAAGATGTTTTGTTTACCTGGAGCTTCCGCAGCTATGGCTGTTCGCAGCTCCCAGTGGCCGTGGTTCACCATTCCCAGCCAATGGGAGCTGCTGGGAGCAGTGGCCCGAGCTGCTGGGAGCAGTGGCCCGACCTGCTCCGTTTCCCACAGCTCCCATTGGCCGCGAATGGCGAACCACGGCCACTGGGAGCTGCGAGAGGCCATACGCTTCAGGTAAACAAAGTGTCTTGTGGCCTGCCAGGGCTTACCCTGAACAAGACGGGAGCCAAGTTTGGGAACCACTGCTTTAGACCATAAGGACAAAGGAATTACTGCATCAGCGCAGACCAGTGGTCCATTTCGTATGGTATCATATATCTGACCAGGAGCGGCTCTATGGTTTTTGCCACCCCAAGCACAGCAGTCAGGTGGCTTTCGATGGCATGCCTGCGGGTGGTCCACTGGTCACACAGATTCCGTGGCATGCCCGCAGGAAGTCCACCGGTGCCGCGCCTTCAGCATCCCCGCCGACGAATTGCTACCGAAACCGCGGGACTGGCGGACCTCCCGCAGGTGCGCCGCTGAATGCACCTTGCCTGCCGTCCTCACAGCGACCGACAGGCGACCCCCCGTGGCTTGCCACCCCAGATATGTGCTTCCTGCGCTGGTGCCTAGAGCCGCCTCTGATCCGACAATGGCCAATCCCAGGTGAAACGCATAAAACACCCTTATAAAATGAATCATGCAAAACTACAAATTTGTGTCAGGGAGTAAAAGTGAATTTCTTCCCATCTGCTGACTATCTTTGGGATTAATCCTACAAACACTTGAGAGTAGATTTACTGTTTGCCACCATGTTTGACACTGTTTGCAGTCCTATTGATCTAACCTGGACTGCACATGGCAGTAGCAATACTCCAGGCCTGTGTATGCATGAGGATTTCTAGCCATTGCAAACAGTATCCTGGTTTGCTTAGCTGTAGACACTATTATTTTTTCATATAAACATCTAATGATTTGGCTTAGATTACATACATGTTCGGTATTCAATTGCCTTCATTAATCATTTTCCCTTCTTAACATTTTCCTCTGAGTGGGTGAACAAATTCAAGAAAGCCCATCCATTAAAACAAATATTGGGGAGGTTTTGATCTGTCTAGATCCATCTCTGTTTGAGTACCTAGGAGAGCTAAATGCTAATAAGCCATATAACATCTGTTTGCCATCAGCTGCTTTGTCTGAAGATGTTTATTTTTTAAAAAGTTATTAAAAATGGCATTTGAAAACTGATTTTGAGTAGGCAGGTCAGATTGTGCAAACACTCTCTCTAAGGCCAGAATATTCAGAAGAGCTCAGCTCCCAGTTAGGCACCCAAGGAAGTAACCACATTTCTGGAAGATAAATCTAGACGTAAGTGTCACAATGGGAGTGCCTGGTTGTCAAGCACTTTAGACAAATGAGCCTCAGTTTTGTGCTCGGTACACTTAGAAATCCAGGGTTAAATTCTGCTCCCATTAAAGTCAATGACAAACCTCCCATTGACGTTAGTGGAGCCAGGATTTCATCCTTGGCCTCCTTTGCAAAGTTGATCCCGTCGACTTGATCAGACCCTCCCTGGAATAACTGAAGAATCTTCACTTACATCAGTTCAACGGGATCAGGTCTTACATCAGAGGTGGGCAGCCTCAGCATGGCTTCATTTTCTACATCTTAATCCAGCGCATTGCTTTCACTCAGAGCCTCCTCATATATCAATCTTGCTCCACTTTCGCAGTCCACCCTGAGAGCATCTGTTTGCTTACTCTCACCACACCACGAAATCTTGGGAGAACCCAGCTGCGCTGCTCCGCTAAAAGTTACTTGCTGGGATTGGACAAGTTACTTGCTGCAGCATATCAGCCACCGAGGCAGAATTAAAGGGACACAGTCAATGGAAAAAAAAAATCACACTTCTGTCTGAATATTTTGTTAACTTATCCTTGTTACAATCAAGATTTAAAATGGCTAGCACTGAAGGAGATTAGAGGAAAACTGGGCCATTGGCTATTCTGGAATGGGTCTCTGCCTCTCTCCTGTTGAGAGCTGTTCTGCTTTGCATGAATAATTAAATATTCATTAGGCCAGAGAGAGATGGGAGAGAGAAAGAGGCAGAGCCAGAATCCCCCACATCCAGGTGACTATTTTGGGGTGCACGTATATCTGTCTTGTATTTTTGCCACGATACATTTTGAAAGGCCTTGCTTTTGTTCCAGCACAGATCAAAACCTTGAATTTTGTCACAGAATTTGTTTTCCCATCAATCCTACTTGCCAGCACTGTATATATACTTGTTGTTCTGTGTGAGCCTGAAAGCTTGTCTCTTTCACCAACAGAAGTTGGCCCACCAATCTTGCACTGTATGTATAATCAGTTTCACCAATTCCCTATTCAGTCAATTTCCCCTCTGTTTTGTGTGTGTGTGTGTGTGTGTGTGTGTGTGTGTGTGTGTGTGTGTGTGTGTGTGTGTGGGTGGGTGGGTGGGTGGAGGGGTATATCACCATTCTCTTTGTCCGTTCATCTGTCTTTTTTTGTTTTGTTTTTTTTAAAAGGTCTGCTAGGACAGGCATGGTTTCTCCCTTTATGTTTGCACTGTGCATAGTGGGTGAGGCTGGCAGTAAATTATAAATACGATTAATTAAGGGGAGGAAAGAGGAAGATAAGCATTATTTTCCCCCTTTTTTACAGGTGAGGGAACTGAGCCACGGACAGGTTAAATATCAAACTTTAGCAAGTGGCCTACCACTTGAGTGCCCAACTTACACCTGGATTTTCAAAGTAGCTGAGAACCTGCACCTCCCTGTTGACTCTAAATGGAGTTGCTGTGGGAACCACAACTAGCAGACACTTAAAAATCTGAGTCAAAGAGACTTATCGAAGGTGACCCAGTGAATCAGTGGAAAAGACTGGAATAGAAGCCAGTTCTCTCAGCTCCCAACCTCACATTAAATCCTCAGGCTGCCCCATTCATGTTTACTGTTAAGAGGAGGGAGGGATATCTCACTGGTTTGAACATTGGCCTACTAAATCCAGGATTGTGAGTTCAGTCCTTTTGGGGGCCATTTAGGGAACTGGAGTAAAAATCTGTCTGGGGACTGGTCCTGCTCTGAGCAGCGAGTTGGGCTAGATGACCTCCTGAGGTCCCTTCCAACCCTGATATTCTATGATTCTATGAATGCATCTCTAACTCCTGTATTTTATACTGTGGGTAAACCAGGGCTTCAGCCTACAATAGGCAGAATATTTATTTTAGATGAATATTTGGAATACATGCTCATTTCCAAACATCTCATATAATGCAGATTTCTTCCCAAAGTTTGTCTTCAAGGAGCCACAGTTTCCAGAGTATTCTACCCACGTCTCCTGACAATCAAAAGCCAGAATCCTAAAATGCTGTGATTAGTCTAAAACATGGCTTCCAGAAGTCTTATGATGGCTGTGCCAAGATTTATAGGGAAATCTAATTCTCAGATTTAAGATTTAATCCATTACTGGCACACACTTAACAACAACATTACATTTTATATACTGCCATACGTTCAACAAACATGCACCTAGAGCCCACACCATTTTATAAGCACAATATATTTGATACCTACCAGGAGCTGTAGACAAATGCTGAGTTTATCTACCACAAAAATGCAATCAGTATCTCCACTCATCTATTGGAATTTACAAGCAATTTCTTTTTAAAATTAGTGTTTGTTGCTTAGGAACTAATTTTCATCTGCCTCTGTAGGGAGCTGAAAGAGTCACTCGGAAGCAAGCAGTTTACGATAATGCACAAAGGAAGACTCAACTGTTGGAAGGCATTGCTTTTGCGATGTGAGTACTAAAGTAACATAAATAGAGATGCATGTGGGCGAATAAAGTCCAACACAAAGTAACAAATGACACTAAATAAGAGAGCTGCTAAACTTGCTCAGTCTCAGGCTTCCCTTACTAAAAACACTATTATGTAAACAGATGTGGATGGAGTATCTGGCGTAAAATGTTAAATAGGTTTGGACAGAAACCTCATCAAGTGGATTAAATTAGCCACAAGCTTGGGGCGAAGATAGCTCAGTGGGCTGAGAATTAGATACAGATTTATCTTTAAAGATTTCTAGTTTGCATCCAGCTCAGTGGTTTGATCATCAATCCCTATGGCATGTGAGTAAAGTAATTCACGTGAGCAGACACACTGAAGTCAAGAGACCACTCATATAAGAAATTGTATTCATCCCATCTGTCATGGTATTTGTATATCCTCCATTGTAACCCGCAAACATTAATGAACTGGGACTTGATGTTCCATCCAATGACCTCAATGGAGCAGAATCAAACCCTTCATCTTCACAATGCCCCCTTCATACAGGGATGTATTATATTCTCCATTTTACAGGTAAGGAGCTGAGGCACTTATCATAGAATCATAGAAGATTAGGGTTAGAAGAGACCTTAGAAGATCATCTAGTCCAATACCCTGTTCAAAGCAGGACCAACCTCAACTAAATCATCCCAGCCAGGGCTTTGTCAACCCAGGCTTTAAAAACCTCTTAGGATGGAGATTCTGTCACCTCCCTATGTAACCCATTCCAGTTTTTCACCACCCTCCTAGTGAAATTTTTTCCTAATAGCCAACCTAGACCTCCCCTACTGCAACTTGAGACCATTGCTTCCTGTTCTGTCATCTGCCACCACTGAGAACAGCCTAGCTCCATCCTCTTCGGAACTCCTTCTGGTAGTTGAAGGCTGCTATCAAATCACCCCTCACTCTTCTCTTCTGCAGACTAAATAAGCCCAGTTCCCTCAGCCTCTCCTTGTAAGTCATGTGCTCCATCCCCCTAATAATTTTCGTTGGCCTCCACTGGACTCTCTCCAATTTGTCCACATCCTTTCTGTAGTGGGTGAGGGGGCAAAACTGGACGCAATACTCCAGATGTGGCCTCCCAGAGCCAAACAGAGGGGAATAATCACTTCCCTCAATTTGCTGGCAACGTTCCTACTAATGCAGCCCAATATGCCGTTAGCCTTCTTGGCAACAAGTGAACATTGTTGACTCATATCCAGCTTCTTGTCCACTGAAATCCCGAGGTCCTTTTCTGCAGAACTGCCACTTAACCAGGCAGTCCCCAGTCCATAGCAGTGCATGGGATTATTTCGTCCTCAGTGCAATAGCGTTGGCACTTGTCCTTGTTGAACCTCATCAGATTTCTTTTGGCTCAATCTTCCAATCTGTCTAGTTCACTCTGGACCCTATCTCTGCCCTCCAGCATATCTACCTCTGCCCCAAACTTAATATCATCCGCGAACTTGGTGAGGGTGTAATCCATCCCATCATCCAGATCATTAATGAAGATGCTGAACAAAACCAGCCCCAGGACCGATCCCCGGGGCACTTCACTTGATACCAACTACCAACTAGACATTGAGCCATTGATCACTACCTGTTGTGCCCGATGATCTAGCCAGTTTTCTATCCACCTTATAATCCATTCATCCAATCCATACTTTTTAACTTGCTGGCAAGAATACTGTGGGAGACTGTATCAAAAGCTTTGCTAAAGTCAAGACACATCATGTCCACTGCTTTCCCCATATCTACTGAGCCAGTTATCTCATCATAGAAGGCAATCAGATTGGTCAGGCATGACTTGCCCTTGGTGAATCCATGTTGACTGTTCCTGATCACCTTCCTCTCCTCCAATTCCTTGAGGACCTGCTCCATGATTTTTCCAGGGACTGAGGTGAGGCTGACCAGCCTGTAGTTCCCCAGATTCTCCTTCTTCCCTTTTGCCTATTTGCCTTTTTCCAATTGTTCGGGACCTCCCCCGATCACCACGAGTTTTCACAAATAATGGCCAATAGCTCTGCAATCACATCAGCCAACTCCCTCTGCACCCTCAGATGCATTAGATCCGGCCCCATGGACTTGTGCATGTCCAGCTTTTCTTAACAGTCCTTAACCTGTTCTTTCACCACTGAGGGCTGCTCACCTCCTCCCCATACTGTGCTGTCCAGGGCAGAAGTCTGGGAGCTGATCTTGTCTGTGAAGACCAAGACAAAAAAAGCATTGAGTACTTCAGCTTTTTCCACATCATCTGTCACTAGGTTCCCTCCCCCATTCAGTAAGTGTCCCACACTTTCCCTGAGGTTCATCTTGTTGCTAACATACCTGTAGAAACCCTTCTTGTTACCCTTCACATCCCTTGCTAGCTGCAACTCCTATTGTGCTTTGGCCTTCCTGATTACACCCCTGCATGCTCGAGCAATATTTTTATACTCCTCCCTAGTCATTCTTAGAAATTCATGATATGAAACCAAAGCCCACAGAAGTCTATGGAAGTTTTCCATTGACTTCTGTAGTTTGTGGAACTGATCCTGTGGGTATGTGTACACTGCGGTAAAAAAAACAGGGTATGGTATCTCAGAGCCTAGGTCAGCTGACTTGGGCTTGCAGGGCTCAGGAAGCAGGCTAAAAATTACAGTGCAGACATGCAAGCTTGGGCCCTGAGACCCACCCCACTTGCTGGGTTTCACAGCCCAGGCTCCAGCCTAAGCTCTAGCAGCCACACTGCAATTTTTAGCAATGTAGCCCGAGCTCTGCGAGCCTGAGTCAGCTGACCCGAGCCAGCCGTGGGTCTTTTATTGCAGTGACTCAGATAGGACTAGATGGGACTAGACCCTAAGAAAGTCTCTTGCCTATAACTGAAGGGTAAGTTACTTGGCGGTTACTTGAATAGGTTGGTGCTACCTAGGCTAGGACCAAAGTCACAGAGGATGTCTAAGACAGAGCGGAGTATCAAACTCAGGACTGAGTCCTAGTCCAGTGCTGTAATCGCAAGAACAGCCTCCCCCCACTTTAAGTATTTAAGGCCCCACTTTAGGACAGCAACAAACAAACATGCTCATGCTCAATGGAACTTAATCACATGCTTAAGTGCTGTCCTGATCAGGGATGCTTTTCTGAATTGGGGCCTGATGATTGGGCCTCCGACTGGTAATAAGAATACCACCTAGTTCCTGTACAGCACTTTTCATCAGTAGATCTCAAAGTGCTTTACCAAGGAGGTCAGGATCATGAGCCCTATTTTACTGATTTCGAAACTGAGATAGAGAGGGGAACTGACTTGGCCCACTGCCACCCAGAAGCCCCTGATAAAGCTGGAAATAGAAACCTGAGCACCAGCCTAGTGCTCCAGCCACTAAGACACACTATGTCCCTGGCAGCATTCTGAGGGTACCATCATCAGAACTTCGGTGATAAGGGTTGATGGTCTCGACCCAGGTCCTAGTGCACAGGCGTCCATATCACAGAAACTACCACCAAAACCAGCAGTTGTAGCAGAGAATAAGGATGGTCCAAGTGGTTAGGTTGCGTTCGTGGGACCTAAGAGCGTTGGGTTCAATTTCTTGCTCTGTCAGAGACTCCCCTGTGTCATCTTGGATAAATAGCTTAGCCTCTCTGTGCCTTAATTCCTCATAAGTGAAATGGTCACAGTAGCACTGCCCTACCTCACAGGGGAGTTGTGAAAAAAAATGCATTAAAAAATTGTGAGGTTCCCCACGTACAACAGTGAAAGGGCCATAGAATTATCTTAGATAGTAGAGAGGCTAGAACTGCTTGGGAATGGAGACTGAACTTCTTTCTCTAGAAGTATTTCCTGCTGTGATGAGTTCGGAGACAAAATGGTGGAGAATTAAGGGAAGTTTATATGGGCCCTACCTATTCAGTACCTAGTTTTTGAACACAAAGCAGTTCAGCCCCCAGGGCTGTCAAATCCAGCACCTCACATGAGAATTACATTCTAAAAGATGTTTCAATGTTTCATTTCTCTAAAAGATGGAACATAAAATCATAAAAATTTCCCATACGACAAGTAAAGGAGAAAACAGGACAAGGAGAATGTTAATGAAGACAACAGCCCTTTTTGGAATTTGCAGGGTTTTTTTAATCCACTTGGACAGACTCTCAGCTGGTATAAACTGGTGTAGCTCTACTGATGAGGACATCAAGGGTTTAAAACAGCTGATCTGGCCTCCTACTTTTTTAATTAATTCCCAACGACCCAAAGATGTTAAAGTAAAACCCAACCAACCAAAGCAAACAAAAAAAAAATCCCACACAAAACCTTCAAATCTATTTAAACAGTATTTTGAGGTCTCAACAACATTAATCAGCTTCACCTCACCTAGAAATACAAGGCACACATAAGGAACGAGTCTATCCAATATGATTTTACAGGTGATGGCAGAATTGGTACCACCAAATATCCCATGGTCAATTACCAATCACTGAGCACCACGTTAGCAAGAAAACAGACAGGGGAGAGCATCCCTAATGATATACCTTATGCAACTGCAGTTGGAGTGCCTTGAAGGCTCTCCATCCGCCCTCTAGTAAAGTGAAAATCCTCCTAGGACGTTCTGATTATCCTGCTGCAAGTTAAATGACAAAATCAGCATGAGATCCCAAGCCTGTCAGTCGTAGTGAGGTTTTTTTGAGGGGTGTGGTGGAGGGGAGCGTGGGAGAAGAGGAGGAGAGAGGAGCAGAGTTATATACCGGCTTAATGCACAGCTCATTGCTGTCAAATGCTTGTGTTTAGCCAGCGTGTTAAATTACAGAGCAGAAATCAAATGGAAGTATCTCCGATACATTAGATTTAAACACTATGGGTACGTCTACACCGTGATAAAAAACCTATGGCAGCAAGTCTCAGAGCCCTGGTCAATTGACATGGGCTCATGGGGCTCAACCTTCAGGGCTAAAAAATAACAGTGTAGACATTTGGGCTTGGGCTGGAGCCCAGGCTCTGAAACCTGGCAAGAGGGGTCAGGGTCTTGGAGCCACGGCGTTTTTTATTGCTGTGTAGACATTCCCGTAGAAACAAACGATGGTCTTTCCCAAGCTAAATAAATAAATACACTCCGTATATGACCCTACAAATCAGCAAATGCAGTTGCACTGCACACCTCTATCTCTTGCTGGTTTTAGAGTAGCCACGTATTAAATGACAAACAGCGGTCTCTGCGGCTGCTGTGATAAAGCTCAGAGTTTACCAAACAATCTAGTACTTATGCTTGTAATTTAGTTTTCTAAACAGTCACTTTTGCAAAATCCACAATAAGTCAGAACCAAATATAAATCACCAGTGAGGAGAAAGAGAAAAGCATGGAAGTCTGGATTGGCATTTCAACAGTCTGGATGCATTCTCTGCAGGAAACAATGATCCCTCTAAGGTATTGGTTACCTCCATTTACTGAAATTGTTAACACAAACTGTCAGGGCCGGTGCAACCATTTAGGCGAACTAGGCGGTTGCCTAGGGCGCCAAGATTTGAGGGCACCAAAAAGCGGCACCCTCAAAAAAAATTTTAAATGGTTGCAGCCGCTGCTGCTGGAGAGGCAGTCTGAGCTGCCCACGGCAGCAGCTGCCTGCAGCGGGCAGCCCAGGGCGCCCCCGGGGTCAGCGTGCAGCCGCTGCAGCCCGGCAGCCCAGGGCGCCCCCCTTCAGGGAGCCACCGCGGCAGCCCGGCAGCCCAGGGCGCCCCCCGGGTCAGGACACAGCCGCGGCAGCCCGGCAGCCCAGGGCGCCCCCGGGATCAGCGCGCTGCCGCGCGGCAGCCCAACAGCCCAGAGCAACCCCGGGGTCAGGACACAGCCGCGGCAGCCCAGGGCTCCCCCCGGGTCAGAAAGCCGCTGGCAGCCCGGCAGCCCAGGGCACCCCCGGGGTCAGGGAGCCGCTGGCAGCCCGGTAGCCCAGGGCGCCCCCGGGGTCAGGGAGCCGCTGCAGCAGCCCGGCAGCCCAGGGTGCCCCTGGGGTCAGTGCGCTGCCACGGCAGCCCAGAGGTTTGAGCTGACGGTGGCTGCGCTGACCCAGGGGAATCCCTGGGCTGCAGGCAGAGGCTCAGAATCCCTCTCCCTCCCAGGGCAGGGGCTCCAGCCTCTGCAATTTTTCTCGTTGCCTGGCGGGGGCGCCGGCGGCTGGGCAGAGCTGCGCAGCTCTGCTTAGGGCACGTGGCAGGGGCCCTGCGACAGGGGCGCAACACCAGGGCTTCGCTTCTGGAGGAAAGCCATGGCTGCCCTCTGGCTCAGCCTCCACGTCAGCCCCAGCGAGGGGCACGGAGAAGAAAAGAGCCTCAGCAGTGGTCTGGTGGAGTGGAGGAAGAAAGAGGACCCTAGCGCTCATGCATTGGGCAAGGTAAGCAAGTGCCTCCCCATGGGTCAGCCTCAGGTGCCTGTGCTCCTGCCTCGTTGGTCCTTAGCTGGTTCCTGCTCCTGCTCCCCTTGTGCCTGGACAGCTGGAGAGAACAGCAGCCTGCAGAGCTGAGCTGCCCCAGTGCCCCCAGGAACCCCCCTAACCCCATCCCCCCCACAGCCCTGACCCCCAGCTCTGAGCCTAGTCCTTCTGAGCTGGAAACCCCCTCGACCTTATCCCCCCACAGCCCTGACCCCCAGCTCCGAGCCTAGTCCTTCTGAGCTGGAAACCCCCTCGACCTTATCCCCCCACAGCCCTTACCCCTAGCTCCGAGCCCAGTCCCTCTGAGCTGGAAACCACCTCGACCCCATCCCCCCAACAGCCCTGACCCCCAGCTCTGAGCCCAGCCCCTCTGAGCTGGCATTTGGGGGGGGGGGCGCAAGATGGAATTTTCACCTAGGGCGCAAAATATCCTTGCACCGGCCCTGCAAACTGTCACAGACCAAAGAAAATAACGTGCTTTTTGACTTAACTTTTCATAAAAAAGGAACACTGTCAAGTAAGTAAAGGAATAATGAAGGAACGTGGTCAAATATATTAGCTTCAAACTTAATAGGAATAAAAATGTTTTCAAGAATTTTTTAATTTGAATGTAAACAGTTTGGGGATTTTTTTTAAAACATTAAAAATTCCCGCGCAGTTTTAGAGACTCAAACACAACGACTCTGTGCTAGGGCAGGGGTCAGCAACCTGCGGCACGCAGCCCAACAGGGTAATCCGCTGACGGGCCGCGAGACATTTTGTTTATGTTGCCTGTCTGCAGGCACGGCCCCTGCAGCTCCCGGTGAGACTGCAGCATGGATAAATATACCAATGCTAGACATACCCAAGCTAGTGCAGCTGAAAACAGCAGTGTAGAAATGGCAGCTCAGACTCTAACTATGTGCTAGTTCATGTGAGTATGTACTACTAAGGTCCCCTGTATGCCTGTACAGCCCATGTTGAAGCCCTTACTGCCGCCTCTACACGGCTATTTTTCGCTATGCTTGTGTGGGTACTGCTAGCGCAGGCATGTCTACCTGGGCTGCAATCACATCTCAGACTGCCATACAGACATATCCCTCGCTAGGGTGACCAGACAGCAAATGTGAAAAATCGGGACAGGAGGTGGGGGGTAATAGGAGCCTATATAAGAAAGACCCCAAAATGGGGACTGTCCCTATAAAATTGGGACATCTGGTCACCCTGCCCCTCGCTGGCCTGATCCTGACAGCTGCTATGCACCTATAATTTCCATTACTGGACCAGATCCTCAACTGGTGTAAATCAATAGACCCCATTTACAATCAGACCCACAATGGGGAAAAGAAAATTAAATTTGTGAAAGATTCTTTCAATTTTCAAAATCTAGGGCACCATAACAGGCAGAGACTTTCCCAGCTTCTTACTTCTTACTTAATATCCATCAGATGATGCGGGGTGGCTAACTGTCACAATTTTATTGCAAGTCTTGTGGTGTTTAGTTATTTTTTTAAAACCCCATTGCTTTCTGTCACTCAATAATGTTTCAAGACCTCATGGTTGTGGAGAATAGCTGGGAAACACAACTTTAAAGGCTCAAAAACCAAAAGGTAAATAAAAAAGACCCCCTGTTTGTTTTTAAATTCATCATTTTTAAGCCACTCATGATTTTTGGGAGTGGAGTTCAGATCTTTGAACGCTTGGGCAATACTGATTATGGCCTTTTTAACAAGCGAGGAAGAAAAAGAAAGCTTCCCACAAGCACTTTCAATCTGTGGATGGCAAAATTCCTTTCCTATCTAATTCAGTAATTACAAGCTTCTAAGCTACCTCTCATCTAAACAATAGACAAAGTAAAGCCAGCAATGCCCACTACTGTTCTATGGCTCTGATCCACTTCTTTCCCAACATTGTGTTCCATCTCCACAAGATGTTATCTGGTCATGCAAGGAAAGCAGTGTGCAAGATGGCAGTTGGACTGTACGGTGAAGGCTGAGATGTGTATTTTATCGTGGTGTTGGGCTTATGGACACAGTTTTTACTTATATTTTCATAATGCTTCATGAAGTTTCCTTCCGAGAAACGAGACAGCAGTTTGTCTTTTCTGAGAGCGAAGGTCTGCTTCAGCCCCCAAAGTGTCAGACCTGTCCTATAGGATGGAAAAATGGACGACTAAGTCTCACCTTGCTCTGCCTGAGAAACAGTAGGGCAGGCTTTCTGATTAGAACGACCAATTGATCTGATATGTTTGAGGGTCAGATTCTCAGCTCGCAAAATTGGTACCATTTCATTGACATTAATAGAGTTAAACAGATCATCTGAAGATCTGGCATAGGCCTCTTTCTCCAGTTCTCTGTTAAATTATTTGTTGGGTTCCTTCTCTTCCCCCTCACCCCCTTTCCAAACTTTTATAAAAGCAGATTGTCCAAAACTCCTTTATTTCCAATTGAAGTGGACACTGTCATACACAACAGGTCCCAGGGACCAGACAGGATTAGTCATGTAATACAGAAACTTTCACCTCTAAACTGTGAGTTTGAATGCACTCCTGGTTGGTAGGCAGGTATTGAGAGCTAGTCACTCCTGCAGACTGGTGCTTTCCAGATAGGATACCACATTGCTATTTTAAGGAGCCACTGTACTGTTTCCACTGTCAAGGCTAAAAGACAGTTTCCATATCAAGCTAATTGGCACCTTCATATAAAACTTCCATTTAAAATCCTATAATATGCAAAGCATCTTCTTAGCCTGAAATTCTTCACAATTTATCAGAGGCCAGAATAGAATTTAGAGGCAAGCAATTCTAATAGCGTATTTTTGAGTTATATGACTAAGTAAACAGCAGTTGGTGGTTCACTGTCCAATATGCAAATGGTGGGATCAGTGACCAGTATTGGAAATTCAGATAGGACTATACTCAGAGAAAGTCTCTTGCCTATAACTGAAGGGTAAGTGAGGATACCAGGACAGACTTGAAGTAGTGTTGGAACCTTTGTTGTAAATTTCCTGATTTCAAGTATTTAGTCGGGAGTGTTGCTTTATTCTGTTACCATGAGAATTTTTTATTAAGGGCAATATATTCTCAACTTTAACTCAGTCTTGAAGTTCTGGTCTGGGGATTCTAGTTTAGCAAGTGAAATATATTACAGGTCTGTTTCATCTTACGCGGGGGTTCCATTCTACAGTTAGCGTGTAAATAGAAAACCGCATATAATCAAAATAATGGCGGGTGGAATTGCCCGCACTACAGGTACAGTATTAAAATTGTTATTTTTCTCTTTTTTTTGTTTTTTGTTGGTGGTGCCGACTGCATGAAGCTGAAATCGCGCATGTTAAATGTGCATAAGATGCGACAGACCTGTACTTCTGTGTGGAAAATAAGTTTATTCTTCTCAGGTAATGAAGTTAGTTGCAGATATCAAAGTGTGAAAGCTGCTCTGTATTAAGAAGAGATATCAGATTTGCATCTTAAAAATGTACACATTTCATAGGATAACTATCGGTCTACAAATGCCACTAAAGCCAATGACTAAACTCCCACTGATGTCCAAATGGCACCAACATTTTGCCCTTGAAAGAAGTAATAAAAATGTATTTAAAGAGTGACTTAATTCTTCTAAGTTTTGTAAGCTTTTTTTTATCATCAGCTGGACAGGGTCCATCTTGCCCTAAATCCTTGTTGTCCATGAATGCCTAACTTTGGCATCAATTAAAATACACAATAAAAACAAATATAGAATTAGTAGTTTAATAAAAAAGACATAAGTGAATGGCTAATAATATTAAAAGATTATATGTGTAAAAGAAAAGACCCCAAAGTAGGTAAGATCAGATCACAGACAGCATATTCTCGCTGTTTTCAAGTGGTTTGAAATGGCTACCCCAACCAGGATGCTGGGATAATACTTTGATCCTCTCTTTAACAGTGTTATGCTTTTAAGTCTCTTGAGAGGCAAACTACTTAAGAATTAAGAAAACATCATGGTGCAGTCCAGGATTTAAAAGGAAAAGAAGGCATATTATTACCTGCACTAATCAAAAGAAAGGCAGCATCAGCAGTAAGGGGTGAAGGAGATTAGAGAATGCCATGATAGCCATTATTGTAAACACAGACAGGAATGTTTCAGATGATAGTAACATTGGTGCTAATAATAGGGAGTGCTGGTGTGTGTGTTTCATAAGGCTAGAAGAGACTGTAAAAGGTTCTGCAAAGACACACATGTTTTATTTAGTAATCCCAGAATACAGCCCAAGAACTCTGGTCTCTTGGAATAAAGATGCATTAGGTGAGATGAGCTGTTGAATCACGTACAAGACAAAGGAGGGCAAATTCCAACTGCATTCTTTCAAGAAATGGGTAGTGCACTGGAAAACTGACTGATAAACATAGACGTGGAGAAAGCCACTATGAATGAGATAATGTTTTCAAACCCTTGACGGCAAGTCTCGGAGCCAGAGTCTGCAGACCCAGGCTGTGAGATTCACTGCTGCAGGTTTTAAAACATAGCATGGACACACATGCAAAATGTCTAAACAGACTGAGTGTCAGGTAAGTCATAGGAGAGCCTGGAAAGCTTCAGTTCTGTACAGAAGGTGGGCTCATCCTCATAATATCTGATCATCTCATAAACATTAAGGGATTTATCCTCGCAACACGCCTGTGAATTAGGTCAGTAATGTACCCCAATTTCATAGATAAGGTAAACCGAGTCACAGGCAGGTTAAGTGACTTAAGCAAGGACAAACACGAAGTCAGAGGCAGAGCCAGGAACAGACTCCCGGTCTCCTGTGTCAGAATGCAGTGCTTTATCCACATAACCCTCTTTCCTGCCCCACTTCCAGGAATACTCTTTGGACTGGAGTCCCCAACATTTCTTAAGGGGGCTCCTTTGCCTTGGTAGAAGGGGTAGATCAAATTCAGAAGCTCAGGAACCTCTAAAGTATCAGCAGATTTAGACTTCAAGGCCCAGATTTTTAAAGGTACAGAATTTAGGCTTTGCTCATGTCAGCATTGCAACACCTAACTGATTTAGAAGCCTACGTCCCAATGGCACTTAGGCTCTCAAGTCTTTAAGACACTTCTGAAAATGCAACAGCCTTCTAAGTCAGGTAGGTGTTGCAATGCTGAGCCGAGCAATGTCCACATACCTTTAAAAATCTGGGCTTGAGCACTTTAGACCAAGTCTGGCAAATCACTTAAGCACGTGCTTAACTTTCCACAGGGAACATCCCACTGAAGTCAGTGGATTTAGGCCCATGGTTAAGTGGTTTGATGAACAGGGATAAGATTGCTTTCATGTTTAAAAGTTGTGCTTGTGATTAAGCACGTTCCTGAACTGATGTTGATCTCACTGTTAGATCTTGTATTACTTTTAAATTCTAAACTCTTTGGAGCTTAGATTTTTCTAGCTAGATCATGAACTCTCTGGGGCATTGTTTGTCTTTTTAAGATTGCATATGTAATGCCTGGAAGAGTAGGGTCCTGATACCTGATCAAGGCTTATAGGTGTTACTATAGTAACAGGCAAGGAACCAGGGCCGGCGCTTCCATTTAGGCGACCTAGGTGGTCTACTAGGGCACCAGGATTTGGGAGGGGGGCATTTTGCCGCCCTTGGCGGCAATTCGGCAGCGGGGGGTCCTTTCGCGCTCTGGGTCGTCGTCGGCAATTCTGCAGCGGGTCCTTCACTCGCTCCGGGACCCGCCGCCGAAGTGCCCCGAAGACCGGGAGCGCAGAAGGACACCTCCCCCCACCGCAGAATTGCCACCAACAACCGGGAGCGCGGAAGGACCCCTGCGTAGGGCGTCAAAAACCCTGGCACCGCTCCTGCAAGGAACGTGTCTTTTATTTGATTGTCAAGTGCCTAGCACATTTTGGGGACTCACAACTATTAATGTACGGATTATTTTAAGACTAGAAGTGGACTATTTAGCTATAGATCTTTGGTGCTTCTAATATGCTCCTCATCATGATTATAACACACAAAATTCTTATACATTTCACATACCCCATATTTTCAGAGATGGATGCATCATATCCATGGTTCAGCCCATTATAAAAGTGGGTGCCATTTACAAAATGTAGATTTGGATTTGAAATGCTCCACAAATGCATCGGTGTTTGGAACTGGGATTATAATTCACTTGCAAACAGACAACAAAAGATAATGCTGGAGAAAGACATATCATGATCGATAGCAGATCCACAGATTTTTAAGGCCAGAAGAGACCACTCTGATCATCTAGTCTGAACAAGATAATACAGGCCAAAAGAACCTTGGATTTTCTGCATCAAGCCCATAACTTCTGAAAGGAAAGAATAAAAAGTGAGTGACAAAAAGCAAGAGAGATTTAGCATGTTGCCCTTTTAAAAAAATCTACTAAATAGAAAGTTAATTAAGGATGTTGCAGTTTAATTTACTAATGCAATCAACGGTACACAACTGTTAGATTCCTTTACACTGCAAGAATTGTTGCTTTGCAGAAGTGACATCAGAGGTACTTTTCACCCTAACTAATAGTATCGTTCCTCATGCAAGCAATATTTCAAACTCAGTATGTTATATCTCTATAGAGATCTATATGCATGCATTCATGATAAGCAAATGCAAAGTATTCCACTTAGGAAAGAACAATCAGCTGCACACATATAAAATGGGATATGACTGCCTAGGAAGGAGTACTGTGGGAAGGGATCTGGGGGTCATAGTGGATCACAAGATAAATATAAGTGAACAGCGTAACACTGTTGCCAAAAAAGCAAACATCATTCTGGGAAGTATTAGCAAGAGTGTTGTAAGCAAGACACAAGAAGTAATTCTTCTGCTCTACTCTGTGCTGATTAGGCTTCAACTGGAGTATTGTGTCCAGTTCTGGGCGCCACGTTACAAGAAAGATGTGGACAAATTGGAGAAAGTCCAGCGAAGTGCAACAAAAATGATGAAAGGTCTAGATAACATGACCTATCAGGGAAGATTGAAAAAATTGTTCTTGTTTTAGTCTGGAGAAGGGAAGATTGAGAGGGGACATGATACCAGTTTTCAAGTACATAAAAGGTTGTTACAAGAAGGAGGGAGAAAAATTGTTCTCCTTAACTTCAGAGGATAGGACAAGCAATGGGCTTAAATTGCAGCAACTGTAGTTTAGGCTGAACGTTAGAAAAAACTTCCTACCTTTCAGGGTGGTTAAGCTTTGGAATAAATTGCCTAGGAAGGTTGTGGAATCTCTATCTTTGGAGATTTTTTAAAAGCTGGTCTGGGGATGGTCTAGACAATACTTAGTCCTGGCATAAGTGCCAAGGACTGGACTAGATGACTTCTCAAGGTACCTCAGTCCAGTCCTATAATTCTATGTGCCTGCATATCCATCTAAATTCTTAGATAGCACCCATCACTACAGTATTGTGCACACTTACACCCTTAAAACAATCCACATTGGCAGAAACAAACACCACAAATATTGTTTGTAGCTCCTAAAGCCCTGGCTCATTAAACACCAGGTAATGACTGGATTCTTAACTGCTTTTCTCCTCAGATATATTAAAGGCTTCTTAAACAGCTGAATACAGTATTTGGAAACAACAATCCCACTGAAATGGACTGTTAATGAATGATTTATTAGAGTGGCGGCAGCAGCTTTCTCTGGGATCATTTCTTAATTAACAACCACAAACTAGTTGATGCTTGTTTTAAAAAAAAAAAAAAAATGGGGAAAAAAAGTGCTTTGCCTTTTCTTTCCTCTAATGGAGCAGAAGTTTGAAGATTTCTGTTCTGTTTCCGCATCAGGACAACCAAAACACAATGAGCCTAAATAAAATGACAGGCAATCTGTGTTACTTTCTGTTTGCATTAACTCATTTCCCCCCCAAAAAACGTGTTAACTGGAACCAAAGTAAGCAATCCAGGATTGCTTTTCAATGATGGGGGCAGGGCTTGGACCTTAGAAACTGGTAGATTACTTAGGAACCCTCTTCCGCTGGAACAGGGAAGTAGAGTTGTGCATGGGTCGTCATTGAAACTGGAGTACGAGAAAGAGGACTCAGGAGAGATGCTGCACTGCCATGGTCCAACGGTCTCTATCACTATGTATCGAGAGCTGTAAATGCACATGGATCTGCACAGAGGGTTAAGTGGTCTATACAAAGAATGCCCCCCGTTTCAAACTTTGGTGTTGCAACTCAGACCAAAATCTGTATGAAGGCACCTGAATCAGCAATATTTTAGAAACCTAAATAAGGTTCTGGGTGCCCAACCTAAGTCACTAAAGTTTGAAAATTGGGACCTAATAATCATTTCTCTGAATAGATGAGAGTCTAAAATCCTGAAGCTGCTCCCAGTGACCTCAATGGGTGTTTTGACAAACAACCAAGGGAGAAGGATTGGGTCCCAAGGAACTGACCCTACAAAGTTTTGAGCACCTATTGCTCCTCTTTCCCACCTACTAATGCTGTAATTCTATCAAAAAAGCAATTTCATGTGTCTGTAAACTATTATTTGTTTCTGATGGCAGCCACGATGTACCAGGTGCTGTACAAGCAGTAAAGAACGGATAAGCCCTGCAATTACAAGCTAAAACCTCCTCTTTATGTGTTCCCTTCATCCCTCCCACTCTTTTATGTGGGCATGCTGGGATCCATTTATTTAACTCCTGAATCAGACTATGGTCTGCTCCTCTGTGCCTTTAAGGAAGAGCCCCATACTGGAGATGGTACTGCAGCACAGTGGGAGCGCTGGGAGGCATCTTTCCAGGGTTTTGATAAGAGGAAGGGGAACACAACTGCTCCATTGCCTTTGAAGGGCATGCAGCACCCATGATTCTCTACCCCACTTCCATAAGCACAGTTTGATTTCTGTATTTGGGGAGGGGGGCCAGCTCCAGTCAGGTCAACGAGGCTGCATGTGGGGGGAAGGCAAATTCCATGCCTGCCTGAGGTTTGCAGTTTGGGGGGACAATACCCCCCTGTACCACCTCCATATTATGCCCATGCCCACTTCCTGCCTAATTTGGAGAGGCAAGAGATGGCATTTGCACTTCCCTTGAGCACCGTGTTATGGCGAGTCCCAGGCAGCCAGGTAAGAGAGAGTGCAGTTTCCTTGCATTCTGACACCTTGTGCATCTATACAGCTCCAGGTACAGTCATGTCCTGACTAATATTATAGAAATGCCTGGACCATCAGAACAGACTACAACCATAAATAGCTACATGGAGTGCAGGCCCGCATCTGTTTTCCAAACATCTGCTTATTTACTCTAATTGAGGCATTTTTACTACGCTCAATTCCCCCTTATTCATACTAGAAACTCTCGTTCAGGAAAACTCTGGGAAGAAGAGGGGGCACAGATTCATAGATTTTAGCGTCCAGCAGGGACCGTTATGGATCCATACAAGAAGGCAGAAAGCAACAGTAAAGCAACATATAGAAGACAATGAAAGGTCCACAATGCCATTCTGAGCACTGCACATGCAGAAATGGATTAGCGCAAAGGATTCTATTTGCCACATATCAGAGCCTTGTTTCTAGTTTTAAAAAAAAATCTAGTTGAAATGCATTGATTCTTGTAATGCTTTTTTACCTTATAGTAATGCGTCAGTCGACAGCAATCAGCATTCTCCCAGTGCTAACTGATGGCTGGACAGAGCCCAAATTACCTTAATGGCTTTAGAATATTGCCAGGGGAAATGAAGCTGGTGTGACTCAGACCGGCACACGACTGCAGTTTCAGGTAATGATCCCTTCTACTCTTCTGTTTGTGATACGCCAAAGTGACCAGGCTATGGACTGATGGGCTACAGTTAGCGAGGTTCTTTGGTTCAAGTCACAGTCTCTCTTCCTCCCACTTACAGGATGGCATCAACATAAAGCTCAAACTATTGGTTTGTGGGGAAACAAAAACAGCCAGGGGAAGATGAAAACCAACAACAAGCTTTGAAAGGAGAAGAGTGACTACTGAAATTTGAACCCAATCTCCTCGCTTTGCGACTGAGGAGAAATGCTGATTGCCTCACAGACATTTAAACGAACTCTCAGAAGGAGAAATGGGAAAGCAAAGTGCAGGTTCAGCAAGGAGTTTGCTTCTAAGACGTGGTAATTGCTATTAATTCTGGTGCCTTGGGTTTCATTGTCAGCGGCAGATGAAATGACAAAGTGCATGTTCAGTTACTCTGTCATCCCCCACAATCACTTTGTCACGTTTTGCTGAAGAGGTGACCTGACTTGCCCACCCATCATTCACTGTCTGCCTCACCTGTCACCCTGTGTGGTGACAGGGAAAAGCAGTTTATTTTCTCTTCTCAGGATTGCATTCTGGTCTTGCTCTGTGTTGTTTTTTTTAAGTAAGCAATAGAGATAGCCAAAGCGAGAATGCAGGCAGGCTCTGTGACTGCATGCAGCAGTCCCTCCTTTGCATCTTCCAGAGAACTTTACAAAAGCTCATGAATTAAATCTCCTAACAACCCTGTGAGACAATTAGATCAGTCTTTTTGTCCCCATGTTACAGACAGTAAAACCAAGACACAGAGGGGCCACGTGCTTTGCCACGGTCACACTGCAAACTAGTGACAAAGTGAGGAAAAGACCCCTGAACTCTTGACTCCCAGTCCCAAGTTTTAACAAGTAAATAAAGTTCCCTCCTGATCCAGGCAGAGTGGGAACTAATATGTGATAGCATCACAAGGCAGGTTCCTGGATGAGGAGCTCAGGGTCTAAACCAGGAAACACTAAGGGGCGGGAAAAAGTCTTGGTAGAAAACAAGAGGTGAACAGAAATTAGCACTGGGTCAGAATTTTAAAATTTCCAAATCTCATGAATGGCAAGATTGGATTTACTTTAGGATGTGGAATCTGAGTACTAGAGATGGGCCAAAATCACTTTCTATTTTGGGAGATGAATCTTCAGATTTGAAACCAACTTTATAGTTTTGGGTCTGAGTCAGATCCAGAATTGGAAAGGGCACATTTCCCAGTTCTGGTTCAGAGGTGGCTGAGATCTCTTCAGTTGTTCAGTTTAGTATGTGGGTGCTGGGTGGGATTGGTGGCCTGTGATATACAGGAGGTCAGACTAGGTGATCTGGTGGTTCCTTCTGGCCTTAAACTCAATGACCCTTGAACAGAAGGCAATAATCTTGTGAGAACCACTTGTAAGACTCTGGGGCCATCAAATCTGAACCAAACCCAACACCTAGCCCTGATTCAGCTTCTAACCAGTCTCCTTACTATAAATCTAGCCTAGATTAAGATATGAACACTACCTCCTCAGTTCACCTCTAGAAAAGAGCACCAAGACTTGAAAACAATTTTATGTAAAGCTTCATAATAAAACAAACAAACAAACAAAAAGCTGGGAGAAAGCTTCCCCCAGGCAAGGCTGAACAAAAGCTTAGCAAACTTACCAGCTTGCATAGCCAATAAGACGAATTTTCAATATGCATTTAGATGAAATCAACTTTGTCATTTGTCACCCTGCCTAGGGAGATTGTGGAATCTCTATCATTGGAAATTTTTAAGAGGAGGTTAGACAAACACCTGTCAGGGATAGCTTGAGAAGCACTGATCTAGACCATCTGATGTGGGGGACCGGCAATTTTTTTTTTCCAATGTACCAGGGACCGGTGCCATACTATGAAGAAACTTGCTGCGGACCACCACTTTGAGAAGTACTGGTCTAGATAATACTTAGTCCTGCCTTGAGTGCAGGGGACTGAACTAGATGACCTCTTGAGGTCCCTTTGAGTCCTATGATTCTGTGAAAACAAAATCCCTTCAACGATACAGAGAAATCACTTCCCCTAATAATGAAAGACATGCACAAACAGACTGCATTCTTGTACAGCAGCATTTCTTACTGCTGTCATATTGCATATAGTTTTATGTAAATCCAGGGAATTTCGAGTACAGTACCCGAGTACATGTGAATTGCCAGAATAACAGTACAAATAATTCTGGGTCAGCATTTGCTCCCCACCACCCTTCATAATAGCTCTCATTTTGTTTTCAAAGCTTCTGATGTTACGCAACTTCATAGAATTTGCTCCCAACAACCCTCAACATACTCTGTTGGTGATGAGATAATGGACATTTTGAACAAAATAAGTGAGAAAATTAAAAATTAGGAGGCCAGATAACACTAAATGACCCAGGAAGAACTTCTGGTATGTTGGAAATATTCTCATTTAGTGAAGGACTAGAAGGATAAAGCTAGTGTATATAAAACCACAGTCCCACTCATAATAATAAAGATTTGGTACTTCTCAAGGGCATAGCTCTCCTGTGTCCCACATACTAGATTTAACTTCTATTTTATTCTTGAAATCCATACAGAAATGCAGAAATTGTGAGGTTACAGAAAGCTGTTTACACTATAGGAATGACTCCCACAGCATTATAATTTTCCTTCATGACAAATTTTTTGGGCCCCACATTTTCAGTCCTTATCTCACACTCCATCCCACTTTTGGGTCTTGGCTGGCTGAGAGATATGCTATAGGGCCTTGGATATAACAGTACTTTTCAGACTCTATCTAATACTTCACAACACTCTGGTGAGACAGATCAGGAACACACAGGGAACACTTCACTGTCCACCAACACTTTAGGAGTGGAAAACAGCCTCTGTTTAATAGCACACAACACCGCTATGTTATAGATTAGAATGGGAAGTGAAGTATAATACATATGCAGTTGACCTTTCAGTGGGAAATTAACCAGGAAACAATGTACCAATGTACAGTTGCAATGGGGTCATATAACTTCAGAGTCAGACATTCTGCAAGGATTATATCCCATCTACACAGACACATTAAAATATTTCATGGAGCCACCCTTACTTTACCTAGTAACACAGGATGAAAGCAACAGTGCTAATGCTCCAGTATTTTTCCAGCAGAGAGATCCGATTAGAAAGCTCAGATTTAGAAGGGTGCCAGCAGCTGTAGATCACAGACCGTGGAAATAATAAGTGTACAGATTCTCTATCAACTTAATCAAAACAAACTGAATGATTTCTAAGGTTGCAGATACTCTCTGCAACTAACTGAAAGGATAGGGGCTCCCTGCAGAACAAGCATAGGCTCCAGTGCTTTGGCTCTGAAGTTTTTAAAACTTATTGCTGTTTCTAGGAAACCTCACCGAAACAATGTAAATAATGTGGATTACTAACAGAGTTTGGAGAAAATTTAGTTACATACCCCAGACTCAGCCCATGACTGCCAAAGATTTCACTGACATTTGAGAACCTGGACTGAATCTGGAATAACTCTGTTCTCACAGTATCTGTGGCTTTCAGTGCAAAGCAGTCAAAGTTTGGTGGTTTCATCTGGTTTCATCTAGAGCTTGAACCTCATGGATTTTGAGGTTGTGCAAACCTGCCAAACAATTTTTTTTTTGTAGATCTACAAAACAAGTCTCAGTTCATGAATACTTTTTTCCTCTGTAATTTAAACCCACGGGCCAGACTCTCAGCTGATATGAATTGGAATAGCACATGGACTTTCCAGGGATTCAATTACAGAGAGAGAGAGAGAGGGGCTTGATTCTCTATTGCCTTAGACCTTGTGCAGTTATTTACATTAACGCAAAGTGAGTGCAAGTAGCATTAAAATGCTGCTTTATCAGACTAGTACCTTTTGATGCCCACTTTGTATTCACTTCACACTAGTATAACTGGCTACCCAAGGGTACTCCTGGGGGAATTCTGCTCTCCTGGCACTGCAGAATTCATGTGCCATGCAGAATTTTTTTTTTCTCAGCAGAAAATACATTCTTCTGCTGCAAATAAGTGCTCCGGTTACACCTTTCACCCACCAGGGATGCTGTGGCACCAGAACAAAGAGCTGCTGCTCCCAGACGGGAGCTGCTGCAGCTGTGGATAGAGAAGAGAAGAAGCTACATTCCTCACAGTGCTTTGCCTGTGGGGCCAGGGGAGGAGGCATGGGATATGGGGGGGGGATGGACAGTGTGGGGCATATCGGGCTGCTGGGTGTCACAGACTGGGGTTCAGATGGGCTAGTGGGGGGACAGACTGGGATGGGAGCTGAATGGGAGATGGAGTTCAGGGACATGTGGGGTCAAAGGGGAGGAGGTGCAGGGACACATGGGGCCAAGGACAGATGTGCCTGACTGAATGAGAGAGACTAGGGGTCAGCCAGGGTCTGCATGGGGAAGGCTCCCTAACACTTCCTGCCCCCCACCCAGCCAAAAAAACAAAACAAAACACAAAAAAAACCCACAACCTTCCATACTTCTCTCTTCCAAGTTCATACCCAGCCTCCTTCTAAGCAATTATTTACTTCTTCCTCAGCTCCTCCATTACCCCTGACTCCCCCAAACCTTGGCACTGCTTCTGCAGGGTAGGAAAATATATTTCTGTACTGTAGTTCAAATGAATTATTACTCAGAGTTCTGTATTAATATGCCTAGTAAGGAATCAATTTGTCAAAAAAACACTTCTTGAACCTTTTCTGTTGTCTGTTTTCATACAGACATAGTTGCTGACAGGTATTTTGAAATAAATTACCAAAATAATTGAAACTGCCATGATGATATTGTGTCATTTTGACAAATAAAATATGTAGTGTTTTGCAGTATTTTAAAATATCGTGTGCAGAATTTTTAATTTTTTGGTGGAGAATTCTCCCAGTAGTACCAAGGTGCAAAGCAAGGGAGAATCAGATGCTATGTGTTTTTTCTAGCCTCTGCTAGTTGCTAGGGATAGAACAGTCATCAGAAAGCTAGACTGGCGTAAGTAGCTGCTTTAGATACAATATTAACCCTGTGCACATATGCTTATTAAAGACCTGATCCTGCACCGCTGACTTGCCATTTTACTTCAATGAGCACAGGATCAAGCCCTACATTATTTTCTCTCTCCCACTCTGTTTCTTTGATCACATCATCTCTATATTTGTTTTTTTCACAATGCTTTTTCAGCTGATTTTCTCTTGATTTTTCCTTGCCTCCTTTCCCCTGGTCTCCCCTACAGTCAATGGAGCACAAACAATGATGATCGAATGGGAACCACTGTGCTCACATAGGTTCAAATTTAGGCTGATCTCTCATTTCAAAATGCAACTGAACAAGATGTGGTGCTTCCAGTGGAGTGTGTCTTTGAGGTTTTGGCTTTAATCAAATCCTAAACTCAAACTGAAACTCATGGGGCACGAATGCTTGGAAACAGAAAACACTAAATTCCACACCCTTGGAAGGCCTCAATCCTGGAAGGGGTTGAGTGGCCTCAACTCTCACCGGCTTTGGTGGGAGATGGAGGCCCTACATTCTTCACAGGATAGGATTCCATGGGCCTGATTCAGGAAAGCCTTTAAGCACATGCTTAACTTTAAGCGCTTGCTTAAATCCTATGGAAGTCAGTAGCTTAAGTACTTCCTTCAACTGGGAACTAAGTTAGTAGCTTAGCCTTGAAAAGGGATGCTGTTAAAAGGGACCTGCCCCAGACAATTTGGAATGACACAGCAGTAGCCTGGAACCTTAGAACTCTGCACCATGGTACAAGCAGCAGTCTCAGAAGAACATGATGACCCCCTTATGCCAAATCTGATCAATACATGTTGCAAGGTAATCCTGGAGGGAGCTAGACAGACATTCTAGAGTGAGCTACTGCAACATCACACCAGTTAAAGAAGAGAGCTGGTGTCTTCACTCTGTAGCATGAGTAAGGTCTGACAGCTGTGAATGTATGAAACCGTGTGTCCAGAAAACCAAACACGCACACAACGTTAGAGTTTTGGGGGCTTTTGCCTGCGATGGTGGAAGTGATTTAACTGGTTTACTGGACAACACGTGTCCCCAAGGCACTTAGTTGGGATGATGGCCCATTTGAAGCTGTGAGTGCTGTCCATGTCCTAAGGAAGATCCAATTCTGTGAAACAACTTAGGCAGCAGAGTAATATGTAAGACACCTGATGTCTGACCAAACCCTGGCTAAGACTGAGGAAATGAGGGAAACCAGCTCCTAAGAGTCTAAAAGAGTTTCTTTCCAGGTCTTGGACTAACACAGATGAGAAAAGCAGGGTGCTTCTCTGCTGAAGCAGCTTGACTTGACGGGGACAATGAAGCACCCATTGTATAGACGAGCAAAGCTAAGGGTCAGACATATTGTAACTCACAGATCCAGAAACACTGAACATGTAAAAGGGATCTCTGTGCAAAAATAGGGCAGTGAGAAGTCTATTTTCTTCCTGCTTGTGCAGGGAAATCAGGCTTCTTAGGTGGCCAAAACTGTAAGACCCTAAACTTGAGAGCCTAAAATAGAGGATAGAGACTCAGCCCTTTGGCTGTTCTTTGATCTGTTCCCTCCATTTCTCAACTTCCAGATCCAGCAGATACAGATCATTCAATTAACACTTCTTTATTTTGAGTTCTTTTCTGATGCTCTGACATCACCAGTGATGGCAGCATAGTTCTATGAATAGTGCTTCGAAGAAGTGAGAGCCTAAACATTGCTTTGTTTTTTTGGGGTCCTGCAGAAAGATCTCTAATGCTTATTTTAACTATTGGATGCACAAGGCAGGAGGAAGATGCATATATGTTTTTTAATTTAAGATCAAATTTTGTGCCTACCCTACCTGACACTATCCCCTTGAAAATCTACGTGGGCAATTTCAGTGTAATAAACTCTCAGATTCTGTCATTCAGATCTGAATTTCTCTTGGCATTTCCCCTTTGAAACACTCAAGGAATATTACTACTCAAGATTTGGATGGATCCAGAGAGGCTACATCCCTCATCATTTGGGGATGAGAAGAGAACTTTCCCATAACCAGACTGTATCTGCAGTTCTACACACTGGCTTTGGACCCGCTCACTTGGGTGTAAGGCGTCAAGCGAACTCAAGGGCAACACTGTGGAATGATGTGGGAGGCTCTTCATTTTGAACTGTGCCATCAAACTGTACAGGTGACTCTGTTGAAAAGACACCAGCCTATTGAAAATAGTTGCCAGGGGGTCAGTTTAAATCACATTGGGCACTCATTGCTGTCAGCATGACATGCGGGTGTTCTCTCTCTCCGTGTGCCGTCCCAGCTCTGCGCAGGTAGCTGGCTCAGCAAGCCTCGATGATACTACCCAGAAAGACCGCAGCGGTGAAGGCACTCGCCCAAGTTTAGTGCCCTCAAAACACACTACTAGCTCTCTGGATCAATGTCCCAGGGACATGAACACACGAGTGCCTGTGACAAGGACTCAGCTCAGTCAGCAGCTGCCCCATAGGCTGCCCCCTATGCTGGACAAAGGCTAAGGCCAGGTACCCCATTTATAGACCAAGACAAACAATCTGGGATAAACAACTTATGTATTATCCTACAAGTTTCACGATATGTTTGTTACCATCCCCAGCTTGTATCTTTCTCCTGATGTTGCAGCCAAACATCACTACTCATCACTTCCATTAAACCATATTATCTTGTGGTAAGTTGGGTTCTACTTATGCTAGCCTGCTGGAACGTGTTTCCATATTCAGTGTATTTTAGCAATGCTTGCAGTACCTGTGCCAAGCTCATGTACTGGACACTGAACTTAGAGGTAAGGTCATGATTTAGTTACAGAGGTCACGGCAGTCATGGATTCCGTAACTTTACTGGACCTCCGTGACTTCTTCGACTTCAGCAGCTGGGGCTGGAGCTGTGGCAGCGGCTGGGGCTGGAGCCAGGCCGTGCACCCAGGGCTGCAGCTGGGGTCGTGCGCCCCTGCACCGCGGCTTGTATGGTTAATGAATTTTTGTTTATTGCCTGTGACCTGTCCATGACTTTTACTAAAAATAACCGTGACAAAATATTAGCCTTACTTATAGGCATTTGCTTTAATTCATGGCCGGACTTTGGTTCACAGCCTCTGGTTCAGGCCTCGGGTCTTCCACCAGGTGGAATGCTCTAGGCTCTATCTGCTGCAATCACAATTGAAAATAATGGTGCCTAAATTTGTGCATGTAGGGGCTTCCAAGTGTGAGATGCAAAGGTTTCAGGTGTCTTTGCAAGTCTGTTCAAACTGAGTAACTTTCACATCCCCCTCCCCTCCTTTTCACCCTCTGCTCCCCAGCTGTGCCTGTACTTCGGTAAATTGTCTCTGCAAGAAAAAGTTTTACATTTCTGGTGGTTGCTAAGGAAGGACTGCAGTACAAGGCTGCTACGGATATTCAGATTAGGGTTGTGCTAAACACTGTACAATCATCACTACAGGACATACAGAATCTGATCCCACCATCGCTGAAGGCACTGGCGGTACAATGAGGCTCAAAGTCAAATGTCTGACTAACTGCTCCAAGACAAAATCTATCTGAAGACCTGTCATACCTGCCCTGTTAAACAAAGCTGATCAATCCCTTATTATAAAGTCACAAGAATGTTTCCCAGTCTATCGTCACATGTCCCTTTTTTCAGTTTTCTTCTTTCAACAAAAAACTGTGTGTTTGCCCTCCATGCTTTCAACTGTTATACTTTACACTTAGCTAACTTCCTTCATCCGAACCTTTCAAAGGACTTTGCAAACGTTAACGAATTAAGCTTCAAAACACCCCTGTACTAGGTATTTAGACCCAATTTAACAATGAGTAAAGTGAGCTATAGAAAAGTTGAAGCTATTTGCCCAAGACCATATAGCACTTTTGCTGCAAATCTGGGAAGAGACTCCAGGTGTCCTGACTCCTAGGCTGCTACTCTTACCATTAACCACTCTCCCTTCTTGTACCTGGTGTCTGCTGGGAATCATTCGTCATATAACTTTCCTGTGCTTCCTTTTATTGCCTCTCAGGTAATGTTATTGCTTTGAACGTAACGAATCATTGGTTGGTCTGAGCTCAGATACAATTAAAAGAATATTCTCCCCTCTTTAAATGCAGAGCATCTCTGAGATTCTTAATCATCTAGGTTTTATAACTCTGTTTTATTACTTTCCAAATATACAGTGCTCATAAAAAAGGTAATTGGGTCTTTACAATAATGCCATTTCCTAATGTTCACTGACGAGGGAGAATTATCATCATATAGCAGAATATTATGTTTTAAATTGTTTTGATCCCCTACCCAGTGTCAAAAAGTTTTGAGGGCAAATGTTAGGCATAAATAGTAAGTCTCTGCTACTAAAGAAAATAGATTAGACTAATAAGCAACAGGCATCAGTGTTGAAAGCAAACAGATGAAGTAGTACAAGAAGTACATGAAACAATGATGGTCTGGATGAAAGCCTTATTAGAAATGAAAATAGAGGTCCACGTTTAGACCTTGAGCCTGCATTGCATAGTGCATGGGCAGACTGCTACGCCTGCATGGAAATCCTTAACTCGCTTTAAGTACTGGAGTGAATACTACATGGTTATGAGAAGTAACCAATGCTACATGGGAACAAATACACTCACGTGGATGGAGCATGGGTCTTGGAGTCAGAAGACGTATCACTAATGTTTTCGACAACAGAAACTGATTTTGGGTCCTTCCATTTTTTAGTGCCTAACTTCAGACATAATTCCCCTGATTTTCAGAGGTGCTAAGCACCTAGATCTCTCTATGGGTCTTACAGTCTCTGAGCCTCAGTTCCCAATCTGTAAAATGGGGAGAATCCTTCCTTTGTACTTATTATCTCTTTATATGTAAATTCTTTGGAGCAGGGATTATCTTTCACCATGCGTATGTACAGTGCCTAGCACAATGGGGCCCTCGATCTTGGTTGGGATGCCTCAAGATGCTACCATAATCAATAAATATTTTATAATAAATCTATAAACACATATACAAATACTTTAAAGATGAACTTGGGGTCAGCCACCCCTGCTTTCTTACTGTGTTGTATGCCTTTCTCTCTTCATACCTGAACAGCCTACAAACTAATCCCTCCCCCCCTTTGCCCTCCTACCTGGAAAACTTCAAACAACAGCTTTACTTTGATGCGTTCTTCATACACTGGATCTGTATTGTATTATAACAACTGGTGCCATTTGGGACAGGAAAACTTTCTGACACAGCTTCACTAGCGTGTAGCGCTGTGCAGATCTATGACGCCAGGGAAACAAAAATGATGGGTTTTGCCTTGGCCTGCAGAGTAACGTCATAAAGCTAGACTGCAGAACAGGGGCTTAACAGAAGAGTGAGCTGGAAGGAGGTTGTGTGTTTGGGTGTGCGTGCAAGAGGAATATGAGGGAGGGGTTTCTTGCCATCAAGTCCTGCCCCCTGGACAAAGCCCACTGGGAGAGGAAGGTGTGAATCTTCCGTGATAGCTGGGGTTTGTCAGAGTTCAACTGCTTTATGACTCCCTGCCATCAGCATACGTCCTTCTGATCGGCTGAGACCGTGTTTGGACAATGACCAAAACTGTGCAAGGAAGCCCTGCAATGGAGGTCTTGTTAAAATTCCTGCCTTAGACCTGTCATAAACAGATAGCTAAGGGTTAATGTCTCTTTCACCTGAAAAAAAAGTAACCTGAAGCACCTGACCAGAGGACCAATCAGGAAACAGGATTTTTTCAACTCTGGGTGGAGGGAAGTTTGTGTGTGAGTCCTTTGTTCTGGGGTCTTCTGCCTCTATGCTCTCTCGACTATGAGGAGTGATTTCTGTTTCCTGCTTTCTAATCTTCTGTTTCCAAGTTGTGAGTACAATAGTAAGACAGTAAGGTTTCCATTGTTTTTCTTTTTGTATTTACATGTCTATAGGTGCTGGAGTGCTTTGAATTGTATTCTTTTTGAATAAGGCTGTTTATTCATATTTCTTTTAAGCAAATGATCCTGTATGAATACAGAGAGATCATTTTTATGTACTTTTCTTTTTTTTCTATATAAAGCTTTCTTTTTAAGACCTGTTGGAGTTTTTCTTTAGTGGGGAACTCCAGGGAATTGAGTCTATACTCACCAGGGAATTGGTGGGAGGAAGAAGTCGGGGGAAATCTGTGTGTGTTAGATTTACTAGCCTGACTTTGCATTCCCTCTGGGTGAGGGGGGAAGAGAGATTAGCTCTTGGTAATTTTGTTCTCCAGGACTGGGAACGGGGAGGGTGGAGTCCCTCTGTTTAGATTCACGGAGCTTGCTTCTGTGTCTCTCTCCAGGCACACCTGGAGGGGGGAAGGGAAAAGGTTTATTTCCCTTTGTTGTGAGACTCAAGGGAGTTGGGTCTTGGGGTCCACAGGGAAGGTTTGGGGGGACCAGAGTGCCCCAAAACACTCTAATTTTTTGGGTGGTGGCAGCTTTACCAGGTCCAAGCTGGTAACTAAGCTTGGAGGTTTTTCATGCTAAACCCCATATTTTGGACGCTAAGGTCCAAATCTGGGACTAGGGTTATGATAAGACCAACAAACCGGAATGGAACACTGTACTGAGTGAAGAGGTCAGAGATTTAGATTAGCCCTCTGTTCTCATTGTTAATCATTTGTTTCCCTTTTCACATTTTTAGTTTGAGTCTTGTCTGGCCTTGACCTCTCCAGTGTCTTACACTGCATTTGTACCTGTGCGTATAGCTGTGGAAGTGGCACCCACATCCATCTGCTCGCCAGCACCTGTTTCTATACACAGTGACCTCGAATGTGTCCTCGGGGCATGAGTCTGCTCTGTGGGCAAGGTCACACTGGGAAGGCACAGGAGGATGTGCTCCTGCCATGTCACCCCTTCATGGTGTTCACTGTGCAGGACCATGGGGAAGGGTGAGAGCCCATGCCCCTGCCTCCTCCCCAGGGGTGAACATAAGGTGGTACGGGCCGGTACGGTGTATCAGTAAAAAGTGGCTGCCAGTACTGGCCCCTACTGCCTTCCACCGGGGTGGGGGGGCAAAAGGAGCAGCTGCCCTGGGGCCAGCGATTTAAAAGGACCCAGGGCTCCAGCTGCTGCTGCGGTAGCGGCGGCCAGAGCCCCAGGCCCTTTAAATCGCCACTGGATCCTCGGGTGACACCGGCCAGGTAGCCTGGAAGGGCTGGCTGGGGGACACTGACCCCCTGCTCTGCCCCTTTTGCCCAAGGCCTTGCCCCTTCTAGGGGATGGGGGGGTGGAGCCAGCCCCATACCAGTAAGTTTTCAATTTTAACTTTCACCCTTCCCACTCCCACTGTTTGGGGAATGTGTGGGTGTAGAGAGGGAGCTGTTCCCATGTTGCCTGGGAACAAGGATTGTGATTTTGACAGGAGTTTGTGGAGGGTGCGCAAACGAGAACAGGTGTCTTGGATGCTCTCTCCATCCTCTGCACCCACATTTGGGTCTGTCATAGTCTGAGCCTAGCTTTGTAAATATAATGGGTGGGATTTTCAAAAGCACCTATCCCTTTGATTCTCAATGAGACTTGTCCTCCTAAACCCATTATGCATGTTTGAAAATCTCACCCACAGCAGCTAGCGTACATCCAATGCTATACAAATTATAAATGATAATTTATATAGAATCCATCTCCATCAGTGCACTCAGAATCTTAGATTCTTTGACTAGTAGGGACCATTGTGATCATCTAGTCTGACCGCCTGTGTAACACAGGCCAGAGAACTTTCCCCAAAAAGTTGCTAGAGCAGATCTAAAAAAAAAAACAACTTCCAATCTTGATTTTAAAATTGCCACTGATAGAAAATCCACCACGATCCTTGTTAAATTGTTCCAGTGATTAATATCATCAAAAATATACACCTTATTCCCAGTCTGGTTCGGTCTATCTTCAACTTCCAGCCATTGGATCATGTTATACCTTTCTCTGCTACACCGAGGAGCCAGTTATTAAATATCGGTTCCCCATGTGGGTACTTATAGACTGTAATCAAGTCACCCCTTAATCGTCTCACTGTTAAACTAAATATATTGAGCTCCTAGAGTCTATATTTTCCAACCCTTTAATTATTCTCATGACTCTTCTCTGAACCTTTTCCATTTTATCAACATCCTTCTTGAACTGTGAGCACCAGAGGTGGACACAGGATTCCAGCAGCAGTTCCATCAGTGCCAAATATAGAGGTGTGCTAATTCCATCACAGCAGGACTATCACGGAAGCAGGAGAGCAGCTTCTGCTGTAATCTTTTAATAATGTAAAGATTGTATAATAAAAAATAATAATAAAAACCACCACCTCAGCAGTGAGCAACCTAGATAGATCTCAAAGCACATTATAAAGGAAGGCCACACGTCAATATTCCCATAGGGAAAACAGAGGGACAGAGAGGTGAAGTGACTTTCCCAAAGTTACACAGCAAGTCAGTGGCAGAGGCCATAAAAGAATTCAAGTCTGCAACACAGTGTTCTTTATTTCCTTTAATGTTGACATCTTTTGGTCACAATAAAGGACATTCAGGCATCAGAAACGGATCTAGAAATCAGTATTTCACCTCATGCTCTTTTAAGTCTCATCTAATTTGCTCGTGAAATGAAAATTTAGCAGGAAGAGTGTTTAATGGCTGTGCATATTAATATGCACTAAAACAAGTACCTTCATTATCATCTTCGATGCTTGCTCTTCCCTTTTACCACAGACATAGTGTAAAGGTTATTGTTAAGGTCAACCACACTTCATGTTCACTGGGTTATTCCCAGATTTTGAGTTATTGATATTGAGCTTGTTCAGGAAATCAGCCCAGTGCAACGTAAAGCTAATCAATAGGCTGCTGTTCTTTTTGCACACTAAGAAAATAACTGTACAGAAATATATTTTAAAAATTAGGTTTCAGTCTCTTCCATTCTTTGAGCTAAACCTCTATGAGCCTTGGGGCAGTCACTTTGATTCGTTTCTACTTTCCCCTGCTCCCTAAGCTAGCTTTAGTGGCCAAGGCAGGTTTCTTACATTTTTTTTTCCCTATACGTAAACAAATATACTCCACAAAGACATTTTGCAAACTCTTCCAGCTGAAGTTGCTGCATGCATATTGTCAAACTCTCTTTTCAGAGTGCAGTGTTCCAAGAGGGAGAGATAGCTCAGTGGTTTGAGCCTTGGCCTGCTCAGCCCAGGGTCATGAGTTCAGTCCTTGAGGGGGCTACTTAGGGATGTGGGGCAAAAATCTGTCTAGAGATTGGTCCTACTTCGAGCAGTGGGTTGGACTAGATGCCCTCCTGGGGTTTCTTCCAACCCTGATATTCTAATGTGAAAAGGCATCATGGTAGCCTGATGGCAGTTCATCTGTGGCATGTAGTTTCTGAATGCTTCTTCACAAGAGCATCTCACCTACATACTTCTTCTGTTTAAGATTCCACTCAAGCTGCTGCTTGGTACATCACTGTCACTGTTTTACAGAACACCCAGAAATTCACCAAGACGCTGCTTTGTACACTTCTGCCTACCAATATTTCCCCCTGCAGATTTATTTGGGTACAGTATATTCTACATCGCTTCCTGTCCTAACGTTCTGTGATATTGATGTTTGCTGTGCAATGAAAGATAATGCGATTGATCTTTTTAAAAGTTATGATGACTGCTGTTAAATTTCAGAGGTGCCAGTACAAATATTGCCTTGTATTACTATTGTGCTAACGCTATCCAAAAAGAATTCTACTTTTCCTTCAAAGGCTGAGACCCTTACCAGTTTCTATTTGATTGCTCATCCATAAGAAAAGGGAGATCCAGATTTGATGTAGTAATAATACTGTATTACAATTCTACACTGCCTTTTATCCTATGTGCTCTATAAAGTATGGGCCTCTGTTATATCAAAACAAATGGAGAGCTTAGTACTGAAACACCTTTCAAAGCCATCTCAGATGACATATTTTATGAATCTATCTGCTCATAAAGAGGTACAGGTCACTGTTTATTACATATTGAAATATGTACAACAAACTATCACCCAGAAAAAATCCATAAACATATTATATTTTCATTTTCCGTCTATATTAGCAATAATGATCTAGGGGCAGGGTATTACTGGAACCAATGGCTAGCTGACTTTAATGGCCCTCCACTGCATCTTCATCAACTCCTCCTAGCAGGTCATCAGTCCCCAGGGACACCCTGTACCTCAATCACTACTACTTAATCCAGGCCTGGTTCACACATAGCCTTTGTACCAATGTGACAGTTTGGGGAATCTATGTATGTCATAAACAGATAGCTAAGGGTTAATGTCTCTTTCACCTGTAAAGGGTTAACCAACAGTGATCTGCAACACCTGACCAGAGGACCAATCAGGAGACAAGATTCTTTCAAATCCTGGTGGAGGGAAGCCTTTGTTTGTAGTTTTTGAGTTTTGCTTTGTTCTCTCTAGGCTCTAAGAGTGGCCACACATACCTACAGGCTCTCTAATCTTCTGTTCCAATTTTGTAAGTACAAAAGTAGAAAGACAGTTTAGTCTTTTTAATTGTTTTTCTGTATTTACAACTGTGTATCTGACTAGTAGAGTTTTAATGTGTATTTGGGTGAAAGTACTTTAAATTGTATTTCTGCTGGAGAAAGCTTTCTTTCTATTGTCTATAAGCTGAAAACCCCTGTAACTTTTTACCATCTAAATTGCAGAGATAGACCTTTTATTTTTTCTTTCTTTTATTAAAAGTTTTGCTTTTAAGACCTGCCTGATTTTTTCCCCTTGTTGAGGCTCAAGGGAATTGAGTCTGTACTTAACAGGGAAGGAGAAGGGTGGGGGGGAAGGGTGGAATCCCTTTGTTTTAGATTCACGGAGCTTAAATCTGAATTGCCTCTGGGGGAAGGTATCATTCCTCTCTGTGTGTGGTAATTCAAGGAATTGAATCACGGTGATCTCCTAGTGTACCCAGGGCGGAAAAGATCTGGGATGAGGTAAAGAGGGGGGAGGGAATGGTTTATTTCCCTTTGTTGTGAGACTCAAGGAATTTGGGTCTTGGGGTCCCCAGGGAAGGTTTGGGGAGACCAGAGTTTATCAGGTACTCAGAATCCTGACCAGTGGCAGCCTATCAGATCTAAGCTGGTAATTAAGCTAGGGGAATTCATGCTAGTTCCCATATTTTGGACGCTAAGGTCCAGATTTAGGAATTATACTATAACAATGTACAATTTACAAACTCTGTAAAAGCAGCAAAGAATTCTGTGGCACCTTATAGACTAACAAACGTATTGGAGCATGAGCTTTTGTGGGTACATCTGACAAAGTGGGTATTCACCCATGAAACAGCCCTGCAGCCCAAGCCCCACGAGCCCAAGGTGGCTAGCGTGGGCCAGCTGCAGTTGTCTAGTTGCAGTGCAGACATACCCTCGGAGTCTCTCTTCACTGAAGAGTGAGCTACAGGTTAACAGGTGTAAGGTGTTATTTTATTTTTTAAATAAAAGATATGATTAGGTGGGTGTCATTTTTAGAGGCTAATGAACTACCCACCATCTCTAAAGGAAACATATATCTATGTGCATATCATCACAAATATTGTCTCTCTTTTATGAATGGGAGACACTTTTTTAAAGATAGTTTCCTGCTTTGGATTTCTCGATTATATTCCATCCCCTTCTCTTCAGTTCCTGCACTCCGATATTTACTACATAATCCAAACAATGGGACACTGAAAACTGAACTATGATCCTCCAGAGTATGGAGCTCCAGAATTGGCTAGAGAATTTCTTTTTAAATCAACTAGTTGATTTATTCTGCGAATTTCTCCCTAAAACCTGCATTTTGTTCCTACCACGTTGACAAGGTCTTTCAGCATCTTAAACCCAACTGACCCTGACATTTCAATCATCGTTTCATGAGACATTAGGTGAAGTATTTTACCAAGTGTATATCTTGTATGAGACTGTTGTTTTGCCTTGTGCCTCAAGCACCAGTAGTGCTAGCTTTATTTTTTAATAACAGAGTTACCTTAGAGTGCAATTTCTTTCTGTAACGCAGAAAAAGGCAATTGCTATACAGGTACCTTTTCACGGACTTTAATAAATCAGATTTAACACCCTCCAGAAAAATGCCTCTCTCATTTATGTGAATTTCGAGGGCCAGATGCTCAGCTAGCATAAATCGGTGCAGTTCCAATCGTCCAACAGTTGAAGTAAATGGAGCTATGCCAATACACACCCGGGGAGAACCTCACTCAGCATCTCAAAGCCTGTGGATAGAGTAGGGGACTGGATGTCAGATCTCCTGAAATGTCTCTAGTCCCAGGTTTTGCCCCTCATTGAATGTGTGACTTTGGGCAAGCCATTGATAGGCACAATTTTCAAAATTCAATAAGCATAATTACCATGACTGCAACTGCAAACAGGGAGAGTTGCATGCACAAATGGCCATTTGTGTGTGTAGCTGTTCGTTCACACGCATGCTCAGCTGATTTGCACATACCTGTCTCTCATGAACTGTGTCAGGCGTAGTCATCACTGATATTAGAGACAGAAAAGCACCATTAAGGCGTCAAGGCCATTCATCTCCCAGGATCTCAAGAGCTACTGAAATGTATCCACTGCTTAAGTTGTAATGAAAAAGGTGCTGGGGCTCAATCCATTAGGTACTGGGGCCTAAGTAATTTTTTTTACATTCATAACTGATGCAGCAAGCCGAGAAATGCTGGGGCTATGAGCTGCGAAGCCTAGAGGTGACCAGGCTTCGCGTTGCCACTAAGGACTGAATGTATCATCTCTTGGGCAGGAAGTGGCAGTGGTACAATGCAAACTACATAGCATTGAAGGGAACAACAAGTCTGGACAGAGACAATCCTTGTATTACAGCAGACGGGATCAAAATCTTGATCCAGACAGCCACACATCACATCATGCAAGTCAGTTTTCCTACCTTGGTAAGATGAAAAGTGAATTCACTCTACCATTATGAGCCTGACTCTTCCTCTCACATGTGGCCCCAACTGAGATGATTCTGTTCAGTCATCAGACAAGACAAGGCAACTGCTTGTGCCAATTTGTTGAGTGGAAGGGACCTAGTGTTTGAGGAGCGTGATCTTTCTGATCAGTCCCTACCTGAAGGAACCAAATGGAGCTAGCCTATATGGTCATTCACGCCATATAGAGGTAAAACTTCCACCATTCAAGATAGCCCTCAGTGAATCTGCTCTACAGAATTCAGAGTAGCAGCCATGTTAGTCTGTATCCACAAAAAGACCAGGAGTACTTGTGGCACCTTAGAGACTAGCAAATTTATTTGAGCATAAGCTTTCGTGGGCTACAGCCCCACTTCAACGAATGCATGTAGTGGAAAATACAGTAGGAAGACATATATATATATATATATATATATATACACACAGAGAACATGAAACAGTGGGTGTTACCATACACACTATAAGGAGGGTGATCAGTTAAGGTGAGCTGTTGTCAGCAGGAGAGAAAAAGAACTGTTTGTAGTGGTAATCAAAATGGCCCATTTCCAGCAATTGACAAGGAGATGTAAGGAAGGGGTGGGGGAGAGAATAAGCATGGGAAAATAGTTTTATTTCTACAGAAGTCTGCCAGAATAAGGAGCATTAAGATTTGGTTTTATGTGACAGAGAACTTCCTTTGGAGGATGGGGAAAGTCAGAGAGATTGTGACAAACAACATTACTGGTAAGTATTTTTTTCCTTTCTGATGCAGCTCTTCAGTGTGTTTGTTCTCTGTCTGCATGAAAGATCTTTTCAATATGTTACTAGTCCCTAAGGAGGTAGGGAGGCTAAGAGAACCTTCCCAATAATAATAAGAGAAGGAAAAAGAGTTCTCTTTATCCCTCCAACACTTGACAAGAGTTTTCTTTCCCACTCTGCCCCAGCGCTGCCCTCCAAGAACTCTGGAAAGGAAATGAGTTGGCTTGCAGATGCTTTTGTTCTCTATCTAGAGAAACAAATCTGTTTGCTGACTATAGCACAGTAAAGAAAATAAGAACGTGGGTGGAACTTGACCAGAGACACCGATAGGAATAAAGGAAAAGGACGGTTTGCCACCTGAGTGGTTCCTTGGGATCGAAGACAGGTGGAGCAGGGAAGTAGGAAATGGGGCTGATGGTTTTTTTCAAAAGGGATTTTGACCATGCAATGAGGGTTAATAACTGTAAACTGTGTAAGGAAACTGGATGAAGCTTTCAAAGTCACACAACAGACATTTTCCACAGCAATAAAAACATGCTCCATCAGAGCACACCTCCAAATTGTCCTGTGTGTTTGCTGTGTCAAGGGGAGCATCATTTGGAGCTAGATTGTGCCTATAAGGCACAACACAGAGTGGAGGCGAGCATGCAGGTGCACCAGGACATCCCATCTGTCTCAAAAACCTAACAGTTCTATGCTGGTTCTGGCACTGTTGACTCCCTCCTACCCCCAGCCCCAGCCTGCTTAGATGTTTTGTTTACAAAGGCTCATGGAGAACAAGCAGTACCACTGGGGATGCTCCCTGCTAACTCTCCTTCACCAAGCGCGCTCATTCAGGAGCAGTCATACCTTGGCCAGCATCCAGAATGCTAACCTTAGATTTCAATAAACGGGGTGAAGATGTTTAGAGCTGGTGTTAAATTCAGAGCCAGAATCACTGCTCTAACAATCAAGTCCCCACTTTAAGGTGTCTTAAAAGGTTTGTTTAGTAACAATACCAATTCCCTCCTACATATATCTATGGAAATAGTTCTTCTACCCATTACACAGTAGTTCTCTTGGCATAGGATCAAACCAACCATGTGAGAAATAAGAACATCTCATCCTTAAGGGAGTCCACAGATCCTGTAGAACTATCTGAACATATGCTGCATTCTATCTGTCATCTCTCCTATTGGGAATTTAGCTTATTAAGTGGCTAGATGGATTAGAACCAACCACAGAAAAAAACACTTTGCTTTCTCAAACATTAATAATACTAATGGCTTATGTTTATATAACAGCTTTCATCCCAGATGATCTCAAAGTGCTTTTATGAGCCGTTATTATTTATTTGTAGTATCAAAGTGCCTAGGCGCTCTAGTCAAGAAAAGGGACCCCCATTGTGCTAGGTGCTGTACAAACACAGAACACAAAGGTGACTCTTGCTCCAGGAGACTTTCATTCTAACTATAAAGACAAGAGACAACAAATGGAAAGAGACAGGTGAGGGGTACATGGAAACAATGAGACAATATTGGTTAGCATGATAGGTCAGTGGTATCTGCATATTTAGCTGCCTAACCATCGTTAAGTTCTTTTGTACTCATCACGGCAAAGGAGAGTTTAAGAGGAGGGATGTAAAGGTGGATTATGAGCTAGTGCTGCAGATATTCATGAGGAGCACCTCCCAGCTGTGTTGGGTAGCAAGGGATAAAGCATGAAGATCCCTGTTTGAAAACTTAACAAACGGGCAGAGGAGGCTGGCACCATGGGCTAATCGATGTGAGCACCAACAATTCAGCAGCAAATGAGATATGACAGGTAGGGTGCACTGATTGTGAAGGGCACTAAAAGTGAATATGAGTGGCTTGATGCAAAGCCAGTGGAGGGATTCATAGTGAGGGGTACATGGCCACAGTGACGGGCTTGGAGAATAATCCATGCAGCAGCATTGTGAATGGACATAAGAAGGGCCAGACCGCTTTGTCAAGGCCAGAAAGAAGGATGTTGCAGTAATCAAGCCGCAGAATGAGGAGAGCTTGGACAAGAGTCTGAGCTGTGAGGATGAATAAGAAAGAATAAGAATTGGCAACAGTTACACAAAGCCCGGATGTGAGGACGCAGAGAGAGATCCGAGTCAAAGCTGATGCCTGGTTGATGGGAGCAAGTGTCTGGCTGGGAGGTGGTGTTGTCTACAGTAATCGAGAAATGAGGGAGTGGGGAGTCCTTGACAGGGAGGACGATTAGGAACTCTGTTTTAGCCAAGCTGCGCTTGAGCTGACAGCTAGACAGCCACAGAGAGATTCAGAGAGGCCGAGATTTTAGTTTGAACAGAAATGGACAGGTGTGGATGACAGAAGCAGATCTCTGAGTCATCAGCATAGAGACTGTGACAGGGCAATTTCCTGCCATATTCTGGGGAGACCTTATTGAATTAAGTCTAAGTAGCATTGGGGTCTATTGTATTAAATGAATAGTTTGTGTGTTATTGTGGGCTGGGATTATTTATAACCTCTCAAGGAGGGAGGGGAATGCAAATTCTCCATCTCCGGTGATGTAAAAAGCTAAGCCACAAGGAAAGGACCATTGTCAGCTGATCACCTGTTCCCGGAGTCTCACAATCAAAGGTCCAAGCGGTATAAAAGGAAAAACTAACTGATTCATGGGTGTGCGAGCTCTGAGCTAAGGCTGTTATAAACTTGTAACACAAAAACTGCTTTGTGGTGTTTGAAGGACTGACTCCTGCCAAAGCCCTTGTTAACTGTTGAAGAGGGGGATGATCTCTGGTAAACTTATTAGGTTCTTATATAATTGTTTAACATTCATTGCAATGCTTTCAACTTAAGAATAAATGTGCTTGCTTACAAAGAGCTGTGTGATAACTTCTAACTGCTGAAAATTATACTGTTTATAGCCTTTGAAGAGAAAGCAAAACACACACTGCTTGTTTAGGCACCCTTGCTGGGAATAGCACTGTCATAAACAGATAGTTAAGGGTTAATGTCTCTTTTACCTGTAAAGGGTTAACAAACAGTGAACCTGGAACACCTGACAAGAGGACCAATCAGGAGACAAGATACTTTCAAATCTCGGTGGAGGGAAGCCTTTGTTTGTGTTTTTTGGGTTTTGCTCTGTTCTCTCTGGGTTCCGAGAGGGACCAGACTTGTAAGCAGATATCTCCAAGTTTCTGAAACAGCCTTTTCTGTTCATTTTAGTAAGTACCAGTTAGAAAGGTGGTTTAGTCTTTTTGTTTGTTTTCTTTATTTGCAAATGTGTATTTTTGCTGGAATGATTGTATCTCTGTTTGCTGTAACTTGTATTTGTGCTGGGGGGAGGATTCTCTCTAGTGTCTATAAGTGAAAGACCCTGTAACATTTTCCATCTTGATTTTACAGAGACAATTTTTACTTTTTTCTTTCTTTTATTAAAAGTTTCCCTTTTTAAGAACCTGATTGTTTTTTCATTCTTGTGTGAGACCCAAGGGGAGGGAGTCTGCACTCACCAGGGAATTGGTGGGAGAACGGGGAGAAGCAGGGGGAGGAAAAACCTGATTTCTCTCTGTGTTAGTATCACTGTCTCTCTCTCTCAGGGAGAGTCTGGGAGGGGGAGTGAAGAAGGGGGGGAAGGTGGATTTCCTCTCTGTTTTAAGATTCAAGGAGTTGAATCACAGCGATCTCCTAGTGTAACCCAGAGAAGGGAGGATCTGGGAGGAAGAGAAGAGGGGAATGGTTTATTTCCCTTTGTTTTGAGACCCAAGGGGCTTTGGGTCTTGGGGTCCCCAGGGAAGGGTTTGCGGGCCAGAAAGTGCCCCAAAACACTATATTTTTGGGTGGTGGCAGCTCTACCATTTCTAAGCTAGTAATTAAGCTTGAGGGGGTTCATGCAGGTACCCCATCTTTTGGACGCTAAGGTTCAGAGTGTGGGTTCATACCTCGACAAGCACAGAGTAGGCAGGGAACTGTGCAGCCTGGAAAATCCCTGGCCTGGAGACAGAAATGTGAGTTTCCACCCAAGACAGCGTGAAACCTGGGTTAAAGTTCCTGGTGTAAAAGCCTTCACCCTACCTACAGTACAGATTTGTATATATAGACCCTGGAAGGTTCTAGGCTAGAGAGACAGCAAGACCCAGAATAAGAATGACTCTATAGCCTAGTGATTGGAGCACTTACCCAGGACGGGGGAGATGCAGGATACTGTCCCCCCCAGTCCAATGACTCTGGTTATTTATCCACAGTGTAACATCTTCAACAAGAGAGACTCGGGTCACATCTATACTACAATCTTAAGTTGACCTATGTTTGGCCGACTCACAGTCACCGCAGGCTGATAGCCACACTACATCTTTCTGTGGGAAGTGCACAATTTCACCAGGAGCACTTCCACTGACTGAAGAGGGGCAGCGTGTGGGGCTGAGAACCAAGGCCCTCCGCTCTGCGCAGCTCACTACCGGGAGCCCAGCTATGCCTGGGGCTTCTCACCCTCTGTCCCCAGGGCTTCTTGCCTCTGGCGGGGAGATCCAAGCCTAGAGTCCAATCGACTGCCATGCTCCTGGTGGGGAGTGGGGAACTGGAACCCCAGGGGCAACAGGACTCTCAGCAGAGAGGAGGGACATACTTAGATCAAAGCAAGCTGCTCACATCCCAGGTGAGTACCCTAATCACTCGGCTAAAAGTTGTGAGGGAGGTTGTTTTCCTCCTCCTCCCCTCCAGCTGTTTTGTATGACCTCACCTCAAGGGCCCAATCCAGTAGATGTGCAGTCGGGTCCTGCACATTCCTGAGGTGGCCTCTCTTTCCTGGTTTGTGAATCGCTCTGGGGCTCAGGTGGGAGACAGGCGCCCAGACACCTTGAGGGAGGCAACGATGTGCAAGTTCAGTGGAGAAACATAGGTGCCGAGGGAACTTTTATTGCAAAAATGTAGGCAATGAGTTCAGGCACCTACAGGGTGGAGCAGGAGTTTTGGGCATCGCACTGGTGCTGAGACAGAGACTTAGGCATCTAACTTCTTTTGTGCATCCAGGCGTAAGTGAGTTGGCCAAGCTCACACAGGACATGTGTAGCAGAACCAGCAACTAAACCCCAATCTCCCGAGTCCCAGTCCAGTGCCTTAACCACAAAACTATCCTTCCTTCCAGTCACATAAACAACATCTAATGTCTACACTTGTCTTCTTACTCAGTGCTAACGATAAACAGATATATGTTGCCCGAGCCACATTCTGTTAGTGACCAAGATATGGGTGGTCATGCCTAGTGGTTACAGTACGCCTCCACAGCCAGGAATCAGTGCCCATCATCAGAACCGGAGTCAGAGGCCAGGTATGAGAGCCAACAGTCAGAGGTCAGGAATTGGAGGTGAGAGTCAGAACTGAGTTATCTGGAGCGAGGCAAAGGAGGAGCTCTCTCAGCCATGGGCAAATGCTTGGAACAGCCACTGAACTGCTGCTACTGCTGGGCTTAAGAACAGATCCATTGATGCTTCCAGCCAATCAGGTGGTGTAGACAATTAGGCAGCCTACTACAGGCCAGCTGTGCTTGTTAGGTTGTCCAGAGATTGGCTCTGCTGTAGGCCTTGATTCCCGACACATCTGAAGCTGTTTTTAGAAACTCTACTGGGAGGACTAGATGACTTTTTTAATAGAGGGGACTGGTAACAGACCCTTTCAAAACTAGTCCATGTTACCAGTGACCAAGCATTGCTTTATAAATTATGGCCAATGTCTATATGACTACAGCAAACACCGAAAATGTCACAGTATTACTAGTCTTGTGTTTTTGACCAGCACTATGGATTGGAGTCAGTGTCATTATGATCTAATACAGTGGTCCCCAACGCGGTGCCCGTGGGCGCCATGGCGCCAGCAGGGGCATCTTAATGTGCCCACGTCCTGGCACCCGGGAGAGCACCTGCTGAAATGCCACCGAATTTCAGTGGCATTTTGGTGGGGACGCCTCTCGATGATGATGCTTGTCGCCAACAAGCGATGTCATCGAGAGGCGTCGCCTCTGAATTTTGGCGGCATTTCAGTGGGTGCTCCACTGCCGCAGTGGTCCTTCATCTGGCGCCCGCCAGACGAAAAGGTTGGGGACCACTGATCTAACAGCTAATGAACAGCATATGTGATGGGTTTTTAGATCACAAACTCTCACGGCAGAAGCTGCACCTTCCTATGTTTGCATAGCCACTAGCACATTGTTGCCATTACTGCAACATAAACAACAACAATACACCAAGAATGGCATCCTAATAGAAGTGCCAGGCCCATGAATGGGCCATGCAGACTAAGCTGCTATCTTATGACTAGATGTGATCCTTCAGCCCTGGTTTGAGGCTTGACGTGAGGACAGAGTGGGGAAGTCTATGATTTTCTGCTTGCATTTTGGATAAACAGAAGACTTCAGTCTCTAGTGGAGGGATCAGTTGGCAATGGATATGGGCCCTGATCTACCCTTTCACAATGACAGGTTCTTCCCTGTCAGAGGTCAGACATGTCAGCAAGACATTAAAATATTCCTCAGCATATCTGTATCAGTACCTCCCTGTATTCCCTCAAGTGCATTGGAATCAAGAAAGTTATTTAAGGTACAGGGAAATGGTATCAACACTCAGCACACTCATATTTACGTATAGAATAGTTGGCAAGTTACCAGCAATATTCATAAATATAATTTAATATAAATATATTATTTTATATTCGGTTTCTACAAGTCCTCCTATGTCAGCATCTATGATCTATTACTCAGTTTGGAAGGTTGTTTTTTTTTAAATTGGTTTCAGAGTAATAATAATAGTAATAAATCATATGAAACCAACAAACCAACCTCTGTCATGCAGCTTATCCTTATGCCAGGCTGGCTTAGTTCCTTAAAGGCAGAGAATGAAGCAATAAGCAATATACAGGTTAGTGTGGGACAATTTTCCCATTGGGACACATTCAGAGTTGTTTTTTTTCTGGAGACTAGTTGATCTGATACAACTTTTAGATAATGTTTTCACCTCTTAGCTCAGAGAGCCAAGAAGCAATTGCAAGACTCTCTGACTTCTTCTGATCTGAATGTAGGATATGATTTAAAGCCCAATGAAATTTACCTCAATAGGCTTTCGCCTCCTAGTCCTTAATTCAGCAATGGAGAGAGAGAGAGCGCGAGCACGCAATCCAAATGTTTCCTGATTTTAAAGGCTTTTTCTACTTAGTGGACAGCTTTTTGGTTGAACGTAAAGAGAGATAATAGTTAAGTAGGAAATGATTTTCCTGTCCCATGAACATTTTTCAGATTTCAAAAAAAAAATTCTCATTCTGGATCTGGGACAAAAACATGAAAATCCTATTATTGCATTAAATAACGAAAATTTTCATGAAGCAAATTTCTGAAAACAAAGCAGCTTAGGTCAATCAAAATGTTTCATTTAGGTAATTTCAAAATGTTTTTGTCTGAATTGTGACCATTTTAAAAATAATTTGCTTAAATTTCAAAATGAAAAATTGTTTCACAAACAGAACATTTCTTTTGAAAATGCTGAAATCCTTTTTCAAAACCTTTTTCGGGTTTTTTTTAGTTGAGAAATTTATCAAGCCAATCTTTTCCTGCAAAAAGATTCAGTTTCAACAACTGAATGAAAAATTTTGCCACAAAATTCCCAACCAGGTCTAGTTATAGCTCTGTTGTCTCTGATCCAACCAATTTAGTATCCTACCAAGATAAAGCTGTGTTAAAGACTATTCCATATCATTAGACTAAGACAATTTCACACATTTCCATCTTTCAAGAGGTATCTACTCTCCTCCGATCTTGTGCCTCGACCCTAATACTGAGAAAGGGGAAGGAAAAAAAACAAAACACAAGAGCGACACAAAGGGCGTATGAGGGATTTACCCTACATGACTTCAGCAACTACAAAGTTGGATCAAAAATAACAGAGAGGGCGTAATGGCCTTTAAAGGAACCATTTTCCAGTAGAGAAGATGGCATTTGGGAGGTTTATGTAGTTAAAGTCTCCTTCAAGACAGAGTGCACTTCATGAGAGTATCAGCAGCCTAGAGGATTAAGAGAATGGAAGTATCTCCCCTATTCATGGTCATCATCTGGGCTTCCATGATTGAGAACAGCTTCATCCACAAAGGGGGTATTATAGACGGCAATATCTAGGTAGTCCCAACAGACTATTAGAATTGCTTACTGCTCTTGAAATCTTAATTGTCTGGACTAGTATCAGAGGATGTAGGAGAAGGATCCTTTGTACTTGGTCCAAATCTCACTGAAGTCAGTGACTCCCAGTGATAGCAATGAGTCCTGGATCAGGCCATTTGTTTTTCCAATTCTCCTGCGTTCCCTGCTATCCTATGCAATTTATCTTGCATCTGGCTTTTGGCCAGTTTTAATTTCAAGCTGAGATATCTTGTTAATATAATGCCATTGCTAGGTGAACCAAGGGATGAATGACAGCCAGCAAGCCTCTAATCTTGCCTACATAATTCTGATTTACTCTTGTCTCTATCTACTCAGAAAGTATAGGGAAAGTATGAGAAACCATAGGGTATTTTTGTTTTAAAGAAATTTTTTTTTTACATCTTTTTGAAATCTTCCTACTCTGAGTATCACATTTTTGCGTACGCCATTTGAAAATGAGAGTAAACATATCTGAGGCATGCACTCATTTACTGAAAGTACTTTAGAATGCATTATTTAATTCTGAAAAAAGATGTTGCTGCAATCTGAGTAATATATTAACAACAGAGTGTATGAAGCCTAAAAGGAAATTAGTCAGCAAAACTTGGTAATAAAAAGAAAAGTCACTACTGATAATCAACAAGGGTATTAAGGAATAATTTGTAATGCTAAGATTACACAGTAATTCTGGTGCTGCTAATTATACTAATGTATTGTATTGTATTTTGGGCCAGTGAACTGAATCAGCATGATTTGGGAATCAAGGAAATCTGAAAAAAAAATTATTCCCTCTCAGAGATTCAGAATGATTTAGAAGGTGTGGATCAAGGATATAGCCACTGCTGGTATTTATGGACTACATCAGATGGATGGATAACAGACCACTGCAAGGAATGAGAAAAACCCATGAAAATAAGCACAATTTCACATAGGTTGTCTTAGCTGTTGTAATGAGAAATGTTTCTAAAGAGAAAACGTTTGCAAAAAGCAGATGAGATTTTGATGCATGTGGTTTGATCATCATGACAACTTTCTGATCTCATAAAGGAACAGAAACATATACAGGAAACCTGGTGGTGGTGAATAAGGTTGTGTAGCACACTTAACCAAGCAGAATGAGCCATCTGTTTTGATGGGAAAGCAAAATATCATTCATTTTTTCCACCATCATCCTAGTAAGGCTAGGAGAGCAGAATTGCTCCTTGCGTGGCCAATCTTCATGAGAGCTTCACAAAGTTCATTTAAATGCAACCCAGCAATGACTGAAAGAAAATTGATTTCTATCTAAAAGGTGTTGGAATGTCTCCGTGGAATGAATCAGTGTTCTTAATCTTGTCACCAAAGAGTAAAAGACGGTTACTCACCTTTGTAACTGTTGTTCTTCGAGATGTGTTGCTCATATCCATTCCAGGTAGGTGTACGCGCCGCGCGTGCATGTCTGCCGGAAACTTTTTTACCCTAGCAACTCCAGTGGGCTGGCAGGTCGCCCCCTAGAGTGGCGCCACTATGGCACTTGATATATACCCATGCCGGCCCGCCCGCTCCTCAGTTCCTTCTTGCCGGCTACTCCGACAGTGGGGAAGGAGGGCGGGTGTGGAATGGACATGAGCAACACATCTCGAAGAACAACAGTTACAAAGGTGAGTAACCGTCTTTTCTTCTTCGAGTGATTGCTCATATCCATTCCAGGTAGGTGATTCCCAAGCCTTACCTAGGCGGTGGGTTTGGAGTGAGAGGTCACGGCCTGGAGTACTGCAGAGCCAAAGGCCGCATCATCTCTGGACTGCTGTACCAGGGCGTAATGGGAAGCGAATGTATGGATCGATGACCAGGTCGCCGCCCTACAAATCTCTTGTATTGGCACGCGGACGAGGAAAGCCAGCGATGATGCCTGCGCTCTGGTGGAGTGAGCAGTCACACGGCCCGTCGGAACTTGGGCCAGGTCGTAGCAGGTCCTGATACAGGACGTAACCCATGAAGATAACCTCTGGGAGGAAATCGGTAGCTCCTTGACCAGTCCGCAACTGCCACAAATAACTGAGGGGACTTGCGGAAGGGTTTGGTTCTATCCACATAAAATGCTAGAGCCCGTCGGACATCCAGCGAATGTAGCTGCTGCTCCCTGCGGGACGAATGGGGCTTGGGGAAGAAGACTGGGAGGAAAATCTCTTGGTTGACATGGAAAGCTGAGACCACCTTGGGAAGAAAGGCAGGGTGAGGCCTCAGCTGTACCTTGTCTCTGTGGAAGACGGTATACGGTGGGTCCACCGTGAGGGCCCTCAGCTCTGACACTCGTCTAGCTGAGGTAATGGCCACCAGGAAGGCGGTCTTCCACGAGAGGTAGAGCAGGGAGCAGGAAGCTAATGGCTCGAATGGAGGACCCATGAGTCGAGTTAGGACCAGGTTGAGGTCCCATGAAGGGGCCGGAGGGCGAATTTGCGGATAAAGCCGCTCCAGCCCCTTCAGGAATCTCGCCACCATAGGGTGAGAGAAGACGGAACATCCGTCTACTCCGGGATGAAACGCGGAGATGGCGGCTAGGTGGACTCGGAGGGATGACAATGCCAGACCCTGGGCCTTAAGGGACCAGATATAGTCCAAGAGAGTGGTGACGGAAGTCTCCATAGGGCGAAAAGCTTTCTCTGAACACCAGCAGCAGAAACGCTTCCACTTAGCTGTGTAAGTCGCTCTGGTGGAAGGCTTTCTGCTGCCCAAGAGAACCTCGCGAACCGGGGTGGAACATCGCAACTCGGCGTCTGTCAACCACGCAGGAGCCATGCTGTAAGGTGCAGAGACTGAAGGTCTGGGTGACAGAGCCTGCCGTGGTCCTGAGTGATCAGGTCCCGATGCAGGGGCAGGGTAACTGGGTTGGTCACCAAGAGGTCCAGCAGCATGGGGTACCAGTGCTGCCTGGCCCATGCTGGAGCTATGAGAATCACCCGGGCTCTGTCCCTGCGGACCTTGATGAGAACTCTGTGAATCAGCGGAATGGGCGGTAAAGCATAACACAGGTGGGCTGTCCATGGGATCAGGAATGCATCCGCTAGAGACCCCGGCTCCCGACCCTGGAAGGAGCAGAATGTTCGACACTTCCTGTTCACCCTGGACGCGAAGAGGTCCATCCGGGGACGACCCCACCTCCGGAAGAGTGAGAGGGCGACGTCCGGACAGAGGGACCACTCGTGTGAACGGAAGGATCTGCTCAGCCGATCCGCTAGGGTGTTCCGTGCTCCCGGGAGATAGGAGGCGGAAAGGTGAATAGAATGGGCTATGCAAAACTCCCAGAGACGTATTGCCTCGAGACAGAGGGGAGAGGACCTGGTGCCGCCCTGCTTGTTGATGTAAAACATAGTCGTCGTGTTGTCGGTGAACACCGCGACACAACGACCTTAAAGGAGGTGGACGAATGCTTGACAAGCAAGGCGGACCGCTCTCAGCTCTCGCACATTGATGTGGAGGTTGATCTCCTCTGGAGTCCATAAGCCCTGAGTTCTCTGGGTGCCGCAGTGAGCCCCCCAGCCCAGATCGGAGGCGTCCGAGGTCAGGGATGCCGAAGGTTGGGGCGGATGGAACGGGAGCCCCGCACAGACGACGGATTGGTCCAGCCACCAGCGAAGAGAGTCTAGTACCCTCTGAGGGACGGTGACGACTGTGTCCAACGACTGTCTGGCCGGCCGATACTGTGCAAGGAGCCAGGATTGAAGAGGCCTCATGCGGAGTCGGGCATGTGCCGTTACAAACGTGCAGGCTGCCATGTGGCCTAGGAGGGCCAGACATGTCCGTATTGAGGTCAGCGGGGCCGCTCGCAACCATAGAATGATGCCCGACAACGACTGGAACCTGGGCAGGGGCAACAAGGCCCTGGCTAGGGCAGAGTCTAGAACGGCCCCGATAAACTCTATCCGCTGCGTGGGGAGTAGAGTAGACTTGTCCATGTTGATTACAAGGCCCAAGGCCGCAAAGAGGGTGCTGATCCTGTCTACATGGTCGCGGACCTGCAAGTCCGACGTGCCTCAGATCAGCCAGTCGTCCAAGTAGGGGAAGACGTGAATGCGGCAACGTCGAAGGTGTGCGACAACGACTGCCATGCATTTTGTAAATACTCTTGGGGCCGTGGAGAGGCCAAACGGAAGTACCGCAAATTGGAAATGTCGGCGGTCGGCTACAAAGCGGAGGAAATGCCTGTGTTGGGGGGCAATAGAGATGTGAAAGTAGGTGTCCTGCATATCGAGGGCAGCATACCAATCTCCGGGATCCAGAGATGGGATAATGGTTCCAAGGGATACCATGCGGAACTTCAACTTCACGATATACTTGTTGAGTTCCCGCAGGTCGAGGATGGGCCTGAGGCCGCCCTTGGATTTGGGGATTAGAAAAAGACGGTTACTCACCTTTGTAACTGTTGTTCTTCGAGATGTGTTGCTCATATCCATTCCAGTTAGGTGTACGCGCCGCGCGTGCACATTCGTCGGAAAACTTTTACCCTAGCAACTCAGTGGGCCAGCAGGTCGCCCCCTAGAGTGGCGCCATCATGGCGGTTGATATATACCCCTGCCGGCCCACCCGCTCCTCAGTTCCTTCTTGCCGGCTACTCCGACAGTGGGGAAGGAGGGCGGGTGTGGAATGGATATGAGCAACACATCTCGAAGAACAACAGTTACAAAGGTGAGTAACCGTCTTTTCTTCTTCGAGTGATTGCTCATATCCATTCCAGTTAGGTGAATCCCAAGCCTTACATAGGCGGTGGGGTCGGAGTGAAATGTGGCAGAATGAAAACTGCCGAGCCAGAGGCTACAGCCTCTCTTGACTGTCGAACCAGGGCATACTGCGAAGCAAAGGTATGGACCGAGGACCAATGGAGCTGCGCGACAGAGCTCGTGGGTAGGAACACGAGCCAGCAAGGTGGCAGATGAAGCCTGAGCCCTGGTAGAGTGTACGATGATGTGGCTTGGGGAAATATGAGCCAAATCATAATAAGTGCAGATGTACGCCATCACCCAAGATGAAATCCTCTAAGAGGAAAAAACAAGCAAGCCCTCCCTTTGGCCCGCTACCGTGACAGAGCTGGGCCACCTTACGAAATGGTTCTGTCAGCGCAATATAAATGCGAGCACTCCACAGATGTTCAAGGAGTGCAATGGTTGTGCCCATTGCGTTGAGCTGTGGGTAACATGAAAGGCCGAAACCACCTTAGGGAGGAAAGCCGGGTGCGGTCATAACTGCACCTTGCCTCTGTGAAACCTAGTGTACGGCGGAACCACCGTAAGAGCTCTGAGCTTGGAGACCCGTCTGACCGATGTAACAGCTACGAGGAAAGATGTCGTCCAAGACAAGTATAGCAGAGGGCCAGTCGTGGACGGCTCGACTGGGGGAGACATAAGTCTGGTTAAAACTAGGTTGAGGTCCCAGGTCGGGGCTGGGCAGCGCACCCGAGGGTGCAAGCGCTCCAAGCCCTTGAGGGACCTTGAACCCATAGAGTGTGAGAACACGGAACGTCCACCTTAGCCTGGCTGAAGGTAGAGATGGCTGCTGAGTGTATCCTCAGCGATGATACCGCCAGGTCCTGCCGCTGAAGGGCAGAGGCAGGCCAAATAGAGGGGATCGAGACCTCAGCAGGAGCAAGATCGAGCTTATTGCAGCTGTAGAAGAACGCTTCCACCTGGCCCGGTACGTTGACCAGGTGGAAGGCTTCCTGTCACCCCGGCTCAGTTACGCAGCAGCCACACCGTGAGGCGAAGAGGCTGCAGGTCCGAGTGACGAAGCCTGTCGCTGCCCTGAGAGATGAGGTCTGGATGGGGTGGCAGGGTAACTGGGTCTGTTATTGACAGGCCGAGCAACGTGGTATATCAGTGCTGCCTGGACCACTCTGGAGTGATCATGAAGATGCGCGCTCTGCCCTTGCGGAGTTTGAGCAGGACCTTATGAACCAGTGGGAACAGTGGGAAGGCATAACGAAGTTGGCCTTTCCCTGGCACCAGGAATGCGTCCAAGATCGATCCCGAGGAGAGACCTTGGAAGGAGCAGAACATCTGGCATTTTTTGCTCTCGCGGTGAGCGAACAGGTCTATGTGAGGAAACATCTCCACTTCTGGAAAGCAGAGTGATCAGTCGTAAGACAGGAAAGACCTGCTGAGTCAAAGCGCCACGACGTTCCGAACGCCTGGGAGAAAGGACGTCACCAGCTCCATTGAGTGGGCCATGCAAAAGACCCGGAAATGGATGGCCTCCTGACAAAAAGGGGGGGGGGACCATGTCCCTCCCTGGATATTCATGAAGCACATGGCCGTTGTGTTGGCTGTAAACACCGAGATACAACGGCCTCGCAGCTGCCGCTGGAACCCCTGGCACACCCAGGTGGACTACTCTCATTTTTGGGGCATTGATGTGGAATGCCAGCCCCCGAGAAGACCAAAGGCCTTAAGCTGAGAGGTGACTACCATGACCATAGGCTCCCTGTCCGGGTGGTACGCCGAGGTGAGCCGGACTTGGAGAGGACGGAGGCGGAGCTTGGCGTGTTTGGTTACAAACTTGCGGGCAACCATGGACTCAGGAGACTGAGACAAGTACGAGCCGAGGTCGTTGGGAAAGCCTGTAGAGCTCAGATGATTGTTGCCATCGCCTAAAACCGCAGTTGTGATAAGCAGGCTCCGGCTAGGTACGAGACTAGGATAGCCCCAAGGAAGTCCAACCTCTGCGTGGGAACCAGAGTGGATTGCTCTATAGTAATCATCAGGCCTTGACCTGTGAATAAGACCGTGACGATGCCCACGCGCTGAGTGGTTTGTGTCTCAGAGTCTCCTCGGATAAGCGAATCATCCAGATACGGAAAAACGCATATCCGCCATCAGCGAAGGTAGGCGGCGACTATGGCCGTAAACCAGAAGTACTGACAGTTGGCTAGAAAGCGGAGATATCTCCTGTGCGGAGGGAAGATGGCGTTGCGAAAGTACGCGTCCTTCATATCCAGGGCGGCGTAGTAGCCCCCAGGAGGCAAGGATGGAATAATGGTTCCCAGGGATACCGTGGAACAAATTAGAGGGGGTACTTATGCTCCACCGTGCGCAGGACCCAGCGACCTGAAATTAACTGGGGCCACGCCAGGAGAAAGCGGGATTGGGATCCCGGGCTGTGACTGGTACACCGCCCTCAGGCGCACCTTGGAAGGTTCGTCTTTGGTCCCAGTGGTAATTGCGAGGGACCTTGACCTTGGCTCTTTAGGGGTCCTGACGTTCGTCTGCGACCACCTTGGCCTCGCCGTTTGCCAAAGACCCGTCTCTGGCTAGGCATAGAGTATGGCGGCTGGGGACAGAAAGGCCTGCGCTTGGTCGCTAGCATATGCATGCTGAGAGAGCGCATTAGGACCCTATTACCCATCAGGCTTCGCAGCCTGGGGCTGTCCTTGCCGCGAAGAGGCCTGTACCAACAAAGGGTAAATCCTGAATGGCATACTGCAGCTCTGGCCGGAGGTTTGAAACCTGAAGCCATGAGATTCACCTCATGGCGACACCAAAGGCCAGAGTCCTGGCTGCAGAGTCTGCTGCATCCAACGAGGCCTGGAGGGACGCTCTGGGTACCTTTTTCCCCCCCGTCCTCCAAGACGGCAGCGAACTCTTGGCGGGAGTTTTGAGGGAAAACTCCATAAACTAAACTACCTTCACCCAGGTGCTACAATTATCGCAGCTAAGCAAGGCTTGTTGCTTTGCTACCCAGAGCTGCAGGGCCTCTGCAGAGTACACCTGGCGGCCAAGCAGGTTCATTCGCCAAGCCTCCTTCGGTTTTGGGGCTGGCGCCCGCTGGCCATCATATCAGAATCGTGGTCCTGAGCATAAGATCTGCGCATGTGAGATGACACGGATGCGTGTCCGGATGACCATGGAGGTACTAAAAGGCGGCACAGGCAGAGTCTCTGACTCTATCGGACCTTGCCCAACTCGGCACCGGGGACCGGCATCGGGAGGCGCACCGGTACCTGGAACGAGATCCAGACCCGCAACCAGAACGGTGCCGGGAGGTCGACCGAGATCTCGAGGCTCGGGGAGAGGCTACAGGAGTCAAGGTACCTGTCGCGGTGCCGGGAGTCGGAACGGCGCCGATAGCAGCTCGGCGAACGGGATACCGACCGGTGCAGCGAGTGCGACCAGTACCGATGAGGAAAAACAGCACCGGGACTGTAAGTGGTGTCAGACGTGCCGACAGGACCTGGAGTGTCTGCGGGACCGTGATCATGAACGGTGCCACTCTGCTGTGCTGACAGAGGACGGTCACATGAAGAGACTGTATTACCCACACCGGCGGTGCCGGGGTCAGGCAGCATCGACTCTGTCATAGCAATGAGATCCCTCGCCGCTGGTAATGTCTCCGGCGTGGAGGGAACAGCAGGCTCAACCACAGTGCATACTGGGGAGCTGTCAGGCACCGGATTCGACGGCCCTCGTGGGACCGGGATCGACGGTACCGAGGTCATCAGAGCTTCGGTAGGTGTCGGTGCCGGGCGATCCGAGTTAGATGAGCTGTCTGGCTACGGTGCCGTCGGCACTGAAGCAGCAGGAGCAATAAGCTCAACCACGGCGCGTGCCGGGGAGCCGTCAGGCACCGGATTTGACGGCCCTTGTGGGGCTGGAATCTACGGTGCCGACGTTGTCGGTGCCTCCGAGGTGTCGGTGCCGGGCGATCCGACTAGACGAGCCCTCTGGCTGCGGTGCCGTTGGCACGGAAGCAGCAGGAGCAGTAGCTCAACCACGGCGCGTGCCGGGGAGCCGTCCGGCACCGGATTCTACGGCCCTCGTGGGACCGGGATCGACGGTGCCGACGTTGTCGGTGCCGCAGCAGGTGTCGGTGCCGGGCGATCCGACTAGACGAGCCCTCTGGCTGCGGTGCCGTTGGCACGGAAGCAGCAGGAGCAGTAGCTCAACCACGGCGCGTGCCGGGGAGCCGTCCGGCACCGGATTCTACGGCCCTTGTGGGACCGGGATCGACGGTGTCGACGTCATCGGTGCCGCAGCAGGTGTCAGTGCCGGGCGATCCGACTTAGACGAGTTCTCTGGCTGCGGTGCTGTTGGCACGGAAGCAGCAGGAGCAGTAGCTCAACCACGGCGCGTGCTGGGGAGCCGTCAGGCACCGGATTCTACGGCCCTCGTGGGACCGGGATCGACGGTGCCGATGTCGTCGGTGCCGCAGCAGGTGTCGGTGCCGGGCGATCCGACTAGACGAGCCCTCTGGCTGCGGTGCCGTTGGCACGGAAGCAGCAGGAGCAGTAGCTCAACCACGGCGTGTGCCGGGGAGCCGTCAGGCACCGGATTCTACGGCCCTTGTGGGACCGGGATCGACGGTGCCGACGTCGTCGGTGCCGCAGCAGGTGTCGATGCCGAGCGATGCGACTTAGACGAGCTCTCTGGCTGCGGTGCCGCTGGCACGGAAGCAGCAGGAGCAGTAGCTCAACCACAGCGCGTGCCGGGGAGCCGACAGGCACCGGATTCTACGGCCCTTGTGGGACCGGGATCGACGGTGCCGACGTCGTCGGTGCCTCAGTAAGTGTCGGTGCCGGGCGATCCGACTTAGACGAGCTCTCTGGCTGTGGTGCAGTTGGCACGGAAGCAGCAGGAGCAGTAAGCTCTACCACGGCGCGTGCCGGGGAGCTGTCAGGCACCGGATTCAATGGCCCTGGGGGACTGGAATCGACGGTACCGATGTCGTCGGTGCCTCTGCGGGTGCCGGTGCCGGGCGATCTGACTTAGACGATCTCTCTGGCTGCGATGCAGGTGGCACGGAAGCAGCAGAAGCAGGGGGCTCAACCACGGCGGGTGCCAGGGAGCCGTCAGGCACCAGCAGGAATCGTAGGCTTTCTCGACCTCGGAGGAAGGGAGCGGTGCCGAGTCGACTTTGGTGCCGGCGACGGCTGGTGCCGAAAGGCCGTGGCAGTACCGGCGAGGTCCGGTGCCGAGGAGGCACTTCTACCAGCCGCTTGATCATCGCTCGGCGCCCAAGGTGGAGGGGTAAGTGAAAGTCCCGCTCCTTTTTGTTCTCGGCTTAAAAGCCTTGCAAATGGGGCACTTAGCTGTCAAGCGTGATTCCCTGAGGCACTTCACACAGGAGCCGTGTGGATATCCCTTCGGCATCGGCTTCTGGCAGGCCGAGCCCATTTTAAACCCGGTGAGCCGTGCATGGGCTCCGGCACCAGGTTCATGGAAGGGGCTACTTCCTGAACCCCGCTAACAATTACTAAACTAACTATGTTAGCAAGGAAAAAACGTATAAGTATACAAATATATATATAAAAGGATTATAACTGCATAACTATATACGAGAACTACGAGTAGCTAGGGAAGTGGAGGTCAGCTAAGCCGCACTCCACTGTTCCAACGACCGACACGGGCGGTAAGAAGGAACTGAGGAGCGGGTGGGCCGGCAGGGGTATATATCAACCGCCATGATGGCGCCACTCTAGGGGGCGACCTGCCGGCCCACTGAGTTGCTAGGGTAAAAGTTTTCCGACGAATGTGCACGCGCGGCGCGTACACCTAACTGGAATGGATATGAGCAATCACTCGAAGAAGAAGTAGCGGGAATAAAACCCCTTGCCCTTCTCGTTGTCTGGCACCGCCTCTATGGCTCCCTTGGCAAGGAGCGCGTGCACTTCCTGACGGAGGAATTGCTCGTGAGAGGGGTCCCTGAAGAGGGACGGGGATGGTGGATGGGAGGGAGGGGGCGAAGAAAGCTGCAGGCGATAACCGGCCTGCACCGTACGCAAGACCCAACGGTCCGACGTTATACAGGTCCACGCCGGGAGGAAAAAGGAAAGGCGGTTGGAAAACTGCGGGGAGGGATCCGGAGGGGAAACTGGTACTGCGCCCTCGGGCGCACCTTCAAAATGAAGGCTTAGGCCCTGGAGGGGCCTTGGTGGAGCCTTGGTTCTGCCCCGTTTGTCCACCAGACTGTCTGCGGAGGTTGTTCCTGCCACGGCGCCTCGAAGGGTCCTGTCGCAGGCGGAACGGAGGATATGGCCGCCGTTGCTGCTGCTGATTTTGCTGCCTGAATGGCCTGCGTTGCGTCGCCGGCGTATGCATGCCCAGCGACCTTATGATGACTCTATTATCCTTCAGATTTTTGAGTCTAGGGTCTGTTTTATCTGAGAACAGCCCCTGGCCTTCGAAGGGGAGGTTCTGGATCGTGTGCTGGAGCTCCGACGGAAGGCCAGAGACCTGCAGCCAAGAGATCCGGCGCATCGTGAGCCCCGAAGCTAGGGTCCGAGCAGCCGAGTTGGCAGCATCAAGGGAGGCCTGTAGCGATGCTCTAGCTACTTTCTTGCCCTCGACCAGGATGGTGGAAAATTCCTGGCGTGCCTCCTGGGGCAAGAGCTCCGTAAACTTCTCAGCCGCTACCCAGGTATTGAAGGAGTATCGGCTGAGGAGGGCCTGCTGGTTGGATACCCGGAGCTGCAGCGCCCCAGCTGAATAGACTTTTCTGCCCAGGAGGTCCATCCGCCTCGCCTCCTTTGACTTGGGCGCTGGGGCCTCTGGCCCGTGGCGCTCCCTATCGTTCACTGACTGGACCACCAACGAGCAGGGGGTCGGGTGAACGTACAAGTATTCGTATCCCTTAGAGGGGGCCATGTACTTACGCTCCACCCCTCGAGCGGTCGGAGGGATGGAGGCCGGTGACTGCCAGATGTTAGTGGCATTAGTCTGGATGGTTTTAATGAAAGGTAGGGCCACTCTGGTGGGTGCATCTGCTGAAAGGATGCTCACCACCGGGTCCTCAACTTCCAACACCTCCTCCGCCTGTAAGTTTAGGTTCTGTGCCACTCGGCGGAGGAGGTCTTGGTGCGCCCTCAAATCCAGTGGAGGGGGACTGGAGGACGAGGTACCCGCCACTGCCTCATCCGGAGACGAGGACGAGGACACCCCCGGCACCAAAGCGTCCACGGGGGGATCTGTGAGGGGCTGCTCCTCTACTTCCAGAGGGAGCTCTGGGTCCCGGTGAGTCCCCTCTGTTTCCGGGGAGGGAGGAGGTCGAGACACTGTCGCCTCCGGAGGTCTGCGCTCCGCTACAGGGCGGGGGGTAACCTGTTGCGGACCTTGGGTCTGGGAGTATGCCCATGGGGTCCAGAACCCCCACTGTGGAGGCCCCCGTTCTTGTGATGGATCTTGGAACAGGGCCTCGTGTCTGCCCTGTGCCAGGGCATAGGCACTATCCGCGTGGGACGAGACTGACGGCTCCCTAGAAGGCCAGGGAGGAGCTGAGCTTGGATAGTATACAGCTCTATGCGCCGTGACTGACGTTCCCCTCGGTGCCGAGGCTCGGTGCCGTGACTGACCTCGGTACCGGGATCGGGACCGAGAACGGCGTGATGCTCTGTGCCTCGAGCCCGACCGGGATCGGAAGCGATGTCGGTGCCAGGAGCGGGACCGTGATCTTCGTAGAGTACGGTGCCGGGACGGCAGCGGAGACCGGGACCTACCACCAGCGCGGTGCCAGGAGGTCGACCGGGTTCGGGACCTGCCACCGGTTTGGTGCCGGGAGGTCGACCGTGGAGCCGAACGCCGAGGCGATCGGCTCCTGGAATCTCGGTGCCAGTGGTGAGATGAGCCCAACCGGGACCGTGCGGATGGTGATCGGTGCCGCGAGTACGACCGGTACTGTCTGGGCGACCGGTGCCGGGACTCCGAGCGGCGCACCGAGCGAGAGCGTTCACGTCTCTGGGGTGATCGGTGCCGGGACTCGGGAGACGGCGCTCGGAGCATCGGCTTGCCCCTGGAAGTTAAGCATCCCAGGGGTGCCGGCTGAGGCTGAGCTGGCTCCGTCAGCGCGATTAAGTCCCGAGCCGAAGCGAAAGTTTCCGGCGTCGATGGGACCCTGAGCTCAACCACCGATCTCATGGGGGAGCTAGGTGGGGCTGGACTCGACGGGCCTTCCGGGCCCGGAGTCGACAGCGGTCCTGCAGGCGGTGCCGCGGCTAAGGCAGGAGCCGGGCGGTCCCCTTGGGCCTGCCTTGATGGTGTCGCAGACGCCGAGGGACGTAGATCTGCTCCCGGTGCCAGAGATGGTCGGTGCCGAGGAGTCTTGCCAGTGCCGGCGCGGTCCGGTGCCGGTGTAGAGCCGGCCGACTGCACCGCCGGTGCCGGAGACAGAGCCGCTTCCATCAGGAGAGCGCGGAGTCTTTGGTCTCTCTCCTTTTTAGTGCGAGGCTTAAAGGCCTTGCAAATGCGGCACTTGTCGCTAATATGCGATTCCCCTAGGCATTTGAGGCACGCGTCGTGGGGATCGCTCTTGGGCATCGGCTTCTTGCACGCCGAGCACTGCTTGAAACCCGGCGAGCCAGGCATGGGCCCGGCCGGGTGCCGGGGAGGGCAACGGCCCACCCGCCGGACTATCTACACTTAACTATTAACTATTAACAACACTTAACTAAGAACTATCTACAAGTTAAACGACGATCAGGAGAGCTAGGGACGTGGAGGTCAGCAAGCCGCACTCCACAGTTCCAGCAACCGACATGGCAGTAAGAAGGAACTGAGGAGCGGGTGGGCTGGCAGGGGTATATATCAAGTGCCATAGTGGCGCCACTCTAGGGGGCGACCTGCCGGCCCACTGGAGTTGCTAGGGTAAAAAAGTTTCCGGCAGATGTGGACGCACGCCGCGTACACCTACCTGGAATGGATATGAGCAATCACTTGAAGAAGAACTGTCCATATCACTGTAGCCACCATCACCACATTTGGCACTAATCAGCAATTTCACTAGTGGAGCCAAAAGCTAAATGGATGTTGAGATTCAACTAAGCTTCCTGAACGAACTGGTACTTTAAAGGGGTGGTGTAAGAGGAATGCTGCACTACACTGATCATACTGTATCCATTCAATGGTTACATTTAGGACTTTGAGCTCCAGTGGTGTTATTCTGGCCCCTTTGGTGAACAAAAAATTCACATGCAGTTTTTTAAAGAGGAAAAAAAAAATGACACTGGTTTCATGCATGGGTTTCTCAATTTTTCAAGTGCCACCTGCAACAAAGCACAATTAGATAGCCAGGGATCCAGGACACAAATTATGGATCTGGAATCCTCTCAAGTTCAAGAGTGACTGAATCTAAGATTTTTATTTATGCCCATCTCCAAGTCAGACGGACAAGATTTACACTGTACCTCTTCCCCAGTACATAATAATTCCTTTGTAGAATATATCATAATTGAGCAGTTGGTTCTGTACAGTATCTGGCGATGTTGAACCATTCTGAGTCATTTGATGTTACTCATTCTGTCTCTGAGCTCCTTCTGGCCTCCTGATGCTGCGCCCACACTGTTCCCCACAGGAAATGATCACAGAGAGAGACATCAGCTCCACTCTGCACATGTATGACATTAATCACTGCTGACTAGTATTGCTAATGAAGAAGAGCTCTCCCCTCTCTCTCTCCCTCTCCTGTTTAACCACGTGTGTACCTTGCTACAGAATAACACAGAGCCAAAATGAAATCCTAATAGTAAAAAACAAAACAAACCATACTTACCTGGACTGCTTTGCAACAGTCAGAAGCTGAAAAAAATGTCTGTTGCTTTTAAAATAGGATGGAACTCCTCTTTCACACAGACCTCTTTTTACATGTTATCAGCCAGTTGTAGTGTAATCCTGCTCAGAAAACAGTAAGAAGTAGTTTCCACCTAGTGGGAAGGGAATCCATACAGATACTTCAAGCTTTTTCCATTGCAACCCAGCAAAATAATGTCCCTTCATCTCACATGCCCTGATCCAGGATTGGGACTAGTGACATGTTTAACATTAACAATGAATTGTATTAGGGCTTTATTGGATCAGGGTCACAGACTCTACCACCGCTCTCGTACTGACCTGAATGATGAACTCAAGATCGATCCTCTGAGGTCACCCGTGGTACACCAACACTGCCCACACATCCATTGTGAGTGTTCTAACCTGCAGGACAGCTCAAACTGCTCAAAACCCTAGTCTTTGACAGGATGACAAACTCCTGGATTCAGACCAACAGAGTTATAGGACATCCTATGGAACTTAGGCAGATAGCAGTGGAGAGGCTGGTACATCACTAAGTTAGGGAGATACTGTAGGAGACAGGGATAAGGAAGTTACTGTCTTGGAAAGCCTTAGGCTAGGTCTTCACAGCAGAGTTAACTTAGGTTCTTTACACTCTAGTTAATCCAGTGAGAGCAGCCACACTATGAAATAACACTGGAGCTGCACTGATGACTGGGTTAACAGCACAAACCGATCGTGTTAGCAATTAGCAAGTGGCTCTAATTCAAGCGATAGCTTATACCCCTGGCGGGCCAGCCAATCTGAGTTAAAAGAACCACTTGAGCCAAGGGTTTTGTGTGTGGATGGGTCTCAAGTTCGAGGCAAGAGTCAAGTTATAACAGTTGAGTTACCTCTACAGCGAAGATAAGCACTTAATCTAGCAAATGCACTCGCCTGCCTGAAAAGACTGGGACCAGCTGAGTCACAGCATCTCATGGTCTTCCATGCCTGCTGCCTGCGTGCGTGGTTGTGTGTATGTGGACTATTATACATGTCATATAACCAACACCGTTGGAGCTGTCTTCCCCAGGCCAAGAGGATGGATTCTGATGGTAGTTACTAACCAAAGTAAGCCTTCTCCCCAAGGCCATTGGCACTTGTGCAAACCTGCTTCTGAATGTGAAGAACCAAATATTTCATTTTGCAAAAAACACAATTATGGCCTAACTATAAACCTGCCCAGAAGGCTTGGGATTTACAGACATTAGATGTCAATATTGCTTATTTATTTTGGATAATTAATGAACATAAAAATTGCTGACATTAACCTGCAATGGAAAAACTGGTTTTAATGAACCCCATAAAACCTGCTATTCATGGCAGCTTCATAAAGCTCCATATTGAGTTCAGCTAAAGGCTGTAGCTTTTATCAATACTGTCAACAATTAATATTGACTAACAAAGGTATCCTGTAGACTGAGTCATTGCATTATGTTGCTGTACACATCTCATGTCCTCTGAAACATTTCTCCCATAAATCTAGGGTTTCTCAAAATAGCCTGCTTGATAGTTTAGGATATAGAAGCCCAATTGCCAAAGAAGAAAAACCAACAACCTTCAAATTTTCTAGACCAAACTTTTAAAGTGGCCTCAAGCAGGCTTCCATCTCTGCAACTGTAGCGTCAGAGATGCAAGTCATTTGCTTGTGAAAATGTTACAAACTTTTATTTGAACAAACAAGCGACAGAATGTACATGCACATAACTCAGTTGTGTTCATTTTAGGCCTGCAGACAGCATGGTAATGAGAGTGATCTGGTAGATATGTATTAGACATATGTGACTGTATATCCTATCAATTTCGGGCACCAGTGCTAACGTGTAACAATTTCACATGCAAGTGATTTTGATGTGCAAAGTTGCATTTGCACATCAAATGAGACCACATTATAGAAGCCTGGATCCATTTTTTAAAGATGTTTTGCTGAAAAACACTCTAGGAGACTACTGTAGTTCCTCCCCTCTTTCTGTGAAAAAGCCTAAACCTCTGTGGTTTGCTTTTCTTAGCGGGCATGAGTAAAAGAGAAAGCTGAAGGACAGGATCACAACTGCTCAGATACCATGGAAAGGGATGCGATAAGGATCGGACTACAAGAGAATGGAAAAGAGACGTAAGGTTTTGGTTTTGTTTATTAATAAAGACCTAACAGGGTGTCCAAAGTCAAGATCCTATAAGTCACCCAACAGTTCCACAGGTCACTTAGCAAAACACTAGACAACGTAGCCCAAAGCTGGAACTAAAACTGCTGATTTTGCGACTCCATTTGCTCGCCTGCCAAAATGGGTGTGACCCTGCTGAGGATGCAGCTCTTAAGGAGTAAAAAAGTACTGTAAAGATAATGAAAAAACATATCAAACCATTCCTAAATCCCATTAACAGAGGGTTGTTATGTTTGAGCCTGTCTAACATATAACATTATCACTTAACAAAACCTTAATAGGCCTCAGCTGTAATTTTGTTGGAATTAAACAGAAAATCATGTGGGTGGCATACACCTTACCCTGTCGTGGCTTCCCAAGTAAAAATCATCATAATTTGTCACTAGAATACTCATATCAAGAAGCATAAAAAGAACAAACAATGCAGTCACTTCATGTCAGCCTTCATTGCCTGAGCCCAAGCTCCAGAGGGGCTAGCAGACAGCAGCTATATTAAGACGCAGCAATTAAATTAAAGGTGTAAAGGCACAGGGCTGTGTAAACACTAGGGTCAAACCACAATTGTATAAAAATTCTCTCTCCTTCCCACATGGACTCGCAGAATTGCTGACCAAAAAGCTCCTGTACCAGCCAAGCCCGCAGGAGTCTCTGCAGCTGAGGAGAGAAGGCTACAAAAATAAAAAAAATCATGACCTTCAGCTTTGAGTTCCCACAAAGAAAAGGTCTCTAAAAATATGTCACAGTCGCTTCCATCAGAGAGCAGCCAGCCTATTTACATAAACCACGCAACTATTGTCAAGGAACCAGACAGGAAGGGAGGAAAACTATCGGCCCAAAAATATGCACAAGAGATGAGCATGGAAGGAGGGGAGATTTCAGTGCTTTTTGTTTGAAATGCTCCTATGAAGAGCAGATGGGGTATTACATGGCCACTTACTGATCTCCAGTTTGTAATGAATAAGTAGGAGCCTTTCTAGCAGTTCATTAATTAATATTTTGCATGGCAGTGCAAAAGGCCACACCCTGGGATGATTAAGAGCATTTTCCTCCCTTCTCCTAGTCAGATAAAATATCAAGGCAGATTAAAATTGGACTATGAAGAGAGGCATTTGTGAAGGCCTATCTGGAGTTGTCACTTACCAGTTTCAGTGTTTTCGTGTTCCGTATCGGTGAGCGTGAGGTTGGAGTTGGCTCGGCTCGAGAGACAGGAGCTGCGGCCTGACTTAGTGTTGCGTCCCCAGAGCCTCACCGGGTGCTCCGGCGACATGACGGCATCTGCCTCGGTGTCAGCATCTGAGCCAGTGCTGATGGAGTAGCCACAGTGAGGCAGCCCTATATCAGTCCTGTATAAAGTCCCGTGTGTGGGCATGGCGTCGTCAAGGCCCAGCTCTCGCAAAGAGAAGTTGGCTCCTAGGAGAGAACATGGAATTGTGGTTTTTAATCATACTGGAATAATTCCTCTGTCCAGCATATGAATGATTAGTGGATAAGCAGGTGGTATAGGTTCGTAAGGACAGGTTAGACAAACCCGTCAGGGATTGTCTAGATAATACTTAGTCCTGCTTCAGAGCAGGGGTTTAGACTAGATGAGCTACTGAGGTCCCTTCCAGCCCTACTTTACTATGATTCTATAGACAAGTGCTCTCAGCACAAGAGCAGGAGACAGCAACTCCTGAGTTCTAATGACTTGCTGCATGGCCTTTGGCAAGCAACTTAGGCCCCAATGTTCAAAACTTGCTTCTAATGTTGGATGTCTGAGCTGAGGCTCTTAAGTTTTGATTGTCAGAGTTGGTGAGCACCTGCAACTCCCATTGAAAACCAAGCCCTAGGTGTCTCAAGTCAGCCAGCCAGCAACTGAAGCACCTAAAGTGGCCACTTTTGAAAATGGGGGCCTTAACTCTTCTGCACCAGATTTACCATTTGAAGAATGGTGATCATATGCCTTGTCTCCCGCTTCAGATATTGTGAGGATTCAGTGCGGTGTTTGAACAGTACTAGGAGAATGTAAAATACTATGAAGCTATTAACTATGAGTAGTGTCACTCAACAAGTGATGAGACACCTATTATTAGCCCTAACATATGACTCTGTACACCGTGATAAAATGAACAGTGAATTTTCAGTCCCAGTGAACAAAACATGTCTCAACCATCTCATCTGTAATTTACTATGAATACTTATGATAACAAACACATCAGCTACTTTTCATATTCTTTCTTGTGAGGACTATCATTGTTCTGGCATTTCTTGTAACAGATTTGTTTCCTCTTTAGTTTCTTGGAATCTTTACTAACACCCTCATAAATAGCTGGCTTTGTCATTTACTTTTAAAAATAAATGGCAACTAGTCCACCTTTCCCCAGGAAGAGCTGGATAATGTTAATGGTCTGGTGGTTAAAGCACAGGCATGGGAATTGGAAGATGTGGTTTGCTTCCTGGCTGTATTCCAGCCTTCCAATGTGACATCAGACAAGTTACTTAACCTCTCTGTGCCTTGGTTTTCCCATCTGCAAAATGGGAACAATGTTCACCGCAGTAGTGCAAAGTATTGCAAAGGTCTAAATAAGTAGAGTTCACATCCTCATGCACCAGGAAACCTCATCCTCAGTGAGCGAACCAGCAAATGAGCGAACTAACTAAACACAAACAGCAGCAGTTGCTTAGCAACACACAGCAGAACTACACAAAAATCCTACCCAGCATTTATACAGTGCCTTACAATGTACTTTACAAATATCAGTTAAGTTAATCCATTGAGAGGTAACTGAGTATTATTATCCCATTTTAAGAATATGGATAACAGCAGACAGGTTAGATGACTTTCCCAAGGCAACATAGTGATAAAATTCCTGCCTCTTTGTCCCCTTCTTTAAGTAATAGACAATAGTGCCTTGACCAAACTTATCCAATTTAAAAGTAAAGAGGAGAAACAGGGGCGGTTAAGACAGAATATAATCACTCCAAACAGATTTTGACCAGAACACACCTGCTCTTGGGGGAAGTAACATGGGACGTTTACTGACTAGCAATGGTTAGGATTTTATTTTCCATATCCACTGATATCCAGCACTATCAAATAGTCCTGGAGCACTGATTCAGAGGTGAGTGTGCCACCTCTTGAATCACTGAAGCCACATCTTGTGGGACCTAGGTTTCCTTCGGAGGTCTCAGCTCCAAATGCTAGCCATTCTCAGCCCAGCTTAGCTTATTCACTCTGACATAATGACAGCAGAAGTTATTGGGCTGCAAATAGATGCAATTGTTTTGCTGGCTAAAAATATAACCTGAAAATGACTCCTGAGTTCATGTCTAGTTACCTGCAGAGCTTCATAATCAGTCCCAGGCAGTGTGAATGGGGATTCAGTTATTAGCGCTCTGTTCAGAAACTTATGCTGAAAAACTGGAGAGAGCAATTAGTGGAGCAATTACTGGCTCCATTCTAATCCATATTTTTTTATTAATTTACATTCTCTTTTTTCAGCATTCAAATACTTTAAAAGACTTTCGAATTCTGTGAATGGCTTTATCTGCACTGTGCATTTACCTGACATAATGCACCCCTGCCTTAGCTCTACAGTATGTCACAATCTGATGGATTCAAGGAATGTTTTGGACCAATAGGGGGCATTAGACCTGGTGTCTTGGCCAAACTCCAACTTTCGGTAATTATATTCTTCCTAACTAATCTCCCTTGTACTTTCACTTGGATATGGCAGTTCTCAACATTCTGTTGCTATGCACTGTTAAACAGCTACCATGTTTCACCTTAGAGACAGCTAAATTTCAGTTGTAGGCAAAGCGATTCTTGTAGAGGCCAATCCTGATCTCTCTGCTTAGCCGAACTCTTGGGACACATGTCATGCTCTCTGGAGCGGCTCACAACTGAGAGCGTCTAAGTCATGGCAGACTGTCAGAAAACCGGGCGAATACCCCATGCTTGCGATGTGTTCTATAATTAGATTTCACCAAGCCGGTGACCGATGTGAACTCTTGGATCATTATATCAGTTTTACCATGGAGTCACATAAAGTCCCCTTAGACACTCCAGCCTATCTTGCCATCAGACAAACTGAATGCTGTAATAATGGTCACAAATAAAAAATCACAACACCAGTACCAAGACACCAGCCACTTACTCCAGATCAACAGTACTCTGTATCTTACACCAAAGACAAAACTGTCAACCAATCCTATAATACACTAACTAAAGATTTATTAGCTATGAAAAAAGAATGTGAGTCATTGAGAGGTTAAAGCAGGTAAAAAACATGCACAGGTGAGTCATTATTTGTAATTCCAGATGGTGGCAGCGATATAATAAACAGCCAGTTTCCCAAAACATCTTTTCAGGGTATCCAGATTGTCTCTGGGGATCACTGCTTTGCTTCTGGTACACTTATCTGAGAAAACAAGCTCACAGTGTCACTACCCACGTGGTCTTTTCCTTTGATGAAGGAGTGAGGAATGCATTTTAGTGACCTCTGATCATCACACACAATGATCCCTTGCTTTGAAATTAGCACTTTTCTGTCAAAATTCTTCATTTGCACTCAACCAGGTTTCTTTCTTGTTGGATGGGTTATTCAGTTACAGGGGTACACACAATGTAAACGTTTCCTACATTATAACAGGATACAGACAATTGAAAACAATCCAAGTAACTTCCCACTAGCTTTCATGAAGCTTAAATACCAAATACACTCGCACAGGTTTGACAATCACTTTGATCTATACTAAAACAGAGGAGAATTGGCCTGTGGCTCTGGGATGAGCTGGCACCTGATCTGCCAGCATCACAATGTCTACACTGCAAAAAAAAAAAAAAGAGCCCCAACAACCCTGCAGCGGTGAGTCTCACGGCCCAGATTGACTTGGGCTCGTGGGGGCTCATGCTACAGAGCTAAAAATAGCGTAGACATCTCCGCTCAGGCTGAAGCCCAGGTTTTGAGACACTCTCCCTTAACCAGGTTTCAGACCCCAAATGGAAACATCTACACTGCTCTTTTTAGCTCTGTAGTGCAAGTCTCCCAAGCCCAAGTCAGTTGACCCAGGCTTTGTGACTCCTTGCCAGGTTTGTTTGGGTTTTTTGCAGCATAACGTACCTGATGACTTCAAACTCTCACTGGACACAGTTTGTACATTAAACTAGAAAAGCACGATCAGAAGTTCCGTAATAAATCTAAGATATTTCTAATTATTACAGCCACCAAAATTTATTGGGGCAGAAAAGCCTGTCTCATTTTTTATTATCAAAAGGGTCTGAAACCCCATATCTAAACTCAGGATGCAGATCCCTGTTCAGATGGGAGTTCTCAGCTCCTACTGCTTTCTACAATGATTTGAATTTGAACAAATTAACCTAGAGACAGCTGTGTCTCGGGCTGGACTGTGAAACATGTTCAGCTGCATTTGGTTCTGCTCATTAGAGATACCAAGTTCCACTCTGGACCTTGACTTTGGATCCAGGGCTGAGTTTTGCTCCCATCCCTACACTAAAGCCATGTCAAAGCTTGTGATTTCCCTTAAGTTTCCATCTGTTGATGCTATACAAAACTGGCCAACACAACTAACAGCGCTGTTCTAAGCTGTACTCTGGGTTTTGTGGGTTATCGCTTAGCTGACCCAGCAAAAGACTTCTTCCAGCAGGTACTATCTCCTGCAATAACTTCTGTACAGTGAATGATCCACTAACCACAGGCAGCTGGCATTTTGTTTTTTCTCCTAATAGGGAAACATCTGCTTAATTCAGTTAACTATGGAGCTCCCAGTGGAAAGAGGGAAGGGAGGAGGGTGCAAAGGAGGAGATAGAGTGATAGATCAACAAACTTGACACCAGCTCCAAATAAAAGCAGAGAAAAAACTTTTCAGTGTGAGAAGAAAATAACTGTGGTTCAGCTGGTTGAGGCACTCTGGTCTGGAATGCTCAGAGTACATAAACTATTTGTGAACTTCACACCTACGTAATTAACTAAAATAGATTAAGCTTTCTGACAGAGTTGACAGGCAGGGATACTCGTGGCTCATATGCTCCAGCAAACCTTGGGAGCCAGCTCAGAGAGCACAGAGCAAGCCTGTGATCAATTAATCCAGATACCACTGCTGTGCTATCATACCAGAGAACATGTACTCCTGTTCCACAGCCTCAGCAGCAAGTGAACTTGAATTGACTGATAAAACAGATATAACTGCATCTCCCCTCTCCACCCCACCAGTTCTGCCCGTGGTCCAGACCCCCCAGTAAGGATTAGGCCTACACTCTACTGTTCACCAGTCAGCTGAGCCTTTTGTTTTTGCCCCCACATTGCAGATTTTAGTCCACCGATCAATGATCACAAGTCCCCCTCCCTCCTGTAACAATCTACACTCAACAACCTCAAACGCATCAATGATTGATTGATGCTCTCCAGCAACAGCAACTCATAAATTATGAAAAAAGACTGCTACAATTAACTGAAAATCAAATTTATTTGCAACAAACAGCATGAGACACATCGATTTTCATATTCTATGCTCAGTGTAGCCTTTTAAGCTGGGAGAACTCAAGTCAATAAAAGGAAGATAATAAATATCTAAAACTATTTTATTCAGGTCTGGTCTATTTTTTGCTATGCTGACTTGTGCTTTCGGCACACTCATTCTGGGTAAAACCATTCAAATGCTGACTTGTTTATTTATTCAACTTATTTGGTCGATTTGAAATGTTTCCCTCCTCTCTGCCTCCTCATCCAGCTCTAGAAAAAATTCACTTTGCCGTATTTGTATCAAGCAAAAATGTCACAAGCTAATAGAGTCAGGTCTTCAGCTAGTGTAAATCAGTGAAGCCTCACCAAAGTCAATAGAGTTAAACTGATTTAACCAACTGAATATCTGGCCATAAAAATCTATGGGCTAATTTTTATAATTAGGTAGGCCAATCACAGAGCTAAGGAGATAGGAAAATTCAAGCACAGAGGAAAAGAAAGAAAATTATTTAAAAAAAATGGTTACTGACTTTCTGTAACTATTATTCTTTGATATGTCCATTCCACAAGCCACTCTCCAACCCCTCTATCAGAGTTAGCCTACAAGAAGGAACAGAGTGTGCAGGGCTGGCAGTGCCCCTTATTCCAGCACATAAGCGCATGGCACCAGAGGGCGCTAGAGTCAGCCCGATGAATACCATTGAGGGGAAGATCTCCAGCAATGTGGCACACAGCACATACACACCTAACGTGGCATAGACAAGAACAGCACATCTCGAAGAACAACAGTTACGGAAGGTCAGTAACTGTTTTTCTTCTTCGACGGCTTCGTCATGTCTATTCCACACTAGGTGATTCACAAGCACTACCCAAGGAGGTAGACTCAATTCACGGACATGAGTACTGCAACACTGCTCGCCTGAACCTGGTGTCATCTCGACTCTGCTGGGTAATGGCGTAGTAGGATGAGAAGATATGCACTGAGGAGCTGGGCCAGAAATTATGCCGAAGAGGCTTGAGCTCTTGTGGAATGAGTGGTCAAGATGGCAGGTGGTGGAACATTCGCCTGCTTGTAGCATGAATGAATACAGAAGGCTATCCAGTAGGCCTTTCATCCTCTCTGCTACTGCCACAAAGTTATATGGATCCACAAAACAGTTTAGTTCCTTCAATGTAGAAGGTGAGGGCATGCCTAACAGTCGATGAGTGAAGTTGTCATTCTTCTGAACTCTGGTGTGCCTTCGTGAAAAAGACTGGCAGGAAAGTGGCTTGGTTGCCAGGGAAGCACAAGACCACCTTTGACAGGAAGGGCAGAGGGGGGGCACAGTTTAATCTTGTCCTTGAAGAACACCGTGTACAATGGTTCTAACGCAAGTGCCCTGATTTCAGGGACCTTTCTGGTTGAGGTAATCGCTATCAAAGAACGCAACCTTGCAGGAGAAAAAGACGACACAATGCCAGTGGCTCAAAGGGAGAACCTCTGAATTTTGATAGGACTAAGTTCAAACTCCACAGGGGAATCGATTCACGAACCCAAGGGTAAAGTCTCTCTAACCCCTTCAAGTGGATTGTCATCTCATGGTGTGTGGAAGGCCGAAATTGTTGCTAGATGCACCTTGATAGATGTGAGGGGCAGACCTTGTTGTTTTACGGGGCATAAGCAGTCTAAAATAAACTGAAGGGAAGATCAAGTCAGAGAAAGGCCTTGTTGGGATGACCATATTGAGAAAGCTCCCACTTGGTGAGGCAGACAGCCCTAGTGGATGGCTTCTATCTACTCAGCAAGACCTGTTGAACTTGCTCTAAACAGGCTTCCTCCTCTGGGTTCAGCCATATAACATCCAGGTGAAGGGAGCTGAGATTTGGGTGGAGTAAATGGCCATGATCTTGCAAGATCAGGTCCAGGTAGTGTAGGAGCGGTAGTGAGGGTGTTACTGATAAATCTAGCAGCATGATGAACCAGTGTTGATATGGCCACGCCAGGGCTATAAGAATAACTCTTGCTTTGTCCCATTTGATTTTTAAAAGGAACTTGTGTACCAGAGGAACTGGAGGTAATGCATGGAACAGGAGTACTGTTCATGGAAGCAGGATGACATCTGAAAGGGAGCCCAGCTTGTGCCCAAGCAGTGAGCAAAAATGATGGCATTTTCTATTCTGCTTGGTCGCAAATAGGTCTATCTGGGGAGAGCCCCACCTTCAGAAGATGAACTTGGTGACCTCTGGGCGAAAAGAGCACTCATGCTGAGAGAAGAAAGATCTGCTGAGGTGATCTGTCAGGGTGTTCTGGGCTCCCAGAAGATGAGAAGCCTCAAGGGGGATGTAGTGCTTCATGCAGAAGTCCTCTAGACAGAAGTCCTCTAGACAGATGGCAGAGGAGCACACTCCTCCCTGCTTGTTGATGTAGAACAAGGCTGCCGTGTTGTACGTCAGTACTTGCACTACCTTGCCTGTGAACAGGGGAAGAAACACTTGGCAAGCTAAGTGGATCACTCTGAGCTCCTTGACGTTTATATGCAAGGAGAGCTCTTCCTGGGACCATAGGCCCTGTGTTCCAAGACAATCAAGGTGGACTCCCCAACCCAGGTGTGAAGCATCCAACACTAGGGACACTGACTGCTCAGGGTTGACAAAGGGAACTTCCGCCACTGCCAACTAGGGGTCTTTCCACCAATCAAGGGAGGCAAGGATTGGGGCTAGAACAGCAAGTACTGAGTCCAAGTGATGCCTTTTCGGTGAGTACACTGAAGCTAATCACATCTGCAAAAGTGCAGCCTTGCATGTCGGACTATGTAAGTGCACGCAGCCATGTGTCCCAAGAACTTGAGGCAAACCTGGGCTGTTGTGATTGGGTGGGCCATGACCTTGCATATCAGGTCCGATATTGTCTGGAATCAAGGCTCTGGAAGGAAGACTCTGACTTGGGTCAAGTCGAGCACTGCCCCGAAAAACTCTATTCTCTGTAGTGAATGAGAGTTGACTTTTGTTCGTTTATAACAGGCTCAGGGCTTGGAAGGTGGCTTGGACCTGATGCTGTTCTTTGCTTAGGCCTCTGAGCGACTCTTGATCAGCCAGTTGTTGAGGTATGGGTAGATTTGAACGCCTTGCCTTCTGATAAAGGTAGCTAGCACTCCCCATGCATTTCGTAAAAATCTGCGGGCTGCAGACAGGCCTAAAGGGAGAATGGTGAATTGGTAATGAGTCTGGTTTACTATGAACCTGAGGAATCTTTTGTGGCCAAGCAAGATAGAAATGTGAAAGTAAGCGTCCTTCAAGTAGAGGGCAGTGTACCAATCCCCTGGATCCAGGGAGAGGACGATGGAGGACAGGAGAGGAAGAGGCCTCTACTGGAGAAAAGGGGCTTCTTCCTTTTCTTCAGCCTCAACTACCTCTATGGGGTCCACATCCTGTGTATTGGTACCAGGTTCGGTATCAGAGTCAAGAGTCCAGTGCCGAGCACAGCAGTGCAGGGACCCTCCTCTCAGAAGCAATCAAGTATGACCAATGAGAAGATGAGCCCAGTACCGGGAGAATGGGTTCCAGAATGGGCATTGCATAGGTCAGTGTCCACCAGGTACTGTTGGGGTGACCCGTACCAGGGTTCAGTGGCATGTAAGATGGGTACCAGTTGTGCTTCTTTGGATGGGTGTAAGGCTCCACCTTGGACTCAGATGAAGAATCCTCCTGAGGTGACCAGAGGGGAGCGGTACCCCTCACTTCTGCTGATTATTATCCAGTGAGTGCTGCTGGACTGGGGACAATCTCATAGAAGAAAACAGGGCGGCTTACCCCTGGAAGGTATTGAATGTCCCCTTGCGGGGAAGGAACTCGGAGCGTCATGCTCTCTCCTGCTCGCGCTCATTGAAGCCGACAGTTGTCCCATCGGAGTTGGCGGTATTGGGAGCAATAAGTAGTCCCTGGCCACTGCAAAGGCTTCCAGGGTTGAAGGCATCATGATTTCACTGGCGCCACAATGACTTTCTGGCATCAGCTGGGGGTCCTGCACAGGATTCAACATTCTGGGTGAAGTTGATGGTGCCACCTGGGACTGGGGGTGGAGGAATGGGCCGACACGGGTTGCACTCTACTGTTTTCCCCTTGTTTGCCTTTCTTCAGCATCAGTAAGCGCCCTCTTTTTATGTTTCTTCTTGGTACCAGAGATGGAGAAAGATGCTGGGAGACGCGAGGTGTCGGAAAAGTGCTTTGCACTGAGGTCAAAGTGCTCGGTGCCAAATCTGAGTGGCGTGGCTTTGAATCTGGCTTAAGAGCATCTTCCATTAGGATAACCCTCAGTCTAGCCTCTCTGTCTTTGTTTGTATGAGGCTTAAAGTCCTGACAAAGCTGACAGAGCTCCCAGACACTTCAGACAACTGCAGTGCCACAGGAGGCACAAGGTTTGAAGCCCAGGGGCTGAGGGGAAGGTGGAGGGGGGGGCATGGCTGGCAAAGGGTGCCCCTCAGTGATAAAGGAGGGGTTTTAACTATCTATACTAGTATTATTTACAATATTTACATTACAGTTAAACTAAGACTAATAAACTGGGATACAGAGAAGAAACCACTGAAAAACGCCTTGCCGAAGCAAGAGTTGTTGCTCCAGCAACCATCACAGGCTGTAAGAAGGAACTGGGTGGGTGCAGAGTCGGCAGGATCCCTTATACCAGTGTGTAAGTGTGCAGCACCAAAGGGCGCTAGACCCAGCCCGATGGATACCACTGAGGGAAAAATCTCCAGCTATGGTGCCCACGGTGCACGCACACCTAAGATGGAATCAACATGAACAAGCACTTGAAGAAGAATGACAAAATCTGTAGGTGCAGTGTGTTCTAATGGTTAGAGAACGCAATGAGGAGTCTGAACTCCTGGGAGCTGTTCCTGCCTCTGTAACCTTATGCAGGTCATTTATCATCATTTTGACTCAGTGTAGCTATATCTACCTATAGAACAGGTCTGATAACCTAACAGGTCTTTCTTTTGCTTGTAACTTCATAGGTAGTTAGAGACAGAAGTGTTTTGAGAGCCTAGGTTGGAGGACATTATATAATTGCTAAGTATGATTAAGTTAGTTAATCATACTTGCAATTTCTAAAGAACAAAGAGCATGTCTATGGGCACATGCACAAAATATCAGATTTGCATGCAATCTTGTGATAGTTTCACACACAAATTAGATGTGTGCAGTCGTGTGCATCCACCTTTGAGAATCTGGCCCTATAAGTAGGGCTCCATGTTTGTCACGGAGGTCACAGAAGTCACAGATTCCATGACTTTCCATGACCTCCATGACTTCTGCAACAGCTGGTGCACCTGGGCTGGGAGCCGCCTGAGCAGCTTGGCCACCCCTGGGCCAGGCATACCAGACACTGCTGCGGAAGTCTCGGGCCCCTGCACCCCACAGTAGCAGGAGTTCAGGTGTGCAGGCGCTCAGGGCGGGCGGTTGGGGTGTGGGGCGGTGCTTATCTGGGGAGCGGGGAGTCTCAAGAAGGGAGACAGGAACTTACCTCCCACAGCTCCCACTCCATGTGCTGCCTTTGCCCACAGGCATCACTCCCACAGCACCCATTGGTCGCGGTTCCCAGCCAATGGGAGCTGCAGAACTGGGGCTTGGGGCAGAGTGGAGGCAGCATGTGGAGCTAGGAGCTGGGGTCCCCGCTTCCCAGGAGCCGGGTAGGGAGCCTGCCCCAGCCCCTGCTGCAGTACCTGCACTCCCTCCACCCCTGAACATGTGATGCCCTCCCCAGCACCCATAGCACCCACCTCCTCAGCACCCACAGCATCTTCCAGGCAGCCCTCCCAATCTGCCACCCCACCCCCAGTCTTAGTCAGGGGTATATAGTAGCCTTTGTCAATCTTTCTGTTCATCATTTGCACTACTGCATGTTCCATTTCACTTTAACTGCCCAATTCACACTTTCCTGGATTGACAGGAAACCCTATTTCTTCCAACCTAAGACTGTCTGGGCTCAGTGCTGACTGCGTAGTATCTATGTGCAACCCATGCTCACTCAGTATGGCTCTTTGTCTCCCTCTAATGGCTAGGGTATGTAAAGATGTTTATGCTACTGCTTCCATGCTACTGAACTTGGTCTTTCAGTTCAGGAAATAGATCTCATGCTCAAGAGGTCCCAGGTTCAGTCACTGCCACCACACGGTTCAGGGATGTCATTACCTATGCATGCCACAGGCTTTCCTTCCAACAAAGCCATGTTGATCTTCCCCTAGTGTTTTCTATCATTGCTCTGTGCGTGTCTTAAAGACATTCCTCTGTGAGCACCTCAGAACTCTTTATAGCTTTGAGTTATTCCCTCTTCTACCTCTGGACCTCAGCATAGAATTGATTAACACACTTCTTACAGCAGCACCTTATGAAGTGTACTTACCCGTTCGGCAGAATTCATCAGCCTCCTGGTGCACCATGTCTTTGACCCGATTGCTGTAGGTCAGCCTGGAGTCTTGATCGTAAGCCTTCAGCGTCTCGCTGGAGCTGTAGGACTTTTGGGGTATTTTGCTGTCTTCGCTCTCTGCCGAGGAGCTAGTGTAGCGTCGCTCGGTGTCACGGCGCCTGGTCAGAGATCGGTATGGTTTTCTCTCTTTCACATCCATGGCACTTTTGTCTGAGTCTTCAACATTAAAATAACAGTATTTGTGTGGTGATCAGATTAGAACAATCTGAAAGAGAGTATAAAAGAGAAGAGACTTGAGTTCATCCCATTAGACAGCAGAGGGTTGGGTTTTATAGTTTAAGCTTTTTATTCAGTCTTACAATATGCAAAAGAAAGAGTATCTAATAGACTACCGGGAACCAATTTATAATAACTACCGATAAAAGGAAAGTATAAATTATCTGTGTCCCAAACCATGCCTACCGGCACACTGCCCTGCTAGCAGAAGCGTCCTGATGTACCTGCTCTGTGGACATTCTAGATAAGAGTCCAGGCTATCAGTTTGGCACATGTCACCAGCTCTCAGCTTACTAATACATAAATAAAAATGAAAATGTATATTTTGTTGGCATCTAGATAATAGTCCTCCCCCTAGTCCTGTTCTATAAATCCTGACCTCATCGTAAATAACAGATCTGCCCTGCAAACTGAAACTTTACTTCTGAACATCCTCATGATGGTTCCCTTTTAAAGTAATCATTACTCCCCCGGCTAGTTTGGGACACCTGAAAAAATGGAGGCACCCATATTACATTTGAGTTACATTTGAAAATATGAGTCTATATTTTAAGAGAGTTTTTATGGAATATTTTAGGTTAGAGAGACTAAGAGCAAGAAATCAAGCCACTCGAGTGCTGCGGAGTGGAAGAATGAAGAGTGAGTTTTAAAAGGAGCCAAGACAAAGATGTCTGCGGAGGCAGATGCTCCTCTTCACTTCCTTCCTTATTTGAAATGTTGTTACGGTACCAAGTGAAGTTGAGAAGTTGCAAATAGGAGATGGGACCACCGCTTCATAGCTACATAAGTGTGGATTTTGTTCCTATCATTATGCCAGATAGAATATATATGCACAAGCACAAGGGGGCACACACACACGCACACACACAAGACACAGGACAAACTGTTATGAGAAATAAACACGAAAAATATTTTGTCAAAATACTTAATTATTGAAGTAAATCAGCTTTTCCCTGCAATAAAATTACCTGCAATGTTATTTACAGGAAAAAAAAATCAATGCATATTGTTGCAATAGCAGTAAAATATGTCTCTATGTTTCCAGACTGGTTTATTGTGCTCAAAAGAAACCAAATATTGAAGACAGGCTTACGCAATTATGGCCTGATGTACTCTGGAGCTGAGCATCACAACTCACACTATAGACAATAGGAATTCAAGATGAACCTCGGTATAACAGGCTAATAGTAGTTAATAATGACCACTCATTTCCCTCTATTTTTTGAGAGTAAAGGAAAGACAAATAAATATCTCTCATTTCCAAGGCTTGCCATATTGAGTGTAATAGTAAACCAGAGGTGGGCAAACTACGGCTCGCAGGACCGTCCTGCCTGGCCCCCAAGCTCCTGGCCCAGGAGGCTAGCCCCCAGCCCCTCCCCCGCTGTCTCCCCTCCCCCGCAGCCTCAGCTTGCTTGCTCTGCCATGGACGTAATGCTCTGGGCTGGTGGGGCTGTGAGTTTCTGGGGCAGCGCAGCTGCAGAGCCCGGCCTGACCTGGTCTCTGTGCTGTGTGGTGGCAGCGGCAGAGTGGCCCAGTGCTAGCGCCGCCAGCCACTGGTGCTCCAGGCTGCGGGGTAAGGGGCATCGGGGGGGTTAGATAGAGGGCGGGGAGTTTGAGCTGGTGGTCGGGGGCAGGCATATGGATAGGGGGTGGGGCAGTCAGAGGAGACAGGGGGTTGAATGGCAGCAGGGGTCTTGGGGGGGCTGTCAGGAAGGAGAGAGGGGATGGATGAGGGAGCAGTCAGGGGCAGGGGTTCCGGAGGCAGTCACAGGACAGGGAGAAGGGGTGGTTGGATGGGGCAGGGGTCCTGGGATGGGGGCTGTCAGGAATGAGAGGAGGGGTTGGATGGGGCAGTGGGAGTCCAGGGGCAGTCAGGGGACAGGGAACGGGGGGTGCGTGGATGGGGCGGGCTCACAGCGGGGCCGTCAAGGAATAGGGGGTTGGATGGGGCAGAAGTCCCGGGGGGGGTGCAGATAAGAGGTGGGGGCCAGGCCACGACCCTCTCCCCTAACCTGCCCTCCATACAATTTACGAAACCCGATGCATCCCTCGGGCCGAAAAGTTTGCCCGCCCCTGCAGTGAACACTTACCTCTTAAATCAAAACATACTGTGGCTTTCACTCAGTTTGGTATTTATTGCAAGATTAAAAGAGTGGATGGAAATATTCAAATTATTATTTAGAAGGGGCAAAAGTCAATCAAAAATCAAAGGATTGGCACTAACGGAAAACCTTCAGCACTAGCACTAAGGGAAAGTTTGGCTAGGGGCAGATGACAACTATTTAAACTCCGAACACTACAGTTAACAACAAAATCCATAAAAATAAATTTAAAGCCTGACACACCACGTTTATTTCAGCCAGTTGTGTCTAATCACTGCAACACAACTACATCCTCTTGGCCAAGACTGTATGTACTATAAGTTTAATATCTGCTCTATGCCTTGTACTCACAGGGAACTGTACATAATTTATAGCTCTAACATCTGTGCTCCTGTATTGCATCCTATACACGTTCTGATAACGTACAATACCAAGGCACAATATGGTGGTTCAAAGATGGCATTTTACTGTTAGCTCACGTTCAACATCAGCGGTCCAGTAGAATGGAGCCAGAACCAGAGAGAGGCAACTGGATGAAGCAGGCCAGTGACTGGCAGTGAAAAGGTGCATCTAGAACCAGGGAGGAAATGGGAGGATCCATCTGTGGGTCTGCCACTATGGCGCTGTTGAAACCACATTTTGGGTTTTCCTGTCATTTAGATGCTAGAATCTATCATATTGTTGGTAGTGGGAGGAACTCTGGGCCCAATTCTGATCTCTTGTAAACTAGTATAACATATTTGACTTAAATAGAGCTACTTCCCTTTCCACATTGGCACTAATCCTGATTTACTCCAAAAATGGTGTCAGGCCCACCGACTCCATGGGTGAAATCCTGGACCCAATGAAATCAATGGCAAAATACCCACTGACTTCAGAGGAGCCAAGATTTCATCTATATTTGTGTGTAAAGCATGTAGAATACACAGCATATAAAAGGAATACTTTGTTTCCATCACATAATTTATCCTTCTTATATATGGGTCATCAAATACCTGAGGCTTAAAAAAAGAGATGACTGAGAGGAGGATATAACAGAGCTCTATAAAATCATAACCGGTGTGGAGAAAGTAAATAAGGAAGTATTATTTACTCCTCCTCATAACACAAGAACTAGGGATCACCAAATGAAATTAATAGGTAGCAGCTTTAAAACAAACAAAGGAAGTATTTTTTCACACAACACAGTCAACTTGTGGAACTCCTTGCCAGAGGATGTTGTGAAGGCCAAGACTATAACAGGGTTCAAAAAAGAACTAGATAAACTCATGGTGGATAGGTAACCAGGATATTAACCAGGATGGGGAGGGATGGTGGCCCTAGCTTCTGTTTGCCAGAAGTTAGGAATGGGTGACAGGGATGGATCACTTGATGATAACCTCATTCCCTCTGGGGCACTTGGCATTGGTCAGTGTTGGAAGACAGAATACTGGGCTAGATGGACCACGGGTCTGACCTAGTAGGGTTATTCTCATGAGGCCCTTATTCAGCAAAGCCCTTAAGCACAAGCATAACTTTAAGCATGTGTTTAAATGTTATTGAACTCACTGACTTAACTTATGCATGTAGTTAAGTGCTTTGCTCAACAAGGATGGGATTACTCACCTGCTTAAAATTAAGCATGTGCGTCAGTACTTTGCTGAATCAAGGCCTGAGAGGTGTAAAGACCAATGAGGAAGAGGAATTGTCTAAGAGTAAGATGCTACACTGTAGCTGTACTAAGGGGGGGTTACATTACACGACTAAGGAACATTTAGGCCAGTGGTCCTCAACCTTTTTGTGGCCAGCAGCACATTCAAGTTCTCAGGACAGTGTGGTGGGCACCAACAATTTTTCAAGGCTTATTTTGTATTTGTACATTAAAGAATACAAAAACATCATATTTAATATTACATAATATATGAATCCATAAGATGAAAAGAGTAATTTTACATGTAAAAGGTATAATTAAATTATCTGGTAACTACTCTTTCACCTTACCATGTGAACTTACTCTTTTTTAATCTACCTGTAAGAAAAATTAAGGAGTTTTTACAAACTAAATATCAAACAGTTTTCATCTTATTTATTTTAAAAAAGTAAAACATTGTTGAACTACTGGTCCAAATATATTTATTATTCTTACTTTAACATAGAATGAAGCCTGCAGTCCCGGAGTTCTCTGTCGCCAGCAGGCCCGGGGCCGCGGTTTCTCTCTAGTTGAAGTTGCAGCCTCGCACCTGCCGGGGACAGAAAACACTGGCGCCTGCAGCTCCGGAGAAGCTGGAGAGAAGTTGCCATCCCGTGCCTGCCAGGGACCGAGAACACTGGCGCCCACAGCCTGCAACCCTGGAGTTCTCTGTCCCTGGCAGGAACGGGGCCGTGGCTTCTCTCTCCTGCCGGGCACTAAGCAGGCGCACATAAATGCCCCGGCGGGCACCATGGCGCCCACGGGCACCACGTTGGAGACCACTGATTTAGGCTGATTATCAAGAAGAATTTCCTAAATGTGTGGAATAGCTCTGCTAAGGAACTGGTGAACTCCCCTATCATTTGAGTCATTTCAAACTGCACCAGACAAATGCAATGAAGGTTACACTGTAAGAAAAAACCTCCATTGATCAGGGGATGGGGCAGATGACTTAACAGAGACTTCACTGTTGCTCATTTCTTCTGTTATAGGAAAATTGTATTTCATTGTTTTCCTATTTAAAAACAAAACACTCTTTTTGCTTAAAAATAGTTACTCTTTGTTTTGACTATTATTTTATTTACTTCTTTTCTTTATATGGCTCAGAGGGTAAGCACTTGGCCCGCAAGTCCTAGAACAGAGTAAGTTTGTTATGACTTATTAAAATACCTTAAAAAAAGGCCCCTTCACTATAGCAGTGCTACTGGGAGATATTACAATGAACATCTAAATCATGGTTTATGGGTCCCTTGTGGGGACAAATGTGTGAGAAAAGCAGTTATTATATTGTACAAAAACAGGATGAGAGGGGAGGCTCCTTCTGTCTAATCAAGAGTGCTGCAACAATGCCTACCGAGGGCCAGTTATTTAAAAACCTTCTAAAAGGAGACTTGCACATGCCAAGAAAGCTCTTCAGCATAGGCAAAATCCACAAGGTACAAACGGGGTCTGTAATTACCATCACTAACCATGTAATAGGAAACAGGAAAAAAAAATCACCAGGAAATGGAGTGAATTCCCATCAGATGAGTTTTATATGCTTTTTCTAACAGAAAAGTGCTGAAAAAATTAAGTTCCTCATACAGTATGTCAAAATAACCCCATAAATTTGCAAACTTCACACATGAATTCCTCAGTAACACAGTGCTTGGATTCCCAGTGCATTTGGGCCACCTTTATAGATTTAACTTTCCTCAGCTCACACTCTCTCCCCCCCCTTTGCTTTTGTAAGCTGATACTTTCAAATACAAAGTCCCCTCTCGCCCCCACCCCCCAAAAAAATCACAACTGGGTTCTATTTTTTTTTTTAAGGAGGGACTTTTGTATCATATGACCTAGGTGAATTTCCAGCACATCTCTTTGGATGTGCAATTACTATTATTTCATTTTTCTATTTAGGGCCAAAATTCCCAGCTGATATAGCTACACTGTCTTCAGTAATGCCAGAAGGGAATTTGGCCCTTGGCATTTCTCTGCTACATTATTACTTTTTATCTGTCACTCTGTGCATCTTACTTTGCCTCTGTGGAAGTCTTCATCAATGCCATCTTCACCTCACACTGTCTCCAGGCAGGCTTCCCCAGGCCCTAGCTCCCCAGCACATACAGAATGTAAAGAACAACAATCACATCAGCTACATACTCTCCCGCTACTTCATTTCAGTATCCAGGTCAAAATTGTTCTTCATGCCTTTACAAGCCTTCACAGACTTGCTAAGTGCCAGCAGGACCAACATGGTGTCTCTCTCTTTCTCCCCGATTCTTGCAGTGCAACTAGCACTGGCTTCTCTTCTATCCGTCCACACACACTCCCCTTTGGGCACAAGAGACTTCTGTCTGCAGCTCAGCGCATTCTGGAAGAGCCTGCCTTGCTCTATGACCTTGTGGTTCTGTTCCTGTCATCTCTCTTCTCCCTTCTTCCATGACAATTAACAGAAACTCCTACTCTGAGCGTAATGTAACTCTGCATGGCAGTCTGGGATACAGCTTATATAGAAAGCAACAGCTTCATCCTATAGCACCTTACTCACTCAGAATCCATTCGAGGCCACTCATGTGAATAAGGGCTGCAGGATTAACCCTCTGTGACACAGTGCTGGGCAACAAGAGCTGAGCCAGCACTCTGGTCACTGCAGCTCCAATTAAACACTGCATGTATCTGTATCAAAAGAGAAGTTAATGCTACTGGGAGCTGAATCTGTTGCTCTAAGGAAGTTACAGGTTTCAAACCAAAAGTTGAGACAATTAAAGCCACTCCTTCACTGGTAATAGACTTGGCCAGATAACTAGCCATTTCTGACTCAGCTGACACCGTTTCTGGTCTTCTTAAACATAAATCTAAAAGTGCAATGAACTTGAAATCCAGAGAAGCCTAAAACAATAGATAAAGTTTAAAGTATGGTGGAAAAGTGGTGTGCAGGAGACTAAAATGCAATTACTCCAGTATTATCTGGTTTGGGAATCCCATAGGTCTCCTTCAGTCTCCCATGGTGTGCAGCCCTCAGCCTACACTGCTGGAAGATTTATAGATTCACAAATAAGAAAGGTTTTAAAGTGTTTTTTACTAGCATAAGCATTTTAATGTTGCATTACTTGGAACCCTACACTGTTTGTTAAACTCAGAGATTTCCCAAAGAAGCTAGCACTTCTGGAGACTCTTTCACCTTAATATCTAAATACTATTGAGTCACTCAGCCGAGGCAGTCTCACACAATTCTTTATGTAACTAGGCTTTTATGAGACAGCAGTGAACTACATCCACCTCAGAATCGGTCTTTAAAAGTGGGTTATTCAGAAACTCAAGTTACTAGATATACTGTAAGTGCTCTAATTAATAAACATTGACTGGATCAGCTTGACAGTACAGTGTCACATCACACCAGTGTGTAGTGACCATGGTTCAGGTTTAGAAATGCATCTCTTGGGCTGATGAAAACAGCATATTTCAGATGTGGCACTTACAGTATTCCTCATAAAATGCATCCCCCACCCCAGTTACCCTTCCCTTGGTGTTCACTGAATGAACAGCATACTAGTCTCAGAGATGACTGCAGAGAGCATCAGAGGGGTAGCTGTCTTAGTCTGGATCTGTAAAAAGCCACCCACGCAAGCTCATGCTCCAATACATCTGTTAGTCTATAAAGTGCCACAGGACTCTCTGTTGCAGATACACATCTACCTCGACATAATGCTGTCCTCGGGAGCCAAAAAATCTTACCATGTTATAGGCGAAACCGCATTATATCAAACTTGATTTGATCCGCTGGAGCACACAGCCCCGCCCCCCCAGAGCGCTGCTTTACAGCATTATATCCAAATTCGTGTTATATCGGGTGGCGTTATAATGGGGTATAGGTGTAGTAAAAATTTCAAGAGACAGAGACACACTCCAATCCAGAATACTCAAAATCCTGGTGAATGGGGAAGTCAGCTGGGAAGTCTCTTGTCATCCAGCTGCAGAAGTGAAGGACAATACAGGCATAAACTCTTATTCATTACTGGCAGAGGCAAGTGCAAAAAAGAAAAGAAAAGCTATTCAGAAACTGAATTTTACATGCTACTAGAGGTTACCTCTCTTTGAATTAGAAGGGGTCACCTCATGAGCAGTTCAACTACTGGTTGTATGTGTCCCTGCCTGCAGGCATATGGGATCTTGGGGAGCAATTACCACACAGGTGGGGTGCCAATTAATTTCTTTATTAAAGGGAAAAGGAAGGGGTGGGAATTTAACAATGAAATACAATGGGATGGGGTGTATAGGGTGTTTACAATAGACAATGATGGGGGGGGGTTCTTATTGAAAAATGTAGGGAGTTCTAACAGTGGGGTACAGTAAGTGGGGTTCAGCACAATGGGATACAGTACAGTCAATAAGCGTATCAAAAAGAAATGCAAAATAAAATGGTCGCTTCTATATAAAATGGTCAACAATCTTAGATACAATGTATTAAGTGATTAGTGGCCTTATACACAATGTAACACAATGGTATCAATGCAAATACAAAATATATCAGAAAAGTGGAAGCAACCAATGGGGTGTTATAATTACAAGTAAAATGTGAATCACAGTGCAATAATACAATATGAGTGATAAGTGAAATTATGCAATGTACCAGTATAAAAGAAAATTAATGAGTTAATTTGTGAGGCTAGGATAGCAGATAATCTGCAAGAGTGTACCTAAAGGCTGGGTCAAGGAACAGGAGGGGGGAGGGGAGTGAATGATTAGTGGAACTGATGAGAGCAGAGTGCGGCTGGAAGCAGTGAGACTTTGAAGCCCTGCAGGGTAAGGACAATGGAGCAGCGTGATGGTGATCTTCGGTAGGGGAGGGGCAGCGGAGAAGTGCAAAGAAGGGCTAGAGATAGGTTTAAGCAACAAGCGGACACCAAAAACAAAGGAAAAAAAGCAGCAAAGGGTTTGGGAAGTTTCACGGGGGAAGCAGCAAGGGGTTTGGGAAGTTCGGAGCGTGATGCAGATGCGGGGGAGGGGAGAAGCAGCAAGGGGTTTGGGAAGTTCGGAGGGTGATGCAGACGCGGGGGGGAGCAGCAAGGAGTTGGGAAGTTCAAAGGGTGATGCAGACGCGGGGGGAGAAGCAACAAAGGGTTATAACAGGGAGACACGGAGGAGCACACAGAGGGGGAGATTGGAGCGGGGGAAAAACAGACACGGGAAAGTTCAGGGAGAGATCGGGACAGCGGGAAGACGAATTTAAGCAGCAAAAACCTTATCTTAACCAACGACTAGGCAAAACAACAAATATCACAATTCTAAGCAAAACTATAACAAGCAACTATACGGAGCAACAAAACAGTAAACTATAATAAGGCAGTTGAAACTTACAAGCTCTACAATCTTAACAAACTATGACTTATTAAACTAAAAAAACAAAACCTATGGTGCACCTTATGCTATGGGGAAGTCACAGAGGGCAGAGTGGTATGTGCCCAGGATACAGCTCCCCAGGAAGCCAAGGGATGGTGGCTGAAGCCAAGGGATACAGCTGAAAGCAGGGAGCCCCGAGGCAAAGCATACAGGAGCAGAGCTTAGCAGTGGCACAAACTTATTTTTAGCGGCAAAGCGCTGCGGAGTTTAAGAGAGGTTTTAAGACACAGACCAAGGTTTAGCTTGAGTCTGTGTGCTGGGGAAACAGAGCCAGCAGCTAAAATAATAAAATAAAAGTAGGGAAAGATTCACAGAGGGATTCTTACCAGTCCCCAAGGCAGCAGCAAAGGCAGAAGCAGCAGCAACATCAGAAAAAGCAAGGAGGGCTTGGTACAGTCTCAATAATCAGGAGATCTCTCAGGTAGCAATTTGTTCTTCGTGGGGGGGGGGCATTAAAAAACCGGGGGAATGCTCAAAAATAAAACAAGAGCGGAGAAAGGACCCCCCAAAACCCCTGGCTGATCAGACCAGGCAGCAATGCAGGAACCTTTCTGATGTTTGTTTCAAAAATGTCTGTTTTTAAAGGCAAACTCAGGCAGTTTCCCGCCAGTAATCCTGATAGGCTCCCTCTGTCATAGGGGAGGAGGCACAGGGAAAAACTGCAGGTGAGCACAGAAACATGTCTGGGCAGAGTCCTGTGCAATAGGTGACTCAAAAGCACATGAGGCCTATGACTCATGCCCAAGATCTTAAAAACACAATAGGTCTTGCAGCTCTGGACATTGCCTGCCCTACACCGAGCCCAGGTTCAATGAGGTGATAACAGGACTAACCCTTTGAACAGGGCAGTGGTCCCATTTAGCACGCAGCACAAGTGGCCATCCCTTTGAGAAGGGCAATGGCTCTTGTTAAACAACTTAAGGGGCCCTCCCTTTGAGAAGGGCAGTGGCCCTGGTAAACAACTTAACAGCCAGGGAAGGGCGGCCACAGGAGGAGAACAAAAACAAAATGGAGTATGGGGACAGCAGTAAGAAACAAAATGGAATAGGGGGATAGCTGTAACAGACAGTATGCAAGGCTACAGAACACAGCAGATGTGTTCTGATGACTGAACTCTAATTCAAATCTAAGGTGAACCTTGTGTGACTCTTAATATAGCAGATAAAAGATACATCACTAGATAGAGCCACATGTGTACACTTGAAAATGGTGGTACTCATCAGTTTTTTCTTCCTTGCTTTTCAAGCAGCAGTCTCTACTATCATTACTATTTTCTATAGAGGTGATCGGACAATAGAAGACTGTAAGATAGGTGGACATGCATAAAAGTATCTCTCATCCTGAAAGATCACAAAGTCCATTTCAAACAAACGCATGCAATATTACTGATATGCAAGGGAACTTTAAGATGGCAGAGCTGAAATCAGCGGTCACAGCAAAGATGGAATGAGTAAATTTGGACGTTAGCACAGGCACAAAGCCCTGCTCTTACAAAAAGTGCCAAGAGGTCTTTCATGTCCACAGATAACGGACAAGACCTGTCTCTGTGTTTATGATATTAAGATCTCTGAAGAGAATGGCCTGTTGTTGCAGGCGCTCCTGAGCCATACGGCATGTCCTCCCTTCGGCATTTCAGTCACGGCTGTTGATTATATCCAGCCATTTGACTGGTTGTACGTAAATTCAGTATTTCAAACTGGATGTTCTTCTAACAGATCTGCTCTAGGAATTATTTTGGGGAAGTTCTACAGCATGTGTTATGCAGAAGGTCAGACTAGATGATCACAATGCTCCCTGCTGGCCTTGAAAGCTATGATAAATCTATGAAATGCTACCCAATCCTAGACAAATGAAGAGGAGTTTAGCCTGTATACAGGAGCAACGCCAGGGTTTTTGGTGCCCTAGGCGAAGGTCCTTCCACACTCCCAGTCTTCGGGGCACTTTGGCGGCGGGTCCCGGAGCGAGTGAAGGACCCGCCGCAGAATTGCCGCCAAAGACCCAGAGCGCCGAAGGACCCCTCGCCCCCGAATTGCCGCCCCCCCCCCCCAAATCCTGGTGCTGTAAGGGACCGCCTAGGTTGCCTAAATGGAAGCGCCGGCCCTGCCTGCATAAAGAGAGATCAGTAGGCCCCTTGTTCTTTATTGTAAGTTAAGTCTGTGGTGCTACTTTACATACCTAATTGGGAGGACAAAATGCATCTCAGTTTCTTCTGGATATATCAAAGGTCTTAACAGAAACCACCACCACCACCACCACCACCACCCGGGCAGGGGCTGTGGCAGAGAATTGCTCTGAAGGCATTCAAACTACTTACATGTGCTTTTTATTTATTTATTTTCCTTGTAAGGCATCACCGGGCATCGGATTAGGGCCTACGGCCCACTAGGGTGGCCGGAAAAGATTAATTCCATTTGGTGAAAAATTTTGAGGTTTGAATTTTTTTGCTAAAATATACAGGAAAGAAACCAGTCCCAGACTGGCCAGCTGGTTAGTGCTATGCGAGACTCAAGTTAAATTTGCTATCTGCCTCATATGAAATACTTGAATCTGGTCTCTGACATCCCAGCTGCCTCATATGGAGCAGAGACTTGAATAGACAAGACAGGCTGAGAAGGAGAAAGAATGCATTGTCACCCACATTTTACAGATGTGGAATTGTGGCACAGGGAGATTAAGCGACTTGCCCAACGACACAGGGCAGTTGGTAGCAGAGTCCAGGAACTGAATCCCTACCTCCAGAGGGCCAATTTGGTGCAATAGTCACAAAAACATCCTTTCCTTTCTAAATCATAGAAATGTAGGGCTAGATGGGAACTTCAACAGATCATCTAGTCCATACCCCTTCACTGAGGCAGAAGGAAGTATACCTAGACCATCCTTAACAGGCAATGTTTTTAAAAAACTTCAAGGATGGGGATTCCATAACTTTCCTTGGAAGCCTATTCCAATACTTAGCTATCCTTACAGTTAAAAGATTTTCCTAACAGCTGACCTAAATTTCCCCAGCTGCAGATTAAGCCCATTATTTCTTATTCTACCTTCAGTGGACATGGAAAACGATTGATCACCATCCTCTTTATACCAGCCCTTCACATATTTGAAGACGGTTATCGAGTCCCCCTTCAGTTTTCTTTTCTCAAGACGAAGCATGCTTTTTTTAACCTGTCATCACAGGTCAGGTTTTCTAAACCTTTTATTATTTTTGTTGCTTGTCACTCCTCCCAGCTTCATGTCATCTTCAAATATTATCAGCATACTCTGCACTCCATTATCCAAGTCATTAATGAAAATATTTAACAGTATACCAGACCTACCCCCAGGGGACCCCACTAGATATGCCCTCCCAGTTTGTCAGCGAACCACTGATAGCTACTCTTTGAGTACAGTCTTTCAACCAGTTGTGCACCCATCTCATAGTAATTTCATTTAGACCAAATTTCCCTAATTTGCCTACTATCGTGTCAAAAGTGGCCAAGCTCATATAGCTGATCCTGAAGTTGTTGGATGGATAATCTGCCCCCCAGCTTTCTTCAGTTGCGCAAGAAATAAGCCCATTTTTTAACTCCTGATAAAAATCCCCCAAAGAGTCAAACTTCAAACCGAGTTTATTAAAATATGAATTATCTGTAAAAAGACTGCAAAGGCCCATGAATTGATTTCTGATTTTCTATGGACTTATTTTAGGACTTCTCTCTGTGATAATCAGAAAGCACTGAAAGATGCTAGGGACTGATTAATCAGCACAACTCCTACTGTGTCCAAAGCTTAACTTTCAATTACAGTTCAAGCTTATGCAGCAGGCAGTATATTTTCCTTAGGTAAAATGGCTACGGGGGGAAAATGCAGAGATAAAAATAGTTAAATAGAAAGAGAATAATCCTTAAAAGAAAAGAGACTCTTCTTGTTATTCCAATTTGGAAGCCATCACCTCCAATGAAGGAATTTAAGCAGATGGAATCCTTTTTACAGGACTGGTTCTCCATCCAAATTTCCTTCTAATCAAATATTATTCTACATGTATCAACTTCTGGCAGGTGGATTTACCAATACTATCTGATGGCTGGGCCGCAGCATGGTGTTGAAATCTCTGCAGAGCAACTCAGCAGAGTACAGTTCTGACATGCTCAAACATATTTACCATTCCTGCAGGACTGGAAAATGCAATTAGAGAGGATCTAACAAACTGGTGGAGAGTGATACTGTGTCTCATTCGAAAACATAATTCTTTGCACTTATGTCAGCCTTGCAAAATTCTACCCTCCTGCTTGACAAAGGGATAGCAAAATATCACTAGTTCTTTTTTCCCCTTCCAATTACCATCATGGTAAAGGGTTGGAAAGTAGATTTTGTGCCTAGCTGGTTAATTTCCCTGAAAGCTTTGAAAGGCTGCTGCACACAGTGCCTTTCATTCGAGGATCTCAAAAGACTTCATAAACACATTAATTATAATAGTTATTATTTTTTCATAGAGCAAAGCACCATGAAGTCCCATCACAATGAACAGGAAACACAAAACACAGGAGTCATTGGCCAGCAATCTCCCTCCATGCTTTACAGCCTTGAGAAGCATGCTGTACAGCAGGGGTCCCCAACGCAGTGCCCGCGGGCGCCATGGCACCCACCGGTGCATTTATGTGCACCCGCCTAGTGCCCAGAAGGGGAGAGAAGCTGTGGCCCCATGCCTGCCGAGGACAGAGAACTTCGGGGCCCGCAGGCTCTGGGCGCCGGTGTTCTCTGTCCCTGGCAGGTGCGGGGCGACGGCTTCTCTCCGGCTTCTCCGGGGCTGCAGGCTGCAGGTGCCAGTATTCTCGGTCCCTGGCAGGCACAGGGCCGCAGCTTAAGCTGGAGAGAAGCCACGGCCCCATGCCTGCCGGGGACGGAGAACTCCAGGACTGCAGGCTGTGGGCGCCGGTGTTCTCTGTCCCTGGCAGCCGCAGGGCCGCGGCTTAAGACGGAGAGAAGCCACAGCTCCATGCCTGCCAGGGACAGAGAACTCCAGGGCTTCAGGCTATGGGCTGCAGGTGCCAGTGTTCTCTGTCTCTGGCAGGTGCAGGGCTGTGGCTTAAGCCGGAGAGAAACCGTGGCCCCGTGCCTGCTGGAGATAGAGAACTCTGGGGCTGCAGGCTTCATTCTATGTTAAAGTAAGAATAATAAATATATTTGGACTAGCAGTTCAACAATGTCTTACTTTTTTAAAATAAGTAAGATGAAAACTGTTTATGATATTTATTTTTTAAAAACTCCTTAATTTTTCTTACAGGTAGATATAAAAGAGCAAGTGATAAGGTAAAAGAGTAATTGCCGAATAATTTAATTAATACCTTTTACATGTAAAATTACTCTTTTTATCTTATATATTCATATACTATATAATATTAAATATGAAGGGTTTTGTATTCTTTAATGTACAAATACAAAATAAGCCTTGAAAAATTGTTGGTGCCTGCCACACTCTTCTGAAAACATGAATGTGTTACTGGCCACAAAAAGGTTGGGGACCACTGCTGTACAGTATTCTGTCCTGTCAGCCACATCATCAAACCACACTCGCCACAAGCACCCCCGGTACGTGGAACCTGTCCCTGCAAAATTCATTCTGGAAATCCTCCTCCGCTCATCCAACCCATACGTACTTCAAACTCAAGTTTACTTTGTCTGATCCACTTGACATATTAGCCAGGTGTTACGCTGGTTATGCTGTAAATTCGGGCAATTACTCCTTCGTTAGTTGTGTGCAAGGTATAGTTCACACGCACCACTGATAATTGTCAGCAATTGTACCATTGCACCTTTCCATCCACAGAGCCCAGTGCACTTTTAGAAAGGTGGATGTGCCTTATCTCCACTTCACACATGGGGAAATTGAGGCACACACCAGTGAAGTGACTTGAACAAGATCACACAGTAATTCAACAGCAAAGCTGGGACAATAACAAAGGTGCCATATTCACAACCCAGTGGCCTATCTGTTGGAGTGCACTGACTCCTTGACACTAATGAAGATAGGAAAGCATTATTATGGAGTCTTGGTCTACAGATCCCTGATCTAGCCACTAGACAATATTTCCTTCCATGGCAAAAAGGAAAGATTTATTAACACACCTATAATTAACAAGAAAGTCTTGGCGCCATATATCTAGGGGAGAAAAACTGGTCCCAAACCTTGTATTGGTCTGCTCAGGGACAGCTGCATTATCAAAAACAGCAATCCTGCTTCCAGCATTTAGTGTCAGAAAAAACATTAGTCTGGAGGAATACTGAAAAAGAGAAATTGCTGGAGGAAGACGAAAAAAAGATTGGAGGTGGGGTAAGGAATAGTGGGTAAAAACATTTTTTTTTCCAGTTAGCTTCTTAATGACTAATTTGACCAAAGATTACAAAGTAACTAAACTAGTTCTTGGTCAGCAAAAGATGCAAACAGAATATAAAGCAACACACAATTACATTAATTTACACTAACTAAAAGGGTAACACTGCTCTAGAGCCAAAATGCTTCTGAAATAAATGTAGTCCAACTTTACTAATTCTGGGTCACTGAGAACGAAAATGATGCTTAAAATTGTTGATTGGCTCTAGTTTTCAAGATATGCTATTGGGTCAGTATATACGACCCTTGACTTGGGAATGGCAGAGGATAAGTGAGTTATAAAGGGAAGGGATCTCAATTTAAACCAGAAATGACTAAAATACATCTTTGACTGGATCTATGAATAAATCTATGACTGGGTTTGGACAGTACTTGCTTTTGAGGCAAAACAATGAATGATGCAATCTGAAGCTGGTATTGCATCATACATGATATGAATTGCATCATGTTATTCCTAGAAGTCATGGATGATGCAATCATAACGAAGCTTACATCACTCTGCTGAACAAATTGCCCTATATCAGCTCTAGAAATCATACAGTGTCTGCTCTCTTATTTGTCAGTTTGATTTTGCAAAGGGACACATTTCTGTTTAGCCAAAGTGAGCAGAGATGCCTCGTACTTGTGTCAACAGTGCAGATTATGTTTGAGGTGAAGTGACTTTTGCATCACAAAAGTGCAGTCTAACCACTATGGTTAAGAAAGCCTATCACTTTTCTTTTGCCTGCAAAATTGGAGATCAGGACAAGAGGTGGGCCCCATACATATGCTGCAACACTTGTGCAACAAATCTTCGCCAGTGGTTGAAGAGGAAAAGGAAATCTATGCCTTTTGCAGTGCCAATGATTTGGAGAGAGTCAACAGATCATCCCAGCAATTGTTACTTCTGCATGGTGCCTCCAGTTGGGAAAGGTGTGTCAAAGAAGAAAAAGTGGACTGTGCATTATCCAAACATTCCATCAGCTATACGCCTAGTACCCCACAGAGAAGGACTGCCGGTTCCTGATGCACCAGAATCATTCTCACTAGAGTCAGATGAGGAAGAGGAAGAGGATGAAACTTCTGGTCCTGAACCATCAATGTCACAGGATCCACATTTTCTCCCATCCTCCTCCTCTGAACCACACCTCCTAACACAAGGTGAACTGAATGACCTTGTCAGGATTTTGGAACTACCCAAGCGTAAGGCAGAGCTGTTGGGCTCCAGACTACAGCAGTGGAATCTCCTGGCAGGCTATCAGGGCAAATGGAGCCCATCAATGCTTGCAGACTATTGCTGGACAGTGACAAGAGATGCTCCATTTAATGAATACAAGAGACAAGCCAAGAAACGCTGAGTAGACACAGAATAGGACTAAATTATGTACATAATAGTTTTTTTCCTTTTGTTTCATAATAAAATTTATTTATATAACCCTTTTGCTGATTTTTAAAGTGTTACATAAACAGGACAGGTGAAATATCAACATGTAAAGCAACCATAAACACATGAAAAGACCTAGGTTTACAATTTATGATTAAAACTCTACTATCTACACAATATACATATTGTGACATGCATCTGACGAAGTGTGTATTCACCCACGAAAGTTCATGCTCCAAAACATCTGTTAGTCTCTAAGGTGCCACAGGATTCTTTGCTGCTATTACACTATACATAGACATAAAATGTAAAAACTTAAATATCTTAGAAACAGTAGCCAATCAGTTGTTTTAATTGTCATATTTGAATTCAGCACATGAAAATACATAATAAATAGCACATTTTATCTCTGAAGCAGACGACTTCTCAAAAATTGTAGACCAGTGTAACAGAGTCACCAATAGATCTTTCTTCCTGCCCACTTCACCTCCAGTCTGGGGGTTTTCAGCGATGCCGGTCCTTTATGGTCTGAGCACGAAGGCTTACCTGACAGGCTCAGGGAAGGACTGCATCTCTTGTGAACAGACTGCAATGGGAATCTATTAGTTTCACCCAGGAAAGTGCAGTCTAAGCTCATGGGAAGCCCTGAAGGAAGAGTCCTCAGGCGTAGGTACTGCAGACTCTGCTCCCAAGCATGTGCTTGGAAGGGCTCTGCTCATTTTTTAGGGCCAATGTACTAGGGATATTACCAGCTCAGATCAGAGATGGGCCTTATAGCCTTCTCCAATAAGGTGTTTCCTTAGGCAAAACTCATGAGCTTTGTGAATTTTTGGTGGAAATGAGCAACTAATACGGCACTTTTCAGAGACACACAACTCATGCAGTAGAGTCAGCGCTCGTGACTGTCACTGACAGAGAAGGAGTGAGGGCAAGAGATCCAGTTCTTGAACTCTGGGACTCTGGGCATATCCCAGACGATGAAAAGGGAGTCCCCAACCGGGGAAAACAAACTATGCTAACTAACTATACTAATAGGTTAAGTAGCACAAAAACTATTTACGGATCTATTTATAAGTTCTATCAAAAAAGTTGGATAACTCTGAGAAGACAGGACTCCATCTCAGGCCACATGGTGATTAGAAAGAACTGGAGAGGCACCGGCCTGCACTGCTTCTTATGTCTTTGGTTGGGAGCATGAGATCTACTGCGCACATGCAGGCCAATGGCACTGCATGGTAGAATTTCCGGACTCTGGCCCATGGCGTGCATGAGTACCCACCCATGAGAATACACACAGGAGACAGCACTTGAACAAGAATGTAGTTGTTCAGTGGATACCTTTAAATCATGAAATATTCTAGCTTCAGTTGTAGGATTAGAAAGATAAACCATGAATTTCTCTCTCTACCATGGATAGAAAAGGAGAGGAGAGCTAAGTCAAGATAGCTGTCCTGACTCCACTATCTCTGCATGGTATTGTGTACATTCCTGACCTTGCACAAGTCTGAAAGGCAGTGGATTTAAGTTAAGACAACAGTGGATTTAAGTATCGAGTAAAACATCTTGATTACAACCCATATGCCTTAGGTGGCTAGGGAATTATGTATAGTGCTTAAGAGCAAGAAACTGGGAAACAGGATTGGTTGGTTCTATTTTTTGGTAGTATCACTAATTTATTGTACAATTCTGGACAAGGCATTTAACTTCCTTTTTCCTCCATATGTAAAACAGGACTAATCATTCTTACCTACTTCACAGTGATAGTATGGGGCTTAATATTTTTAAAGATCCCATGAAAGTACATTAGTCATAATCTATAAGACCCATACTGTTCTGTGAGATTGCTTAAGACTTTGACTGAGGGTCTAACAAGATGCTTATCAGGTGACATCACCTAGTTTCAGGAAAGATGCAAGATCATGAGATGCAGATCAGTTTCAACAATCTTTAGGCTCCAGCCATAGGCCCTGGACATACAAGTAGTACCTAAAATGAAGTGCACTGTGCAATAAATATCTGAACACCATTCCTTATCTACCAAGGCAAACCCACATAGAGAAGAACTGGGTAAGGCAGTAGAAAATGTATTGTAGGGAATAATTTTACCTTGGAAGGATACAAGCTAGTTACAGCACACATTTAGCATTTTGTATTTTCTAAGCTGTGCACAAACGTATTTAGTTAGCTGGCCATTAACCCTCTAAAGTAAGCAAGCCTTCTTCTTCTGGTCCAAATGGGAAAGATCAAATAGAGACTGTGTATTATAAGGAAGCCCCTGCCTCGGGCACCTTCTAGTCAGGGCTGACTCCAGGGTTTTTGCCACCCCAAGCAGGAAAAAAAAAAAAAAGCCGTGATCAAGATCGCCGGCAGCTCCACCGTGCTGCTTTCTTCTTCAGCAGCAGGTCCTTCCCTCCGAGAGGGATCCAGGGACCTGCCGCCGAAGAGCTCGACTTGCTGCCCCTTCCCCTTGGCCGCCCCAAGCACCTGCTTGCTGAGCTGGTACCTGCGGCCCTGCTTCCAATGGTGCCTAGAAATAGTCCGCAAAGGCTTTCCAAGTATCTATTAAGCCCTTGTGAGGTTAATAGATTAAAATAAGCCCCACAACCTTAATCCATAATTCCCTAGCGTAGTCCAAATGGTACTCTCAGTCTTCAAGTCCCTGCAGTCCATCACCTCATCCCTTGCAGCATCTCTTGCCATGCTCAGGTCCTCCGGTACAGCTCCAGCATATCTCACCATGCTCAGGCTTTGCTCTGGCGTCTCTCAGCACACCTTACCCTTCAACCGTCTGGCCCTCCTACTTCAGCTCTCCAGCTCAGAAAGCACACAAACATATCTCAGTCTTCAACCCTCTCTAGCCTTCCGTGGGCATGGCTTTCAGGCTCAGGAAGGTATGCAGGCTAGCCCTGTCGTGGCTTCCTGATAATGCCTCCCTCTTTCTAGAGAGGGCCTGTAGACAGCCTTCTGGAGATCTCCTCCTGAGCTCTGAATCTCATCTACAGTCTCCTGACTGGCCCACTCAGTTGTCAGGCTCTCTGGTTTATATGGCCCAAGTGCCAATTAAAACCCAATTAAGACGTAGCTGATAAATCATAGGTGCCCTCCTTCTTAAAAGGGCCAGTCAACTTGTGACAGAGCCCAACATTTTCAAACATGGGTTCCTGAAACAAAGCATCCAATTCTGCATTTAGGCATTTAAATAAAAACTGGCCCAGTTGGTCCTATTAGAAAATGCAGCAACACAGTACCCTGAAAATTAGGCCATGGTTTGTTTGTAGTGTTGTTGTAGCTGTGTTGGTCCCAGGATATTAGACAGAAAAGGCGGATGAGGTAATCTTTTATTCAACCAACTTCTGCTGTCAGGCCAAAGTTTGTTATTTAGGTGCCTAAGAATGGATGTAGCTGCCTAAATTTCATGCACCCAGGTTTGAAAATGTTATCTCTAGTGACTTGCCACACAACATGTCACTGACAGAGCCAGGATTCAAAATTCAGGGATTCCTGGTACCCAGCCAGCAGTTTAGTCATTATACTATGCTGCCTCTACTCAATATTCCAACAGGTGTTTTCCATCTCTAGCTCCTATCAATCCAGGATCAGAAGATACTGTATTTTGCAGCTTTAAAGGTTTGATATTAAGGTCTGTCAACAGGAGAACTTTCTCTGCAGCTCTTGCTTCTAGGAACAGCCTTGCTGCAATGTCTGCACCTCATTTTCATCTTTCAAAACACATCTTTTCTTCCTTAATTACAACTCTAATTTCTCTCTTTCTTCTATAATTGGAATTATTGGTTAATGCTTTCATTTATTCACTTTGCAATGTCTTTACACCACTGTTTTCAGTCATTTATTCTAAAACAAAGTAATCAGTCAAGCAATCAGCTCATTTATTTATTTACTACTTCAATAGGAATTATTTGTATATTATGTAGGAGAAATTAAACTTCTCTATGCTGCCCACTGTCTTCCTCTTTTATTTATTTAGTCAGCAAATCATTTGGGGACATAGTCCCTATATAAGATATTCTACAAAATAAACTTTTACTTTTGTATATGTCCGCTGATGAACTTTGAATTTAGATGTATAATGTCCCAGTTAGTGGTAATGAGAGTTCCAAATGTAAATACGGCAGTAAATACAGTGTGTATTCCCATTGTAATACTTTATGTGCACTATGGCCCAGATCCAAAACCCACTGAAATCCATGGAAGTCTTTCCCCAGACCTTACCTGGGACTGGAGTGGGTCTTATAAGATTAATCTCCTACAAATTATTTTAAAACTCAAATTCCTTTACATCCAGAGTTAACAATATAGTATGAACTATGCCATTCCATAGACCAGCAACCAAAAGTGGATAACAAATAAAGACAAGAGTTTGAGTGCCTTGATTTTTGAGGTTTTAAACAGAAACACCTTAAAGGGGCCTGATTTTTAGAAGGTAGACGCTCAGCACTTTCTGAAAATTAGGCCCTTTTGAGTTGTCACAAGTTGGGCATCCAATAACGCTAACTCACTTCTGAAAGTCTCGCTCCATGATTTTATCATACTGGGGTCCTAGGAAGTCAAGCATGCAAGCTGTCAGTAAATACAGTCAATAGTGTGTTGAATTGTTAGCTTTATAATAGATTGTCCCCAAACTCTTAGGCCTGTTCCCCAAAATGTGATCTCATTTCTTGGGTAGGAAGACAGATCTTTATATTTTCATTTAACTAGAGCAACACCAGCACCTGCCAGTTGCTCTAAACAGAGCAGTTAACCCATAACTCCTCCAGGAGCTAATGCAGACAAGTAAGTGGGTCCCGAGAAAAATGAACTGAGAAGACTAATGTAAACAAATGCCTCGCAAAACAAAACAGCAGCAATAATAGAAATTTAGAAGAAAACCCTGACACTAAAGGTATGCTGAGCAGGCTAGAGGCAAAGAATTCACCCAACACCTAAAAGATGCTGGCTGCTCAAGGCGAGGAAAACAAACAAACCGCTTTGTAGCTCACCATGCTCACTTGGACAATGTCAATTACTGAATCCCCAAGATGGCCTAAATTATTTCAGCCCCTCTGGTGCTGACTACGTAAACTTCTCTGTAGGTGTCTTGAAGTGCATGTTCGCAAACACACACACAGACACAGAGTGCTGCTGTTTCCTTAGAAACATGTGATAGCAAACGCCAAGGGTGGCTCCAGGCCACAGCATGCCAAGAGCGTGGTTGGGGTGGTAAGCTATGGGGGGCGCTCTGCCGGTCGCCGAGAGGGCGGCAGGCAGGCTGCCTTCGGCGGCCTGCTTGCGGAGGGTCTGCTGGTCCCGTGGCTTCGGATCTCCCGCAGTGGGACCAGAGGACCCTTTGCAGGCAAGCTGCCGAAGGCAGCCTGCCTGCCGTGCTTGGGGCGGCAAAATCCCGAGAGCCGCCCCTAGCAAACGCACCACACAAACTCACCCCACAAAAAAGTACATGGGATTGATTTAAAACCCGCCTTGCTACGTAAGGGATACATACAGGATGCAGAACATTCTTTGGTTTTACCATTCACACAGGAGCTGGCTCATTGCCTTTACCGTCCCATTGTCATATGCAATGAGAATGCTGTACTGTGAAACAAACTGAAGGGTGTTTGAATATCACCTCCATACTCCTGAGGGCATTCTGCACCAAAATATTAAAAATTCTGCACCAACATAATAAAAATTCTGTGCACAATATTTTAAAATTCTGCAAACTTTATTTGTCAAATAAATGTGGAAGCTCCAGCATGGCACTGGAGAGCGCAGGCCACTGGCTGCACAGAGGTGGGAAATCCTCCCATGGACTCAGTGTTGAGGCTGCACCCAACCTTGACATAGTGCAAGGACCGGGCCTGCCCCAGAAACAACCCCCAGGGCCCTGCCCCTCTGTGCCAGGTGCACCAGATGTGGGCAGGCAGGCTCAGCAAGGCAGGATCCAAGTGTGGAGAGGTTTAGTGTGGGGGGACCCAGGCATGGATTGAGAGGGTTCTGTGTGGGGCAATCTGGATGTGGGGGGCTCAGTAGGGGATCCAGTGCTGGGGGGATCTGGATGCAGAGGGGCTTATTGCGGAGTTCTGGATGCAATGGTAATGGGACTCTGCAGGGGAGTCCAGGTGAAGGTGGTTGGGGCTCAGCAGGGTGGAGTCTTGGTGTGGGGGGGACAGAGCTTGGTGTGGGGGTCTGGGTATGGGGACCTCAGTGGGGGTCCAGATGCTGGCGGAGTGGGGCTCAGTGGGGTGGGGATCCAGGTGCAGCTGGTTGGGGCTCAGTGGGGTGGGGATCTGGGTGTGGGTGGCCCATCAGGATGGTGCAGGGGGAGTGGGACTCATTGCAGGGTGGGGGGTTCCGAGTGTGGGAGGCTTGGCTCGGTGGGCAGGTCTGAGTGTGATGGCATCTGGATGCATGGGGGAGCAGCTCTCTGTACAGGGATCCCTCCCCCTGAAGCTGAGGGGCGATGGGTGCAGGAAGCGGGATGGAGGGCGGGGAAGTTTGCAGAGCTTCCAGAAGCTGGGGGAGAAAGCTAGAGATGGGTCTGGCCCGGTCTCAGATGCTGTGCAGGGGAAGAGGAAATCTCGTCTTCCCCAACCCATCCGGGACCAGCAGCTGAGTCCAGCACAGGGTAGAAGCCACCAGCCAGGTATTCCCCAGCCCCACCTTCTGCCACACACTGATTTAACTCTCTGCTGGCTCCCCTGAGCACCTGAAACATTCTGCTAGGGAGGGTCACATGACCGGTCTTGTGACTTCCCTTTGCTTCCCTGTCAGAAAGTCATTTTTTCTGCGGGGAAGCAAAGAAAACTGCAGGGTACATAAGTTCTGTGCAGGTGCAGTGGCACAGAATTCTCCCAGGAGTACTGAATCAGGGACAATATCAAAGTGCTCAGATATCATGGCGATGGGTGACCTTTTAAAAAGCATGGTAGGTAAGTCAATAGATCAGGCCCTGGTGTGGGGGATGAATTTGATGCTCTAAGAGATCTTTTCTATTTCTAATTGTTATAATCCTTTATCTGTCAAATCCATTTATTTTACTCCCCATATCATGTAAAGACCACTCATTTCCACTTTGCTTCGCCATCAACTATCTATTTGCATGGCACTCATCATCATAGTATCTGAGCACCTCACAGTCATTAACGTATTTGTCTTCATACCATCCCCGTGAAGTATGGAAGTGCTGTTATCCTTGTTTTATAAACAGGGAACTGAGGCACACAGAGATTGAGGGTAAAACGTACAAAAGCACCGAAGTGACTTAGGAGTCTAAGTCCCATTTCTAAAAGTGACATAGGCACTTAGAAGAAAAGTTTCATTGAAAGCCAATGGGATTTAGGCCTAAGAGCAAGACTGGCTTCTGGAAACACGACTTAAGGAGCTTTTGAAAGTTTTATCTTAAGTGATGTGCCCATTGTCACACAGGGAGTCTGTGGCAGAGCAGGAAATTGAACCTAAAATATTTCCTCAGTCCAAAGTTGGTGCCTGACCATTGGCTCATCCTTCCTTTCATCAGCTCTCTGGCCACTCTGTGCTTCCAAATTCCTGGATCCAGATGCTTACTTCCATTGACTGCACTTCCTCTCCTCCAATATATCCTTGCTTCCCTCTCATCAGTGGCCCACCCAAGCACTGGCACGGAAATATGGTGAGAGCTGAGAAGGTCAGAGTGTGAAGCGGCATGATTACGGGCACATTGACCATAAGAAAAGATTTCAGCTACAGCCCTAACATTCCTGTAAAGACTCATGTTCTGCTTGTGAGTAGCCCTCTGGGCTCTGCTGGGACAACTCAAGCGTGCAGTTACACATCAGTGCATGTTTGCAGGATCAGCACCTATGTTGTCAGCTGAGCCTTTCCCCACTGCTAGAGCCTTGCATGGCGGTGGAGAAAAGCTCCGGCGGCAGGACTAAAAATAGCAGACTTGGGAGGCACTCCTTGGTTGTGGAGAGAACCACGTAAGGTATAAACCTGAGGATTCAGGTGTGCAGGGCACTCTGCTCTATTCTGCTTGCGTAAGCTGTGCCATTCCATTTACACTGCTATTTATACACATGCTAGCAGTGCCTGCAGTGTCTGTACCCCGCACACCCCGCCAGCATAGACCTACCCTGAGCAGGCTTAATAGAGGCCCCTATGACTGCTGTTGGTACAGGCTGGAGAGAACAGCAAAATTCATACAGCGTACCTGCTTTTTCTCTGTGACTCATGCCTGTCCAACTTCAGTTCATCCATGCTGCCCAACTTCAGCTTTCACATGCCCCCGAGGGGCAACTATTTAAGAAACAATCCTCTCCAAAGCTGGGCCACGAGACCTCTGTTTGTTTTTCATTAAGCATCTAATTACAAGGAGAATTTTGTTTGATTCATTGGCCTCAGTCCAAGTGGATGCACAGATGCTAAACAATGCCTGGGTAGGAGGTAACACATGTGAATAAGATTTCCCTTTACCCTCTCTTTTCTGGTGCTGGCAATTTCCTCCCCTCCATCACAATTTGTAGTTTCCCACTTAACAGAAATCTCTGATCGAAGACTCTCTTATAGGCATTTCCTTCACAGCAGCTGGCTACAGTGATATGCTGGGAGAGAGAAGAGGTATGGTAGCACTCTGCCACAGGCTCCGCCAGAGGAGCTCCAAAGTGCTAAATTAGCACATTGTCCTAGCTGCACCCCTTACCTAGCCAGTGACCCCCAGCTTTTTGGGCCTGTGCTGGCACCGTCACGCTGGAATGGGGCTTGTGAATATTTTCTACCATTTGCATCTTCCTGCAGGTGGACTTTGCACCAGCAGTTTTATGTAAATCCAGGTTGAATCTATGTTAAGGATTAAGACAGGCGCTTAATAATTTGTCATCTTGGGAAGAAATGTATTTAAGCTTTTTAGCAAGATGGATTTGCTTTATCTTTTAAGTTACACTTTAGGTAAAAAATTGGAATCCATTGGACCTGATTCTGGTCTCACTCTGGTGCAACTCAGGAGCAGCTCCAGGGAAATCAAGGAGTTACAAAGGTGTGCAACTGGCCTGAGAAGGGAAATGATGGCCATTTACCAGATGATTTCTGCTGCTCCTGTAACTTCAAAGAAGTGATTTATTTTTAATCATGGAATCTGTGATCTCAACACGACACAAGGCCAATTTCAGACCTATGGTAACTCCACCCAATTTAACAGAGATGTACATGCTTATATCAGAGCTGAATTTGGACTGTCATCTTCTATTCTGTTTGATGGTGAAAAAGTGATGCTAGTACATCTGTGATGTAAGAAGTCAGGTTTCAATGAAAAACAGAGGCAAGGCTAACACTGTGTGGATCCAGAAGCAGCTGTGTAAACAGGCTGCATCCTAGCAGTGCTAGAGGATTTTTTCACTGACCTATCCTATCAATATGGTGATGAGAGAAAATCTTGGGCATTGTACTAGTTTCATCCATGCTACCGCTGCTCTATCACTACTTATGGGCATCACAATTACAATGGAACAAACAGATCATATCTTTTTAGAAGAAGTGGAATCTATACCAGTGGATCACCGGTGACTACAATGGTAAGTCAGCATGAGAGGTATTCCCAAGGAATTTTCTAAGGATAGCTTTCCCCCCCTTGCCATTAATTTTTAAGGCTGGTCAGCATGGCTCTCAGCATTAAAATCTTCATTAAAAGGAGTAAAAATAATAAATTAGCTGGAACTGATTTTTCAGTAGGCTTCTGGGCATGGAGTTGCCACAGTTTAGGGCACACTGCTCAGGGATTAACTGTGCAGTAGGCAGAGGAAAATATGACCAGATTTCTATTCCAGCTCTAATCGCCAATTTCAGGCTAATACACCAAGCCCTCCAAATCAGAGTAAATGCTGTGAGTCATAACTACGGAGTATTTAAGAAAGAAGCCATTCTGAGGGACTAGTTGACTTGCACGCCATCTCTCCTGGTTCTTGGGGAAGAACAAATTGGAATCTCAGTGTCATCAAATCAAATATTCCCAAAGTTCCCATGGGGATTGTTTTGCAATTTTGTTAATATTTTAAAAGCATCTCCTGATCTCTCATATGTTTGCCCAGCATTAGGATTTCATTACACACTAGAACAGATGTCTTCTTTCTCTCCCTCTCTCTAGCGCTTTCCTTTCAAATGTGTGCCTTTGCAAATCAAGAAGTTTCTTGGTTTGGAGCCCAAGACCGTTGGTACAGCAAAAAATGAGCAATTGATTTTGAGGTCCAGATTCACAAGCCAAGGAAGATGTTGAGTTCTGCAGGAGTCAGGGGAATTAAGCACTGCCATGCTCATTCCTGCCTTTTAACTTGTTGCCAGCACTGGCAAGACATCAGTGTGAAAAACCTCTCAGTGAAAACAAAAACTTGCAACTCACTCAAGCTGGCACAGAGTCTGAGGAGAGAAATGCACGGGCCAGATTGTTCTGAGTACTTGGGGGCTTGATCCTGGGAGCTCTCTCCCCAGCAAAACTCTCATTGAGGTCACAATTATTCAGATATTTCTTTAGTGCAGGGATCAGCAACCTTTCAGAAGTGCTGTGCCAAGTCTTCATTTATTCACTCTAATTTAAGGTTTCACATGCCGGTAACACATTTTAACGGTTTTAGAAGGTCTCTTTCTATAAGTCTATAATATATAACTAAACTATTGTTGTATGTAAAGTAAATAAGGTTTTTAAAATGTTTAAGAAGCTTCATTTAAAATGAAATTAAAATGCAGAGCCCCCCGGACTGGTGGCCAGGACCCAGGCAGTGTGAGTGCCACAGAAAATTAGCTCATGTGCCGCCTTCGGCACACATGCCATAGGTTGCCTACCTCTGCTCTAGTGGATGAAATCTGGACAAAGTGGAGTCCAGCAATTGGAGAAAGAGTAAACAGTCAGATCTAGATTCTTTGAGAATTTTTCTATGGGAACTCCAAGGAGACGACTTGCTGGATCAGGGCTTGATAGCCCAACAGCAATAATGACAGTCATCTTTCACATTTAACTTCAAAGTGGAGGACATAGATTAAATAATACTCATAACACCCTTGGGAGAAAGGTTCCCTGTGAGGGCTGTGCCCATGACTTCCCATGTGTCTATAGAGCACCAAGCATGCAGTTGGCACTAAAGAGTAATCACAATTTTACAGATGAGAAAACTGGAGAAGATAGAGAGGGTAAATGACTTGTCTTGGCCATAGAGTAGTCAGTTATATAGATGTATTCTTGGCACCATGTTCTGTGCTCAGGACAAACAATCCTCTGTACGTTTTCTGTGTAAAACTTCCACTTAACCATCCCAATAAATAACAGCTGGTTAAGTCCATGTTTCCTATTTTTTAAAGATTGCATAGAGATCTTTGGGCACCACCACAATGTAAACAAAAACTATAAACAATGCCATGAGCTGAGAGTTGAACTCAGGTCTTTCAAACTCCAGTCTTGTGCTAACCACTTGACAAGACTGCCGTCCAATTAGTAACATAGCATCGGCCTCTAGAGACCTCCTTGAGGTTAGAGTCTCAGTCACAGATTCTAAGGCCAGAAGGGACCATTGTGATCATCTAGTCTGACCTCCCGTATCGCACAGGCCAGAGAACTTCCCCAAAATAACTCCTAGAGCAGATCTTTTGGATAAACACCCAATCTTTATTTTAAAATTATCACTGAGGCAGACTCCACCACAACCTTTGGTCAACTGTTCAGTGGTTAAGTACTTTCACTGTTAAAAATGTAGACCTTATTGCCAGTTTGTATTTGTCTATCTTCAACTTCCAACCATTGGATTATGTTATATCTTCCTCTGCTAGATTAAACAGGCCATTACTAAATATTTGTTTCCCACGTAGATACTTACAGACTGTCTTTAAGTAACCCGTTAGTCTTCCCTTTGTGAAGCTAAATAGATTGAGCTCCTTGAGTCTGTCGTTATAAGGCCTATTTTTCAGTCCTTTATCATTCATGTGGCTCTTCTCTGAACTCTCTCCAATTTATCAACATCCTTCTTGATTTGTGGGTACTAGAATTGGACACTGTATTCCAGCAGCGGTCACACCAGTGTCAAACGCAGAGGTAAAATAACCTCTCTGCTCCTACTCAAGATTCCACTGTTTATGCATCCCAGGATCACATTAGCTCATTAGCCACAGCATCACACTGGGAGCTCGTGTTCAGTTGATTATCTACCACAACCCACAAATCTTCTTCAGCGTTTCTGCTTCTCGGGATAGAGTCCCTCATTCTGTACGTTTGGCCCACAGTCTTTGCTTCCAGATATACACATTTACATTTAACTATATTAAAAGGCTTATTGCTTGCTTGAGCCCAGTTTACCAAACGATCTAGATTTTGCTGCATCAGTGACCTGTCCTCTTCATTATTTTCCACTTCCCCATTTTTTGTGTCCTCTGCAAACTTTTATCAGTGATAGTTTTACGTTTTCTTCCAGGTCATTGATAAAGATGTTAAATAATTTAGGGCCAAACCAATCCCTATGGGACCCCATAGCGCAAGGCAGTGTACAGAGTGAAGAGATTCTCTGCCCCAAAGAACTGACAATCTAAATAGACAAACCAGACAAAGGGTGGGAGAACAGAAGTGTTTTGACGATGAGGGACCAAGTAACAGAAACATTCAGTGACTTCCCCCCAGTCCCACAGCTAGTCTAAGCAAAGTTGGGGACTCCCAGGCCTTTCTGCTTGGTATTGCCACTCATATTTCATCTAGGTGAATAATCAACTTTCCATTTCAGAGAGACTTCTGGATAATTTATGCCTTCCTATCAGAGAACAGTACAGTATGGAAAGAGTTCTGTGCTTGTTTAATGAAAGAAAACCAAAGCTTACATTTGAACAGATTAAAAAACCCAAACCCTCCCTTTTTGTATGGGGGGTTTTCGGTCAAGAAACACATTTTCTTGTCATGCTTATTGACCCAACTGCTAAAATCCCCCTCTCTCTCCTCTTGGCACAAGATTTGACTCCACCCCCTCCACTCCCCATAGTTAAGCGGATTCAAATAAGCAGAGGAATTCAGTGAGTAGGATGGTAGATGATTCAATGGAGACTCTGCAATGCTCCTTTTAAGTTTGACTTTTAAAAATAATTTTCCTCACTTTAACCGCTGGACTGTGAGGCTTTTTTAAATTTGTTTTGATTTTTTAGTTTCTCAGTGATTTATGTACAGTTCAGTCTGCAAACGACACACACACATTTCATCTCTCCAATGTGAAAAACGAAGGGCAATTTTCACATTGGATATGTTCTTGCTCCTGTAGAAGATAATGTCAACCTCCCCCCAACTCCCTGATGATATAGGATTGAGCTCATACAGAGAACAGGACACAACACAAATACCAGGGACAGCTTCTGAAAATAAGGTTAATAATGAACTCGCTATTCAGCCCTGGGGACGCCAGGTCATCAAAAAGTCTGAGATCAATGTGCATTATGTTTGCATATATTTGCATAAACTCGCTTACTTGTAGCCAGTCAGTGAGATCACACCTCCGCTACCAGGGCAACTTGTAGGACAGTTTTCCTTCCTGGGAAGGAAGTCCTTATGCCTCCCATTTTCCCCACCCCATCACCACCAAGCTCCTCCACCTCCTTCTCTTGGCATCACTTCCTCCCTTCTCAGTCTACCTCCTCTCCAAGACTCGCCCCTTTATGGGGCCTTGAATTCACAAAGAGAAAGAGGAGACTCAGGGCCTACCTCTGAACCTTCAAATCTGCCAGCAATCTGTGACCCCAGCCCTCCAAATGGGTGTCAAACAGCCGAAACAGGGAACAGCCGGGTTTTGTTTAATAGTGCAAGCTAATTGGACAATTGTAATAGCTGTTTAATGAGAGAGTCTGGTTTTATGGATGTCTCCATGCTGTATGAATAAAACAAATCTGGGCTGCAATCAGTTACAGTTGGGGGAGGGTGGGGACGGAGGGTCTGTGCCCAGATTGCTCGGGAATAGGTCCCTGCCTGGGCTTCTCATGAGGTGTTAGGGGCTCTGAGGCATCAGCTGCAGGTGAATCGCTTTTAAATGGATTTAAATGGATAAATAACCGAGAACAAAATTTGGCCTATAGATTTATTTTTTACAAAAGAACATTGCTGAGAGATAAGATTATATAATAATAACTATTATTGTTTCCATGTATGCTATCACAGTGAGTTTTTCTTAGTCGGTGTTATTGTCAATAATGTAACATCAATAAATAAGAAGAAAACAAAGAAAGAAGAAGTGGGGCCGCTATACACTGAGGATGGAATGGAGATCAAGGATAACCTAGGCATGGCCCAACATCTAAACAAGTACTTTGCTTCAGTTTTTAATAAGACTAGTGAACCTTGGGATGATGGAGGGATGATAAACGGGAATGTGGATATGGAAGTGGATATTACCGCAACTGAGGTAGAGGCCGTACTTGAACAGCTCGATGGGACGAAGTCGGAGGGCCCGGACAATCTCCATCCGAGGATATTAAAGGAACTGGCGCGTGAAATTGCGAGCCCGTTAGCGAAAATTTTTAAGCAGTCGGTAAACTCGGGGGTTGTGCCGTATGATTGGAGGATTGCTAATGTAGTTCCTATTTTTAAGAAAGGGAATAAAAGTGATCCGGGTAATTATAGGCCTGTTAGCTTGACGTCTGTAGTATGCAAGGTCTTGGAAAAAATTTTAAGGGAGAAAGTAGTCAAGGACATAGAGGTCAATGGTAATTGGGACGAATTGCAACACGGATTTACTAAAGGTAGATCGTGCCAAACCAATCTGATCTCCTTCTTTGAGAAGGTGACGGATTACTTAGATAAAGGAAATGCGGTAGATATAATTTACCTAGATTTCAGTAAGGCGTTCGACACGGTTCCGCACAGGGAACTGTTAGTCAAATTGCAAAAGATGGGAATGAATACGAAAGTTGTTAGTTGGATAAGGAACTGGTTAAAGGGGAGACTCCAGAGGGTCGTATTGAAAGGTGAATTGTCAGGCTGGAAGGAGGTCACTAGTGGAGTCCCTCAAGGATCGGTTTTGGGACCGATCTTATTTAACCTTTTTATTACTGACCTTGGCACAAAGAGCGGGAATGTGCTAATAAAGTTTGCGGATGACACGAAGCTGGGGGGTATTGCTAACACGGAGAAGGACAGGGATACTATTCAGGAAGATCTGAACCACCTTGTTAACTGGAGTAATAGGAACAGGATGAAATACAATAGTGAAAAGTGCAAAGTTATGCATTTAGGAACTAATAATAAGAATTTTGGATATACGTTGGGGGCGCATCAGTTGGAAGCGACGGAGGAGGAGAAGGACCTTGGGGTGCTGGTTGATAGCAGGATGACTATGAGTCGCCAATGTGATACGGCTGTTAAAAAAGCGAATGCGATTTTGGGATGCATCAGGCGGGGTATTTCCTGCAAGGATAAGGAGGTGTTAGTACCGTTATACAAGGCGTTGGTGAGACCCCATCTGGAATACTGTGTGCAGTTCTGGTGTCCCATATACAAGAAGGATGAATTCAAACTGGAACAGGTTCAGAGACGGGCTACAAGGATGATCCGAGGAATGGAAAAACTGCCTTATGAAGGGAGACTTAAAGAGCTTGGCTTGTTTAGCCTGGCCAAAAGAAGGCTGCGGGGGGATATGCTTGCTATATATAAATATATCAGGGGGGTTAACGTTAGGGAGGGAGAGGAATTATTTACGTTTAGTACTAATGTAGGCACGAGGACGAATGGGTATAAACTGGACATTAGGAAGTTTAGACTTGAAATTAGACGAAGGTTTCTAACCATTAGGGGAGTGAAATTCTGGAACAGCCTTCCGAGGGAAGTAGTCGGGGCAAAAGACTTTCCTGGCTTTAAGACAAAGCTTGATAAGTATATGGAGGGGATGTTATGATAGGATTGTTAATTTGGGCAATTGATCTTGGATTACCACCAGTTAGGTCTGCTCAATGATCTGCGGGGAGATGTTGGATGACATGGGAACTGAGTTACTGCAGAGAATTCCTTCTTGGGCGCTGGCTGGTGAGTCTTGCCCACATGCTCAGGGTTTAGCTGATCGCCATATTTGGGGTCGGGAAGGAATTTTCCTCCAGGGCGGATTGGCAGGGGCCCTGGAGGTTTTTCGCCTTCCCCTGCAGCGTGGGGCACGGGTCGCTTGCTGGTGGTTTCTCTGCAGCTTGAGGTCTTCAAACCAGTTTTGAAGATTTCAATAACTCGATCCTGGGATAGGGGTTGTTATAAAATTGGATGGGTGGGGTTCTGTGGCCTGCCTTGTGCAGGAGGTCAGACTAGATGATCAGATTGGTCCCTTCTGACCTATTAGTCTAGTCTATAACAACAAAATTGCCGTTCCCTTGCACAATATTCTGGGCATACAGAACAATCCTACTGAGATGGAGAACACTGAAAAAGGAGATGCAGGAAATCAATGGGAACTTCCTGCTGGACTAGTTTAAATACAGGTATATTTTGCATGAGAACCTAATCTCAGTGAGATACTTATACAGTAACCAGACCAAACTCTCCATGACAATAATACAATTAACCAACACGACATGGCCGAGCATGGAGGTGATGTTACTGCCTGATATGCTTCTATTCGGGGGGAAGGCTGTGTGTGCTCACCCATTCAACTCCTGGTCAGGGAGCATCATCACTTCTTGAAGTCTTATTGCTACATCAGCGGTTCTCACACTGTGGGTTGGGACGCCTAAGTGGGGTTGCCAGGGCTGGCTTAGATTTGCTGGGGCTCAGGGCCCAAGCCAAAGCCCAAGAGATTCAGCCCTGAGCGGTGGGAATCAGGTTACCGGCCCTCTGGCTGGGGCTGAAGCCCTTGGACTTCAGTTTTGACCCTTTCCCCACCCAGTCCTTCAAGGATCACATGTGTTTAGGGCAAGGGTCTCAAACTCAATTTACCTTAGGGCCAGAGCCAGTCGTCAAATCCTCCCAGCAGGCCAATAATATCACTGAAGATGGTGTTCAGAAAAGAAAATGTTTATATTGTATTTTTTATTTCAAATTTCTTCGAAATAATAAAACTGTCATACAACTTTATACAATTATTCACCTGCCAGAGAGTTTTTAGTGTTTGCCAGACATCTGGCAATGCTTCAGTTCTGTAGGTTTGTTGATGTTTGGACTTGGTGACTGTGCAGTTGAAACCTTCAGAATTGCAGCAAGGTGTGCATCAGATAGTTGTGTTCGGTATTTTGACTTGTATATTCATTGTGGAAAAAAGTGATGCTGTGTCCAGGGCTGACTCTGTCTGGCAACTTATGATGCTGCCTCCGTGGCTGACTTTGCCTGGCAACTGGTGATAACTCTGTCCCTCTCCCCCAGCCAATGGGAGCTGCAGGGGGGCGGCGCCTGCAGCAAAAATTGCCAGTAGCATGTCCGCTTGCCGCAGATGGCATGTGGGCCAGGACTTTGAGACCCCTGGTTTAGGGAAAAACTCAGGGGATAGAGAACTGCCTTGAAGGCTATAACCCCTCCAACATCCAGTTGCCGATATAGGCAGTGTGGCCACAGGTCCCTAAGCACTGCTAATCTCCAACTGTCCGAATGGCCTCCAGGTTTAGGGTACTCTAATCTAGCTAAAGATCTGGCCAGGAACAGAGTGGCCCCAGGAGGGAAGCTCTTACTGAGTGTTAGACACATGTTCTATAAGTGTAAATGACCACGCAAGGAACAAGGCAGTGGAGAATCCGACCCATTACCTAGCTTCTCCACACATTAAAATGTTCCTTGGTCATGCTCTTGCTTTTGTGAAGCATCTTCACCACGAATCTGGAACTGGCCAGCTTCATGTCACCTGTGCAGCACCACAAGGAGGAAGCAAATATTCCTGATGGCTATGAAGATGTATGGTCATAAAGACACGAATTAACTAACCACTGGTAAGTCAAGGCACAGCAAAGGCACTAGGACAGAGACGCTTCTAATTTGGAGTTGCATTACAAGGCACTAGTGGAGACAATGAAGTTTTACATTTGTAAATGCTGATGCAGACATTATCCACTCCGCAGTATGCTTGTGCCTGAAGTTTTGGCAAGAACACAGCAGGATGTTTAATCCCCTTTTCATGTTACACCCTCCTCCAGCAACAAGTACAACAGTTAATTAAAATACCCTCTTTGAAGTTAGTTCAGGTTTTCCAGAGAAAAGACTATAAAGATTCACTGTGTCCCACATTAATTATTATGGGCCAAATTCTGCTCTCTTTAAAATAGGTGCAAATCTACAGTAACTCAATTTCCAATGCAAAAGAGAGCAGAACATGACACAACTGTACATTTGCTCCTTATCTCGTCAGAAGAACAAGAGGCGGCTTTCCTCTAACCCAGTGCCCTGTGCAGTCAATCTTTCTCTAGCTTCCCAGATTAAGTACGCTACCTATATGACACAATCTGTTCCCAGTCATGAAACTATTCCAAATTTAAGTCACCCAGATAACTATACAATATATTAGTGCTACACCAATGAGGTATTGATACTTTCAAGCAAATAAAAGCTTCTCTTGTCTATTACCTACCCTGTATGTGCACTACTGTATCTCTGTGTAACCCAAGGCTGCACGTACAATAAAAATAGTGGTATAAGTGATGGTGTAGATGGGGCTCAGGTGTTTTCAGCATCACATCACGTGGGGCAGTAAGGAAGGTCAGTTTCACTGCGTATGCCAGGTAGAACTGGCTGCAATTAAGCAGCTGATTGTTAATAAATGATATCTATTTAATTTATGATTAACTACTTTTTCAAATCACTAATATTACACACTGCATATCTTGCAGGAGAATACAGAATCACATTTTCAAGTAGATTATGTAGTTGTACAACAACCACTTACCACTTGAGCTGAAGAAGTAATCCCTTAAATGGTAGCAATAATAAAAAAATAAACTAATAATAATAATACCACCTAACTCTTATATAGCAATTTTCAGCTGCAGATCTCAAGGCACCTACTGAGCTCTTGTTCTCCGTGTGAGCTGGCCACGGCAGAGAGAGATGTCAAGTTACAACTAAGTCCTTAATGTAATAGTGGATCCATTTTGCACCAACAAAACCCACTTGTGTGAACACAATCCAATCACAGGATGAGATTTTTATACATTGTGGGAGGAATTAAGGAAGCCACTCGAACTTAACACTAATACTCTATGGAGAGCACCTGAAGAAAAGAATGATACAAGGGAGAATCCTTGTCAGATGGTAAAAGCGAACGAAAGGAAAAGTAGATGGACCTCATTCAAGGGTGCTTGATGCTCAGATTGTTTTCATTATGTGTTTGAAACTCCTCAGACCACACAGGGGACAGTGAAGGAGTTGTCAGCAAGATAAGAGGAGAATGAATGAGTGTGTCCATGGCAGCAGAGGTAACAAGAGGGCTGAGCCCCTTTGCCACTGCTGAGAGGTAATCAAACAACTACCTTACTTTCAGCACAGGACAAAAGCAAGATAAGAAACATGACTCTTCAGTGCCTGACACCCTCTGTGGTCATTTATAGCTTAGGCCTTGGTCTACACTACTAAGCTAGGTCTATGCAAGGCAGCTGACATTGACGTAATTGTGCATGTGTCTACACTTACATTTGTCTCCCAGCAATGTAAGCCCCCCCATTACACAGACATAGTAACACCGCTTCCTCAAGCGGGGTAGAGCCGCAGTTGATGTACTTAGGTCAAAGCAGTGCAAGTACAGAGACAGAGTTACTTATGTCAACCCTAACTGTCCTCCAGCAGCTGTCCCACAATGCCCCACACTGACTGCTCTGGTGACCATTGTGTCACTGCCCAGGGGTCAGGGAGAGTGGAAGCATCCTCTTCCCTTTAAAGCCCTGTCAATTTTTTACATCTTTTTTTCTGATTGCGCAGCGTGGTGAGCACCCCTAGCAGCTCTCCATTGTTGAGTGCAACTGCCCAGCTGAGCATGCCAGCTACACACTCCAGCTGCACGCCTGCCTGGAGGAGACAGGAGGAATTGGCTCTCCTGGGCCTGTGGGGAGAAGAGGCTGTGCAGGCCCAGCTTCAAACCAGCTGTGGACACCTAGAAGCAGATTGCTCAGGGGATGCAGGAGAAGCAATATGACAGGGAGCAGCAGCATTGCTGTGTGAAAGCCAAGGAGCTGCGGCAGGCAAACCAGAAACCCAGAGAGGCCAACAATCAGACCTGTGAAAGCCATGGTTGGTGTATCTGTAGGTGAAATGGCCATCAATGTTCTTTCCCCTTCATAAGTCCTGGTCTCTTAATATACTAAGTTTGAATGTGTTTTTTTATGCATTTGTTGTAAAATTGCACAGGTTTTTTTTCTTTGGGTGGGGGGAGAGGGCACTGCTTCTGTTACAGAATACAGCTCTTTTATTTGGAACACAATCTTTGTTAGTTCACAACAACATGTGCTGCTGAGTGCGTAGCAGTTCTGAAAGCGACCAATCACTTGTTACCGCACAATGCAACACAATTCATAGGACCATTCACAAACAAAATTAACAGGTGCACTGACAATCTTATAATCCTACATGTACAGCAACCATCACAAGATCCCCACCAGGCCACAACAGAGCAAGGCCAGGTAGACCATACTACAACACCATGCACTACTCTGACTCACTCTTAAAATGGTTTTTCAGAACCTCCTTGAGCTGTATACCTAGGTGCTGAGCTCTTCTAATAGCTCTTGTATCTAGCTGTTTAAATTCAACAGGTCTCCACCCTGGTGGAAACTTTCCCCCCTTTGCTTCACAGATATAATGCAGGACACAGCGGGCAGCTATAACCATTGGGATATTTTTCTCATTGAGGTCCAGTCTTTTGAGTAAGCAATGCCACTGTCCCTTCAAATGACCAAAAGCACATTCAACTGGCATTCTTCACCGGCTGATCCAGTAGCTGATTCATTCCTTGTTGTTGAAGTCCTCAGTGTATGACTTCATGAGACAGAGGAGGAAGAGGTAGGTTAGGTCACCAGGGCATTTCAACATTCCCAATGGTAATTTACCATTCAGGTAAGAAAATCCCTGCTTGTAGCTTTCTGAACCATCCAATGTGAAAGATGATGGGGAGGGATAGCTCAATGGTTTGAGTATTGAGCATTGGCTTGCTAAACCCAGGGTTGTGAGTTCAATCCTTGAGGGGGCCACTTAGGGATCTGGGGCAAAATCAGTACTTGGTCCTGCTAGTAAAGGCCAGGGCTGGGCTCAATGACCTTTCAGGGTCTCTTCTAGTTCTATGAGATAGGTCTATCTCAAATTATCAGAGTCATGCCCCTTTCCTGACCAGCCAACATTGATGTCAGTGAAGTGTTCATGGAGATCCACCAGTGCTTGATATAGAAAAGGAGCCCTTTCTGTTGATGTACTCAGTGGCAAGATAATCTGGAACCAAAATAGGGATGTGTGTGCCATCTACTGCACTACCATAGTCTGAAAACTCTGTTGCTACAAATCCATCCACTATGCCAAGAGTCACAGTCCTGCATAGCAGGAGATGATTAATGGCCCGGCACACTTGCATCACAATGGCCCCTGCAGTGGATTTCCCAATTCCAAATTGATTCTTGACTGATTGGTAGCAATCAGGCATTCCAAGTTTCCACAATGCAATCATCACCCAAAAGTTCTCTAGCCACTGCTTGTCATCCCAAACTTGCATTATGATGCAATCCCACTAGTCAGTGCTTCTTTCTCAGTCCCAGAAGTGGTGCTTCATCATCTGCAGCTGCTTTGTGAAAGCCACCAACAACCTTGAATTGATTCTTACTATGTCCCACAGCAATTGAACCATTCCCCACTCATTCGGTTCTTCTTGTGGCTCTGCAAAAACTGCAAGATCATAAGCCCTGTGTTGAACTGCTCAAGACAAAAGCACAGAAATGTGCAGGCTCCATGCTTTTATCAGAGATGGTGGACAGCGAGGCTGGCCATGCAGATTTGTGGGATTTTGAAAAAAAAAGACAAAAATTATGGGATACATATAACATTATGGGATGGAGACAGTTGCAAACTGGGAAGTTGACCCAATGCTCCTAGTCACCTCTGCGTCACTCATTTCAGCCCCATCATGCATTGCCCAAACTTCCCAAAAGACAGTGCGCTGGATGGTGGCGAATTGCACATTGGGGTATGTACCCACGGTGGATGGCACTCGGCATCGAGTGCACGCACCACTGACAGAAGAAGCCAAGTATGCACGCACAGATGTGATATGCTAACTTCAGCATGCCAATATAACTTGAGTAGATATACATTTGTAGTGTAGACTTGGCCTTAGATTTGGAAGCTGTTGGGGCAAGGACTGTCTTTTTTTTTTTTTTTCTGAGTATGTACAGTACCTAGTTGGGTCGTGGCTCATGACTGGGGATGCGAGGTGCTACTGCAGCACTAATAACAATCATCCTGACCATGTATGTGTAAAGTGGTGGTACAGAGCTACCACATTGTTTTGGTAGAGTTTTACATTCACTTTGCACAGGTGTAAATGATCACAGAAGATGCAAGGCAGTGGAGAATAAGACTCAATGTGACTCCAGGATATACATACACATGCCTTCATATTTTTCCATCATGTAGCTTTACCATCTGTGGCTTTCACTTTTAGAGTGGAAGTTTAATAGAAATAGCATTTAAAAAAACACCACTGCAAAAAATAAATCACCAACTAAGCGTCCGGACACATTCCTCGACTATTTCACAAATCCACCCTCATTTATTTTTGTCTTGATGGTGGAATCCACAGCAGTTTATCCAATTGCACAGAGTGGTAATTTGTTCAACTAATGGGAAGTAAATGAAAGATAAGCAAGCATGTTCGTTGACTCTTATGAAATGCGATATAATAATCTCCAACTCTGTGGGCCTTCTCCAAAACATTAACAAAATATTACCACACGTCAACAAAACTACTCAGAGAACTAATAGCAGCAGCAATTACTACTGAACACTGCAGGGAAGATTTTTAAATGCAGAGAGGAATGGGTGGGTTAGAGAAGTAGCTATTCTCCACTTACGAATATAGTTAGATGTCAGTGTAACACCAAAGGGCCTGATTCCCAAGTTTTATTTTAATGCAATTCCATTGATAAATGACGACCAGGAAAACAAGCTCTTTATTTGGTATTAGCACGGTTCTAATCTCTGCTTCAGATAGTTACTGAGCTGCATTTTAGTGCAATTTTCAAACCTAATCAAACAGTATGTTGAAAATATTCAAAACAATATAAATTAGAAGAGTAGACATGTTGGATCTAATTCTGCTCATTTGCACGGTTGTAAATTCCGGCATAATCTGGTTATCTTCAGAAGTCACTCTGGATTTACGCCACTGGTATAACTGAAAATAGAATCTGACACTTTGTCATGCGTGTGTTCCGTTTTTTTAAGTGGAAGCATGTAAAAGTACAAACAGCCCACACGGTTATCTTAGACTTGCTTCCAATTTTTTTATATCCGTGAAAGTGCGTTTAAACTCATATTAACTGAAACTCCAGGAGAACCGGGTTGAGTACACTCATGCCGCAGCAGTTACAATCTGAGAAGAGAACTACTTTATAAAACTACACAGCGTAGCTGTTCCCAGTGCCCATCCCTCCCTACATTTTCTTTTTCCTCCTACTTTTTCTTTTCAATTTATTTTGCCAAGAAGAGAAAGGGAGGGAAAATGATGCCCCATTCTCTCAGTGATGGCAAAAAACAGCAGTTTATTTTACTCTTACGATGCAACAGGATTGCAAGACAAATTCTAGAGGTCGTCTGCACGTGGTACAACTGCTGCAGGAGCCACCACACCTCACGGCTATGAAACGCTCATTTTCTGTTTTCTAATGAGCCATTATTTTCTGGTCAGCATTTGCCATCATCGTAAAATAGAGGGGTGGGAGTCAGGAGATTTGGCTTCATGTCTGAGTCTGTAGGCCAACTATCAGCCAGTGTCTTGAAAATCTCTCCCAAGAGCACCAGAATTTCAGTCCCTTTCTTTGGGGTTTTATTTAAAAAGACAGTTTAGTGTCAACTCAGTTCGACATAAATCGCACGTAGGCTCTATAGATGCTTCCTGAAACCCCGGACCTGCTCCCTGTGCCTGTTATTTGCCTATCTGGACAATGGGGATAATATTACTCAGCCACCTCATAGAAGTGAAAGTGAAGTAGGCCAGCATTTCCCAAAGTGTGAGGTGTACCCTAGAAGGGGAGGAATTACAAATTAAGATGGGGATATCAGGAACTATGGGTCTGAGTTCCATCAGTGGAGGTTGGGGCTAGCTGGCTCAGTCTACAGGCTGGTAAAAGAGCCCAGCTGGGCTGCGGCAGAATCACCTGATTGGCCAGCCAATGTTCCCAGGAAAGCCAGGCTCTTCAGGAAGAATTTAGATGCTTCAGGGTGACAGACTGTACTATGAGAGGTTTAAGAGGAGTATCAGCACAGGAAAAAAGCTCTAGTATGTTTGTTTAAGGATATAGAGCAGGGTAAGAAAGCGTAATGGCATTAACGTATGATGGATGTAGCAGGTGGTACCGACTCAGCTGGTGAGACTTTACCATCAAGCGGAAGAAGGTGGTCGCTAGCTGCTCCTCACTTATTCCCACAGCTGTGATTGCTCCTTTGCCAGCCTTGCTCCTGCCCTGCTCGATTTCTAACTCCTGATTCTGGGCTCTGACTCATGGCTCTGTTTCTGGTCGCTGACTCCTACTCTGTCCACTAGACCGGACTGCCATGGTTCCGACCACTAGTCATGACCACCCACATCCTGGTCTTTGATAGGGTCTTAAACGACACACAGCACACCTGAGACAGCAGTGTGATTGGCTTTATTTTCCTAAAGGAGTAGGGGATTAACTTTCTAAAGTTTCAGAAACACTAAATTCAGCCAACATTTTCAGTTTTGAAAACCAAGTCCACATTCAGGCACTGAATAAAGAAACCTACATTTTGGCTAGCACATTGAGATTCTAGAATGGAAGGTGCTCAGGAGGTTCATGGCCTCAATAAGCCATTTATTGGTCCTTTGTCTTTAAAAAAAAAAATAAATTCAACTCCTGATAGTTGCTGCTGCCAAGCCTCTTCTGAAAAGCAGGAACGCCAGTGGTACTCTTGACAACTGGCTCAATATAAATCAAAGCTGTGAGAGACTAGGTGGCTTTCTTCTCTTCTGATCCACATGGGTTGCCACCTTGCCCAGTTGCAGAATTTGATTTGAGCACTGAGATCAAGGAAACCCAGAATCTCAAAGCAAAACTCAGTGGAATCTACCAATCTCACATGATTTTGATACAAAAATTCACACACAAGCCTCAGGTGTGCTCAGAAAAGTCTGCCTTCGGGTAGGCACAGAACTGTACACTCTCAGATTCACACAGGGCCGCCAGGCTCACTTAGAGCCTTGCTCGATTTGTGACAACCACTGCAAACTGAACCCTCCGGGGTGACCAACGCCATTGTTCAGTTTATCTGACTTTGATCCCAGAATCTTTGGAGATTTGCCAAGCGCTAATCAGAGCTCTGCTTGCCGTATTTTCTTGGATCATGACAATGTAGCCATGCAAGAACCATCTGGATTTATATCCAATGTCTGTTTCCATTGTTCCCATCCTGGAGCAAAGCCATGTGTGGATATGCCTAACCACGTCCTTTTCAGCATTTGTTAAGGACAGACAGTGCTTACATTGACAAGAGAATGCTGCTCATTTTGTTTGCTTTGTCATTTCACATCCCTCTTTCCGAAAGTCTATATGATGTAACTCATTCAATAACCCAATATGGCATAGCCCAGCCCGGCTTTTTAATTTCCTACATATTGACAATGCAAGCATTTGTAACACTCTTGAATCTTAGAAATATCCGTAAAAGGGGAAGATTTGCTGGATAGAGGGCCAGATTAATTGGAGCTAGTTCCCTACCCTACTCCTACTTTCTGCCAATGAAAGACAGTTTTAATGTGGGTGATAAGGAAAAGCCCTGCCATCAGACACTGCTGAGGTGATGCACTGAATCAGCCAGGGATGCACACTTTTTCAGAAAGCACTGGCCCTCTATTATACTCCAGTGGAGGGCAGGCTGCAGCTGCTTTGTGCTAACCAGCCTCTGTATATTGGCCCTGTGCTAAGGTACAACAAAACCCTGGCTCTGAATTCTGATCCAAACCTGAGCTTTGTGACTTCCTTCTACAGCAAACCAAATCAAAGCCCCAGAATATCCTGAGAATTTAACTATAAACTCTAACTTTGTGGCTTAGACTCCTCTCTATATAAAGGAGGGCTTATTCCCATATCTCAATGGCACAAATAAAGTCAGCAGAGCTACCCTAGTTTAAAACTGATGTAAGTGAACTCATCATCAGCCCCAAAGGATCCTGACTGAGTTTGGAAAATCAAAGGGTATGCACACCTGTGGGTGTGAAATGCTGTTGTTCTGATTTGGCAGCATTTTGCACTGGTGTAAATGACAATATCACATGTAAGGCAGCAAAAAAGGGGGATCCCCATAGCCTTAGAGGAGAATAAAGCCATACACTCCTACCTACAAAAAGAAACAATGATCCTGGCTAGGTAGCACTGAAGAAAACTAAAAACCAAACGTGGTTGGATAAGACAAATGAAGAGTTGTGATTGTTTCTTTTTTACACACTCTCACATGACTGCATGGGAGCTACAAACAATGTTAACTATAAATAGAGCAGCCAGGAAAAGAGGAAATAACCGACATCATTCATGTATATAAGTCTCAGACATTCCACTGGAGCAGAACTCAAACACTGGCTTACATCACAGCAGAGAGTGATCCAAAACAGTGGGCTTCCCTCAAGGCTTTAATATGAAACAAAAATAGAAAAGAAATCCACTCTACCTCTGTTACTAGATGTATTGCACAAATGAAAATTAGAGTAAACAGACTAGAGATAACTAAATATTAAATGCATGCAACTTATATAGCTTGGAGGAAAACTGTAATTGTTCAAAACACTAGAGATGAAACTCCATGCTGTATTGTCTTACTCTTTAGAAAATGCAGAATGGGATGGGTAGAAAAGTTAAGACAGCAGACAGTGATCACCATTATGAAGGTCATCATTTACCAATCAATACAACAGGGCATACAGAGAGGCAGTGCAGTATGGTGGATAGGGATTGAACTTGGATCAATGGGTATGTCTACACTGCAGCTAAGCGCGAGCCTCCCAGTTCCGCCAGACAGACTTGCACTAGCTGGCCTTGAGACAGCACACTAAAAAAAAAAAAAGCAGCATGGACACTGTGGCTCCAGCAGGATAGCCATCCGAGGTCCAGCTCACCTGATCCTGTAGGCTTGAATTCAGGTGACTAGCCAGAGTCTCTGATGGAGCAGCAAGCACCACACAGCTATTTTTAGTGTGCCAGCTGGAGCCTCGCTAGTGTGAGCTACCCAGCTGCAGCGGAGCCACATCTTAAAAGACCTGAGTTCTGTTCCTGACAGTGCCACTCATGTTGTGTATGATCTCAGGCATTTCTCTGTGCTTCTCTTCCCCGTCCCATCCCTTCTCTATATAGTTGGTAGGTTCTTCAGAACTGGGACTGTCATCTTATTCTGGGTTTTTACAGCATGACAGGGCCCGTAGGCACTACTGAAATACAAACAATGATAATAATTGTGCTATTTATTTCTAAGCAGAACTTTCCACTGGCTCCAATGGGAAATCTGGCCTAAAAACAAAAAAAGGATATGAGGGCACAATGTGCTCAGGTAAGAGGGATAATGGGGTCTCTCGTCCTACAGCACAAGTGGCAAATGTTGACTTTTAAATTGTCCTTCACCCTTCTGAGGTGAATGAGCTCAGTTGCATGCAGCTTACTGACTGTGGTTGTTTCAACTGTGGACTTACAAATTATGGTCCCATGTGCCCTGAACAGCAACTATTTTTGGGGAGTTGCATTTCAGCAGTGATGTGGTTTCTGTATCTCATACTTGGGTGTCCCTTGAAATTAAAAGCGCCATAATAAATACAGTATACTAGTTATTGTGGCTCCAGGTGGGCTCTCAATGAAGACAATAACAAAACTCTCACTGAATACCAGTGGGGCAGGATAGGGCTCTAGGGTCGTGATTCCCTTTGACTACATATAAATCCTTAAGCTGGGTGTTATGTTATTTACAACAGGATGTGGCCAACCTAATGGCATTTACTCAGTGTTATCACCTCAGTGTGGAGAAATTAGTCTCTTCTCCTGCCTCAGTGAATTCCTGTGAGAGCTCGTTACAGCCTCTCATTGAATAGGCTCATCCAGCTGGTTATAAATGTTAGAATTTACCACAGCAAGAGAGATCTGGGGCAGCAGTACAACTTGTCAGCTAAGGGGGATGTGGATTTGATGAAACTAGGATATTGTTTTCTAATAATCAGCAATAATCATCAAAATACGGGGCCAGATCCCAAGGCCAGATCCCTCAGTTTCCACTCAGACCTCTACTAAAGTCATTGGGAGTTTGCTTGAGTAAATGGACAAAAACTGAGGGAAGGTGTCAGGATTAGGTCTAAAAATATTCTTTTACATAGCATTTTTAATCCTAACCAGGAAGGTTGGATACAGACTCTGTGTCATTATCCCAGTGTCACAAATGGGGAAAGAGGGGTGCAGAGAAAGTAGGTGACTTATCCTAGGTCACACAGGGAGTCAGTGACAGAACTCGCTTCCTCCTGACCGCCAACACTCTGCATAATCTACTAGACCATTTCACCCACACCTGCATTCTTTTTTTTTTTAATACTAAGATAACGAACCAGTACAACCCAGTGAGTAGAACCTGGCACTTCAAAAAATGGAAGACAAACTCAATGGTATGCATCTAATTTAAATATATTGGTAACTCTAATTTATGTGAAGTGCTTGTGGCACCTTAGAGACTAACAAATTTATTTGAGCGTAAGTTTTCATGGGTTAAAACCCACTTTATCGGATGCATGTAGTGGAAAATACAGTAGGAAGACATATATTTACACAGAGAACATGAAAAAACGGGTGTTGCCATACACAGTCTAACGAGAGTGATCAGTTAAGGTGGGCTCTCTTGAGACTTAAGCTCCAAGATGGGGGGCTACCTGGAATGTACAATATGATAGGGCAAATCTTCCAATTTAAAAATACCTAGAATTTTCTTGCTTTTTGTTTGTTTGCTTTCATCTATTACATACTACCCTCATTTCACTTTTTATGGACAGATAAAGAAAAGGTCCCTGACCCCTGGAAGGTATGCTTTACATTTTGACAAACTCAGTACAGACAATTTCAGTTAGGCAACTGGAGCAAATAGCATCAGACAGCAGGGGAGGCAAAGCAGAGGGAGTGGGTTTTAAGGAGGAATTTGAAGGACAGAGAAGCCTGCAGGGACTTAGCTTGGCAGAGCTTTGAAGGTGAAGATAAGGAGACTAAATCCGATCAGGAAGTGGACCAATTGTTCTACCGATGAGAAGTAATTCAATTTGGGTTTTTTTTTTAATCAGACACTATTTGTGTGAAACCAACTCCTACAAAGCAATGGGATAGGGTAGGGGAGACAGACACAGGCCTGACAAAATCTGGTTTACTCAAGCTTTTGAAAATTCTGATAGTTATCCAAATAAAATCTAAAAATATCTGACAACCAAAGTGGCAACTGACATGCCCTATAGTAGAGTCCCACCCCTCTCACAATGCCCTACCCCCTAATTTGGCACAGGTGTAGCAGATGCAATTCCCACTGAAGTCAGTAAGAATTCTCTCTACATGCATTCTTGAATTCTCTGTCCTCTTGTGTAATTTTCCAGCAATTTTCAATGACAAGCAAACTGAAATCATATGATTTTGCACCTCTGCAGCTGCAATTAAAGCACTGACCATCTTTCCAGACCTGTGCTGAAAACTGACAATGACAAAGGGGCTATCCAGGAGTGGTGCCAGGCTTTCTGGCGCCCTAAGTAGAATTTGGGGGGCGGCATTTTGTGCACTCCCCACGGGGTGCGCGGGAGCTTCCCGTTCCACTCCTGTCGCGCCGCCAAAGGAGGACCCTCCGCCGAAATGCCGCAGGCAACAGTGGCAGTCATTGAGCTGCTCAATTGCCTGCCACTGTTTTCCGCAGTGCACGTCGGCGGAGGGTCCGTCTTCAGTGGTGCAACGGAAGCGGAACCAGAAGCTCCCACGCACCCAATGGGAGCGCACAAAATGCCGCCCCCTGAATCCTGGTGCCCTAGGCGACCGCCTAGGGTCGCCTAATGGAAGCGCCGGCCCTAGGGCTATCCCAGAAGTCACTATGTAACCTGAAGAAATTCCTCCTCTTTAAAAATATAAAATATCATAAATAAACCACCAAGATGTAAATTTCAGTTCTGGTCACACCACAAGAGGCAACGGACTCTCTTGGCTCATCTAAAATCCTGTTGAGATCCTGCTCAGCCCACTCCCCAAATTCCCGTCTTGAATGCCAAATCTGCATATCGTCCCTGCAATAGTCAAGGCAATACTGTGCAGTCTTTGGATGAAGGCTCATAAAAGCTGTAGTCTAGCTTCACTAACTGCTCCATTTCCCTGTCCCTCCCTGGTTCCAAGCTCTGGCTGAGCACTGAAGATGGCTAATCAGATCCCATCAGTTCCAAGCTGGTGAGCTGAAGGAAGCAGAATTAGGAATTCTGACCTACTCATTTATATTTTCTGCATCTTCAGTGCTTCAGCTAAATAAATGTCCCATCCTCGATGCTAGGAAACAGGAGGACATGACCAAAAATAAAGACCAGTTTAAGGTTACATAGTTTATATTGCTTTTTAAATTGGGTTTGTTTTATTAGTCTGATTCAGGGGCAGTCATTTGGGCAGGGACTATTGGAAGCTGGGGTACAGTACTTCATTGAAGGGGAGGCAGATCTGTTACCAAGTTCAACTGCACACAGAAAAAATTACTTCTTCTGGACCATTGATTTCTGTTTCAGTGTCCCCCCCCACTAATCTGATCCTACTATGATCATCCTGGGTTTAATATGCCACAGTGGAAATACTCTAAGAGCTAGAATCACATGTAAATCCACGACTCAGAAATCTACAGCTTTTGATTATTTTTCTCTCCCCATTTTTGATCAAAAATATTGAACATGTGGCATAGAAAAGTAGCCAGATTCCATATCTCAATGTCTATTTTAATTCTTCATTTTATCGTGACTTCAACGTGCCTTACCATCTTTATCATTAAGCAGAGACAAACATTCAATATCCAGTACACATCTCCCAATCTACCACAAATAAAATACCCCTTCATCCCATCCACATTGGGGGAAGCCTGGGAAAACTGACATTGCAGTGTGCTCTGCTGAGCTAGGGGGTGAAGTGAGCTTCGAGCAGATGACCTTTTCACAGGGAAACTAGGTGGCAGTAGGAATAAAACAAAACAATATGGTTTAAAAATCAGGCTTACCTCATACGAAGCTTCACACTGGTTTGGTGAAGCACCCTCCCTGCACCCAGTCTAGCACAACAAGGGAATGGTACCTCTGCAACTGCGATGATAAATAATAGTCTGCTGCCTTTTCCATGCAATGCTTTTAGTCACCCACATTTATATAACGTGCCATTTCCTGAAGTATGCATGTTTACTGGCTCCCTGGAAAAGTCTGATAAGGACAATGATTAGTAGTGGCCTAGGTTCCAAGTGGCTTGCACTCTCACTCGTTTTCCCCAAGGAACTCTGGTTTGCATTGCAAGCTCAGCTAGAGCACAGAGCTGTGCCTCGCTTAACAGTTCATTTTCTAAGCTCTCCTTCAGCGACTTGGCAGCAGACTTGAATGGAATGCAAAGTCATGCTCTTGTGTGCTGCCCTTCGGCTTCAGACTTCATTATTTACTTTACACTCTTCTACCTGAATGCATCAGAAAAGGCTTTTTAAAAAGACTCTCCCCTTCCCCTCCCAACCCCCTTTTAGCAGGAGCCTGCTGTGTTTCAGTGTTACTCTAATTTAAACTGCAGGAAGGCATACTCAATGGTATTACCAGGTGCTGGCTGGCTGGGTCTTCTCATTTCAGAGCTCTGAGAAGCACTGAAAGAAAACTCCAAATCTTTGTGTTCCACCAGTTTCCAATGCTTTTCCCCTCCCCCTTTTCACCACTGAAGTCCCTTAATTGCAGACCCGGCTTAGCTCAAGCTTCTTCCGAAGGCTTTTTAACCAATTTCAGACCTGCTTTCAGTTAGGGAGGCTGAATGGGTGCCCCGGCATCATATACAAAAGATCACACATGAGATTTGCAAAATGGTCAACATAATGAAGGCAAGAAAAGGCTTTGTTGTGCTTTAAAAGCTTTGCTGCAAAATTGCAAGTACAGCCAGTTCCATATCATTTTTTCAGGTTAAGAAATAGTCCAAGCAACCTTTCTATTTGTGGCTAATGAGGAAAAGGAGATATACTGCTCTGGAATCAGGTTCATATGACTTGGGTCTAGAGAGAAGTGGTGGCGTTTTCTACCAAATGCAGAAAACCCACGCAAGCTTAGGTCAGAGCTGCCACACTTTGTAAAGCTGGCCTAAGAGCTCTAACAAAAAGCATGGTGGTATCACACTCCATTGACAACGCCATCACATCAGCAGCAATGCCCAGAAACAACCTCATCACATGATCATTTGTCACAAACAAATCTGGAGCACTCTACCATAACAATTTACAGCCTGGCTATACAGTAGCTATTCCCATGAGACAACAACTGTTTACATTTTGTACACATAATTGGGTCTGGTTCAGTAACATTTTTCACTGATGTGGCTGCCAAAATTATTAAGCTATTAGTACAGGCTGAACTAGCGCCAAGCAAAATATATGCCAGTAAAAATGGTCTTATCTGTTTAAGTGCCAATAGGGTTTTCTCAGTGCATGCATTTTAAAGAGATTTTACCCAAACTCTTCTTTGTATATAATCATTTTTAACAAAGTGAAAACTTAAATTTAATGTCGTGTATTAGACAATACCAGATGGGATAATACAGTCCAGATTTTCAAACTCACTTCTGCAACTGTCCTTTCTCTACATGTGCAATAAGCAGCCTTGTTTCTGCATACAAATTCCACCTTGGAAATGCATACTAGGACCAAGATAGTGCACAAATCAGGCTAGTACAAATGTGCTTGCATACAGGTTTGAACATCTGAGTCTGTTCATTCTTTCCCTGGACTGGCTGCAGTAAGATGGTCATCAGAAAGGGATGGGATCTAGTTACTAGAAGTTAGAATTTCGTGGTTCTATTTCCAGGTGTGTCACTAAATGTAATAACTGGAAATATACCTATCTCCTAGAAGTGAAAAGGACCTCGAAAGGTCATTGAGTCCACCCCCCTGCCTTCACTAGCAGGACCAAGTATTGATTTTTGCCCCAGATCCCTAAGTGGCCCCCTCAAGCATTAAATTCACAAGCCTGGGTTTAGTAGGCCAATGCTCAAACCACTGAGCTATCCCTCCCCACTGACTCAATGGACTATTTTAGGCAAACCACTTAGTTCTCTATCTGTGAAACAAAGTTGACGTGTGGTTTAAAAGAGTTTCTCTGTAAAGCTCTGTGAAAACTTGGAGGAAGACGTGGTGGATAAGTGGCAACTATTGATCACCAAGGGATGAGCATGCTGCCTCCACTAAATTCCGAGTCCTTGCTCTTATGGAGCCTGATAATGCAAAACACTGAATGCTCTCAACACCCAATGACTTAAATAGGTGAGACAGGGTAGAAATTTACAGCATCAGGCCACTGAGGAAGGAGCAGGATCGTAACTCATCCCTGTGTCTCCTGCATGGCAAAGCAGAACAAAGCTGTAAACCTAGCTCCCGAATTTCATTTGACTTAATTATTTATTTAGAAGATATGTAACTCAAGAAAATGTGACATGGGGAGCCTATGAATCTGATACAATGATACTAATGAACCTTAAATCAAACAACAGATATATGAGCTCAATGGTGTAAAATACTGAGCCCCTCCTGGGATCTGCTGAATTCCTTTAGCTCCCAATGACTTTGATGAGACTTGAGAGCACTCAACAAATTCTCAAGAGTTGCTCAAAATCTTGAAACATCAGGCACTATTTGATTAAGGCGATAAAACTGAAACTCTGCAATATATTCAAAAATCCCATGTATCCCAACCACACTTTACCTTGGGACATGCACACAGCTTCCAGTGTCTAAAAACCCAGGTTTGATTTCCCACTGAGTTTCCTGGGAGCATCCGAGGTTAGGATCACACCCCAAGTTTGCAGATGGGTCTGGTTTTTTCTCTCTTTTGTTTAGTGTCATTTGAATTATCTTCCAAGAAGGGCTGGCAAAGTTCTCCCGGGGTTTGAACTACTGCATATCTTTCAGTATGTATCAATATGGTTCTCTTTAAGAATGTTATCTCAGTGATGACTATCACTTCAGTGTTTGGGGGAGGGGGCCTTTATCTTTCTAATGCCCTTAAATTGTGTAACTTGCTATGATTAATGCCCGTGTTATCCACAGTTTACATATAGCTTTTGAATCAGTCAGCATGCAACACTCATTAAGAAACTTCCACGTTAATTTTAAACGATTTTCCATCACATTAATCAGAGGGTTACATTCCTGAGGCACTAGCTATGCTATTCTATGTACCTGTTGTATAGTGTAAGAGTATGGTTAGTACTGTGGACTGGAAATCGAATTCTAGGGTTACATTCTTAACAAATGGCACTACATTATTTTGTAACCTTGGGCAAGTCACTTAACTTCTTCATGCCTCATGTTAGCCATCTATAAAATGGGTGGAGTTGTATTTATCTTCCTCGTGCTGCTAATTAGTAAAATGCTGACAAATCATAGGATGAGAGAACATGCTATACACACAGCATGCAACACATTACTGGGGGAGTGTTGTCATGTTAGGGTAATGAGCATCATGGTCCCGAGGGTGCATATGCCTTACTTCTTGGTCTGTTCTTCCTGACAGTGACAGCTGCCCTAGGAAAGAGTATGACCTCATATGCGAGAGTGGAGACAGACCCCCCATCCTCCCTCTCTCTCTCTCTCTCACACACAGGTAATTGCTGACAAGTGGGAAGAATCTAGTTTAAGAAAAAAACAATCATTTTTCAAATATTCAGTTTTAATGCCAGTAGACGATAAAGCTTCTCACCTGCTAATGTGCAGCAGAGTTGCTAATCTCTGGTGCTACAGAGGTGCTGAGAACCGAGTCTTCAGTGACGAACAGTGGGGTAAGGCACATGCATGGTATAACAAATGCCGGTGCTATGAGTTGCAAACCCAGTCCTATCATAGCTAGAGTTATTCCCTTATTATTATTATTGTGAGTCACTATGGAGGCTGCTCTGTGTTGCCTCTTAATAATAGGCAGGGTCTTCAGACTGAATTCAGCACCTTAGCAGGGCAACTGGAACAGAGATTTTGTTTTATTTTTAATGAAACTACAAATCCAGCTTTTATGAGCAGCAAGAGAGAGGTGGAAAGTAATCCTGATGGATGACTCCAATGAGCAGAGCTTGGGCCCACATATCTATGTTGCTGATAAAGGAAATGGAATAAGATCCTGCCCCTCAGGTTCCAGAACCTCTAATAATGAGTCACTTATTGGGGATGAGGGTGTGTGTGTTTTTTGATTTTCCAGTCTAAGTCCTAAATAGCCATTTGTTCTCGGCATCAGCAAAACAACTTGCACAAACTTTGTTGACTGTCTGTAAGAGAGTGCTTCCGCTGGCTGCAATTTCCCTTCCAAACTCATTTGTTTGCACCACAGACGACTGATAAGCCTGCAAAATTAGAGACACAAGGTGGGTGAGGTACTATCTTTTATTGGACCAACTTCTGTTGGTGAGAGACACCAGCTTTCAAGCCACACAGCTCAAAAACCTTGTCTCTCTCACCAAGAGAAATTGATCCAATAAAGGATACAACCTCACACACCTGGTCTCTCTAATATCCTAGGATTGACACAGCTACAACATCACAGCATACAAGCCTGCAGACTGACACATTCAGCTTCAGCACCAAGCAGCACCTGAAAGGGACCTGAGAACTGTTGTACTCCCACAGCCTCTGTTAATTTCTGTTAGAACTGTGGGGGCTGAGATTGCCTGATCGGCAATCTCAATGGAGAGGGGTAGGAGCCAGGCGCTCTTGAGCGCTAGGCCTTACTCTGCTACTTACTCATTTATTTACTCATGGCACAATTTTCAATCTGTATTGTTCAATCCCCTAAACTCTGTAGGGGATTGAACAAGGGACCTGCGGAGCTGAGAGAATTTGTGTCTCGACAGCTTCAGGTAAAGAGCCAGCTCTGCAGAGGGGCGGTAACAGACTCACAATCTCTGCGTGTTGGGCACATGTAACATACACTGACCAATGTGTTACACTATCACAGACTTCTCAATAGCGATGTTGTTGCCTAGCTCTAGGCACTCAAACTGAAAACGAGCCAAATTTCTTTCTCTCTGTTTCCCTCTCTGTAAAGTGGGCCTAATTCTGCTTTCCATCCTTTCAAGGATACTGTTAAGATCAATTCATTCATTATGTTAACATGCTTTGGGATTCCGAGACATACCAACGTAACACCATAGGGAACTTAGGCAGAACTATTAAAGGCAACAGGCAGTAAACATCTGGATTAGGATGCTAAGAAAGGAATGTGATGCAGAAAATATCAATGAGCCTGAGACACTTCCATTTGTTTGTGGACTAGGAAGGAATTTCATACATTCATAGATTCCAAGGCCCGAAGGGACAACTGTGATCATCTACTCTGACCTCCTACATAACACGGGCCAGAGAACTTCCCCCAGAATAATTCCTACAGCGTATCTTCTAGAAAACCATCCAGTATTGATTTTAAAAGTTGTCAGCAATGAAAGGTTTGGATGAATTTAAGGGGATGGTGAAGCCAGAAGGCATTTTGAATGAGTCATAAAACTCAGGTCTTGACCATGTGGTTATTAAATTCTCAGGGAACATTTAACAAGAATAAGTATGCTAGGCTAACCCCTGGGCTTACTTATAACGCAGTTCATTAGATTCATGTACATTCTGCCCTATCTAAACTTTCAACTAGATATGTTATTCTTCATTTAGTGTGGGTGGCCAAAGTAATAATACTCCGTATTCCACCCCAGGTGTGGTTATATTTTCAGTGCTGGATGTAGTGATGTGTGGACAGATACATATGACCACATACACATCCAATCTGTATAGCACCTGGGGTCTGATGAAAGAATACAGATCTGGATGGATATTTTTGGTTTCTAAAGTAAATGCTCTACAAAGCCAATTTTAGCCCAAAACAACAAAAAAATGGTGATGGAGTTAACCTCAAAAGATGCCAAGGTTCTCAGTTCAGACAAGCGCCCCAAAGTCTGGAAGCACATCCAAACCTTGTCCAATCTGGAAAAACTAATTTGAAAATGCCAAGGGAACAAGTCCTTGTCGTATAGTTATGGTATTGAGTCTGATCAGACTTCAATCAGCTGAGAGCAAGGTTGGTCTTGCACCTAAGGCATCAGACAGGGGGCTTGTGAGATCTGAATTTAATTCCTGGCTTTGCCATCCCTGTGAGACAGTGGACAAATCACTTTGGCCAAGAACCTCAAAGGCATTTAGGCACCTCTCTCCTATTACTCTGTTGAGGATCTAGGCCTTAATCTCTTTGTGCCTATTTTCCCCATCTCTAAATTAGAGATAATTTTTCCCATTCTCTGTATGGCTTGTCCATTTAGTCTATAAACTCTGTGGGACAGGGAGTGTCTTTCACAATGTGCATGTACAACACCGAGCATAATAGGGCCCTTATCTAAACTGGTGCTACTGTAATAAAAATACTAAATAGTTATACAGTCAAAGCTGAGTTACCCAGCACTTTACCAATCAGAAAGCTCTATACACTGGCATTTCTGATCTTCATTGAAAGTCTGGTTTCTAGTCCGATTGGCGCGAGGCCGGCAGGCTCCCTGGAAGGAGAAACATGTCTCTGCTGCTCCTAGACGGAGGAATGGCCATGAGGGGTTTGGAGTGTAGGAGGGAGTGCAGGACACGGGTTCTGGGAGGGTGTTTGGGTGCAGGAGGTGGCTCAGGGCATAGGGTTGGGGTGTGGGAAGGGTTTTGGGGTGCTGGATCCGGGTGGCACTCACATCAGGCGGCTCCCCGTGAGTGGCGACATGTCCCTGCTGCTCCTAGGCAGAGGCTCAGCTAGGCGAGTCTGTGCACTGCCCACATCCTGCTTCAAGCCCTGGCTCCGCAGTTCCCATTGGCCGGGAACCACAGCCAATGGGAGCTGCAGGGGCAGCGCCTGTAGACAGAGGCAGCGGAGAGCAGGGACACATCTGTGCTTGCAGGGAGCTGCCTGAGGTGAGCGTTCCCCGGATCCGGCACCCCGCATCCCCTCCCACATCCCAACCCCCTGCCCTGAGCCCCCTCCCACAACCAAGCTCCCTCCCAGAGCCTGCGCCCTGCAACCCCTCCCGCATCCCAAACCCCAGTCCTGATCCCCCTCCCGCACCAAATTCCTTCCCTCTTAGTTAACTGGAATTTTTGACTTCCTGGCATCCCCTATTCCCCAACACACTGGATAACACAGCTTTTACTGTACTGACCTGAAATACCTATAAGGAAACACTGTGGTACTTCTGCTTCTGGTCCCTAGAAGCAAAGAAGCAGGGGGAGGGGAAGCTAACCAAACATTTCCCCATTTCTACAAAAATTTAGTTCGAGTTTTCAACCAAAGTTTCAGAGGGCTATTTTCTTCAACCAGTTTCCATACCGTACAAAACTGCCTCAAAAATCTTTCCTCTTTCTACACCTATGTAACTTCAAAATTGCATCTGACCATAGCCAGATATGACAACACTGGTTCCCACACCACATGTTTAATTCAAAACCAGAGTTTATCAGTGAAATGCTGACACAGCCTTGACCATAGGGATGTGAATGAGTAAGTATAATTACTAAAGAGTTTTTTCTTATCAAGGAGTCTCCACTACAGCTCCCACTGACAAATCTAGGATTCAGGGCAAGACTCATTAAGCAAATGTTTACATGAGGGTGGAGAAGGGGTTGCACTCCTTTTAAACTGATCAGTACATTTCAGTCTGTAAAATGTTGGGGCTGAATACTACCATTTCCACTGTGTGTCTCTTTCAACAGCACCAAGCCACAGGCCATGAAGAGAAAGAATATCTGACTTGGAATACATTGCAAGGTTCACACCAAATCAATCAATCTGTGCCGTGAACCCAAGTCAGTGGCAAAAGACCACCTGTTAGATGGAGATTGATTCATGCCAGCATATCTATAGTATATACATTGATAACCAGTCTAGGAATGTAGTAAGTCTAGGAATCCCATCTCAAGAAAAGAAAATATTTGGATTATCGATTTGAGCCTAATTTGTCAAGCTGGCATTTCCATTGGAAATGTTTCACAGGGTGGAGCAGCCAACTGCCAGATTTGCTCACGGTAGCCTTGATTCCAAACAGAGCAGGGTTTGTATCTCAGGGGATTGAAGAGGGCTCCTTGTGTGATGACCTCCCTACAACAAAGGCCACATTTGTTGGAGAAAGGAGGTGCTGGGGGAGAGGCGAGAGGCTGGATTACCTTTTGTTAATATGTGACAGCTGAAAAAGTCCCAGTGAATAATTACCCTCAAAACCTACAAACAAGGAGAAAAAAATTGCAAAGAATAAACAAACAAACAAACACACACACACACACACACACACACACCCTTGATCCCTTTAAAATAAAATAAAATAAATAGAGAGAAGAAACCCAGGGGGAATGAGAGAAGTTAATTTGGTTCTCTTTTCTGCTCTGCAGTGAGTGCACACATGTGGAAGTCTTCTGCTTCATCTTTACATCTCCATTCAGCGGCAATCCTATGCAAATGCCGACAGAGAACGAGGGAGGCAGCTGCAGCAAAAGGCACCCTCAACTGAAGGCCCCCATTGTTTTAGTGACAAAAGAGTGATTCCTGGTTAGCAGCAGTCAATCTGCTTTGCATAGGTCTTATTTCTCTTATATTGGCATTATGCTGGAAACTTATCTGGAAGGCCATGGGACTAAAAGGCAGGCTCTCTCCCCTGCCCCCCCCCCCCTTGAACAAGCAGAGCGCAATTATCTCCCTTTTGCTGTTGGTAGCCTTGTCTGACAGAAAGGCACAGAAAGGAGAAGTGTTATTAGTCTAGAAGGCCCCGCTATCTTTTCTTATGAACATTCGTGTAAAGCACATAAAGAAAATGAAGGCAACACAAGTGGCCCAGCCTTTGGTGAGCTAAAGTAGATTGTTTTTTAAATGTGTGACCTGGCTCTTCAGAGGACACTCCAAATATGTCTCCTCTTTCTAGGGAGTAACTGGGAGGGAGGCTGAGGAAAATAATGGGAGGACCTGAGGCAGGCAGGGATGAAGATGGAAAAAGACAGACGTGTCTGTAACCAGAAAAGTTCAGTCTACCTCAGGAAACCGCAGCTCAGATGAGACAATTCTCCTAAGATTCCCACGGTGCCTAGATGTTACAGTGACAGGGCATGAAAACTTCCTAAGGCTCCAGGCCAAGATGTTGAAGACCTGGTGCTCAGAGTTTGCCTCTTAAATCCATGTTTTGGCAGTGAAATCTGCATGTCCTGATTTTCAAAGGGGTGGAGCAGCCGCAGCTGCCATTAATAGAACTGGGATTTGTGGGTGTTTGGCACTTCTGAAAATCAGCCTGAATGTTAAAGGTGTCTAAACATGGCCCAAATCTTTGAACTGTCCTTTCTCAGGGAAGATTCCCAATGACACCATTTAGGGCGCAGTTGTGAGTCCTGCTAAGTGCCTGTGATAGGGTAGTAAAGAGGGATAAAGAGACCCAGGAAAGTAAATGAAAAACTGCCTGCATTGCCAGACTCTTGCAAGTAGCTGCCATTAGGCTAGCTGTCCCCTGCCCATGCAAGTGGATGGGACCTTTGCTCAGCTTCTCCCCAAATCTGCTGGCTCTCACACCAGAGTTGCACTAGGTCAGGAATCTAGCTATACCAGCAAATAGGCTTGGGTAGATTACACACACCTCCCTCCTCCCCCGGAGCCATGGGGAATTAGGAACCCAACCAGAACTCGGAGGGTCACAAATCTGTTTTCTACTCTACCACGTAGGGAGTTTTGTTGCAGTAAGACCTGAGAGCTAGCTAAGGGCTTCAGGATATGACCCATAGTCACAGAGAGAGCAGGATCTTAAAACTCCCATCTTCTTACCAGAATCTATCACAAAAATCATAAGTGCCTGACAACCACTAGACTCCCCCTAACTCTAGCTCTTTTATGTGACTGTATCTCAGAGTAGCTCTCACAGCTCCTGTTTCTCAGCTATTTCTAGTACCTCCAGGGCTGGTGCTAACATTTAGGCAGCCTAGGCAATCGCCTAGGGCGCCAGAATAAATGGTGGGCGCCGTTTTGCCGGAGAGGGCGGCAGGTGGCTCCGGTGGACCTGCCGCAATGGTGCCTGTGGATGGTCGGCTGCTTCCGCAGCTCCAGTGGACCTCCCGCAGGCACGACTGTGGAAGCTCCACCGAGCCACGAGCACCAGACCCTCCCGCAGGCACCACTGCGGCAGCTCCAGTGGAGCCGCGGGACCAGCACGCGGGGCAGCGAAATTGCCGTCGCCTAGGGCGCTCAAACCCCCTAGCGCCAGTCCTGAGTATCTCCTCCCTTTCTCAACCACCACACTGTCCTGGCATGTTTCTGCTGGGCTAGTACTTGACCACCAAGCCCTGGCTCCCCATTATGGCTAAGTCAATGTGGACCTTCTACACCCAAGGATAGTTCCAATTAGGTCAGAGGTCACAATATTTAGCTGAGTTGTTTGTTTTTTTTTAAAGAGAGAACTTCACTGTGTGTCTTACAGACTGTCTCCAGTTATGCACACAGAGATCTAATACAGACTTCAAAGAGAGATCTACATACCTTCCACATCAGATGGTAGGGAGATAGCCCAAAGTTAGCAAACATTTGCTCTACCACTTATAATTGCTCACCAGCAGCCCCCAAGACTGTGCATGTGGCAGGAAGCACTTATGAAGCTTATTTCAAGGAGTCCAGTAATCACAAAGCAATATCTAAATCCTAAATCCTTTATTGTCTTCTCCCAGGAGGCAATCGCAGGCATTGAAAAAATGGGTGAGAAAACAAACCTCTCCTCTGTTCTTGGGATATTCCATTGCGTCATCCTTATGGGCATAACTGAGCTGTAGTTTAGTGAAGGAAAACCCAGCACATCCAGCCAGACTGCAGAATAGTCTCCTTATAAATTCCATCTCCATGGAAAATTGAAGGTGCACATCTGTAGCCTGAACAGCAGTTCTGAATGTTAAAATTCTTAATATATGTAATTATACACTCATTGTATGGGCCTTATTAATTCATTTACTTTCTAAATCAAGATGCATAACAGCCAGTGGATGAGTTCTAAGATGCTCTTAACTCTTCCACATCCTTGATGTGGATTCCATTTTGTCCCCCCTCCCACTCCTGCGAGGCTGGCTACTATAACTGAAGAAAGTTGCTGTTGGGGCTGAACAATGATAATGTTGCACATTTAATCTCTGCTTATGCCACAGCACAACAGTGGGTCACACTGAATGAGAGGCACAAGAGACTCATCTCTACAGTTGCCAGCTGGAATCCATCACAGATGCTGGCGGCTGCTGGAACAATAAAAGCCCCTGTGTGATGAGGGGAATAAGCAGGATAATTGTCAAAGGGGAAAACACCCCCACCCCCACCAACTGGTTTATTCCCAGATGCTGGGCGTTCCCAACTCTAGGTTAAATGTGATGACACCAGAAAACTGGTTAATCAAGGAGGTTCAAACAGGGAGGAATATGGAAATTATTTAAATGTGAAAACACACAATTTCATCTGTATACAGTTATAGCGTTTGCCAACAGGTTACAATTACAAGAGCCGCTTGCCAAGTAACTGGAGAAAATGAGCTGATTTCCCATTCCTCGTTGCAATGCTGAAACCCACGGGAACACAGTCTTCGGCATATACAGTGAAGTCAACAAACAGAAGGTCAGACTGGAGGATCTAACGGTCCTCTCTGGCCATACACTCTATGAAATGTTAAAGTCAAGCATAGGGAATGGGTATTTGTTGAGGCTTTGCTTTAGTTGCTATATGCTTTTGACATTAGAAAATGTCAAGTCATTAAAAGAAAAAAAGGCAAAATAAGTCTTGATACTTTATTTTCAAATGTCTGTGGACAGTCTCTGACTAACCCCATGGCCTGGGATGTAAGGGAAGATCCAAAGAGTCCCTCCCCTCATTGTAGCCTCATCCTAAGTATAACTGCTGTACCTATACTCTAAGAGCAAGCCTGTACACCCAGAAACCCAGTGAGGCGAAGCCCCACCTGGAACTCCTCTTGGGCTACTGCAACTCTGCATTACCCATACATGGGCCTGTGCATAATCTGTGCTCAATATGAACCTTATGTACTAAGTAGCTGTGGCAATCAGAAGAATTTATCACCCCTCAGTATAAAGCTACTTACAAGACTGCCAGCATTCTACTATCCTCAGTGAGACTGAAAGAAAAACACAACTTTCTAGCAAGTAGAAAAATCTCCTAAAAGTCTAGCTTTACCTTTCACTGGTGCGATGAGAATGTGGTGCTTTTTGCATTTTCACCTTGCACTGGTGGACAACTGAAAATGAAGATGTAAAACTCTAGACTTACTCCAAAAGAATTTGAGTTCTGCCATTGGCAACTGTAGTCCTCACTCTCACACTCACTCAGTACATTGCTAGCGATTCTTCTGGAAAACGAATTGTTCTAACTCAGGGGTTCTCAAACTTCTTTGCACCCTGCCTTCTTCTAACAACAAAAAATACTGAATGACCCGGAGAGGGAGGACTGAAGCCTGAGACCACCCAAGCCCCGCCACTCTGGGGGGATGGCAAAACCTGAGCCCCACCGCCCTGGGTGGTGGGGCTTGGGCTTCAGTGTGAGGATTGCTTTATGGTCAGTGGGCAAACTTCACTTCAGTTCAGATCAGTACTTCAAACCTTGAGAATGTGTGGAATGGGGCTGATCTCACAGTGATGATTGGCATACCCTGCTTCTAGCTGGGCTCCTCATATTCCTTGGCTGTCTGGAACTAAGAAGTGCTGAGATGTGAGATTATTATTAATTTCTTTAAAACCCATCCAACTTTTTATTTATTTATTTAAGTTTGGGTTAAATTTGAGTTCAGCATGGTTCTTTCTGTAGCTGAATCTGCTCCCAGTTGGACAAAAATATTAAAACAATGGTTCTTCTCTGACACCATGGGTGGTGGAGCCTTCCCAAAAGTAGGGGCCACGGACCCCTGGCCCCAAAGTAGCCTCAACCCTACCCCTCCTCTTTTCCCTGAGGCCCTGCCCCCGCCAAGCCAGAAGCCTCAGCTGGATGGGGGGCCCCCCCAAGACCAGCCCCCTGCCTGTGTCCCCACCCCCAGGATTCCTGACCAGGTCAGGTGGAGGTCCGCAGCTCCCACAGCTGCCCATAAGAACATAAGAATGGCCATACTGGGTCAGACCAAAGGTTCATCTAGCCCCATATCCTGTCGTCCAGCAGTGGCCAATGCTAGGTGCCCCAGAAGGAGTGAAGAGAACAGGTAATCATCAAGTGATCCACCCCCTGTTGCCCATTTCCAGCTTCTAGCAAACAGAGGCTAGGGACACCATCCCTGCCCATCCTGGCTAATAGCCATTGATGGACCTATCCTCCATGAACTTATCTAGTTCTTTTTTGAATCCTGTTATAGTCTTGGCCTTCACCACATTCTCTGGCCAAGAATTCCACAGGTTGACTGTGCGTTGTGTGAAGAAATACTTCCTTTTGTTTGTTTTAAACCTGCTGCCTGTTAATTTCATTTGGTGACTCCTAGTTCCTGTGTTATGAGAAGGAGTAAAGAACATTTCCTTATTTACTTTCTCCACACTAGTCATGATTTTTATTGACCAGTTTTAAAACAAGGTAACTCCACTGCACTCAGTGGTGTTATTCTCCATTTATACTGGCGCAAGTGAAATTCTCACTATGTCTGTTATCCTTAAATATAACATCCCTCTAGGCCCCAACCCAGCAAAGAATTTAAGCAGGTGAGTGGCTCCATCGACCTCAATGTGCAATTGACCTTAGCTGATTTACGGTTAGCAGACTGGTTCCAGCCTAGCAAAAGCTTTTTTTTTTTAAATCATCAGTTGATTTTTTATGTGTATTGTCATACTACCTAGGAGTCTCATTCATGGACCATGACCCTATCATGCTGGGCACTGTGCAAACACAGAACAGACAGTCCCTGACTCAGAAAGGTCACAGTGTAAGTGCAGGACAAGATGCAACAGATGGATACAGACAAAGAGATGCGGGAGTATAAGGAAACAATGGACAATATTGGTCGGTAAGATAAGCATAGGATTAATGAAACCACAGCCTAAACTCTAAGCATGTGAGTAATCCCAATGAAATCAGCAGAAGTACTCATGTGCTTAAATTTCAACACGTGCTTAAGTGTTTGTTAGACTGTTCCCAAGAAGGCCCATCTAAAACCAGCTAGCAACAGATCCTACTCTTATCCTCATTAAGTTTGAATATTAATCCTCTGCATTTAAGATGAACACCTCTACTATTGCCCCGAAATTGCCTTGCATTTCCAACTACGGTATTTTACCAAATGATATTGAGTTAAGACATGCTCCTTAAACACACAGAAAGTCCACGTCCCCAGCAGTCTTGTCTAGAACAGGGTCACATGCATATAAAAAACTATCCTTAATATAAAATCAAGAAGCTCAATCTCCTTTATACTGAAACATTTCAGGCTCTCATTGGTCACTGATGCCCACCTGCCCCAAAGAATTCCCCCCCCACACACACACCCCATTAGTCAACATCTAATTACAGCACTAAATTAAATCAAGTCTAGCCTGTGACAGACAGAGCCTTTGAAATGCTCCATCATGACCAGGATGCGTTTGCCTTGACACAGACAGGCAAAAGTAAAAGGGATCCAAATCTTTTCCTGGATGCATACACATAGCTCCCCACTGAGACCATAATGAAGTCAGCGATCCACACCAAACACTGCCTATTACAAGCCAGGGCTTGCAGAGACCCTTTGGGAGTGGCACAAGGCACCAAGGGCTGTATTACTCAATCAGAGGTAGAGAGCGAGAAAGAACTACCGGTTCTCAGTCCACATCTGGAAACATAAACAAACATTATCTTTGGCTGCCTTATAATGGAGTTCAGACTTGACTCTGCCCTATGAGCATGCTACAGTGCTAACAGGAATTACACATGGGTATCCTGTGGAAAGCAGCTACACAGTTCTGAATATGAGAGCAAGAAAGGGAATGGGGAAGGGGTACAACAGCTGTCTCTCTATCTATTTACAGGGTGCTCACCAACGTGGTATCTGGTGACCACTAGCCATCACTGCAATGCACTGGATCCACCAGCTTCACTTTCTAGTGTGGGCCACTATCAGGTCTCTTAAAAGTACAGCCCACCAGGAAAGATTTTTTTGGCTAAAGCAAAGGATGGGAGTACAGAAAATGGAGTTCTAGTATCAGATCTGTTACAGGCCTCACGTGTGACTTTGGGCACCTGTGCCGCAGTATCGCCATTTGTGAAATTGGGATGGTAACGTTTCCCTATTTCACCAAAGTATTTGTGAGGCTTAACTCATTAATGTTCACCAAACACTCCAAGATCCTCAGAGGGAAACTGATATGGAACTGCAGTGTATTATTAAGCCTAACAGGAGGCAAAGTAAATGTTACTCTGAAGTGAAGGTTCCACTTGGATATTTCCAGTGCATTAACATGGAGTAACATATGCAGTTTAATGCAGCCAGTCTATTACCTACACTCTAAGATAACGTTCTCTTTTTTTCCCAAACAGTATAACCACTGGATCTTTGCCCCAGCCTCACTGTCATGTCAGTTATTGTAGGGTGTGGAATCACATCCTTTCCTTGTCATAATAGGAGAGATGACAACTTATACTAAAAGAGGCTTGCCACAAAGTGGTAAAAGAAAAACAAAATCTGATGTGTCCATGAGATAGCACTGAAATTCACTTAGAAACCTGAACAGCAAGGAAGTGATTGACCGACAACGTACAAATGGATTTTTCTCTCTCCTTTCTTCTGTCTGGTTTTTATACTGTTTTATCAAATGAACAGTTACATCATTCCGATCATTTTGTCAATTTCTTCTAAGAGGATGGAAAGGAATATGGAGACTGATCTACTTGACAGCAGGAAAAAAAAAGACTTTAGTAGTCAAGGAGACAAGCTTATTTCAGTCTTCTCTAACTATCTTGAGACAAACAGCAGAAATTATTGTGGAGAAATGACGGCCAAGAGCCTCACAGAAAGAAGCACTATTAATTAATGTCAAGTATCGGAGGGGTAGCCGTGTTAGTATGGATCTGTAAAAGCAGCAGAGTGTCTTGTGGCACTTAGACTAACAGATGTAGTTGGAGCATGAGCTTTCATGGGTGAATACTCACTTTGTCAGCACCCGACGAAGTGGGTATTCACCCATGACAGCTCATACTTCAATACATCTGTTAGTCTATAAGGTGACACAGGACATTCTGCTGCTATTAATTAATGTTTAACTAACACTGGCTGACTACTGATTATAATAAATAGAACATTTAAAATCAATATATCTTTAAATGTTGGATCAAGACAAGTGCTTGAGAAGAGACACAGTTTTCTATTATTGTTTATATTGCTGCAATGGGCGGAAAGAGAACAGGACCTGAACGTGCTAGTGCAGTACAAATATATCTTATCCCAAAATGCTTACAATGTAAAAGACAATGACAAGTGGATGAGACAAACAAAGGTGGGAACCGCGTGGGGTGGGTCTGTGTGAGAAAGCTGGAGAACAAAAGTGATAAGGTGTAAAACATTCCTAGCCAGCCAGTAGCAGTTTCTAATTTTTTTTTAGCCAGACAAAGGCGAATGTAGCTTAAAGAATTTACTTAATCTAACACAAGTACCACGAAACCAAATAAATCTAGTTGCCATGAGATGAGAGCAAAATTCTCTTAAAACAGGTAGCTATAAAACAGAATAATACTGGCTGCTTCCAATGACAGTAAATATTACTCCAGAAGGAAATCCATCCCAAAGATTGTGGCACGATATGTGGTGGAAAGGCTCATAGCAATGCCCAATACTTTCAAACATATGTGCCTAACTTTAAGCAGCTAAATCCATATTTTGGAACCTTAATAAAAGTGGCCTGATTTTCAGAGGTGTACCACAACTTCCGCTGACATCCATAGGAGCACCTCGAAAAAGCAGGCTACTTCCATTTAGTTCCTTAACCTTCGACATCCAAGTGCGAACATTTTGGCCAAAATGCACAATGGAATAGGGTGACCGGATAGCAATTGTGAAAAAATGGGATGGGGTGGGAGGGGTAATAGATGCCTATATAAGAAAAAGTCCTCAAAAAACGAGACTGTCCCTTTAAAAATGGCACATCTGATCACCCTACAACAGAAGGAACCCTATTTACCTAAAGACATTTTCCTTTTGTCTCCAGGGACAACTGTAGTAAACTTCTATTCGTTTTACTGTCACGGCTGGGTACCTCCTTCGCCTCGCTGGGCTCAGCATTTCTCCCTTGGGCAGTGAGGGCCTGGAGTAAATCAGTCTGACTCCAGAGGGTTTTTCACTCCGGTTTTATTTTTCCTTATTTACATGGTGGGCCTCAGGGTAGGCTCAAGAAGTTCTCTTAAGCAAAACAAACCAGCCCCAAACTCACAATGCAAACAGAAATACTTCTTCCCTGCTCCTCCCTGGGGTGATACTCTACTACACTCAATCCTAGTTGCTAGTCCTTTGCCAAGCAGCCGTTAACTTAGTTTCTTTCTGTATAGGGAGGGGGCTCAGTCTTCCACCAGGGGAAGCCTTTCCTTGCTGCTGCTGCTTGTATCTCATCTTTCTCCTCCTCTGTCTCATCAGAAAAGGGGTTTTTAAAGGTCACAGGCAGCTTTTAACTGGCCGCAGGCATCTCTAGTTAACATGAGGCAACTCTCATACAGCTCACAGGGAATAAGGCCTTCACCATTCTAGGGTTGATATATTTGCCCTCCACCACACATCTCTGTCAGGACTGACTTTGTCACACTATCCTTACATGTTTTTATGTGCTATAGTCTTGACCACTATAAGGACCCACCAAGATTTCCTCCCACCAACTCTTTGCTGGCTAGCAAAGTGGACTCGCCAGCACCTCTTGCCTTTGGGTGGTGTTGAGAGGGGCATCCTCTTGAGATGGTGATATTGGGAAGATGCACGCAGAGGGCCAGGCAGCAAGTCTCCCCATTCAGAAGAACTGGAGAGGCAGTTGTCTCCACTCCCCAGCAGGAGATAATGTGGGGAGATGTCCTCAGTTTCCCTTGTGGGAGACTTCAGGGAGCCAGCCAGCCCCCCAGGAGATCACTGTTCAGACTCTGCCTGCTACTCATCAGTGTGTGCTACAGGGTGTGATGGGATGTGTACCCCACATGGGCCCTCAAGGAGTTAACGTGAACACTGCGAGGCCAATTAATGTGTGGCTATACCTGGAGAGAGAGCCAGGCTTAACTGGTCAGGTGGCCCAGCAGGGTAGGAGCAGGTGAGTTAACATAAAATTAAGAAGTTAAGAGTAGAGGGAGCATCTGAGGGAGCAGACCTTAGCTGCCAGCAATAGGGTCCCTGGGCTGGAACCCAGAGTAGGGAGTGGGCCCATATCAGCCACCAAGGAAGGTGGTGGTGGGGGAAGAACCCCTGAGGGAAGGGATGTGTAACCCCCTTGGGGTTCGGAGAGCATGACCCTTTAAATCTTTTTCCTGGCGGGTTGAGGGGGGAATGCTGATTGTTCCAGAAGGAAGTACTGTGGCGGGGGGGCGGGGAGCAGAGAGAGAGGGGAGAGCAAAAGGGTGTGTGTCTAGTTCAGACAGACGGGCTGCAGCCCGCAGGCCCTCACAGAGTAAAGCAGCCAAGAACCTGCCTGAAGCAGGAAGAATGGAGCAGTAGATCGGGGACAGGACAGGAGCCAGGAAGAGCACTGTGCCAGGGAGGAATCTCCCAAGAAGAACGGACTGGAGCTGGACCCAGTATCACTGCTGCCCAGAGCTGTGATTACTGGGTCTTGTGACTTTGCAATGGGAATAAGGGGAGAGGTTGTAGCTAGCTAAGTGGGGAGGTTTTCACTCTGTGTGGCTTTGCAGAAAGTGGCAGAAGAGGGCACTGGAGGGATTTGTGGGGAAAGTTTACTGGCACCAAGACTCATCCCTGGATTGGAATTCTGCCCAGGACTCCTGAAGTCATTGCTCCAGACTGTGGTACCACTGGGCCTGTGGGGCCGTGTGTTGAATGCAACCCTGTTTTACCACTCCCCCCATATTTCCCCTTGTTGTTTCATTGTACTCTTCTGTGTGTGTGCGCACACACCATGTGCATGTTCACACTGGCAGGTTTGAAACAGGTGCCCCTGGGGCGGAAGGGACTTTCCCTGCTGTGTTCCTGCTCACGCCTTCTCTTGGCCAGAGCTGCCTGCAGAGCAGACTCCACCTTGGCCACCAATGACGCTAAAGTTACAGGTGTAAGGACCATAGAGCCCAGAGACAGACAGATGACCTGCCATAAGACCACTGGACTATAGCTGGGTTGGACTCTCTAGCCCACCTCTTCCAGGTAGCAAAGTGTGACCTGGCCCAAGGGCCAAGCTGCTGGAAGAGAGACCACTGTAGCAATGGAGCAACATTGGCAGGGCCACCACAGGGGCAGACAGTTGCTACACCTCACCTGGGCACAAAGAGTTGCTCCTGCCATGAGTGAGCCCCTTTATAGAGGGCAACAGCACAATGTGAAGGATCCAATCCTGCTTTCAGTGAAGACAGCAGCTGTTTTATCACTAACCACAGCACATGCAAAGTGTAGGGCACAGCTTGGTTATTAACCAAAGTTTTACTAATCAATTGGCTACCAGCATTAATGGGGTCAGTAAATAAAATATGTGGTTAGATATAGTAGGTGGCTACCATCCCTTTCTGTTCTGCTTGGAACATTCAGATTATAATCAAAGATAAGAATTTGTCACCAGTACTCTCTGTGGAAGTGCCCTGAATTTACACAGATCTTGCAAACACAGTTTATGTAATGTTACCTGCCCAAAAGAACTTAGGAAATGTTAACTTAAAGCTTGCATGGTTTTTAGAGACTCCCCCTCACCCTTTCAGTCTGCTATAGTCTGCTGCCTGGTTAGGCTGTTCCATTTTATGCATCATGGATAGAAAATAAAACTCCTTGTTTTTCTGATAATTTGCTACCTCTCCATTTAGATCCTTCAGGGACATTGGCTTTCTGAAACCTAACTGCACTTCTAGGAGGCAGGAGATACCTGGATTCAACTCTTCCTAGCCAATGGGCTTCCCAGTAATATGAACCATCATGTTTTATAATTAATTTCAATGGGGTAGACACATGAATATATATATGAGACAGCCTCTGAGTGCCGAATTAATTTGTTGTGATCAGTGTTATTACAGAGGGAAACAAATGGATTCCTTATACCAGAAAGTGGTGCCTCCTCAAAGAATGAATAATGAACAATCCTGGCCATAATCTGCCAGCGTAAGTGATCAGTTCTGTGAGACAGCCGCCTGTTATTTATATTCAATAGCTGTACTGCGCAGGTGAGTGAACACCAGTGTTTTAATCATCATTTCCATTATATCTTGTAAGTCAATGTAACTCTGCATTAGTTTCATTTGAAAGTCACTTTGTATTCTGCATGACAAGTTTTGCAACCACCACCCACACCCCATACTTGTATTTTATTTATAGGTATTTTGGTCTTCTCATTTATCGGTCCAACAGAGACTTAGCAGGTTTAGGTGACTGTTTATCTATCATTTGTATTATAGAAGCACCTAGAGGCCTTAACCAAGATCAGAATCCTGTTGTGTTAGATGTTGCACATATACATAGCGAAAGACATTCCCTGCTGCAAAGGTCTTACCATCTAAATAGACAAAACTGAGAAACAGTGAAAGGAAGTATTATGATCCCCACTTGAAGCACAGACTGGGTGCCCAGGTAAGAACTTTGTAACAGGGTTGAGAACTGAACCCAGCTCTCCTGAGTCCCACGTTAGGGTCTCAACTCTAAGACCATCCTTCTTCTCAAAGGATCCTTCTCTCAGCAGATGGACTCACAAAAAGTATGTTAAGTACTTCAGAGCTCCTCCCCCTCAGTATTGTCTGGTACACTGTGAAGGTCAAACAAACTACTATTGCTGAGTGTGTGGTTTCCAAAGAAACGAGATATGAAACACTCTAGTGTGGCCATCTCATCCACTTATATCTAGGTAGCACTGACCAATCTGACTTTAATAGCTGTCTAGGGGCCTGGATGGTACAAGGCATTAACGTGCTACAGAGCCTTACAGCTCTTGGTTATGGGGTCTTATCTAGGTGAGGCCAGCAGTACTCTCAGGTTGTTACCATTGTTGGTTAAATGGGTGGGTGCCTTCAGCACAATTCTGACTGGAATTGTCATACACCATGACCAGAACTAGCACCTTTGCTGTCAGTCTTAGGGGAGAGGCCTTTCATGATTATTTACCTTTTACGGTATTTGGGTTAAGGACTGTCTTTGCATTATGCTTGTGTACAGCGCCGAGCACGATAGGGCCCCCATCCCAATTCAAGTGTTTTCCAAACCGTAAATAATGGGGAGAGAGGGAGCGTACGTGCCTGGTCCCATGGAATTTTCTCTCCTTCAGTGGGCCAGGATTTTTCCCATAGTGTCCAAGGATTGCAGAGGCATGGAGAGCCAACTACTCCATTTGTACAGCCTGGCATTTGCACAGTTGGAAGCACACTGACAGAGCACGAGGAGGAACAAGACGACCCAACGGCCCAATCCTGCAACTTACTGAGCATTTCCTGCGAGATGCTGAACATCAGGAGATATGGAGGACTTGAGAGAGTTTAGAAACAGGATTGGGCCCAACTCTAAAGACTTCACTTAATTTTGACTTCCTGTTTACTCAGCCAAAATTCCATTCAAGTCAGTGACATTTTTGCCTGAGTAAGGACTGACACGGAAGAAAGGCTTCTGGATTTGTCCCATTCACTACAAACCTTACAAAAAATTGTTCCTCTTTCATCAGTTTATAGACTGACCCAAGAGAAAGTAGCAAAACTGCTCATGTTTCCCCCTTTTCTGATCAGAGGCATTTGTAAACCCTATGACCAGAAAATGAGAAATATTACAGTTAAATAGCATTATTTCATTTTAAACAGTAACACACTTTAATAACCCCCCTTCCCCGAAATAAAGGAATTAACACTCACTTTTTAAATTACCTTTTTGAAGTATCTAGGAATAATCCATCAAATACTCTTTGAAGAATGCAATTTTAACCTGGACATGTGCTAAGCTCAGTCTACCTGTTGAAAGATGTACACAGAAAAAGAAATTGGTCATTTAAAAAAATATTAATCTTATACAAACCAAGAATTAGAAATAGCTACTTATGAGCCAACTGAGTCATATAACAACAGTCTCCTTTGCTAACACAACTGCTTGGTATGAATGTTCCTGCTGGGATTACACTAGATTGCATGTGTTTGTCATGTACACAACATAAAGTCCCCGGCAGTTAATATGTTACGTGGGAAACCAAGGGTTAAGAGCAGACCTTTTCTGAAAGGATCACACACATTAAAGATGGAAAAGACCAGTTAAACCATCCAGTCCATGGCCAATGGAGGACAGTTCCGTAAAGTACCAAGTGTTGGCTCCAGTCTCTGTCTTAAGCAATGTGGTAACCATTCCTTCCCACAGAAGACAATTTCAGAAGTTAATAGTTGTAAGATTTTTTTTTCCTTATAGTCAGCCTATTCAAACCTTTTTAATCCAATTCCATTCACTGAGATAGATCCCTATTTACCCACTAAGTAATTCCATTCCCTCCTTACTGGTTACACTCATTTCATCTTTGTAAATTTTGTCTCACCTGGAGCTCTCTTCGCTGGTAACAGGGTGCACCAAACCAACACTGCAAACTTATTTCAAACTTAATGCCCATGGCACTCTGACTGTCAAAGGTGCAGAGGACACACCGGAATGGCTCCCCTACTCCCTCCTGCACTCTCCTCCAGTTTACGTATGCTGACTTCTTTCGACATCTCTCCTTCCCAGTCTATCCCTGCCTTTTGTTGGTTGGGTGCATTTAGCATTACTTCTCCTACAATCCGATACATTTTAACGTATTATTATCCTTTGCTTGCGTCCCTTCAGACGGTTTTTAATCAACATCATTGCAGGGTGGCTATCTAAGGCAATCTGAATTAATCTTGAGACCTCCTCTATCTTTGGTGCTCATTTCGGAACGAGCCAAAACAAAAGAAGAGGCCATTAGCCACAGGAATGCCCCACTGAGCAATCTTGATAAAAGGATCTGTGATCAAACTGAGCTCTCTCCTTTGTCAGGAGCAGAGTATCTAATGTATTTATATGACATCCATCACCACAACATCTGAAAGTCTCTATATTTTTAATGTGTGATCCTCACAATACCCATCTGTGGAAAGAAAATGTTATTATCCCCATTGTACAAATGTGGAAGTGAGGTGCTTGTAGCCTGGTGGGCCAGCTTACCTCTATTATATTCACTGCTTTGTATTATATTTTGCTTTTTTAACAGTAATGCAAGGAACCTACAGACCTGCATCCTGTAAGACACTGGCTTCATCAGGTTTCCTAGGCCTCTTTGGCCTAGATAAATTTAGGTAACCCCTAAGTTTTGGGGAACTGGAAGTAGAGTGTAGGTGGGAATTTTATCCATAATGACATCAGCCAACCACAGAAACAAACACACATCAGCTTCTGGAAGGTTTTGGTCTAACTGGTCAGAGGACACCTCAAAACTGGTAAGGGGAGGAAATACAAATAAGGAAGAGGCGAGAAACCGCTGCTGAATAAGCATTAGACATTGGTAACATCAGTGTAACATTAAAAAAGTGGCATCTCATCCTGTGGGCAGAGGAGAGAGAGATGTAGCCCTCGGGAGGGGCCAGAATGACGGCCACTGGTGAAAATGAGGAAGGTGATGGTGGTGAGGAAGATAATGGCTAACATTTCACATTGTGCATTGTATGGAGAGAGTTTTGTATCTAAGAGAGGATTCTCAGAAGCCACCAAGCCTAAGCTAGTCAGTAGGAAATGCTGAGGAAAGAGGCAGGATTTGGAGACTGGGTCCTAACTCCCATTGATATGGACTAGGGAGGAACCTATCTCTGCTTGCAATTCCCAGTCATGAGCCCTCTCCTGGATTTAGGCACCTATGCCTGGTCAGCCCTTCCTCTGGAAAACCAGAGCACCATCTCCCAACCTAGGATAGCAAATAGCTCAGTGGTCAGGGCGCTCGGCTAGGAGGCAGGAGACCCATTTTTAAATTCTCACTCTGCCTGATTTGGAGCTGAGATTTGAACCCAGGACTCCCACTTTATAGGAGTGTGCTGTAACCTCAGGGCTATTGGCTATTCTGGAGTGGGCCTCTCACAGCCTCTCCTGTTGGAGCTGTTCTACTCTGTATAAATTAAATATTCACTGGGCTGCAGAGAGAAAAAGGGAAAGATTGACTCTGGTCTCAGCACTCACTTGGGAGAGCTGGGTTGCCAAATCAGGCACAGTGGGGATTCAGGTCTCCCAAATCCCAGGGGAGTGGGCACCTATGGGGATGTAGATGCATGCAGCAAGTGAGGGGTCCTATGGAGAGTGTAAGTGGTGCTTAAATGCTTTCATGAATCTAGCCTTGAGGAACTTGCCCATCATACTTGCCCAGGATATTTGTGGCAGCACATAGACTTGAACCTGGGTCTTGTAAGTCCTAAGATAGTGTTCTAACCACTGGGCCATGCTATTCCTCTCCATCAGCCAGCAGTGTGTAAAAGTCCACACTTACACCAATCAGGAACACTCCCTGTCCATGGTGACAGCACCATGTTGTGCTGATACTATGAGAGAAGAAGTATTTGAGCCCCCCTAAAGGTATGGATCATTCTGTCCATATGCAGGATTGTCATAAACGGATAGTTAAGAGTTAATAGAACAGAAGTACTTCATGTCTTTTGCCTGTAAAGGGTTAACAAGATCAGTAAGCCTGGCTTTCACCTGACCAGAGGACCAGTCAGGGGACAGGATACTTTCAAATCTTGAGGGAGGGAAGTTTTTGTGTGTGCTGTTAGTTTTTGGTTGTTGTTCACTCTGAGTTCTGAGAGTGACCAGACGTGCAACCAGGTTTCTCTCCAATCTCTCCGATACAGGTTCTTATAGATTCAAAATAGTAAGTACTAGGTGATAAGGCGAGTTAGGCTTATGTTTGCTTTCTTTATTTGCAAATGTGTATTTGGCTGGAAGGAGTTCAAATTTGTATTTTGTTGAAAGGATTTTAATTTATACTTGCATACTGAGGCTGGGAGGGTATTCCCAGTGTCTATAGCTGAAAGACCCTGTACCTATTCCATCTTAAATTTACAAAGATAATTTTTACTGTTTTTTCCTGCTTTAATTAAAAGCTTTTCTTGTTTAAGAACCTGATTTTTTTTTTTATTCTGGTGAGACCCGAGGGGACTGGGTCTGGATCCACCAGGGAATTGGTGGGGAGAAAGGAGGGAAGAGGGAGAGAAAGGTTAATTTCTCTCTGTGTTAGGATTACTTTCTCTCTCAGGGAGAGTCTGGGAGGGGGAGAGAGGAGGAGGAGGGAAGGTGCATTTTCCTCTCTGTTTTAAGATTCAAGGAGTTTGAATCACAGTGATCTTCCAGGGTAACCCAGGGAGGGAAAGTCTGGAAGAGGCAACGGTGAGGGAAAGGGTTTACTTTCCTTGTGTTAAGATCCAGAGGGACTGGGTCTTGGGGGTCTCCAGGCAAGGTTTTGGGGGGACCAGAGTGTACCAGGCACTGGAATTCCTGGTTGGTGGCAGCACTACAGGTCCTAAGCTGGTAATTGATCTTAGAGGAATTCATGCTGGTACCCCATCTTTTGGATGCTAAGGTTCAGAGTGGGGAATGATACCATGACAAGGATAACCCTAGAAATCATGGAGTGAGTGTGGCCACTAACAATGACTACAGAAAAAGGTCCTTTCAGGTAATCGGCAAAGGGCTGAGGATTAAAATTTCTAGAGCAATCTTTTCATGTTTGGGTTGTTTTCTTGCAGAAATGTTAACTGAAGCTTCTTAATCAGCTCTGAAATATTCTTAGAAACTCTAAGATCACATGCAGCTTAATAAGAACCAGCAGGGAAAAAAACAAACCATGCAAGCCAAAAAAAGAACCAGCCATTAAGCAGCATCAACTATGACAGAAAAAGAAATCATGGGTTAAGAGAGAGAAAAACAGAGCATGGAGAGAATTAAAAAGAGCAGTTCCTGAATACTATTAGAGGGTGTTTGCAGAACCCAATTTCACAAATGATTTTTTTTTTAAACACACACCACAATTAATCTGAATTGTACTAGCTTCTGCCCTCTTCAATAACACACTAAGCACTGAAAGACATATAGGACACCACGTTTACGAACAATATCACCACCCAAATGGGGAAATGATTATGCATGTCTTTTTCCTCTAGACTTGCAAATGAGGCCTAGCTAGAGCTGAACTCTCTTTGAATCACTAAAAATAAGCATAAGAAACTTCATCTAAATCCATCACTGCTGCAATTTAATACTGCATAGAACTTCGGTATAACATAATTAGCAAACGTATTGCAATAATTTATTTGGGGTTTAAAAAGCCTGAACAATCAGGACCTTACAGCAAAATGGGAAAATGGAAAGCTATGAGCCAGACACATTCTTCTGCCTCATATTAATTCAGTTATTTTACCTTTGGTGCACATTCATCTACCCATACAATGTGAATGCTCCATAGACAAGGCTGTTGAATATTGAACCTTTGGCTCAATTTGAAACATGAAGGCTGATGCATAGCTGCAATAATACTTCCATTTGCATTATTATGATTAACATCCCTCTGAATAGGCAGCATCCAGCAATATTAATTACAGAAACAGCGAGATTCAAGTTGTCATAAATTATACAGCATACGATAAGCTCCCCAAAACCTTATCGAAAACTAATTTTGCATGACTTTTGAAGTTGTTCCCCTATGAATTTCTACCTCATTTTCATGAGGCTTTCTAACTAGTGGCTGTTGACGAGACGGTAATACTTTGAACCTGATTAACACATTCTATGCAGTGAAGAAAGCTTTTACAAGGATGGATGAATTTAATAGAGTGATCCTGCAGTGAAGACTTATTTTGCAACAGGTACCCAGTTATGTCCGATTGTAGAGCAGGAAGAATGGCCTGTGGTTAAGGAAGTGGACTGGGACTCAGGCAATCTGGTTTCAATGCAATGCTCTGCCACAGACTTTCTCTGTGACTCTGGGCACGTCACTTAACATCTTTATGCCTCAGTGGGTCATCTCATCACAGAGATGGTTTCCATCAGGTCACAAGTGAAACATATAGGAAAGGGATGTTTGCAGAGTGAACCTCTCACTATGGAGTGCTACATGCTGTAGCTGTTCTGTTGCCATGGGACTTCAAACACATGTATTTCCAATTTATCAGGCGTACCAAATTAATTGGAATTTTAAAAATAGGGGGAAACTTGATTTAATATTTCTTCACTAAAGGGACACATCCTATCACCTTTACACATACACACACTGAGTAGTACCTTACTGAGCAAGATAGAGCTAGCCTTAAATGGTCCTTACTGGTCCACAACTTCAGAACATCTAATCCATTGCACATATGCACTGGTTACGCAGGGCCGCCCGGGGTGGGGGGGACAAGCGGGGCAATTTGCCCCAGGCCCCGGAGTGGTCCAGGTCTTTGGCAGCGGGGGGTCTTTCGGTCGCTCTGGGTCTTCGCCAGGTGAGTATAAGATCCAGACCACCGCCAGGTGAGTACGAGCGCTGCAGCTCCCCTGCTTTGCCCCACGTCCCCTGAATCCTCTGGGCAGCCCTGTGGTTGTGCCAGGAACCAGGGCCTGCAGCAGAGTCAGTCTCTGGGCAACATAAAGAGCACATCTGGCCTGCAGTAGGCTGCCTGACTGGTGGGAAGAATCAGCAGAGACCATCTCTTAAGCTCAGTAACAGCTGGTGGCTTCTCTAAGCATTTGCCTGTGGCTGCGATAGCTCCTGCTTGGCCCTAGCCTTGCCTCACTCCAGGTAACCTGGTTCTGACTCTTAGCTCTGTCAACAGACTCTTGCTCCAACCACTAGGCATGACCCGTGCCCAAGTCCCAGTCCTGGACAGGTTGTGTGAAATGACTAAAAATCAGTCAGCATTTCTCAAATCATTACCATTTGTTTCACAAATATTCTTACCAAGGCTGGTAATTGTCATTGATTAATCAAAACAAGCAACCTTGACATTTGGCACATTGGCTGTCATTTGTAACAGATGTATTATGCCATGATTTTTTTTTACTTACTGCATTGTACCCTGCAGAGCATCCAAAAATATAAATGGTTTCATTATCAGTGTTTTGAAAACAGTGTGTCCTGCGTCAGGGATCACACCAAAGGGAGGATAATTCCTTGCCAGCTCTGCTCTTTAATCCAGACTGGGTTTAACGAAATATTTTCAAAAGCACCATCTATTCAAGCTGTGACTGAGGGAGGCTAGATAGTACAGAGCAAGTCACTGCTAGACTTCCATGTTTCCATCAACACAAAGTGGGTATCATCCAGTTGGATGCCCGAAGTTAACAGGAATGTCTAGTTCAGGGTGGGCAAGCTTTTTGGCCCAGGGCCACATCTAGGTGGGGAAACTGCATGCAGGGCCATGAATGTAAGGCTGGGGCAGGGGGTTGGGGTGCAGGAGGGAGTGTGGGGTGCAAGCAGGGGCTCAGGGCAGGGGTGCAAGGAGGAGAGCAAGAGGGGGCTCAATGCAGGGTTTGGGGTGCAGGAGGGAGTGCAGGGTGCAAGGGGGGTTCAGGGCAGGGGTGCAATGAGGATTGCACGAGGGGGGCTCAATGCAGGGGGTTGGGGTGCAAGCTGCAGCCCAGCACCGCTTACGTGAAGTGGCTCCGGGGAGGCAGTGGCATGTACCGGGGCCAGGGCAGGCTCCCCGTTCATGGCCATTGGGAGCTACGGGGGGAGGTACCTACAGACAAGGGCAGCGCATGGAGCCCTCTGCCCCCCACCCCCTCCCCAGGGATGTGGTGCCGGCCACTTCCGAGAATGGCACGGGGCCCACAGCACAACAGGGCTGGCAATCCTGCAGGCCAGATCCAAAGCCCAGATGGGCTGGATCCAGCCCACGGACCATAGTTTGTCCACCCCTGGTCTAGTTCCTAATGGAAAGATGTCCACTTCACAAAAACCACCACAATTGGCAGGAATTAGCACTCCTCAGCAGCTACGGAGGCCAAGGATTCGGAGATGGATCCATTTTCACATGTCTACAAGAGGTCTCCTCACCATAAGCAAAAGTTGAGACACAGTGGAGATAGGGGGCTACACTCCTAGTGCTCACCAGACCACACCCATCTTGTGCATAAGAGGAGGATTTCAGGACAAATGTTTCAGGCGTAGGCACTTAAAGTAGAAGTGGTCTGATTTTCAGAACTGCAGAGCTGGCAACTGATCTTGCTGACTTCTGTGACAGCTGCTGGTTCTCAGCACATTTGAAAATCAGGCCACTTCTACACAGGGCCTAAATATGGATTTAGGAAACAAACTTTAGGCCCTCAAGTATGAATATTTCGGGCTCAGTCCTTAGGCCTGTTGAGCCATCACTAAAGTTCATGCTGTTCAGCAAAGCATTTCAGCACATGCTTAACTCCACTCCATCCCAGCAAAATCATTAGGCCCCCTCCTTACCTTAAAGCATGTGCTAAAGTCCTATTGAAGTCAATGACACAAAACCACATGCCTTAAATTAACTATGTATTTAAAGTGCTTTGCTGGATAGATATGGACTGATGAACTGGGGGGCTTGTTCACATAGCTGAATTATTTTTTTATAATAATGAATAATTGCTGTTATTTTAGGTCAGGGGTTGGCAACCTTTCAGAAGTGCTGTGCCATGTCTTCATTTATTCACTCTAATTTAAGTTTTCACAAGCCAGTAATACATTTAATGTTTTAGAAGGTCTTTCTAAAGTCTATAATGTATACTTAAACTATTGTTGTATGTAAAATAAATAAGGTTTTTAAACATGTTTAAGAAACTTCATTTAAAATTATATTAAAATGCAGAGCCCTCCAGAACAGTGAATGCCACTGAAAATCAGCTTGGGTGCCACATTCAGCACACATGCCAGAGGTTGCCTACCCCTGTTTCAGGTTATTTCTGTGCTGTAAGTGTGTGGGCTCACCCCTGCAGTGCCTCCTGCTGGTTTCTTCCAGGAATTATCTCTGCCAGCCTTGATGCACCCTCTACAGGCCAGTATCCTGCTGCTGCTTGGTCCCCCATGTCCCTCCCAGACCCAGTACCCAATTGTCTTGGGTACTACTCGCATGCAATAATCCCTCACTCTCAGGGTCTCCCCTCCCCAGGGAACCCCCACCCACTATCCCCACCTTGCCTCAGTATAAGGCTACTGCCAGTCATTGTCTAGCCTCCACACCCTGGGGCAGACTTCTGTATCAGCCTACTCATAACCAGCAAGGTTGGGTTTGGACCTGCTGCCTTGGCCTACCCCTAGGGTGCCCTCTGCAACCCCCAGTACCCCTTGGTCTTCTGCTAGGACACAGCCTGGGGCTTTCCAGGCTAGAGCTCCCAAGCTCCTCTACCTTTCCACAGCCCTGCTCCACTTAGGTGCCCTGTCTCTCACTCCCTACAGCCAGACTTAATTCCCTCTACAGCTAAAGAAAGACTGCCAAGTGCCTGGCTCTCAGCCTCTTATATAGGGCCAGTTGAGGCCTGATTAGGGCATGGTCCCAGCTGTCGCTACTTCCCCAATCAGCCCAGGTTTCCCCTACTCTAGCATTTGCCAAGAGCAGTTTTAAGCCCTTCAGGGCTGGAACTGGTGATCACCCCCCTACAAATTTCCACAGATTAGCTGTGTAATGTGATTGCTATACTGAGCACTGCAAGGAGTAGTGACAACATGTACAGGCCCAGGCTGCAAAGCATTTCCTAGATTTAGGGCTTCTCCCAGTAAAAACACTCATTATATTCTTCCCCTGTGGAAGAAGGGCAAGACATGGCCGATAAATTCAGAGATCACAGCTATGCTCCAAGTAGGAGCAAATTAGAGCTGAGGAGATTCTCTCAAGGTACAGTAAAGTCAAAGAACCTCTTTCCTTAAGTCAGCATATTGCAATGAATGGATTCTGTTCACTGTCACAGTCCACTTCAGCTATGCACATTCTGCCTTTTAAATTCATCCAACACACTATAGAGAAATACTTACTGGCTTTAGCCCTAGCCTTTTTCTGCCACAAACTGACAGTCACTTTGCCATCAGCAAAACAAACGTATTATCATCATCATCATCATCATCACCATCATGATCCACACAATCAGTGCTTCTTGAAATAGCTAGAGAGGATAGGAGAGTGCTTTGATAACTACCAGGAGGTCTTTTGCAACCCAGCTGTAACAGGCTGACAGGGATTGCCTGAAAAACCCCACTGATAGATGCTGATTACGCTGGGAAAGGTTGTGCAGGGTGGGGCTCTGTGGACTTGCTCCTCCATCTGAGGGCTCCGTATCACAGCTGGACAGAAGGGAGAACAGAATGGTTCATGAAAGAGAGAGGGGATCTAGTCTGTGAGCTGAGCAGTTCTGAGGGAGGAACCCTAGAAGCAGACAACCCTGGAGAACTTTTCTTTACGGTATCTTATCATAGTTGTATTTTTTGGCTGTTTGTTTTTATCACTTGAAAGGGGTAGGAGTTGAGTTTGGACTTTAAACAGTGTGTTTGTAGAGCAGGCTGGGAAAGACACCTGCTTACATGAATATACTCATTAAGAATTAAATCATTTTTCTCACCACACAATAACATCATATGAAAAACTGAACTTCTGGAAACTGGATGCAGAGAATTCTGCTGACCATCCCCTGCCCCCCCGAAGGCACCAGCTGTGTAACATGCTTCTGCTAGTGGTTATGGCATCACAGTTTGATGTCCTTCAGAGCATTGTTCCCCTTCTGCCCCATGAGTTCTAAGGGACATGTACACATCAGCCTCCCCACACATCACAAATAACTGCAAGACAAATGGATACATTACGCAAAAAGCTTGTATGCAAAGATCCATATTTATACATAATTCTCATTTACATACGGTCCCCTTGACACCACTTTGGTAGGCTAAGTTATATTTGCATATACAGCCAGAGTAGTACAAAGGGGCCTCATTCAGGCCCTATATTCTAAAACATAGTCACACTTTCTCCTGCTAGCTAGGTTCCTACTGTCACCATGACTATCCTCAGGCTAAGCAGTGCTCCATTAATGACACCATTCAGGACTGGCTAGTAAGTGGTGCTATTCAGAGACACGAGAAAGCTTGTCTCTGAACTCAGAATTCAGAATGTACCTTCTATAGCATGACCAGCCCCTGCCAATTAAACTGAGAGAGACTACACTAGGTTGTCACTGGCCTAAGTGGGCACAAGTGCAGGGGCAGCTCCAGGCCCCAGCACGCCAAGCGTGTGCTTGGGGCGGCATGCTGCATGGGGCGCTCTGCCGGTCGCTGGGAGGGCAGTAGGCAGGGTACCTTCGGCGGCATGCCTGCGGAGGGTCCGCTGGTCCCACGCTGGTCCCGCGGCTCCACTGAAGCCGTGGGACCAGCGGACCCTCAGCAGGCACGCCTGCGGGAGGTCCACCAGAGCTGCGGGACCGGCGAGCAGCAGAGCACCCCCTGCGGCATGACGCCGTGCTTTTCTAGGGCTGCCCTGCACAACTGCAATCAAATCAATGGAGTTGCTATGGCTGGATGAATGCTGCTCCCTGAGTCTAGATCTTGAAATCAGGTTCCCGAAGTGATTCAACCCAAAATGTATCCTTTTCAATGGTTTCTCCCTTTAATTGTAGTTGGTCATATTCTTGCATACTTTAAATTTAACATACCCATCTGCTCAAGGCTTGCTAAGCAGTTTAGAAAGCCTGCTTTGTGGTGCACATAAAACCTTTCTTTAGGGCTTACTGCAAAATTTGCTTTGAAGCTCTCACAATCCATATCACCAAGTTCAAGCATTCAAATATGTCTTTTCTGCAGTGGGTATCTCCAAAATAAATATTTTCCTGGCCTATTTTGAAAAAAATATCTCTCTTTTTGGCTCCTGGATCAATAACCAGCTATTGCTTTGCGTGCGGGGGGTGGGGGGAACACTTTACTACAAGGTTCATCTCCTAACTGAAAAATATTTTCTTTTCATTAATACTTTACACCAAAAATATCTTGTTAAGAAAATCTAACTCGCTGCGGTGCCTAGAAATTCTCCATGATATGGAAGGAACATGCACTCTTCTGTGGAACAGATGTTATAATTGTTATTTTGATTTTTTTTCTGTAATGTTTCAGGTCTTTTACATACGCTCCCCCAACAATAAAGCATAAGTTTTCTTTAGCTAAAGGCGTTTTCTTTAGCTAAGGGCATTAAACGGAAGTAGTAATAATAATTTGCATTTATCCAATGCTGATATTTTATTCAAAGGTCTTAAAAATGCTTTCTAAAGAAGGGTAATCGCCATCCCCTGTTTTTTGCAGTTAGGGAAACCGAAACACAGAGGAGCTTACAGGAGGACAGCAAGTGAGTGGCAGAGTCAGGAATAGAGCCTAGGATTGAAATCCTCACCCCAGTGAAGTCAATGGGAATTTTGCCATTTGCTTCATTGGGGTCAGGATTTCATGCTAGGCTTCTTGACTCCAACCTACCTCTTCTAATCACTGTGTTTCATGTCCCAATGTATGGAATAAACTGTTCAGAATTATAGATCAACCACGCACATTTTTATTTCTCTTCTGTCACAATTAAGTTTATCGGCTTGAATACATGTTGGAGATACTGGAGTGGGTGCATTCAACAGATGTGTCGTGACACACAGGTCTTGAGGATGGGTCTGCAGGGTTCATGGGAGTGGCCACACGCCAGCCCTCCAACTGGTAGCCTGTTGATAATTGCTTACCTGGGACCCATAAAGCCCAGTACCAGTGTGAAGCTCAACTGCTGAGTCCAATCGACAGAGTCCCCGGGCGGCTGATTGACCTGCTGTCCCTACTTAAGCCAGCAACATGACAGGAAGCTACCTGAATGACTGGGCTCCCCCCTGCTCCTGTGGCTTGAGTTCCTGGCATCCTGACGAGCGTGACTCCTAGCATCTGACTCATGGTTACCCCAGTTTATCTTCTCTCTCTGACCTTCTGGTATCCTGGTCTAGCCAACCCTTGACTCCTGTCTCATGACCACATGTGGTGTGTGAACTGCCATTCGGGGAGGCCCCACTCCGGCTGGCCTGCCCCACCCTTGGGCTGCCCCAGACCACCTCAGCCCGAGCCCCAGGCAGCTCCAGAGCCCCAGGCAGCCCCAGAGTGCTGAGTGGCCTGAGCACCCCCGACCATTGGCCCCAGCCACTCCAGACCACAGCCAGCCAGCCCAAGCCCCAACTCCAGCCCCTGCCCACTTCAGGGAAGAGGGGCAGCCTGGGCTGGGGCCACAGGGGATGAGAGGGAGGCAGGAGGTGGTCTGGGGGCAGAGAATAGGCGGGGCCACACTTGGCTGTTTGGGAAGGCTTAGCCTCCTCTGGCCCGCGATACCCACCACCCATGCACATGACTCTGGACTCTTGCTCTGACTACTAGGTCTGGTGACCCACAACCAGGCTCTGACAAGATGCTGCAGAAGTGGGGATGGCTTGTAAAGACAAATCAAAGTCAGCAGCGTGGGTGCTGTCCTTATCACATGTTCTTCAGTTTCAGTCACCACCCTGAACACGTGATAGCTTCTGTTATATAATTAAGCTGGAGGAAAGATTGAGTGCACGTCAGTAATTTAAGGGGAAAAAACAGTACAAGGATGTTGTAATTATTACTGAACCAAGCATTTTAAACCCATGAAGTTCAGATTATACTTAAAATAAGATTATACTTAAAATAAATATTAAAATGTCAGTGTAAAGACCTGCCCTGTACTGATGCAATATGGTAAGTATATGATTAGGGTTCAGATATTTTCGTGTTTGTGACTCCAGATTAGATCAAAATGATTTTTAAAGATTCATTAGATTTTTTTTCATATTTTTCCCCTCATGACATCACTACAGGACAGGATTAACGTTGTTTGGGTGCCTCAAGTGTAAATTTCTAACTTTACTATGTTTGATTGGGTTTTTTTTAAGTGCCACTTTAGCTCTGAATTTCCTGAGTTTAAAATGTTTGTTTTTGCAATAATTACAAGTTGTCTGTACAATTTTTAATCAATAAATTAATGGTACATACTCTCAACCTTATTCTCCTTACTAGGTTGTTGTTTTTTTTCCCTTTGGTCTGGGAATTTCTTTAGGTTTTTTTAATATTAAAAATTTCACATGTGAACACTGACCAGTAAACACAAAAGAATCACAGAATCTTAGGGTTGGAAGCGATCTCAGGTCATCTAGTCCAATCCCCTGCTCAAAGCAGGACCAACACCAACTAAATCATCCCAGCCAGAGCTTTGTCAAACTGGGCTTTAAATACCTCTAAGGATTGACATTCCACCACCTCCCTAAGTAAGCCATTCCAGTGCTTCACCACCCTCCTAGTGAAATAGCATTTCCTAATATCCAGCCTAGACCTCCCACACTGCAACTTGAGACCATTGCTTCTTGTTCTGTCATCTGCCATCACTGAGACCAGTGAAGCTCCATCCTCTTTGGAACCCCCCTTCAGGTAGTTGAAGGCTGCTATCAAATCCCCCCTCACTCTTCTCTTCTGCAGACTAAATAACCCCAGTTCCCTCAGCCTGTCCTCGTAAGTCATGTGCCTCAGCCCCCTAATCATTTTCGTTGCCCTCCACTGGACTCTCTCCAATTTGTCCACATCTCTTCTGTAATGGAAAATGCTATCAAGTGATATGTCTAATGATTCTCTATGTAGAATCAACCTTAAATCATCTTTTAAAAAAATTAACTGATAAGGGTAAATTCACTGGTACACCAAAGTAGTACAAAGTAGGCAGAGCACGCTAACCAGGTAAGCTGGGTTTGCAGCTGCTCTGCACTGTCAGAGTGGTGCAACACAGCCAAAATGTACGGGGTGACTCTGGCTCTTAATGTGCAATTGACTTATTGGTTTCGAAGGCTGAGATCAGTGCTATGTGAAGGGAGAGCGTGGGGAGAACCCAGTTCCTGAATCACAATGTCTCTATGCTTTAAGGGTTGCTCCTTCCTCAGTTCCTCCAACTGTACTTCAGTGAATAAAGTAACTAAGACAGCAGCTTTGTGTGGACATGATGCCTAACCACTGATGCCCAAGCTACTATGCAGCCACAGAATCTCTAAACAGAAGTGACAGCTGGGCCATTTAATCTACCAATGAGAACTGTGGACATGTGTGTCCAGTCTCCCTCATACCACTGAGTTAACACAACCAATAAAGTTGTTGTGTGCAAAATAGTTGCAAAGGAACGGGATGATAGGTTGAGTTACCTATGATCTTACAATGGCCCCATTTAAGAGTTACTCAAGCCTTTTCATAGCCTATCTAATCTTAACAATGAGAGACAATCATCATTAATTTAGATTAATTACTACCTAATTTCTTCAAATACTGCTTGTGCACAAGATAAGAACGGCCATATAGGGTCAGACAAAAGGTCCAGCTAGCCCAGTATCCTGTCTTCCTGCCAATGCCAGGTGCCCCAGAGGGAATGAACAGAACAGGTAATCATCAAGTGATCCATCCCCGTCACCCATTCCCAGCTTCTGGCAAACAGATTTCAAATATTAGCTACATGGAAAGCTGGAAAGGTTTGTTATTCTGTTAAGATCATTTGGGACAAAGAAAAGAGTGACACACATGCTAGCTACCAAATATGAGGGCCCAACAGTCAGCGTTAATATGGCAGATTTTATGGAAGCATGTATTGTAATGATTGTGCCATTGGCAGCTGTAACCTTTATCAAGAGGGGAGAATGCAAGACATCTCTCCTTGTCACCTGGAGTTAGTGAGGTGACTGGGTCACAGTCTCCTCTTCCTGGGTGTATCCTAAGATGCCATATTGTCTAAGCACAGGGGTTTTCTTTAACATGTAGGACACTCTGGGCCAGACTCTCAGTCAATGGAATTACTGCATTAGCTTTTCATGCTTATATTAGCATGCATTGTATAAAAGACTCCAAGCGTTGCTCAAAATTCACAGCCCAAACGTACAAAATAGCCATCAGCACATTTTCTTCAGCACCCTTAGCTTCCTCATGAAGAAGAATGGTCTTATTGTTAAGTCCAACTGGGCTAGGACTTAGTTCAATTCTGAGCTCTGCCACAGATTTCTTCTGTGATTTTGGAGACGTCACTGAATCCGTCTCTGCCTCAGTTTCACACCTGTAAAATGGGGTAATCACACTGCCTCACAGCGCTGTTGGATGGATCAGTTTGTTAATTCTTGTGAGGTACTCTGATACTCTGGTGATGAGATCATATAAGACTCTAAATAGACAGACTGCCTTTACACCAGTATCCTCTCTCTGCTAGAGCTATCGTTTTAATAGGAATATTACATTAGATTTTTTTAAACAGCATAACAAGCCTCACGACTTTTTCCCCAATAAAAAAGCATTAATAATGTATAGAGAAATAACATTTCAATTTTAATTAAAAAGTAGGAATTCTCTGGTTAACATAGCCCCCCTCTCCATTCTATCAGCGGACAATATGCTGTGCAAACAACATCATGGTTTGACTTTGAGCTATTTTCCCTCATTTCATTATTTAATGTGTCTCAAGAAGAGCTCAAAGCTAATGCTCTAATCTTGAGTAAATTGATAGGATCTTTTTCCGTGCAATACAAATTGAATACAAGTAGAGATTGTCCCCCTCATCACCTGCACCACACTACTCTCCTCTCCTAACTGTTCTTTCCCTCCTGATAATCCTGAATACTGAAGATCTGCATTTCTCTGGTTGTGCACAGATCCCCATCACTGTGCGCATGGAAGCAGCACTCCTGCTTCAGACCTGTTTTTGCATAGCCAATCCATCCAAAGGACCAATTAGCTCCCTGCTGTGAGTTTAGACATGCCAGCAATGTGCAGCTTCTCTGTCTTGCTAGCACTAAAATTTCCCTTAGTAGTGGATCAACGTGTTTAAACTCTTTGATCTTCTTTATCTCAGCAGAAGGAATTGAAATCCTACCAGCTGAACAAGCTTTCATTGGGTGCAACTCCTTCTCATCCACCATCTCAGCACTGACCTAAAACTTTTGTGTTTTTAATATTGCAGAGGCATCATCTTTACTTGAAATGGCTTTTCACATCCTCTCCAATAAATAAATGCTGGGCTTACGTAATGGTACTTCAAACAGCAGATTAGAAGCACAAAGGGCACTCATTCTTATTTACAGTAATGCAGAATCTTCAATCTCCGTCATGTACTTTCCCATTTTCTTTGTAATCTTTCCCAGCCCAGTGAGTGCACAGACACAAGGGAAAACTTGTTTTTCAAACTACCTTATGATCAACATGCTATGAATGACTGACTAAGGTTACGAAAGTAGTGACACACACAAACTACAGCAAGGGAATGTCCAGTTCAGATGTGACTCCCATTAGGCAGCTGACTACAGGTACGGGTCAGATTCTGTCACCCTTGTTCATACTGGCTAGTACATAGCTCCGTAAGTAGTCCCGTTTCTCTCTATAAGACTATTTGTTGGGGCTATTCCAGATGAGCGTGGATGTTTAGATGTGGCCCTGTGTAAATACAACAGCATCTTACTTCAATTTAGTCAAAGCTTCTGACTTCACTATCCAAAACCAGCTGTGAGGCACTGAAACTTTGATACAGTTCTGGAATGATTTGGATTGTGTTTCAGCTCATCAGAGAAATGATCAGCAAAATTCTAACAGCGGAATCTTTTGACCTAATTCTGATCTCATTTACGCTGGTGTAAATCAGGACTAAGTACACCGAAATTAATGGAGTTACACCAGTGCTACAACCAGTAGGAGAAACACAATCAGGCCCAATTACCTTGTTTGCTAATTTCTGCCAAAGTCTGAATGCTACTTTGAAACTAAAGGTTTGATGCTGTCAAAACTAGAGACTTCGTCCCTTCACAGAAATGCAGATGATATACAGCAGTGAGGGAGTTTTCTTTTAGCTTGATGATTACCCCTAAAGGCTATAGTAGCTTACAGCCACAAAGGCAATGTAAACAGCATAATTAGGAACTATTTTTAATATGCATTTGATTCCAAGGCATGATATTGACACAACAGCTCATCACAGCACTTTTGGAATCATTGAAGGTTACTAAGGGCTTGGCTACACTTGCAGGTGTGCAGCGCTGGGAGTTACAGCTATCTTCGTACAGCTGTGTAGGGAAAGCGCTGGAGTGTGGCCACACTGACAGCTACCAGCACTGCAGTGTGGCCACCAACATTTGCAGCATTTGCAGCGGTGTTGGGAGTGGTGCATTATGGGCAGCTATCCCACAGAGCACCTCGTCCCATTTTGGTGCCGTGGGTTGTGGGAAGGGGGCGGAGGGTGCGGGTCATTCTGCTTCCTGTCCCAATGCCCCGTGATGCATCGCTTCACATCCCAGCAATCCCTGTTTTTCCGTCCACGTTTGGCACCATCTTTACTCTCTCAACAGTTTCTGTGCAGCGCGATTTCTGTGGGAAATGGAGCCCGAACTGCTGAGGAGTATGCTGACGAGTCTCGCCAGCACATCACGTTTGGCAGTTGAGCTATTCCTTAAGATCCAAAATGATGAGGAGTCCGACGATGATAGCGAGTTGCCTGACGCGTAGTACGTGAAATTGCTTGTGGCTTTCATGGAAATACTCAGCACCATGAAACGCCGCTTTTCGGCTCAGGAAACAAGCACTGAGTGGTGGGATCACATCATCATGGAAATCTGGGATGACGAGCAGTGGCTGCAGAACTTTCGGATGAGAAAAGCCACTTTCATGGGACTGTGTGAGGAGCTCGCCCCCATCATGCGGCGTAAGGACACGAGATTGAGAACTGCCGTGCTCGTGGAGAAGCAAGTGGCTATTGCAATCTGGAAGCTGGCAACTCCAGACAGCTACCGATCGGTCGGGAACCAGTTTGGAGTGGGAAAGTCGTCCATTGGAATCGTTTTGATGCAAGTTTGCAGGGCCATTAATTGCATCCTGCTAAGAAGAACCGTGACTCTGGGGAACTTGCAGGACATTGTGGATGGCTTTGCACAAATGGGTTTCCCTAACTGTAAAGGGGTGATAGATGGGACGCATATTCCTATTCTGGCACCACCTCACCTAGCATCCGAGTACGTTAGTCGGAAGGGGTATTTCTCTATGGTTCTCCAGGCGCTTGTGGATCACCATGGGTGTTTCATTGACATTAACACAGGCTGGCCTGGAAAGGTGCACGATGCATGCATCTTTCGGAACACTGGCCTGTTCAGGAAGCTGCAGGCAAGGACTTTTTTCCCAGACCGGAAGATCACAGTAGGGGACGTTGAAATGCCCATTGTGATCCTTGGAGACTCTGCTTACTCGTTAATGCCTTGGCTCATGAAACCGTATACAGGGAAGCTTGACAGGAGCAAGGACCGGTTCACATACAGGCTGAGCCAGTGCTGAATGACTGTGGAGCCGCGGGACCAGCGAGCTGCAGAGCGCCCCCTGCGGCGTGCCGCCGTGCTTGGGGTGGCGAAATGGCTAGAGCCGGCCCTGACTGTGGAGTGTGCTTTTGGCCGTTTAAAAGGCCGCTGGCAGTCTCTATATGGGAAGCTAGACTTGGGGGAAAGTAGCATCCCTGCGGTTATATCCGCGTGCTGTACCCTCCATAATATTTGTGAAGGGAAGGGTGAAACATTCAGTCAGGCATGGACCTCTGAGGTTCAACGCCTGGAGGCTGAATTTGCACAGCCAGAGAGCAGGGCTACTAGAGAGGCCCAGCACAGGGCCTCAAGGATTAGGGATGCCTTGAGGGAGGAATCTGAGGCTGAAAACCAACAGTAATGTTTGGTGCCTTGCACGGGAGTGAAGTGCAGTGGTTACAATGTTAGTAGGAATCTGTTTTTCTTAAGCTGATTTGCAGTGCCTGTGTCTTTCCTGGGCTAAGGTATCTTTGACTTTCTGCAATAATAAAGACTGTTTTCAAAGCCAAGAATTCATTTATTGAAAAGAAAATAACTTTACTGACAGACACACAACATTTTGGGAACCTAAAAGGGCAGGGGAGGTGTGGTGGGGAACTGTACAGTCACAGGTTTGAATATGTCCTGTCTGGAGTGCTGTGCAATGACTGCTGCACTTCAGGATGCCTGTACTGCATGGTGATGGGGCTTGAGTGCAGAGGGTAAGGGTCGTAGTTCTCAGGGCTGGTTGGTGAACGTACAGATGTTGGAGGCAGCTGGTGGTGGTAAGAACCTGGATGCTGGGGAAGGGGGTTTTGAGCTGACATTGAGGCACAAGGGAAAGAGCTTTGGGACAGGGGGGCTCGGCGCAGTAGTGCTCTGCCTGCATGGCTACAAGCGCCTGGATAGAGTCCGCTTGGCGCGCCAGGATGCTTATCAGCTGCTTTCTGCTTTTCTTCCTGGCCGCTGCATTTCTCTGGTGGATCCTGCTGTCCCTTTCCCTCCAGTCCTGCACTTTTTGATTCTCTCTGGCAGAGTGATCCATAACTGCTTGCAGCAGGTCGTCTTTGCTTTTTCGTGGCTTCTTCCGGAGGTTTTGGAGTCTTTGAGCTGTTGTTAACACGGGCAGCCGAGAACTCAAGGTTGCTTGTGGAAAGGCAAAAAAGGCAACACTTAACAGAGACAGCATTGTTTATATCTCAGACAGTTATTCCCACACAGTGAAGGAGTTTACTGTCTTCACTTTAGCATAATTTTCCCATACCAAAGAGGGCGCACATAACCCACAGGAGCCCCGAAATGATGAGTAAGGGGGACTGATTCCTTCAGGGCTGTACTGGGGTTTCTAAATTCTACCAACATTTTCCACAGGAGCTGATCCTGGAAGATATCTCACTGCTGCAGGTCACCTGGGAAGAGCGGGAAGGTCTTCTACAGCAATGCGGATTCCACCCTGGCCCCTATGCAGCTTGCCTGTGTGCAGCAATGGTCCCCCCACCCCTCACGGCACAGAGGCGCGGACGCGTTAGCCTGACTGGGACAAGGACCACAGTAGCTCTCCCTATAAACATGCGCAAGCGCATTGCCCACGCTCTGGCTGAAACCTTTTGAAGAGATTACCGAGGCCGATTACCGTGACATGATAGACCACATCAACGGGCTATTCCACATCTAGGCGTGCATGCATGCAGCCCTAACCCTCCCTCCTCTCCTGAAACATTTCCACCCTGAAAATAAAAGCCGCTTACCGGGAACCCGCTCCTCTGCTTGTCCTTCACCAAGTACCGGCTGCTGCGACTGACTGCCTTCCTCTTGACTTGAGAAGAGCTCCTGGCTGCATGCCTCCTGGGACTCTGGGGTGTCTCCCCCCACCCCAGCACCCTCACTCTTGGTTTCCTCCTCCCCTGCCCTCCCCCTCCCCCCCCGCTCTGAAGTGTTCATCGTGGTCCTCGGATTGGAGGTGGGGTCACCCCCAAGTATCGCGTCCAGCTCTTTGTAAACACGGCAGGTCGTGGGGGCAGCACCGGAGCGGCAGTTTCCCTCGCGGGCTTTGCAGTAGGCACTCCACAGCTCCTTCACTTTAACCCTGCACTGCACCGCCTCCCGGTCATGGCCCTTTTCCAGCACGGCCCTTGATATCTGCCCATAGGTATCGTAATTCCTAGGGCTGGAGCGCAGCTTCCTCCCTGCAAACACTGATGAGGTCCAGTAACTGCCATTGCTCCATGCTGGGGCTCGTTTGGCGCATGGAGGCATGGTCACCTGGAAAGATTCACTGATTGCACTCCACACCTGGCTGAGCAAACAGGAAGGGGATTTAAAGGGCGGGTCATCTGAGGTCAGGGCAGTAGAGTTTGAACTGATGAGCAGAGTGGCTGAACAGGCATTCTGGGATACCTCCAAATACCTCTGGAGGCCAATAACAGCGCTTTTGGTGGCCACACTGGCGGAGCAGCGCTGCACCACCAGCGCTGCAGTCGTTATTCCCCAGGCAGAGGTGGAGTACAACCAGCGCTGTAGCCAGGGAGATACAGCGCTGTATGTGCCTTGCAAGTGTGGACGGTGAGTAAGCTGCAGCGCTGTAAAGCCACCACCAGCGCTGCAACTCTCCAGTGTAGCCAAGGCCTTAGTCAAAATCTAGTCGAGGACTGTTTCCATCACAGATTGATCAATTTTATTACACACATGGATAGAATATGGTCTGTTCCATTTCCTAAGGATCCACACAAACTGCATAAATCAGTCAACAGGTAACTTAACCCACAGCTATTAGGACCGCTAACTTGAGGAACTGAAAAATGAAACACGTTTATCCAAAAAAGCGATTGCTACATGGAGTGAAAAAGCACAAAATTTTAGGTTGGCACCAAGACAGGAGCACAGTGGCTTGAGTAGGAAAAAAGATTTGACATTACATTTTCTTAATCTTCATAAATGGGTTCATTTTAACCTCCTATAAACAAGACACTATAATTGATGGAAACAGAGTCAGTACCATTTGGACAAATATGACATTTAGAACTGATACCCAAATTAATCTGCAACTCTAAACGATCCTGAATTAGTGGATTCACAAGCCTAATATCACCAAATTCAACGGACCTGATTCTGATCTCATTTACACTGACTTCATCCTGGCATGATTTCGTGGATGTCAGTGGAGTTATTCTAAGTTTATACTAGAGTAACTTAGAGCAGAAGGAAATAATCTATAAATGTCTTGTGTACACTGCAAAAAAAAGGGGTGGAGGATAAAATGGAACGCACCAGTACATGCTGCAAGTTGGACCATAAAAATGCATCACCGATGGGACAGCACCCGTTTGGTTTGCTTAGGATACACGATGCAGTAGAGTGCTCACATTTATCCTAATGCACTAACAGGAATTGCCACCTGTGGTCAGTCATCCATTATGCTCTCTCTCTCCCCACCTATGACACACAAAACCATACAGAATAATCTGTGTATTAAGAAGAGATCATTTCCAGACAGGAATGTTTTCTAACAACATTACCAGTAGTGGCATTCCTGAGTCCAGGAACAGGCTTGGAGGTGGGGAGTGGAAGAGTGGCTTAAATAGTTAGAGGGTCATATAAGGAAGTTTCTGTTTTTAAATCCTCTATCAAAATGCTCTTTTTAAGTGTACCTTTTATCTCTCGGATTAACCTTAACCTGGGAAGTACTAGGCTGTTTTTTCTCACAGTGGTTTGTAATGACTTGATGCTGCTGCATAAATGCTACTAATTTCCACAAGTAAGGATCTGAATAGTGCCAGCAAGCAAGTATATGGCTGGTTAGAAATAATCTGTTTTAGGGCAAAATACTGCCACCCTTTTTCACTGAGGTCACACTGAAATCAGCAGTATAGTAATAACTGTATTTCTTTGCTCTGTAACCTATGGTTTGCACACTCCATGGGCTGAATGCAGCACCAAAGTCAAGGGATTACATCAGCATAAAACCAGTGGTGAGCCAGGCTTATATCAAGCCTCCTGTATCAGCTGTATCTTGTATGCTGTGTTTTCCCCAGGATATGAGAGCTGAAGAAGAGCTCTGTGTAAACTCGAAGGCTTGTCTCTCTCACCAACAGACATTGGTGCAGTAAAAGATACCACCTCACTCACCTTGTCTTCACAGAGACAGGATTTCCTGGCAGTCACTCTTGTAATCTGGAATAATTTAATTACTCTTGATTTACACCAATGTAGAAGAGAACAGAATCTGGCCCTAGCTATTTAGTACCAACATTCTTTGACAAAATCAGCAGTACAATGTTCTCTATAACCAGCCCTAGAGTATTTCTAATGGATATCAGCAGCTAGCCTGGGGCATCTCAGACTTTAGAATGAATAGCCATCTCCTTCCTGCTTGTAGAGTGTATTTGTGATGTACTAAGACTCCAAGCTGCCAGAAATTCTATTTAGGAAACTGTATGGCCCCCAAATTAGTTTAAAATCAGTATATGTCTTTTCTAAGTAGCAATCTACCCCATGAGATGCCAGGGACCAGATTCTGCTCTCCTGTCAATTTACCACCAGTTACATCAATGCATTTACTACTGATCTACACCAATGTGACAGGAAAATCAGGTCCCATATCCAATTAATAACAGAATCGCTGGGGAAAAGGAGGACACAACAATCACTTTTTATATCAAGAACATCACCTCGACAGCCCTTTGTACAAACTGCACTTTAGGAGAGACAAAATTGGAGACAGTCCTGAAAAGAGCAACAAAAAGACCCATAAGGAAAGATTAAAAATAATGGGCAAGTTTAATTCTGAGGAAAGAAGACTGAGGGGGGAACCTCATAACAATCTGCAATTATGTTAAGAGCTGTTATAAAGATGACAAGGATTAGTTAAATTTAGGACAAGACATAATGGGCTTAATTTGCAACGAGAGAGATTTATATTAGTTGTTAGGAAAAACTTTCTAACTTTAAGGATAGTTAAGCTCTAAAATAGGTTTCCATGGGATGTTGTGGAATCCCCATCATTGGAGGTTTTTAAGAACAGGTTGGACAAACACCATCAGCGATGATCTAGGTTTACTTGGTCCTGCCTCAGCGCAAGAGTCTGGACTAGATGACTTCTGGAGATCTTTTCCAGACCAATATTTCTATGATTCTACGTTCTTCAGAAGATTTCAAACACAGGGAGTTCTGTAGGGGAATAAGCAAGTTTGAACACTTCCTAAAGTCAAACATTTCCTATTACCCCATTAACAATAAGGGGAACAATTTGTCTGCAGCATTTTTTTTCTTTCCTTCAGAGAGCCACAACATTTCTGTTGTCAGGAAATCCTACCATCAAAACTTTGCATGTGAGTAACAAACGTGGTGCTGACCTGCAGACACTTAAGAGACTCATGCTGGGGTGGAATTCTGTTCGGAGATGAATAAACACTTCCTACTCCCTATATTGAACACAGCAATGGGCAGTCAACATACAGTCTAGAATAAACTAACGTAATCTGTAACAAAAAATTGACAGCATTAAAAGACCTTCAATACATCCAGCTCAATGGAAAACATGTGCCATGTTCAGTATGCCATAAAATACAGTAAATGCTTGTTTACAGCAACACCTTGTAAGAGCAATTGACGCGTACGAGCAACATTTCCCCTGGGAATACTCCCTACGGTGAACCATAGAACATCAGGGTTGGAAGTGGGAGGTCATTTAGTCCAACCTCCTGCTCAAAGTAGGACCAACACCAACTGAATCATCCCAGCCAAGGCTTTGTCAAGCCTGACCTTAAAAACCTCTAAGGATGGAGATTCCACCACCTCCCTAGCTAACCCATTCCAGTGCTTCACCACCCTCCTAGTGAAAAAGTTTTTCCTAATATCCAACCTAGACCTCCCCCACTGCAACTTGAGACCACTGCTCCTTGTCCTGTCATCTGGCACCACTGAGAACAGCCTAGATCCATCCTCTTTGGAACCCCCCTTCAGGTAGTTGAAGGCTGATATCAAATCCCCCCTCACTCTTGTCTCCTGCAGACTAAGTAAGCCCAGTTCCCTCAGCCTCTCCTCATAAGTCATGTGCACCAGCCTCCTAATCATTTTCTTGCCCTCCACTGGACTCTATCCAATTTATCCACATCCAGAACTGGGCACAATCCTCCAGATGTGGACTCAACAGTGCTGAATAGAGGGGAATAATCACTTCCCTCGATCTGCTGGCAACGCTCCTACTAATGAAGCCCAATATGCCATTAAGCTTCCTGACAACAAGGGCAGACCGTTGACTCATATCCTGCTTCTCGTCCACTGTAATCCTCAGATCTCTTTCTGCAGAACTGCTGCTTAGCCAGTTGGTCCCCAGTTTGTAGCACTGCATGGGATTCTTCCATCATAAATGCACTTGTCCTTGTTGAACCTCATCAGATTTCTTTTGGCCCAATCCACCAATTTGTATAGGTCACTCTGGACCCTATACCTACCCTCCAGGATATCTACCTCTCCCCCCAGCTTAGTGTCATTCACAAACTTGCTGAGGGTGCAATACATCCCATCATCCAGATCATTATTAAAGATGTTGCACAAGACTGGTCCCAGGACCGACCCCTGGGGCACTCCGCTTGATACCGGCTGCCAACTAGACATCGAGCCGTTGATCACTACCCACTGAATGCGATGATCTAGCCAGCTTTCTATCCACCTTATAGGTCCATTCATCCAATCCATACTTTTTTTTTACTTGCTGACAAGAATACTGTGGGAGACCTTATCAAAAGCTTTGCAAAAGGCAAGATATATCACGTCCACCACTTTCCTCATATCCACAGAGCCAGTTATTTCATCACAGAAGGCAATCAGGGTGGTCAGGCATGACTTGCCCTTAGTGAATCCATACTGATTGTTCCTGATCACCTTCCTCTCCTCCAAGTGCTTCAAAATGGATTCTTTGAAGACCTGCTCCATGATTTTTCCAGGGTCTGAGGTGAGGCTGACCGGTCTGTAGTTCCCCGGGTTCTCCTTCTTCCCTTTTTTAAAGATGGGCACTATATTTGCCCTTTTCCAATCACCAATCACCACTGAGGGCTGCTCACCTCCTCCCCATACTGTGGTGCCCAGTGCAGCAGTGTGAGAGCTGACTTTGTTTGTGAAGACCGAGGCAAAAAAAGCCTTGAGTACTTCAACTTTTTCCACATCATCTGTCACTAGGTTGCCTCTCCCATTCAATAAGAGTTCCATACTTTCCCTGACTTTCTTCTTGTTGCTAACATATCTGTAGAATCCCTTCTTGTTATCTTTCACATCCTTTGCTAGTTGCAACTCCAATTATGCATTGGTCTTCCTGATTACACCCTGCATGCTCAAGCAACATTTTTATACTCCTCCCTAGTCACCTGTCCAAGTTTCCACTTCTTGTAAGCTTCCTTTTTGTGTTTAAGCTCACCAAAGATTTCACTGTTAAGCCAAGCTGGTCGTCTGCCATATTTGCTATTCTTTCTGCACATCGGTATGGTTTGTTCCTGCACCCTCAATAAGGCTTCTTTAAAATACAGCCAGATCTCCTGGACTCCTTTCCCCCTCATATTAGCCTCCCAGGAGTTTCTGCCCATCGGTTCCCTGAGGGAGTCAAAGTCTGCTTTTCTGAAGTCCAGGGTCTGTATTCTGCTGCTCTCTTTTCTTCCTTTTGTCACGATCCTGAACTCGACCTCTCATGGTCACTTTGCTGCCCAGGTTGCCTCCCACTTCTTTTTCCTCTATCAATTCTGGGGGAGTAAATTGTCACAACTCCCCATAACAGCAACAGCCACTTAGGAGCAACACAGCAAAAGGACACCGTTATGTTGCTACTAATGAGTGTCTACTGAAACTGAAAAATCTACTCCTACAATGTTTCCAGCAGTGGTTCTTGTAGATATGCAGACTGTCAGATTTTGAGGACAGATTATGATCATGTAGTCTGACATCTGCACAGCACAGGCCACAGAACTTCATCTAGCAACTCCTGCACCAAGCCCATACGTTCTCAAGTCATAACAGAGCAGTCTAATATAAAGTGAATAGTGGTCTCAAGCCAGTCCTCCTAGGCAGATGACCACATTCAGTAGACACCATCGCACAGGGTTGGATAAAAATCAATGATTTTTATAAAAGAATAAAACAAAACATGATTTTTATAATTTAACTCAGATATTGTTATTTTAAAAAATAAACCTATTTAAAATTAAATTTAAAATTAATACGTTAAATTAAGGTCTAAACTTATTATCATCTGTTTATTTAAATTAAATACAAAAATATTACACAGTACATATTTGATGTCCTTATTAAAAAAAGTCAGATCACTGAACTGGTAGAAGTGACTGGTTAAGCACATGAACCCAGGGCATGCTGAAGTGCTAAACCAGCTTTTGACAGCAGTAGCATATATAAATAGAATATTTTCTTCATTTCAATTTATTCAACTAGTTTGTTTAATGACTAGTTCATTCAAACTTAAGAAATCAATTGGGAGTTGGAAAAGCAGAAAATCTTGTTTTCTTCTTCCAATCTATGAATAAAAACTAGTTTTGAGAGAACAAATTTCTCTTACTTCTAAAATCTTGAAGCACATGGTGAACGGCAATACTCAGCTCAATTCACAAATTAAAGATAGCATTTCCTTCGTTTAATAAATCATTTAGTTTTAAATACAAAACATGTTTTGATAAGAAAAAATGTATCCATCACCTTTAAAATAGTTTTATTTCATTTTTTTAAATGCTGGTTTGAGGCATTTTTATTTGTATGGAAATTCAAACAGAGCTTGACACAAGTCACAAATAAAATTGAATCATCTTGGTAAATAAATGCATCATTCACCATTTTCTAACATAATCAAAAATGGACGAACTAAGAATCCAAATAAATGTAAATTAAGCTATATAATTGCTTAAATAAATGTATAATAGATATTATACTATCTTTCTAGTTATTAAAAAAATAAAGCACTAAATTTAGTCCGAAGGCTATATTTATTTGCAAATCAACATATTTTAAATGGCTACCAAGCAATGAGAATCAACTTTTCTTTAGGAAAATAACTATAAAATACAAATGCAAAACATGATTAAAACCAGTGATTTGAATCAAGGTTTCCTGCTTGCTTATTTAAATTGTAATTAAAGTTGGTAATTTTAATCAATCCACTCTGCCCTGACATTGTAAACTGTCAGCTTTGTTGACAGATTCAGTATAGAAGAAAGGAGGGAGGCAGTGGGGCCTAGTGGATAGAGCCCTGGACTGGGACTCAGAAGGCGTGGGCACCATTCTCAGTTCTGCTGCTGGGTTGCTGGATGACCCAGGGCAAGTATTTTCACCTCTCTGTGTCTCAGTTTGTTCATCTGTAAAATGGAGATCGTGATAATTGACCTCCTTTTTAAAGTACTTTGAGATTTACGGATGAAAAGTGCTATAAACATTATTAGGGACTAAATGGACCATGGAAGCTGAATTACCTCTGTCTCTAACAAATCAAGATTGAGGCACGAAGATCAAGCTTTTGTTGCAGTCCCCATGCTGTACAGTATCCAGTATGTGGAAAAGTTGAGGACATCAGTGTCCAGGGCTGCCAGCCATGCACTTTCACAAATCCTGCCTTCAACTAAAACATTTAAAAATGATTAACATTAACAGGGACTCATGCATCACTTTGTAACCTGAGTTTCAAATTAAGAATCCAGGCACCAAGATAAGGAATTCATCCACCCATGGTAGGGGTTAGCCAGATGGTCCCATCTCTTATCACAAAGCTTTCATAGCCACTTCCTGCCTATGTCTGGAGTCCTTCTGCCTGTGGCCAGAACATGACAGAGACTAATTCAAACACTAACAATAATTAAGATATCTCTTATTTTCATTTTATTTATTCTATGTGGACTAGATCCCTGAGGGTATGTTTACAGTGTAATAAAACACTCGTGCCTTCCCCATGTCAGCTAACTCGGACTTTCAGGGCTTGGGCTGTGGAGCTATAAAACTGCAGTGTAGACATTCTGGGTTGGGCTGGAGCCCGTGCTCTGGGACCCCATGAGGACCCCACGGCAATGTTATAACCCCATAGCCTGGGCCCCTTGCGTCTGAATCCTCTGACACTGGCCAGCTGTGGGTGTTTTATTGCGGTGTAGACATACCTAAAGCTTAGATGCTTTGCAGTGGCTCAGGCTAAACATGCTTTGGGGGGTTGCAGAACAGACACTGGGCCTACTTCTGATCTCACATCAGTTTAAATCGGGAGGAACGCTGTGATTCAGATCTCTCTTACAGCAGTTTTGCATTGACTGTGTGGGAGTTCCCTCCCAGTTTACATTGATGGAAATCAGAATTAGGCCCAGTGTATCTCACTGCCTTTCAAATAAAATGCCACCTCTCCAAAAAGGTTCTATGGCCTTTACTGGGGCCCAGCAGACCAGTGTTCTATTCCTGCCACCGCCACTCACATGACATGTGATGCTGTCTTATGTGTGTAGCTTGTAAACTGTGGGGCAGGGACAGTCTCTGACTATGGGTTTATCTACACATAAAATTTCCACCGCTTTAACTACAGAGTTATAGTTAAAGTGGTACAATCTACCCCCTCGCCCCCTAGTGTGGACACAGTTGTATTAGTAGAAAAGCACTTATACTTGTATGGGAAGAGGAATCAGCTATTCCGGTATAACGGTTCACACTAGACTTGTACGGGTATACCTATAACAGTAAAAAGTCACACCCTTAACTGACACAGTTATACCAGTAAAACTTGCAGGTGTAGAACAGGCCTCTGTGTTTGTATAGCACCCACAACAGGGCCACAATCTCAGCTAGTCCCATGGGTGTTATCACAATGCAAATAATTAGTAACAAAAATAACAAGACTCAAATTTTGTACAGCGTAATAGCTTGGGCAGACAACAGAAATTACCCAGATCGTCTTTCCCTGCAACCTGCATTTGACAGTCTCTTTGTTAACTTTTCCATCTCTCTGTCAGCCTTGCAAATGCTATAGCTAGTAATTCAAGCTTCCCTAGGGGGTAGGGGGAGTAAATCCTTTGCTCCTTGGTCATGTGCTTAGTTTCCTCAATCGCATTTCCTCTCTGGATCTAATAACAAAATAGGATAAGACACACCGGAAAGCAAATGAGACCCATAATTAACCACAAGCAACTGAGAAACAGGCCTAGTTAGCAACAGGGGAAAAATATCCCTACTACCTACAAAGTCATGTCCAATAGCAAAACACCGGTGCATTGTGGCTTAAATAGGTCACATGAAAACCATGTTCCTTCTTATCTAGTGAAATAGAAGTCCAGATCCCTACCCAGCAGAAACTTCCATCCTGTTAAACAGGGGTAGGGGAGGCATACCTTAAACAATCCACATTTCAGTATTCCCCCAGAGACTCAGGAGAGCAGTACAGGATACTTTGCTTATCAAAGCTCTCAGATGTCCAGGAGCCTTCACGTCAATGGGTTGCCAGCCAGCCAGCTTTGAAATGCCCAACAGATGCTAACTAAACTTTAGTTAAACAGGGTTTAAGTCAGCCTTGTAAAACTATTATCAGTGCAGGCACAGCCCCACACATCCACCCCTGCCCTTTATCATGGTGATTAATGACAATGAAGAAATGAATCCTCACTCACATGTCTATCAGGAAAAAAAAATGACTCACCCTGATTGAAGTCTGGTTCTGGAGCCTACTGGAAATCAAGTTTATATCTGGGGTGAAATCCTGGCCTCATTGAGGTCAGTGGTTAAAACTACCCTTTACTTCAATAAGACAGGATTTCTCCCTAGGGCAATACTGTGACCAGAGAGGGGCGGAAGTGGGTGCATGAAGCATGCTCGCTTTGCACTGCTCACAATAGCAGTCAGCCCTTCTGCTCTCTCTCCAGCGGGATGCTGGAAAGGTAGCAAGGAAGAGATTGGGCTAGTTCCAGGCCCCTACGCCTGCACTGGGTCTCCGACTGAGGCAGGTGCACTGTGGGGCAGGGTGGGGAGGAAATCTTCTCCATTTCAATGAGTGGAGAAGACTCTGCATTTCCACCTACAAGGAGAAGGAGTGGGAGGGACTGTGTGTGTGAAGGAGGAACAAAATGTAGAATACCACATTACAGAACAGAACATGCTTCCTCTATGGAACCTGCTATGACAAATTAAAAGACCTGAAGACAAGTCTGTGTAAGCTCAAACGCTGGCCTCCTTCACCAATAGAAGCTGGCCCAATAAAAGACATTGCCTGACCCACTTTGTGTCTCTCTATTATGGCTCAGTGGTTTGAACATTGACCTGCTAAACCCAGGATTGTGAGTTTGATCCTTGAGGGGGCCATTTAGGGAACTGGGGTAAAAATCTGTCTAGGGATTGGTCCTGCTTTGAGCAGAGGTTTGGACTAGATGACCTTCTGAGGTCCCTTCCAACCCTAATCTTTTATGATTAAATGGCAGAATCCTCATTTGCGCAGACCTAAGAGGCTCCATGAAGTAGTAAGGAGAGAAGATCTAACTTTCCCACTATAGAAGAGCTGGGCCCCGATTCTTGTCAGTCACTGAGAAGCACACCACACAGAGGGAGTGAAAGCATCCTCTTTGCTCCCCTGATCTTGGGTGGTGTTTTCCAGGCTAGACCCCCTAGTGCAAGTTAGAGCAGCCTAAAGGGCCATCTGAACACTTCCAACAAAGAAGGAATTCTGATCATGAAAGCCTTCCCCAGGAATCAAATCATCTAGTGAAGGGAGATAAGGAGGGAAATTAAAAGGAAGAAGCTATAGATAAGAAAGTAAAGATGCAAGATGTACACATTTCTGCAAACAGGCATCATGTAGATAAAAATAATTTCTTCCAGGAGTTAACCAAGCAACAGCCTCTGACTCTTTACAATACACTAAAGTTTCCAAAAACAGCATGCATAATACATATGATCACTTTGGACTTCTTTGTATTGATTTTCCTTTTCTCTTGTCATGTGGTCAGTGATGCTATAGATGCCCTGCACAGGATTTGCAAACAAGAGATATCTGAGTGCATTCTGGCATGAGGCATCATGGATGGGACAGGGTTGCAGGCACAGCTGTCCCACATTTGCAGTGCTCCTCTATGACTCTGCATGCATATGGCAAAGATGTGCTGCTGTGCTTGTCCTTTCATGTTAAGTAACGATAAAATCAGGTCATTTAAGAAAAAAAAATCTAGCTCACAGAAATCACAATAAGAACAACTCATTGTAAATATAAAATGGGGGATGTTTTCTCTGGTGATCTGAGCAGAATACCCGAGACAGAGACTCCTAAATTTTAATCCTGGCTCTGACACTGACTCTGATGCCTACTTCTGTGGCCTAAGGCAAGTCACCTAACATCTCTGTCTCAGTTTCCTCTCTATAAAAAGGGGATACTACTTACATACTTGCCTCTCAAGGTGGACAGAATTAGCTGGCTATAGTTTGAAAGTCCTTTGTAGATTAAAAGAGCTATGAAAGTGCTAAGTCTTATTATTAATAAATAGCTGATTTATTAATTTGCTCTCCTCTTTTAATTTGAGTTATGGTCCTTTTGTTTCTTCAAGGAATGTCAACTGATCTCTATCATTCTACTTGCCATTCAAAAGGTAAAAAGCTCTTTACTGCCTCTTCTTCTGATGGACACCACATAATTTATATAAAAATGGATCACATGTTCCCTTGCTAAAACATTTTGAGAGGCATAGTAAACAGCATGTTCACATCAACAGATACCGATTTATATTTTAATACCATGATTTTATTTTAGCTGATCAGACACTCGCATTTTGTGCACCATCATGCTGCAGACTTAGGAGACAGATTCTGATCTCTATTCTAATTGTATAAATCCAGAGTAACTCCAACAAAGTCCATGGGGTTACTTCAGATTTACATGAGAGTAACTAAAATCTAAACCTGGCTTTAAATGTCTCTTGAATGGTTGCAGTCTCACTTCCAGCTTTGAACCTGCTGATTTTTCACTCCATGGGAATTACAAGAACCCAGCCGATTTCATGCCCTTTTCGACTATGGGCCTGAGTCATTCTCTTTTCCAACACATCCATGTTATTTGCTCCAAGCAGATTATGAAATCAGGGTCAGATTCCCCCAAGGAAAACATACTTGATTTCCGGAAAAGCCCCACCAGCATCTGCCTCCACTGAGAGCCAACAATTTCCATCAGTTTATTTTATTTGGGTTTTTTAAGTAATGTTCTTCTGGTTTCCAACAGCTTGTGGGCATGTGTAGGGTGACAGCACCAACCTCACTCAGCATCAGAATCCTCACTGGCAATGTTAGCTGACCCACTTAAAAGCAGCCAAGGAGTTAATTAAGTGCTTAAATGATTGCAAGTCATTTCACACCTTTGCCATTTCATAGCACAAATCTCAATACATTTGAAACATTCCGTGTGTGTGTGTGTGTGTGTGTGTGTGTGTGTGTGTGTGTGTGTGTGTGTGTGTGTGTGTGTGTGTGTGTGTGTGTGTGTGTGTGAGTAAACTGACTGATTGGTTTTCTGTGGACAGTAAAGACTAATGTCTGCCCAGGGAAAAGGCAGCAAAACAATAACACTAGGCTTTCTTCATTTATCTTGTAGATATGACACAGAGAGGATGATGGCTATTATCCAACAAGTGGTTGTAACCCTTCAATGTGTTACCATGGTGGGCTATACTGTAGCCATGTTCTACATCATTTTCCTTTAATAGTGAACTCAGCCAGTGCAACAGAATAGATGATGTGGCACCTGGAGAGACAAGTGCGCTGCTACAGATATGGGAATGGTACCTTCAGAAAGCAGACAGGAGACGAACCAAGGAATCAGCTAAAACCCAGGAGCAGAGCAGGGGTTTTGGCGCCCTAGGCGGGGGTCCTTCCGCGCTCCCAGTCAGCGGCAATTCGGCGGCGGGGGGCGGGTCATTCTGCGCTCCCGGTCTTCAGGGCACTTCAGCGGTGGGTTCCAGAGTGAGTGAAGGACCCACCACAGAATTGCCGCCGAAGACCCGGAGGGCAGAAGGACCCCCCGCTTCTGAATTGCCGCCCTCCCAAATCCTGGCGCCCTAGGTGACCACCTAGGTCTCCTAAATGGAAGCACCGGCCCTGCCAAAACCTGATCTAGATCATCTTTCCTCAGGACTAACTGACAACAATCTCATCTGCCTGCACAGAAGGAGGTGAAAATACAGTATCCAGGGCCGGGCTCTAGGCACCAGCGTCCAGCATTTTTTTTTTTTTTTTTGCTTGGGGCGGCAAAAAACCTGGAGCCGGCCCTGACAGTATCTTTTGTCTCTGCTTTCTGTCTTCCCCATGTTCTCTCCATACCTGCCACAGTGGGAGATAGAATATTTATTTTTCCTGCTGACCTGCTGAGAGGGAAGTCCGGGTTCAATCCACCACTGCTTCCCTTGGGACTGATGAGTGAGTGACTTACCTGGTGCCACTCTAAGAAGGATCGGAAAGCAGCCATGTGCCTTCCTGAAAGGTCCAGGGAGGTAGCCATCAGGCCCATGAGGCTGAGATAATCGGGAAGGAAGACTTCCCAGAAGACATCAGTTGTAAGCAGGAAGGCTTTTGTCATGTTGGTAATAGGTTTGATGGGGAAAGAGAGCAGATGGCCCATTGGCTGTGGGAGAACATTCCAGCAGGGTTTCTAATCCACTTGATGTGCAAAAAGCCTCGCCATTCAGGTCATAAGATATTCTGAATCACCCAGGCGTGGTTCATTCAGCTGGGTTCAGAGCTTGATGTGAATGCTTCACCTAGCTCTAAAACAGGGGTGGCCAGTCTGTGGCTCCGAAGTCACATGTGGCTCTTCAGACGTTAATATGCAGCTCCTTGTATAGGCACTGACTCCGGGGCTGGAGCTACAGGTGCCAACTTTCCAGTGTGCCGGGGGGGGGGGGTCTCACAGCTCAACCCCTGGCTCTGCCACAGGCCCTGCCCCAACTCCAGCCCTTCCCGCCCCCTCCCCTGAGCCTGCCATGCTCTCGCTCCTCCCCCTCCTCCCCAGAGCCTCCTGCATGCCACAAAACAGCTGATTGGGAGGTGCGGGGAGAGAGGGGGAGCGCTAATCAGTGGGGCTGCAGGTGGGCGGGAGGCGCTGAGAGCGGGGAGGAGGGAGCAGATGGGAGGCTGCTGATGTATTACTGTGGCTCTCTGGCAAAGTACATTGATAAATTCTGGCTCCTTCTCAGGCTCAGGTTGGCCACCTCTGCTCTAAAAGACAGCAACTCACCTTCTACTGGTCAGCATATATCCACTAGGTCCCCTGCACGCTATTATTTATACAAACTCAATGGTTAATCGAGGTAACGGCATTAATGAAAAAACAACTCTTTCACTGTGATTTCACCCTTTAACAGCCCATTTTGTATCTGTGATGCCTTTAATTGAGGATGATGATGACACTTTTTTTTTTTTTACACACTTCAAGCTTTGTGAGCACCTTTCATCTGAGGAGCTCAAAGCACTTTAAAACAATTAGCTAACAGAATCAAACAGTACTGCATCGAGGGATATGTAGGGAGCTCTTCTCCCACCAACAAAGTTCAGCCACCAGTGGGGTGGAGAGTGACAACTCTTGAAGTGTGTCAGCAACTCTAAACAACAGGGTAGGGATCCCAAAGATTGCACTATAAAGCGCATATAGGGCATGGTATTTACAGTAATCACTTTCACTAGGGACCCAAAAGCCAACCATTAAAGAAAAGTCAGATAAATAAATACAGCAGAGGTTGCAGGCAAGGAAAGGTATGCATTCAATTCTACTGTGGTTACACTTTCTTCGTGACTTTATCCATTGATAAGATTTTAATATTTAATTCCACATGCAAGCTAGTCCAGAAAGTGCTTCCCAAATAACCGATTGCCAACAGTGATTTGAATTAAGACAAAGCTCTAAATGCAATACTATGAAATTGATTGGCATTATGCCGGAATATTTTCCATCGTCTCCAAATGATATAAAACAATAATTGCACTTCAGAGATTTAGAGATGAGGAAATCATTCTAATTCCACTACTTGAATCTATGAAACTCACAGGTTTAAATCCAAATAGAACACATATCTCTCAGTTACTACAAGGACACTGGCAAACAGCGTTAGGATTCATGCTAATAGCAGCTTATATTTTTATAGTACCTTTCATTTCAGAGTATCCTGAAGAACTTTACAGATTTAAACGGGCACAGAAATTGCACACAAGAAACACTACATCCACAGCTACAATGCACCTTTGGGGTGAAACACGGCAACTGCGTACAAGCACACAGCAACACTATACAGTAACGTAAGTGAAGAATTCTATAACAAATAAAACTTTTTGGGGCATGTGTGAGAAACACAACATGACCAGAAACATAGTCAGGGTTTTTAAACATTTTTCTTCTTTCAAATTAAAACATCCCAGCAGCAGATGAGAAGCAGGAAGTGAAACTGACTAGTCATAGAAAGTAAAACCAACATAATTTGTTTCATTGTCCAAGGGGAGTGAAATGCAAAGAGCAAACAAACAGTACATGTTTAAAAAAATCTACCCAGTGTTGTTAATAACCAAGGCAAGGAATTTTTCTTAACTACACAGTATTGCCAATTCTTGAAATATTTGGTGTTTTTCTTAGCATCCCAGATGCTGGAGGCCTGGGATTACATGAGAACCACAGCTTTTGTTTAAAAAATAAAGCAAAAGAACCAAACACTGATTATTTGATCAAGTCTAAGGTCACCAGATAGCAAATGTGAAAAATTAGTAACCTTTTTTTTGGGGGGAGGGGATACAGTTGCAGCCCTGCGCAGATACAAAAATTTGGATCCACATCTGCGATCATTAACTTGTATCCAATCGGCGATCTGCACTCCACCTTTTATCTGTATCCGCACCTGCACTAGCACCTATCTTACTATTAGAGCCCTGCATGGATACAAAAACTGGGAGCTGCATCCGATCCGCAAAGATGGTAAACAATACAACTGCGTCCGTGGAGCAGATATCTGCTCTAGGTATAGTTGCATATACAAAACAAAGACCCTATTATTGGAATGGTCCTGATAATAATGCTCCTAATCAAGTCTCACTATAATCTTGATGATATCCCTCAGAATGCTCTGTTAGAACCTAAGAACGTACTATAAGAACATAAGAATGACCATACTGGGTCAGACCAATGGTCCATCTAGCTGAGTATCCTGTCTTCCAACAGTGACCAATACCAGGTGCTTCAGAGAGAATGAGCAGAACAAGCAATCATCGAGTGATCCATCCCCTGTCGTCCCTACCAGCTTCTGGCAGTCAGAAGTTTAGGGACATTCAGAGCTTGGTGTTGCATCCCTGACCATCCTGGCTAATAGCCATTGATGGCCCTACCCTCCAGGAACTTATCTAGGCCGTTTTGGAACCCTGTGATAGTTTTGGCCTTTACGACATCCCCTGGCAATGAATTCCACAGGTTGACGGTGCATTAGTACTATGGCCAGAGTCTTACTTGGACAACATGTGCACAGCAATAAAGGCACTAGGGAACTCTTTACTCCCCTGCATATGCTACTCGAAGCTTGGACAGTGCAGGAGTAGGTGAGGCTACATGCCTGTTTACTGCCTTCCTGGAGCTCATGGGAGGGGAAGGGGATGCACAGACCCTCGACTTGACCCCGCTACCGCCTCAACATTTGCTGGGCAGTGCAGGTGAGCTGGCACAGGGGGTGTTTTAATTTGCTCCTTTAGGCTGGCAGTAAAATATTCGTCCTTCCTGCCCTTCCAAATCAGATGGGAGGAACGATGGGTATGTCTACACCAAAAATGCTACAGCAACTCCGCAGTAGCACTGCAGTGTAGGCACTCCCTACAGTAAATTCTTCCGTCACTATAGTAACTCCACCTCCTCGAGAGGCAGCAGTTAGGTTGACAGAAGAATTCTTCTGGTGACCTAGTGGTGTGTACACCAAGGCTTAGGTCAGCTTATTTCTAAGGGGAGTAAATTTTCAACACCCCAAAGTCAAGTGATGTAGCTAGGTCAACCTAACTGTACAGTACAGACCAGCCCTGTGACTCTGAGGACTCTGGGAATCATGATGACTACTGGGCTATTCACAGGGGGTACAGCTTATGCACCATCTCTTGTTCCGGCTTGTGCATAAAGTCAGAGGGGAAGATTCTCAGCTGGAGGAAACTTATAGAGCTCACCGAGTCAATAAAACTGTATTATGAAGTGTATGAAGCCAATGGAGCTTCACCAATTCACACCAGCTCAGAAACTGCCCTAACCTTTTAAAAAAGAATGCAAGTTTTGCACTGGACAGTGTCAAGCCATCACGATACAAGTCATTTTATTTGAGGGGAGATTTTTGCATGAGCAGGGAAAAGTCCTACAGGATTTATCTCCTTGATGTGTTCCTTTATCGCAAGTGTATGATTTTTTATTTATTTAACACACATTCTAAAAAGCCGCATCATTGACCTACTTCTTAAAATGCATCATACGTTCCTCTGATTCCTTAAACGATGCGTTACAAAATGTACATTGCAAGGGTTTGCATGAGCAGGAAATGAACCAAAAGCTAAAATAAAAAATCAAATAAAAATAGACTTCTTCACATACATGAATAATACAAAACTAGGGAGATGAATTATGTAAAAACATAAACCACGTGTTTTTTTTCTTTTTTAGCAGTAGAAATCCCAGCCAGCCAGCTCTCAATTGTAAAATTTCTTCTGCAATATTAAAGAAGAGACCTTCCCTCATTGCAGAGTGATAAAAAAGACACTAAAACCTGCTCTGTCATTAGTCACAAAGCATTTTAATGTGGGTTTGCAACACTGTAAAAGGTGACCTGCAGAAGGCAAGTGGCAAGCTGTAATTCTATGGCCTGCAAGGTAACGCTGCGATCTGTTTTGCTGATAATTGACCTTCTTGTTATGTACTGATCGTTCGAAACACTTTCAACTTGCCCAGTGGGCCCCGCCAGAACTGTGTGCTGGGCCCAGTGAGATGGATAAGAGAGAACTGAGCTCCCTATATGATGGAAATAGCAGCCACTATCTTGTTTTGAAACAGCAGAAAAGATAAAACTGTCGACCAAATTCCGTCTGTCAGTGTCAGGAAAACAAACACTTTTTTATCGATTGTCATTAATTTATATTACAGTTGACACCCAGAGGCCTCAAGTGGGGTTAGCGCCTCACTACGCTGGGCACTTTGCAAATGCTTCGTAAGATACAGTCTCTGCCCTGAAGAGTTTACAATCTAGACAGACAAGACAAAGTGGAGGGGGCAGACACAAAGAGATTTGCCCCTGGACATTCAGTTCAACAGCAGGGTTGCCAGGTATCCGGTTTTTGAACCGAAAGTTGGGTCAAAAAGAGAACCTGGCAGTGTCCAGTCAGATGTATTCACCGGACACTACAAGTCCAGTTACTGCAGGCAGGGGTAGGGGGCAGGAAGTGGAAGCCTGTCACTTGGCCTTGAAGCGGCTGCATCTGCGGCAGCACACATGCACCAGCTCAAGCTGTGGGCGGCACCTTTGCGGAGCACAGTTTGCAGGGCTGTTGCTGAGAACAGAGTGCAGGAGCCCATGGAGAGTGGGAGAAAGGGTTCCCAGCGGGCATGGAACGTTCCCGGGGAGAGAAGGAATGCAAGCTGCCCTGCCAGCCAGCACTTCCCCCAGCCATGCTCTTAGGCAGCTCCCAGGCGGGGAGGGCTTGAGCAGGCAGGGAAGGGGGCTGCTGGATAGGCAGTGCAGAGAGAGGCTGTCATGGAAGAGACCATGTCCTAGTTTGCCAGCGCAGCCACAGCCCACAGCCCTCTTCTGACTTGCACTCCCAGGCGGGTTGCTGGAGCTGGGGTTTGCAAGTCCCTTGGGGCTGCTCACGCTGTAGTTGAGGTGGGAGAGCAACAAGCAATGGGGGGAGAGGGAGATAGAATCTCAAGGGAAAAGGTGGATTTGGGACCTGGGGGAAAGAGGCGGAGCATGGGTGAGTCTGGGGGCGGGGGGAGATGATGCAGGGGTGGGGCCTTGGAGGGAAGAGGTGGAGAAGAGCAATGGGCCTTGGGAGGAAGAGGGGGTTGGATTTTCAGACATTAGAAAGTTGGCCACCCTACTCAACAGTGGCAGAGCTTGGAACAGATTCCAGGTCTTCTGAGCCCAAAGTCCAGTGCTCTAACTACTGAACTACACTGCCTCTCCTCTCCAGAAGATGGCTCTCTCACATCTTCAATGTGCTTCACAAACAGACTAATGAACCTTATACAGAAAATATTTTAATATGCTCCCTCTTGGAAATCTAGACCTATTTTTCCTCTTGCTTCTTTGGTTTTCTCTAACTTTAAACATAAATGTTATACAACCATCAAATTTCATCCAGTAACTCATCTTTACAATCTCAGACACAGGCTATGTTGAGGAGCTCAAAATACTAAAGCTGTAAAGTTATTGCAGTAATTTTCCATAACTGAATTGAGTTTAGCCAAAGAAAGCTGATGGACATGACAAGTGTCTTCAGTCACTTATGCATCTGGAAATTTACAATGAAATGCCCAGACTAGAATCTTGGATTTTTTAATTCGCAGTAACACATGCTGTACTTCATGAAATATGTCTGTCTGCAAAATATCTTCATCTCCTTTGGTCATAATTAAGGTTGTGCTTTTAAGTATGACTTAGAGGAATTGGATGTGGGTGTAGTAAAAGGAAATTAGTTGCAAAGTTGAAGAGTCTGTAAATGTGAATGTTATGACATGTGAGCAGTTAATGTAGCCTTTAATAGGGGTTTTCTTCCATCTTTACTGATCACATTAATTAGATATGCATTTGACCAACCTTAACTCTAAGTCAACAAAGATTTTTAAGTCAGGGAGACTTAATATGTATTATAAACATTTTTCTGATACCCACACAAATGTTAAATAAAAAGCATCTTCCTCCACACATGGTCCCAACAAAGTTGTTTTGGGCTATTCATAGAGCACGGGGCTATTAACCCAGAGTACAGGTATCATGATCTGCCTCTAAATGCTTGTGACAGGATTTGCTTCAATTTATGACCTCAAACTAAAAAGGACATCATCAGTTTGAATGCAAAATCGGTATCGATCCCCTTTGCTAATGGGCAACAGATTTTGAGACTTTTCAGCCAGTCGTTCTCCCATCAATTGAGAATACTGTGGCATGGAGTCACGATGTATTTTCTAGTGTAACTTTTCTATTTACGAAATGTACATAAGTACTGTTTATCTGGAACAGGGATTGTCACAAAGTGCACCCAGGCAATTCCATTTTTCAGAAGCCTTACACCAGATACTACTAGCCTGCCCACGTTAGAGCACATTGTTTGTTTTTGGTCACTACCTGCTTTAGAACACTCTGTTCCATTCCCCTATCCATGCCCCTGAGCGTTCCGGCTGGAAGACCCCTCCTCCAAAGCTTGCCCCTTACAGTAGTAACATCTCTGCCACAACAACTTATGTTTTAGGAGTTTCATCCCTCCTCTGCCCAATGGGCAAAGTCAAAAGAAGATTTCCTTTTACAAACTGGGTCCTGGTGTCAAGAAGGAACTTCCTCCCCAGAAGCCAAGAGACAGACACTCCATTATGAGACTTAGAGCTAGTTGAAAAACAGCTAAAAAAATGTTTCATAAAACAATTCTTTTTTGTTTTTTCCTAGAAATTTCACAAAATTTCAACCAGAGTCTGACTACATGTGTTTCAAGACAGAGAACCAAAATAAAAAATATTGAGATATTCCAAGGTTTTTACCTGCGCACACCTGCATACACTACTCCATGGTAAAAACCATGGTAAAAACCTCGATATTTTTTTTCTAAATTATTTTTATTTTTTGTAAGTAAGATTGTATTCATTGATGATAACGGATTACCTTCCCACATCTCTAGACAGGATTGGAAAACACAGTCTGAACTATACATACAAAATGATGGGGTCTAAATTAGCTGTTACCATTCCAGAAACAGATCTTGGAGTCATTGTGGATAGTTCTCTGAAAACTTCTGTTCAAGTTACAGTGGCAGACAAAAAAGCTAACGGAATGTTAGGAACCATTAGGAAAGAGATAGATAATAAGACATAAAATATAAAATCACTATATAAATCCAAGGTATGCCTACACCTGGAATACTGCATGCAGTTCTGGGTGCCCCATCTGAAAAAAAGATATTTTAAAATAGAAAAGGTACAAAGAAGGGCAACAAAAATTATTAAGGGTATGGAACAGCTTCCATATGGGGAGAGATTAAAAAGACTGGGACTATTCGGCTATGAAGAGAGACAAAGGGGGGATATGACAGAGGTCTATAAAATCATGAATGGTCTGGAGAAAACGAATAAGAAAGTGTTATTTACCCCTTCACATAACACAAGAACCAGGAGTTACCCAATTAAATTAATAGTCAGCAGGTTTAAAACAAACATGGAAGCAATTTTTCACACAATGCACAATTAACCTGTGGAACTTGTTGTCAGGGGATGTTGTGAAGGCCAAAACTATAACTGGATTCAAAAGAGAATTAGATAAGTTCATGGAGGATAGCCATTGGTGGACCTATTAGCCAGATGGTCGTGGATGCAATCCCATGCTCTGGGTGTCCCTGTGCTTCTGAATGCCAGAAGCTGGGACTGGACGACACGGATCACTTGATGATTGCCCTGGTCTGTTCATTCCCTTTGAAGCATCTGGCATTGCCTGCTGTCAGAAGACAGGATCCTGGTCTACTGGGACTATTGGTCTGACCCATTATGGTCATTCTTATATTATGTTGAATGTTCCTTTAAACATTTAACATCTTATATATTTCCATGTCTTTTAACTTCTGCAGTCTACTTGCTATGGAAAGCCTGATTTGTTTAAGGCAACTAAAACTGCTGTATTATATTATTCTGGGACAAAGTACTTTCTGGTGCTTTCAAAGACAATCATATCCTGTGCTCTGAACAGAGGCAAGTAAAACCATGAGGAGAAGGTTGAGATGACACTCTCAACTGCATAGTGAAAAAAAGCTTCACCTTCCTAGTGACCCATTTTATTAAACACAGATTTCTTGACTACAGAGTTATGACTCTCCCAAGGAAGACATTAATACCCTCCATTTCCCTCCCTGTCTTACCCTTTAATTTAAACATACATACGTGTGTGTGTGTGCGCGCGCGTGCGTACTTATCTAGTCCTTATGGTTGCAGAAATAACTTTAAAAATGTAGACCTAGTATAAATAAATGCAGTGGCACCTGCTTGAATATGCGGAAAGCCTGAAACAGCAGCTAAATCTGGGGGTTATGAAAGGATGTCATGGGGTCACAGTGACCTACTTTTTCCATATTATGAATCTATTAATATATGAATATTGCTAAACCGGAGGCATATCCAGTCAAGATGGAAGGAGAGCGGTATGGAGGCCTCCAGGGATGGAGAAAGATTGAGAAAAGACGGTTACTCACCTTTGTAACTGTTGTTCTTTGAGATGTGTTGCTCATATCTATTCCAATTAGGTGTGTGCGTGCCGCGTGCACGTCCGTCGGAAGATTTTTACCCTAGCAACACTCGGTGGGTCGGCTGGGCTCCCCCTGGCGTGGCGCCACTATGGCGCCGAATATATACCCCTGCCGACTCGTCCGCTCCTCAGTTCCTTCTTGCTGGCTACTCCGACAGTGGGGAAGGAGGGCAGCTTTTGGAATGGATATGAGCAACACATCTCAAAGAACAACAGTTACAAAGGTGAGTAACCGTCTTTTCTTCTTCGAGTGCTTGCTCATATCCATTCCAATTAGGTGAATCCCAAGCCTTACCTAGGCAGTGGGCTCGGAGTGAGATACTGCAGAATGTAGAACCGCTGAGCCGAAGGCTGTGTCCTCTCTGGATTGTTGCACCAGGTCATAATGAGAAGCGAAGGTGTGTACTGAAGACCATGTAGCTGCTCGACATATCTCCTGGATAGGTACTCGAGCTAGGAAGGCGGCCGACAGGACCTGAGCTCTGGTAGAATGAGTGGTAATATGACCTGGAGAGACATAAGCTAGATCATAGCAAGTACGGATGCACGCCGTTACCCATGACGAAATTCTCTGAGAAGAGACGGGTAGGCCTTTCATCCGATCTGCCACTGCCACAAAAAGTTGGGGCGTTTTGCGGAAGGGTCTCGTTCGGTCAATGTAGAAGGTGAGCGCCCTACGGACGTCAAGGGAATGCAGCTGCTGCTCTCTATGAGATGTATGCGGTTTGGGAAAGAAGACCGGGAGGAATATGTCCTGGTTGAGATGGAAGGCCGAGACTACTTTAGGGAAGAACGCCGGATGTGGACGTAACTGCACCTTGTCTTTGTGAAACACCGTGTAAGGTGGGTCCACCATCAGAACCCGAAACTCAGAGACTCTCCTAGCTGATGTGATGGCCACAAGGAAGGCTGTTTTCCATGACAAATATAGGAGCGAGCAGGTCGCCAATGGCTCGAATGGAGGAGTCGTAAGTCTCGTCAGGACTAAGTTGAGGTCCCAGGAAGGGGCGGGGCATCGTACTAGGGGGTATAGACGCTCCAAACCTTTGAGGAACCTCGAGACCATAGGGTGGGAGAAGATGGAATGAGTACCTTCTTCTGGTTGGAAAGTAGAAATAGCTGCCAAGTGCACTCACAATGATGAGATAGCGAGGCCTTGCTGTTTAAGACACCAGAGGTAGTCCAATATAGTGGGAATGGGAACCTCTGTGGGTGTTACATTCAGTGTTTGACACCAGCAAGAAAATCGCTTCCACTTGGCCAAGTATGTAGACCGGGTGGAAGGTTTTCTGCTACCCAGGAGTACTTCCTGCACTGGGGCAGAGCAACGTAACTCCAACTGGGTTAACCATGCAGGAGCCACGCTGTGAGATGGAGGGATTGCAGGTCTGGGTGGTGAAGCCTGCCGTGGTCCTGCATTATAGGATCCTGATGAGGGGGCAGAGGGATCGGGTTGGCTATCGAGTGGTCCAGCAACGTGGTGTACCAGTGTTGTCGGGGCCACGCAGGGTCGATCAGGATCAGGCGAGCCCTGTCCCTGCGGAGCTTTAAGAGAACCCTGTGCACCAGTGGGAAGGGTGGAAAGGCGTACAGCAGCTGGTTCTTCCATGAGATAGGAAGGCGTCCGATATCGAGCCCGGGGCGAGACCTTGGAAGGAGCAGAACTTCTGGCACTTCCTTTTGTCGCGGGAAGCGAAGATCTCTACGTGGGGAAAGCCCCACTTCTGGAAGATGGAATGTAGAATGTCCAGGCGAAGCAACCACTCGTGAGACCGAAAAGATCTGCTGACATGGTCTGCCAGAGTGTTCCGGAACCCCGGGAGGAGGAACGATGCTACAAGGTCTATCGAGTGGGCTATGCAAAATTCCCACAATTGGATCGCCTCCTGATAAAAGGGGGGGAGAATCGAGTCCCTCCATGCTTGTATTTGTAGTGCCTGGCCGTTGTGTTGTCGGTAAGCGCTGAAACACAACGACCTTGCAGATGTTGTAGGAACGTCTGGCACGCCAGGCGGACTGCTCTCAGCTCCCGGACGTTTATGTGCAAAGCTAGCTCGAGATGACCAGAGGCCTTGTGTGCGACGATGGTCTAGATGAGCCCCCCACCCAAGAGACGACGTGTCCATCGTTAGGCACACTGAGGGCTGCCTCCGATGGAATGGCAGTCCTGCACAAACCAGGGAGGGTGTTAGCCACGAGTTGAGGGAGTCTAAGATGCTCTGAGGAATGGTGACCACCATGTCTATGGTATCTCTGCCTGGACGATACACTGAGGTGAGCCAGGTTTGAAGGGGACGCATGCGTAGTTTGGCATGCTTGGTTACAAAAGTACATGCGGCCATGTGACCGAGGAGGCAGACAGGTGCAAACTGAGGTTGTTGGAAAGGTTTGGAGGCTTTTTTATAACTGAAACTAGTGCCTGAAACCGGGGCAGTGGCAGGCAGGCTTTTGCGAGTTTGGAGTCTAGAATGGCCCCAATGAATTCTATTCTTAGAGTGGGCACTAGAGTAGACTTCTCTAGATTGATCATCAGCCCAGTCTCTTGAATAGGTCCGTGATGATGGCTACGTGCCTGGTGACCTGGGCCTCGGAGGTCCCTCGAATAAGCCAGTTGTCTAGGTAAGGAAAAACATGTATTCGCCGACGACGGAGGAAGGCGGCCACTACCGCCATGCACTTTGTAAAGACGCAAGGGGCCACAGAGAGGCCAAATGGAAGGACTGCAAATTGAAAATGTTGGTGGTGCACCATAAACCATAGATACCATCTGTGCGGGGGATAAATAGCAATGTGGAAATATGCGTCCTTCATGTCGAGAGTAGCGTACAAATCTCCGGGATCTAAGGATGGGATAATGGCCCCCAGGGATACCAGGCGGAACTTCAACTTCTTTAAAAACATGTTGAGTCCTCGCAGGTCCAGGATGAGTAGAAGACCTCCTTTTGCTTTGGGGATTAGGAAATATCGGGAGTAAAATCCCCTACCCCTTAACTCCTCCCATACCTCCTCTATAGCTTCGATCGAGAAGAGCATACGAACCTCTTGCCAGAGGAATTGCTCGTGAGAGGGGTCCCTGAAGAGGGACGGGGAGGGGGGCTGAAAGGGAGGGGGCGAAACAAATTGGAGGTGGTATCCAAATTCCACCGTGCGTAGGACCCAACGATCTGAGGTTAATTGGGACCACGCAGGGAGGGAGGAGGAAAGGCGGTTGGAAAACTGAAGGGGATCCTGGGGAAGGACTGGTGCTCTACTCTCGGGCGCACCTTCAAAAGTTCGCTTTCGGGCCAGGTGCTGGTTTGGCGGGACCGGTATTGTGGCCGCCTTGGGATCCAGACTGCCGTCTGCAGTTCCCACGACCGCGCCTTCTGCCAAAGTTTTGTTGCGGTCTGGGCGGGGGGTAAGGGCACTGAGGCTGGCTATGGAAAGACCTTTGTTGGGTTTATGAGGGGTGTGCATCCCAAGGGAATGCATGATCACCCGATTTTCCTTAAGATTCTGTAGCCTAGGGTCCGTTTTCTGGGAGAAAAGGCCCTGGCCTTCAAACAGCAGGTCCTGGATGGTGTGTTGCAGTTCAGGAGGTAGACCTGACACTTGCAGCCTCGAGAACCTCCTCATCGTGATTCCCGAGGCCATGGTTCTGGCCGCCGAATCGGCAGCGTCGAGAGAGGCCTGCAGAGAAGTCCGTGCCACTTTCTTTCCTTCCTCCAGAAGGGCTTGGAATTCCTGGCGGGAGTCTTGTGGGACCAGTTCAGTGAACTTACCCACCGACTGCCAGGTGTTATAATTATATCTACTGAGCAGGGCCTGTTGGTTCGCCACCCTAAGTTGGAGGCCCCCTGCAGAGTACACTTTACGTCCCAACAGGTCCATCTGTCTAACCTCCCTCGATTTTGGGGCAGGGGCTTGCTGGCCATGGCGCTCTTGCTCATTGACGGATTGAACCACCAGGGAGCAAGGAGGAGGGTGGGTATATAGGTATTCGTACCCTTTGGAGGGTACCATGTACTTTCTTTCCACCCTTCTGGCCGTAGGAGGGATAGATGCCGGAGATTGCCAGATTGTGTCCGCTTTGGCTTGGATGGAGCGGATAAAAGGCAAGGCTACACGGGTTGGGGCATCCGCTGACAGTATGTCTATTACCGGGTCTTCAACCTCCGGGACCTCCTCCACCTGGAGATTGATATTTAAGGCAACTCGCCTCAGAAGGTCCTGGTGAGCTCGGAGGTCGATAGGGGGTGGGCCCGATGAGGATGTACTGGCCACTGCCTCGTCGGGTGAAGAGGAGGACGACAGACCCGGTACGAGTGGTTCCTGTAGGGACTCTTGGTCAGGAGGTATGTCAGGGTCCAGGAGGACCTGAGGGTCCGGTGCCTGAGGAGATTGATCTGTACCCGCTGGAGGGGGGCGGCTAACAGTGGCCTCCGGTGCGTGATGTTCTGATGGGGCAGAACTTGATGGTACCATGGGTTCGCCTTGGGCCTGGTGATATGCTCAAAGCGTCCAAAAGGACCACTGATGAGGACCTTGGTCTGGACCTTTAGCCTCATGGAGAACACGGCTGAGTGTCTCTGAATCGGCATAGGCAGCACTATCAGCGTGCAATGACTCAGATGCGTGCTGCGATGGCCATGGCGGGGCGGAGACCATTTGAGGATGAGCCCTGTCTCTAGGGTACCGTATTTCGTGCTGCACCGGAGAGCGGCACCGGGATCCATACCGGTACCGAGAGTGTGATCGGGACCTGCGACCGGCACGGTGCCGGGAGGTCGACCAGGATCTTGACGCCCTATGATGAGAGCGGCTGCGGTGCGAATGGTGCAGGGAGCTGGACCAGTGCCTGGAGTATCGGTCCGGTGAGCGGGATCTTGAGTGGTGCTGCGAGTACGACCAGTACCGAGGAGGAGATCAGTACCGGGACTGCGAGCGGCGCCTGGATCTGGAGCGGTGACAAGATTGAGAACATTGGCGGGACCTCGATCTTGAGTGCTGTCTGCCTGTGGTGCCGATGGAAGGTGGTCTTACCATGGCAGGCTTGCCTGTTGATTGAATAACCCGCACCGGCGGTGCCAGGGGTTGAGGCAGGGTGGGCTCCGTTAACGCAATCAGTTCCCTCGCCATAGCAAATGTCTCTGGCGTAGTGGGAACGATAAGCTCTACTGAGGCATGTGCTGTGGAGCTGTCATGCACCGGACTCGACGGCGCTTGCACAGCCGGAATCAATGGTGCGGAGATTGTCGGTGCCGCGGCAGTTACTGGTGCCGGGTGGCTCAACTTAGATTGCTGCTCAGACTGCGGTGAAGATAGTGGGGCCGCAGGAGCTTTGAGCTTTTAGCTTTTTGGCACGCGGGGAGAGGGAGCGATGCCAGGCTGGTTTCTGGGCCGGTGACGGCTGGTGCCGAGATGTTTTCGTGGTGCTGGCGCTCTCCGGTGCTGATGAGGCACTTCTCCCCGGTGTGGACTGTCCGGCACCCGGTGCCGAAGGTGGAGGGGTGAGGGCTGTCTCCATTAGGAGCTGCTTAAGGCGAAAGTCCCGCTCCTTTTTCGTCCGTGGCTTGAACGATTTGCAGATCTGGCACTTGTCTGCAAAGTGAGATTCCCCCAAGCAAGAGGCAGGAGTCGTGAGGGTCTCCCGTGGGCATCGGCCGGCGGCAGGCCGAGCACGGTTTGAAACCCAGTGAGCCAGGCATGGGCCTGGGCACCAAGTGAGGGAAAGGGCTAATCCCCGACCCTCTGAACTATATACACTAACTATGTTTTCGAAAATCTAGTAACTAGAACTATAGAGAATAAACTATATACACAATAAGTATTAGAATGAGTGAAAAGCTAGGGAGGTTGAGATCAGCTAAGCCGCGCTCCACTGTTCCAATGACCGACACGGGCGGTAAGAAGGAACTGAGGAGCGGACGGGTCGGCAGGGGTATATATTCGGTGCCATAGCGGTGCCACACCAGGGGGCGCCCAGCCGACCCACCGAGTGTTGCTAGGGTAAAAATCTTCCGACACGGGATGCACACACCTAATTGGAATGGATATGAGCAAGCACTCGAAGAAGAACCACTGCTCTGAAATATTGCTTCTGCAGATCCCCACTTGGGGGATGCATTTCTCTTATGCTACAGAAACTCTAGAGAGATAAGGCCTGTTGGGTTTGTGAGAGCTTCCTCTTGCAGATCTGAATGTTTGGATGTACATATAGGGTGAGGATAAAATTTGGCCCCCTTCAGTTCCTTCTTCTAATACCAAATCCATTGGCAGACTCCAACAAAGGAAGAAGGGTGGGAAGCATGCATCTGCCGAGGTGATGGGGTTTGGTTTGGTTTTTTTGTTCGTTTTTTGTCTCCTTCAAGAACAGTCCCAGCTGACAACTACTTGTGGGAGATTAATTAGCAGCATATTCTTCAAGGAAGAGGGGCTTGAGGAGTGCTAATTAAATATTGCAGAGATGCTTACCAAGAGTAATGCTGCTGCAAGAAAGTATGAATGTTACTCTATATGCAGTGCTGGAAAGGTGCAAGTACCAAAAAGAACGGAGCCAAATCCAGGTCTATAAGTATCACATGTGCTTTGTCCTTCCTGATCTTTCTGATCACACATGTTATTTACTGCTTGTTGCATGAAGGTTCACAGAGGGATGGCCTCTGCTGTGGAAAAGGGACCTGATCACTCAGGTGAGATCTACATTAGAATTTGCCCTCTCCACTAGATCATACTGCCTGCACTCCTTCTGTGATCAACATCTTACAGGATGTGGTTCTAACGAAATAGGGGTGAACGCCCTCCTCCCCACACTTTTAAAGCAGGTTTACTCATCCTGTCACCACTCATAGCCAGCACCACTGTATCGCGAATGAGGATGACTTTACACTTTCATGCAACTCTGCTCTGACTCCGCAGACGACAAACTCTCTGGAACAAAAATCCATTCTCCATCGCTCCCACCCTTCGCACAACAGAATTCATTTTCCCATTTGGTATTTTATTTTGATGTTCCAGGCATAAAAGGCAAATGGTTCCCTCAAGCCATTTCTTCTCTATGAAACTGTGAAATAGCTTTGCAATTTCAGAGCAGTTTAAAATGCATTGTTATGTTCAGAAAGAACGGGCTAGGGCGGGGAGAGAGCTCCTTTTCTAACTTTCAGTACTGAATGCAGCAGGAAAACCTGATTTAAATTCTTCAAATAAAGATTTTCATAGCCTCCGCAGTTATCAAGGCAGATGCCTCCCTATTTGCATAGTGCCATCTATGTAAAAAAAATGAGACTCAATAGTTTTATTATAATTATAGACCTAAGTTTTTAGTATTAATAAGTCTATTGTTATCATCTCTGCCTTTATAAAGCATGGCATTTCTGTCGTACAAACTAAAGGACCGGACTGCATTTTAAAGGCACATTCTCAAAGAAAAAACCTTTCCCAAAAACTCTCCTTATTTTGTTGGGAATGAATTGTCTTGCTGCAGATTATCACTGACGACTGGGCTTGATGATTGGGTTTTTCAACACACCATCCTGAGCGCTGCTCAGGATGCACAGTGCTTTGTTTAAGATTCACAGCAGCAGCACGATGCATTTTTTAAGATTTTATCAATGGCAGTTTCTATGGGATTCCAGGCAGTTCCTTGGTGCCTGGATTGTTGTTGTTTTCTTTCTTTCTTTAAACCGGGCACCCTCCACCGAAACACAGAGGAAGGTGACTGATAATTAAGGTGAAAATGCAGTTCTCCCATCGCACTACAGAACTCTTATCTTAAGTGCAAACTCTTATCAAAAGCATTCTTATCTCGCCGCCTGCATATCCTGCACTCCAACCTCACACACAACTCCCATCAAGATCAATGAAAGCTCTACATAGGGAATGAAGGTGCAACCATCAATAGAGGTTTGCAGCAAGTGTGGCTATGAAGGCACAATTGTCTCAGGGACAATGTCTATGGTGAAATTGTATTAAGAAAAATTGTTGGCTTTTGAGACTGATAACACATATAACTGAAGCTGAGGCCCATGTGCTATCGTGGCTGGAAGGAACGACTTATAAAGTCTAAGGCTCAGGTTTTGAAACACACTGAGTCCTGAGAACCACAAGTCCAAATTCTGGCAGGATTCTTCTGAGATAGATGAACTGAGTACCATGGAGCTCAGTTTATGAGATGGATTTCAGGACGCCCAATGCAGGGATCTTAGAAACCAGTAATATGATTTCCAGAGGTGCACAATCGGCATCCCAATCGGACCTGTGGGTGTTTGGCATCTCTGAATATCAGCCCTCACAATCCTATGTGCTGTGCCTAGGCATTAAAGATCTCATGCAAACCAATGAATCTTTCATATGTATAATCAGGATCTGGGTCTTGTGCCAGTTGCTGGAAGACACTAGCCAGCAATATGCAACAAGTGATCGTAATAACAAACAATATGAGAGAAGGGCTTGGAGTGGGTACCAGAGTAAAGATGAAAGCATTCTCTTTAACTAGGCTGCCTCTCTGCACAGCTTAACAGTTTTTTTGAAATACCAGCAATCCCCACATGCCCTCTGCCTGGACATTATCTGATAGGCACCGTGTTTTTTGAGTGTGCTGGAGAGAGCAAGGTGGGAGGGAGTTGGCTACACTAGAGATGAAGTTGCTGTAATCAAGACAGGAGATAATGAGGCCCTGCAGCAATCTCCTTATCAATATCAAATGCACAAGAGCCTTACTGGAATGAAACTTTGGCAATTGCTGTTTGTTGGGACTCCAGAGAGGCCACTACGGAGTATCCATAACCCCAGATGTGGGAAGTTGCTGGTGAACAGTTTTATAGCATGTACACTCCTCCTCCAGAAACCCCAAACCAGTTACAGATATGCCCTAAATCCCACCCATTAACTCAAACCCTGACCTCAAAAGCACAAAGACATAGGTATACTTTCAAAGACCTGCTACATAGGGATGTTCAGCCATGTATCTTACACTGGTTTTGATGAGTCACATGACTAAACTGCATAAAGCATTGAGAATATCTCCCTGGGCTTAATCCATCAATGAACATTTTCCACCCCATCAGGGCCGGCGCTTCCATTTAGGCGACCTAGGCGGCACCAGGGCGCCACAGCTGGTTCTTAGCTAAGGCATCCCTGATATCTGCACTTAAAGTGAAAGATTAAGTCTCTCTGTTATACAAATGGTAAGATCTCTCCTCAGAGTACAAAACAATTTTTCTGAGAATTCACAAGAGAATCTGTCAAGTAGTTTATGAGTTATAGCCTGTAGCGAAGCGGTGTGGCTCCTCTCCTCTCCAGGGAGGGTCAAGCCCCGTCAGACACCTAAAGGGGGCGGGGCCACTAGGCAGTAGTCCCGCCCCTCAGAGGGTCAGGAGGCGACCCGGAAGTATAAAAGCCGGCCCTCAGCCCTCAGTTGAAGCCCTGCCACTGTCGGGAGTGGACCTGCTAGAGGGTGCTCCTAACGGGAAAGCTGTGGAGGCCCAGGGCCGTTGTCCCGATTGGCCAAAACTTCCCCGCTATGCTGAGGAGCTGCCGGAGCTGCCCCGCGCCCGCTACGACGAGGGGCTGCCGGAGCTGCCCCGTCCCTGCTACTACCCCGAGGAACCCCCAGACCAGGCCTGGCCGGACTTTCCAGAGGAACTACCGGATCTACTGCCCAGCCCTGGCCGGGAGAAGCCCATGCTACTAAGCTTCCCGGGGACTGATACCCCAGATCAGGTAGGACCCGAGGGGGAGATAGGAAGCAGCCTGGGGGCAGCTGACCCCAGTCAGACTGCAAGTATGCCGGTACCCATGTCAGTGTGTTTCGGCCAGGATCCCCACTGACTGCAGCGCATCGTTGCCACTGCTAGGGCCCCGGGCTGGAACGCAGTGGAGTGGGCGGGCCTGCGTTCCCCCTGCCACCCGTACCCGGGTGCCAGACTCTCCCCCTCTCCGGCCTAGGGAGGCCATTTAGTCTGCCTACATTGATAACTGCTCAGCCCTGAGCCACAAGGGCCTGAGCTATTGTAACTGTGGGTTTCGTGCCCGCCCGAACCAAGGGCTGGGCCCCTCTTGACTGTGCCACTGCTCGGTCCTGTCTACAGGGCCCGAGCTGCCTGAACTGCTAACTGCTTGGCCCTAAGTCACAAGGGTCTAAGCTACTATATCTGTGGGTTTGGTGCCCCGCCCGAACCGAGGGCTGGGCCCCCTTTTGACTGTGCCCGTGTTCAGTTCTGTCTACAGGGTCCAAGCTGCCCGAACTGTTGACCGCTTAACCTCGAGGGCAGAGGCCCTCAGACGACACATAGCGAGGCGATGTGGCTCCCCTCCTTCCCAGGGAAGGTCGAGCCCCGGCCGCGCACCGTCACATAGGCCTTTCAAAATATCCCGTTTTGTCTTTTTTTTTTTCTTTTTCTTCCTTGGTGGGAAATGAGTATAAGCTTTTTTGGAGCAGTAAGTCTAACCTTTTCACTTCTCTCAGATCCTGCTAGCAAATATGATCCAGAAGTCTGAGATTTTAAAACTGATTCACATACTTCTAGATCATTGTACTATCAAAGACATAAACTATTATTATATTGTAATTACGGTCACATCTTCTATTATGATCGCACCTAGGAAGCCCAATCAAGGATCAGGGCCACATTGTGCTAGGCACTGTACAGATGAATAGGAAAGAAAACCTTCCCTGCTGCAAAGACTTTATAGTCTAAGGGTCAGACAGGATGTGACAGGTGGATAAAACACAGGATGGCAGGATGAGGTAAAAAAAAATTACATGAGTTTATCAGCTACATGGAAGTTTTGTATTAGGTTATTTTTCATGCTATTCAGGTGAAAATGTTGAATTTATTAACACTCCTAGTTAGACTCTTTTTTTTTTTATTATGACACTTCTTATGTAAATATTTGCTGACGAGACCATTTGGCATCTGAAGTTTTAGAGGTCAGAACATTGTGTTCAATTATATGTGGGAAGTCACGGGCTAATTTTCATGTCTATTTCAGTAACGCCTTAATGCCACAACCAAATCTGGCTCCACATTATGCTGGGTGCTGCATAAATATATAGTAAATGATGGTCCCATATGAAGTTCTTTAGCTAATTCTCATTTGCTAATCTACACACCTAATAATATTCACAGAGCCCCAGTGGCCTCACTCCACTTTACTGTGCAGACTCTGATATTGCTATGTGTTTGTACTTTTACAGTGCCTTCCATGAGGGGATCTCAAAGAGCTTTCCAAACCTTTAAAGTCAAGATATAGTTAAATATTATTACATTCATTGCACAAAGGAAGAAACTGAGGAGGTCAATGATTAAGTGACTTTCTTCAAGGTCACAGGGGAATTCTGTGTACATGCTGTTTTGCCACTCTCTGTGGTAAAGACGGGAATAGAACTCAGGTCAGCCAGCTCTCACTCATCTGCCTTTAAACAACAAGCCAATCCAGCCTTCCTAAAAAAAAAAGCAACATAGCATACTTACAAACAGTCTGTGGTATTAACATAAATAATTACAACTAACCTATGCTTCCCAAAATAAATCCAAATATTATATCTTGCAGTGCAGTAGAACTGATTTTTTTTCATCATGGTTTATCATTTGCTAACTTGCAGAATTGGTCCCCTGCTCATTAGAGCAAAAAATTAGTGAGATTCTACTGTAATATGCAAAACAGTGTAGAAATAGTTTCCATACCTGCAGGAATTCGCTTTAACAGTAAGTAAAGCAGGGGTTTGGCTAAATGATAATATTTTGGGTTGCTCATGCACCTTCAATCCAAGAAGTAATTCAGTAAGGTTCATAGCTCACCTCTGAAGTGGTGGTAACTATCTCCATTTTACATATGGGGAAACTGAGGCACAGAAAGGTTAAGTGACTTGTCTCAAGGTCATGCAGCAAGTAAGGAAGGACCCTCATCAGCAGAACTAAAATCACCTGACTCTCCTTTCTGTGCTTTAACCACTAGACGAGGCTTATGTATGGCGCATAACTCTTTACAGGATATCTGATAGAGAATTCCAAAAAACAGGAAACAGTATTGCCTTTGCTGTGATTAAAATTCTACCATTCCTTTACTGAAAAAGTCTACAGAAATTTAATTAGAAGTTTATACAAAATATGCTAAAATCCTATATATTTTTCAGTAAAATAAATAAATCCTCATTACTGGATTTATGAACCATCCTAGCAAATTCTACATCAGGGATATAAATCTCTGTATTACATTCTACAGGAGCGTTTATAAAAAATAACTATGGAAAACATCATTTTCTACTAAATCCTGCAGATTTTCCCATAAGTGATGAATTCCCAGCAAACCCCAAAGAGTGATTCTCAAGCTCTCCTATAAAGAAGGGCAACGTACATGAAAGCCAATTTCTCCCCATCATCGAAATTCTTGATCAATTAGTACTGAGACTCCTAAAACAGGTCCGTCCCGTTTTCCATCCTTTCCTTTATCTGTATATTAATTTCATGGAAATAGCACCTTGTTACTCCCCTCTTATCTGGTAATGATCTGTCTTGACAAGAGGTTTCCAAGGGGTGGGCGGGGAAGCCAGGTTTCAGGCAAAACTGCAGCTTCTGAACTTCATGCTTGTCAATAGCTGTTTTAGCTTATGTTTCTATACTAGTGTGTCTTCTCAATATTCCTTTGGGGGGCTTCACACACCCACACCCTGCTGTTGTCTTATTCATCAATACAATCAAATCAGGAGCAGATCTTGTCAGTTAAGGTCAGGGTTTGTTATGGTTCAGACCTCGGGAAAGGCAATGCCTCAGTCTCTTGATGTAAAATAAATACATACATACTCTGGCATTAATTTAAAAAAAAAATGATCAGGGCTCACAGATCTTCCTTGACTGCCACATTAAATTAACGTATCTCTCATAACTAGCAGAGATCTGCTCCCCACTTTCCTCTCCATTCCCCCTCCCTCCCTCGCAGCCCTTTTTAATATAAATTTTATAATTTATCATTTAGGATGTGGCAGGGTACAGAGGCCCCAGCTTGGCTCCACTATGCTGAGTGTTGCCTACACTGATAGGGATTGACAGCCTTAGCCCCAAGCAGCTTACCGTGTAAAAATCAATGGAGAGTCTTGTGAAAGGCCTGTGGAAGGAAGGCCTCTGTTTATCTACAGAACTGTTATAGTGCACAGGCAATGGCCGGGCAAGTCTCCCCTGACTGCTCCACCGGCGAGTTTCAATCCCAACCTTGAGAGACTAAAGGTAACATTTTCAAAAATGCCTCAATGACTTAGGAACCTGTATCCCTTTGAGATCCAGGTTCCTGAGTCCCCTCAGGAAAACTTTACCCTCAGCCCTGAATTTTCAAAAGTTCTCAGCATGCACAACTGGCGCCTGGTTCTCAAACAGGCACAGCTCACAAATTGGCCCCTAAACAGGCTCACTGTGGGTTCACACCGGCTGCTCAGCTCTTTGGAAAATCTGGGATGTCAGCATCACAGCAAGAGTTGCTGAGTATGGAGCATTATGGACCATATTGCCCTGCTTTAAGTATCTAAATGGGAGCTGAGCTATTTATTCTGAAAATCTGGATCCGCCATGCTGAACGCTTCAAAATCAAGTCCTAAGGGCCCAATTCAGTGCCCGCTGAAGTCAATGGAAAGGCTCACACTGATGTCACTGGGCACTGGCTCAAACCCAAGGGAAGAGTAGTTCTTGGCCTCTCTGCTGAGACTATGGCAAAGGCATGTGTCCAGTGCGTTTGTATTTTTTTGTGATATAGACTCTAGTTTACTAGGAACTGACCACTAAACTCATTTGACAGAGACCATGGGTTCTCAAACTTTTCCATAGAGCAGGCTACAACTTAATAGAGATACCGTCTCCTGATAACCTCTTCTCTCATTAACGATCACATTGGCCCTGGTCAACTCATTCCGTGCCAACTCCAGCAATTCTTTTCTTGGAAGAGTGATACTTAATGTATTATGAGCTGTCTTTTAATGCTACTTAGCAGCTGAAAATAAGGAGAACAGAGAGCAGGTTACTGGCCAGCTCCCACAGAGCACAAGTGTTCATGGACCATAGTTTAATTACCTCTGACCTAGATCACAAATGACCATTTTTTGCCAACACACAGATACAAATGAGTGTAACCTTTCCCCATATACTGCACTGCACTCCATCTTGACAGACACGCACACGCACACACACACACACACTCTCTCTGCTCTAATTTTAATACTAATCATCTTCAGTAAAAGACACGTCATGTCAAAAAGTCAGAGACAGCTGCCTACACAGAAAGGGTAAGACACACTCCAGTTTTCTGAAGATTTGATAAAAGCTGCAACATTAAAAAAAATGTGAAATATTGCTCCAGTTCTTATGCTTGCCTAACCAGAGAAGTAATACTTCTAAGATATGTTACATCAGAAAATAAAGACAAGCAAGCTAGAAAGAAGACATTTGTGCAAAGGGGGGAGCAGAGAGTGAAAGTCTAGGAGGCAATGGGCTGGGAGATGCAAATGTTGGAGAAGCACTGCGACACTGAGAAGTAATTGTATGGATATGATGTGCCCAGGGGTATAGCCTAGATGGACAAAATTAAACTGGGCTATTAACCAAAGGAGCTGAGTTTGCATTAGCTCTCTGAATCAGTTGAACTTGACCAGACACAGGGAAAGTTACTTGGGACCAGACCAGAACAGTACACTCTGCCCTGATTAAAGAAAAGTGAATAGCTGCGCCTCCCCAGGAGTAGACCAGACAATGAATTGTGACTCGGAGTTATAACTCCTCTCCTGTTCCCATTTGCCTTAGAGAGTGAGCAATTTCCTGAAACTCTTTTTCATACAGCTTACTGCCTCCTTCCCAGGGGCAGCAGGTTTGTATAATTTTTGGTGGTGCCCAGAATGGGTCCAAATCCCCCTCCTGCCCTCCCTGCACATCTGCCTTGTAAGTCAATATATATTTTTTAAAATAATGCAAAAATGGACTAGAAACAATAAGCATTTAACAGTTTCCCTATATTACACAATATCACTATCATAGGAAAAAATATTTAACTAAGAATATCAAATGTATTAATACCTTTTGAATACGGAAACAACCAATCACTCTTGGATCAATAAACCTCAAAAGCAAATACTTTCTAAAATTAAAACAAAATGTAGCCCCTTCTTTTGCAATGTTCCTCAGGTGGCAGCAAGCACTTTTCATCATTGTTGGGTTCTTGAAACGAAGTTATCCAGGAAACTTGCAATGTCCAATTCAGAGGTAGAGTTTTTATGAATGTGCAGAAATGTCAAGTAATTTAGACATTCTTGGCCCATTATCATTTGCAAATAATTTTTCAGTCTGCGCAGGCAACTGAATGATCGCTCAGCGATGCAGGTTGTAGTCGGAATTGTGTAGAATAATTTCAGGAGAACTGTAACTTCTGACATGTCACTCAAGCCTTTATTTTGTTTCAGAAAATGCTTCACTTCGCTCACCAAATTAAGCTGGCAATTTCTCAATTTTCAAATATCATTCAATATTTCTAAAGAAGAGATAGCCTCTCCGTGTTAATGTCACCATGGAAAGCTTCACTGATTGGGACAATGTCCTGTTTTGAGCCATTTGCTGCATCATTTGCTTCTCCAATTTTACTGCAATGGCTTTCTGTTGAAAACCTCTGTTCAATGGCAACTTTGCATGCATCAATGATCCCAAGATATATTTGATGAAAATACTCTTTGGGGTCACTGAAAGTGTGAGGAAGGCTTTCATGGTCGAGCCATCTTGGTGGCTTGTGTTTTCTCAGGAGTGCAGGATCATCTAAATAAAGATTTATTGCCTTCTCTACTGTTGTTTCCCAGAAGTGATTGTATGATCAGTCAGTGCACATCCCACTCAATACCTCCTGCAACAAGCCAATTTCTTCATAACGCTTGCCAATGATACGTTTGGGCTTTGAATTTTTGCATTAGCTTCTTCTACAGAACTCATGGATTTCACCAGAACTGTCAGTGTAAAGTACTTTGAAAAAGATTGACGTTGCTTCGAGAATATGTTTTGAGCCAAATTCATCTGAAGAGTAACTAAATACATCCAGGCAGTTCATCGTGGTCTCATAGTCCGAAAAGGGCAAATCATACCTGAGAAGCATATCTTCCACAATTTTGAAAAGAGAAGCAGCATCCATTGCATCATTTTGGTAAAACCCAATAAATTCCTCATAAATCTCCCAGTCTTCACTAGAAAAGAACCTTAAAGAAAAACTTGCTTGTTCTTTTTTTGACAAATCAGTAGTCTCATCCATTACAATGGTGTAAAACTTAGAAGCCTTTATCTTTTGCACAATTTGTCTTAGCACCATCATTGCCATCATTTTGCTTATTTCGTTAATAACCTCATGTGATAGTCACTTGTATTTTGTGCAACTAAGCCACTGTCTCAGCTCCTCTGAATCTGTACTGTGACAAGAGTTGCATCAAATCTAAACACTCTCATTATGCCCATGTAATGCTATTCCTTGTTGAGCTAGGTACTATAAACACTGGCAAAAATTTTGTGCAGTGCATTCCTAGATGATTGCGATTCTTTTCTGTAACTGGCCAATATTAGTGCAGAAACATTTACCTGTGATTGCAGAGCAGCATACTTCATTAACGCTTCCTTGTGACAGGAGGATTTTTCGTGTGATGTAAAACCACACAATGCATGTCTCCATTCTTGAAATCCAGACGAAATAAACATTAGTTCGGCCTTCATAGAAAATATTAAGATCTGCTTTTCAGAACAGTTTTTGCAGACCAAGCAAAAAGTTCTGTCGAATTCGCTATTGTACTCCAACCATGTAAATCTTGATAGCCAAGACTGCTGAAAACTCCTTTTCTTATCTTGTAGATTTGCCATATTTTTTCTTTTGTATAACTTCAGTTTGCAAACTGGGTGTCAAATTCAGGCCATCACTTGATGAATTACCCTTTTCTTCCTTTTCTCTGGGTAACTTTATTAAGAGTTTATCCATTGTTGATTATTATTACTGTTGGTCCTATGAATCAAGAATTTGTTGCTGGGATAAAAGGAAGCTACAGCGAGCTGGCACCACAAGATTACAGGGGCCAATTAAAAGTGGAAAGTGAGAAGCCGCACTCACCTGCTTCAATACACTACATTTTGTTGTACCCTTATACAACCAATTATATACTTTAAAGAGTATAAAATATTCAAGTATTGTGCTAAACACGATCATACCCCAAACTGACCACCGAACTGAAGTTGCGTGTTTTTTCCCTCAGGCACTCACACAGTATACGGCAGTGTTCCCTCTAATTTTTCCCACTCATGTGCAGAAAGAATCTTGTTATGTGCACCAGTATGGAGGGGATGTGTGACAAATCACCTCCATATTGGTGCACATAACAAAATCTATGGGGTGAGGCTGAGAGGTTTGGAGTGGGGCTCAGTTTGGGTGGGGCTCAGGGCAGGGCAGAGGGTTGGGGTGTGGGGCTGAGGATGAGGGATTTGGGGTATGGTAGGGAAGAGGGTTCTTGTTGAGGGCTGTGGGGTGGAGCCAGGGATGAGGGGTTCAGGGTGCAAGGGGGGCTCAGGGCTGGGGCAGAGGGTTCTTGTGAGGGCTGTAGGGTGGAGCCAGGGATAAGTGGTTCAGGGTGCAGGGGGGCTCAGGGCCAGGGCAGAGGGTTGGAATGTAGGGGGGGTGAGGGTTCTATCTGGGGGTGTGGGCTCTGGTGTGGGGCTGCGGATGAGGAATTTGGGATGCAGGCAGGCTGCCCCAAGGCTGGGACCAGAAAGGAGGGCTCTCCCGCCCTCTCCCCGCTGGCAGTAGCGAGCTCTGGGGGAGGGGGTCCCCCTCTCCCCCTCCACAACAGCACACTCACCCCGCACCACTGTCACTGCTGCATATGCTCCGAGGGCCCCCCTCAGGTCCAGGAAGCTCCCTCGCCTCCCCTGTGGTGGGTGTCGGGGGTGGGCTGCCATCACGTGTGCCTCCTCCCTCCACAGGCGGCGGTTCCTCAGCCTGCTGCCGACACCACTCCCTTTTGAAGCCAGCAGCAGCAGGCGAAGAATCGCAGTGCACAGCGGCAGGGCGCAGGCAGGGATGCTCCGAGGGAGGCATGCGGGGGCGGCAGGCAGGCCTAGGGGAGACCCATGGGGCAGCAGATGGGGCCGGGGGAGAGATCCAGCCCCAGACATTGGTGGAGCTGGGCTCCCAGGCCCTGAATATTGCTGCAGCACGGGCACCATGGGCACATATAACTCGCCACCACTGCTCCTTCTGTGTGATGGTTACCTACTGTGGTCAGCGAGTGTGGGGGCAGGGCATGGAACCAGCGCTTCCCATCTCCTTGCCCCTCCCTGCCAGCTTACTTGCAGTAGGGAGTATTGGGTGAGCAGCACTTGCTGTCCCCCCCGTGGCAAGGGTCACATTCTGAGCAGGGGTCAAACAAGGGCTATGACGATCTAGCGCAGTGGTTCTCCACCAGGCTACTTGTACCCCTGGGGGTACGCAGAGGTCTTCCAGTGGGTACATCAACTCATCCTCTAGATATTTGCCTAGTTTTACAACAGGTTACATAAATAACACTAGTGAAACCAGTAGACACTAAAGTGTTATACAGACAATGACTGATTTATACTGCTCTATACTATACACTGAAATGTAAGTACAATATTTATATTCCAATCAATTTATTTGATAATGATACGGTAAAAATGAAAAAAGTCAGCCTTTTTTCAGTAATAGTGCACTGTGACATTTGTATTTTTATGTCTGATTTTGTAAGCAAGTAGGTTTTAAGTGAGGTGAAACTTGGGTTATGCAAGACAAATCAGATTCTTGAAAGGGGCACAGTCGTCTGGAAAGGTTGAGAGCAACTGATCTAGCTCATCAGGATTGCAATCTCTAAGGTAGAGCCAAAGTATGGAGAGAAGAAAAGGAGAGAGAACGTGACATGTGGGATGCCATTATGTTCAACACTGCCTTACTTAACCCTGACCTGGCCAACTTCCCTCTCCCTTCAAGAGCCCGAGATCCCAAAGATCTCATGAATACTTCCCGAAGGGAAAAGCCACGTCCGTGGCTCAACTGTTCAATGTCCTGTGTGCCTGAGTGCATTTCAGTGCAGAGCAGCATGGAATCATGTAGGATGAAAGTTATCTTCTTACACACGTCACAATGTACCAAACATTCTTACTGGATAATAATGCCCTGCCCAGTTTGGGACACTGGAGTAGCCGCTCCATGTGGCTTTATCTGGAAGGTATTAAACTAACAGCTGTGAATTACTCACAGGATTATCAATGCCCTTCCACATCACCTAGTTAACTCCCCATACCCATGCCAACCTCAGCTTCCCAAACATCCTCATATCACCCAGCTGCCAGTGCCACATGGCCAGTTGTCAAGCTCAAGATATATAAGCCACCAATGCCACATTCCAGGGTGAAGCACACACCTTACACTGTGAATCTGCTCAAAGACAATGTCTAGAATTATGATATTTACAGTTTGCCACACAACAGCCAATTCATGCAGCTGCTATTGGCTCCAGGGAAGTCTCAAATGCTGGCGCCTAAGCTGGAGAGAAGCAGCGCACTTCAAGAACCAAAAAGGAGACAAAACGTATAGCTGATTGAGAATGAAAGGGGGAAAATTGTGAATTCTTCCATTGCCTCATTAAACTTTTTAAGGATGTTTCTCTTAAACTGGAAGTGCTGCCAGCTCCAGCTATGCTGATAACTTCAGAGCCAAAAACGCCATTGAGGGGAATGGGTTTCAGAGATAGAGATCTTTTATGCATTTGCTTTTGATGAAATACAGACAATTTATCTTTGTGAATCTGGTAACACAACTGCATCATTTTCCATTGCAAGTGGAATCAGTGCACCCTGCCAATTCAAAACTAAGAAGAGTGCTGTATATGGTGTCTTCCTCTGTTTACCAGCTGCTATACAAACATAAAATAAATGACAGTCCCTACCTCAAAAAGCAGTTTAAATAAGGAGAAAACAATGAGAGGCAAGACAAGGCTGACAGGGAGAGGGACACATGGTGATATACATATTACCAGAGGCCAAGATTTTCAAATGACCTTGGATGCCAAACTTGAGGCTTCTTAGAGGAGGCCTGACTTTCAGAAAGTGCTGAGTGCCGCCCTCTGATAATCAGGCCTTTTAAACATCTCTCATGTTAGCCATCCAAACACTCAAGCATCCAAAAATCACATTTAAAAAAAAAAACTTATGCAAACTTCTAAAGCATTCTTAGTTTGACCCACACAACTTAATCTTTGCCCTGGAATAACAATATGCAGCGGTGATTCTTAAATCCATGCCAAGTTGACCTAAGATAAATAGAAAAGGTTACTTCGGTATCTGCCCTATTCCCTTATACTTCTTTAATCTTGTTATAGGAAATATCTCGAACACTAAACGCTAAGCTTAAGTGCACATACTTATCAAAAACAACAGATAAGTTTAGGGCCCATACTGGTATTTATTTGAAAAGTTCATATTATTCATTTCTGACCCACTTTGAAATATTCTTAAAAAGAAAGTTACTGCACATTCACTACTGCATTTATAGGGCTGTGCCATCCAGCTCTGCATACGGATTGTGGCGTGAAACTTCCTACCTCACGCTGTCAGCAAAACTGCTTATAAATCAGAGTTTACCTAGCCATTTGTTTTTTGTTTCCCCTAGAATGCCACAGGCTACAGACAGATGAAATAGGAATTATTATAGCCTTTCAAAAGAGCAGTATAATTCTTAAGGGAAAATTATCCTTTGGTTTGTACAACACAGATTCCTGAACACAGCTGATATGAGAAAACACCCATGTAACACCACCTTCAAAAACAAGGCACAATAAAACAAGTGATTGTCAGGCCAAAAAGAATGAAATGTGGCATCTCTGGAAGGCTGTTCAGTAAAGAATATGAATGCACCAAAATAGCTGGTTAAACTCGGGAATTTACAATGGGAATTGGAAATTGAGATGTCTAGGAACTCTCCTCTAACTTTCAATAACAGGGATCCTTCCCGTTTCTTCTAGTTAGCGTATAATGTGGCACAGAGATTTCTCTATACTGGCATTCTTTTGTACATCTATCTGTCAGACACAGGTTCAGAGAGTGCAATAAATACTTCCCAACACTACTGTTAATTGGCACATTCTTAAATCATTCATCTGACAAACTTTTCCCCTAACTGATGCCTCTTAAATTGGTTTTGAAAGCTGTGCACATCCCAAGACACATTCACCGGCATGAAATTCACCCCTCTGCTGAGGTCCAGTGACCCTTTGCACAAGGAAGAATCTCACTGTAAGTGTGGATCTTGCAACTAGTGATGGGACCCTTATGAAAACTATGGATCCCAATCTGAACTCCTTCCAAAGTTCAGAGATATTTTGATATGGCATTTTCATTCAGGTCCACCTCTACTTACAATTTACCTAAACTTTCTACTGTGCGTTCTCAGTACTCAGTTTTCATCCGCAGCCCCACCTGAGCCAAGCATTTAACTACATTCCGGTAGTTTGTTTAAACAAAGCAGAGCTAAATAATTTAGACAGTGGGAACACTTCATTCCTTTCCTTGCTCTTCCATAACTATTTCAGCCCACGTGATGGGTTTTTCAGAAAGTTTTCAGCAGGAGAAAACTGGGAACTACAATGAAAATTGATTTGTACATCTAATTGTAACTAGGCTCTTTCAGACCAATGCAAAATACATATAATGTGTCAATGCTACTGAAAAACACGTCACCTGTACTCAAATGATCAGTGCCTGAGGCTGGCCACAGGAATAAATCTAAAATAAATTACTGACAAAATCAGAAAGAAAAGAGATTTTATTGTCAAGTTGTCATGTCATCATTTTAAAAAACCCCAAGATTGTGACTTGGACTAGGTACCAGAGAACTCCTTTTCATCCACACATGAGCTACTTAGACATCTGGAGGGGATTAGCCAGGGTTCCTCACCTGCTGACTCCCTTGCTAGAGCAGGTAGGTGGAGAATGGAAGAAGCTTTGGGTCCATGCCTCCTGCTCACTAGCTAGGGTATCTGTGCCAGTGCAGAGGGGATTAGTAATTTGCTGACGGTATAAATCAGTGGGGAAAGCAGCTAGAAATTGTGCCTCTAAACTGTATTTTTGAAGCTCAGTGCCTTCCCAAGCTTTCTAGGGTGGTCAAACTCTTCTGCTCAGGGGCACACCTACAATCACCACCCGGCATTAAGGAAACAAAGTGGGAGGGCCCTTCAAGGCATCACAGTCAATGGGACTGGGTAGCTCAGCAATTACAGAACGCAGCATCTTTCATGGGTTCAAATCCAACCTGATGCTGGGATTGTCAAAGGAGCCTAAGGGAGTTAGGCACCCAAATCATATCGAGTGTCAATGAGTTTTGGGCTCCTAACATCCTTAGGTCCCTTTGAAAACCCCAGTCCAAGTTATTAGTGGCCAAAAGCCATTGCCACTGGATGCCCGTTCAGAGGCCTGAGAAGTTGGTGGTCTCCCCACTTCAGATGGACGTGTATCTACAGCACTAGAACTACTATTACACTTGCCACCCTCCCTGGAGCCTGAATTACCAACTCCCAGAAATATTCCCACCCCCAGAAAGAACAAGGCACACAGAAGGAGCTGCAGGGAGAACATTTGCTCTGTTACAGCCTGTATAGAACCTGTCCTGTGCATAAAGGTTTATCAGCTTCCAGGGCTATCAATCCAAGCACTAAATCCGCGCCCCCCGCCCTTTTCTTTTTTAAAACCAAAAATCTACCAATAAATCCCAACATGAGTGTGCTGCCATGCTTGGGGCGGCAAAATGGCCAGATCAGTCATTTATTTCTGTCTCACTCAGAATTCAGTGCTTAACGAGGCATATTTCACACTGCCCAGGCTCAGCTCTTGTTAAGTGATGATGGCTGGCTGAGACAGGCCGAAAGCCTTAGTCATGTTGTCAGTGTTCTATTTCTAAGAGTCAGATGTACTGTACGAGTACCCAGAATACACTTTGTGTAAGAACAAATGAACAGGAAAACCCGAAAGTAATTTGTTTTCTTTTATGCTAAACAGGAAGATGTATGAGGAAAAGGAACACAGTTTATTAATCCCAACCAAACAGCTAACTCCAGCTGAGCAAACTGTAATTTGGTGGCTTGAATTTCTTAATCAGGGAAATGTATCGGGAGGCACTTTTCAGAGACGGAGACAGGAGCCTTTTGGAAATGCCTTCAACTGGTGCACCCCAGAAAGGCAAAACAGTTTGCATGAGGCACAGGAAATCTTTTTTGCATGAGCAAACTAACGTTAAGGGAATGTAAAAGCTTCACTGAAGAATTGTGAGAGCAGTAAAAACAGGGGAAACGTTCTGATCATTTTATACCAACCAAAGACATTACAATGCAAAGCTAAACCATGCCCCCTTCTGGGTCCCCTGCGGCAGGGCCAGCTCTAGCCATTTTGCCGCCCCAAGCATGGCAGCACGCCGCGGGCGGCGCTCTGCCGCTCACCAGTCCAGCGGCTCCGGTGGACCTCCCACAGGCGTCCCTGCAGAGGGTCTGCTGGTCCCGCAGCTCTGGTGGACCTCCGGCAGGCATGCCTGTGGATGCTCCACCAGAGCCACGGGACCAGCGGATCCTCCGCAGGCATGCCTGCAGGAGGTCCACCGGAGCTGTCTTCCGCCTCCCGGCAACCAGCAGAGTGCCCCCCGTGGCATGCCGCTCTAAGCACACGTTTGGCGCGCTGGGGCCTGCCGCTGGCCTTGCCCTGCTGTCCCAGAAAAGCACAGAGAGTGAACTTTCACTCCATGCTCTCTCATCATGGCAAGGAAACAGAAAACACTCCAAAAGTTATCCAGGAGTGAGACCAAGGGGCCACAGCCCAATTTACTCCTGGACCCATGTGATCATGTAGAGCAAGACTGTGACTTTGCCCAACACCAGAAGTAAGAGGTACCAGTGTGGTTTCACCATGCTAGGAACAGGGAAGGAAAGTCACAACTCCCATTCCTTCCCTAGTTACCGCCTTGCTCCAGGAAGAATTATTCTTCTGACTTTTATCACTAACAGATCATGTCACTTCCATGCTGGCTAATGCACAAGTTTGGGGAAGTCAGCAACAAGGCTCTGCCCACTCCCCTGCCCATCTGCAGGTACCTTACCCTCCCCAACTGCTCCCCCATCATGCTTAAACTAGTGCAGGGGTTCTCAAACTTCATTGCACTGCAACCCCCTTCTGACAAAGAAAATTACTACACGACCCCAGGAGGGGGGACTGAAGCCTGAGCCCGCCTGAGTCCCTCCACCCTGGGTGGCAGGGTGGGGGGGCAAAGCCAAAGCCTAAGTCCCATCACCTCAGGTGGGGAAGGGGGCAAAACTGAAGCCTAAGGGCTTCAGCCCCAGCCAGGAGGCCTGTAAACTGAGCCCTGCTGCGCAGGGCTGAATCCCTCGGGCTTTGGCTTCGGCCCCAAGCCCCAGCAAGTCTAAGCCAGCCCTGGCAACCCCAGTAAAATGGGGACATGACCCACTTTGGGGCCCTGACCCACAGTTTGCGAACTGTTGGACTAGTGGAAGCCCATGCGGCCACAAGGGTAGTCCTGATGCCACCTCGCTCCCTGTGCAAGTGTGTGATGAAAGAGACAACCCTGTCCTTAATGATCCTGTCTTGCTTCTTGTGTAAGTAGAGAATGTTGATCTCTGTCATGGCTAAAATTCCACTTTGGGTCTTCTTACTCCGTATACCTAAAAATGATCCCTGCAGTTTCAGATGAAGATGGTACTTTGCCTTCACTTTCTGTCCTTAACTGCAGGAGAGTGTCGCTGTGCGCTATTGGCATAACGGCTTTTCGGTCCTCAAAAGTAGATGTATTTCAGTAGTGCATGGAGTCACTCCTCTGTACCATGCACAGTTTTCTAAGGATGATCATTTAAATAGCACCGGAAATGCACACGATGCTTTACAAATATAGGGCCCTGGCCTGCAAAAACATGAAGACAATGGAACTACTCACAATAGCAAGCACTATACAAGGCAGGAAGTGTTTGAAGAATCAATACTCTACATGACAGGGAGGCCTAATTCTCCTCTTACACCAACATAAATCTGAAGTTAAGTCCACATCCACTGAAGCCTATGGAGTCACACAGGTGGAAAACTGGCAGAAGCGAGTGCAGGATTAGGACACAAATCTTTTCCCCCAGGAGCTTCAGTCCAGATCCACCCAAATGCCGATTACCATGCAAATTGCAGATACTCCTAACTTCTCAGAATCAGGCTCTTTGTTTGTAACCCATTGAGATCCTTCTTTATGAAAGGTTATACATAGAAGCAAGATTCTCCTCTAAAGTCCCAATTAAAGATGTTCCATTGATTCTAGCAGCACAGCTGTGACTGTCATCATCTTGACCACAAATAGGGATAGAACAGGGCGAAAATCTCCAAAACTGAAAGTATTAGCCTGGCCAGCTTGCGCTACAGGAATGAGTCCTCCAGCTGCCGGCTGCAGCAGATTCACATACACTGTGTATAAAAGCACAGCAGAGGGTGCAACACACATTGATCAGTGCGTTATGCAGGATAAAGTACTAAATGCAAAGGTAATTAAAATCCACAGGTTTACTGAAGTCCGAATGTTTGCTGCTCAGCGAGTAGCTGGATTCTTGCCAGCAACAGACCTTGTGTGACCTGCATTACCGCAATGCCTCCTCTCTTTCTATATTTTTGTTTACTGGCAATGGAGTGTAACAGGCTCAGATAACATGAGAAGAGATAACAGGCTGATCCTGACTTCTTTTACACCCCCGTAAAAAAGAAGTGCACTTGGGATTACACTAGTGTGAGATCAGAATCCGGCTGGATGAATAGGTAGCACAATAGACACATGAAGCTCTGAGACCCTGAAGGGGAAGGAAGAGGACAGCGGGACCACAAAAAAAAAAAAAAAAAAAAAAAAAGGATGACACCACAGAAAAGACAGCAGTGTTGACTGTCCCACAAAGTAACTCCAGGGCTTTTTGGGTCTCAGGCTGCAGCACTGACATCTGTTTGTCACTGATATTAATATAGCAGCTCACTCGTCATGACAAAGAGACGGAACCAGGCAGGAGTCAAGCTCTTGAGCAGCAGCTGCCACTGCAAGGTGGCGGGAGGCCTGGGGCATGAAAATTGTTCCTCAACAAAGCAACTCAGCTCTGACAAAGCAGGGGATGGCTTAGGACAAAGACTCCCAAGAAGGGCTGACTACCTTCAGCCTTGACAAAGACTGACTAGGAATTTCTTAGAAGAAATGATAGCTGGCATTTGGCAAAAGGCCACGGTTTCGCTGGTTTATATAGTAACCATACATTACATTTCTCTACAGCACTATTCATCAGAGGATCTCAAATCTGCATTCATTCATCAGGGACAGGTCTGCCCAGAGGATTGAGGGGACCCGGGGTAAAGCAATTTCGGGGGCCTCTTCTATAAAAAAAAGTTGCAATACTATAGAATACTATATTCTTGTGGGGGCCCCTATGGGGCCCGGGGAAAATTGTCCCACTTGTCCCCCCTCTGGGCAGCCCTGATCAAGGACGTCTCACATCACCCCGCAGGGGGTAGGTTTTATATCCATTCCGCAGCACAGATTTTAAGGGACTTATAGCCATGCACAAATCAGCATTAGAGTTTGGCAGAGAACCGAGGGGCCCTGATGACTCCTATCTAAGTACAGTGCTTCAAACACTAGACCGTACTAACCAAAAGCAGAACAAGTTGTTGCTCAGACTCAAATCTTTGCTTCTTTTCCAGAAGGTTAGCTCGGGTTGGAAGACATGAAATGCTGTTATTGCTGCAAAAAATGTCCATCTTTGTTTATGAAAATGGCAACACTTCCATGGGAGATAATTTATGCAAAACTCAATTTCAGCCCTGGTGAAAACCAGACTAGATGGGTTATGGTTAAGACTGTAGCTGGGGACTCCAGAGACCTCGGTTTAATTCCCTCCTCTGCCACAGACTCCATGTGTGACCTTGGGATGATTACTTATGGCTTAATTTTTGACGGGGCTGAGCACCCAGGAGCTCCTACGGGAGTCAATTATATAGTGATCAGATATGAGCTCAGTGGCCTAATGTTTGTCACCCATGTTTTAAAATCTTGCTCTCATTTCTCTGTGTCTAAGTTCCTCCCGTCTATAAAATGGAGACAATACTTGTTTCTGCTACCCTTTGTCTTCTCTGTTTCAGTTGTAAACTGTCTCTTAGTATGTGTCTGGACAGGATCTGACACAACGAGAACCCAATGTCTGTTGGGGCCTTTAGGGGTTACTGTAATGCTACTTCTATTTTTTTCCACTCTTTTCCTCTCCAAAGACTATGTTCATTGATGGAAATAGTGACATTTTGCTACAATCCAACTGTGAAGTTCTGATATGTGTGAAAAATCATTTAGCAAAAACTGGTAACGTTGCATGCAGATCTGCATACAACTGTGTTCTCCATCCGGAACAAATGCAGCCAGAAAAGCACTCCGACTCTATATAAATCCATGCTACACCCACATTTTGAATACCGCATGCAGATGTGGTTGCCCCATCTGAAAAAAGATATATTGGAATTGGAAAAGGTTCAGAAAAGGAAAACAAAAAAGATTAGTGGTATGGAACGGCTGCCGTATGAGGAGAGATTAATAAGACTGGGACTTTTCAGCTTGGAAAAGAGACAACTAAGGCAGGATATGAAAGAAGTCTACAAAATCATGACTCGTGTGGAGAAAGTAAATAAGAAAGTGTTATTTATTCCTTCTCACAACACAAGAACTGGAAATGGAAATTCCAGGAAATGGAATTAATAGGCAGCAGGTTTAAACAAGCAAAAGGAAGCATTTTTTCACATGATGCACGGTCAACCTATGGAACTCCCTGCCAGTGAATGTTGTGAAGGCCAAGACTATAAAAGGGTTCAAAAAAGAACTAGATAAATTCATGGAGGATATGTCTATCGATGGCTATTAGCAAAGATGAGCGGTGTCCCAAGCCTCTGTTTGCCAGAAGCTGGGAATGGCTGACAGGGGATGGATCACTTTATGATCACCTGTTCTGTTCATTCTGTCTGTGGCACCTGGCATTGGCCACTGTTGGACGACAGGGTACTGGGCTACCTGGACCTTTGGTCTGACCCAGACTGCCCATGTGACCTTGGCCCAGTCACTTAGCCTCTCCATGCTTCAATTCCCATCAGTAACATGGGGATAGTAGTACTTCTCTCCTTCACAGGGGAGTTATGATAATAAACATTATGAAGCACTTTGAAATCTACTAATGAAAAACTAGGTCAGAAATAGGCATTATTGCCATTATTTGTAATAATCTAGAGCAGTAACACAGGTAAGGAAAACATTTAAAGACATGAGCTGAAGTCAATGGAAAGACACCTGTTGTTTCCAACAGACTTGGATCAGGCCCTAACTACCAGAAATATGGTTTCTTTCTGCACAGTAAAAACAGCTAGGAGTCCATGTGGCACCTTAGAGGCTAACAAATTTATTTGGCCATTTCTTGACAGTGTCTGTCTACATTTAAATGGGAGACTTAGCCTTTATTGACTCTTCTCCATTTTAGGGTTATAGTTGCAAATAGCACTACAATAAATAACTAAATAAGAACATTTGACATCACTTTAATAGAGCTCTCTCCCTACAAACGAAACAAAAAACAAGAACACGTTTGAGGGGCCACTAATGATAATTGCTGTTCTTTCTGAGAGGCTTTTCCATTGCTGGGGTTTAAAAAACTTTGTTCTACTGTTATGACTTACATTCACAGATCCTGTGGGGTCTAAATGAAGCTGAAGGATTAACTGCAAACAGATGCCTGCCCACTTTTCTTTGCCACAGGTTTTCCTTTTATTAAAAAAAAATAAACAATAAAAATCTATATCATATTAGGAAAGTCAAATTTCAACCTGTAAGAACTTATGTCAGGCATGCCACATATGGAAATTCCATCTCTTGTTTTGCTTATATTTGCACATAATATATGCACAGCTAGACATGATTAACAGACAGGAAGCAAGCGCCATGATTATGCAGGATTTGGTAATTGAATCCACCAAGGATAATGATGCTGACTTTCCCATTTGGAAATAAACTAGGCATTCAGATTTTAAGTGGTTTTGTGTTAATTCTAACTGCACATATACAGGGCTGGCTTCCAGGATTTTTGCCACCCCAAGCAGGGGAAAAAAAAAAAAGAAAAGAAAAGAAAAAAAAGCTGCAATCACGATCAGCTTTACTGCTGCCGCCGCTTCAGTTTTTGGCGGCAATTCGGCGGCAGGTCCTTTGCTCCGAGAGGGAGTGAGGGACCCACCGCCGAATTGCCGCCGAAGAGCCCAATATGCCACCCCTTACCGTTGGCCACCCCAAGCACCTGCTTGCTGGGCTGGTGCCTGGAGCCGGCCCTGCACATATATGTCTACATAGCGATACTGCTGGAAGGACAAAGGACAGGTAAATAGTGATTACATTAGAATGATTTACTAACAAACAACAACAATAACAGAAGTAATGCTATTTATGACAACAGTTTCTAGATCATATAAAACCCAGATTTCAACATCTGGAGCCCCTCATTTTCACTTACATATTGTTCGCTGATGCACCATGGTACATGGGCCATACTGCATCAGTTACTAAAGGATACTATCCAACTGTGGTATGGAAACAGAGTTGACCACGTTGGTAAGCCAGTTAAGGGCAGTTGAGCTGTGTCTGTGTCTGGGGTGATTGTTGTTCTTCATTCTGTCATTCGGCCTTTTGCTTTTGATGCTGTAATACAGCAGGGCACCATAGGTCAAGCTGAAAAACACTGGGTGACAGTATAGACAGCAGCCATGTGTCACTCACTATGGCTGTAATGCCCTGCAATGCATCTGGATTTAAATGCTAGCCAAGGAGAGCAGTCATTGCTTAGATGGATGGCTGCTTGAAAACTGCTTCTTTCTATCCCTGCTCATGTGTTAGCTGTCTCATAGTGCCAGCCCAAATCATTGGGAGTCCTTCCATTGATTTCAGTGGGCTTTTGTATAAGGCCCTTAATACTGATGTCCAGGGAAGTAGCTTATATGTACAAGTTCAAGCAAGGATGTCATGGACCCACGCTAGGTGTTCCCATGCTGCTCTGCTCAGCCATGAGAATACACGTGCTGTGACACCACAAAATCACAGAGCACCCACCCACCAAGAAAGACAGACAGACTGCAGCAGGAGGAGACACAAGGAAGGGAGCCCATCTGCCACTGCACTACAAGAAGGCTCGGACAAAAAAAATTAAAATAAAGTAAGAAGCACTGCATTATGCGAGAAAAGCTGAGCTGAGCTGAAGGTGACTGACTGCTAGAATTCAAAGACTGAAGAATCCAGTTGTAGAACTCACCCAGGAATCCTACCATTGCACTGAAATCCTGTTCCTTTTTAAACTTTGTAAGCGCAAGACATTGGCATACGGAATGCAGAACTTTTCACTTTGAGGTCACACACTTACTGCTCTATTCACAAGCAAGAAGATGTTATACAGTGCTCACTTACAGTATATTTACCCTTCAAATAATTATATACAAAACACACACTTTCAGCTCCTTGGAGTACTCACAGGATGGAGATTCTGGGTGGCTTAGGGGTCAGAATGGGAGACAGAGGTCACCAGTTCAAATCCAGGTCAGGGTAGTGCTTACCAAAAAAGCCATTACTAGCTGCTAGCTGTTTGGTGCCCTATGTGAAATGAACTGGTGGTCTCAGCAGAGGTTCAAGTGGTCAGACACGCACATCATTAGCTCCAAAGAGGAAGCAGATGTAAGGAGCACAAAAATCATGCTCCTCTCAGCACCTATGGAAGTCAGTGAGAGTCCTTCCATTGACTTCTGTGGGCATCAGATGAAGCCTTTCTAATATTTGCAGAGACTTATTGTGTTCCCCTTTCCTGCCTCTACATCATTTAACTGAGGAATGACTACTTAGTTCCTTTACTCTCTCTTCAAAAGTGGCTCTAGGTATTTTGCCGCCCCAAGCACGGCAGGCAGGCTGCCTTTGGCGGCTTGCCTGCGGGAGGTCCCTGGTCCCGCGAATTCGGCGGCAGCCTGCAGGAGGTCTGCAGAAGCCGCGGGACCAGCGGACCCTCCGCAGGCATGCCGCCGAAGAGGCAACCTGCCTGCCGCCCTCGCAGCGACTGGCAGAGCGCCCCCTGTGGCTTGCCGCCCCAGACACACACTTGGCGTGCTGGTGCCTGGAGCCGCCCCTGTTCAAAAGCCTGTCTCCCAAGGGACATATTGGGCTGAGTGCAGGACTGGAAGCAAGAAATTACTGCATTTTAATCCTAGCTCTGACACTGACTCCTGCTGCAGCCTTGCAAACCATGACCTCTCTGCTTTTGTGAAGTGACGAAAATAATATTGAAAATACTTGCCACTCTGTGATGAGCTGAGGATTAATTCATTAACACTTGCAAAGTGCTTTGGAGATGGAAAGTGCTACACTCCGTACAGTAAGTGCTAAATGTTATTATCGAACATGGATTCACACCCTGAGTGCACAGATTCCCAGTTAGAGAAGCAAAGGGATTTCCATGCAACCAGGATGCAAAATGAATGATGGTGATTTTCTAGAAAGGTATCCAATCTGACTCCATGGGAACGGACTCTAAAGAATGAACAATGTCCTTAGGCTCTGAAGATCTCTCCTCAATGTCTTCTGACCTTTTTGCTCTATGGGCAGGGCTGCAACCCCTTCTGGCAAAGCACAGAAACGTGTATGGTTTTAGAGTTATGGGAAAGGCAGCAATCTTCCCCAACACACCTTCCCTAATCAGCTGAAACACATACATAATTAACTAATGAATTCGATGCCAAAACCATTTTGGGAAAACGAGGGTCTTTCCACTCTCCAGAGTGATGCTTTCAACACAGAGCTGAGAGGAAATGCAGATGACAGAGATCTGTAATAGGGCATTCTGGTCAGATCGTGTATTTCTTATTCTCTAGCTTCTCTAGAGCATATATTGGAGGACCAGGAATTCACTCCATATGGAATGCCACAAGGCCATAAAGTAGGGAGGAACCTTGCATCCAAGGCAGCGAACTAAAGACTAGCCAGGAGCTCCAGCTCCAGCTGTCAAAGGGAATATTCCTGCACCAGAGCAGGAAGCAGCAGCTCACATCTGCAGCCTAGCACCATCTCTGCAACATGCTTTACCTCTCCCAACCTTCCTGACAAAGACACTATTTCCAGGCTCCATCCACTTGAACAAGCCACCTTCCCTTGTATTGGAGAGGGAACTCCAGTAACGATTTGTAAAATCACAGGTAGCTAAATAAGAGGCAGCGATGTGATATGTGTGATCAGATACCATAAAGACAGGCGACTGTAGTGACGTAGATAGGAGAGCCTGATCCTCCTCTCAGTGAAGTCAAAGAGAGTTTTGACATTAACTCTGTGGCAGTACAAGCAAGACTCTAAATTCAGATATTCAGAAATTATGATATTCAGAAATTCAGAGATTAAATGGCCAGAAGGGAGTATTATTATGATAATATAGTCTGAACTTCTATATAACACAGGCCATAGGACTTCCCTGAATTAGTTCCTGTTTGAACCAGAGCATGTGTTTTAGAAAAAAAATCCAATCTTGATTTTAAAATTTCCAGTGATGGAGCATGCATCACAACCTAGATAAGATATTCCAATGGCTAATTAACCTCACTTTACAATTTGCACCTTATTTCTAGTCTGAATGTGTCTAACTTCAACCTCCAGCCATTGGGTCTTGTTATACCTTGTCTGCTGGAATGAAGAACCCTCTATTATCAAATTTCTATTCCCCTTCTAGATACTTACAGATTGTGATCAAGTCACCCGTTAATCATCTCTGTTAAGCTAAACGTACAGAGCTCCTTGAGTCTCTCACTATCAGGCATGTTTTTCAATCTTTTAATCATTCTTGTGGCTTTTTTCCAAATCTTCTGCAATTTATCAACAATTCTCGAATTGTGGACATCAGAACTGCACAAATTATTCCAGTAGCAGTCACAGCAGTGCCAAATACTAAGTTTATATAAATTCCCTACTCCCAGTCAATACTCTCACTTACACACCAAGGGTTATATTAGCCATTTTGGTCACAATGTTGCACTGGGAGCTCACATTCAGCTGATTAACCACCATGACTCCCAAATCTTTTTCCGAGTTTCTGTTTCAGAGTCACTGCTTCCCAGGATAGCCTCCCAACCTGTAAGTATGGCTGGGGTTTCTGCGTTTTTGGGGATTATTAATTTCATTTGGGGGGGTATTTTTAGCAATTTTTTAATTTTACACAGCTGACATAAAATCGAGGCGTTTGAGGCTCTTTGTATATACTGGAATAAATAATGTAATGTATATATTATACACATTAAAATAGTATATACTATAATGAGCAATCCCTTCGTAATACTCCCTAGTGCACTTCGATATAATACTGTTTCAAACAGCACTATGTTAAAGCACACTAGAGAACCTTTAGGCCACACGAACAGGGTTCACAAGGACCAATTAATGGTCAACACATTAGCATGCTTTAGAGATTATACCGTCATAGTCAGCGTTGCTGCTCCATGTAGACAAGCTCTTAGATAAAAGTAACCATTTATGGTATTTTTCTGGATAACACCAAATTCATTATTTTATTTTTATTTATTCATCACATCAAGGGTGTTTTATAAATTAAAACTGAAAATTGGAAGCCCTGAGTATGACCTACATACTTTATTCCTAGATGCATGACTTTACTTTTGGCTGTATTAAACACATATTGCTTGCTTGCGCCCTGCATACCAAGATATCCAGATCATTCTGCATCAACAACCTGCCCTCTTCATTGTTTACCACTTCCTCAATCTTTGTGTTACCTGCAAACTTTATTGGTGATTATTTCTGTTTTCTTCCAGGTCATTGATGAAAACAGCAAATATCACAGGGCCAAGATCTAATCCCCAAAGGACCGCATTGGAAACACACCCTTCTAAGTGAGGATTCCATTTACCATGACATTCTGAGACCTATCAGTTAGCCAGTTTTTAATCCACTTAAGGTTTGCCGTGCTGATTTTGTATCGAACTAGTTTCATAACCAAAATGTCATGTAGCACCAAGTCAAATGCCTTATAGAAGTCTAAGTACATTAAATAAACATTCATAACTTTATCAACCAAACTTGCAGCCTTATCAGTAAAAGATATTATGTTACTTTGACAAGATCTATTTCCCATAAACCCATGTTGACTAGCATTAACTATATTAGCTTTCTTTAATTCTTGATTAATCAAATCCTATATCAGCCATTCCATTATTTTGCCCAGAATCAATGGCAGACTGACAGGTCTATAATTACTTGTATAATCTCATTTACCATTTTTTAAATTTTGGCACAACATTAGCTTTTCTGTAAGATTTATTAAGGAAGGAATTTTCAGTTGAGTTTTTATAAACGCTGTGTCCGTTTTGGCACCTCCATTCAGTGAACATTCAGTGAATGAAGCTACTGTCTTCCTCAGGGCAGTCCCCATTATAACACTTAGCAATTTGCATCTCTAAGCTTGTCAGAAATAATATGCCAAATTTACTGCCCAGAGCCTAAAAAGTCTGCCTGGAGCAGCAGTTCAGTGGTGCATTCTACTGGCAACCTCCACTCTGCCAGGAGGAGATATGGGCTGGACAGAATGGCGGAGGCTGGTGGGAGAGAAACCAAGGCCAAGGTACCCAGAGTATGTGGTGATTCAGCATTTCCTCCAGACACGTTCTGCTAGCAGGGGCTCCTATGAAACCCTTAGCAGAGCTGAAAGCTGCCTTTCCCTGGTGAAGGATGGCAGTGCCAATGTTTGTTTCCCCCCTCCCCTCCGCATCATCCTCACAGGCCAATTCCCTACTAAAGTGCAGCTACAGGCAGAGGGCTATGGTGAAATCTGTATCCTGTACAAAGTTCATACCGGATGTAAGCAGGTACATCTCCTTTAGCCACTGTCAAGGTTCTTAGAATAAACATAATTGTAACACTCCTACTGATATCAATGGGAGTACTCTATAAAACCAACCCACAATCACAATGAAATGTATTCTTGAGACAGGACGTTCAAGACACTTGTTTAAAATCTATACAATAAGGCCATTACTTACAGCTTGTCTCTGTCGTTTAAGCATTTCCAGCACTTCATCTGTACTCCCTAGGAAACAACGGCTTACAGCTTGGCTATAACACTTGTTCCAGGCTGCAACACAGACATCAGCCGCGCTGCCAATTTCTTTTTTAAAAATCAGTTTTATTAATGTCAATTTCATCCAAAATCAGTTTTAAGCTGCCACATGATATTTGCCCAAACACTTGCTAACATCTTACTTTTTGTCAGCAGGCTACAAGAACATTGTTTAACTGTGGCCAATATATAGCAGGCTTTACTATGCATCCACTAAAATATAAATATAAACCATGCTCAGGAAAGCACTTACATACATGCACAACATTAAGCATTTGAGAAGTGCCATTGAAGTCACTGGCATACTGACATGCTTAAAGTTACATATGTGCTTAAGTCTTTTGTTGGATTTGGGTCACAGCGCAGAGATGTCAATTTGGTGCAAGAAGTGCCACATATTTCAAAAGAGGATAGCTGTGTTATGTCCGAGGTCAAAGTAGATTATCACAGTGGGCCCCTCTGGCCTTAGGATCTGTGAAGTGAGGATGCAGTTGCATGATTAGCTGTGAATTTCTTTCCTCTGGTCTGCTTATCACACAGCTCACGTGGACAACATTGACATTGTATTGTATTTTACTAGGCCAACACATGATGTGTAATGCAATGTGTTTTCTAGTGAATAAATCATGTATCAAAAACACCTTTAGATCATCATTAGCTAGAAGAAAGTATCAGAGCCAAGGACATACAGAGCTAAGAGAGTATCTCCTGTACACAATGGAATGGGGCCATACTGCCTCTAATTTAAATAAGACATTTTAATATGCTCCTATGTTCCTGTTGCCTAGTACTTCCAGCTTCATTGTTTTAGATAGCAATTTACATTTGATTAGAAATGTACTGAAGACAGCAGTTAATTAAATACATAGCCAAACAATGGTGACTATCACCACACATGCTGAGATGTCTCATGTTGAACTTTTATTTATGTGACTTTAAGGACATTTCTATTCTTTCTCCTCATCTCTCATGATTGTACAGAATTATAGTCAATCTGTCAGGATGCATCATCTGCATTTTTGAACAGCAGACTCTCCTCTCTGTCTACACAGATGATTCATTCAAGGCTACTCTACTACCCCTACAGGCACTGAACCCATAACAAAGCAGAATATCTACCTTGAGAACCTGCGTATGGACTAGACAGGAGGATTTAGAGCAATGTCTTGTTTGTGTACTTAATGTGATATTTTTTAAATCTTCAAATACACCAAGCATTGAATCAAAACCATCCTTTTCCTTTTAATAAATAATGGGCAAATTGCTCCTTCCCATTTGCCACTTGGGATCTCTGATCAGTGGGGTGAATTCTCTACTCCTTGTTCTATGTATCACCTGGCACAAATGGAGAATATACTGCAGAGAATGGTGAGAAGACCTGTATCCCCTTGGTTGGTCCACTAGAAAGTGGTCACACACTATGTCCCTGAGTATCTGCTTTTACCTTGGGGACAAATATAGAATCAAATTCAACTTTGTTAAAAAATGATTCATCTCAGTTGACTTCGTTGCTACTGCATCTGCTTACCTCATAGCTGTGTTTGGTTCATTTTCCACATCATCATAGCCTACAGCACCTATACGCAACAGAGAGTATGTCTAGAACTCTTTAAGCAACTTATTGACACACCAGCATCAAGAGGACCCTTTGGAAGGCTTCTCATTACCATGTATAGCAAGATTATGGTGAAATAATTCACTTTGTCAGTACATTAAGTGCCCATATATTCAATCCAAGGCAATTACCTGCCCAACACAGTCAATTATCTAATAATAAAGCTGGACTCTTCAAGTGTTCCAACTCAACTAAAGGGTCCTCTGCAGAAGAAATGGACTGGCCATAAAACTGTGTGCAACTTAACGCTGTTAGAGGAGTCTAAACATTTCCTGAGTCCATTTGGAATATAGATTTTTTATTTTCTTCCCAAATGACCACAGGAGACAGGTTATATCATTTTCATTATTGCTGCTGCTGCTTGGGGGCACAGAGGCCAAACTGATAATGCCGAACCCAGGTCTCCTCTGATACATACAGCTTCTCATCAGCAGACCTCCTCCATCCACAGTAAAATTCTCCATCCACCAAATGACACTGTCTTTTTAAGGAAGCCTCAAATATTGTGCTTAAAACACTTTACTTTTTTTTTTTCTCCCCGTCGTTAACTATAAACTCTAGATTGTGAGACTCACAGGCTAATGGAATGTCTAATGCAGAGCAGCTGTACATTTTTAATGCAAAAGGGGAAAAATAAAGGCAGCATATGGTTTTATGTAATCTTCCTATGAATTTTTAACTGAGCGTCCTAATTCATGTCGGACAGAAAGAGCTTTTTTACTGGTCCTCTGTGGTTAGAGCCCACTAGCATGAAGTACGCAGTACTTTAGTGCCGCAGTGATTGCAGGTGAGATTGCTCTGCAGTAAAAGGCTTCTGCAAATGGGGTTTGTTTTTTGTTTAACACATTGAATATATCGTGATCTGGTGGCTGAAAGAGAGGTGCCATGGTGGATGAAGTGATCTCCTCTGGACATGCATATTCACTGTGCTGCTGTTCAGTCACCCCAGCATGTACTTCGCTAATGATGGGAAGAGGCAGGGCTGCTTCCCTCTCTTCTCCCCTTGCAGGGCATTAATTAGGTCATAAATGAAGGGTAGTTCCCAAAATCCATATTCTGGGCTGATATACACTGTGGCCTCTGAGATGATCAGCACAGAATACAATTTTTACAGCATTATCACCCTCAAAGTGGTATTTTACTAAGGGCAGGTCTACATTACAGAGGGGATCAACATTCTGAGATCGATCCACTGGTTTTCAATTTAGCGGGTCTAGTAAAGACCCGCCAAATCAACTGCAGATCGCTCTCCAGTCGACCCCTGTACTCTACCCCCGGTGAGAAGAGTAAGGTAAACTGAGGGGAGATTTTATCCCATCAACCCCCTGCGATGTAGACCCTACGATAACTCGACCTAAAGTGCATTGACTCCAGCTACGTTATTCACAAAGCTGGAGTTGTGTAGTGTAGGTGTGGTAGTGTAGACATAGCCTAAGTTATTCTCTTCTTTTTATCTACTTCCCTCCCTCTCAGTCAGCCATACATCTCTCAGCCTACACTGCAGATTAGGAAGGATCAGACATCCATATTCCCCTTCACTCCCTACTCTCTCAGTTAATTAATTTTTCTGAATGCTCTATTTATTTTAAGAGATCCCAGCCTCCCTTATCTTTCTTCTCCACAAATTAGTATCCTCCTTAGCCAAAGTTCTTCAGAAGGTACTGTGTGGTGCAATTGGAACTGGTTTCCCACCCTTCTCTGCCACAACAGTGCTGCTCTCATTGAAAATCTGGGAAACCAGATTTTAAAATAAATATTAAAACCTCTCTCTTACATCAGAACATAAGAATGGGCCTACTGGGTCAGACCAATAGTCCATCTCGACCTGTATCATGTCTTCCAACAGTGCCAGGGCAATTTATTGAGTAACATCCTGTGTCATCCAGTCCACTGTCTGGCAGTCAGAAGCTTTGGGACACCCAGAGCATGGGGCTGCATTCCTGACCATCTTGGCTAATAGCCATTGATGGACCTATCCTCCATGAACGTATCTAGTTCTTTTTTGAATGCAGTTATAATTTTGCCCTTCACAACATTCCCTGGCAATTAGTCCCAACCGCTGACTGCCCACTGCGTGAAAAAGTATTTCCTTATGTTCGTTTTAAACGCGCTGCCTATTATTTTCATTAGGGGACCCCTGGTTCTTTTGTTTTGTGAAGAAGTAAATAACACTTCCTTACTCACTTTCTACACACCGTTCCTGATTTTATAGAGCTCTATCATATTTCTCCTTAGTCGTCTCTTTTCTATGATGAGTCTTTTTAATCTCCTAATATAGAAGCTGTTCCATACCCCTAATCATTTTTGTTGTTCTTCTCTGTACTTTTGCCAATACTAATAAACCTTTTTACAGACAGGGCAACTAGAACTGCATGCACTACTCAAAGTGTGGGAGTACCATGGATTTATATAGTGGCATTAGGGTATTTTCTTTATTACTATCATTTTTGTAATGGTTCCTAACATTCTTAGCTTTTTCTACTACATCAGCACATTGGGCACATCTTTTCAGAGAACTCTCCAAAAACTCTTTTTTGAGTGACAACAGCTAATTTAGACCCCATCATTTTGGATGCACAGTTGGGATTATGTTTTCCAATGTGCATTACTCTGCATTTATCAACACTGAATTTCACCTGCCATTTTTCTTGCCCAGTCATCCAGTTTTGTGAGATCCCTTTGTAACTCTTGGCAATCAGCTCTGGGCTCTACTAAGTAATTTTGTATCATCTGCAATCTTTACCACCTCACTGTTCACCCCTTCTTCCAGATCATTTATGAATATGTTGAATAGCATTGGTCCCACTAAAAATACTTGGATGATAACAGATTAGTTAGGCGTGATTTCCCTTTACAAAGATCAGGTTGAACCTTCACCAATATAACACTTTTCATTAGCAGATGTCAAAGCACTTTACAAAGGAGGTTAGGATCATCATTTCACATATGGGGAAACTGAGGCATGGAGAAGTAAAATGACTTGCCCAAGGTCAGCCACCCACAGAGTCAAGACTAGAAGCCAGGTCCCCTGAATCCCAGGCCAGTGTTTCACTAATTACTTATGGATTCTGTGTAATCTTATTTAACCAAGCAGCGGGACTAGAGGTAGTTGCGAGCAGAGATGTGGAAAGAGAGGAGGATGAGGAGCTGCGGAGGCCACTTTTCTTCTTGTAGTCACATGGATGTGGATTTCTAATGGGAATGGTCAAACAGAGTTTGCAGTTACTGAGGAATAACAAAACGAACACTTTCGGTCTCCTCTTTCACATGTCAACATTGCCAACCTCCAGCATTCAAGCATTATGGATCATATCCCTCTTCCCCCTAAAATCATGATATTGGCTTATTTATTTTTTTAAATGACACATTTTGGGTCCTGTTTTCATACACATTTTCTAACTTTTCTCCTCAACCAGAAAGGCTGAAACTAACTCCTGCCCCCCGCCCCCTGGCTTCCACTGAAAGTTGTCAGTCGCTCTCGAGGAACTGAGGCCTTAAGAGAAACACCAAATATCCTGAGACTTGTGATACCTCATGAGTTTGCAACACTGAAATCCCTCCTCAACACATATGACTTCCGCAGAGACTGCTGATACGACTAACACACACATCACACATGCTACTATCGCCCCCCACCCCCATGTGCATTGTTTCATGGTGCCTTAATTCTGATCTATCAACTTTTGGTTGGTGTCCTAGATTGTGAATGTCTGTGAGAAGAGTGCAGTGTGAGAAGCCATCCATTTTAGTTTTCCATCAAAACATTCCATAATTCCACTGACAAGGCCCAGAATATTATACTCACCTAGGATATCCTGCACACTTCTTTGTGTGCTCCAATTTGCTTTTAATATCATGTTGAATCAGAATCAAAGTTCGAGATTTACTCAGGGGTTATCTCATCTCCAGAAGCAAAAACCAAACTAAAACACCAAAACAAACTCATTTAAATTGCCAGGGCATATGAACATATGACCTGATGTAACTCCACCTGCAGTCAAGAACATCTCCCACTGACTTGACTGGGGGATGGAGAGCATCCTACAAAGACCAAAAAACTGCCTCTAACCTCCCCAATAAATGACCTCATTGGAGATGAGGTCAGTTTGGTGTCCAAGAACCAAATCCAACTGTTATAATTGTGTAAATCTGAGAAACTCCACTGAAATCGAGTCACTCTGAAGTTACTTTTCATTTACAGAGAAATGGAATTTAGTCCCACATTCTCCCAATGATCACGGACCTAAATCAACCAGTGGGTGTCACAATTTTAGACAATGGCATGCAACAGAGGGAAGCAATTAAGAGACATGCTGAAATCCTGCAGTGCTTGGAAGCATTCAACAGTGATGTGCAATCAGAGAAATGGATAATGCTCCAGTATATTTGATCCAAAGCCAATGCAGACACAAACAAAAATATTTTCTTTCCCCTGCCTTACTTACACAGTTGGTAATATTTCTGTATCTCCTATCAATTACTTTAAGGTCTTATGGATAAACCAAAATGAAATTCAGGTTTTTGTGGCTTTTTTCTTTTAACGAAACAGGTTGAAATAAATAAATAAATAAATAAATAAATAAGTAAGTAAGTAAGTAAGTAAGTCTGAAATAGGGTGACCAGGTGTACTGATTTTATAGGGACAGTCACGATTTTGGGGGCTTTTTCTTATATAGGCACCTATTATCCCCCACCCCCATCCCAATTTTTTATACTTGCTATCTGGTCACCTAGACTGAAAGATTCTGTACTGCCTTTAGGGGTTAAAGGAAGCTTTTTCATCCCTTCTTGGTAGTGTCTCTAAAAGAAAAGAAGACAATCTGAAACCTAACATAGCCATGATGCAGTATGCACCACTGTCACAGTCTGTCCTTCGCCAACAGTTACTGCACAGTGGTATCTGAGATAATACAGATTTCCTCTGTGCAGTGCAGAGTTGTAAAATTTTCTTTTGTCTTTTGGCCCATAGATGATGTATATGATTTCAAACGGTTTTCCCTATATTGGGAGACAAGAGGTTGTGTTTCTTTTTCCAGCTCTGCTGTGTTATCTCTACCACTGACTTACTATGCAATTCACTTTGTTCCTCAGTCTCTCCACCAGTAAAATCAGGATATTACCTATCCACATTCAAAGTACGTTTTTTTTCACACTATTCAAAAGGTGCTGTCAATGCAAAATATGTACCGTAGAACCTCAGAGTTACGGACATCTTGGGAATGGAGGTTGTCCATAACTGAAATATTTCGCAGCTCTGAAGAGAAGGTTATGGACTTCAGCCGCAGGGTGGGGTCAGGGCTGCAGCTGCTGGGTGAGGGATGGGTCAGGGCTGCAGGAGGGGAGGAGTCGGGGCATCTGACCCTCGGGGTGCCAGGGCTCTGGGCTTCTGCCCCATGGGAGCACTGGGGCTCAGTGCTTTATATCTGGGGGGGAATGCTGGGGCTTGGGGCTTTGGCTCTACTCCCTGTTTCAGCCTTGTAGGGGGCGCCAGGGCTCAGGTTTCCTATGGCTCTGCTCCTGGATTTAGAGGGGGCAACCAGGGCTCTCCCCTCACAGCTAAAGCCCCAAGCCCAGTACCCCCACCTCCCCCCTGCTGCAGGGTTGAAGCCAGGAACAGAGCCATGGGACTGAAGTCCTGAGCCCCAGCACTCCTCCCTCGTCTACAGCCCTAAGCCCTGGTGCTCCCGAGGGTCAGAAACCCTGAGACACACACCCTGCTCGGAGCCCTGATCCCCCTCCATGCCCTGCAGCTGCAGCTCCAACCCCCTGTGGCTGAAGCCCTGAGCCCCAAGGCTGTACAGTATTTCCTTTTTTGCTGCTGCCTGATTAAGGACTTCCAGTTCCACAGGGTATCTGGTTGACTGGCAAGTCTGTAACTCTGGTGTTCGTATTTTTGAGGTTTGACTGTATTACAGTTGAGCCACACTAATAATTAAATGCACAGGGATAGAGAGTTTTGATGTAATAAGGGATATAGAGTTTTGATGTAATATAATCTAATACAAATATATTTTCATTATAACCAAAGCTTGCACTCAAATCCTTCCTCTTCAGATTCTCCTCTCATCTGCACTGTGTATTTCTATTGCAAATGTTCTTGCTCCACACGTGGATTTTCCATTGATGGCCATGTGAGGAGGGGATAAGTGCAGAGTGTGCTATAGTGATCTGAGACTCTCGCTGTACAGATAAGGAGCGTGCTGTGCAGATCAGGAAGGAAACTTTTGCCCACAGATTCTAACTAAAGCCATTTAAAAAAAAATAAAATACAAAACTTGGATTATTTGCAAAGGTCTAATATTAGGATCAAGGTCACATTTTTATAACAATTATCATCATGTTGGGATTACGCCAGAAATAGCCCCAGTGTAAGATTAAAGTGTAACCATTTTACAGGGTAAGTGTATTATGGTTTACTGATTACACAACTTTATCTTCTGGATCAGTGGGTAATTGGTTCAAGCTATGGCTGGGACTCATTCATCCTTGACATCCAAATGAGTAAAACAGAAATACTCCAAAGATTTTCTGTGATAAGCATGCCACTTTTCCAAAGAATATAACGTTACATTTGACAAAGTTTCATTGTCTCTCTTTAGACTCTGCTCTGATCCACAGCATACGCTCCTGAAGACCACAGCGATTGTCTTTGCTGCAGTATCGGGTTGAGGTAGAACCATTATACTCCCCACTCCGATACTGCTAGCCACAAATGAAGTCCTCTGTTGTTCTGAATACAGGGTCTCCTCTGCTAGCACCTTCTGGAACACTAGCCATTCCAAAGAGGGAGGGAAGGAGGTGGGGCCATGGCACGAAAGACGTCCTTCACCCTCCTAATGGGTGGCAACATGGACACATCCCTCCTACGCACAAGGGAGCCTGCAGCAGGATGGTTTGCTTGGTCAGTGGACCTAGTGGTCTGGACTTCTGACTCTTGTATTTCCATCATTTCAGGGCATCCCAACCCTCTGGATGAGATTCCAGCTAGACGGGCATCTTTGCTGTGTGCTCTCCTGCAGGAGTGAAATTAGTCCAGATGGGTCCACTCAGCTAATTAGGCTGCAAACAGAGGAGCTTTAGGCTGGAGGCAGGGAACTAGGAAGCTCACCTGTGAGGAACAGGTGGGGCTTCAACAAAAGGTGTGAATTTGGCAGCAGACGAGGCTGCTGGGAAAATCTGCCATCACTTCTGGGGGAGGGCTGCAGAGATGAGTTGACTAAAGTAGCTCCCTGGGAGGAAGAAGTGAAGAAACTGGCAAACCCAGAGAAGTGGAGAGGGCTGGAAGGTATGGAAGCAGCTCAGGGAAAGGCAGAGAGGTCCAGGGCATGGACCTGGGCTCCTGTGTAGAGGGTTCCTGAGCCAGAACCCTCAGAAGGGGGTGGTCCCGGTTTCTCCTGCCAGACACTGCAGGAGTGGCACCCTGAGGCAGTGAAGTGAAAGACTACCTGAGACTGCTGTAGAGCAGGAACCTTGATACTCTTCCCTCTTTCCCCACCCTGCTCCCGGAAGGGGAAACCACAAAAGCGACCTGGCCGTAGTGCTGAGTCATGAAGGGGACAGCTCTGACTACTGAGAATGAGAGAGGACACGCAGAGGAGAAACTGACAGGGTGGAACTGGTGGAAGGGGTGTCAGCCTGGCCAAGCTAATCCTGAGAACTGCCAGGAGACAGTGCCGTCCACTGGTTAGTAGAACAACCTGTCACACAGCCCCTTGCTCACCTTCCCCTGGGCAACTTCCTGCCACATCCTGCATATAAGCTTGGTGCGTGGTCATAGTTGACGTAGATTTTACTTCAAAACCACCATGGGTAGGGCTGATGCCTGCAGTCCTCTTGCAAGCCTGGTCCATGGCTCTCCCTCCCTCCTGAAGAATGTCTGGGGACAGAGGGGAAGGCTCACAACCACGTCCCCTCAGTCGACTCTTCTTTTCCTGCAGAATAGTGCTTCTTCAAGAAACAAAGACTCTCTTCCCCACCTTGCCTGTAGCTGCTAGTCTTCTGCCCCGGAGCATGGTAGGCAGTGCCTGAGGGGTGGCGCCTTCCAGACCCAGTACTGCTCCAGCCCTCCTCTTGCCTGAGCATTCAGCCATGTCTACACTTACAAGCTTACAGCGGCACACTTGTACCAATACAGCTGTGCCATGGTAAGAGCGCTCGTGAGGTTACATTATGCCGAGCTATCCCGTCGACACAATAAAACCAGCTCAACAAGCAGTGTTAGCTATGTCAGTGGGAGATCGCCTCCCGCCGACACAGTGCTGAGCACATGAACTCTTCTACCAGCAAAACTTACGTTGCTCAGAGGGGTACTTTTTCACACCCAGGAGCAACAAAAGTTTTGCCAATGTAAGTGCTAGTGTAGACACGGCCCAAGTGTGGGGTTTGCAAACCCCCTCACAGAACCACAGGAGGCACTGTCCTGCATGGCACACAGCATCATCCTGTATTCCCTCTAGGATGGCTCAGCAGTGCTCAGTCCCCAAATGCAGGAAAGAGCCTAAAAGGCATAGGATCTGTTTTTCAGTATTAACATCCAGATGAAGTCAATGAGAGAGATACACGCAGAGAAAGTATTTTCTTCTCACAGGACCACATTGTGGACCAGATTTTCAATATACGTATTTTAAAGTTAGCTGAACTATTCCAATCTTACGCACAAAAAAAAAATTTCTATACTAGTTCAATTCAAGTTTGGAGCAAAGGTTTCCTTTTGTAGGGGGTCGGTGGAGGAACAAGTGTGATTTTATCTCAGCTGCTTCACACACTCCTAATAACTCCTAGTGCTGCTAAATACAAGTCAGACTCACTGGTGCACAGCCTTGCTAACCAATATTTCATGTAAAGACACAGAGAAAATGTCCTGGGTAATGATGTAAAGAGTCTGAAAATTATAGGTTGTTATCAATAATTAGGATGATTCAGTGTCATTTACTTAACAAAAAAAAAAAACCCAACAAAAACAGAATCTGGGTCAGTGACAGTACTCAACCCTGTCACTTTTCATCACTGTAAGTGCTCAGAGCGGACTCGAATCAGATTACAGCTAAAAGCTTTATACACCAGTATTCACAGCCAAGAGTGCATCAGCTGTGAGCATTTGGTTAACTTCTATATGTTATGGTTCCTTAAAAGGGGAAGGTTCTTGATGACTAAGAATCCATTTGAGATAATGAGAGCTCATTTGGTGCTAACAGGCCCCACCATATTAAGTAGTGCATACAAATAACCCAGATTCTGATGCAAACTGCACAACACCCTGATGGCACCTGACACAACGACAATCCACATCACCTCGCTCTTATTATGTGCATTTCCTTGGCTTTATAAAGTGAACAAGATAAATATACTGATGACCCTGCTACTGCATATTGTTTACTGGAGCATACAGTGAAGTGCAGGGAATATGCCCATAAATACATGCCTGCTTGGAGAGACCCCAATATACAGTACAAGAGATCTTCAAATCTCTTCCTACCATGAGACTACTATTTAAAATACATATCTCCTAGCAGCTTCCCAAACTTGATCTCACACTTTCCCTACAGCCCCCTTCATGATCAGCTAGGCGAAAATCAATAGATATTATGACAATAAGTTTTGTGTTTCTTTGGATGCATCATCCCATTTTTGCACCAGTCCTGTTTATTTCTTCTCAGTGGGTTTAAAATCTTACATTTAAAACAAAAATAAAAACAAAATAAAACACACTCCCCAAAACGGAGATGAGATGAGCTAACAATTTTTTTCTTAGGGCAGTGAGGGCATAAATTAGTGAGAATAGACACACCGCAGCATCTTTCATTCACTTCTTAGAATCATAGAACTGGAAAGGACCTTGAGAGTTCATTGAGTCCAGTCCCCTACACTTACGGCAGGACTAAGCATTATCTAGATCATCCCTGACAGGTGTTTGTCCAACCTGCTCCTAAAAATCTCCAATGATGGAGATTCTACAACCTCCCTAGGCAATTTATTCCATGCTTAACCACTCTGACAGTTTGGAAGTTTTTCCTATTGTCCAACTTAAACCTCCCTCGCTGCAATTTAAGCCCATTGCTTCTTGTCCTATCCTCAGAGATTAAGAAGAACAATTTTTCTCCCTCCTCGTTCCAACAACCTTTTATGTACTTGAAAACTGTTATGTCCCATCTCACTCTTCTCTTTTCCAGACTAAACAAACCCAGTTTTTTCAATCTTCCCTCAAAGGTCATGTTTTCTAGATCTTTCATCATTTTTTTTGCTCTTCTCTGGACTCTCTCCAATTTGTCCACATCTTTCCTGAAATGTGGTGCCCAGAACTGAACACAATACTCCACTTGAGGCCTAATCAGAGCAGAGTGGAAGAATTACTTCTAATGTCTTGCTTACAACATTCCTGCTAATACATCCCAGAATGATGTTCGCTTTTTTTGCAACATTACACTATTGACTCATGGGGGTCAACAAAAATTTTCACATTATTTTCTTAAGTCTGTTATCCTTAATTCACAAGAGGTTCGCCTGAGCTAGTATAGCCATGGTAGGGCTGGCAAAAATCATTAATGTTGCTGGATCATTCCCATTTCACTAGCAAGAAGTGCTGCAGCAAGTTCATAGGGATACTGAACTAACCTAATGATAGTTTTCAGGTGACACAAAGTCGTTGCCTCGAGATGATGTATTGTGATGTCATCATGTTGTATTGTAATGGGATGGGGTTAGAGTCAAGAGAGGCTCCTGTGAAGGGTTTTACTGTTCTTGGATTTGCTATATTGATCACCTGTCAATGCATATGTTTTTAGCCAATCTGTAACCTTATGTGTCCCAATGCTGTGATACAACAGATTTATGCCTCAAGATAAGTCTACAAAATATGCCATTGTTAAGCCAAGGATCTGCAAACTCCAAAGGCTCTAGGGAAGTAAAAGGCCAATTTTCACCTCAAGAGAATAGCAGCATCACACACACAACAGTTATCCAAAATGTGCTGTAGTCCAAAGGAGGCTATCAGTTACTACATCTGGAGAAGTAGTTCTGGGAGTGGGTCATTGTCCCTCTAAACTGCAACATACTTTTTGTAATATCCAGTATATCACTGGCACCATCTTACTTCTCAACCAGTTTCACACCAGACATGGAATTTGTGCTGCTGCAGAATTTCAATGGTGCTTTAGAGAGAGATGTTGATGTGGCGTCCACAAACCATGACACACATTGTTGAAAACATGTAGGTCTTCGTGCTTTGAATATTACTGATGAGAACGCGGTGGCTTGGCTTGACCGGATTGCATATGCCAAATAAATAATAAAATGCTAATAACCATTTTACTGGAAATAATCCACCATGTTTAGAGAGATGCGGTGGGATTATCATCACTTTTCGGTACATATTCAATTGTTTGGGTATGCAAAACATAAGAACTTTGGCAACACCAAACTGTGTTAGCGGCCCTCATTTTAGCACATTACCGATTGCTGCTGTCATCCAAGTTGTACGTATAACAACTTCACACTGGTTTAAAAGTATTTAATAACTTTATCCTATCATGAATAAGAGGTTAATTGTATCTCTGTGCAAATCTAGGGCTAATGGTGCAGTGCACAGATGCATGTTAAAAGAAGTTAGACAAACACCTGTCAAGGATGGTCTAGATCAGGGTTTCTCAACCACGGGTCACGACTCAAAATTGGGTTGCCAGAATGTGTGAAAAGGTTGCGTGGCAGCTCCTCTCCCTGGGGTTGGCTGGGCTCGCCGTCCTGCTCCTGACAGTGTATCTGGGGTCCCCATGCCACTTGAGTTTGGTCCCGCTGCCATCATGATGCACGGCAGGGTGAGTGAGGCAGCTGCCCAGGGTGCAAAGCTGCTCAGCCCGCTGAGGCCCCTGGCTGTCCATACTGTGGGAGCCGGGGCACTGGCATGGGGCATTGCCAGATGGCGCTGGGCTCCTTCGGGGGAGAGGCAAGAGCACGTCAGTGACACAAACTCAGAGCTGTGCCACCAGCCCTGCCTGGGGAGCGCCCAGCTGTGCAGAGATGGTTCACCTTGGGGAGCAGGGCAGGGAGGACTGCTGGGCAGCCAACCAGTGCCCAGGCTCCCACAGCACAGAGACCCAGGGGCCTGAGAGGGCCGGACGGTTCCCACCAGCTTCCAATCCACCAGCTCCTGGCAGGAGGTGGTGGTTTTCAAACTCTGGGGCACAGGTTGCGAAGCCCAGAGCGAAGAGCCCGCCCCACAGCACTTGAGCTGCAGGAGCCGCCTCTGTGGGGTGAGTGCTGGGCAGAAACCAACCTCCCCTACCCCCCCAGAGTGCAGGATCCAACAGGAACCACCCCAGGGCCTCCATCGCCAGAGTATTTACTGTGTTACGGCAGGCCATAAACATTTACAAATGGGTCCTGAGCTCAAAAAGGTTGAGAACCACTGGTCTAGAGAACACTTAGTCCTGTCTAAGCGGAGGGAACTGGACTAGATGACCTATTGAGGTCCCTTCCAGTCCTAAATAGCTATGATTCCGGGAACTATAGACAGCAAGGTGCTGGCGGTGCATAAAAGCAGACAAGGAAAACAGCTTATGCAAGACATAACTGTTAAGTGTGGTGCAGAATCTTTCCTTCCCCGTTATTGTGATCATGTTAAAAATCATAGAGCAAAAAAAAAAAAAAACAAAAAAAAACCCACATCCAAGAACCCAGTGAAATCAACAAACTGGGCAGGGCTGTAGGGAAAGTGCCATGCAGAATAACAATATTGGGGTGCTTGGGAAGCCATGATCAGCTACTCCTCCTGCCCTACTGGCAACCTCCAACCTGCCACTCAAACACCTTTCCCCGCCAGCTGCATCTCAGGTGTTCTAAACTGGAGCACAAAGTAAAAGAGGTAATTTTGCAGCTTGTTAAGATGAGAGAGCAGGGGTTAAGAAAGGAAGGGCAGTTTTCAGATAAGTTAGGGAGAGAAGAACCTAGCAGCCCCCAATTCTCCCTGGCTGGATTGATAAACTGTCCCTTCAAAAAAAACATTCAAATATTGGCACCTACAACAAGCAGCTGTCCATGGTAGTTATTGCAGAACATGCAAAAGTGCATAGCCCTAAAGGAAGATAGGCAGGAAATAAAACCCACTGGGAATGCAGTTATTTGTAGAGTAAAACCTTCTATTCTGCATTTAATAATAAATGCCAGGGGAGATATTGTGGAAAGCAGCTTAGACTTGAAAAATTAAAGGGGCAGACATTTATGAACAGCACTTGTAGCTAAACCAAGTAATTCTACGAAAGATAAGGGTCATGGATCATAAGGTCATTGTGGTCAGGATGAAATTCTGCGCCATGGTACATAGTATGCACACAATATTTTCCTCTGAAGCATTTAGGCTTGGTCACTATCAGAGACAGGAAAGTAGGTGAGATGTTCATTTGTCTTCTCTGGTATGCTAATCCCTCGATTGTTGTTGGTGGTGGTGGTCGTGGTGGGGTGTGTGTGTTTGCGCGCGCGCCATAGTACATTAATAGAATATATTTATATCTAATTCACCATTCATAGTGGTATGCAGATGCCAAGAATGATACTACAAGTAAGTTCAACAACATCTATTGGCCTGATGCACTACAATCAAAATACAGGTAATTTTTCTATATTGAAATACCCAAATGATTTTCCCACTTCTATATACTCTATCCACCTGTGAAGCCTTTTCTCCTTCATGCTCACCTTCCAACTTATCATATGTTGATGAAATTCTTCCCACTTATTATTTTATATGCATATGTAAGTTATGCATTAAAACAGATAAGATAGATAGACATTAATCAGTAACCAAGCCCAATGAAATTAAAGGAGCAGAGTATGGAAATACAAGTGCCTCTCAGAAATCTGCATCAAATACCCAGAACAATCAATAAAATTCACACTAAATGCCCCCTTTTCTATATCAAAGGCTATTTTCTGTGCTGTTTTTTCCAGAGAGAGATCCATTAAAAACAAAGAAACAAAACACTACCACCAAACAACCAAACAAACCCACTCCTATCTTTTGATCTTTCCCCACCTCGAATCAGACAAAGACTCAAGTAAAAGGATGTGATGTCCATAACTGACAGCATGATCTACACTAAAACAGTATAGCAAAGGGAAATGAATGGAATTTTTTTTTTGCCTTCATAAAAGCATGTGCTGTCTTTTAATATTGTTAGCTATCGAGTACTGTGCTCAGTGAAATTCTTTACTTGTGTAAAATCTCAAGGCCAGTGGCCTTTCATCAGTAATTACAAGGGTTCAAAACCAGAGATTATATATATGGGACAGTAAGAACAACAACGAACAGGACCAACAACAGCCATCTGAAATCACATGATGATCCCAACATGTCGGTTGTGCTTTATAAACACCAAGTCTGGCATTTTCAAAGGCATATATGGGATACAAATAGCATATCAAACAGGTAAAGGCCTTCCATATGTGGTCTCTGCACGCCATTGCGGGGATCTGCTGGCAAGACAAAATTACCAACCTTGAGGTTCTCCAAAAGTCAAGTGCCACAAGCATCGAGGCCATGCTGATAAAAACCCAACTATGCTGGGCTGGACACATCATTACGATGCCTGAACATTGACTCCTCAGAAAGATTTTCTATGGAGAATTGACACGAGGACGTTGGAATCAAAGCCGCTCCAGAAAGCACTACAAGGACAGCATCAAGAACAGCACACACTTCGGTGTAATAAAACCAGATGATCTCGAGAAGTCTGCGTTAAATAGGTCTGCATGATGACTCACAAAACACTCAGAGCTTGCCAAGCCTTTGAAGAGGACAGAAATAATCGACTGTTAGCTTCAGGGAAAAGCATCATGCCCCCGGTATAGCTGCCAAGATACTCAATAATGACTTTGTTTGCCTGATCTGCTCACAAGCATGTGTGTCACACTTTAGACTGAGGGCTTGTCTACATCACAAAGTTGCAGCGCTGGTGAGGGGGTTACAGTGCTGCAACTTAGGAGGTGTACACATCTGCAGGGCATCACCAGCGCTGCAACTCCCTGTTTGCAGCGCTGGCCGTACTCCCGTTTTGTCTCGGGTGTAGAGGATCCAGCGCTGGTGATCCAGCGCTGGTAATCAAGTGTAGACACTTACCAGCGCTTTTCTTGACCTCCGTGGAATAAGCAGGTATCCCAGCATACCTGAGGATACCTCTCTGGTAATCAAGCAGGTCTCCTTCCCCGCGGTTTGCAGGGGGGTTCGGGAACGCGAGAGCAAACCGCGGGGAAGCAGGTCTCCTTCCCCGCGGTTTGCTCTCGCGTTCCCCGAACCCCCGTGCAAGCAGGTCTCCTTCCCCGCGGTTTGCTCTCGCGTTCCCCGAACCCCCCTGCAAGCAGATCTCCTTCCCCGCGGTTTGCTCTCGCGTTCCCCGAACCCCCGTGTAAGCAGGTCTCCTTCCCCGCGGTTTGCTCTCGCGTTCCCCGAACCCCCATGCAAGCAGGTCTCCTTCCCCGCGGTTTGCTCTCGCGTTCGCCGAACCCCTGTGCAAGCAGGTCTCCTTCCCCACGGTTTGCTCTCGCGTTCCCCGAACCCCCCTGCAAACCGCGGGGAAGGAGACCTGTTTGCACGGGGGTTCGGGGAACGCGAGAGCAAACCGCGGGGAAGGAGATCTGCTTGCAGGGGGGTTCGGGGAACACTGGAGCAACCCGGGGAAGGAGACCTGCTTTCCCCACGGTTTGCTCTCGCGTTCCCCGAACCCCCCTTGAAGCCGCCCAACCGCGCTGCAGTGTGGCCACATCTAACACCACTTGCAGCGCTGGTTGCTGTAAGTGTGGCCAGTCTGCAGCGCTGGCCCTATACAGCTGTACTAATACAGCTGTAACAACCAGCGCTGCAAAATTGTAGATGTAGACATACCCTGAGTCATTCTAGAACCCACAAGAAGAGAGAGCATGAAAATGACATCATCGAACCAAGGGACTACACAAACCAATATGGGAGTTAGAGTCCCGACTCTCCTTGCATTTCAATGGGATCTGAGTTCCTAAATCCCTTTCACTCTTTTGAAATCCCCAGACTAAGTAAAGAATCTTCACAACATCCCCCCTGCTGAGGTAGGGAGGTCTTACTATCTCCATCTTATGAGACTGATAGGTTGAGAAACAAAGGTTGGTGCCCAGCAAGTCAGTGACGGAGCTAGGAAATAACTCAAGAATTCCTCAAGAATTCCAATCACTTGACTAAACTGCCGTCCACAACAGAATTTGTTTTTTAGAAATAAGAATTGCCATCCTAGCTCAGATCACTCACTCAGTATCCTGTCTCTGACAATGGCCAGTACCAGATGATTCAGCAGGAATGACCAGAATGGGAAAATTTCAAGTGATTCATCCCATCATCCAGTTCCAGCTTCTAGTAGTAAAAACTTCAGGCTTGCATTCCTGGCCACCTTGGCTAACATCCATTTATCCTCCATGAACTTATAATAATAAACTGTTTACAACATAACAAAAAACCCTCAAAATGTATAAAAACTTCTATTTTAAAAAAAATGTAAAATGTATGCAAGTGTCAAATTAGCCTTGGTCATTAGCCAGTGTTTCCTGGCCATCTTCACTTTGTTAGTTAACCCCTTAGGTGTCTCAATGCTCTTACAAAGTTTGGCATTTTTTCTAAATTAAACCTTAAATATAAATTAATAAAAATAAAAACTAAAACCCTACCAAAAACCAAAAAAATAAAAAAATTCAGTAAAAAAATAACTTTAAAAAAGATACAACCATAAATACTAATAATATAAATTATCTATCTATCTATATTATGTCTTGGCAAAACCCCAAGAATTGGTAGCTACATGTACCACAACCATCAGCTCCTCCCCGCCCGGCACATACGTCTGTCTAGATGTCTTGCGAGATCCAGTACCTTCGCACCCGGCAGGCAATTTACCATACAGTTCCCCCAGTCATCACAGACCCAACTATCTAAATTTCTAATAATCAAATCCCCCATCACTATTAGCTGGCTCTTCCTAGTAACTGGTATTCCCTCCCCAGGAGGGGCACCCTCAATGTGAGAGGATACCATGACATCACTTGGAAGGAGAGTCCCAACTAAGGGACCTCAGTTCCAGCTCCATATTCTCCTTCCTCAAGCCTCTATCCTCCTTAACTGCACAGAGGGTTGTAATGTAAGAGATTTACTTCTTCCCAGACACTGAAATATTTAATAACAATACACTCCTTCAATGATTTTAGACCAGGGTTGAATTTGGCCCTCTGGAGCACATTCAGCTCACACATTCATGCAACGGCATCAGCAATGTTACATGGATTTGAGAGGGGCAGAATTTAGTCTAATATCATCAATTAAAATAAAACTACCACTTAGGCCCTGATCTCGTAAAGATTAACATTTGCACATAACTTTCCTCAAGCAACTAGTTATATTGGCTTGAGGAGCACGGGAACTTTGTCAAGGACTTCAATGGAAACAGGAAAAAAACCCAAGAACTTTATGCTATATAGAAATGGGCCCTTTGAGTGAAAGTCTAGATCGAGGTAATTTTCCACATTTCATAAGACAGTCAAATCCAACACCTACCTCTCTACTATCCCCAAGAGGTTCCACAATTTTGTCTCTTTAGATTACCAAAACATTAATTGCCTTTTATACAGAGAGTTTTCAGTTAAGCCAGGAAAAGAGTTGTAGTAATTATGTTCTGATATTAGCCCCCACAGATTAATACATTGCCAGTAATTTGTGAATTGCCATCTGTGTTCTATTACAGTCCACTCATTCTCCTGGTAATGAAACCAAAACAGAGAATGTCTCACAGATAGTAGCTGCAGCTATCTGGATGCCCTGTGGGGGTTGCTTTAATCCCAAAGATGAGCCAATGGATTTAGATAAGAGAAGGACAGACCCTGACACCTATCCCAAAACTGACATGTCTGTGGAACATTCCCCAAAAGTTCAGTTCAGTTTGTTTATTTCCTGACCCCTTTAATCTAGGCATAGAGTCATAGAAATGTAGGGCTGGAGGGGACCTTGAGAGGTCATCAAGTCCAGCCCCCTGCACTGAGGCAGAACCAAGTAAGCCTAGACCAACCCTGACAGGTGCTTGTCAAACCTTTTCTTAAAAACCTCCAATGATGGGGATTCCACAACCTCCCTTGGTAGCCTATTCCAGAGCTTAACTACCCTTACAGTTAGAATGTTTTTTTCTTAATATCTAACCTAAATCTCCCTTGCTGCAGATTAAGCGAATTACTTCTTGCCCTACCTTCAGCGGATTTGGAGAACAATTGATCCCATCCTCTTTCTAACAGCCCTTAACAGATGTGAAGACTTATCAGGTCCCCCCTCCGCTTAGTCTTCTTTTCTCAAGACTAAACATGTGCAGATTTCTTAACCTTTCCTCATAGGTTAGGTTTTCTAAGCTTTTTATCCTTTTTTGTTGCTCTCCGCTCGACTCTCTCCAGTTTGTCCACAGCTTTCCTCCAATGTAGCACCTATACTTGGATGCAGTACTCCACTTGAGGCCTCAGCAGTGCTGAGGAGAGTGATACTTAACTCCCGTGTTTTACAGACAACACTCCTGTTAATACACCCAGAAGGATATTAGTCTTTTCACAGTTGCATCACATTGACTCATACTCAATTTGTGATCCACTCAAACACTCAGAGCCTTTTCAACAGTACTACCACCTAGCCAGTTACTCTCCATTTTGTACTATGCATTTGATTATTTGCTTCCTAAATGAAGTACTTTGCACTGATCTTTACTGAATTTACTCTTGTTGATTTCAGATCATTTATCCAATTTGTCAAGGTCATTTTTAATTCTAATCCTCCAAAGTGCTTGCAACCCCTCCCAGTTTAGTGTCATCTGCAGATTTTATAAGCATATGCGCCACTCCATAATCCAAAGCCATCTCTCTGCAATTTCTGGTGGAAGTGCTGAAATGCCATGATAAAAGGTATTTTTGTATTCTCAAAAAAAAAAAAAGAAAACAAAAAAGAAAAAAAAGGAAAGCGAAACTTTTAAGGAAAGCCTCCTCAAGGACTTTCCAGCCTAATTTTCATAGACAACAAATTTAAAACTAATATAATAAAATCCATTTTAAAAAATTACACCACATATAATTAACGAGAAGAACTTATTGCCACAAGATATATTGGGGCCAAAAACTTAGTTATAATCACTATTTAATATTTATAATATGGTAGCACCCGAAGGTCCAAATTGGGGAAGGCACTGTACTAAGATGCAATTGTGATGGAACAGTTTTCATAGTGGGGATGCTGAAGGCAGAAACCATGTATTTGGGTTGTTATTACTACTTCAAGCCAGGGGGTGTAGGAGCACCCCAGCATCCCTGTTCTAGCACCTATGCTAAGATGTGGTACCTATCCCTCCCCCCCCCCAAAGAAACTTACAATGTAACAAGATTAGCAGGATTCAAAAGAGGATTAGACATTTGTATTGAGAATTGTTAACCAGAATAAATATTTATGAGATATTTGCTCTCAAACACCTTGAACATAAGCCAGCCACTAATTGCCCGAGGTTGAAAAGAACTTCACCTACGTATAGGTAACTCCATAACTGTCCTTGGTAGATGTTCTACACGTTCCTATGAAGAATGTGGTACTGGTTTTTTGTCAGAGATAGAATGTATGACTGGAAAGACTTGAGGCAATAAGAGGCTAGATCTTAAAATAACCTAAAAATGAAAGCTGGTTCAGAATGGGGAAAATCGTTTATTCAGCAAGGTATTCTTCTGGAAGCATGTGACTCTAATGCCCTATGATCTGCATTGGTTGCCTGTTGGTTTTCTAGTGGTGTTTAAGGTCTTGGTTTCTCCCCAAAGCTGCAGGATTTAGTGAAAGCTGCCAGCAGGGTGACCCTCTGTGAGGGGCCCTCGGCTTTAGAATTTACTTGCTGTCTGAGTCTGATATATTCCAAATTTGTAGATTTTCAGGGTCCTAAATCTGCAAGTCCCAAGTATTAAACATTCTGTTCAGAAGGAAGGGGTATGATCAGGACTGGAGGTGGGATATTTTGCAGGGACTAATTTTGCTTCTGGTTGGTTACTTTCCCATTTGGGGATCAGAAGAAGATGCTGATCTTATCTTATAGAAAAGGTTCCTACCGCTTGAGAGGTTGCTTTTTTATGCTTATGTCAAATCCAAATAAACATATTCATCGATACCAAAGCTAGAAGGGACCACTGATTATCTAGTCTGACCTCCTGTATAACAGGTCATAGAGCTGTCCCAAAACAATTCCTAAAGCAGATCTTGTAGAAGAAAAATCCGATCTTAATTTAAAAATTGTCAGTGATGGAGAATCCACCACAACTCTTGGTAAATTGTTCCAATGGTTATTATACTCACTGTTAAAAATTTATACCTATTCCCAGTCTGAATTTGCCTGGCTTCAATGTCCAGCCACTGAATCATGTTTTATCTTTCTCTGCTAGATGGGAGAGCCCATTATTAAATATTTGTTTCTCACATAGATACTTATCGCCTGTAATCACCCCTTAACCTTCTGTTCATTAAGCTAAATACATTGAGCTCTCTGAGTCTGTTTACTAATCCTTTAATTATTCTCGTGGCATTTCGCTCAACCCTCTCCAATTTACCAGCATCCTGCTTGAATTGTGGGCATCAGAACAGGACACCATATTCCAGCAGCAGTAGCACCAGTGCCAAATGCAGAAGTAAAATAACCTCTCTACTCCTTCTTAAGATTTCCCTGTTTATGCATCCCAGGATGGAATTCACTCTTTTGGCCACAACACTACATTGAGAGCTCATAATCAGCTGATTATTCACCACAACCCCCAAAACTTTTTCAGAGTCACTGCTTCCCGAGATAGAATCCCCCATCCAATAAATATGGCCTACATTCCTTGTTCCTAACAGTATACATTTACATTTAGACCTAGTAATACCTATCTTGTTTGTTTGCACAGTTTACCAAGTGATCTCGATTGCTCTGAATCAGCAACCTGTCATCTTCATTATTTACCACTCCCCAATTTTGATGTCATAGGTAAACTTTACTGGTGACGGTTTTATGTTTTCTTCCAGGTTACTGATAAACATACAGAAGTATAGGGGAGATGGAAAAGACATGTTGACATTATTTCTTTCAAAGTTGGTCAATTGGTTTCTAAACCTCAGCATAAATCCTGGGATTCTGTATGAAGCAAGACCTCATAACAAAATGCATGTTGTGTGTGTATAGCATCTGAAAGAAACAGACATACAGTAAATGCCACAAGAAGTTCATATATATCATATATCAACTGGAGGAATGGGTATCCAACATTTTTATTTCTGATATTTTAAGTTTTGGCTCATCTCAATTAGAATTGGTTAGAAGTCAATTTCACAGCTGTTGGTTTTTAAGATCTCACAAAAATGATAATTCACTGTTAGGGCAATAATTTACTTCAATGCAGTCACTGCCAGAAAAGGCTGGTGCATTCTAACCATCTCCCTCTCCCTCCAGATCAGAGTCTGAAAGGAAAATGAGAGCATCCTTATTGAAAAGCACAGAGAGGAGCAAGGTTGCAGGGCAAATCCTGCTCCACTCACCCATACCAATAGTCTTACTGGGTTTAATGGCAATATTTGCATGTCTAAGGTGAGAAGGAGTTGATCTTCTGTTCTCCAGCAAGATCCCACAATGTGTAAAGTTAAGCCCAAGTAATTGGAGGACTGGGACTAGAGTATATAAACATTAGATATACCTCTTTCTCCTGTTTAAAATATTTGGACTACACACACTGTATGAAAGCTGCTGTAAGCACCCTTCCTTAAGGATCAGAAAAAAAATGTGACTTGGTGGAAATTGGTTTTTAACTAAAGGTCGAACAAAATTGTGCTGGAAACCTTGGAGGCATTTTCAAGTGGTTGATTAAAACAGACGGTCTCGCACTGAAGGTGGTGGTGGTCTTTAGTGCAAGATTAATACGTCAGTGCATATATATGTATACAATATGCTGTATATTATTTCTTCCTAATTCATTTAGCATACATTTGTGTTTATGTAATAAAAAGTAAATTAGGTAACAACTTATTAGAGAGACAAGGTGGGTGAGGTAATATCTTTTAATGGACCAACCTCTGGGTAGCCAATACAAGATGTTACCTCACCCACCTTGTCTCTCAGATATCCTGGGACCAGCATGGCTACAACAACACAGCAAACATAATGGCTTATCTCCACTCCTGTTTATATATAGCTCCACTGAAATACACCCATATCTGGGGTGGAGTACACAGGAGATTCCATATGGGACTCAGTTTACATATCTGAGAAATATGGAAATGCTATCTTAACTTTGATGGGATTTGAACATATGGTTAGAGAGAAACTAGCTACAGTATTTCAAACCAGGAGTGTAGATCACTCAGTCAACCCTGTCACTGAAAACATGCGGAAACAACAGTGCGTACAAACTATACTACATTTGTGCTTATATTACTGACATGGTGAAATTCTGAAGTCTGTCTATTCCTCCAAAACAAACCTCTCAATATTTGCATGGCACATATCTAAATGCTTCCTTGATCCTGAATGACGCTACTGCAGTATAAATAATTCTAATAGCAGTGTGTGTAAATTCTGAGTAAGGATTTGGCTCATTCATATCAGCCATATAGCTCCAGAACATGTACTAAGCATCATCCAAGTTTTTGTTCCTTTCTTTAAAGACCAGGTCTTCAGCTGGTGTAAATAGCTCCCATGAAGTGAATGGAACAATTTACACCAGGTGAGCATCTGACCTTTAATCTTTAAAGTACAACTATTTTCTTCAACTTTATTTCCATGTGTTCCTCTCTGTGCCTGGTTTCCACTCACTTTTAAATAAGCCACTAAAACAGATCACCATACGCCATCTGCCTTCAGCCTCATCCTCAATTGCCTTATTTTGACTTGGTGATGTATGGAGAGGTTTAAAGCTGTAATTAGCACATTTCCATAATCTACTCAACACTGATACAGCCTTTGTTTTATTATGTGCAGCATTATGTGCATCGGACGATGTTTTGATGTAAATTCTTAATTACTGTATCCAAATGTACCCCTTGCAAAGCACTTTTAGGTGGTTAGACATGAATGGTGCTATACAAACACTTTTACATTTCTATTCTTGATGTGGATGAACATCCCTTGATTGCAGCCCCAGTGCTAAATAATAATAATGATAAAGAAAATGCTGCTTCAAAGAGTCAAACATCTGCCCAATTCCAAGAGGCAGATTCAGAGCACTTCAACAAAAACCACAGCGGGGAATTGAATCATGAGAAAACTGAAAAGAAAGAAGATTTTGCATGGGCACAGCTAGTTTTACTTCTTTCATGGCAAAAATAAAGGGGTCAGGAAGATCAAGAGGTCACTCATTCATGGGTTAAAAAAAGAACAAAAAGGAATTTTCCATAGTCTACTATTCAGTGTTAGGAAATGTCCTGATCAGGGTTTCCCCACCCTCTATTCTGCCCACCTTGAAGAATAAAGAAAACAAAATCCTTGAGCTTCAACCTCCCAGCAGGCTTTTATTGCAATATCCACTCTTTGCAAAATAGACTGGAGGTGACTTATGGGGGTGACCTCTCACCACAGTTCAAAACCAGTCTTAATGAACTAGGGTAATTCATTCCTCCGGCAGAGCTTATAAGATAAGGCAAGAGCACACTGGTGGGCTAAGCAGACTGAAATGTTAATCTTTTGTAGCCTCTGCTCCAGAGGACTCCCAGGTCAAATTGTGGTACTGCAGAGAAGTAGCAGTCCCATTGTTCTGAGGTTGAGAAGCCTGGCTCTTGATTTCAATGTTACCGCTCGCTTGGTAGAGCGGAGTGTGTGTAAGCAGAAACAGCTTGTAAAGTTATTTAGAACTGCGCAGCAGAAATATCTGCTGAAAGACACAGCACAGAAGCTTTCAAAAAAGGTTTGAGGAATCTGAAATACAAAGCCAATGACTAGAAATCTAGCATTTGTTTCCATTGTCCCTCTCATTGAGGCATTTAAAAAAAGGGTGGTGTTCTTATTTCAAGGATTCGCTGTTTTTTGCTATGCAGGAGGGGAGAAAAAGCTCAACCAAACTGGATTCAATTACTGGTCAAAAAACAAAAATCAAAGTGAAATATTGTCAGGAAATTGTGATTTGTTTCTATTGATCTTAGCTTTTTGTATGGCCCCATTATATTATCTGCATGCTTCATAATATAACACCACCCCTGTGAGGTAGGAAAGTGTTATTACGGCCATTCTGCACATAGGAAACTGAGGCACTGAATGATAAAGTGACTTGTCCAATGTCGCAAAGGAAGCGTATGGCAGAGCAAGGAAGCAAATCCAGATTCTCCACATCCCAGGCAAGTGCCCTGTGTGATAGAGGCCTCTGCAAAAGGTTTTTTGCAAACAACTCTCATCTCAGGCCTGACAAACTCATTACACCAAACACGTCTCACACAGTATTTATCCATAAGGTCTGGAATCTACAGAAAGCTTGTAACTTATCAAGACTCAGTCACTGTGAGATAAACACACAGGTACTATTTAAGGAATAATGTAACTATACTGAAAGTATTCTTTATGGTCTTGAAGTAAAAGTTGGTCACCAGAGGATAATATTCCTCAGAGATGGCCCATTCTACCCGGTTAGTTGGTGATGTAATGGAAGACTCAATTGTCTAGCCTTACTCCATCCCAAGACTATCAATGAAAAACAATCACAAACAACTGCAAACCATCAAAACCACTTGACAATTAAAAAAAGGAACATTGCACCAGACAGGGGATAGCGCTGTCTATGAATAAAGACAAAAGACTGTTTCAGCATAATATAGAGCAGGGAGAGGCACTCTGGATCCATTCATTGAGGAGACATCTTGGGCAGATGGGGTATTTTAATGGAAGTTTCTTCGGATCCTCGTTCTTGGGAAGCCAGCCAGCTCTGCACCAGACTGAACTTTGCGGGGGAGAGGGGAGAATCTACTTTCTTTATTACACAGGAAATGTAACTATTAATGAGTGTAGGCCCTACTTCACATTCTATCATTGTGTTTTGTATTGAAACCATTTCCCTCTACCATTCTCTCTTGTTTTCAGTTGAATCTCTGTTCATTCTTAAATAAGCTACTTTTGTTTCAGTATAAGTACTTACAAGCACTGTGTGGATTACAGGAGTGGTGCTTTAAGATGAAACTGGTACACTGGGGTACATTTAACTTTGGGGGCAGAGGATCTGGGATTTCTCTGGGCTGCCAGTGTCAGGGGCTGGATATCACACGGGAATGCTTCAAAGGGACTCAGGGACTCAGGGGTGCTAATGTTAACCTGCAAGGTGAAGACAGAGCCGGCAGAGCCCAGAGGAGAGTGCTTGAGTGTCTAACAGGCTAATGGTGTTAAGGAGCTAACTTCCAGTCACTGAAGGCAAGGCTACCTCTCGCTAGGGGCAGTCCTGGGTACCCTGTCAACTGTCACACCTACACACTAGACTATACTCCCTTCCTGCGTTCCTTCTTCCTGACTTCCACTGTGCAGCAAAAGGACTCCTGTTAGAAACATAAACCCAAGGATGACCTTGATTCTCTGCTCTTGGGACTGACAGCCAAAGAACAGAGGATCCTTAATGGGACTGTTACAAATAACAGCCTGCTTTTCCTCTCATACCAGTATAAAGTTGGAGATTGACTCTACTGAAGTCAATAGAGCTTCACTGGGATAAATGTGAGGTGAGGAGCAAAATAAAGCAAGCTACAAACAACATCTTCCCCCATCCTGGTCACTTTGTGGGCAAATCTCTTAAGTGTTGAGTTGTTTAAGAGCCAGTACATTCAGAAGCTTATCCCAATCAGCCAAGCCTTTTGAGTCCACAGCATTAGGCAGGACTCCTGTTGAAAGAAGCCACTCTTCCCATGAAGTTCCTGTTACTTCCTGCCTCAATCCTGGCTCAGACCACAGGAATAGTTGTTTTGAGGAAAATTTGCACTACTAGTGCCAGCTACAAGCAGGAAGTGTTGCCCTAAGCAAATTGCTAGGGGTCTCAAAGTAGGGAAAAGAGAAAGAATTCTGGCACAAGGACTTGGCACAAGTAGGAAAAAGGCAGAAAGTGGAGGGGGGGACTTAATGCGGTCAGAGAGATTGGGAACAGACTTGTCATCCATCACCTTTTTTTTTTAAAAAAAAACAAAAAAGAGACAGGCTGGGTCTTTACAGGCAGCTAGGCCTTCCCAGTAATATCATCTCAAGAAGTGAACTGATGAAACAGGAGGGATGTGTGCGGAGGGAGGAGGATGGTGCCTTCTGGGAAACTCAAACAATCACTCTGGTGCCAGTGGATCTTGGATCAGGCCCCGAATATGGCAGCCAGTATGGTCTAGAGCAGAGGTTCTCAACCAGGGGTCTGGAGCTCCCTGGGGGACCACAAGCAGGTTTCAGGGAGTCCACCAAGCAGGAACAGTGTTAGACTTGCTGGGGCCCAGGGCAGAAAGCCAAAGTCCCACTGCTGAAGCCTGGGGCCCTGAGTCTACCACCTGAGGCTGACGCAGAAGCCTGAGCCACTTACCTTCACTGGGCCCCTTGTGGCGTGGGGTCCTGGGCAACTGCCCTGCTTACTACCTCTTAACACCGGCCCTGGCTTTTATATGCAGAAAACTAGTTATTGTGGCAGAGGTGGGCTGTGGAGTTTTTAGCATATTTGGAGGGGCCTCAGAAAGAAAAAGATTGAGAACCCCTGGTCTAGTGGTTAGAGCAGAGGACTGAGTCTGAAGACCTAGGGTGAAATCCTAGTTTAATTGAAATCAATGGCAAATCGCTCATTGGCTTCAGTGGAACCAGGAGTTCATCCATAGATTATGTTCTCTATCGTGGAGATGACAACTGTGTGTGACTTTGGGCACTTCACTTAAACTTCTGTAGCCAAATTTTCCCTATCTAATAGGGAATAATAATTCTTGGGGATAGCAATCAGACTCGCCTCTCTGAAGCTGGAGCTAATACTACTTCCTTATTTCTGAGAAGCTCTGAGATCCATACATAAAAGGTGCTCCAGGTATGGTAAGTGCAATATGATGATGAAAATTTTATTATTAATGAAAAGTTGCTGGAGTGAGTCAGTGTTCATTGGAGCAGCCAAACGCAGGATTTGGGCACCTGATTAAAAGTGCCTATTTTCAAAATTGGGCCAACAGCCTGCAAAACATTTGAAGAGCTTTTAAGATGAAAAGCTATTCAAGTAGTAAAGATTTCAAAGCCTGACTTATACAGCCATTCCTTGCACAGAAGTCCCATTGGAGCCAAAAGGAAATGATGTCCAGAACTGGGATATTACAAAACTTCCATTTATTTCTGTTTAATTAAAAGGAAATGGTTAGATTTTTGTCATATGTGCCACAACGAGGAGACACTATTCCAACAAGCTGGCATTTATTTTATTTTATACACAGCTTTAGAAAACATTTCAATAACTGACTTATGTCAGTGCAAGCTGGTGATGTGGGTTTTCAGAGAAAAACTTCTACTCTAAAAGCAGCATTTGTATAAAATTATAGGGGGGACCATTTTCTTCTCTATTTTGTTTTTATTATCTCTGTGAAATTGAATCCCTATTACCTTTTAGAAAAGAGGGGAAAAAAGGTGAGATTGTGCTGTGCATCAATACAGCTGAAGCACTAATAAAATATACAACATATATATTAACTTGGAGTAAAACTCTATCATTATCTATATGGTTTTATTTCCTACAAGTTGGTATATTAGTAATATGCTACCACGCCCAAGGGCCTGATTCTCAGCAGGTGTAAATCAGTGTAACTCTACTGAAACTGAGGATCTGGCTCAGAGGATGATATGAAATGCCTATGTATTTGCATGGATGACTAACTAGGCAAGATAAGAGAATTTATACAAACACAATAGACAAACAAGTTCTATAGCCTCTTCCTGAATCATGAGACTAATTTTTAAAGAGATTTGAATTAAGGTTAGTTTCTTTAAAAGAACAATCTGTGGGAGAATAAAATAAAGGAGCATCTTAAGCACATGTTGCAGCATTCCAATATGCCACAACAATGGGCTCACTCCAGAGTGAAGCCCGTTTTCCTTTTGGTTCATTAGATGACATTGTGCTAAGGGGCAGCTTTGCTCTTTCCAAATAATGGTTCAGAAATTCTGTTCACGGGGTTCAGAGCCAGATGAAGAAGCCATTCATTCAGCCGTTCAGGAGATCACAAGATCTGGGCTGTTGTGTGGATTCAGTGCAAACAACTACATTGAAAAAATGAAGTTTGAAAAGGGCTGCTTGCTCCAAGCACAAGTGTCTGAACTTGGCCCCCTGAAAATATTTAAGCAGCAATTTGCCTAGAGGGACTTGTTGCCATTTGCCTTTTCTTTTCTCCTCCTCCTCCAGAAAGGATGCTTTTTAATAGCTGACTGGTATCTGTCCCTATTCCCCTAAAGGTGAAACTTTATGTCCTTTCAGTGGCATTGACTGAAGATAAAAATAAAGAAACAAGAAGAAACCACCCCTGGCAGGAAGTATTGGGCTCTTCAAGACAACAAAACCTGAGTCTGATTCAGCAATCAGTCATCTGGGGATCACAAGACTGTGCACTAAAATATTCCTGATGCGTTACATTTAACCTATTCTAGTCCAGCACACTAAATGAAATGCCATGCCAATTGTAGCACTGGTGTAGGGATTCATTCATGTTTTGAGATGTTTCCACACTTCAGCCTGCCGAGCAAGCAAATGTATTTCAGTACACTTGAGAACTTTAGTTACTGACCCCTCAAAGTGATATGACATCTGTTTCTCATTTACAGTTCTGCAGAACAATGCACGTAGATTGTAACGGCTCACATGGATTCAGAGCATTCTCTGAAATTTGAGTGCAGCTAGGAGGAGGTGATGTCAGCCTGAAGTGCTGTGACTTCTTTGACAATAACTAAAAATGGCATGTTCTTACTCAACGTAGTTGCTCCTCAGCTCGCAACCTGAAGTCCTTCCTCAGGCAAAAGCACTGACTTCAATAGCAAATTTTCCCTAAGCAGGAAATGAGGAAGGCGCTCAGGATTTGGCCCTATGTGCCTGATCCACTAACATCAGTAGCAAAAACAAATTTCGACTGCTGTCAGCACTCCAAAGCCAATACAGCTAAGAAGAATGATCCAGGTACTATATGTCTCATGCACCATCAACAATATTTTAAATTAAGTTTCCATTGCAGATCCTCTATATGTGATGATGAGGTCAGGGCAAGCAGCTTGATTTTTAGATCCCAGTTGGAATTATTAGTGCCGACATTTTTGTCTCACTTGTATGTTTGATCTGGAGTAGCTGAGGGGATGCGCATGGAAGCCCACAGTGGCACTCTCAGGGTTCCATTTCTGTACTTATAATTTGGTGCTTCTGTTGGTTTGTGCTACAGCCTGGACGCTAATGCACTTCTGTGCTACATCACCAATATCTCAATTAGGATTGATAACATGATGGTGAAGGAAGGGGGTGATATGTTCAACAAATAATGGTGAACTCTGTCTGTCACTGTTAAAATTTATTCCTATTAGGAAAAATGCCTGAATTACAGACAAGAACACAGAGGGCTAGGGTCTGTCCAAGTGCTCTGTCTGCCTCCTACAGAGCCCGGTGCAGGAAGGTCAACCCAGAGATCCAGGGCAGGTTGCAGCTGTGCAAAAATGGCCACAGAATCTCCTTCTCCCAAGAGCAGCCCAGATCTAGCAGGGTGCAAAAAGCCATAGGTACTAGCTGGGAAGGGGACATGGCCAAGAAGGCAGCATGATCTGAATCAGCAGCCTCCACCAGCAGGGCTCTTTTGGGGGAACACCCATTGCATAAAGCTCCCCTTCCCTGCTGAGGGATTACCCTGAAGAAGAGCAGCACTTCCAACACTCCCACCCCTCTGCTGGGGTGAATCAGTGGGAACGGCAGGTGCAGAGAGGCGTAATTTACCCTTGGGTCAATCTGGCTCAGGAAGTTTGACCTGGTTTTATGTTAAAACTGCAGCTACTGCTTTTTTCCCCACACTTTGAGGATGTCAAGAGAGTGGCGATCTTGCTTGTGTAGGACTTCATCTTATACCACTGCACTCCTGAGAGACAAGGCAACCATCAAAATATTCCTGGGGGAGGGGAGGAGGAGGCAGGGAGAGAATGGAGGAATTGGCCTAACATGTTTCCTCTCAGCTGCTCACTAAATAGTCACTTAGTGGAAGACAATGCTAAATATGGTCACCTCTGGTGTGCTGCCTTGTGCACACGGATGAAGCAAGCGGGGGGCCACGAGATGAGCCAGCTAAAGAGGGTCAAGGAGCCTGTCGGCTACTAGACAGCAGTGCATCTTAATAGCTTTCTAAAAACAGTTGGCCATCAAGTACCGAAACAATTTAATTTCGCTTCCCAGCTGGAATATAAGTACAGTAGTTGCATTCATTCAGAAAAAAGACGATAAAGGAGAGCTCGTCCACTCGTTTATTCGTTTGCTCCCTTGTGCCTTTATTTTCACACACTGCAAACTTTCAAAAACACCATATCTAATGCAAGGCATGAAAATGCTCCCGTCTAGCATAAAATTCCTTCAGATAAGGGTGTCCAAATTGCTCTTCACTTCTCTGGAATGTCTCCAATTAAATTGTACAACTCAATGTATTTCAAGGACATTTCCTTTCTCTACAACTTTTCAGCCCTGGGTCGACAGAATAGCGTTGTTGCTCTTCCAAGCTCTGCTCGCAGAATCCAACACTGCCCGCAGGACTGTTTTGTGGTAGCATCTAGCAGTCTCAGGCATCTTGTGACATTATACAACGCATTTCAAGGTGCTATTTGCAGAAGATTGTACAGATCTTCATAGCATGATCTTCCTTCTTTCTAGTATGCTGTGACCAGCAGTGAAATAGTTAAGAATGCTGACATTTAAGGCTGGGATGTCCAAAGGGTGCTAGGTACACAACTCCCATTCAAAGTCTATGGGAGTTGGGCACCTTACTCACTTCAGCTTCTTGGAAATCTCAGCTAAATTGAATGTCAGAATTAGCATCCACTGAGAAGAAATAGAAATAATTCAGAGCTATTGTTTTAGGCTGTCTGCAGACTCAGGCAGAGACCTATGTCACAGTACAGACCCAATTCACATTTTGGATGTTATCTTTGTAATTAAAAAGGCTAGAGCTTTTTATTTAAATGACATCTTAGATTCTGAAGTATATAAAGGTAACCAACAGGAAAGGTGCAAGTTTACCAGGTTCATACAAATGATCCAATCAGACTCATTGTCAGCTTTCCAATAACATGCTGGAAATGGCACCCTGCTATCCATCCAAATGCCAGTCACAGGTGGCCATGTTTTGTATAGTCACTAGGATGTTGACAGGTAAAATCTTTGGGGTGGGGATTTTCCTTTTGCCATATGTTTGTACAGCATTTAACACAATGGGACTGGGACCCTTGGTGCCACCTCAATACAAATAATAAAAATAACCCAACAACAGCACTGCAGTGAATACAGAGCAGATTCTGATTCAGATGCATTGAATGCAGTGGAATTACTCTGGATTTACACTACAGTAACTGAGATGTTCTAGCTGAACCACAAGATACTGGTTCAATGCAGGGATTACTGGGTGAAAATCTATAGCCTGTATTATACAAGAGGTCAGACTACACGATCATATAGGTCCCTTTCTGGCCTTAAGGTCTATGCATCTGTAAGATGAGCTCCATCAATACTGTGTGTATGTATAATGGTCAACCACAATAATAATGATACTTACCAATCTCACTGGAGCTGCTGTAACTAATTAGTTAAAGTTTGCTAAGTACTGTAAAGATTTAAAGTGCTATGTAAGAACTAAGTATACTGTTGTTATTAAGATGATCACAATGGCCTTATAATCTACAAAATGTGTGCTTTCAAATACCATATATACTTGTTCATTAGCCCGTTCGTTTATAAGCCAACCCCCCAAAATGGATAGGTAAAAATAGCAAAACCTGTATGACCCTTTCATACGCCGACCCTATACTTCAGGGGTTGGAAAATTTTGGCTCCTGGCCTGTCAGGGTAAGCCACTGGCGGGTTGGGATGTTTTGTTTACCTAGAGCATTCACAGGCACGGAGCCCCTCAGCTCCCAGTGGCTGCGGTTTGCCATTCCCAGCCAATGGGAGCTGCGGGAAGTGGCGCCACTTCCCGCAGCTCCCATTGGCTGGGAACGGAGAACCACGGCCACAAGGAGCTGAGGGGCTCCATGCCTGCAGACGCTCCAGGTAAACAGAACAACAATGCATTAGATATTCAATTCAATGAGAGTCCACAGTGTTTAAAATCATCAAATTTTGGTGTAGACCCATTTATAAGCTGACCCCCGCTCTTTGATGCATCACCTTTTTACCAAAAATATTCGGCTTATGAAAGAGTATATACGGTAGTCAAAGCACTCCAGGAACCCCTTAACAAGCTGCAATCAGTGTCATACCAGCAGAGTCTTTTATATTCTGTACAGTTTTGCAGATAAATCTCATCAAAGCACCAGACTGAACTGCCATGCTGCACACTGACTCCTGAACCACCGGTACGCCCTACCTGTAGTGCATGTTATTAACAACACCGAGTTGTCAGGAGCACAGTTTCCAGGTTATATTGTAAAGACATTTCATTGGCAACATTCAATGACAGATTCCCTTTAAAGCCCTGGAAATAACTGAATGTGCCATAGGACACCACAAAATATTGAGAAGGCAAAACCCAAGGCCTGGTTTTGGCACAGCCAAACTTCAAAAAGACTTCTCAAAGGCCAAGCTGGAGATCTTCCAAAGAACCTCAAGCATCTAAGCACCAAGCATCACTTGTTTCTAGCAGGAATTGTAGACACACAGCGTGGCAGGAAGAGAGTAATTAACATATTTCACAGCAGATTATTACCCTATATTTACTATGTAAAAAAAGTTAAACAAACTCACATTAGAGGCCGAATTTCTAGATGCAGCCTGAATTTCCAGAGGCACTCAGATGCTACAGGGATCACAACCACATAAAACAGACAGATAGAGGGATGAATGCACTGCACTTACATTAAAACCAACACACTCTTGCTCTCTCCAACCCACTGTGCCTTTTCACTTCTCATTATTCCAAAAGGAGAACACCGTGGGAGGGGAGCTTCACAGTTAAGGTGTTGAGATAACATTCATTAAATCTGTATTCAGTACACAGTTCTGCCACAGGCTTCCTGGGAGACTCCAGGCTAATCTCTCTGAGTGAAATTCACTCCTGGAGAAAAAGCCTGCACAAAGTATATGCATCAGTCAAGTCCCACCTAAATTCTGTTTTGAGCATTTAAGTAGTACATAAGTCTTGTACCATCCCACTACACGGGGATGAATTTCACCTTCTATGTCTCCGCTCCTCACCTGTAAAATGGGGATAATAATATTCTGCTATCTCATAGGAATTTTCATTAATGTTTGTGAGCTGCTCAGATGTCATGGTGAAGGAGACTAGAGTAATACCTGGATGAAAAGACCTGAACCTGTTTTGTATCCCAAACCAGGGATACATTCAGATCTAAAGACAGTCTCTACAGCTGGGCTCTAATTCTACTGTGTAATGGATCAATATCTTGTGGCAATGAGTTCCATGGGTTAAATTACACACTATGTGAGAAAGTTAGTCAGTTTCTCAGTCTTAAATATGTTCCCATTCAGTTTCATTGAATACCTTCTTGTTTTTGTGTTAAGAGCAAATTTACAAGGGAGAGCCAGCTTTAACTTCTCTATACCATTCATTATTTTGTACATCTCTAGCAAATTCCCTTCTTATTCAATTTTCTCTAAATCAAAACAGTGCTCATCTCTTTTCCTCAAGTCCAGCCATTTCCATCATCTCTCTCTGGATCTCTTCTATTTCTGCCATGTCTGTTGAGGCAGGACCTGAATGCAGTACCAATCATTTCTATAGGGACACTAAAACATTTTCTGTATTATTCCCCCCCAGCCCCGTCAGTTATACATTCTAATAATTGGACTGTTTTTCTGATTGCCACCACTGAATTCTGGGTAAAAGTTTTCACTGAGCTATCTGCAATGACATCCAAATTTTTTTATAACTGATTGCAGGTCATTTAGAACCAGCAATCAGATTTAGTTAATAATTCAGGCCCACCTGCAGATCCTACAAAAGTTTGAGCCTCACACCAAGGACAGAGTATGACCAGCTTTCTCTCACTTGTTTTTGTTACCCTATCTCTAAGATTTCTGAGGTTTAACTGTGCGACAGCTAAAAGCACAGGTCCCTGGGGCAACAGGCTGGGGAGAAGCTGCATCTCTGAGACACACACCAGAGTGGGATGAGGTGGGGAGAGGGTTATTTAAGATCCTGGGCACTGGGCCGGCTTTAGGCCTATTTCACCAATTCCCCCGAATTGGGCCCCACGCCTAAGAGGGCCCTGCACCAAGTGAGAATCCCTTCCCTGGCTAGAGGCACCTTTTTAATTTTTACTCACCCAGTGGCGCTCCGGTCTTCTGTGGCACTTCAGTGGCAGGTCCTTCAGTGCCGCTGAACACCCGGAGTGAGTGAAGGACCCACCACCGAAGTGGCACCGAAGACTCAGAACACCGCCCGGTGAGTACAAGCCCCACGTGTTTTTTTACATGTTTTTTTTTTAAAGTCATCCTTGCTCGGGCCCCATCAAAACTGTTCAAATTGGGCCCACACTTCCTAAATCTGGCCCTGCCTGGGCATTAAGGGAATCCCCTTTTCACCCTGTGTTTTTGCCAGTCACCTGAATGAGAAAAAAAATCCTGCAGAATCATACATCAGCTAAGGTGAGATTGTATCCGTGCAATCTGCACAGTAGCAATTTCCTGGAAGTGCTGGCAGCAACACGAAACAAACTAGGACTGTACAATTCTAATCAGTTTCATCATGCTGCTGGCAATGCTGTGAAAAGCAGTGCCATGCAGGAGCAAAGGTGCGATCAGAGTGATGGATGATTCCCCACTGCTGCAACAGGCACTGAGAAACAGGTTTAAGAAAGAGAGGAATCAAGGTCCAGGAAAGGAGCCAATTAATAAACAAACCAACTGGGGGAGGGAGGAGGTAGAGATATCAAAGGGATAACATCAAGAGTGGTGAGGAACTCAAGCTGCAACATGGAGAGATCCTGAGATAAAGTGGGAGGAGCAGGGGATGAGGTGGGGGGGGGAGATGCAGGTAGAGAGGGGAATGAAAGAAAAAGAAGAGAAGGCAGAAATCAAAGACCAGGGCTGTGGAATGGTTGGTGTATGTGAAAAAAATGCTTGCTGCTAAGAGAATCAAAACACAGGGGATAAAAATCCTGTATAATAAAACAATCATCCCCAAATTCTGGAGCTCCTGATTTAACAGAGTAGTGGAAAGCGAACCCTTCTTTCCCATCAGACAAACACGAAATTAAGGGAAAGTGGGAAAGGATTGACCTGCCTGAGAGGTGTAATATCCAGGTTCTATTCCCAGCTTTGCCACTGACTGACTGTGTGACCTTAGGCAAGTCACTTCATTTCTCTGCGCTCCAGTTCTCTATTGTACAGAACAGGGAAAATAGAACCTGCTTCACAGTGATGGTTTGAGACTTTATGTATTAATATCAGCTTGAAAGTGTTTTATAGGCACTGACTAATTAATCCTCACATACCACTGTGAAGCTGGTAAAGCTCATTATTCTCATGTTGCTGGTGGGGAAACTGAGGCACGGAGACGCAGTAATGATTTGCCTATAGTGAATCAGTGGCTGCTGGGATTAGACACAAGAATTCTCATCTCCCACGCTCATGCTCAACAAACTAGCCAAACCTTGCTTAGACACAAAGCTTGGTTATTCAGATATTCATTACTGGGGGAAAGGGGCTGAGAGGGAGTAGATTTACTTATAACAGTGCTTAGACACTCTGATGAGGGGTGCCTAGGATTCACAGAATGCAAAGAGTAAAAAGTCAAATGTAGCGAGCACGGTAGATTTGACGTAGTCAATGAGAGCCCGATATGGCAAGTTCCCTAGTGCCTTCAACTCCCACCAATTTCCACGGCAGTGAAGCTACTCGAAGATTGGGCCATAAATCTCTACGCTATTTACACTTGAAAGTATCTGAATCTGACATGCATGTTTGGCACCATTTTTATTAATACCACCAAAGATGAAAACTTAGGCTGCTCTTGGGTGGTGTCCATGACAGGAGATCTCAGCTACTGGACATAAATTGCATGTTACCAAATTCTTAATATTTTAAAAGCTCTGCCCTAAAAGCATAGCATTAAATAAAGAAATGATCCAAAAAAAGTATCCATCCATCATTAGATATAATTTAATACTTAATTACATTTGTGATCATCATGCCAGCTTGTAATTGAAAATGAATAATTGAAATTCCAATTACCACAGGGGTCAACATAGGGGGAAATCATACAGCAACTTGCTTTGCAGTAGCCTAAAACTGCAATCATATTGCGACTGCAAACAATGTGCCTTCCTATTCAATTATTTACCAGGCATCTATTCTTAAGTTGTTCTCACTATTCCTCAGAAAGGACCTGTATAGAACTGCAAGGAATATAAATATAGTGCCCCTTAAAGTTAAAAACCAACAGGGAAGGTCTCCAGTTATTTCATGCTTTAACTTTATCCATCATAGCACCAAGTACGGATTGTCCAAAAAGAACCAAGAGAGACATTACCAGTGATCAGATCTTAAAGCCAGACCTAAATAATTGATTCTGGGGTTCGAACAACATCAAGTAGAAAAATAATCAACATAACAAAAAGAGGCTCATTTTCAACCCATTAGCTGCTTGCTGTTCAAGGAACTTTCCTGACTCACTCAGAAATTTGATCCCCTAATGACTGCGTAAAGGGCATCAGAATGGAAAATAATTACAGTCTGGCAGACGGGCTGGCATTCAACCATCTACAAGGGCCAGCAGATGGTGTCAAGGATCTGACCTCAGGGGGGTTTAAAGCACACTGTCTGTAAAATACTCATCTCAACGGTCTACAGAGCATCCCACAGATGATCAATGTCTTAACTGAGCAATACTTAGCAGTTGGAATGTGTTTGATTAGTACATCTAATCCCTGATTGATTGGTATTCTAAATAATTAATTGCCTTGTTCGTGGGGGAACAAAATAAAACTTTAATAAGTGACAAGGATATCAGTATCTTTGTAGCACACGCCGAGGATGTTAACTCTGCTTTTCACTCTTCTCGTTCTAATTCACTTCTCACAACTACCTAGGGTGACCATACAGCAAGTGTGAAAAATCAGGACAGAGGGTGGGGGTGATAGGAGCCTATATAAGAAAAAGACCCCAAAATCGGGACTGTCCCTATAAAATCAAGACATCTGGTCACCCTACAACCACCTGCACTTCCATGTAAAGTCACAGAATTTCAGTGTTTATCTGGCTGCACCCTGAACATACCAGAATTCAACTCAGTTACCATTTCCATTAAATGCCTCCTATTTTCAGGGGCTTCTAGTGTCACTCACACATAGTTTTGTAGCCAAGGTGTAAATTTAAGAAATGGGTAGGAGTTCTAGAGTGAAACCCCAGCAAGGGTATCTTTAAAACACCTCCACAAATATTACATGTTTTGCTATGAGGTAATGTGTGCTAGACACTTTGTTAATAAAAAGACATGGGGCCTGATTCTTCACTCCATCTGCAGCCATTTGCACCTATGAAAAACAAGGGTCAAATGCTACCAAGCCAGCATGGCACATTTTAACACTCCTTTTGTACAGGCATAAACAACTATACAAGGTGCACGGGACAGGAGAATAAGGCCCCAGAGAATGTACAACCTTCCGGCCCAATTCAATAAACACTAATGTTCTTAGTGCTATTGAAATAAATGGTACTACTCATCGTACACCCAGTAGTAAGCATTTGCTGCATCAGAGGTCAAAGCACCTAATGTAGGTACACTGTGGGATTGCGCCATGAGACTTACCCACATTACAATAATCACATCACGTGGTTGCATGGCTGTAATGCTTAGACACGTACACGCCCCTTGCCTTATTTTGGAAGCAGGGCCTGGGGTCATTGCTTTGATTACATCAACCAGGGCCTGATCCAGAGCACAGCTGAGCACCTGGTACTTCCGCTGAAGTCACCTGCAATCCAACGTGCTCAGTGTTTTGCAGGAGTTATTTGCAAAAGGCCAAGCTCAGCACAGATGAAATCCCGGGTGCCAGGTCAGCTGAGATTCCGCTTCTGATGAAGGAAAATGTCTCACTCTCTTCCTTGTCCACCGCCAGCTGGGGAAAAGGGGACCTCAATTCTGCCATCAGACTGCTCTGCCCAAAAGAATAATCAGTTCCGTAGCCCCCAAATCAATGAATGCTGCACCCCCCCCCCCCCGGATATGAATGAGCACTGTTCCCTGATCAGTCACCTGTTGCTTCCCCCAGCCAATAAACCCATGAATGCTGCACGCTACCTCTTTGCAGAGTTGCTGTACCACTCACTGGGGCACTGAAGGCCCAGACTTTCCTCCTCCACTGAGGCACTTTGGGCCAGATTTTCAAAGGCACTTACGTGCCTACTGGGATTTTCAAAAGCACCTAAGGCCCCTAACTTCCACCAGAATCCCCTCTGCTCCTCTCTCTTCCTTCCCTACCTGTAAAAGAGCAGCACCTCAGTGGCTGCTCTACTCCTTACTTGCTCCTGCACCTTCCCTAGCCTGTGAAGAACAACACTGATAGCACAATGGCTGCTCTGCTCCCCTGCCCAGACCCCATCCCTGAGGCTTGTGCAAAATGTAGCAGCTCCAGACACTCTGCTCCCCTCCAGCCTTAAAAAACAATTAGCAGGGCCTGGAGCTATCTGCTTCCTTCCTCACCCCCATTAGGGAGGCGGAGTTAGTAGCTCCCCAGGCTGTAGCCAGCCAAAGCTCCTGGCTGAGGAAGTCAGTGGGTTTTTCAAGCCCCGGTCATCCTCATTTTACAGATGAGGAATAACACAGTGAGGAAAAGTGAACTGCCCAAGATCACCAGGGCCAGGTGAGGTCCATCTCACCTGACTTCCAGTCCTGAATCTTAACAACCGAACACCCTCACTCCTCTAAGCACTCTCCTGGCAGTGTAGGTATAAGGTACATGAAGGGATTTACAATTCATTCCAAGCACCACTTTGAAATCTATTTGCAGACTAAATGCAAGGCCTTTAACTTAATGGTTTGGTGGTTGGTGGTTTTACTACTTTTGGGTCAGTTCTGCCACGTGGCTGGTTGTGTCACAACGTTATTCTGGTTGTGAAGAATCATCATCATTGACGTGCAGCGGGTGAAATGGCCTCAGCGAGGCTTTTTAAATAAACCTGATTTCAGATCACCATTATGTCTCTCACTAACCTAAGAGTGCGTGTTTACACAAGAGGAAGCCACAGGCCAAAGACAGATCGCAGAAACCCAGACAGCACCAGGCACGAGTAAGGAAGCAGGTGCTTGGGGCGGCCAGTGGAAAGGGGTGGTACGTCTGGGTCTTTGGCAGCAATTTGGCGGTGGGTCCCTCAGTGCCTCAGAGAGAAGGTCCTGCTGCCAAATTGCAGCCAAAGAATGAAGTGGCATGGTGGAGCTGCCGCCAAAGTGCCGTCGATTGCAACTTTATCTCCTTCCCCTCTTCCCCCGCCCCCACTTCACTGCTTGGGGCAGCAAAAAAGCTGGAGCCGGCCACGGTAATGAGGGTGCTTCAGATACTAGCCAATTTCTAGCTATTCGAGATCAGGATAACCTATTGTGTGTGGGGGGGGGCAGATTATTCTATATCCGCCTACTATGGGGTTTTTAAACTTTCATCTGAGTGAAGCATCCGGTCCTGGCCACTGTCAGAAAGGACACTGGACCGAACGGACCTCGGGTCTGATCCACTCAGCAATTCCTAAGTCTTCTGACTCCCAGGCCAGTACCCTGTCCACTGGAGTATGCTATTTAGTATTCTCGTTATTGAACACATTTATTATGGCAGCACCTAAGGGCCAACCAAGAGTGGGGCCCCACTGGGCAAGCCACTGTACAGGTAGGAGCAGACAGTTCCTGCTTGAAATCTCAATAGACGAGAGAGAGGTTGGAGAAGGGACATCACATACAAGCAGAGAGATGGCAGAAAGTGTGTTAGTGTGATATTTTTGTGTTTTGTTTTACTGATTTTTTGGGTGGGTTTCAGTTAGGGGGGAAGCCAAGTGGAGAGAAAAGGGAGGGGAAGAGCGCCGACAGGGCAGGGGAGACAAGGGTAAGAGGGGCAGATATAATGGAGTGAATTTGAGGGGAAGGGACTACATACAGGAAAGTCCCAGCACTGTGATGAACAACACAGTCCACTAGGCAACAGATCTGCAAATGGTGACGAAGGAATGGACATTACACCCATATTCTAGACACACCTTAATCCCTGTCTACACTAGGCAAATGAGCGGGTTTTGACAATGACTGTCAAAATCATCTCCCCTTCTACAGGCTGTTGAAAAGGGCTGTCTCTGCTGTGGTGGAGTCTAATTCCCTTTATATGACTACCAGACATCTGGTAGAATGAGGGGTCTGGTGTGCTCTGTAATGCTGGACATCAGAGCTGTTTACTCTTACCCACGTGAGAAAGTCGGCCATGTTGAACAAAGTCAAAGGTAGTTACTGTTGAGAGACCCATTTCTGACACCTGTTGATAAACGCAGCTCAGTTGCTTAGTGAAGACATGGCCTTGGCTTGCACAGATTTTCGCAAACTGAATTTCTGATTCAACAGTGACCCTGGCTCAGGGATATTCAGGTGGGGTATCCCTACTCCAGACTCTGAATTCTGCCCCACCCCTGCACAGCTGAATCTTTAGCCTTCATGAAGACATTAAATACCTATAGATCCCCTACCTCTGGAAGACTACCATAAACCTTGTCTGATAACATAGCCAGGAAAGAATAAAAATTCATTTTTTTTTCAACCAGTGAAGCTTACAAAAGGACTTTTCCTTAACCTCGGACCTACTGCATCTTTTCTTTCTTAGTTTTCTTGTCTTGCTTTGTACAATTTAACCTTTCGCTTACTTTTCTCTTTCTCAGAATACTTAGGATTGATTTCACTTACTAATGAAGATATTGACACTAAGGGAAATAGTCAGGTTAACTGGGGACTAACCTATTCTCCCCTTCCTTCCCCATGAGAAGGAAAGTATTTTAGATCATAATGATAAGTGCTGACTCACAAGTTCTGTCAATGATCAGTCCAATCAGACAATGATGACATCATCTCCCTGACCATGATGTGCATCAGGTGGGTTTATTTATTTACATTCTGGTAGTACCCTGAGGCCCCAGTTGGGATTATTCTTAACACTCCTATTTCGATTATTAAGCACTAGACATTTCCTGCACACACACATTAAAATACAGTCCCCAGCCCAAGGAGCTCAGTGTTAAAATAAATGGCAATATCTAAATCTGCTTCACATCTGAATCTTGCATCGTTCGATCTCTGCATCACTCTGTGCTTTCTTTTCTCTTTGTCTGCATTCTCTCTTTGCACTTGTGTTAGGTTTTCCAGCAAAATTCCAATACACCTCAATACGTCTTGAGCATGTGCTCTGCTGCATAGGGATGGATTTAAGCACATGCCTAAAATTAAGCATGTACTTAGGTGCTTTGCTGAACAGGGGCCTTAAAAACAAATTCAAATACCTTCCTTACTCATGTGTCAGAGGGGTAGCTGTGTTAGTCTGGATCTGTAAAAGCGACAAAGAATCCTGTGGCACCTTATAGACTAACAGACGTTTTGGAGCGTGAGCTCATGCTCCAATACGTCTGTAAGTCTATAAGGTGCCACAGGACTCTTTATCACTTCCTTACTCATGTAACTCTAATGCTATCATGTGAATTTACCTTTGTATTGTACTTTATAATCATCTAAGATACTTATATAACCTGTTACCACAGTATCTGTACCTCAGAATCTTTAATGTATTTTTCCTACCACCAGCCCTGTGTGGTAGGACAGTGTTTTATTCCCATTGTACAGGGGAGATACCAGGGCGCAGAGAGGCTGAGACTTGCCCAAGACCACAGAGCAGGCAATTGGCAAAGTAAAACCTGAACTCCCACCTCCGAAGCCCCAAGCTAGTGTCCTAACAACCACACCGTGTTTGCTAATGTGTCTCCTGTGCTAATTGACTGACAATTTAATACAGTTTTAGTCTAAGAAGAAAAGTTCAACCAGCTGCAAACTTGAGCTTACTAAACACAGACTATTCCTTCCAATAGCCTGTTCCTTCACTTTGGGGTAAAACTTAAGTATGTTTAAAAGAAACAAACAAAATACACACAGGCTTTTCTAAAATCTCAAATCAAAATCAAAGTAATTCCAATGGAAAACACCTGTGCTTAAACAAACATTCTCCCTTCAGTGTCTGAAACCCAACCATCACAGCCTGGAGAATTCAGGAGTCAAATGATTATAAACAAAAGGGAAACTGGCTTGATTGATTTTTCACATCCAAGCTGAGGCACATGCAAAAAGCAAGCCATGAGCATCAATACCTACTGACAAGTAAAGTGCTTTTTTTAAATGATTTCCTTTCCTTTGTTCTCAGGTGCTATGAGAGTAACCCAGGTTAATAAACTTGTTTACAACCTATGATTTTAAGTGGGTATGTCCCTTTAAAGCCAGCATTTTAATATGTTTTCAGACCCAATAGCTATAAATCAGATGTAACTAGATATTGACAGGCTCTTAGAGTTGCTAGTATTTAATAGTAAAATAATATATTCCGTCTCAGAGACAGGCATGAAAGGCAGATACCACAGTGCTCCTTCCATTCAGACCAGGGGCTTTGTCTTCACTGCAGAGTTCACTTGAGTTATAAACCTGGTGTTGTTCTGTCCACACAGAAGAAACACTGACTCAACTCTGCTAGTGCTTTCCGCCTGAGCTGTCTGTCTTTGGAGGGATACAGGCTACAGCTTCAGTGAGCACACACAACTCATCAGCTACTAATACAATCACTCTGTGCTGCTCCAGTGTTATTTCACAGCACAGCTGTTCTCACTCAAGCTAGACGTTAACCCGAGGGTAGATAACTTGAGTTAACTCTAGAGTGAAAGCCTAGCTGGTCTAAACTGCCCAAATGGGAATTCCACCATGCACTTCCTTGCAGACCTGGATGCTGCAGAACATTGCCAACCAAATTATTTATATTTTGCATTTTTAATTGTGTGATTATTAAAAAAACCCCAAAAAACAGTATGGGAAGGATGACTCAATTTGTATTCACCGAGGTTCTAAAGTCACTGCAACTGAAGGATAATTTGCCATAAAGCACTAATGTCAGTCCTCCTGTTTGCCTTTTGACATGACAGGATAAAGCTAGTGAAAACGTCGCAGATAATTACTGTTAGAATAACCCTGAGGGCTTGATTATTATTTGTAGGTCAATCACTCTGAGATAATTCCTAGGATAATGCCACTGAGGGCCACACTCCCTCTGTACAATGCAATACCTGCTTCTGTCATGTGACCCCCTGAGAGATCCTTTGCAGGTTTCTGCTCTCCTTAAGTCAAAGTCACTCCACTGAACTTCCTTGTGAGGGATGGGGTGGGAAGGCAGACAGGTAGGAGAGGTAAATATCACTTCACGATAAAGCACCTGGAAAGAATCTGCTGTTATTCCCCGTCAGGGCATCAGAAAGCCTATAGATATGTCCATGTCATTGGACAACTAAGCACAAGATCAGGTGTTGCTACTGGAGAAGGCTGGAAATTGGCTCTAACACAAAAGGGTTTACCAGCCAAAAAGCATCTTCCCAAATAAGTGACAGTGAGACTTTTATACAACACCTCATCATCTACTCTGCATGAGATATAGTTCACAGTGAACGCAAGAAAAAAAAGAAGTATTTAAGGACATTTACAACTTTTTACTAATGGAATATTTTTTGTATTCCTTCACTTGGAAGTCCAGAAAATGTATATTGTACATTCAGCTGCACATGGCTGAGAGGGAAAAGTAAACTAAAACTCTGAAACATGTCCAGATAGACTACGTAAAATATTTTTTCTATCTATACAAATCTTACACTTTTAGGCCCCAATTCTGCAAATAATCACTCAGGTTCTTAACTTTATGCACTGTGATAGATCCATTGACTCAGTGCATAAAATTAAGCATCTGCTTACGTCTTTGAAGGATCAGGACAACATTAAACTCAGCCCTAGAGGAAGGGGATTAGTCTGCAGAATGCAAGTGATGTGGTCAAAAGTCTTTGATAATTAAGGTTATCATATGATTCACAGGGACCATGTGAGCCACACACAGAGAGGGTTAGGGGATGTATTGGAAGGTCCTTATTAATGCCATTTATGTTATTAATAATGTATTATTTACTAATTAAATTTTAATATATTATTACTTTTTCTTATGTTTCCAGGTCACATGGATCATAAAAGAACTACCGTATGCATTAAACCTGGAAGAACACATTGGTCCTGCTTCTCCTCTGATTCATACTAACGTAACCCTGTTTAATTCCATTGGTGTAAATAATCATTCACATCAGCGTAACAGAGAAGAATCAGATGCAATGCAATTGTTATAGCTTATCTGGAATTATGGCTCAACAATGGACATGTTGCTCTTATATGGTGACACATTGTGGTACATCTCTAAAACATACTGATTTAAATTAGAAATGTTTGGAGCTGTCTTTGAACATGTTGTGAGGAAAATACCAGATTTCACTACTGAATTACTATTACTGGAAGTGAAAACAGCTTACTGTGTATATATGATAATTTATTTTATTTTTCCAACACTTTGAAGCTATGCTTTCCTCCCTCATTTCTTAAGTTCACCAAGGGACCATTATTAAGAATGTATCTTCAAAAATAAGACCCTTACGGTGCGATTTTGAAACCTCTGAAAAGAAATCTGTAACATGTAACATATAATAAGCACCTACATGAAATTCTGGCTCTTGTAGTTCTAGCACTGACATACAAGCAAATAATTATTTTAATACAGGATCAGTAGCTAGACAGTAATACAAAAAAAGTTGGCAAGAACGTAAACCCGGTTAATTCGAACTTCTTGACGACTGCTTGTTATCAACAAACTATTGGAACTAATGAGAAAAATTACAGGCTTTTGTTTGTGGCCATGTCTTGCTGAAGGCATAGTTTTAACTGGAATATAGACTAATTAAAAAAAAAGAGGAATGAGGAGGGACTGAAATGGTTTTGTGAAGTTTAAATTAAAAAAAAACAAAAGCCCCACATCCCCAGAGTCTGGACATTGCTGTACTAGCACGTGAAAACCAGACTGTACATTAAAGTATAACAGAGTATACAAAAACGCAAACTAACAACATTCAAGAAGAAGATCAAGATGTGACTTGACTTGGGTGTGTAAAGCAGCTTTACAGGGAGCAAATACTGGATCCTAAAGGGCTCTTTAACCTAGTGGAAGAAGGCATAATAACCAATGGCTGGAAGTTAAAGCTAGAAAAATTCAAATTACATATAAGAAACAAGAAATAAGTTAACCAAAAGTTATTGGGCTCAATACAGGAGTAACTGGATGAAATTTTATGGCCTTAAAATTTATGAAACTATTAAGTGAGAATGCTAACACTGTTCCAGTTTTAACCTGTTTGTGACTATTAATAACATAGGCTGTTTAATTATACACACACACTTTAAATGGTCACTGTCAACTTGAAATCTAATAAATTAAGAAGTTTAAAATAGTTTCACACATGAATATTTGTCTCTGTACAGTACTTTTTTAAAAATTCTTTTCTGTGACCAGACCTGCGTGTAAGACTCGGGGAACATGGATGTCATGACCCTGGGTTTCTAGGACCCAGTCCTGGAGACATCACCAAGATTCTCACTTGGAAATTTTACTTAAGGGCACCCTGGTTCTCTACTACAAGAAACCTCTTATAGAAAGAGCTCCGGTGATAGGCAGGGTAAGTGTTCTTCAAAGGTTCCTGCAGACATACCCATTCACCACAACTCCACTCCAGGCTGAATTAATGAGCTTGCATTTTATTATTTACATTAAAACTGATGAATGAACTGCAGTACTGATCACTGGGCAGTGCCCACTGTTCTTCTTAAGGCCCAGAAAGTCTTATTTCATACCCCTAGTCCATGCTTTGTTTTTCATAAACCACAGAGTTTGATATTCCCCCAATCTGGCTTCACTGCCACTCGCTTGACAGCCTGGATTTATGATTCCTGATGGACCAGTCTCTAGAGCAGTGTTTCCCAAACTTGGGACATCGCTTGTGTAGGGAAAGCCCCTGGCTAGCCGGGCCGGGCCGGGCTGTTTACCTGCCACGTCCACAGATCCGGCCGATCGCAGCTCCCACTGGCCGCGGTTCGCTGCTCTAGGTCAATGGGAGCTGCTGGAAGCAGTGACCAGCACGGGCCGAGGGATGTACTTGCCACCACTTCTAGCAGCTCACATTGGCCTGGAGCAGTGAACCGCAGCCAGTGGGAGCCGCGACCGGCTGGACCTGCGGATGTGGCAGGTAAACAACCCAGCCTGGGCCGCCAGGGGCTTTCCCTACACAAGCAGCATCCCAAGTTTGGGAAATACTGCTCTAGAGACCTTCTTTGGCAACTTCAGCAAGCCTGGGCCAAATCACCTCCAGCTGGCCAATCTCCACATGTCCTTCTCCAATGGTCCTTCTCCCATTGTTAACATTCAAACATTCAGGTGTGACTCCTAGCCATCCAATAGGCCCTTACAGAATCCTTAGATTTCAAAATGTTCTCACTTCCACCCACATACTTTATATGCCACATACTTCATACCTAAAATAGCATACACATAACACACACCCCTAACACTCTCCATATGGGTGATTGACTAAATAGGTGACTACATGGGGGGGGGGGGCAGGGAACCAAACTGTTCCAAAGCTCATTACAGAAAATAGTAAGAGTCCAACTGACTGCGATCAGGACCACAGTGCTGTTAAAATATACAAGAAACATTCAAGAAACAGAAAACTATCTTTCCATGATAGTAACTCTAGATTTAACTTGTGATAACAGAAGGTAAAGGTTTCAGGCAGAAATATTTTAAATTTAATAGGGTCCCTTTCAATAGAACGATGCAGCCTAGACTGCAAGTACTGGGCAAAGTCAGTGAGCTATTCTGAGTGGTGTGCAATTTTTTTTCATGGATTGCTCCATTTAAAATGGTAACTACCAATGGGGGAAGGTGGGGAAGGGGTAGCAGGGTTTAGCATACAGTTACTTTCTGCCCTCAGTGTGGTAAAAACCTTGGAAATCTGCATTATTTCCATGTTTCCCTTATTGCCATTTCTACAATGCATCTCTTGTTTATTTGGTTTTTTTTTGTAATCAGCAGCATTACAGTATTATATTAAATAAATTAAATAGTGTTAATTAACTTTAATAAAGAACAAAGTAACATTTATGCAATTATAAATGAATTTTAAAACAAATGAATTATTATTAATACTAAAGATTGGCACTCTTCCCAGAGTTGAGAGTCTAATTCCACTATGCATTTTTAAGGCTAAATCCATTCTCTGTGGCTGCAATCCACCCAGCAAATCTCTTGTTGCCAGTTTTGTCACACATAGGAAGAGAAAAATGACATTGCAGAGATATGTCATGTAGACCAACAAGGATAATTTAGAGGTATAGAATTCTAGGAGATAAGATTTCACAATAAAAGGTTTGTAACAAAACTCAAGAAACCCCCATGAAACTCTACAGGTATTTCTACAGACTTGCCATAAGATTGTGTTCAGTGAAAGCTTCTTAAAACTTTCAAGTAAACCTGATCCTACATATGGTTTTTCATTGAAATTAGGGATAGACTCAAATCCATAAAGTTCAAAAGCTGAACTCTCCCAGAATTTATGGGTGTTTGGATCCAGACTTTTAATTCATCCTATCAACCATCTATGAAGTTGAGACTGGACACGGATTCAAACTTCCTCAAGTTTCAGGATTTTCCAGGGCAGCCCACCTTGGACTGAAGTCATGCAAAAAATGCAGCCTCATATGGTTTCAATGTAAAAACAGATGACACTTGTGCTGAACCTGAAAATCCATGCAAATCAAGGGATTTGACCCCCAAGTGAACTGAAATTGAAGAATCCCTAAGAAGTGAAACTTCAGTTTGGCAAAGTTCTAAAGATCACCCGCTTCAGAGACTTCCATCCTTGTTCTCTTTCTCTCCTGAAAAGATTACTTGGGCAGAGGAAAAAGATTTGGAAAAGCAAAAAAAGGAAGTGAAAGAATAGGTGAGTAATTGACCAGACTTAGCAAGGACTGAGAGTATATTTTTAAAAACCTGTCTGCTTAACTGTGTGCTAATTGATTTGTCAACACAAAATGAAGGCATGGTCTTAATAACGAGGCCAAGTAAACAGCCTGCTTGGTTCTGCTCACTGGCCAAGACTTGTTAATACTCTCACAGGGCTAATGCTGGCATCTTGCATATCTCAACAGTGGTCATTACACACCTAAAATAGGAAGGGGAAAATTGGTAGTCGGAAATTGTGCCCTCATGCAGGAACTGAGCTTCTGGGAGGCCTGACAAATGGACCATTACATTTTAATTACCTCCCCCACATTAGTAATTCCCCATTGGTCACACCCAATTCTGTTATTGTACTGGTTAGGCAAGTTCCTAAAGGAGGTGCAGTAGACAGCATAGCCAGCATGATGCTGGCCAATAAGAGTAGGAGTTAAGAGTAATGGTGGTTGGTGAATTGCTGTGAGAAACAGGGTTGATAACATAAGTTACTGGTCTCAATACAGGAGCAACTGAATGAAATTTTACAGCCAATGCTATTCAGCAGGTCAAATTAGATAATCTAATGCCGCCTTCTGGCTTGAATCTATGGATCGATGAATTTTAAAATGGCTGCAGCATGTGAGGAGCAAGTTAACCACCATCTTTCTTCCCCCTCCCCATACCCATCAGATTGTCTGAGGCTTGTTTAATATAGATTATCACTGCAGTAACTAGAAGCCTCTGCATGTTCTCCTTCTGCCATCATTCCATCCTGTTGTTTCTCTCCTTTCTCCCTCCACATTCTGTTTCCCTCCCTCTCATCTGGCTGTTCAGACTTTTCCCCCTCTTACCTTTGTTGGGATGTCATTAGGAGAATGGTACTGAAGGACCAGAGCCAGGGATCAGTGAAAATGACAACTATCACGGAAGGTGAAAAAACTTCTTACTGCCCAGAATGTCAGAACTTGGGCCCATGTGCCAATTCTGTGTTGTCTGTTATTATTTGTCACTATAAGTGACAATAATTCTGCCTGAAAGTGTATAAAGGTGAAAACTGAGTAAGCCTAAATTTGGGTGGATTTGTGACTCAGTTTCCCAACTTTTACCACCAATATCCTTCTGTTCTGTGCTCTCTCTCCTGATCTCTGCCCTTTGCCTCTTCTCCAGTTCTGTGTTTTTATCTTCCCATTCCCCCCCTTGCCCTCATGTTTTCTCAGTTTTCTCTATTTCTCATGTGGCTGGCAGTGCTGGAAAGATAGGAATTCTGGTATTTATCACTTTGCTCCCCCACCTGTCAGTGGTATTAACTTATGTAGCCTGATGAAATAAAAACATACAACCCAATAGCCCTGCTGTTATGCCATACCAGGCCGCTGCTTGATAAATTAAGTACTAATTCAGATTTGTGATGCTTTCATGACCAATCAAATCCCAAGGCAACATTGTCCTTTAGACATACTTATGGGGTGTTTTGTATTTAAAAACAAAAATCTTTTTGGTACTATGGCTACTGATGGTTTCCATGCACCACAGCTAGTGTATTCTGATAGCTACTCTTTCTGAGCCCCATTCTCACCATGCTGGAAAGCAGCCAGAGGGGACGGTGCTGTTCTTAAGCTCCGCCTACAATCGACATGTCCACCCACAATCCCAGAGAAGCTGGAATGTTTCCGCTAACATAGTTAACACTGTCATGTAAATTGGCGTTATTAAGCCAAACTGAACAAACTCCTACTAAGATGATGAAGTTCGCTCTTCTTGCTATGACACACCACACTGAGCCATAATTTCAGGTCATGCGTAGACTCAGACCTAGTCTATACAGCTTTTGTACCAGAACGACTATGTCAGTTAGGGGTGTGAGAGTGACTTTTACCCAAATAGTTATACCTGTACATGCTATTACACTGGTAGAGCTTATTCCCCTTCAACATAACTACACCCACATTAGGGAAGGGTTGTACCATTTTAACTATACTGGTCTAACTTCAGCAGTATAACGCTGATATGCAGCCAAGTCTTCAATCAGACAGCACTGCACTGAGTCACATTTGGAAAGTTTCCTTCTCAACCATAAGGGGCTAAAATTGTTTCATTTAAAAGAAATATTCAACTCAACAGAAAAACTGGCAAGGCTCCCAAGAAAGTTCTGGTGTACTGCCTCAATTCCATCCCCCACTCTCCTATTGGCAAGCAAAATGACAACATCTAAGTAACTGTGTCATGGCAAAAGGTGCAAATGTTCACACCAAAGCCCATATCCATGCTAAACTCACAAGGTTTCAAGTTTTTAGTCTGACTTATACCAAGTTTGTCACGGGGGTTTCTCTGAGCTTCCTGAACTGTCCGCGCAGATTGGAGACTATTTATGATTCTGCACTGAAATCTTGCTATTTTGAAGCTAAAACCTCATGAAATTCCACGTAAACTCATTTATTCTGATACTGCAGCACATATCAGAACATCACCCCTACCCCAGAGATAGACTTCTGTTTCATATCAGTGCAAGGTTCAATCTTGTGGGGGTAAAAATGTTTTCAGAGGCATGTTATTATGTTACAAATGTAGTTTATTAGTCTAGCAGGCTGTAAGGAGTGAATATAATGCCAATCTTTCTAACTCACAACAATACTGACAAAAATGCCATAATAAAAAGTTCCCTAGCACAGGCATGTAAAAAATTATTATGCCAAAGGCAGTATTTGGCGGTCCTTTGGGACTGTGTTGATTGCTGATGGACATGTTCACACTCTCACCTACTGTTGCCTCAGACTATTTGATTTACTTTAACAAAACCTTTATGAGCTCCTGCTCAAATTGCATATCACAGAGTTTAGGCACCAGCTCCAGGCAAGTAAGGAAGGATGTAGGGTTTTGTTGGCTCTGATGTAGAATAAGAAAGAGCTGATGACTAAACAGTAAACAGTTTTGCTGTTTATGGGAACCACCTACACAACTAAAATAAAATGGTATTGCTTTTATGCTCCAGAATACAATCAACATGAAAATGAATGACTAGGTCGGTGTGAAGTTGACCTAAGATATCTACGCTATAGCCTTTAAATAAGAAATGAAATACTGATAAGCGTATTCTGCATCTGTATAACAGCTTTCCACAAAGTGAAAAATGGTGGATATTATTATAATCTGTCACAGAGAGGCAGAACACGAGGTACAGAGAGGTTAAATGACTGATCACTGAAGAGACCTGGGCTCATTGTACTGTCTGTTAGCGCATGTGCATGGTTTAATGTAGGAGTGGCCAAATTGAGCCTGAAAAGGAGCCAGAATTTATCACTGTACATTGCCAAAGAGCCACAGTAATACATCAGCAGCCCCCCAATAGCTCCCCACCCTGCCTCCGACCCACCGGCAGCCCTGCAGATTAGCACCTCCCTCTCCCTCACAATCAGCTGTTTTGCGGCATGCAGGAGGCTCAGGGTGGGAGGGAGAGCGAGAGCACAGCAGACTCAGGGGCAGGAGGGGGGTGGAGTGGGGACAAGGCCTGTGGCAGAGTCAGGGGTTGAGCAGTGAGCATCCCCCAGCACACTGGAAAGTTGACGTCTGTAGTTCCAGCCCCAGACCCGCATAATAACTTCTGAAGAGCCACATGTGGAGCCACAGGTTAGCCACCCCTGGTTTAATGGTTCTAGGATTTTGCAGAATCTTGTATATACACCTCTACCTCGATATAACACTGTCCTTGGGAGCCAAAACACCTTACTGCATTATAGGTGAAACCATGTTATATTGAACTTGCTTTGATCCACCGGAGTGCGCAGCCCTGCCCCCCCCGGAGCACTGCTTTAACGCGTTATATCCAAATTTGTGTGGCATTCTATCGAGGTAGCAGTGTATCTCAAAAGCACGTTTTTTTAAAATGAGAAAGGCTCCTGGAAGCATCCAGGTAAAACAAAGAAATCATCTTTTTGCCCCTTTTCCTCGCCTTTGCTCCTCACAATGCTCATGATTATAGGCACGGCCAAAAACAAATTTCCAACTGAGAAGTTCAAATGTTGAAGGAGAACCACTTCACAATGCCATAGTTAAAATACCAGGCTTGTTTGTGTCGTCCCAGTCAGATGCCAATGGAAAGAAAAAAGTAAAAAAGGAACAATAGCCCAGCACTGATTGACAAATTCTATCAAACAAGAGTTCTTTGTTGCATATTTTAAGAAAAGGCCACTGGTATTTCATTAAATTTCAGTTTATAAAGTCATCTTCACTAAAGAGAATCCATCCAAAGAAATGTAACCATTTCTGTCCTGTAGATCACAAATGAAATGCAGAGTTCATCTTTTCATGGCAGGCAGCCTCTTTCTCTGACCCTATCTGCAATGGGAAGATAAGGAGTCGTGAGCCTTCTGCTTGCCTTTTATTACACGTATGCAGTAAAGGAGTTTGTACAAGGCCAATGTATTAATTTTGAAATTCATCTTAAAATACATAATTGCTTTATCTGCTGATACAATATGAATCTCACTATCTAGGCTATGCAGGAGAAAAACCATCAAGAAACAGATGCCACATCCCTCTTTTGTGCAAGTTCTGCAACGGATGCTCTCACAGATGGATCTTCCTTAATTATTTCTAACGACATGGGACTTCAAATAAGGGCTTTGCAGCTGGCGTCACCAAATTTCAATCATCACTGACACAGCAAAGATGGTGGCTCAAACACATCCCTCATACAAACACCCAGAACACCAAGCCTATAGAATAATTATTATCTCAATTTTATACCCAAACTACTCTGGGTAACCATGGAATTCAGAGCAGCCAGCAAGGGTTTGGTGGGTGAAAAAGAATCCATCTAAGCAGGATCACAAACAATCAGAGCTGCTGTGGCCACCAGAAACTGCCCTGGTCCAGATGTGAGGAGGATTTTGTGGGGTGAAATCCTCTTTATGCATAGGCTCATTCCACCCATCTGGCTCACAAGAGCCTCTAGCATCTCACTGAAGTTAGGAGAGTGGAGAATTTAGAAGACCCTCTGCTTTGAACAGCATGATCCCAGGACTTCTGAAACAGGGGATGGTGTAGAGCAGAGATCTCAAACATGTGGATCACTGGCAGCATGCGGCCATGGAGTTATTTCCTGCAGCCTGCCATAGGCAACGACTCCACCGGCAACCAAGCTCCCTGCACTCCCAGCCCTTCCTCCTCCCCCCACACCAGCATGCCATGTCCCTGCTCCTCCACCTACCTCCCAGCACTTCCCGCCACCAAACAGCTGTTTGGTGGCACTTAGGAGTGGGGACACGGCATGCTCAGAGAAGGAGGTGGAGAAGAGGCGAGGCTGAGGCAGGGATTTGGGGAAGGGGTTAGGAAGAAGCGGGGCAGGGGAGGGGCCTCATGGACTAGACGAACAGTCTGAGGTATGAAGATCACCATGTAGGATTCTTTGCTGTGAGTAGCTGGGAAGAATGTTTGTTAAAAGTGGCAACATATTTTGTATGAATAGTTAACTTTAAAAAGGTTCCTGCCATTACAGCTATGTTGATAGACTGTTAGTGTTACTGACCGCATAAGGAATAGTTACAGGTGTTTATATTTTATTAAAACCCCTCTTTGCATTACAGTTTTTAAAAAGTTAATACATTGACTTAATAGCATACCACATTACTCTTCATTTTGTTCATTTTTGACTATACTTTTGTATCACCATATGAAAAGGTTTCAGTGATGCGGCCCTCAGTTCAAAGTACTAGTCCTCATGTGGCCCTCATGGTGATTTGAGTTTGAGATCCATGGTGGAGAGCTACCTGTGAAGGCTGGAAAGGGAACATGGACCCATAAACCACCATTAAGGAGCTCTGCAACCAAACTTCAGACAGTTGTCTCCTAAAGGACTACATGGCAAGTGAGTCAAACCCTGGCTCCCTACCTGATAGAGAAGCAGGGAGGAAGCTAGAACCATCTGTTTCCCTCATCCCTGTTGAAGGCAGGACAGGGAAGTGGGAGTGAAAGAAGGATACAGAGAGTTAAGATGAGAAGCTGGGAGGAGGTGCCAAATTAGTCCCATGAAGCTCTTGGTGTTGCCACTACTGGTGAGCTAGAAGCCACTGCCTACAGCACTGAGATAGCTGACCCTTAAATTTTCAGGCGCCAAGAGACGGAGGCGTACTGTAGCTGGGATATTCAGAGGTGGCTGGAGCCATTTCAGTCACTACTGCTGAAAAAAGGCAAGCCAACCCAGAGTGAAATATGGTAGGAGGAATGCACGAGGAAGAGTCTGCTTAGCAGATGAGTGTGGAAAGGCCTCCTGGCCAGAGGCATTTGATGAGATCCCAACCCAGTACCAGGCCTGGGTCTTTGTACGGGGAGTGGCTCTACTCCAGAGCCTGCAACTGTAACTCCTGACCACAGAGCTGGAGATGACAGAGAATAGAAAGCCTCAGGAGATTAGCTCCAGCTTCAGTGTGGGTGGCAGAGACTTGGCTGCCCATCCCTGATGTCACCTCCAGGGTTGATAAAGGGCTGGGAACTTCTGTTCCCCTCTGAAATTAAGTTAGGTAAGCAGCAGACACGACAGCTGTGCTGTTTCCACAAGGAGGCCTGAGGCCTTTACCCTAGGGCTGTCTGTGGATGGCTGAGTGTCCATCTCCCACTCTCTTCTTTGCCCCTCTCCCTCCTCTACTCAGTCATCATTTTCTCTGTCTTCTGCATCTTCTTTCTATTTCTAAGAATTTGACTGGCAGCACTTTCTACCCACACGACACTAGTAAAAAATGGCTACTGAAGCTGGACAACCTATGAGCCCTACATAACTGATAAGTATTATGATAGAACGTATACCCCAAAATTGTTGTGAATAGTTTGCTGAGGGCAGGGGGATGAAGCATGAAGCTGTCCCCAATCTGATGTCAATGGATCCCTTTCAAATCAATTATATTTCTAAAGATATTTCATTTTTCAGAAGAACTCTGCAGCTCAGTATGGGGAATTTAGCAGCTCTGACAGGTTTATATCCAAGGAAAAGAATTACTGTCCATCTCAACAAATATGTTTTTTTTCTTTTCCCACACTTAAAAACTGCATCAGTTTTATTTGCCAGTTCCGCATCTTCCCCAAATTCTTCTGAGCAGCTATCACTCAACAATGTCCACTGTGTGCCATAGAAATGATAAATGTCTAATGAAACAGGTACTGCACTTAAATATTTTCAGCCAATGGACAGGGTGGTGGAAGTCAATTTATATAGCAGTGGTGGCAAAGGCCTGCGTGTTTCACACACCCTCAGACCAAGCAAGTTTTCTGGAAACAACATAACAAAGTAATAGTAAATAATAATCTCTCTCTTAAGCACTTTTTATCTCAAAGCACATTACAAAGGAGGTCAGTATCAGTATCTCCATTTTACAGATGGGGAAAATGAGGCACAGAGAGGGAAGAATTTATTCAAGGTCACCCAGTGAACCATCAGCAGGAATAGACCCCAAGTCTCCTAAATGCCAGTAGGCTGCTCCATCCTCTAGGCCATGCTACCTCCCTTAATTAAGCAGCAGAAACGGCCATACAGTTGCAGGGAGACAGTACATATCTGCTAATTGCTTAGAACAGTTCTAGTTCGTGGACCTGTAACAAATTTCAAATGGAGGCGTGGACCCCTTTAGAAAGCTTAGTCATAGTTTGTGGACTCCCAGGGATCCACAGGTCGAAAACCACTGTTCTATGGTACGGACAACTTTTCGCAGACCCCTTAGACATCTGTGAACCACAGGCTGAGAACCACTGACCTAGAATGAGGAAGCTAAGATATTTCCTATGGACAAAGCTCACATTTCTCATTTGTAAGAATCTTCGACAATATTCCTACCTAGATGTGCTCAGTCTCCTGAACTGAAATCTGATGGTGTCCAGAGCCCTGCTGATTTGTGGAGCCCAGTATTACACGTGAGCCACCTTGATTACTGATGGTTCAACTTGTTACTTGTAGTAACTGGAATAGAATTTGCTTTTAGAGAGTTAGAGAGTACCTTTCACACTCCAGATTTCTGAGAACACTGTACTAGCAAAACAATAGGTTTGTTCTACAGTGGCATTGTGTGGGGTTTCCTGTGTATGTTTATTATGGAATCTCAATGTTTCCAGTTTGAATTTGCTCAATATACAAATAAAGAGGATTTTCCCTATCCCCGCAAACTTCCAACCTTGCCTGGGATTCTTCAGATTTAAAGGCATTAGATACATGCAAGATACTACTTTACAACTATAGTGCATCTTTCATCTGAGGATTTCAAAGTGCTTTGCACATACCATTTGTAAAACAATAATTAAGATATTTCTGTTACTCTTGGGGGAATTCTGCGCCACTGTGCAATGCAGAATTTTGCAGAAATTAATGTTGTGCATGTAGAATTTCCCTTTCCTCCCCACAGAAATGGGCTGCAGAGATGTTGGCTGCCACTAGGCATTGTTGGACCTGGCTGAGCCCAGCTCGCAAATAGAAGACATGGAGAGGGGGAGGGAGTCGGAGGTTTCCTAGCAGCTGTATTTCCCAGCACAACCCGAAGGAAGGAGGCAGCAGTGCACAGGAAAATCCATGCAAGCCCAGGACCCAACATCAGGGGTTGCGAGTATCTGGGCTGGAGGGGTCAGTGACTGGGTTCTGGGGGGTAGTGAGTGAGAGTGTCTGGGCTGTGGGGGCCCTGCAGCTGATGTTAGTGTCTGAGCTGGGGATGGTCATGCCTGGGCTCTGGAAGGGGGGGAGGGAGGGAGTGTCTGGCACCCCAGCAGGGCTCTGGGGGGAAAGAAGGAGGCTGAGAAACAGGAACTGGGTTGTCCTAGGGGTTTATTTAACTCTCTGCTTCTGGGGGAATTTTTGTTAGTGTCTGTATTGTTACAGACATACTTGCTGACAGGTATTTTGAAATAAATTACCAAAATCATTCAAACTGCTGTGATTATGTAGTGTTATTTTGACAAATAAAATTTGCAGAATTTTAAAATATTGTGCATAAAAGTTTAAATTTTTTTGGTGCAGAATGCCGCCAGGAGTATTTTGTTATCATTGACAGTTATGCCTTCTATTATTCCAGAGTTGGGTTCTGCAATGCAGAGGTCCATCTAGATGTTTGTTCCACACTCATCACAACAATATCTGAGCACCTCAGATGAGATCCATATGTGGTAACATTTCTGCTGGAGCTCAAAATTGGCCAGCCTCTTTCTGAACCAACCCATTTATAACTTCCCTACATTTCCACAGGGTTATTTTCTTCTCTGAAAATACAAAACTCAGTGCTGAGAAGGAGGAAGTGTGTGGTTCTGCCCATGATCCACTAGGATTGTGTGGGCAGACCCAACACAATATGATCAATATTTTGATCAGTTCCTCAAGGTATCTTTATTTCTCAAAAGGACAGACTCTTGCTAGCTGACAGTGTAATCACTGAGAACTAAAAAGAATGAATTCCCCCTTTCACTCTTTCCTAGTGGGTACCCATATAATATCTATGACCATCTTCTTGAAAGACTCGATTAGCTTACGCCTTTCCCTTTGCTTTGCTTATACAATGCACTTCACTGTGTTTTAGCCCCCCATGCACCCAGCTCCTTGTCTGTGCACTTTCCAGAGACATCTCTTGTCCTTTGCTTGCGAATCCTACCTATTATATACATACCTGTACATATAAATATATACGCATACAGCAGGGTATATGTGTAATACATCTGGCAGCGAATGGCTACTACAGCACAATGCCCATTTTTAATATGACCTTGGCTTACTTCCATAGCTGTCAAAAAGTCTGAATTAGCGTGATACATTTCTTAACAGAGAAAACTGCATTTTGTGGTAATCCAGTTTTACTTCTTTTATTGTTGATATTGATACTGAAGGGGGCTTATTCTTCCCAGAAATGAGACATTTTAAGAGCTGCTAAATGAATTATGATGCAGAGGCTTTGAAAAACAGGGGTGCTGCAAGCCTCATGGTATCAACCACCTCCATTGTGTATTTTAATGTCTAAGAGGCTGGCTAACTGCTCCATTTTATAATTTGGCAGGTCCACACCACAGGCATTCCATTTCTTTCCTGACAGGAAATGAGGGCATTCCACTACTACCTTACAACAGTTTTCACTGGTCCTGAAAGTATTTTCCCCTCTAACACACTGGATAGGCCCACACCCACTTTGCTGTAAACCCGTTAGTGAAATATCTCCAGGGATTCCCAAAATAAAAATAGACGTGCCTGGCACCATGCAGTTATGGCAGCAACTACAGCAAAGGCTAAAAAAAGAAATTCCATGTTGCCAGATCATAAAAATCTTTAAGGTGCAGTTATGTTTATAAAGACATAGCAAGAACTATTTGTCTCTGTTATGATGTGTGTTTTTAAAAGAACTGTCAAGAGCACCTAGAACCTGGGACAGTTCCCTTTTTACCTCAATATTATAAACTGGAAAAACATAACTTTATGTGTTGTGTGTTAATTAGGGTGTGAATGTGCAGGGCAAAAGGACAGGTCTTTGATCTCTATTTGGTGAGTTAAAGGTGAAAAATTGTCAATGGGAGGAGTTGTCAGTGTAGTTGTCAATGTAGTTGAGTGCACAAAGCACATATGAGACAGAATATCAGCTCCTGTAATGCGGTCATATTGTACATGTATGAGCATTTGTGGTGTGAGGGTTTCTGGGATATAGATATAGGTTGTTTATAAGTATGGGAAGCAGACTAAGATTTGTTTGTGAAGCTTATACTCTGATTTTGCAGAATTTCTAACATTAACATGGAGGAGTGGCCCATTAAAACTACATATCCCAGTGTGCAATTTTCTCCCTCTTCAGTCAAGCAGATCAGTTAGCTGCACGTCTTGCCAACAAAACTGAAAAAATATACTTTTTACTCCTGAAACAATTAATTATATATCTTCATAAAGGTTTCCTGTGCTATTCATTTCTACAAACAGAAGAAAGGATGGAATTAGGAAACAAATTATGATACTTCATAATCTTACAAGAATTCAAAGTATACCTTGATTTTATCATCACCACTTAGGTGCAGAGGTACTTTGAATAACACCACAGCAAATGATGAATCTATACATTTCATGCTGGTAATAGATTGAGGATTTTATACTTGTCCTTACCTTGTTGTAGGCAGAACACCCTTAAGAACAATTAACGTCTTCACAAATTTTAGATCCTAATTTTTCAGCAACAGAATGTATGTAGAGCTCACATCCTGTTTAAATCACACATGAAACTGAGTCTGGCAGTCTGTTCTCAACCCTCGTTTGAGTTCACCATCCACAAAAATCAAGGCACAGTACGGCTGGCCTGGCAATCCTCGGCAGAGAGGGATTCAAGTGTTGTGAGTCAGAATTCTGGAAGACTCTCTAGCCATGTAAAGGGTGCCAGCACATTCCTGCCTCCGACTCCCACACTTTCATAAGCATCAATTTCCTCTTCCATTTCATCTTTAAAAAGAAATCTTATAATAGAAATGTTTGATTTTTCTCCCTCTCTCATTAGGTTTCATGTGTTATGTGGGAAATACAGGCTTTAGGATTTCATGTAGCACCACAGTCTATAAAGGCTGGATTGGCACAGTTTGAAAACAGGCTGATTCAATCACTGGGTTCCTAGAGTTTTATGCTGGTGTAACGCCAATTGTATTCATGTACTTACACCCGGGGTAAGTCTGGCCCATGGCCCCATCCCCATATACACTTATGGATGTGAGTAACACTCAGTTCCATAGGACTACTGACCTGTGTAATGGCATTACTAGCAGGTGTAAAGTTAGACATACGCACAACTGTTTGTAGGATCTGGGCCTATGCTCCTTTTCAAATCAGAAAAACAATGTCCTCATTTTGCATGAAAATTAAAGTAACAACACTTCTAAAAATGGCTCTGTTTTGATTGGTGAGAGCTGACGCGAATGGAGTCCAGTAGAGAAAACAGTAAATGCTGATCACCTATAATCTCTTCAGGAAGAGACAACTGAAATATAAAGAACCAGTTTTTAACTGGTTACTATTAGAATTTAAGGGTGAGGTCCTCAGCTGGGAGAAATCAGTGTAGCTTCAGTGACTTAAATGGAACAATGCTGATTTCAGCAGCTAAGGAGCTAGCCCAGGGGAGGCCAACCAGTGGCTCCAGAGCCACATGCGGCTCTTCAGAAGTTAATATGTGTCTCCTTGTATAGGCACCAACTCCGGGGCTGGAGCTACAGGCGCCAACTTCCCAGTGTGCCGAGGGCTGCTCACTGCTCAACTCTGGCTCTGCCACGGGCCCTGCCCCCACTCCATCCCATCCCACTGCCTTCCCTAAGTTTGCTGTGCCCTCGCTCCTTCCTCTTCCCTCCCCCTGAGCCTCCTGCAGCTGATCCGGACGTGGGGGAGAGAGAAAGGGAGGCACTGATCGGCAGGGCTGCCAGGGGTGGGAGGCGCTGGGAGCGGGGTGGAAACTGATGGGGAGCAGCTGACTTATTACTGTGGCTCTTTGGCAACGTACATTGGTAAATTCTGGCTTCGTCTCAGGCTCAGGTTGGCCACCCCGATCTAGCCTGATACATCTAAACCTCCCTTTCCTACCCTCCCAGCAACTGCCTTGTTTTGTTTATAACAGAAGTTAAACAAGGAAGGAAATATATGGAAATAATACACAGATGGAGATTTTCAAAGCAGCCTAGTGAATACAGACACATCTTTCATTTATATTAATCGAGTTATGGAAGATGTGTTTATACCCAATAGACTGCTTTGAATACCACACGTATATGTTAATAAGGAGTCATCTGTTCACCAGTGAACACATATATTCTAACCATAATACAAAAATCTACAAAAAGGCAATTCTTGATTTAGTCCTAAGGGGAGCACAGGATCAGGTCCAAGAGGTGAATATAGCTGGACTGCTTGGTAATAGGGACCATAATATAATTAAATGTAACATCCCTGTGGCAGGGAAAACACCACAGAGGCCCAACACTGTAGCATTTAATTTCAGAAAGGGAAACTACACAAAAATGAGGAGGTTAGTGAAACAGAAATTAAAAGATACAACACTAAAAGTAAAATCCCTGCAAGCTGCATGGAAACTTCTTAAAGACACCATAATAGAGGTTCAACTTAAATGTATACCCCAAATTAAAAAAACATAGTAAGAGAACCAAAAGAGTCACTGTGGCTAAATAACAAAGTAAAAGAAGCAGTGAGAGGCAAAAAGGCGTCCTTTAAAAAGTGGAAGTTAAATCCTAGTGAGGAAAATAGAAAGGAGCTTCAGCTCTGGCAAATGAAGTGTAAAAATATAATTAGGAAGGCCAAAAAAGAATCTGAAGAACAGCTAGCCAAAGACTCAAAAAGTAATAGCAATTTTTTTTTAAAGTACATGAAAAGCAGGGAGCGTCCTAAACAACCTGTGGTGCCACTGGACAATCAAGATGCTAAAGGAGCACTCAAGGATGATAAGGCCATTACAGAGAAACTAAATTAATTCTTTGCATTGATCTTCACAGTTGAGTATGTGAGGGAGATTCTCAAACTGGAGCCATTCTTTTTAGGTGACAAATCTGAGGAATTGTTCCAGACTGAGGTGTCATTAGAGGAGGTTTTGGAACAAACTGATAAACTAAACAGTAATAAGTCTTAGAATTTATTCACTTTATTCACTTAGATGGTATTCACCCAAGAGTGCTGAAGGAACTCAAATGTGAAATTGCAGGACTACCAACTGTCGTCTCTAAACTATCATTTAAATCAGCTTACATAAGAACATAAGAATAGCGATACTGGGTCAGACCAAAGGTCCATCTAGCCCAGTATCTGTCTACCGACAGTGGCCAATGCCAGGTGCCCCAGAGGGAGTGAACCTAACAGGCAATGATCAAGTGATCTCACTCCTGCCATCCATCTCCATCCTCTGATGAACAGAGGCTAGGGACACCATTCTTTACCCTTCCTGGCTAATAGCCATTTATGGACTTAGCCACCATGAATTTATCCAGTTCCCTTTTAAACATTGTTATAGTCCCAGCCTTCACAACCTCCTCAGGTAAGGAGTTCCACAAGACGACTGTGCGCTGTGTGAAGAAGAACTTCCTTTTATTTGTTTTAAACCTGCTACATATTAATTTCATTTGGTGACCCCTAGTTCTTGCATTATGGGAATAAGTAAATAACTTTTCCTTATCCACTTTCTCTACATCACTCATGATTTTATATACCGCTATCATATCTCCCCTTAGTCTCCTCTTTTCCAAGCTGAAGAGGCCTAGCCTTTTTAATCTTTCCTCATATGAGACCCTCTCCAAACCCCTAATCATTTTAGTTGCCCTTTTCTGAACCTTTTCTAGTGCTAGAATATCTTTTTAGAGGTGAGGACACCTGTACACAGTATTCGAGATGCGGGCGTACCATGGATTTATATAAGGGCAATAATATATTCTCAGATTTATTCTCTATTCCCTTTTTAATGATTCCTAACATCTTGTTTGCTTTTTTGATCGCCTCTGCACACTGCATGGACGTCTTCAGAGAACTATCCACGATGACGCCAAGATCTTTTTCCTGACTCGTTGTAGCTAAATTAGCCCCCATCATATTGTATGTATAGTTGGGGTTATTTTTTCCAATGTGCATCACTTTACATTTATCCACATTAAATTTCATTTGCCATTTTGTTGCCCAATCACTTAGTTCTGTGACATCATTTTGAAGTTCTTCACAATCTGCTCTGGTCTTAACTATCTTGAGTAGTTTAGTATCATCTGCAAACTTTGCCACCTCACGGTTTACCCCTTTCTCCAGATCATTTATGAATAAGTTGAATAGGATTGGTCCTAGGACTGACCCTTGGGGAACACCACTAGTTACCCCTCTCCATTCTGAGAATTTACCAATAATTCCTACCCTCTGTTCCCTGTCTTTTAGCCAGTTCTCAATTCATGAAAGGACCTTCCCTTTTATCCCATGAGAGCTTAATTTACATAAGAGCCTTTGGTGAGGGACCTTGTCAAAGGCTTTCTGGAAATCTAAGTACACTATGTCCACTGGATCCCCCTTGTCCACATGTTTGTTGACCTCTTCAAAGAACTCTAATAGATTAGTAAGACACGATTTCCCTTTACAGAAACCATGTTGACTATTGCTCAACAGTTTATGTTTTTCTGTGTGTCTGACAATTTTATTCTTAACTATTGTTTCGACTAATTTGCCCGGTACCGATGTTAGACTTACCGGTCTGTAATTGCCGGGATCACCCCTAGAGCCCTTTTTAAATATTGGCTATTTACATTAGCTAACTTCCCATCATTGGGTACGGAAGCCGATTTAAAGGACAGGTGACAAACCTTAGTTAATAGTTCCGCAACTTCACATTTGAGTTCTTTCAGAACTCCTGTGTCAATGCCATCTGGTCCCAGTGACTTGTTAATGTTGAGTTTATCAATTAATTCCAAAACCTTCTCTAGTGACACTTCAATCTGTGACACTTCCTCAGATTTGTCACCTACAAAAGCCAGTTCAGGTTTGGGAATCTCCCTAACATCCTCAGCCGTGAAGATTGAAGCAAAGAATCCATTTAGTTTCTCCGCAATGTCTTTATTGTCTTTAAGCACTCCTTTTGTATTTTGATCATCAAGGGGCCCCACTGGTTGTTTAGCAGGCTTCCTGCTTCTGATGTACTTAAAAAACATTTTGTTATCATCATCTTTGAAATTTTTGGCTAGCCGTTCTTCAAACTCCTCTTTCACTTTTCTTATTACACTCTTGCACTTAAGTTGGCAGAGTTTGTGCTCCTTTCTATTTGCCTCACTAGGATTTGACTTCCACTTTTTAAAGGAAGTCTTTTTATCTCTCACTGCTTCTTTTACATGGTTGTTAAGCCACGGTGGCTTTTTTAGTTCTTTTACTGTGTTTCTTAATTTGGGGTATACATTGAAGTTGGGCCTCTATTATGGTGTCTTTAAAGAGGGCCCATGCAACTTGCAGGGATTTCACTTTAGTCACTGTACCTTTTAACTTTTATTTAACTAACCCCCTCATTTTTGTATAGTTTCTCCTTTTGAAATTAAATGCCACAGTGTTGGGCTGTTGAGGTGTTCTTCCCCCCACAGGGATGTTCAATGTTATTGTATTATGGTCACTATTTCCAAGCAGTCCTGCTATAGTTACCTCTTGGACCAGCTCCTGAGCTCCACTCAGGATTAAATCTAGAGTTGCCTCTCCCCTTGTGGGCTCCCATACCAGCTGCTCCATAAAGCAGTCATTTAAAGTATCGAGAAATTTCATCTCTGCATTTCGTCCTGAAGTGAAATGTTCCCAGTCAATATGGGGATAATTGAAATCCCCCACTATTATTGGGTTCTTAATTTTGATAGCCCCTCTAATTTCCCTTAGCATTTCATCATCACTATTACTGTCCTGGTCAGGTGGTCGATAATAGATCCCTAATGTTATATTTTTATTAGAGCATGAAATTTCTATCCATAGCGATTCTATGGAACATGTGGATTCACTTAAGATTTTTACTTCATTTGAATTTACATTTTCTTTCACATATAGTGCCACTCCTACCCCTGCACGACCTGTTCTGTCCTTCTGATATATTCTGTACCCTGGAATGATTGTGTCCCATTGATTGCTCTCAGTCCACCAGGTTTCTGTGATGCCTATTATACCAATATCCTCCTTTATCACAAGGCACTCTAGTTCACCCGTCTTATTATTTAGACTTCTAGCATTTGAGTACAAGCACTTTAAAAATTTGTCCTTGTTTATTTGTCTGCCCTTTTCTGATGTGCCAGATTCTTTTTTATGTGACTGTTTATCATCTGATCCGGCCCTTATCAAATGACTGGCTTCTGTACCAAATGACTGGAGGATAGCTAATGTGACGCCAATTTTTAAAAAGGGCTCCAGAGGAGACCCTGGCAATTACAGGCCGGTAAACCTGACTTCAGTACCGGGCTAACTGGTTGAAACTATCATAAAGAACAAAATTGTCAGGCACATAGATGAACACAATTTGTTGGGGAATAGTCAACATGGTTTTTGTAAAGGGAAATCATGCCTCACCAATCTACTAGAATTCTCTGAGGGGGTCAACAAGCATGTGGACAAGGGGGATCCAGTAGATTTTCAGAAAGCCTTTGATAAGGTCCCTCACCAAAGGCTCTGAAGCAAAATAAGAAATCATGGGATAAGAGGGAAGGTCCTTTAAAGGTAGGAAACAAAGGGTAGAAATAAATGGTTAGTTTTCAGAATGGAGAGAAATAAACAGTGGTGTCCCCCTGGGGTCTGTATTGGGACCAGTCCTATTCAACATCTGGAAAAAGGGGTAAACAGCGAGGTGGCAACATTTGCAGATGATACAAAACTACTCAAGATAGTTAATTAAGTCCCAGGCAGATTGCGAAGAGCTACAAAAAGCTCTCTCAAAACTGGGTGACTGGGCAACAAAATGGCAGATGAAATTCAGTGTTGATAAATGCAAAGTAATGCACATTGGAAAACAATCTCAACTATACATATAAAATGATGGGGACTAAATTAGCTGTTACCATTCAAGAAAGAAATTTTGGAGTCACTGTGGATAGTGCTCTGAACACATCCACTGAATGTGCAGCGGCAGTCAAAAAAGCGAACAGAATGTTGGGAATCATTAAGAAAGTGATAGATAATAAGACAGAAAACATTATATTGCCTCTATATAAATCCATGCTATATACCCACATCTTGAATACTAAGAACAAGAGTACTTGTGGCACCTTAGAGATTAATAAATGTATTTGAGCATAAGCTTTCGTGGGCTACACCCAACTTCATCGGATGCATAGACTGGAACATACAGTAAGAAGATATTTATACATACAGAGAACATGAAAAGCTGTAAGTACCCATACCAACTGTAAGAAGCTAATTAAGAGAAGCTATTGTCAGCAGGGGAGAAAAACTTTTGAAGTGATAATCAAGATGGCCTGTTCTTTTTGCTGATAGAGACTAACACAACTGCTACTCTGAAACCTGTCATCTTGAATACTGCATCTCAAAACAGATATATTGGACTTGGAAAAGGTTCAGAAAAGGGCAACAAAAATGATCAGGGGTATGAGGAGAGATGACTAAGACTGGGACTTTTCAGCTTGGAAAAGAGACGACTAAGGGTGGATATGATAGAGGTCTATAAAATCATGACTGATATAGAGAAAGTAAATAAGGGATTGCTATTTACTCCTTCTCGTAACACAAGAACTAGGAGCCACCAAAATAAATTAACAGGCAGCAGGTTTAAAACAAACAAAAGGAAGTATTTCTTCACATAACACACAGTCAACTTGTGGAACTCCTTGCCAGAGGATGTTGTGAAGGCCAAGACTATAACAGGGTTCAGAAAAGAACTAGATAAATTCATGGAGGACAGGTCCATCAATAGCTATTAACCAGGATGGGCAGGGATGGTGTCCCTAGCCTCTGTTTGCCAGAAGCTTGGAATGGGCAACAAGGGATGGATCGCTTGATAATTACCGGTTCAGTTCATTCCCTCTGGGGAACCTAGCACTGGCCACTTTCAGAAGACAGGATATTGGGCTAGATAGACCTTTGGTCCGACCCAGTATGGTCTCTCATGTTCTTATGTTCTTAATAACTTCCACCTGGATGGCTCAAAATGTAAAACTGTAAGGCTTGGACCACAAGTCTTAAGATATCAAGAGTCACCCAATTGCTGGTGTTTTCTGTAAAGACCCAGCTACTGGAGTCAGGTAATAAGGTAAGATTCTCAGGTTTCATTAAAAATTAAAGATAAGTTTCTAGTCCTTGTGGTTGCAGAAGAAACCTAGAACATGTGAGTCCTAAGGAGCCAACAACTAGAAGGCAAATTAAAACAAACCATGAATTCATTATTTGAAGCCAGTACCCAACGCCCAATTTTTTGGGCATGCCTCAATTTTTAAATGTTTGGGGTTGGCAATACTATATACTCAAAATTATACAATCTAACAAGCTTAGCCCATTTACAACCGTTCTTCTATATAAATCCAAAGAAAAGGAGCCAATACTATATTAAAAAACCACTGTCTTTAGCTTAGGTGTTTAAAAGACTCAGAACAATAGAGCAGCTCTGAATAGACCCTAGGAGGGTTGAGACTAGAAAGCCACAGGAAGATCACTAGCTGACAGCTGCAGGCCTTTGGATAGTTTAACTTGTATAAGCAAAATGATTATCATCTCTCCCACCTATCCCACCTCCAATCCCCACAAAATGAGACAGATGGTAATTCTGTAAAATTGACAGGATAATGTGGTAGTTTTATTAACCCTGGGACAGATCCATTGCTGGTGTACATCTGCTGGCTCTACTGACTTCAGTGGCATCATTTTACACCCGCTAACAATTCGACCCAGAGCCCATAGGCGAGTGTACAGTACTCAGAATTCTGACGCGAGCGACAACAGCTGAGTATGCCAGGCTCCCCATCTCTACCCTCTTTTTCCTTCTCGTCTTCCTCTCCTTCCCTTATCTCACATGCTGCTCTCCCTTTCTGCCTCCCATTCCCAAGCCCCTGGCTCATTTCATTTGCTTCTTCCACCGAGAAAGGCCCACCCATAGCCTCCACTGCCTCCCCAGCAGAGGGATTATCTCATGTAGAGAAAGGTGGCTGTCACCCAAATGGAGAGGGACCAGCCAGAAGGGATTCTGTGCAGGAGTAATCACACAGCCTCACCCTCCAGTCACAATCAACTCTCTCTTATCCCTGCATGCCGCCCACTCCCTCTCCAATAGCCTGCCTTCTCAAGGCCAGGATACTAACAGTTAAAACTATTCAAAGCCCACTTCTACCATGTTTTCATACTTAATTTGTTGAAAATCTTTATTTTTTGGTTATAAATCATGTAAATGAAGGTATCACCAAACATCTTCCAGTCTGCCCATCAGAGCACCCAGCTAGGGTTGCCAACTTTCTAATCGCACAAAACCAAAGACCATTACTCCGCTTCCTGCCCCAAGGCTCCGCCCCTGCCCCATCCCTTCTCTAAGGCCCTGCCCTGCCCTGGCCCGCCCCCACTCACTCCATTCCCCTTCCCTTGCTCTCCCCCACAGTCACTCACTTTCACCAGGTTGAGACAAGGAGTTGGGGTGCGGGAGGGGATGAGGGCTCCAGCTGGGGTTGTGGGCTCTGGGGTAGGGCCAGAAATGAGAGGTTATGAGTGCAGGAGGGGTTGAGGGCTCCAGACTGGGGCAGGAGGTTGGGACGCAGGAGGAATGAGGGCGCTGGCTGGGGGTACAGTCTCCGGGATGGGGCTGGCGATGAGGGGTTTAGGGTGCAGGAGGGGGTTCCAACCTGGGGCAGAGGGTTGGCGTGTGGGAGAGGGCTCAGGGTGCAGGCTCTGGCCAGGCAACGCTTACCTCAGGCGGCTCCCAGTCAGTGGTACAGTGGTGCTAGGACAGGCTTCCTGCCTGCCCTGGCTCCATGCCACTCCTGGAAGTGGCCAGCATATCCAGCTCCTAGGCTCAGGGTCCAGAGATGCTCTGCGCACTGCCCCTACCCCAAGTGCCGGCTCCGCAGCTCCCATTGGCTGGTGCTCATCACTAAGCCAGTCACAACTGCATAATTGACCTTTGCTATTTTTTAACCTAAACCATCTTTTGGCAAATATTTATCAAATCCATCTTCCTCGAAGAATTACGATGATCCATAATAGCTGAAATGTTAGATACTGAAACCCTTGGGTATATTCACAGACCATTACGTAATGTTGCAGGCACTGTGCCAGATGAACTGACAACAGCCCCATCTATCATTAGTAGGAACAGGCACATTAATCAGCTACAATATCAGTGCCATCCTGACAAAACTCTTGTTGATTCTGAATGTACCACCAGAACGTCCTTTACTGAGTGAGATGAATGATAGTACGGCCAAGGGTCACCCTGCTTCAGCTGAGAAAGCTCAATTATTTATGGACACCTCACTCATTAAGATGTCTACATGTTGGCAAGTTTGGTAAAAAGATTTTTTAGTCTGCCTGTATCATCGGGGAACCAACAGCAGAGAAGTGAAAAAGTTTAAGCCCAGCAAAGCTTTCAGAGCGTGGCCTACCAGAGCAAGAGGTTGCAATCAGGACTCCTGGGTTCCGTTCCATGATCTGCCACTTATTCACTCTATCTGGCAAGACACTTAAATGTTCAAGATTGACCACTGATGCTGATTGCTGCAGTTTTTGCAGGCTCAGTTGGAAACACCTGGGCTCTCATTTTCTGAGCATCAGGATTTTAACCGGGCACAGAAAAATGGTATCACATTATACTGGTGTCCACTTTTGCACACGTTGTCCTTAGACTGTAAGCTCCGTGGCAGGGACTTTTTGTTCTGTTTGTACAGAACCAGACCAACAAGGTCAGAGCTCCTAAGTGCTACAATAATACAAATAAATAATAACAACATCCGTAAGCCTCTCTGCACTCAAGTTACCTTATCTACAAAATGAGAAATACATCACAGGGGTGTTGTAAAGGTTAATGAATGCACGTATCACACTTTGAAAGGCACTTACATAAACACAAAGTGTTATATCAACCAGATTACATTAGTGGCCCTGTGCCTCACCCATATCCCTCATCCCATGGAACAGAGCCCAACTCACTCTGCAGTGACTGGATTTGATGGCTCTACACTGGATAGGAAAAAGAGGCAAACTTCTAATACGTTTGCTGTGGAATTTACCTTGCACTGCAAGTAGTGAAAACACGCCATTCCCTCCAATTGAGTTTTTCTAGCCGTCATTCATCCAGACAACTATAAAAATGCCATGACAATTATTGTAGGAGAATATTCTGCAACCACGGCTCCTAATATATCATGGATGCGGAAGGCCCAAACACAGGAGAATTAGTGCAGGTCCATTGTGCTGAGTGAAACCAATGCTCCCCATGGTCTGAAAGAAAGGACTGCGTGCGTTGGGTTCTTTATGATATATGCATTGGGCTCATGATTTCATTCTAAGTGGAAAAAGTGACACTCCAAATTATGACATGACTCCCAGCACCCTGATTTTTTAATATCAGCAAGAAAGCAGCTCACTCTGCTGAGTTTTTTGTGAGGGTGGGGAAATACTTTTTCAAAGAAATGTTATAAAATATTTTCCCACCAGAGGATGCATTTTGCTTGTAAATTTACAGCTGACTGATTATTGGGCACACCATGTCATATTGGCAAGCACGCTTTCTTCCTGCTTCGTAAGGAAGAGTGGCTAAAAGAAAACCCCACTGAACCTAGGACTGTCATCTAAACAAGCCTGGGATTTGAAAGCCTGAAACAGCCAGCACAGTAGCAGAAATGTATTGCTAATAAGCTCAGCACCATTTGGTTAGAATCATGACTTGAAACACTCACTAGGCACCTAAGAGCTAGAGAGCTAAATCGAGAAACCAAAGTAATTTTGACAGATGAAGACAGTGGGTTCCAAAAATCCAGTAGCAACACTCTGGGGACAACACCACTGACATAGAAGATCAGGGTTGGAAAGGACTTCAGAAAGTCCTCTAGTCTAACCCCCTGCTCAAAGCAGGACCAGTCCCCAGAAAGATTTTTACCCCAGTTCCCTAAATGGCCCCCTCAAGGATTGAACTCACAACCCTGGGTTTAGCAGGCCAATGCTCAAACCACAGAGCTACCCCTCCCATGGCAGATATACCATGTTTTACATCAATGAGCAGAGTGGAGCCTGTTCTTCTCCACTGTGTTGAGAAGCCCTCCAGGTATGGGAGTTCTGCATAGCCCACTCCATTCACCTGGAAGCATCCTATCTCTCAGACCGACCTGGCAGACCACCTCAGCAAATCGTTCTGCAATCCAGATATCTTACACTCCATCTTCCAAGGGTGTTTCCCCAGGTTGACCTGTTTGGCACTCGCAGCAACCGGAAGTGCCCGATGTTCTGCTCCTTCCAGAATCACAGCCCGGGCTTGGTCACAGACATTTCTGCTACCCTGGAGTGGCTGCCTGTAGTATGTCTTTCCCCCATTCCCTCTGGTGAAAAAGGTTCTTCTCATAGACTTTAAGGTCAGAAGGGACAATTATGATCATCTAGTCTGACCTCCTGCACAACGCAGGCCACAGAATCTCACCCATCCATTTCTATAACAAACCCCTAACCTATGTCTGAGTAACTGAATTCCCCAAATTGCGGTTTGAAGACCTCAAGCTGCAGAGAATCCTCCAGCAAGTGACCCATGACCCACACTGCAGAGGAAGGCGAAAAACCTCCAGGGCCTCTGTCAATCTGCCCTGGAGGAAAATTCGTTCCCAACTCGAAATATGGCTATCAGTAAAACCCTGAGCATGTCAGCAAGACTCACCGGCCAGCACCCAGGAAAGAATTCTCTGTAGTAACTCAGATCCCACCCCATCTAACATCCCATCACAGACCACTGGGCATACTTACCTGCTGATAATCAAAGATCAATTGCCAAATTAATTGCCAAAATTAGACTATCCCATCATACCATTCCCTCCATAAACTTACCAAGCTTAGTCTTGAAGCCAGATATGTCTTTTGCCCCCACTACTCCCCTTGGAAGGCTGTTCCAGAACTTCACTCCTCTAATGGTTAGAAACCTTCATCTAATTTCAAGTCTAAACTTCCTAGTATCCAGTTTATATCCATTTGTTCTTGTGTCCACATTGATACTAAGCTTAAATAATTCATCTCCCTCCCTAATATTAATCCCTCTGATATATTTATAAAGAGCAACCATATCCCCCCTCAACCTTCTTTTGGTTAGGCTAAACAAGCCAAGCTCTTTGAGTCTCCTTTCATAAGACAGGTTTTCCATTCCTCGGATCATCTTAGTAGCCTGTCTCTGAACCTGTTCCAGTTTGAATTCATCCTTCTTAAACGTGGGAGACCAGAACTGCACACTGGATTCCAGATGAGGTCTGACCTGTGCCTTATATAACGGTACTAACACCTCCTTATCTTTGCTGGAAATATCTTGCTTGATGCATCCTAAAACCAGAATAGCTATTTTAACGGCCATATTACATTGGCGGCTCATAGACCAATACTCCGAGATCCTTCTCCTCCTCCATTACTTCCAACTGATGCGTCCCCAATTTATAACTAAAATTCTTGTTATTAATTCCTAAATGCATGTCCTTGCACTTTTCACTATTAAATTTCATTCTATTACTACTACTCTAGTTTACAAGGTCATCCAGATCTTCCTGTATGATATCCCGGTCCTTCTCTGTGTTAGCAATACCTCCCAGCTTTGTGTCATCCGCAAACTTTATTAGCATATTCCTGCTTTTTGTGCCAAGGTCAGTAATAAAAAGATTAAATAAGATTGGTCCCAAAACTGATCCCTGAGGAACTCCACTAGTAACCTCCTTCCAGCCTGACAGTTCACCTTTCAGAACGACCTGTTGTAGTCTCCCCTTTAACCAGGTCCTTATCCACCTTTTAATTTTCATATTGATCCCCATCCTTTCCAATTTAACTAATAATTGTCCATGTCAAATGCCTTACTGAAATCGAGGTAAATTAGATCCACTGCATTTCCTTTGTCTAAAAAATCTGTGACTTTCTCAAAGAAGGAGATCAGGTTGGTGTGGCACGATCTATCTTTTGTGAAACCACGTTGTATTTTGTCCCAATTACCATTGACCTCAATGTCCTTAACTACTTTCTCCTTCAAAATTTTTTCCAAGACCTTACATACTACAGATGTCAAATCAACAGCCTATAGTTTCTCGGATCACCTTTTTTCCCCCCCTTTCTTAAAAATAGGAGCTATGTTAGCAATTCTCCAGTCGTACGGTACAATCCCTGAGTTTACCAATTCATTAAAAATTCTTGCTAATGGGCTTGCAATTTCATGTGCCAGTTTCTTAAATATTCTTGGATGAAGATCATCTGGGCCCTCCGATTTTCTCCCATTAAGCTGTTCGAGTTTGGCTTCTACCTCGGATGTGGTAATATCTACCTCCATATCCTTATTCCCATTTGTCATCCTACCATTATCCCTAAGCTCCTTGTTAGCCTTATTAAAGACCGAGGCAAAGTATTTATTTAGATATTGGGCCATGCCTAGATAATCTTTAACCTCCATTCCATCCCCAGTGTTTAGTGGTCCCACTTCTTCTTTCTTTGTTTTCTTCTTATTTATATGACTGTACAACCTTTTACTACTGGTTTTAATTCCCTTTGCAAGATCCAACTCTACACGGCTTTTAGCCTCTCTCACTTCAGCCCTACATGTTCTGACCTCAATAAGGTAGCTTTCTTTGCTAATCCCACCCATCTTCCACACCTTGTAGGCTTTCTGCTTTTTCTTAATCACTTCTCTGAGATGCTTGCTCATCCAGCTTGGTCTACAACTCCTGCCTATGATTTTTTTCCCCCTTTCTTGGGATGCAGGCTTCTGATAGTTCCTGCAACATTGACTTGAAGTAATTCCAGGCCTCCTCTGCATTTAGATCCACAAGTTCTTCAGTCCAATCCACTTCCCTAACTAATTTCCTTAATTCTTTAAAGTTAGCCCTTTTGAAATAAAAAACTCCAGTCCCAGATCTATTTTTGTTTATCCTTCCATCTAGTTTGAACTGAATTAGCTCATGATCACTCGAACCAAGGTTGTCCCCTACAACCATTTCTTCTAAGAGGTCCTCACTACTCACCAAAACCAAATCTAAAATGGCATCCCCCCTTGTTGGTTCTTCAACTACTTGTTGAAGAAATCCATCAGCTATCACATCCAGAAAAATCTGAGCCCTATTATTATTACTTGCACTTGTCCTCCAGTCTATATCTGGGAAGTTAAAGTCTCCCATGATCACACAATTCCCATTAGTGTTTACTTCATTAAAAATATTAAAGAGGTCTCTATCCATAACCAAATCAGATCCCGGCAGTCTATAGCACACCCCAAGCACTATCTCTGGGGAGGCTCTAGTAGCTTTCTTCCCCAATGTGATTTTTGCCCAGACAGACTCTATTTTATCCATTCCATCACTTCTTATTTCTTTACAGTCTACCTCATCATTGATACACAATGCTACTCCACCACCTTTGCCTTTATTTCTGTCTTTCCTAAACAGCACATAGCCTTCAATACCTGTACTCCAGTCATGACTACTATTCCACCATGTTTCTGTTATCCTTATAATAGCCGGTTTCACTTCCTGCACCAGTAGCTCTAGTTCCTCCATTTTGTTACCTAGGCTGCTAGCATTAGTGTACAAACATCTTAATTCTTGCTGTTTGGCTTCACTCACATTCTTTATCCGGTTAGGCACAGACATTCTACCACCAGTATCACCTATTAGACTGGTATCTACACAACCCTTCCTCCTCATGTCCATTCTTCTGCCCATGGCTGTATCCTCTCTTACTTTGTTTTCTTCCCTCTCAGTGTTTAATTCCAGCGTGGAGATTACCTGGACATCTCCCGACCATCTCCCCCAAATTCCTAGTTTAAAGCTCTCTTAATCAGTTGGGCGAGTCTCCATCGTAGAAGTGTATTTCCCTCTCTATTCAGGTGAAGTCCATCCCGAGAGTCCTCTGTCCATGAATGCTTCCCAGTGGCCATACATCCCAAAGCCCTCCTTATAGTACCACTGCCTGAGCCATCTCTTGATCACTATAATCTTGTTACACCTTTGTTGCCCTTCTCTAGGAACAGGCAAAAGCCCACTGAAGATCAACTAAGCCTCGATTTCCATAAGCGTCTTCCCCAGCCTGGCATAGTCTCCCTTGATACATTCCAGCGAGAATCTACGGGAAGGACAATCAACGGATTCTTTCCCGCTCTCTTTCAGCCTCAGGTCCACATCCCGTATCTTAGCACCTGGCAGACAGCACACCCTTCTGTTCTCCAGATCAGCTCTAGTTACAGGCCTGTCTATTCTTCTCAGTAAGGAGTCCCCAATCACGTAGACCTGCCTTTTCCTGGTGACAATGTCATTCTCCGGTCTATCCCCTGCTCCCACTGGCTGCAAGTCCTCTCAATTCCTATTCACCCTTGCAATCCTCCGTAACCCTTCCCATATCCTCCTAGGGCTCATATTTGGTGTTGTTTCCATTGACTCTTCCCCTCTTCCTGTAGGCCTAGCTGCTCTTCTCTTCTTCCTTACCCTCTTACCTTCAGTGGCCACCTGTTGTGCCCCTTCTTCATTTTCCAACTCTGCAAACCTGTTCTTGAGCTCTATTTCTCCTTCACTAGTCAGTCTTTTCCTCTGCCTGGTTCTCTTAGTAACATGCTTCCACTGTCCACTTTCCTCACCCAGCAGTCTCCCTTCAGAATTCTTTGGTACTGCTTCCATCTGCAAGTCTGAGATTATCCCTTCAGCCTCCTCATGTCTTTGCTCCATCACCTGCTCGAACCCCCTTCTAAACTCAACCAGAGTTTCCACCTGCACCTCCACTCCTCGGATCTTTTCTTCCATCAGCTCTATCAGGCGGCACTTCATGCAGACGAAACTCTTTTCAGATACCGTCTCCATGTACATCCCCCAGCTTCCACATCCAGTCATCCTCATTGTGTCTTTCACTGCTGCCTCTGTATTAGTCATAGCCTTCCCACCTAAAACCTGTTAGTCAAAGAAACAAACCAAAACAAACCCCCAACAGGCACCAGAACACTGGCAGACCACCACTCACTCCCTTCTCAAGGTCCTCAGGGACAGAGCAGAGGTAATCCTGGTGGCCTCGGCATGGCCTCAACAACACTGGTATGCCACACTCCTGGAGCTGTCAGTGGACGCCCCAGTTGCATTGCAACTCCACCCCGACTTGATCACTCAGGCCCTCAGTCGCCTGCTCCACCCAGACCTCAAGTCTCTCCATCTCACGGCTTGGAAGCTTCATAGTTAAACGCCATGGAACCTCTGTGCTCGGAACCTGTAAGGAACACGAGTTCTAAAATTTCAGGTTTGCTCCAGGCACTTTCCTGTGCATCTCCTCCAGTTTATGCTAGGCTTTGGACCCTTTCACCATGGAGTTGTTCCAAGACTATGGGGGCATTGGCACATGCCTTGCCACTTCTAGCCCCCTACTCACTGAGGAACTTGGCTGCTATTAATTGCCTGACTGGAGCTGCACAAATCTCTCCCAGCCAAGTTTTAGATTTAGAGAGGATAATGCTGCTGGTGATTCCCTTCTCATTCTGGGCACCTCCCCCACCAAACCCTGTTGGGGCTTTAGCATGTAGTATTTTAATGGCGTCAGTGAGGAAGGATCACAGGGTCCGTAGCTAGTATTCCATCTGCTGGGCAGTTTCTTTTATGTGACCTTATATTGGTGATGTAGTGTACAAGGTTGGCAAATGACAGCTGAGCTGTAAAATTTGTACTATGCACCTACCCGTAATTTTTGTCTCCCATCGTAGGAAAAACATATTTCTAGCCCTTATGCTTGCAAAGGTAACTTTTCTAATATACACGGATGCTGTGCCCTCTTCCAGAGTCTACAGCCAGCCAGCCCAGAGGTCTCTGCTACTGCTCATATTTTTGTACATAGTGAAGTTCATAATGTTTCTGTCAGTTTCCCTGCTGCTATTCAGAACTCCTGTCTGTCAAGAATCATGTCAATATCTTGCAGCTGCTCTTTGGGGAAGCTGTGGCCAGAAGCAGGCCCTGGAGCTATCCTTAGGGAAAGAGGACCCAAACCCTCCCAGAGATTGTGAGCGAGGTGCACAGACTTCTTTTGCCCTCTATCTTCTCACTTAAACTAGAAGAAAGAAAATACACAGAAAATACCTTCTCCCTTCAAGAAGCCTGGGGAGTGGTTCTCTAAATGTATCATTTACCCACTACTAACACAAATGATGAAGCAACCAAGCCGGAAACAGCACTCTTATAGAAACCCCAGCACCATCCCCTTACTGAGAAGTTAGAGTGCCAAAGCTGTGCTTTTCCTCCTCACTGCCACACACTGGCTTTGCAGCCAGGTCCAAAAGTTTGGCACGCCAAACATACTGCCCTGAGCTCCTTGATGTTGATATGTAGGGGGGCTCATCCTGAGATCATAGGCCCTGTGTTTGCAGATCTCCCAAATGCGCGCCCCATCCCAGAGCCAACGCGTCCATTACCAGGGACACAGAGGGCTGGGGACTGTTGAAGGGGACTCCTTTGCACACCATCCGAGGGTTGAGCCACCACTGGAGGGACTCGAGTATGTGCTCTGAATACCATCCCTACTAAGTCCAGGTTGTCGCATCCTGTGCAATAGGTCAACTCAAGCCACACTTGCAGGGGTCTGAGCCTCAGCCTGGCATGCCGGACCACATAAGTGCAGGCTACCATGTGGCCAAGGAGACGTTGGCAACCCCTTGCAGTAGTGGTCAGGAATCACCTGAGGCTGTGAAAGATGTTTGACATGGCTTGGAATGGTGTCTCTGGCAGAAACGCTCTTGCCTGCACCAAGTCCAGCACTGCTGCAATGAACTCTATTCTCTGGCTTGGTGACAAGGTTGACTTGTTCACGTTGAGGAGGAGGCCCAGTCTCTTGAAAGTGGATCTGACTAATTGGACCTGAGATTCCACCTGCTCCCTGGTGTGCCCCCTGAGCAGCCAGTCATCGAAGTAGGGATATACTTGCACCTGTCTCTTGTGAAAGAAGGCTGCTACGACTGACATCCACTTGATGAAAACTTGGGGGAGCTGTCCACAGACCAAAGGGGAGGACCGTGAACAGCTAGTGTTTGTGGCTGATCACAAACCTTAGAAATCACCCATGCGCGGGGAGAATAGCTATGTGAAAGTATGTGTCTTTCATGTCAAGGGTGGCGTACCAGTCTCCCAGATCCAGGGAAGGGATAATCATGCTCAGGGAGACCATATGGAACTTCAACTTCACCATGAATTCGTTGAGTCCTTGCAGATCTAGAATGGGTCTGAGACCCCCCTTTGCCTTGGGGATTAGGAAACAGGGGGAGTAGAATCCCTTTCCTCTTATCTCCTGAGGAACCTCTTCTACTGTCCCTATGGCAAGAAGTGACTGCACCTCCTGGATAAGGAGTTGCTCATGAGAAGGGTCCCTGACAAGGGATGGGGAAGGGGGGTGGGAAGGAGGGAGGGGAGGAGCAGAATTGGAGAGAATATCCTACTTCTACCACGTGAAGGGCCCAGCGGTCCGATGTTATTTGGTACCAAACACAGTAGAAGAGGGATAGACAACTCAGAAAACATGGGGAAGGATCCGGTGCTGAGATAGGTGTTCCGTCCTCGGGCGCACCTTCAAAATGATAGCTTTGAGCCAACGACGGTTTAGTCAGGCCCTGGCCCTGCCCAAACGGAGGACAGGAGGGCTTGCTCCTGCCATTTCTGCCCCTGTGTTGTAGGGATCCTGCCTCAACCATGGAGGATAGGACTGATATTCCTGCAATTGGGGCTCAAAGGGTTCTCTTTGGGTTGCCGGGGTGTGCATACCCAAGGATTTCATTGTAGCCCTGGAATCCTTCAGGCTATGCAGCCTGGAGTCTGTCTGTTCAGCAAACAGCCCCACTTCGTCGTAAGGCAGGTCCTGCATAGTTTGCTGAACCTCAGGCGGGAGCCTCGAGGCCTCCAACCATGAGCTACGCCTCATGGCAATTCCTGAGGACAAGATGCGCGCCACTGAGTCCACAGTGTCCCGTTAGGCCTGTAAAAGAGGTCCGTGCCACTCCCTTGCCCTCCTCGACAATAGCCCCAAACTCCTCTTTGGATTCTGCTGGTATGAATTCCTTAAACTTCAGCATCCAGTTCCAGAAGTTGAAGTTGTATCTACTCAGGATTGCCCTGGATGGCAGTCCCGAGTTGCAAGCCCCCTTTGGAGCATACTTTGTGTCCAAATAAATCCAGGCACTTGGTGTCCTTGGACTTAGGCGCTGGGGCTTGCTGCCCCTGCCTCTCCTCATTCACTGCTCATTCACGGAGCAGGGCTGCAAGTGGTACGCCCAAGGGGTCCAAAATGGCCACCGCGCTGGCCCCTGCCACTGTGCAGGCCATGGTGCCATGCCCCATGCTGGCTTGCATCGGGCTCGCTCCGAGACTTTAGACCTCCTCTCTAAGCCTGAAGATGTGGACCTAGACTGCAAGGGCCGAGGCAGCGCAGAGCGCTGCTGAGCCGGGGAGTGGTGCCACGAGGCTGGAGAGCGGTGCTGCGACCTGGAACGATATCACAACCTGGAGCGGTACCACGAGCGTGGTCTGTGCAATGACCCGGAATGGTGCCGTGACAGACTGCGCCAGGACCTGCTGCGAGATGGCGATTGACGCTGCAAATGGGAGTGCTGGCGGGACCTGGAGCAGGTCCGCAAGGGTGACTGATGCCGTGAGTCTAATCATGCCTCAAGTGTGACTGGCGCGAAGACTCCATGTGGCGCTAGGACTCTAAGCGGTGTCTTGTCCCTGACGGCATCGAGGGGAGGAGCATTGCAGGCTTTCCATGGGACGGTGCTGCACAGTGTGGCATCGGGGGCTTGGTGCAAACAGCTGGGTGCTGTCATGTCTATGAGGTCTCTTGCAGCCTCAAATGTGTCTGGGGTGGAAGGCAGTTGTACCTCCTCCACCACCTGACATGCTGAGTCCAACTGCACTGGACTCAACGCCCCCTCCCCTTGCGGGCCTGAAGTCAACAGTGTTGGCTCTGAAGTTCCTCCCTGGGACCCACTGGCCAGTTCTGAGGGGTTGGGTCCCAAAGTCGATGAACCACTCCTCCTTTGTTTCCCATGTCACTTCTGACCTGGGAAATGGGACTGGTACCAAGTAGTCTCTGGAGAGTAGGGGGGTCACAGATCTCATCCAGAGTCCTTCTGCGGTGCTTTCTCTGCAGCTGCCGGGGCACTATGCACCGATGCACTCGCTGCCAGGTTCTGCCACGCTGATGATGGCTGCGGTCTAAGTCCCACCTCCATGAGGAGCTGCGTCCGTCTAAAGTCCTGCTCCTTCTTCGTTCTCGGATGAAACCCTTCGCAAATCCTGCACTTATCCACCTGATGTGTTTCCCCCAGACACTTCAAGCAAGCTTCATGGGGGTCGCCCATTGGCATAGGCTTGTTGCAGGACTTGCAGAGTTTGAACCCCTGGGACTTAGGCAGGCCCTGAGTCCCCAGGGAGAGCACAGCAGGGCTGAAGGGGAAACCCCCACTCCCGACAGTGAACTATTAACACTATATTAATTAATAACTAACTAAACTAATTATGGAAAACAAACACTAAGTAAATAGAGCTAGGGAAACGCGGAGAGCTTGCTGAGCTAGACGTCACAGTTCCAAAGACTGTCACTGGCAGTAAGAAAGAACTGAGGAGGCACCGGGTCGGCAGGGTCATATATAGAGCGCTATGCAGGCGCCACTCCAGGGGGCTCCACTGCCGACCCAACGGGTGCTGCTAGGGGAAAAACTTTCCGACAATTGTGTAGGCAGCACGCACACACCTAATTGGAATCGATCTGAGCAATCACTCGAAAAAGAAATTTTGTTCCTCTTCCCTCCCGCAACACCACCCTCCCCCCAAACAAAGAAATTCTTCATCCCATTTGGTTGAAATCACAGAGGGGTCAATTATCTCTCCAGGTTGAAAATCATGTGCCATTTCACATTCTTGCATAAGATTAAGCTGTATATGATGAAACATTAAATCTTGTGGGAAGGAGGAAGGAAACAGTCAAAAATGACGTTTCTATCATACACACACACACACACACACACAAAATAATGGACGGAGGATGCTGAGAATGTCACTATAAAGTAAAAGCTGCATGGAGAGCTGCATGTTCACTAGATGGGAAACCACCGTGTCCAAATTTTGGTAATAAATCCCCCATAAGAAAAGTTAGTTGTTTCAGAGCATTTAGGAAAAGCAAATGTGTTGCGTGATTTTCTGTTCTGCAGCTCACACAGTGCTTTCAGGGTCTGCGGTTGCCCAATAAGGCCTGTTCCTAGCATCAAACCTGCTTAGCCCATGTTCACGCATGCATGCTTCCTCACTTCAATTCATTAGTAAGCCACTCAAACGTGAAGTGCCTGTTTCTAAAGTACCTAGCCCAGTGGGCCTGGCTCCCATCACCTATTCTTAGAACCAACAAGAATGCAGGTGTTACATGCTGGACTGTATAGGGAAAAGGAAGTGTGGAAAATAGGACTTGAAATAGCGACACTGATTCTCAAGCTGGTAAGTCTGTGCAAACCCAAACTGCAAACCAGAAAGAAAAGCTACAGACACCGCCAGAGGGATACAGCGCCACTGAAGCTAAGGCCCGTTTACATTCACATACTTGATAACCCCACGACTGATAGCTTTGTTGCCTATACCATTGCATTACCCTGTCAAAGAGCAACTTTTGTCTTTCCCAGTGAAAAAGAATAACTCTGAGAACCATTTATTTCAACAGCCTTGAGGGGCTTAGCTTGCGTCAAGACTTATATTTCAAAATCGCTACACTTCCATAATGTCTAACGTTTGGAAAACCTAATACCAACTAAAACGGGGAGGAGGGGGGAAAAACACACACACACACAAAAGTTATTCTGGATTCTGCTGCATCTAGCTCTAAATAACCTTTATGGAAGAGAGGTGCGTGGGGGAGAGAAAGCATAGCATGTTATTTTTTTTCTGAATTCTGTCCAAACAAAGATCCTAATATTATCTGCTGGAATGATGTAAGAAACATGATCATTTGGTTCCAAGACCTGCATGAAACGACAGTTTTGAAAGTCTCGAATGGGCTGGAGCCAAAGTAAGAGAGATCAGATAAACTGCAATTAGAAGTGATTCAGTGAACTGGTACAAGGGGAGAGAAAGTGCTTTTAAAGATCAATATGAATACACAGGGCTTTCATCTAACCACAGAAAAGAGGGCAGAGAAGAATTTGGGCAATCTAATATGGGATAAAAGGGTGGATGGCTTCTTATTGCAATCTAAAGGCCTAATGATGCTTATTAAAAGGTTGTTACTTGGTACTGTGGAAGAATTAGGCTCTTAAGTACTTTCTTTCCTGAGAATGAACGGCCTCACAGGGACTGACGATTTTTTTTTTTTTTTTTTTAAGGTCATGGGTCTCTGATAAGCAACTGTTGTTCTCAGCTCTATGATTTTCACCCCTTCTTCAAGTTGCACTGAAAGATCGGCCCATGGAACAAATAACCCACATGGAAGTTTAATATCTGAAAACCACTGCCTCTTGCCATGAGCAATGAAATTGGTCAGGCTGCATATTAAAAGCACCAGCACCCGATAAATAAACTAGTATGACCTGATTCACTTAATTGTTAGGGTTAGGGTCAACTTTACTAAAGCTTAACCGACCACTGCTCTGATATAGTACGTTGGAGTTAGGTCAACAACGCATGCTGGGCCAAAATCATGCCTGGGAGTGCTCTGCTGAAGTCAGTGGATGTCTACCAGGGACAAAATGCTCCTACTGTGTCTGCTGGGCAAATCTTTCTAACACTGCAGCACTTCATTGTAGTTTTATAGTTGTCATTTTGCCTATGAATTATTGCTTCCTTTTCAGATTTCCCTTCCTCTCCCCTACTTCAAAACAGACATCTAGGGAACAGGCCAACAGCAAAACAAAACCTCCTTAAGGTTAATATAGCACAAAAACAACAACAACAAACAACAACAACACCACAGAAACCACAACCTTGCCTTAAGTCTTAAACAAGACAGAGCCACATGGCAGTTGTTCAGTTACAATAGCTGCATTTAAAATCTAACATTTAGCCCCGACTTGTCACAGGTAAAAATAAATTTTGGATAGTGGACTTTACATTACAAGAGAACACACACTGTAATAAATACATAGAATGCAATCTGTACTAAATATAAAATGCAAATGCATGGTCTAGTGGCTCGAGCAGAGGACTGGAAGTCAGGAGTCCTGGGTTGCAGTCCCAGGTCTCATGCAGAGATTTCAGGTAAGTTACTTAACTTCTCTACGCCTGGCATGTCTACACTGCACACGCCTGATGGTAGCATGTAGAACACATACAATGCATGCCCTCCCCCACCCCCCAGCATGAGTATAAATAGCACTGCTTAGGTGAGTAAAGACACACCTAAACTTGTGGGTATGTACCATGCATAGCTCTCTACTTGCTCAAGCAGTGCTTCCCCCTGACTACACTGCTATTTTTAGCAGTATAGTGTCCCGTTGCCTCCCCGATGCTGGAGTCTTTTCTCACCTCAGAGAAAGGCTCAGGAAGCAGGGAAGAGGCATATGAGAGGCAGTGGAGAAAGACTCCAGCAGCTTGCTTTTCACTGCAGTTTGTAGGGTATACATACCCTAACTACATGCTGCGCCAGTGGTGGGCGGAGTGAATGTAGCCTAAAATGCAGATCTTGTGAGCACATGCTTAAATTGCAGCAGTCCTACTGATTCCAGAGGGAGTATTGAAATGCTTAAAGCACAGGTGTAAGTGTTTGCAGGATCTGGGCCTAAACTGTTTCTAGAGAGCCCATCACCTTTGTATTTAGGTGGCAATATCCAGGCACTATTTTATTTAGCTGTAAAACAGGTGGAAATATCATGATGCTAAGTGACTTAATATATGGGATCATCAGAAGAAAGATCCTACAGAAATTAGCCATGTTATGGAATACAGTGATTTCTAAGAGAATACATTAGAGAGTCTAATTCTTTGTTGCACTGTTTCTTGTGCAGTCATTTATACCATGGACAGGGAAAGGAAAGAGAATGTAAAAATTATACCAGAAGAGAATGGCAACGTTTTACACTAGTTTTGCCCTGGTATAAATGACCACATAAGGTGGAGGACAGTGGAGAATCAGGCTCAGATTTATTGAAACAAACTGTGTTCTTAGTTTCTCTGGTATAATGCCGCTAAAGTCAATGGTATCGGACCCATGTAACTAACGAAAAGGGGCCCACTAAACGTATCCAAGCCAGATTAACTGTGGTCAATGCTCACTAATTGTGCACAAACTATCTCAGATTCCCACTTTCTTCACCTGAATAAGCAAAACTATGGTTAATTCAAAATTTAAAACAACGGGCGCAAGAGACCCTTTTAACTTCAAGGTTTCTCAGTAATGTGGACAAATCACCTAAAACCATTCTGATGTACGCTGATGTAATTCAATTCCACTTGAAGGCTCCTTTACACTGGCAGAGAGGTATTAAAGGGCCTTAATGTAAAGTCTAATGTGTCCCAGTTTGTTTAATTTACTGGAGTGTACGTTTGTGTGGTGACTATTTCAAATTTAACTTTTGAAGTCAAGCTTTGGAAATGGGAAAAAGAGTTATTTATTCTTTTAAAAAAACGGATCAGGTTAATAACAGGAAGAGGGAAGAGAAGGAAAAAAAAACAAATTGTCATCACTACTCATAAATATTAAAGCAAATTAACAGATTACTAGATAAAAAAAAGCAACTGCATCTTCCATAGTTTAAGGTTTTAGCAGCGTTAAGGTTCCATTTCCTGTCAACTGAGTTTAAGTTAATTGTCATTAATTTTTCATAGCTAAAATAGCAGAGGAAATGAGATTCCCACATTATTGGCCCATCTACTCAAGCTGTGAAGAGACCCCCCCCCCACCATAAAACAGCGGATAAATCTCATTACAGAATCATAGAAATTAGGGCTAGAAAAGACCTATTAATACACCCCCTTGTGAGTGCACATTGTTCTGCAGCTAGAGTCTCTCGGGAATTGCCCTAGTCAGTCCAGGGTTAAAAGGGACTCTGTGAATCAGAAAATTTAAATTGACAGAATCATTTAATAGACAGATTCTCTGACAAAAGGTCCTTTAAATATTGTGAATGGAAAATATATATGACACACACACACACTTAAAAAATGTAACAGCCTCTCTGCTCCCCTGTCGATTACTAGAAATCTTGTGGCTTAGCGCAGCCACCAAACAAGCACTTTCCTTTCTGTGCACACACCTGACTGCTGCCTCTTCAGTTTCAACTTTGCTGTTGCTGGTGATGTGTTAAGTAAGGGCTTTAGATGTCCAAAGTACTGTACAGACATTAACTAATTCATCCTTACAACACGTCACCAGTTGTATTTTCTGCGGAGGGGACAGGGGGACTCCACCCGTCTGGAAGCTGTAAACAAACCCTTTTGCAGTACTTGGGTAGTGAACGCAGGACCTCTGGATCTAAAAGCATGAGCCTCAGCTGCCTAAGGGTATGTCTACATTGCAAAAAAACAAACACACATGTGGCACAAGTCAACTGACTCAGATTTGTGGGGCTTTGGCTGCAAGACCCTCTCCCCTCCCTAGCTTTCAGAGCTCAAGCAGGAATAGCTACATCACTATTTTTAGCCCCACAGCCCAAGCTCAAGTCAATCGACCTGGACTCTGAGAATCAGCGCCATGCATTTTTCTTTGCAGCGTAGCCATATCCAAAAAGACTACGCTCTGGTAGTGAAGAGCCAATAGCTAATTCTTAAACCTCTATGTTTTCCAGGGACAGAGAGCCAGAATGAGTAAGCATGGGTTACACATGCTTGTTTCCTCTCAGCATAGTACGACTTCATGCTAGGCCACAAGACAGGTAGTCCAAACAGCAAAAAGCCAGCAAACCTACTAGACACTACGTACTGTCAAATGCATTAAATGAACAAACTGAAGACAAAGAAGTTTTTATTCATTGAATCTCTTTCAGTTGTAGGCGAGTGTTATCTGTAACAAACAAATACAAATTTGCAGATGAGAAATAGTAACTCAAGCAGCTTCCACTGCTTCTCTTGGAAGGCCAACTAAAATGTCTCACCAATTGGCAAATATTTCTTGATGTACAGCCCAATTCCCTATGCTTAACACAATCCTTTCACTCCTGTCTTTGTCAGCTTGGGATAACAAACAGTGCCTTTCCTTTCCACCCTTCCATTTCTAGCACACTATTTTCTTTTTCCTCCAAGTCAAATCTTCTAGCTCCTTAATGATTTTTGCTGCTGTTCTCAGAATTCTCAATAATTTGTCAACGTGTATCAACAGTATTCTAGGTGCAATTTCATCAGTGCCATCTAGAGAGAAATAAGATCTCCCTATGGACAAAGAAATGATGCCTCTGCATATGTCACCCCAGATAACATTGCCCCTTTTTGTCTTATATATTGTTTGCTGTCCGCTGAAACCTGCAATGTCTCTTGATGTTTCTGCTTTCCAGGTAGTTTTGTCTCATTGAATATCTGTATTTCAGATTATACTCCCCCTCATCTGCCCACATACATTAGCCTGCATTTTTTCCCAGTCAAATCTTTTGTTATTTGTAGCTCACGCTTCTGACATCTTCCATTCCCTTTGTATTGTTTTAATATCCTTCCTAGAGGTTAGCCATCTCTTCTCATTTTGAGGCGGATGTCGGCTGGCCCCTTTGCAGGTGGGGGTGGCAAATAGCACAAGGAATTCAATCCCCTTGCATCTTCTGTTGGGGCTAGCCTGAATCCCGGTGAGGACTGTAGTCCCAGCTCATGGCTAGCACCTTCTCTTTGTTCTCAGGATCAGCAAATAGGTGCCAGCTGCTCCAAAGGTGGTGAGGAGGGGGCAAGTCCAAGGACCTCCCTCTTCCCCACATATTAGTCGCTGGATACAAAGCAGGCTGTACCCTTTCAAAAGGTGGCAGAGCAGTGGTATCACCCCATTATGTGCACCCTACCATCTACGAAAAGAATATTTAGATGATTCAACTGCATCCCCCCCACCCAGTAGCCTTAGTTTGCCAAGGGCAGAATCTTGCTCTTAATATTATCGCCAAATGTAATTAACATGCTCTTTAAGCTCATAAATGAAAATACTAAATGGTGCTGTGCCCAAAGCAGATACCCTTAGCACTACAATGGATGCTTCCCTGCAATAGCATACATTGCTTTTTAATCATTCGGTTACAGCCCCTTGGCTGGAGTTCTGTCTGTATAACAAGCTCGCATCCAAGGAAATTTGAACTTTAAATACTGCCTTTCACTGCACCATAGTCAGTAGGTTTCTGAATTCTGACAGAATTTCTTTCCTGAAATCCAATAACCATGTCCTGTTGCATTTTATGAACATATTCATTTGGAATTCAAATAGTTTTTGCTCACTAGTTTGAAGCCTCCTTATTACTTTCACATTCTCAATTCCTTCCTATTGCTCACAAGAAAACCCAGAATGGCTCCTTTAGGTTACATTCTCTGCTTTACACATCATAAAGTTTTTCCTGCATGTAATGTAGGAATGTCCTTGACAACCCATTTTGACTGTGTTTGTCGTTCAACAGCTGTCTAGGCAGCTAAACTGCGCCATGAATACTGTATCTTGTATCCAGCTCCTCAATAACAGGGCCAAGGAATTTATTTTTTCCTCCATTTCATGGCTTGAGGCATATGTCCACTGTTGTTTTAAATTCTTTGTAACTTAATCCAAAGTATTTCACCACCATGCTCTTCATTATCAAATTGTATCTCGCTGGCATTGTAAATACTTAGAGCTATTCAGAAAAACTAGACGACTCCAGTGAATAGAAGTAATGAGAAAAATGGCAGCGATACAAAAAAATCCAACCCCTCACGTTTACTGCCTTAACAAGTTTACAAAGAGAAGTGCACCTTCCATTCTAAAGACAATGAGTAACAGTTCTTTAATTCGACAGTCTCCTACTGTTACAATTATAGTATTAAGAGCAGGTCAGGCAGATTAGCACAATTGTAACTGCAACAGTCAGCAGTTCCTGGAATTTTCAACTTCATAAATCTACCCCCTATTTAGGAGGTTAAAGGTGAAATTCAGATTAACTAACTAGTCTGCTGCAAACCAATATGTCAGTCTCTGAACCCTTATTAAACCTGCCACATTCGCAGGTACTTGCCTACCGTATGACACTGTACATTAAGTTTATTTCATTGAGAGAAGTCTCTTTATGATTCGTTACAGAGATAACTATCAGTTTTACTGTTTGTTTAACAACATGGAACCTTCCATAAAGATCAGAGATATGGTTGCTCCTAATCCCTCGGATATACAGTAGAAATATATATATTGTGACAAAGTTCCTCCTCTACCTTGGTGGGTCCTGCACTTATTGGCAGATTTGCTCACCTCAGTGATCTTCGCCACAGTCTGGGTCAACTCCTCCTGTGTCTGATCAGGAGTTGGGAGGTTTGGGGGGAACCCAGGCCCGCCCTCTACTCCGGGTTCCAGCCCAGGGCCCTGTGGATTGCAGCTGTCTATAGTGCCTCCTGTAACAGCTGCATGACAGCTACAACTCCCTGGGCTACTTCCCCAAGGCCTCCTCCAAACACCTTCTTTATTCTCACCACAGGACCTTCCTCCTGGTGTCTGATAACACTTGTACTCCTTAGTCCTCCAGCAGCACACCCTCTCACACTCAGCTCCTTGCACCTCTTGCTCCTAGCTCCTCACACACACTTCCTCTCTTCTGGCCCCACCATCTGACTGGACTGAGCTCCTTTTTAAACCCAGGTGCCCTGATTAGCCTGCCTTGATTGGTTGCAGGTGTTCTAATCAGCCTGCCTGCCTTAATTGGTTCTAGCAGGTTTCTGATTACTCTAGTGCAGCCCCTGCTCTGATCACTCAGGGAACAGAAAACTACTCATCCAGTGACCAGTACATTTGCCTTCTACCAGACTCTTGTACCCCACTGGTCTGGGTCTGTCACAATATATATTTTTAAAACACTTCTCTTTGCTCTCAGGATGACTTCTCTATTATCTATTACTCCCTTCCCACCTCCTCTCCCAGTTAGGAGCACATCAAACGTAATCTGTTGTGCAGCTCTGTAACGCCCACTGCTTTCAGTTGTTGATGTTTGCAAAACAAGCTGCATACTTCTTGCTACCTCATAGCCTGATTTTGTAGATGTTCAAGTGCTGACATAGGCTTCTAAGGCAGGTTGTGGAATCCCCTTCACTGGAGGATTTTAAGAACAGGATAGACAAATGCCTGCAAGGGATGGAATAGGGCAGTGGTTCTCAAACTTTTGTACTGATGACCCCTTCCATATAGCAAGCCTCTGAGTGTGACCCCCCCCCTTATAAATTAAAAACACTTTTTTATGTTTAACACCGTTATAACTGCTGGAGGCAAAGCCGGGTTTGGGATAAAGACTGACAGCTCGCGACCCCCTCATGTAATAACCTCATGACCTGGTCTAGGGTTACTGGGTGACCTCGCAAGGTTCCTTCCAGCCCTACATTTCTAGGATTTTAAGTATGGTTCTGATATCAACAATGACTATATAAAATGCTCCCTGACTCAGCAGATCTGCTTCCTCTAGGACCGTCGGGAACAATGTTTACACATGGATTTTCTTGTGACCCCTGCAGAACTAATGCAGCTAAGAGAGTGAGCTGGATTCTATTCCTATTCATGCATCCTCAACAGAATCAGTTACACCTGTGCACACCCACTGATGGAGCTGGGGCTAGCACATGTATTACTGAGTACACACTCTCAAGACTATGGGGTTGCACAGGTACAGGGGGCATAATATTGCCTTTAGACTTCTTTCTTTTTTAATTTGAAAGTCATGTTAGATGTCTTCAAGTCAACAGGTTCTGATGAAATACTTAAGACGCTGGATGAAGAGATCTCGGAGCCATTATCTTTGAGAACTCCTGCAGGATGGGCGAGACACCAGATGCCTGGAAAAAGACAAATATAGTACCTACCTATAAAAAGAGGAATAACTCAGGGAATTACAGACCTGTCAGCTTAACTTCGGTACCCAGAAAGATAATGGAGCAAATAAACAATCAATTTGTAAGGACTTAGAAGAAGTAAGTAACAGTCAACAAGTATTTGTCACGAATAAATCATGTCAAACCAACCTACTATCCTTCTTTGACAGAGTAACAAGCCTAGAGGAGGCGAGGGGAGGGGAAGAGTAGCTGTTATATATCTCAACTTTAATAAAGCTTTTGATACGGTCTCACATGACAGTAACTCAGCCAGAGGTTAGGGGTCTCTTACAGGAGTGGGTGGGTGAGGTTCTGTGCCCTGCAATGTGCAGGAGGAGATCAGACTAGATGATCATGATGGTCCATTCTGACCCGCATGTCTCTGAATCTACGAGGCCATCTCAAACAAACTAGAGAAATATAGCCTAGATGAACAAATATAAGGTGGGTGCACAATTGGCTAGAAAACCATACTCAGAGAATAGTTATCAATGGTTCACAATGGAGCTGGAAGGGTATATCAAGTGGGGTCCCTCAGGACCTGGGAGTGTCCTGGTTCTGCCTCTGTTCAATGTCATCATAAATGAGCAGTATAATGGCATAGAGAATGCACTTATAAAGCTTATGGACAATACCAAGGGCAGGGGATGGGGGAATTGAAAGTGCTTTGGAGGCAGGATTAGTATTCAAAATATTATGAGAAACTGGAGAAACGGTCTGAATGAAATAGGATGAAATTCAAGAAAGACAAATGCAAAGTACTACACTGAGGAAGGAATAATCAATTGCACAAATATAAAATGGGAAATGACTTCCTAGGAAGAAGTACTGCAGAAAAGGATCTGCAGGTTATAGTGGATCTTAAACTAAATATGGGTCAATATGTGATACTGTTGCAAAAATAGCAAACATCATTTGAGATGTATTAGGAGGTATGTTGTAAGTAAGTAATTCTTCCATGCTTCTCAGCACTGATAAGGCCTCAACGTAAGTACTGTGTCCAGTTCTGGGCACCACAATTCAGGAAAGATGTGGACAAATTTGAAAAAGTCCAGAGGAGAATAACAAAAGTGAGTAAAAGTCTAGAAAACATGACCTGAGAGGAAAGATTGAAAAAAAAAAGGGGGGGGGGGTTGTTTAGTCTGGAAAAGAGAAGACTGAGGAGGGACACATGAACAGTGTTCAAGTGCATAACAGGTTGTTATAAAGAGGAGGGCGCTGAATTGCTCTCCCACACCACTGAGGACAGGACAAGACAGGTTAGACATTAGGAAAAACTTCCTAATCGTAAGGGTACTTAAGCACTGGAACAAAGTACCTAGGGAGGTTGCGGAATCTCTAACTTGTTCTTAAAAACCTCCAAACACCTGTCAAGTATGGTCTAGATAATACTTACTCCTGCCTCAGTGCGTGGACTGAACTGGACAACCTATCGAGATACCTTTCAATCCCAAATATCTATTACCTCTATGAGAACGTAAGAACCCAGCTTGATGCTCACAGCCTACACTGTATTTGCAGCCAGTTAGAAAATGAAATCACTGTGACTGACTGGTATGTCCGTACACCTCTATCAAATTATGACCTTCACTTGACCTTGTAACCACCATTTTGAAAGCTGTGGTTTATATTTGTAGTCTATAGCTACCTAGAAATGTCAAGGACAGACTAAGGCAAGGGTTCTCACAACAAATTTTTTGGTGGCCTCACAACAGGTCTTGCTGGTGGCTGATCTGACAATTTTTCCTAAAATATAAAGCCCGAGCCCCAGTGTCACAAAGTCCAGGCCTTAGGGCCCTGCGGAAAGTGGGTCAGGAACTCGCTGGCTGCCTGCAGAGTCCCAGGTACCTCCGGCACCATGCACACCAGTTCCACGTATCTAGAGGTGCTGCCCAGAACCCCCAAGGAGGCTGCGCAGTGCAGAGTGCCGCTCCCTGCTGCTTTGCCCCATCCTCTCATCTCTGCCCATGCTCTGGAGGCTATCATGGCCACAAAAAAAAATCTGCTGGTTGCTACATGCAGCCACAATGGCCGCATTTGCAAAACACTGGACTAAGGCAGTTTATAAAGCCCAAGACCTCCCTAAAGCGACTAACACACATGGTGATTGTCTTAACAATGGTTCTGCTACAGGGAATAGCCAGGCTGACAGAAAACTGGCTTTCCCAGTTTGAACTCTTGGGGGAGGAGGGGCGTGAACCACCTGACTGGAGCTCTGAATATGCTCGATTACTCACTGACAGAATGGACAAAAACCTCATTTAAAGGGTAAACCTTTCTCATGGGGTAAACATCACTAGACAACGAAGGAATGTCTTTCTCACTGGGTCAGAGGCTGGAGGGGCATATCCAGCTGACATGGACTAGACCTATAGACTCACAAGAACGGATGGGCATACTCAGGGGAGAGAGGAAATCAGCTTTTGTTGTTTTGCCTAAAGATCGGTAACTCCTGTACACTTTTAAAGCAAAAGTTACTATGGTTTTAGAATCTTTTGTGCAAAGCCTGAGTTTCTTACTTTACCTGGCCCCAAAGGGTTAAACTATAAACATGAGACTCCCCAGAGGTGGAACTCTGGGGGGAGCATGCATAAATCCAGTATTGCCAACTTCTCAAGATCAGAAATCAAGAGTCATGAGATTTAAAAAAAAAAAAAGATGATACTGTGTTTTTAGGTCACTCTCTTGATTTTTGAACTCCTGTCCACCCCCAGGGTGTGTGCATGTTCCCCACTCTCCCACATGTATCAGATAAGGTGATTTTGGCCCCTGCTGCAGGAGCTCTCACCCTGATATCTGCCCATCTGCTGCCCAGCAATTAATCCTGTCCCCCATCAGTTCTGTCTCCACCTAACCCCCCCCAATTCAGCTCCCCCTCAGTTCAGTCTTACAGCCGCCATCATCAGCACCCCAAAAGTTCAGATCCCCTACCCCACTGGTGCCCAATGCCCTCAGTTCACTCTGCCAGCACGTATCTCATCTGCTCAGAATCCACCATCAATACAGCACTCCCACCACATCAGCCCCCACCCTTCTCACTTCAGCCCCCAGGCCATAGTTCAGACCTTCCAACCTCACCTCTGCCCCTCTTAGGGTTCTTCACCTTCCTCCCAGGCCTGTGGAGGCTGCAGTGGGGTCCCCTCTCCCATTTCCTAGGCTGACAAGGGAACCCCGGCCGCCTAGGTCTGACACCTGGGAGCCTTGGCTGCCCTGAGGCTGACAGCAGGAAGGCTTGGCCACCCTGGGGCTGGCATTGTGGGGAGCCTGTCTTCATGGGGACCCCGCGAGGATGGGCTCCCACTGTCATCCCAGGGCAGCTACAGCTTCCGCTGTCAGCCCCAGGGCTGGTTCTCAGTGGGAGCCCCTGCAGCCTGGGGCTGACAGCAATTTCCAAGTAAGATTATTAAACCTGACTAATGATCTTGGGATACAACTCTCAAACGTCAGCATATTTTTTTTTTAATCAGCTCTATTGCAAGATCATGAATTAAGCTTAATAATTTTACTTAGCAATCACATCTCCCGCGATTAATTCGTGTGAGTTGGCATGTCTGTAAGCCGGGGAGGAGGTTTGGAAGAGGAGAGTATTGGTGTTAGGGCCTCCAGGACAATTGGGACTGTGGAGTCCCACACCCCAAGGAAGGCTGCCAGAGAGGGAGTCTGGCCCCCAAGAATATAACTTAGAAGCCGAGTTAGTGACAGTGGGATGCTTTACAGACCCAGCTGGCTTAGAATCATGCGGAATCCAAAGAGTAGCTCTCATTATCACTGACTGTGATGAAGTGGTTATAGCCAAGAAAGCTTATGCCCAAATAAATTTGTTAGTCTCTAAGGGCTGGTCCAGACTAGGGGGGGGGAAATCGATCTTAGATACGCAACTTCAGCTACGTGAATAACGTAGCTGAAGTCGAATATCTAAGATCGGATTACTCACCCGTCCAGACAGCACGGGATCGATGTTCGCGGCTCTCCGTGTCGATTCCGGAACTCTGTTGGGGTTGATGGAGTTCTGGAATCGATATAAGCGCGCTCGGGGATCGATATATCGCGTCTAGATTAGACGCGATATATCAATCCCCGAGCAATTGATTTTAACCCGCCGATACGGCGGGTAGTCTGGACATGGCCTATGTTGCCGCAAGGACTCCTAGTTGTTTTTTGTTCACAGGGAGACTCAGCTAGGTCTATAACAATCATTGAGGAAACAACTGAGAGCATTGGATCCAGAAAACAGAGACAAAATTAACATAATACCTTTTTCACAGTCTCTTTTCAGACTAGGGCCTCGTTTTAAGGATAAGAGGTTTTCCTGATCCTGGCATTGTTTGCTCTGTTGCTTTACATGAGCATCACAGTATGGTGCGGGAGAGTCATCATGCCCCTGGGCCACTGGAAACAGCACTTTCACAGAGTTCTTGCATTTAATTGCCAAGGGACTCATAGGGTATATCTACACTACCCGTCAGCGGGCAGCAACCGATCCAGCGGGGGTCAATTTATCGCGTCTAGTCTAGATGAGATAAATCGATCCCCGAGCACTCTCCCGTCTACTCCTGTACTCCACTGCCGCAAGAGGCACAGGCACAGTTGACGGGGGAGCGGCAGCAGTCGACTCACCATGGTGAAGACACCACGGTAAGTTGATCTAAGTACATCGACTTCAGTGTATTATTACGTAGCTGAGGTTGCATAACTCAGATTGATTCCCCATCTCCCAAGTGTAGACCAGACCTTAGAGCCGCTCCTTCTCAGGACACACCCACTCCTGTAACTACTATTGCAAAAAAATAGCACTTGCCTTAGGTTTAGTGAAATTCACACATCAATCATCCAGCCATTAGCATTTCCTTTAGGAATTACAGTCTTTCAGCCCCTTTTGAGATGAAATCATGAGACTTGTTACTTTCCAGCCCACCTCAATGACAGTTTAGCACAGGTCTATATCCAAAGGGTCAAGAATGCAGATGGGCCTAATAAATCAGCTAATTGTAAGACTTGACAAGATATAAATAAAGAAGAATTGAGCTGACTGAAGTTGACCTCCTGGAGCACCATAACCTGGAGTGCAATCTATCAACTAATTTATACAGGAGGCCACTCTCCAGTGAAGGGATTGCTAAATTCAGCTCATGCAAGAGGAGAGAGGAGAGGAGAGATCTTAAGATCCAGTTTCCTCTTTCACTGATTAAGTAAAGCTTGATGGGAAATACTTTTCCATCCCACAAAAATTTTCAAGAGATCCAAAAATTTTCTCATCCCAAACTGGGACAAAAAGTTGAAATCTCAAAAATGTTCACAAACCAAAAATCTACAAAAATAGAGTTAGGGTCAATCAAAATGTTTTGTATCGATTGACTTTTAATTTTTTTTTTTTTACTACAGTTAGCTTAAATTTCTAAACATAAAAGTCATTTTGACCCCAAAATAGTTTTCTTCATTCAGAAAATGTTAAAACTAAACTTTGACAATTTCTAAACTATTTTTCCCAATTTTTTTCAAGTAAAATAACTTCATGGAAACTGATCCTTTCATGTCAACATTTCAATTCAAAATGAATCAGCATTTTCTGACAATCTGTTCTGTCAGAAAATTCCCAACCACCTCTATGGACGGAGTCCAGGCAAGTAGTTGCCTCTGAACAATAGAGTCAAGATTCAAAAACCACAGATGGTGATATAAATCTTTACTGACCGTTGTATTTGTAGCCAGGAAACTCTAAGCCTGTTGGATTCGTAGTCTTAACGGCCTTCCTTTTGGAGCAAAAGAAGCTCTCTCTGAAGACTGGGTGAAGTGACCCTGCTAACGGCATCTGCAGAGTCACACTCCAGATATTTTATGAGTCACATCAGCCTCCATTTTCTCTATTGTCTCAGGTTTCTTTCAATTAAAATAAATGGAGAGCTTGGTGTAATGTAAATATGTGTCAGCAAGGCAGAGCACAGACTGGTAAATTTGTTGAGAAGATCTGATAAGGCTTATTCTTGTAAGTGGGAATTCACTCCTTCCACTGGCTTGGCTGACAGAATGAACAGACAGAACTGCTGCACATTGGCTCCAACCCAGCAAAATAGTAAAACATGTACTTAAAGTGAAGCATGTGAGTATTGCAACTGAAATCCAAATATTCTGTTAGCATGTCAAAATTTCTACTCTTTATAGCCCTGAGCCAGGAAAGTGTATTAGTCTTTCAAATGTGTGGTTATATCAGTGGGGTTATTCGCACGCTTAAAGTTAAGCACAAACTTTTGTGTTTGGCTGGATCAAAGCCCAAAATCAGCAGAAATAAACATTCTAACAGACTAGTATTATAACTCTATAACATGATTACAGTATTATAATAGTAATACTTTTCACCCCGGTGGCGCCCTGCCTCTGCCATTAATATTGTAAATGAACTGAGCCTGAGAAGTAGTCAACTACTGTACAATCAGCAAGCAGAGAGAGGTGAAGTGAGTTGACCCATGTCACAAGGGAAGGCTGAGGCAGGGCCAGGACTTTTCTTATTATTGTTTATATTGCAGAAGTATCTAGAAATCTCAGGCCCATTGTGTAAAAGAAAGTCTCTGTCCCAAAGAGCTTATAGTCTAAATGTGATTTACCATCCAATACAATCAGAGTTAAACATGGGACGGTCTATTTTCCTGTGGAAAAACGTGCTTTGATTAAAACTGCTGAGATGAGAAGCCTGTAGCATTCATTGCTAGAGCACTAAGTTAAGTATGGAAGGCAGGGTTGTTTCAATGTTTCAATGTTTTTAAAATTAGAATAATTAAACAGACTAAGGTACTTGGGCTCTTTTAGCTAGACAGCTGGACATGCAATTGAGTTGTGGACAATATTTTTCTCTCATAGTTACAAAATCGAACTACTATTTATCTTGGATTTTCAAATGGAAACCAGGCTACCCAGAAAACCTCTTCTAAACAAATTTGTAAGCCAACATTTTGCCATCCATAACGTTCTTAATTTGTTTAATAATAGCATGTTTTCTCACATACATGGAAAGAGGTTCTTTACCACAATAAAGTATATCAGTATAATATAATAATCATACTACAACATTGATAATCCTTTTCACTCATATTGTGCCCTCCCCATCTTCATTTAACTGCTTTTAATCAGTGAACGGATAGAGTACTGGTTTGCACTTCTTTAGCATCTTGTATTACAAAACCCCAGGTGTACATAGGGATCAATTCACCGGTTGCTGAAACACAACTTCCTCTGGATGGCAGACAGCATCTGGCTAGCAGTATACTTACTACCCCAAACTATTGTGAGGAATACTATGTTCATCTGAAACTGCAAAGGGAATTTAAATAACCAGAATTAAATTACCTGAAATCAGCAAGACAAATATTAAAACTTAAAGCTAATTGAAATATATATTTTATTTTCTAAGTACATTTTTGATGAAAATTAGTTTTTCAGTTTCATTGACATTATTCATCGAATTTTTTGTGTGCTTGTCAAACCAAAAAACTGAAAATGTTTTGGTTATTTTACAAAAACCCAAAACATTTGGCAAAAACAGACAGACAGAAATTCTCATGATGTTTTCTGTTTAATTGAAAAGCCAATTTTTGTAGGAAAAATGTTTACGAAAACTGCTCAGTCATTTCTAGTTAAAAATCCTATTTGTCAAAAAAAAAAAGTACCACCAGGTTTTGAACAACCAAAAGTGAGCAGAACCACAAGTTTACATCCCACCTGAAAGGGAGGACCTCCAGCAGCACAATGACATCTTGCACATCTATTAATGAAAAACAATTGAGAGGCTAGCCAATAAAGCTAATAATGTAAGTTATATTTTAAAAAGCTTGGCACGGTGAAGCAGACTTACAAATGGGTGTCTATTGCCATTTGAAAACCACGGAGATGCACGCTGCCAATACTGCTACATAAGAGGGAACAAATAGTCAGACTATTGCTTGGTGCTGAAAAATAACTGGTATTTATTACATTTAAGTAGCCTTTATTTGACTTTTCATTTAATTTTACTTCGCACTGCATGGTCTGCATTATATTAAACATTTACTATCCTGGCTAGGATGTCAAGACATGCTTTGCTGTCTTACTATATCATTGAACAGTGGTTCAGGGAGGAATTATTTAGGGTGGCTCAAGGATAGAGAACAAGATGTAATGGGAGGAAATTAAGAAAGAGAAAACACAGGCGGCACTGCATGACAGTAACGTCTTACAGGATGCAAATAGCTTCCCAAGGGAAGAGATGGAATCCACCTCATGCAAGACTTTCAGAAGTAAACTGGATGATACAGTAATAATTGTGCAACAGGGAACAGACCACTGGCAGGAGGATGGACTGGATGGCCTTTTATACAACTTTACTATCTGCAAGGCAGCACTGTCTAGTGTATAAAGCACTGCTCTGGGAGTCAGGAGACCTGGTTTCCATTCCTAGCTCCACAACAGGCCTATTCTGTGTCCTTGGACAAGTCACTTCTCTGTTTTCTCTCCCATCTACATAGACTGTGAGCTATTTGGAGCAGAGGTTTCTCTCTGTGATCCATACAGCGTCTAACATAACAGACCTCTCAATTTTAGTGTGGGCATTTAAGCACTACTGCAGTGCAAATAATTAATAATCTGTATCATCTCTAGCAGTGACCTATGTCACCTTGCTGAAAATAAACCACCTCGCTATGTTACTTTGTGTAACCTTCCTTTGCCCTCTCTCAAACTTCTTTACTTTAGGGCTTTGTCATATCTACACTGTAAAAACCACCCGCACTATGACACAATGTACAAGTAACTTCTGTGATCCACAAAATACTTATCTTTATAATAAGGCTTAATTACCCTCAGTCTGCAGAACACAAGCCTAAATAGCAGTGGAAGTAATTTGTACCCATGTGAGAAGCAGCATTTGCCAGTGGACAGAGCACTAAACTGTCTCCCGAGATCTGGGTTCTGTTCCCAACTTGGTCACTGACCTCCTGGGTGACAGTCATTGCCCTGTGCCTCAGTTTCTGTCATAGCATTCCTTCTCAGATCTGAACCTTAGAGTTCAGAAAATGAGATACTAGCACCTGAATCCCCTAAGCTTAATTACCAGCTTAGATCTGATAGCACTGCCACCACCCAAAAATATAGTGTTTTGGGGCACTCTGACCTCCCCAACCTTCCCTGGGGACCCCAAGAACCCAGATCCCTTGGGTTCTTAAAACAAGGAGAAATAAACCATTCCCCCACCTTTCCCCCCTCCCTGGGCTATCCTGAGAGATACTGATCCAACCTCTTAAATCACCATAAAGAGAAGATCTCCCTTCCCTTCCACAAAGAGGCAAACAGATTCAAGGAAAACAAAGAGAGATTCTATCTCTCCCTGTCCTATCTCCCCCACACCCGTCCTGGTGAGTTATCCCAATCCCCTGGAATAACACAAGGGAAACAAGGGGAAAAAAAATCAATCAGGTTCTCTAAAAAAAAAAAATCTTTTAATAAAAGAAAGGAAAAAAGTAAAGAATTATCTCTGTAACTTCAAGATGTAAATATTACAGGGTCCTATAGCTTACAGACACCAGAAAGAGACTTCCCCCCAGTACCAATACAAATCAAAATATTCCCAGCAACTACACATATAAAAGTTAACCAGCCAGATCCACAATTGTAAATAGAGTAAAACAATCAAAAAACCTAAACTGCATGTTTTTACTTACTATTAGAAAAGAAACTTAGAGAGCCTGTAGCAATGTCTGGTCTCTCTCAGACCCTCCGAGAGAAGAACACACAACGGACAAAGAACACACACAAAAGCTTCCCTCCACCCAAATTTAAAAGTATCTTGTCTTCTGATTGGTCTTCTGGTCAGGTGTCCCGTTCCCTGCTTGTAACCCTTTACAGGTACAAGAGACATTAACCCTTAACAATCTGTTTATGACAGTTTCCCCATCTGTAAAATGGGGATAATTATGCTGAGCTCCTTTGTAAATCACTTTTGATATGTATTCATGAAAAGCACTATGTAAGAGCTATTATTACACAGGATACCATTTACCATTTACTGGGCATCCACCTGAACTAGATTACATTCGTAACTTTATTCTCTTTGCGACTGCCTCTCTTTCACAGGTATGACTGATATCAGCCGGGTTCTTATCTTCACTCATTACTAAACTATAAAAAGTTCTAAAGAAAAAAAAAAGGAAGGGGAAACTAGAAAAATCAAAGTGAACAAAAGTTCTAACGACGTAACGATATGTTTGAATGTAATACGATAACATGGAGGCTCCTGCTTGCTACTTCCTTTGACTTCTTTTTTTAAGCATGGAAAGGAAAGGTTATTATTTATTATGATTTCTTCTTTTCAGTGCAGTGTCATCTAGGGGCCCCCAGACTACTGGACCCATTCTCATTGCACTGTTACCCCCTTTCAGTGATTCTGGGAAAACCAGAGAAAAAATAGGCCCCACTCTGCTGTGCAGTACACACAAACAACAAAGGCTGCCTGTCCCAAGGAGCTTATAATCTAAGGGTGAATGTTCCCCTCACTGACACCTCTTTCCCTAGCTCCCCTAAACCTCAGGGTGGACAGCTGTGGGACGGAATGCCTATTCTCTCTTTATGGCAGCAATCCACCATTTCTGAAGGCTTTCACCCCTCACCAACCACAATGCATGCCATATGGCTTCTCCATTTTGTCAGAGGCCTCCACTGGGACTGCACCCGAACGTGCCTCAGGGGGAAACCGTGGCCCTTCCCATCTGTGAGAGAAGGCGGCCCTGAATGCGACAACTCAGCCTGAGAGCACTGTGGGCCTGAACACAGTGAAGACAGTTCACTGGGTGGGGCAGCACGTGGGGATGTCTCACAGGGAGACCATTCACTGCTGTAAACCCATGACTATTTGGATCCATTGGCCAGAACCCCTCTCTGCCCAGGGTGCTACAGCAGGCACAAAGGAAAAGGCAGACCAAAGGCTGCTGGAGTAAGTACAATGTGTAGCCTTGTGGGTCTGGACAAAGTATTCTGCCCCTTCCCACCCAGACTCCAGCACATCTCCCCTTGGCCTTAAATAACTCTCAGGATATGGCTACACTTGCAGCTGTACAGCGCTGGGAGTTACAGCTGTCTTCGTACAGCTGTGTAGGGAAAGTGCTGCAGTGTGGCCACACTGACAGCTACCAGCGCTGCAGTGTGGCCACATTTGCAGCGCTGTTGGGAGTGGTGCATTATGGGCAGCTATCCCAGCGTTCAAGTGGCTGCAACGTGCTTTTCAAAAGAGGGGGGTGGGTGGAGTGTGACAAGGAGCGTGGGGGAGACAGAGAGAGTGGATTTTTGGAGTTGACACTGTTCTCAGCTCCCTGCCTTGCAAGTTCTAAGGACTGGAAGATACACAGCACCTACCTTCAATCATTTTAAAAGTTTCGACCCCTTCCCCCACCCCTCTCATATTCACTAAATGCAAAATTATGCATTCCTAAATAGCCTTCAGACCACATAAGCAACTGCTCAACATGGACTCCCTCCGCTCCCTCCGCCGTGTGGCTTCCCTCCTCAAGCAAACAGCTGTGAACATTCCAAAGCAATTCCCCTGCCTGCCTCTGCTAGCTCGCTCGAGCAAACAGGAGCTGTGTTTGTTTTTTAGATAAGCAGCTCCGGGGTGCCCGGAGTTCAGCCACTCTTCCGGTTTGTTGTGAACAGGCATTCTGGGATACTTCCTAATACCCTGGAGGCCAATTACAGCGCTTTTGATGGCCACACTTGACGAGCAGCGCTGCATCACCAGCGCTGCAATCGTTATGCCCCAAGCAGACCAGGTGTACAGCCAGCACTGCAGCCAGGGAGTTGCAGCGCTGGATGTGCCTTGCAGCTGTGGACAGTTACTAAGTTGCAGCGCTGTAAACCCACCACCAGCACTGCAACTCTCCAGTGTAGCCATGGCCTCAGTGAGAATTCAGCCCACAACACTTCCCAAGGGGGGGAATGCTGCTGAATTATTCATAATACTATACCTGCACTCAATCTCAAGGCAGCTCCACTATCCTGCCTTATGTTGTAGTCCTCTTATAAACAACGGGTTGGTATCTTTGCCAATTTCTAACTCCTGACACCTATCCTGCTATTATTTTATAACCATTAGTTTCTCCTCAGCTTGTTTCAAATAATTACTTCTCCTATGCTTGTTTATTTTACCACTGTACATTTATTTTGATCCCAATGGGTTTCTGCCCTGGCATGAATAATCTCTTCAAAACAACAAATGCATTCCCATCTATCATCAAGAAAACTTGCAGAAAAGAGCAGAGAAGCTCCTCTGTTCTTCTCTGAATTATTGTATTAAGGCTCGTTACATTTTCACCCCATTTCAATGCTGCTTCCCCCCAGGATTCTGGAAAAACAACAGAATGTCTGCCTGGCGAAAGGGAGACAGGAGGAATACAGAGTCAGCAAACATGCAAAGCAACACGGTTGGGGTCACAGAAACAGAATAGTCAACTGTGTCCATTAGAGCATTATTTTTTTAGGATGTTTTTAAACAATCTTACCATTCTTTTAACTGCTGCAAATTCTGTGTTTATCAAGAGATGAATTGTGTCTTAGTGGTTATAACAGGGGGCTGATGCCCCACCTCTTCCTGACTAGCCACTGCCACTAGCCACTGCCTCTGTTCCCCCTCCCAGACAAAAGTACTTTCTCTGCCCACCCTGGGCTACAGATCCCAGATTTTTTCCCTGCAGCCTCTCTCAGCGTTGAAAGGACACTTTCTTCCCTCCAATCCCCTTGTTTCAGGCCCTGCTAAAGGAATCCCTCTTCCTGCTCTCAAGTGAGTTCTCCCAGTCCTTTATAGATAGGGCCCTACCAAATTCATGGTCCATTTTGGTCAATTTCATGGTCATAGGAATTTTAAAATTGTAAATTACATTATTTCAGCTATTGAAATTTGAAATTTCATTGTGGTGTAATTGTAGGGGTCATGACCAAAAAAGGAGTTGGGGAGAGGTCACAAGGTTATTGCAGGGGGTGTTGCAGAACTGCTACCCTTACTTCTGCCCCGCTGCTGGCAGCGGCACTGCCTTCAGAGCTGGACTGCTGGAGAGCAGTGGCTGCTGGCCGGGATCCCAGCTCTGAAGGCAGAACCGCTGCCATCAGCAGCAGTGCAGAAGTAAGGGTGACATGGTATGGTATTGCCACCTTCAGGGCTGGCTTTAGGAAATGTGGGGCCCAATTCGAACATTTTCGGCGGGGCCCTGGAAGGAATGACTAAAAAAAAAAAAAAGGTGTAAAAAAAAGTCTTTCATTTCTTCCATGTATTATTTACTTTCCATAACTATATAAATAATACAATTATATATTATGTACATTGCATCATATATGCTGTTGATTACTTATTAATGACTGCCATTTCACATGTGTGGGTCCCTGCCACTCCCTGCAGGTGTGCACATGTGTGGTCCCAGCTGCTCCCTGCCCCCCTCATTGAAGCAGGTGTGCAGGGTTACTGTCCTGGGAACTGCAGGGCAGCAGTGGACATGGGGCAGATTGGAGGCAGGGCAGGGGCTGACTCGAGGTAGGGTCTAGCTGCAGGCAGGGAAAGGGGTGCAGGGCTGGCTGGAGACAGGGGGATGTGAGGTGGGCTGGCTTCAGGCAGGGCCGCAGGGGGATGCAGCAGGGGTTGAGAGGACTGGAGACAGAGGAGTGCAGAACCGGCTGGCTTCAGGCAGGGGAGTGCAGCGGGGTTGGCTGGGGACAGGGCAGGGGGTTTGGAGCTGGGTGTGGGCAGGGTGTGCAGGGCTGGTGCGGGCAGGGGTGTGGGGGGCTGGCTGGCTTTGGGTAGGGCCACAGAGGTGTGTGGCAGGGGGTGGCTGGAGACAGGGCAGGGGGGTTGGCAGGGGCTGGCTGTGGGCACGGAGTGCAAACTTGGCTGGGGGCAGAGCTGGCTAGGGGCAGGGCAGGGGGTGCAGCAGAGGCAGCTGGAGCCCCGGCCCTTTAAATAGCCCCCAAGCCTCCCGTTATCCCAGGGCTCTGGGGGTTATTTAAAGGGCCTAGGGCTCCCCTGCTTCTACCCCACCCCAGACCTTTTAAATAGCAGCGAGAGCCCTGGAGAATACATGGGGGTGGCGGGGCTCCGGCGGCTATTTAAAGGACAGGGTGGCAGAGGCAGCTGGAGCCCCGGCCCTTTAAATAGCCCCCGGAGACCCCCACTATCCCAGGGCTATGGGGGCTATTTAAAGGGCCCGGAGCTCCAGCAGGGAGAGCGGGGCTGCGGGGCAGCTTGCCGCGCTCCGGCCGTGGCTCCAGCCGGGAGAGCGGGGCTGCGGGGTGGCTTGCCGCGCTCCAGCTGCAGCTCCAGCTGGGAGAGCAGGGCTGCTTGCCACGCTCCGGCCGGGGCTCCGGCTCTCAGCGCGGGGCCCGATTCCTGGGAATCGGCTGACTCGGCCTAAAGCTGGCCCTGGCCACCCTTACTTCTGCACTGCTGCTGGCTGGGTGCTGACTTCAGAGCCGGATGCTCAGCTAACATCTGCTGTTCTCCAGCTGCCCAGCTCTGAAGACAGAAAAAAGGGTGGCAATACCATGACCACTCCTAAAATAACCTTGCAACCCCCCTGCAACTCTCTTTTGTGTCAGGACCCCCAATTTTGAGAAATGCTGGTCTCCCCCATGAAATCTGTATACTATAAGCAGATTTCACAGTCCATGACGCATTTTGTATGGCTGTGAATTTGGTAGGGCCCTATTCATAAGGATCCTCTGACACCTCCTAGTTGGGTCAGAGAACTGAAGAGCTCTGGCTAGCTCCAGCCCCCATGGTCCCTGAAGGGGCAGACTAACCTATTACACTTGGGTCCTATTTCCAGCAATGCCACTGACTCACTTCGTGTTCTTGGACAAGTCTATTAACTTCTCTGTGCCTCTATTTCCTCATATATACATTTACAAGGACAAGGGGACAACCAATTAAATTAAAACTGATCCAAGGAAATACTTTTCATACATCAGTCCATTAGACCGGGAATTCATTGCCACAGGAAGATGTTAGGGTCAAAAACTGCACAATTTAAAAAAGGATTGGACACCTATACAGACATCCAGGATATCCAGAGTTGTTATAAGTATTAAAAAAATATAAGAAGGGCTATTAAACCTTGTGCTTCAGGGTCTGAGCCAATCTCTAACTATTAGAGATCAGGATGAGATTTACGCAGGGGCAGATTATCCCCATATCTACCTAAAGTGAGGTTCAAAAAACATCCTCTGCAACATGTGGCCCTGGCCACTATCAAAAACAGGATACTGAACTAGATGGATCTCAAGTCAATACAGTCTGGCAATTCCTATGTACTTCAAAGGGATGGCGGTTGTCTCCATTTCTACTAAATATATTATTGCTAGTTTACTGCTTTGAGATCTTCAGAGAAAAGGTGCTTGTGAAAGTGCTCACTGTAGCACCCAGGTCACTGATGTAAGGTGTAACTGAGAAGATTACCGACTTAATTGGAATCAATTAACCTGTTATGGTGGGGACTGTTGATACATGTGGGCAACAGTTGGGCTAATGAGGTAAATAGCTCAATAAGGGGAAGATACATAATTGGCAGGACCAGAAAGTAAAGGATAGAGCTCAGAGAGCGTGCTGGGTGGAAGCTGTTTCTTGACACGTGCCTGTGCTATATTCTGCAATGCTTGCTTCAAATCTAAAGATTAATGGTATAGGTGGGGGAAAGAAATAGACTGTGTGTACATGGTGAATAAGAGACAAAACAGGCCAGGCAGCACGGCACACCGGGTGGCTGAGGGGGCATCCTGTGACAGTGCTATGAAAGTTATTATTGGTGGGCCAAAACTGGAGGAAAAAAACCCTGTAGAAAACCTACTTATATCTCAGGGACTTTTGGGTAGTGGCTGAATACAGCTATGGTAATTAGTCTCTGTCAGGGTCACTGATTGCACAAAGTCACAATGTCTTTGCCCAACTGGGTCTTTTTGATGGTGCACCATCACAGCTAGGATCTTATCACTTCCATACAGCCAGAATATCCGTAAGCCCATTTTTTGGGGGGGGGATGGGGTAGCAGCAGAGGGAGGAAAAGGCAAATATGTCAGTCTGTGAAGATATGGGGCTAAAATATAGGGGGAAAATGAAAGGTTAAAGAAGGAGGGGGGAGTGACATCCTCTAAAAGTGCCACACGGCCCAATCAACATAGGTGATGTGTGGGAGAGGAGTGATCATGAGGGGTCACATGATCTCCCAGATTTGCTGTTTGACTTCTGTTGAGCATACTGATATGGACTGAGCATGCTCAGTAACACTGCTGAAGCCGACTGCCCTCACTCTGCCCCGCCCCACCGTCAGCAGGCATGAGTCATCTCCGCCAATCAGCAGCAGTTTGAGGCCCAGGCAGACACTTTAAATCAGGGGTCCCCAATGCGGTGCCCACAGGCGCCGCACCCTGGCCAGCGGTCTAGCATCCGCTGAAATGCCGCCAAAATTCAGCAGCATTTCAGCAACGACGCTTTTGGATGACGCCACTTGCCACCGACAAGCAACGTCATCCAGAGGCATCACCACTGAAACGCCGCATTTCGGCAGATGCTCGACTGCCGCCAATGTCCTTCGTCTGGCGTCCGCCAGATGATAAAGGTTGGGGACCACTGCTTTAAATCCACTTTCTGGTATCAAAGCTGAAGTGGGAACTGTTCAGTGTCCAGCATTTCCTTTCATTAAAGAACATGTCTATTACAGAATGTATGAAAAGGCAGTCATGCTTTGAGGGAACAGGAGGAGGGGGAAAGGAACAAGAGAGGGGGAGAGAAAGGATTACAAAAAAACAAAAAAACCAAAACAGTCCAAACACTCCTCTTAGTTACAGCTGTTTTACAGTGGTGTCACTTCAGTGATTTTACTAGTGCTACCCTCAATACACCCTGGCATGAGAGGAGAATGAGGCTGAATAAACACAGCCAAAATAGTAGGGAAAAGTATTTTGGTCCTTCTATCCTTGTATTCTTTTCCCTCCTGTTTTCTCTGGCCTTTTTCTAGGAACTATTTTCATAGTGGAAGGATATGGTGCATAAACTTCTCACAAAAATACTGTTTTAAAAGCTTTAAAAAATTAAAAAACATGTAAAATTAAGGAGCCCTACTGTGACAGTAAGAAATCTGAGCAGAGTCTGCATTCATATGCCATGGATGTATTTCTCAGTGCACCAAAAGCATGCACACTAAGCATCTCATTTTCAGAGGTGCAGAGCATCTGCATTTCATCTCCCAGTGGCTTCCACTGGAGTTGAGGTGCTCAGCGCTTATGAAAATCAGGGCCTAATTATCTACTAACACATATAACTATAAGAAAGATCCCTGGATTTGGTCCATAGACATAGGTAATGGCAGACACAAATCAGTATATTGTCCGTCAGGGAAATCCATTAACAGATCCTTAAAATCAGGAAGTCTCTCCTCAGTAAACAGTGGGTGACCTAAAATACTCTGATTTTGCCCTATCTAACTTCACTATTTGCAGAGTTCTTTATATGAGACACACCTAGGGAATACTGCAAAGACTGAAGCAAGTGTTATTTAGTTAGCTAAGCAAATTGAAAAGTTTTTAAGGGCAAACATTATGTACAACGCTTGATTCTTGAGTAATCTAGTAGTCCTATGGAGAATTCTGTTCATGTGTGAAAGCATAAAAATTACTATCAGGAACAAAAAATTAAACATTTTGTAGCTTAGCCCTTGACAGTTGAGCCTACCAGCAATATATTACACACAGATGTACATTTTGTAATGCTTTCATTTAAAAGGTTTAAGCTGTTTCCAAGGGGACTGCTCCAGCCCCTAGACAAACGGTCACTTGACAGCTCTCCTAGCGCTCAAAGCTCTCATGCAATTTTGTTCAATACACAAAGTGCCAGACTGAAGGAAATTGCTGTTCCTCATCTGATGTTAAGTGATTGGCTTTCTATCTTCATTAAATGTGTGCTAGTCAATGCCTCAAAGACATTTTACCTTATCCTAGAACGTGAACTTTCACAGCTTTGTAAAATACCCAGAAGGCCTCTGTGGAAATAAGGAGAAGTCTAAATCCCAGCCACCTACTCCCTGCACCTATTACATAGATTAAAGATCAGATGGACCAAATGTTGTCTTGTTAGATTTATTGAGTTACACCTTAAAATGGATTTCCGAATTCAAGTGAGATTTTAATCCCCCAAATCCAGATTTTATTTGCAAAGGGGAATTACGAATTGAGGAAAGAGAGGAGGAAAGAAATTGGGGAGAGGAGGAGGGAAGAGATTTTGGCTCTTCGGTTTTATAGTTGATCACTAAAGGCTTCCCTACCAATGAGGTTAATCAGGAACAGCTATTGCACTTTAAATTCACACTCTACCTTAATCCAAATTAACTTTCAAGTGTAGACAAGTGCTAAACCAAGGTACATTTTGGACCCAATTATGCAAAAATCCCCAGTTGTTGGAGATGAGACACTAAATGGAAAGAGCTTTGAGTTACTACAGAGAATTCTTTCCCAGGTATCTGTCTGATGGGTATTGCCCACATGCTCAAGGTCTAATTGATCGACGTATTTGGGGTCAGGAAGGAATTTTCCCCCAGGTCAGATTGGATGAGACCCTGGGGGAGTTTCACCTTCCTCTGCAGCATGGGGCATGGGTAACTTGCAGGTTTAAATTAGTGTAACTGGTGAATTCTCTGTAACTTGAAGTCTTAACTTCAGTAACTCAGCCATAGGTTAGGGGTCTTTTACAGGAGGGGGTCGGTGAGGTTCTGTGGCCTGCAATGTGCAGGAGGTCAGACTAACCAGTGGCTCTCAAACTTTTGTACTGGTGATCCCTTTCACACAACAAACCTCTGAGTGCAACCCCACCTTATACATTAAAAATACTTTTTTATATATTTAACACCATTATAAATGCTGAAGGCAAAGCGAGGTTTGTGGTGGAGGCTGAAAGCGTGCAACCCCTCATGTAATAACCACACGACCCCCTGAGGAGTCCCAATCCCCAGTTTGAGAACCCCTGGACTAGATGATCACGATGGTCCCTTCTGACCTGAAAGCCTATGAGTTTGTGAGAGAGGTGCTGAGCATCAGTGACCTCATTTCCACCAAGGGCGGGGTGTCTGATGGGGATTCTGATGAGAGTTTAAGGCACTCAGTTTGGGGATGAATGAGCCCCCGTTAAGTGCCCTGAACTCCCACTGATCTTGCAGAGAGCTATGGGATGTTCTCCCTCAGCAGCCATTAAGGAAACAAACAAACAAACAAACAAACAAACAAACATCCTTTCCTCACCTTCGTAATAACAAGGAGCTGTTGCGCATCTGAAAATCTGAAAATGCGGCTGTGCTGCTGAAAGCAGCTATAACGAGATCTCTGTTTAGTCAGATCTGATCAAATAATAGGTCTTCCCTGTTTGGATTTAAGAGTAGGCAAACAATCGCAAAGCAAATGCAAGCTAGCACAAATTGCAAAGATTTTTTTTTATTTAAATTTGTGCAGCCGGTTCATCCTGCCACTGTTGAAAATTTTACTACAACCTCAGCGGCTAGATCCTAACCCAAGCCGCATGTAAAACCACCATAGCCCTTTGATGGAAGGGGAGTATCAGCCTGCCTGTTGCCTGTCCACCATTCAGCAAAATCAGAGCAATCATTCAAAACAACAGGGGTCCATCATTGTGTAGGAGAATATCAACAATGCTGGAAGGCTGGAGGGAATGAAGCCTGGGACATTTTCTGTTTATTTCTTCCAGGCACAGACAAAATGGCAAGGACTTATGAGTAAAAAAGGATGCTGCATCTATATGTCTGGGACCGGGACCGTGGGCAACAGAGGGGTGTGCTGAAGCTCATCTGTGACAGGGGGCCGGAGCCAAGGCCCACCACAAAGATACACTTCTTTGTCCTGGCCTTTGCTAATATAAATGTACAACACATGGTATATATTTTAAATTTAAAAATTGCCTCAAAATATATCTTGACCCCTGGAGAGGAACAGAAAAGGAAAACAAAAAAATCTTCTGACAGATGCTAGTCACATCACTTAATGCACTACTGGAAGATGATCAGATACTACACTGATGAGGGCTGGATAAGAACCTGAGAAGAACAGAATAGACAACAGTTTTGTGAGAATCTAATAAAAAAGGATTTAAATGCTATCACCAACTAATGCCAATAGTTAGCAAAACTTGGCCCTACACACGTTATCACCCATGCAATCTATTTCATAATAGATGGTAAAGCTAAAAAAGTTCCATAGTATTAGAATAATTCTTGAAATGATTTTATAAATCAAGCGATGTGGTGAAAGCACCATCATTTTGGGATAGTTAAGGATATGCAGGATAACAGTACAGTAAAGTAAAAATAAACTGAGCATTCAGATTATTCTTTCCCCATGACAGCAAAAGCAGCATGGATCCATGAAACTAGAAAGAAGACTGCTTAAATGCAAATATATCAACACGAGGCTGAGAATTAAGGAAGGGAGAGACACTTGACTTTTTATGCTCCCTTTTCAAACATAATAAATAAAAATAGTAAGAAATAAGAAACTGACATTTTTATTTTAAAATGCAAACCTTCTCTGCTTATTAAAGAAAATACTGTATTAAATGTCAATACTTAGTTTAAGATTGTTCGTTATGCTGCTTTCCGCATGAGGATTGGTGGAGAATCAACTGGATTAAGAAATATTTGTTCCTTACTATAACATACACTGGGGTGAGATAAGCAACCGATCTGCTCAGAAATACAATTCAAGAGGCACTTGTTTGCCATCATGACGGTACAATCCTAGTTTTTTATGCCACATGCTGATATAAATTTCCAGCCCAGCTCTGCGCTTACTGAAATGCAATGCTTGTGAAATACTTTATTATATAAACAATATAATGTTTCATTTTGTACGAACCAATATCTTTATGCAGATCCGCCACCGAAAAGGAAGCTATGCTGTGCTGATATAATATTACCCATTAAGAACATAAAATACCAATGGTCTGAGTACCAGACTGGGAGGCAGACTCTCCTGAATTCTAACATGTAACTATGGGCAAGTCACAGCCTCTCTGCTTCCTTTTCCCCTCTACATTTTAAAATAAATTATTATTTGCAAATAATATAAATACTAATGGCTCGATTCACCACAGCAATACTCTGTCTTTCTGAGGGTCTTTGCAGTGCTGCCGATCACTGTGATATCTGAATAGCTTCATACACACACACACACCAATCAACAGCCATAGCAAAGTCCTTAGTGGACTTCATGGAGTCTCTGGCACTTTACCCTTTTGGAGGCAAAATGTCTGCCTGGGGTACTGGTCTGTTTGTTTGAGATTTTTTGGTTGATTGATTTGTTTGTGTCACAAGTTTTAATTTTATTTATTTGATGTTGGGGTTTGCCAGTTTTAAACCAGTAGGGACTTTGATATTTTTATTGATTTGATGTGAAGGCACCCAGATACTACAGTGATGGCTGACAGTATAAAACCCCAACATAGAGCAATAGAGTGATATCATTCCATTGGAATTAATGGTGTAAACAGGAGTAAAAGTAGTGAATCAGATCCTACTGAAATACTCAGCAACATGCTGAATTGTGGTGATGCAAGGCTGGACTGACATCTCCATGGGCGGCTCTTTGCTTGCTTGCGCCAAAAGAGGGGGAGGGATGGAATTGCTCACATCACAGCTGATACAAAATTTGCATTGAAGACCACGTTCACACAGGCTTTTCCACATAACTGATGTTCACATAGATGGCAGCCACTTTAACACACAGTGCATGACGTGTATTTACTGAATATCCCTCGTGATTATCACAGGGCAGGATAGCATGGAAATACTACAATAAAATGATTGCCAACAAATGATGCAACATTTTAAAATCATTTGGCAATGACTGTGATTGCCATGGACTAATGGTAGCAGCCCGGTGGAGAACCTAGAGGTAAAGAAAACAGGGGGATCGGGGAACTTGGAACCTCAGGGGGATCGGGGAACTTGATGTCTCATGGCACCGAGGAATGGATTTAACTCTTGAGCCGGGAGCTAAATGTGAAAGCTGCTGCTGGAGAACCTGTCCTGACCCCCTGCACATCTGTGCAGCCCCTTGCTTTTCATTTTAATATAAACAGCCCACTTCAAGTAGAACAGCTTAATGATTTCCCACACAAGGTAATCTAGTTTATAGATCTGTATAAAGGTTTTATGGCAACGCTTGATTATGTGACGTCCCCAAAGATTTATCAAAGAAGCTGATGTAAAAGACCAGCAAGAAATGCTGGGGAGTTAACTACCTAATTCTTTCTGGGAAATAAACAAACAGTGATAGCCCTAGGAAACTTGAAATCTGTCCAGTGCTGAAAACAACTTGTAATTTGTTTGTCTTTGATGACTCTCCTTAGTCTCGGGTAATAGTGATAAATTCACAAATCGTGATAGGTAGAAAGAGGAAATGTACACACTTCACAGTAACACCCTTTAATCACCTGCAGAATATGAAGACTATACAGCAGGTTGCAGTCACAATGCTTTACCCATGTAACTCGAAAGGAAGAGGGCCTGCTGCAAGATTATTCAAAAAATGTTTAGATTTTCCTCTATGGATGAAACAAGAAATGTCAGGATAGGTGATGGACTCAAATGCTTGAGAAACAGATTATCGGAAAAGGATGAGAGAATAAAGTTAAAGACCATCCTATTAGAGAACGGTGATGTCTAACTTTTACTTTCCCCACCCCTTCATGGAAAAGCATTAGTCAGAGCTAGAAGAAATACAGATGTTACCCCCAAGTCAATCCCTTATAAACTTCATTGCATTTCTCTGATGTGTAACCAAGCTCTAATTGTCAGTGTTTGGGCAAGATCTTCAGCAGGTGTATATCAGCACACTTCCACTGAAATCGATGGAGCTATGCCAACTAAGTATCTGGCCCTTGACCCAGGAGTCTATGAGTCAGGTCCTGCTCTCACTGCAATTAATGGCAAGACGACCACTGCCTTCAGCTGTGCAAGATACCTGCCATCCACACCCCTCCAAATCAGAAACAGGCCCTAACCAAGCAATCAGGAATAAGAAACAAAATGATAAAAATCAAAAGGCTGGCAGTGAACAACCCACAAACAGAAAAGGCAGAAACATACTGAATACAATATTTGGGCGAGTCTTGACTTCATCCCCCAAACCTTTAGGTATATCCCAGGAGAGTCAACAACCCCTTGGCTGGAATGGTGTCCTTAATAAATCATGACTTGTCAATTTAATCACAACTAAGGGAGGAAGGGGTCCACTGATCATGGTGCCATTCTTGGGACTCAGGAAACCCAAGTTCAAATCCCTGCTGCATCACAGATTGCCTGTGACCAGGGACAAGATATTTAATCTCTCTGTGCCGCAGCTCCTCATTTGTAAAAACGGGATAATCATACTTCCCTATATCACTGGGGTGTTGTGAGGCACTCACATACTCTGGTAAGGGCCCTGTAACTGCTTAAGAAAGACAGATGGGTTAGATAGCTGGTATTGGCTTCCAAGAAGCTGTTCGTGCTGGAGATACGCAGAGCTGCATTCATTTTGGTCCTTCTCCACCCCAGCAGCCACTATGCTGATGTCTTCAAGGGGGTGGCACAGGAGCTAGGTCTCCACTTGCTGCGGACTTCCGACACACATTGGGAAATGCCTACAAGGGGAGAGGTAGCACAAAATAGCACAAAGGCCCCTGGTCTGGCAGGGACGGCTCCAGGCACAAGCAAGCCAAGCACGTGCCTGGGGCGGCAAGCCACGGGGGGCGCTCTGCTGGTCGCCACGAGGGCGGCAGGCAGGTTGCCTTCGGCGGCATGCCTGCGGAGGATCCGCTGGTCCCACGGCTTCAGCGGACCTCCCACAGGCATGCTGCTGAATCTGCAGGACCGGGGACCTCGCACAGGCAAACTGCCAAAGGCAGCCTGCCTGCCGTGCTTGGAGCGGCAAAATATCTAGATCCGCCCCTGTGATCTGGCCTTTTACGATAAATGTTTGAATGTGCTACAACTCATTGTTTGCAAAGTGATGCAACATTCCTACAAGAATGAGAAACATGTTTTGGCAAATGCTTCACAAACAAGGCCAAAAAATTGACCATTAGATGCCATAACTGAGCAATCAGACCCCACTGGTTTATTACTTCGAGTTGTGTGCAAGTTGAGAGTCTAACTGTGATTTAAATATACATGGGCAATGTACTGACTGACAGACACACACACAATGATGGGACATCATTCTGATCCAAGCTACACTGGTGTAAATCCAGAGTAATTGTTAGCATCAACAGAACCATACCAGTTGAAAACCTGCATAGATTTTATAGCCAGCGGGGACAATTAGATCATGGCTGATAAAGGCCACAAACCAATGAGCCTACATCATGCTGTCATAACTCTAGTCCCAGATTTGGACCTTAGCGTCCAAAATATGGGTGTTAGCATGAAAACCTCCAAGCTTAGTTACCAGCTTGGACCTGGTACTTGCTGCCACCACCCAAAAAATTAGAGTGTTTTGGGGCACTCTGGTCCCCCCGAAACCCTTCCCTGGGGACCCCAAGACCCAAACCCTTGAGTCTCACAACAAAGGGAAATAAATCTTTTCCCTTCCCCCCTCCAGGTGCTCCTGGAGAGATACACAGACACAAGCTCTGTGAATCTAAACAGAGGGAGTCCACCCTCTGTAATTCCAATCCTGGAAACAAAAGCACTTTCATCTTCACCCAGAGGGAATGCAAAATCAGACTAGTAAATCTAACACACACAGATCTGCCTCTGACTTCTTCCTCCCACCAATTCCCTGGTGAGTACAGACTCAATTTCCCTGAAGTTTCCCAGAAAAGAAAAACTCCAACAGGTCTCAAAAAGAAAGCTTTATATAAAAAGAAAGAAAAATACATACAAATGGTCTCTCTGTATTAAGGTGACAAATACAGGGTCAATTGCTTAAAAGAATATTGAATAAACAGCCTTATTCAAAAAGAATACCATTCAAAGCACTCCAGCAACTATAGACATGTAAATACATGATCTCTGTACTCACAACTTGGAAACAGAAGATTAGAGAGCAGGAAATAGAAATCACTCCTCACAGCTGAGAGAAAAGCAGGCAGACAGACAAAGACTCAGACACAAACTTCCCTCCACCCAGAGTTGAAAAAAAAATCCTGTTTCCTGATTGGTCCTCTGGTCAGGTGCTTCAGGTGAAAGTGACATTAACCCTTAGCTATCTGTTTATGACACATGCCCAATAACTTTTGGTTTCACTATGGCATGTCACTTAAAAAGACTTCCAAATTTGATTTAAGATTTCCAAGAGACAAAGAATTTAACCACATCCCTTGGTGATCTGCCCCTATGGTGAACTGACCTCACTGTCAAAATCTGAGGCTTATTTACAGTTTGAACTTTGCTGACACAAGCTTTCAGCCTTTGGATTTTGAGCAATGATTGGGCTGCATAACTGTGATCAGAATGAGAGATTTGAATCGCATGCAGGCAATTTCATAAAACGGTAGTTTGTGTTGCTGTAGCAGGGAAGAAGTTTGCTCTGATTTCCAGCCAAAATTACCTGGTCTCAAAAGTTCTTATTAAAGATCCCAAAGACTAGAGGCTGTTCTCAAGCCAAGGTTTTGAGCTTTGACTGTCACTCTTAACACGACAAAATACAACAAACAGAAAAGCAAGTCTGAGTCCAAGATGAAGAAGAGTTCTTCGGTTATCAGTAAAGCCTGTGAGATGTGCAAAGCAGCACTACAGCAATGCTGCCCCCTTCAGTAAGCGTTGGGATGTGAAGAATAGATCATATTCAGGGAACCAGAACATGTTGGGACTAATGTAATTTCAGTGTCATGACTAGGACTGAAGCATGGCTGATTGGTGTCCAAGGAATCTGAGTATATCAAATGCTATTGGGAATTGAGAGCTGGCCTGCCACTGCCTTCTCAAAGACTCTTCTCAGTAAGGGGAAGTTAGAGACTGGGCAATGGCTGAAGGGACATCAGTTTCTAGACATGTTTCTTGAGCTAGGTTTGACTGCAATTTGCTGCTTGCCAGAAGCTTCAATTAACATTTCTCTCCAATAAACACCCTGGCCATTTAAGGGAAGCTGTACTGATCTCTCCCAATAAAGGATCCTCGTTTGGCTTTGTGTCCTTGGAGGCTCAATCAGCTGACACTCAGTTTCATGGCATTTTAAATAGCTGCACGTTCTTTTTTTCTACCAAACTACTGGAGAACCGTAGGAAGTGCAACACTTAGGGCAGGGGGTCCATTTTTACCTAGAAGACTTGGTCAAACACAGGCAATTGAAAGTTGTTTCATTTTTTAAAGAGGCTATGTTTGGTATACAAAAGAGATGCAGAATTAGTACTATTAGTTCTCCTCACACCTTCTAAGGGTCATCTCGATAATCATTTCAAAGGTTTTTTTTCTCCTGCTGATGATAGCTCATCTCAATTGATTGGCCTCTTCCAGTTGGTATGGCTACTTCCACCTTTTCATGTTCTCTGTATGTATAAGTATCTTCTGTCTGTGTGTTCCAGTCTATGTATCCGAAGAAGTGAGCTGTAGCCCACGAAAGCTTATGCTGAAATAAATTTGTTAGTCTCTAAGGTGCCACAAGTATTCCCATTATTAGTTTAGTTATATTAGTCAAGACTTGGACCCCCAGTTATTTTAAGACTTCGGGGACTATCAGCATGGAAAATCAATTACAGAGTCTGTCTCTTTATTGATGCCTAATGACATCGCCTCTGACAAAACAGCAGCAGCAGAAACCAAAAGGCCACCACAGACAGAGACTTACGGCACTTTAAGACTTTACGGCACTGGATGGAGACAAATGCTTCTCTGATAGAACGCAGGATGTCACATGCGTAGAGAACAAATGTATGTTCTTTGCCATGGATTATGATGCCCTGAGTCTCCAGCACTGCAAGCAATGAGCAAATGGAAGGGGTGACAAAACCCACATCTGCCTTGTGCCACTCCTTCAGGAGAAAGTCTTTGAACAGTTCCTGATCAAAGGGAAGCACATGGAGAACTGTAGAAGAGTTTGATGGAGGTAATCAATTATGTCCAAATTTTTAAATTTCTCCAATGCTAGAAAACGATTATCCCAAAGAACCCACCATCTCTGCATCTAATGATAGTAGGCTACTTCACTTAGTGCGATGAATGATTTTTAGCGTTTACTGAATATAATGATTGATCTTTCAACTTTGGACTAAAGCCAGATTGGTCAGCCATAAATTAGTAGTCACAGGTCTACAGATAGCTGGTCTGCTAAAACTTTTGCCAGTGTTTTATCATCTAGATTAATGAATGATAATGGTCAAGAGTATGGTAATACCCTGTTTGAAAATAGGAATTGGGCAATGTTCCCTGTTTAGTGGAGTGTAGGAATATTTGAAGTATGTGAGGCACTAGAAGCTCCTGAAAAGATCTAAAGAACTCACTGCTAAACCTGTCAAGCCCTGCAGGCTTGCTCGTTGGAAAGGCCATTATCACTTTTGGACTTCCTCAATTGGTATCTGTTCCATACTGATAGATGCCATCATCTCTACCTTGTCAACTCAGAACATGACTCTTGGGTCTCTCTGAAGGGGCAGAAAGTTTTGATTCAAGAAGTTTTTTTTGTTGAATGGATCACAAAACTTCTAGACCTACAGATAGATGGTGCATGTATTGCACTGCATGAAATGGTCTTCTCTCTTGACTTGTAGGTATCAGACTAGATAATTTATGGCTATCTACTCCTGTTCAAAGCTGCCATGAAGGACATAGAACTTACTAATTGCAATGGGGACTCAGGAACAGAAAAACTTAACTCAAAAGTCTTGAAGGAAACTTTGTGTGTGTGTTAAATCAATGCAGTTATATAATTAAAATGGCAATATTGTTAAATGACAAATTTAAATAATTTAGTTTTTTATTAGTCATATGCACATCTTTGGATTCAGTGATAATCTAATTAATAAGGAACCATTTCAGTTCTGATTTAATAACGACCTTACCTTTGATGGTCTTGCTAGTGTGCCTCTCTCTCACTTTTCTGTCAGATTTATTCAGCAGTTCCTTCCTTCTTATAAAAGTTCTGAATTCTTTCTTTGAGGAGATAAAACTCCAATTTCCAGATAAACAAGAAAATGTAAATCCTTCAGTTTTGCCTCTGTGAACAAGATTTTGTTAATATCTAAAGGCTGCAAAGCTCAGTTTGATAAAGATTTTAGTATCCCTCTCCAGAGTGTGTGGTTCCTCATCAAGCAAAGGTTTGATTTTTATATGGCTGAAGCAGCCTCTAAATATTTAGCTTTGAAGATAGGTGCAATACTTATCTCAGATCAAGCACTCACCTTGCTTGAAACACATCTTGGCAAAGACCAGAAACCCAGATGGAGAGCTGACTCTAATATAAAACAGAATTTATTTGGTTTACCTAAGAATATATACAACAAAGTTTTGAAATGAGTGACAGTCCTCACATGTTGTTTGGGAAGTATTTTCTGCAAATAATGGTGGAATGACCATTATACATGGGCACGTGATCAAAATCCAAAGCAAAATAATTCATCTGGGAAAAAAACATTATAGTCTCTTCAATAACAACTCTTCTCACTGTTGCTTCCAAAGAAATAAAGCTGAAGAATTTGAGAACTGTATCATATCAATTTGTTTGTTGAATATGGAAATAAAACCTGCTGTGTCCAGAAATATGTCATCTCATTAATGCCCTGACCATTACACCTGTAATTAGTATTTTCAGTCTCTTTAGCTTTATCCTCCAAGTAACTAATTTTGTTATCATGGAGTGGCAGATTGGTATATTCAAACACTGCTGTTTGTTTCACTCAAGAGGTGAAACTAAAGAAGACTGCAGAATCATGTGGATTTCTGAAAACATCTATTAACGTGGTCCACTGTTTGGAGGATCTTACGGACTAGATCGCAGGTCTTGCAGACTGCGTGGGTCCACCAAGTTATCTGTTCTTCAAATCTACTCCCACCTTTTCAGAGCTCATAGTTTTGATGATAAAATTTAAAAGGGCTGTCTTTCATAGTGCTCAGAGAACATATCCTAGAGGCTTTGAAAGCTATTTCTGTGATTTAATTCACCAAGTCAAAAATTAACACTTGAAATGAGGAAATTGGAAGGATTTAGCCAGCAGCTCACAGAGATGCATCACATGTCCTTGTTCCCTCTTGTTTTGACACTGCTGAATTGGCTCCAGAAAGACTACCCTGGATCCAATTCAATCAATTGTCTATACGAAGGAGATTGAAAGCTCCGTGCAATGAGAAATGGTTTCCTTTAAAAATTGTTAAAAAAACATGGTGCATCCATTGTTTACAGCAACAAGCCTCCAGTATTTTTTTAAACAAATGTCACTGCTTAAGAGATGTGCTTCTTAAATATTAAACCATTTGGGGTTACACGAATTGCATAGGAAATGTAAATGACATGGGGAAAAATCATTCTGAATCACAGCTGCAGCTGCTTTGTACACACAAAATAGCAGCTCAAGAAATATGCTGCCTGGTGGTAAGCAAGGCAACATTTGCCTGACAAAAACATCTGGACTGCTGCCGTATTCAATAGACAGTAAAACTTGTCTTAAGGAACCCCCGTGGGGACTGGCAAAAATCAGCTACCTCGTAGCGTTGATCTTTAACGGTCAAAGATAATCATACCAGAAACCTTGGGGACGGTTTAAAATGGTCATATTAGAGAAGAGATTGCCTCTTGGAGGTTTGAACATTAGAGCAAGATTTCATTGTGTTTAAAATATAACCAAAAGATCTTAAAGAAAGATTACAACAGCTCCATTTCTGGAAACTTTTCCAAATTACTTTCCATTGTCCTTTACCATTGGCAATTCATTTTCTCCCCTTCCGTGTTTCTGACAACTTAAGTCTGACAACTTAATGCTCAAAATGAATGCTCATGTTTACTTGCCTGCATATCACTACTGTCAGGTATGTTTTGGGGAATACCTGCTGTTAATTACCTTCTATTAAACCAAAATCGTTTTCATGTCGGTATCATGTGAACAATGCCAACTGAGTTTTGCCCCTTCATGGTGTATTTGGGGCAGATTCTCTGGTGTACTCTGCTCCCTTTGTGCTGCTCAGGTGGCACAAAGGGAACAGAGTTGGCCACAAACCTTATCTGCAGATTACCCAGTCTGGGAGTCCCCTGGAGGCACAGAATCAGTAGAGCTGGTGCCTACACCCATTTCCTACCAGATGCCATCTCAGGGGACATGTTAGGGGCTGGGAGGCGGAGTTACTGGAGAATGTTATGCTCTGGCCATTCCCAGTTGGCAGAAGTCCTATGAGGATCACTGCCAGCTGATACATATTCCCTTGCCTGCTCTGACCTGTGCCTGGATTAGAGCCAGAAACTGGCTGCAGCAGGGAATATGACCCTTTGTTTTTCAAGAGCTACCTACAAGTCAGATGATATTCCCCAAATTATGGGAGTTTCAATTCATTTCATACACTGGCCCTTAAACTACTTGATAAAAGCCAATTAACTTCCTCAATAGCCAGAGGCTTTGTGGCATTTGTCAGGATCCTCTGAATTGCCTCGAGATACAAAGCCACTGGCTCTAGAACTAAATGCAAATATTTCAAAGACCACAAAAGGTTTGCGCCTTGAGGCAGAGCAAAAAGAATACTGACCACAAGAATAAACTGCCAGGCGGCACAGTAAAAAGTCTCCAGGGCCCTGACCTATCCCACCCAGAAGCCAGGAGAAAAGAGGAGAGATATTGTACCAAATGGAGAGGCATGGAGACACAAAATAATCATAGGTGACAACTTGACACCAAGCTGTAATCTTTGCATCATGGCATTGATCAATACAGGAGAATAGCGGATTGAAATGTTACATGGCCCTGCAATAATTTTGCAGCTCTCCACAACATCATTTGATGATAAACAGCTCTCCAGCTCTTAATCATCAAATGGCGAGTACCACTCGCTTAAACAGAAACCTCCATTCACAGCTCCAACCCACATATGGAGACAGCAAATGCCAAAATGGCTTTTCAGATCAGACTTTATTTATCCAAAGCCATTCACAGCATAACATGAAGGCCTGTGTCCTTGGGGGTGAGAAAGGGATCTGAAAGAGTTTTTCACTGCAGATCATTCCGGTGATCTGGAATGACAATAGAGTCATCTTCACATCATCCAACAAATGCTTTGCTGTGCTCCGTATAGTGACCTCCATTGGAGTAGGAGCTGTACAGACACAATAAAAGCCTTACACTCTCCATAAAGACAGACAAAGACGGGGAAAAGGAAGTATTAGCTACTTTTTACACATGAGGAATAGAGGCAGAGAGAGAGAGCCAGGCTTGTGTTTTCAAAGTGGCTCTGGGGGATCCCAATTTTTGGCTCTTTTGGGACATCTTAACATCTTAATTTTTAGAATGTTGATGCTCAGCACTTTCTGAAAAACAACCCCTTTTAAGGCATCTCAGGATGGGTACCCTGGACTCAAGAGTGCCCCAAATCCCTAGTCACTTTTGAAAATCCTAGGTCACACAGGAAACCCATGGAGGAAGCAGGAATTGAGCCCAAACCACTAGTCTCAGGTCAGTGCCTTAAGCCATAAGACCAGCTTCCTTATTTACCTATAACTGTTAGTTCACAGAGATGGTCTTCCTTCATCTCAGCAGCAATGAGCACAATGGGCCAAACTCAGATCCGGTGGGACTCCGCTGCTTTCAGTGGAGTCACACCTGGAATGAACCTAGATAAATGCATGGCCTGGGCCATGATAGTTCGGTTGCCTTGCAACAGTCCACTTCAAATGCTAAAATCCTCTAACGCTAATTGTAGCGTTACTATGATAACGTTTGCAGCTAGCCACTGTGCAATCAAATTACTGGGCCAGTTCCTCTGATGATATAAATCAGCCTAGCTCCACTGACGGCTTCTATGCCAGCGGAGGAGCTGGCTCAACATACGTACCACAAGGCGATAACTGCCTTTATATGTCACAGGCAAGTCCAGAACAAACAACTGGAGTTATTACTCAGCTACAAGGAAGCTGCCTTCTGCAAGGTGTAGTGCAAAGTAACGGGCCTGTGTCATAATACAGGACTACACTGACACAGCTTACTCAGGCTAGCGGCCTTGATAATATCACTGCTGAGGCCACTGTGTCAGTATAAACTCCACGGCCATGGAATTAGGAGCAACGTCTGGAGCTTCACGTGCCAAGCGGATGAAAGGAGGGAACTCTATTTTGGTGCTTAAAGGATGGAGTGAGCTACTGGTGCAGAAGGTCACAGAGATACACTAGTCAGTTGTTGAATAGGAGTAGACTCCAAGGGCACTAATGAAATAAAAGCCAGATAAGGGTCTGGAACAAGAGCCTGTACATTATCAATGCCCTGGGATAGTGTAAGAGAGACACATGGGAACTCAGACATAAGGGAAGCCGGGTTCTCTTGCACTGTTGACAATAAATGTTTGTTCTATAGAGGAAAAAAATAGTTGGAACAAAGAGGTCTTGCAGCTCGCTAGGGAAGAAAAGGCCGTTTGTGCTGCACACAATGGAGAATTTGTTTACTCCAATATAGACAACCCCATCACTGGAAAACTGAATTTGGTGTTTTGACCCCTGTTAGCTCGGTTTACTGAGTCAACCAGGCTGGTATTTTGTCCCTCAGAGTTAGTGGAACTGAGCACTCTCTCTGTTCATGTGAAAACAGACTGCGCAGATATATTCCTAGAAAGCCCCAAGCCTGCACAGTGCTGGACATGCATTCTGTTCCAGCCAGGATTGACGGCCTCAGCTCGCCGCAGTATCCAAACCCCATGCAGTCGAGGTGGGAGGATCACTGTCTGATGACTGCAAATCCCTAATCCTGTGACACCTGGTTCTGGCACAAGTTAATGCTGCTGAAGGGCTGCTCAAAATTACGCCAGTGGAGGAGCAGCATAGGGCAACTGTGCCCTAGCATGCCCCTTCCCTGCTCCCTCAATGCCTAGCACTTTAAGGGGTGGGGAGGGCAACTGGTGCACGAGGCAGCTGTGTTTGATTAATGCCAGCAAAGAATTTGCCTATGTACTGAGAATTCTCTACTGGTTATTTCCCATCCACTTCACCCCACTCAGACATGCATAGCAGATTGGCGAATCCAAGCCTAGGTTTGCTTGGTTTTTTCCTCACCACACCTGTGCTTTGGAACATGGGCTTTCCATATTGAGACTCCTAGTCAGCATTTCTGCTCCTAGCCCACGCTGGAACCCAGGAGTTCAGATGTGAGCGAAGCTTTAAAAAGAAAATCTGGAAAAAGGGCAAAGTTAACTCAACTTTTGTTTGAATCTCAGTAAATATTTTGATTCAGTTGGAGTTTTGGGTGAAGGGTCGAGGAGGAGGAAGGGGGCCATTTTATTCCAGTCAGGCCCTTATCCAGCAAAATACTTAAAAATGTGTGCTACTTTGAACATGAGAGTAGTCTCACTGAAATCATGACTCAGGCACTTACAAATGTGCTTTGCTGGAGCAGGGCCTTATGCCTTGTAAGGAGAGGAAAGACTGTCTTTGGATTAAGGCACAGGGCTGTCCCAGGCTCTATTCCTAGCTCTACCTCCAGCTTCCTATGTGATCTCTACCAAACTGCTTGAATGGCTCCGTGCCTCAGTTTCCCAACCTCTAAAATGGCAGTAATAATACTTCCCTACCTCACAAGAATGCTGTGAAGCTTAATTAATTCAATGTTCTTAAACACTTTTCGATCCTAGTGTGGAAGGATCAGCTTCAAAATATTATTTTAAAATAAACAAAACAGTGTGAACAATGAGGGAAGCAGGGTTGGATATTTCTGAACTAGCCTGGTGCATAAATTCATAGATTCTAAGACCAGAAGGGACCACCAGACCATCTAGGCTGATCTCCAACATAACACAGGACAAATTAAAGTTGTTACATGGTCCTTGATACCACTCATGGGCTCAGGATGGGCACAGTTTTGAAAAGGCTAAGTACCCTTAACTCTCAGTAATTTCAAGTGATTACACAGAATGGGTGTGTCTGTGATCTGATTAATTCCAGTTTTGTAAATTGCGCCCAGCCACTTAGGACTTTGGATAGATGCTGTGTGTATTTATTATGTGCGCTGACACACACACACACACACACACACACACACACACACACACACACACACACACACACACACACACACGTCAAGAAAGCAATATATACAACAAATAAAAATACTACTAAATAAAAGTAGACTGGTAATCCCACAAGAATTCTTGTGAGATCTTCAAAGTTTGCCTGGTTGTGGTCAGGCTGAAAATCCTGGAACTCTTAGGCACAGTAATAGCAACCACCACTAAAGAAGTACCAAACCAACTGTTGGTGGAATGAGAACAGGAGCACTTGTGGCACATCAGAAACTAACAAATTTTATTTATTTATTTGCTCAACTAAATTTGTTAGTCTCTAAGGGTACATCTACATCACCCGCTGGATCGGCGGGTAGTGATTCAGCTATTGGGGATCGATTTATCACGTATAGTGTAGACACAATAAATTGATCCCCGATGGCTCTGCCGTCAACTGCTGAACTCTAGCTCGGCGAGAGGTGAAAGCAAAGTCGACGGGGGAGCTGCAGCAATCGACCCCACACTGTGAGGATGCGAGATATGTCGAACAAAGATACGTCAACTTCAGCTATGTTATTCTTGTAGCTGAAGTTGCGTATCTTAGGTCAATTCCCCCCCCCGCCAGTGTAGACCAGGCCTAAGGTGCCACAAGTACTCCTGTTCTTTTTGCAGATACAGACTTACACGGCTGCTACTCTGAAACCTGTTGGCGGAATATAGATCATGGTGCTTCCCACCCATCAGGATGGAAGAGCATAAACTGGAAAGCAAGGCAGAGTGATTAAGTCTATGTCATCATGATATGCAGAGCAGAAATGTTCACTTTTAAATTACCTGGTGTGGCTGGGAGCAGACTATTTTTATGATTTGCAGGCAGCAAGCAGACGTTCAACCCAGATCAGGGCTTCACAGTAACAGACTGCCCCTGCCCCAAAGAGCTCACAGTCTAAACAGGCAAGCCAGACACAGGGTGGGGGGAAGCGGAGTATTATTGTAGTTGGGAGACTTGAGGCACAGAGAGATTAAATGACTTACCCGTGTTCACAGGGAGTCTCTTTTTCACAGATTCCAAGGCCAGCAGGGGTCACTATGATGTGTCTGACCTCCTGTATAACACAGGCCATAGAACTTCTCCAAAATAATCCCTAGAGCAGGTCTTTCAGACATCCAAGCTTGATTTTAAAATAGTCAGTGATGAAGAATCCAGCACTACCCTTGGTAAGTTGGTTCAGTGGTTAATTACTCGCACGGTTAAAAATATATGCTTTATTTGGTGTAGCTTCAACTTCCAGTCACTAACCGGTGTTACACACCTTTTCTCTGCTAGGCTGAAGAGCAGTTATCAAATATTTATTCCCGATGTAGATACTGATAGACTTATATGGCATAGCCAGGCACTGAACTCGATCTTCTTTAGTCCCAGCCCTTCTCCTCTCCTAATCCCTCTTCCCTGGTGGTCCCTCCTCAGGTCAGGGTTTAAGTACACTGATGGGTCAGACGGGGGAGTTTACATTGTATGTCCATGTACTGCATACAAAGGATTTCAGTCTCAAGGGCTGTGAATCCACTATCTTTCATCAGCAGTAAATGCACCCAATAGTACTATTGAATGTTGACAGGCAGGTGGTGGGTTATGCTAAACACAGGCTGTGACAACAACTGACATTAGGCTTAGAAACCAAGTTGGAGCTTTTACATTGTATTTTTAAAAAAGATTGATCATCCATAGGTGTGTGTGTGGGGGGGTTATGTTTTGATGGCAAAATCAAAAGAAAACACTGTCACCTGCATGATCTAAATCCCAGAAGCGTCTGGATAAACCCGAATCTCTAAGAGAAGATTCACTGCAGAAGCAACAAAGGTTTTATCTCCCTCCCGACCTTAGTGTTATTCCCCGCCAAACCCCTCCAGATTTCCTGGGGAAAAAAAATCCTGTACCTTTGATTTTGGTCATGGCACACAGCAACTGCTGCCTCGATCAAGGCTGTGAAGCAAACACACTCAGAAGTCTCTGCAAAGCACTTGACATCCTAGGCAGCATGAAAATACAATTACACACTATAATGCTATACCACGGTATACCTCTGACAGCAGCACAAATACACTCATTCCTTCCTCCTTCTTCTCTATGGCATCTACACTTCTTATGTCGCAGCTGCTGTATTTTGTGTTGCTGGGTTGCTTCCTTCCCACCACCCTCAGCTTACTAGCACAGCTATGGCTGACTTCTATTTTTATTTAATTTATTTTTAGAAAAATTAAAAAGAACAAAAAGGTTTGTTCCAAAAAGTTCAAACAAAATGAACTTTACTGTGGTATTTGCAGCTGCAAAATGCTGCATATGTTTGGAATGAACCAAATGATCTCTAGACACTCATCCACTGCCCTGTCCTGCTCCCGCTGAAAATCAATGCTAAAATATAATTATAAGAGCTAGGCTGTATGGATTAAGTCTTTTTAATCAGTAGATCTCAAAGCATTTACAAAGGAGGTAGGCATCATTATCCCCATTTTATAGATGGAGAAACTGAGGCACAGGAAGAGGACATGACTTGCCCAAGATCACTCAGCAGACCAGTGACAGAGCTGGGAATAGAACCTCACTTTCCTGAGTCCCCATCCATTGCTTTAGCCACAAGACCACACGGCGTGAAACTGTCACTGACTTAAGTGGGACCGGATTCAAGTACACATGTGAGGATGGAGGAATAAATCAGTCTGACCATGAGTCTGGGCAAGAATTACCCTGAATCACTGCCTGAAATTAAATTAAATTTTTAGTCATCTGCAAAACAGTGAGATGTCTTTTAATGTTCAGTTGCCATTTATTTATGGCTCTCGCTTCCTGTTTTCAGCTGGTACCAGAAGTGGGAGTATCGTGAGTAAGGCTCCATGTTTGTCACAGAAGTCATGGATTCTGTGACTCTCCATGACCTCCGTGACTTCTGCAGCAGCCCACGTGGCTGATCCAGGAGTCCTCCAGCAGCAGGAGTTTGGGTGTCGGGGCTTGGAGGGCTCCCCAGAAGGCGACAGGAACTCCCCTCTCTCAGCTTCTAGCTCCACGTGCTGCCTCTGCCTACAGACACCACCCTCACAGCTCCCATTGGCCGTGCTTCCTAGCCAACGGGAGTTGCAGAACTGGGGATTGGGGTGGAGGCAGCATGCGGAGCTAGGAGATGGAGGTCGTCGCTTCCCAGGAGCCAGGTAGGGAACCTGCCCAGCCCCACCACTCCTCTCCCCAGTACCCACAGTGTCCCTTTGGGCCGCACTCCCCCCCCCCACACACACTACCCACAGCGTCCCCTTGGGCTGCACTCCCCTGCTCCAGTACCTACGGCATCCCTTTGGGCCGCACTCCCCCCAGTACCCTTGGCACCCCCAGAGTCGTGCCCGCCTCCACGTTTTATTCAGGGTATATAGTAAAAGTCATGGACAGGTAACGGGCAGTGAATTTTTGTTTACTGCCCATGACCTGTCCATGACTTTTACTAAAAATACCCATGACTAAAAAGTAACCTTAATCATGAGATATGGTGAAATGCAAAGGATTACAAGATCTGGACAGGGCTGTCCCCAGGAAACACTTTGTTCCCTTCATCCAGTGACCTCAAAGGTGTTTTACAAACATGACTATCATATCCCTATGACCTAAGGAACTATTATCATCAGCACCACTTTGCAGATAGGAAATCTTGAGTTACTGGCCAAAATCATGCAAGAATCTGTGTCAGAGCAAGGAAGAGAGCAGCCCCAGCTCCCAGCTGATTTCTCAAACACTGGACAATACTGTCCCTCTTTTGAGAGTATCAAGCAGAACTTCAGGCAGGAGACACTGTAAACATGACACTTTAATGGATACTTAGTAACTCTGAGGTTCCATTTGAAAAATCACCTGTAAACTTAGCTTACAGTCTGAAGGTGTGTCTGGCTGGGGCAGGGATTGTTTCTGCATGTATGTGTATGGTCTAGCACAATGAGATCCCCAACTTGGTAACCTCAGGCCTTGGCTACACTGGCACTTTACAGCGCTGCAACTTTCTCGCTCAGGGATGTGAAAAAAACAACAACCCTGAGCGCTGCAAGATACAGCGCTGTAAAGCGCCAGTGTAAACAGTGCCCCAGCCCTGGGAGTGCGACTCCCAACGCTGCAAGCTACACCCATAGAGGATGTGGAGTACGTGCAGCACTGGGAGAGCTCTTTCCCAGCGCTGGCGCTGCGACCACACTGGCACTTAAGTTTCAAGTGTAGCCATACCCTCAGGTACTATTTTCATAAGTAGCTAAGCGAGGGAAGAGCCTAAATCCCATTTTCCAAAGTGACTTCTGAAAGTCAATTCGCCTCTATTGAAAATGTTACTCCTATGTAATACAAACAAATAATCATAATTACAGGTGATTCTCTATAAGGCATTTCCAAGACTATGCAAAACCTACCTTCATACATAGATGTGACTTTATCCACCACTGACAAGCAGGCATCTGATGAAACAGAGCAACTCCTTAACAGTGCACAGACACACTACACAACAAATTAGGTCAGAAAGTCAAAAGGAAAACATGAATCCAATTGAAATGGCAGGAGAAACGTATGCAGTCTGAAAACAGTGATCCAAAATGGAATTTGGCCAGGACACTAGGGCTAACATCCTGGCTCTTGTGCCAAGTATCACAGGATCTTCTTGTGAAAAGGGCCATAGGATCTTTCAGCACCTCAATTTCATACCCAGCAAGAAATGTGCAGAGGAACTCTCATCTCCTCACCATTTTCAGAAGAGTGCAGGAGGATAAGACACACAACAGTGTCCTGGCCAGGGCTCTGAGTGAGGGTTGCATCAAGGACATGGTGTTATACATTTCTGTCTGTTTGCCCAGATTCACAATCATTCTTCACAATCAGTGAGACACCAGCAAAACCACCTGGCATCATGCCACATTTTCATTTTTCTTCATTTGATTGCCTTCGATGCTAAGGCATGGATCAACACGCAAACAACCAGATGCAGAAAGGAAATCAAGAGCTAGTCAGCAGGCCTGGCTGAAAAGATTTACTAACCAAGGGTCAGGAGCAGAGCCAGCACTACCTGACTGGGAGACTTCGGGGCTTTTTTGTTGTTGGTTTTTTAAATAACTCAGAAGCAGCCAGGAGACTGAATTCTACAGAAATAACACTTCAATTCCTCATACTAGGACATAAAAGTCCATACAAAGACATTGATTCCATTCTGAGCTTGCTTCCTAGAATGCTTCCTACACGGTCATGGCCTCTGTATTCCAGAGATTTACAAGAGCAGAGCAAGGCCAGGTTTTATATTTTGCTATGCTGGCAAAGGACATTTGTAGTTTAACTAAAAAGGCTTTGCTGACATGTCACTTCCTCACACAACCCCCCCTCGCCCCTTCCACACACACACACACACACACACACACACATTTCTCTCACCCCCAACACACACACACACACACACACACACACACACACACACACACACACACACACACACACACACACACACACTTCTCTCACCCCCAAGTTAGACTTTGTTTCAATGAGCAGCTTGTACATTTCAATGCAGCCTTAATTTGATTTCCCAACAGGGACTGATTCTCTCTTGCATGTGCTCTTTGTACAGCAGTGCCGCTGAACCTATTTTACTAAGTGCAGGCTGTTGATGCCTGCTCAGCTGTTTTCCAGTGAGTCACTGACTCCACACAAATCAGTTATATACTGTTCCAGGAACAAACACTGACCCCTGGTCATAAACTGATGCACCGGACAAGGCATCCGACAGGAGAAAGCAGGCTACCTCACTGTCATAGACACGTCCATAATCTGCAGTCATCACTGTGAAAAAAAAAAAAGAAAAGAAAAACACAACCAACAGCGGGGGAATCCAACCTTTTTCCCCCCAATAACTTGATAGGGCTCAGAGCACTGCCCCTACATTGGGCAAAATGCAGTAGAGGACAGCTGCTTACAGCTTTAACATGGACTAGTAGCCAGTGGGAATTAAGGATTCTTGCACACTATGCTACCTCTTGATCTACACAACCTCATATGCATAATAATAATAAAACTAAATCTAGTTCTTACAGAGCACGTTTCAACCACAGATCTCAAAGAGCTTAACAAAGAAGGCTAGTGTCTTTCTCCCCACTTTACAAAGGGGGAACTGAGAAATGCAGAAGTGAAATGACTTGCCCAAAGACACCCTGCGGCTGAGCCAGGGATAGAAACCAGGTGTCCTGAAACCCAGGGAGCAGCTTGCTCCATGAGGCTGGACAGCTTCCCTGCAATTGCAAAGCTTATTGCAAGCTGGAAGTCCCATACGCTGCCCCCCTGTTAAAAAGAGGAAGAAACACTGGCAGGAACAAAACTCCTCTACATGCTGTATATACCAGGGTGGGAGCTGAGAGGTGACTAGGAAAAGATGGGGCTTCTATTGTTCTTCTTACGTCAGAAGGAAAGCAGGTGCGAAATATTTTCCTGATTCTTTGGAAGACTAAATCAATCAATCCAGCAATAACCACCACCCTAAAGAGAGAGACCCATTTTTCTAGCAGCTGTCAGGTATGCGCGCTGATCCTTACACCGATCAAATGCCTTTGATAATCTTGGTATTTTGGACAGGCCTGTGGCCTAGCAGGGACAGGCTGAGTTGTGATGGAAAGGCTCTTTGTTTCTTTCCTCAGGGTTCCATTCTGTCACCCTTCCTGTTCTCAATGTCTATGAAATGCTGTTGGGGGAGCTAGTGAGATGACTTGGGCAGCATGCAATCAGTGTGACAGCAGCACTCACGCTCCTGTATTGTCTATTTCATTTGATCCAGAGAATGCAGTCACTTGGCTTTCCTCGGGGCTGACTGAGATTGGGACTAAGGTGAGATCTAGCTGGCTGAAGGAGCCCAACTCAAAATAAGAAAGGCGATGTCAGCGGAGCGAGGAAAGTGACCAGAAGTGGAAGGGAGATAAATGAGCCTATGTGCATAGGATGTGTGTGCGTGCATTGTTTTATCCAACACAGATATGCCTACCTTTTGTGGCAAAAGTGTGCAATACAGGAGTCCTGTATGGTCCCCAGCAGCTTCCAGTTCTAGAAAATGGTAGTTTCTCCATCTGTTTGGCTAGCAGACTGTGATATGGTCTGCATCCAAAAGGAATATATACGTTTGTCACCTCCAAACTAGATTATACAATGCCATGATACACCCCATTCCACATACTGCACAGGTTTCTCATTCATTTCTGGATGTAATTCAAGGTATTTGTTTAGACCGATGGTTTCAATTCTCCTGGTTAATACCAAGACTGCTTTCTTCCTTGTACCTATAGATCAAGGCATTACTAACAGATCTTATGTCATAAGGGGAATGATCCTTGATTTTGGAAATCATTAGTTCCCTCAGAGTCTTGCTAACCAATGGGGCATATTTCAGGATCTAGCTATTTATTCAGACATTCCCTGTTTAGCATGTTGTTGGGGATGAAAGGTTCTTTTATGATTGTTGACACTTTGTCAAGGTAACTGATTTTTTATTTTTGGCAGGTAGCTTTTTTTTAGTGTAGGCACATAATATACTTTTTAAAAAAAACGTGCAACGTAAGACATTTGGCAAAGAGGATTTGATACTATTAAAAAAGCTGCGTTTGAAAGAAAGCTACAGATTTTTAGGGATTTTATGCCTTCTGATATCAAATTTGTCCTCTGCTTCCTTCATCTTGAATCCTTTCATCTTGACAGCAATAACTTAAGCTGCTACCTCCAAAGGCAAAGGGAAAAACAGAAGAGCACTGCAAAGCAGACACCAATGTTGTACTAAAGAATTGCCTGACACACCTATGCAAGGGAAGGGAAGGGGAACCTTGCACAGCACATTCATCTGCCTTCGCCCACTTGGAAACACGGAGAACGGCACATCCATGCATTATGCAGCCACATCACTTCAAGCTGTGATTTCATAACATATCTCCTAAGAAAAGCGTGGTCAGACTACACGAGGATTTGGATGGATAGCATGGTGCAGGGGAAAGGAGAGACTGTGCTGCTGGCAGCACCGCCTTTCAGATGACATACAGAACTGAAGTTGTACCCTCTTGTCATTAAAGAGCCTGTGACAGAAAGGATTTCATACTGTGAAACAAGCTACAGTTGAAATGAAAGAGAGAGAGAGAGAGAGAGATTCTAAGGAGATCGTTCGTTATTCCTCTTTCTGCATATGACAGGGGATGTTAACTTTATTGTCCTGGCCCAATTTCACCTTGATTTACTATAAATCCCCTGTATTGTCAATTGGTAATAGTATTTCTCACACCCTCCCCAAATTTGCTGTGTGATGCTGTTTCAGCCCAAAGGTAGCTGCACTGCTGCAGAGCTAGGCACATTTTACAATCACAGTCAATAAAATCTGGAAAGCACTTTGGGTTCCAGATGGATGAAAGGGACTATGCAAATGCCAAGTCACAACCATCATAACCAGGCAAGAATAATTCAGTCTTGTCTGCAGCTTGGTGTTTCCCAGCTGATGGCTCAACAAGTTGCCAGAGGCCTCTAAAAAAGAAACAGCTAGGGCTCACCTCAAACTATTCTTCTGCTCCATTCCCTCCAGGCACACAAATATGTCTAGAAAAATCCAGTGATCTGCAGAGAGCAATTAAGACTTGATCCTCCAATATTAATTAGCCACACTGTCTTATAAGCACTCACTCAGTTTGAGAAGCTGACTGTGTGGTCAAGTCAGCCTCAACAATGCCGGTTTCATTTATGTCAGAACGTTATATTGTCAATTTTCCTGTCTGATCCCTAACCTTTTTCCTTGCAAATGGCAATGCCATTAGGAAAGCTAATTATCTTGTGCTGACGAACATGATCAACACAGAAGGAGCATCTTTGATGTATTTAAGTGAAGGCTCTGAGCTGCAGTACAGAATTGCTCTCCTATTATTCCATAATCAAATGGTATTTCCACTGATTAAAGACTCGGGGTGAAACCTCAGACCGTTTGACGCCAATGCCAAAACTCCCACTGACTTCAGCGGGGCCAAGATTTTACTCTGAGACCCTGTTTCAGCTCTCATTTACCTTGGTGTCACTTCACTGTGTTCAGCAGCGCTGCTGTCTGATTTATGCTGATATAAAGCAAGAGGAAGATTAGCCTGTGTTGTCACATATTGCCTCTCGCCAAGCTGGAGTACAGGAATCGACAGGAGAGCACCCAGGGATCGATTTATCGCATCTAGACTAGACACGATAAATCGATCCATGCTGGATCGATCGCTGCTCACTGATCCGGCTAGTAGTGAAGACATATCCTTAGAGTCTCTCTTTTGTATAATCCAAGTTTTAGTCATAAGTGTCCATAAAACATAACTACTCCTTTATGCCCAACTGACGCATCATTATCCCACATTCCTGGTCTCCCTACTAAAAAAAAATAATAATAATTAGAGATATACCAATCTCCTAGAACTGGAAGGGACCTTAAAAGGTCATTGAGTCCACCCCCTGTCTTCACTAGCAGGACCAAGTACTGATTTTTGCCCCAGATCCCTAAGTGGTCCCCTCAAGGACTGAACTCACAACCCTGGGTTTAGCAGGCCAAAGCTCAAACCACTGAGCTATCCCTCCCCCCTAAAACAGGGCAAATTCTCAGACAGTTTTTTTTAAAACCTCAGTTATTTTTAATCCCTAAATGGCCCCCTCAAGGACTGAGCTCACAACCCTGGGACTAGCACCATGTGAAGCAGAATGAAACTAAGGCCTTGTCAGAACACACGTTTCCACCATAACTGGACACTGTAAGAAGGAGGTTCCCAGGGGGGTGTCTGAGACCAGAGATAAAGGCTAGTGCCATTCAGTTGCACAGTTCAATCAGGGGCTGGCCAAAAGTGCTCATTCACATAGCTGGGAGCAGCTTACGTGTCAGAGGTTGTGCGTGAATAGCCTGGGAGTGAGGGTTCTCACAGCGTAGCAGGATAAGGCTGGCTCCCAGAGTCGAGGATTGGAGTGATCTAACAGATAATTTGTGCAGATAACATCAGAGGAACCTCACAATTATTTCTTGGCATTCTCTTTTCCTTTCCAGATTAAACAGTCTTAGGCTTTTTAACCTCTCCACATAGAAAAAACCTCCATCACACACCACCCTGTTTCTCAAAGAATTTCTAGTGATCTCTGCACCTGTTCACTTTTTTATCCTGTTTTAGCAGATGTGACCAAAATGATATCACATTCAAAGACAGGACCTATCACTAATGGATAAAATGGCATGGCAGTACTTTATGTTGTATTCTCTTCTTTCCTCACACAGTCTAACTATTTTGACCACCAACGTGTACTGAGAGGACATCTTCACTCATTCCCTAGAGGTTACAGCTAATTCTGAATCTCTTCTTTCAGAATTCTATTCATCTGCTCTCCTACATCAATTCCTCCAAACCCTTCATTGTATCGGTAGTTCTTCTGCAAAAGGAGATTATTGCCTTGTAAAAAAAATGGGGCACTGAAACTATTACACCTTAATTACCGTAACAAACACTTGAAGATACAATCGTTCCTTTAATCCAAAAAGCTAATGAACCAGTTACATTTTTATCATGTAAAAGTGCCAAGTCCAGTGACAGTAAGCAATCTAAAGAACGGTATGTGTTGATAGATGCATTCTGGGCTGCTCCTTCCATAAGCCAATTAAACTCATGCTAGAAGTTTCCTACTACCTTTCTGTGCCTTTCATAACTTCCAAGAGGTAATTACTTTTTTCTATACTCATCCTTCTCTCTCATTTGTTTGTGGATTCTAAATAGATTCTGTTTCTTGTAATTACTTTTATAACTAGAACTCACTTGTAATGCATCAGGTTAACCTTAATGGCATTCCAATCTGGCGCTCATAACATATATTCATTCTGCTAACTTCTTCATTCCCACATTATGTAATTGTATTTTCTTAACCCTAGTCAAACTGAGTTTTTTCCCCTTCCTTTTTTGGGATGATTTGCATTCTTCTAGCCTGTTTATCTTACTGCATTTATTATATCTGCATCAGTTGTTTTTACATCTTAATACCAATGGATTTTCCTTTTAATTACAGCAATCTGATCTCACTTTATTTAAATGCTGATTTATGTTTATGCTATCCCCTTGTATCAATTTTATTCCAACTAGATCCCAGTGTAACTTAATTACTTGTAGTCTTGTCATTCCAAGCTGATGCTAATTAAAAGTGTTTTATTACTGCAAGGTATTAAAGATTAACCCATTTACTGGTCTATGGAAATGAAACAGTATCACAAAGGTGAGGACATTAAAATTTAAGGTTTAAAGAACTGGTGAGGAAAGTACCTAGAAAGGACTGCTGGATCTATTTAATTCCATTATACATGTTAGAATTCCCAAAGTTCATTGTCTGGTGTCAAAGTAATCCTGAAAAATACCCCTGTGGCTCAACCCACTTCCTGCCAATGTTTGATCTCATTATTATAACAACATGATATATATATAGTCATCTGTGGAACAAATGGCTGCCCAAGCTCTAATTTAAAACCTGTGAGAGACCAGCTTCTTCCCTTATCACCCCCTCCTTTTCTTACTCTGTTCCCCTCCCAGTCTACCTACATTTTAATTCACTCCCTCCATGTGCATTCCATACCTCACCTTCATTATCACTTCCTCTTCATCACTCACCCCACTTCACTTTCTCTATGCTGCTCTTCCCAATCACATACTGTACCTATATTCAAATGCTCTGAAAAAGTTATCGGCATGCCAATATTTTCCCCATTGGAGAAGGGGTGTAAACTGAGGCAAAAAGGTTAACTGGCTAGTCCAAGGTCTCAGAGAAAAGTTATGACAGAGTGAGGCAACCCTGACACCCGGTCCCCTGACTCTAAATAGAGTGGATTGCGTTTATTCTTTATCCATAAACCATTAACTTACACACTCAATTATTCCATATCAGTGCATGGAGGCAGAGCCTCCACCTGGACTGTTATAGCCCCTGGTTCATAACAGAGAGCTCAGGGTGGTGACCATGTCTTTGACTGTAACAATACAATAATATATTACCATGATGCCCTAAGCAAACTAGTAAAGTTAGTACAGAAATTTGGCAACAGTTTTCCCGCTAAACACAAGAGCAGTTGTCGTACGCATTGTGCTTGTAAACTTTCCCCGCTATCTTGATATTTTTCAATAACCCCTCTCATCTCCACACTGACTTTCAAAGCCTCTCCCTATATCATATACCACTTTCCCAGTCTCAGGCCTTGTCTACACTATAGGAGTAAGTCACCCTAAGTTGCACAACTCCAACTACGTTATGACGTAGCTTAGGTCAACTTACTGCGGTGTCTACATTGCACTGGGTCGACAGGAGACACTCTCCCGTCGACTTACCTTATGCTTCTCATTCCGGTGGAGTACTGGAATAGACAGGAGAGCGATCTATAGTCAATTTAGCAGGTCTTCACTAGATCGGCTAAATCTATTGCCGGTGCATCAACCGCCGCAGCGTTGATCCCTGATAAGTGTAGACATGCCCTCATACACCACTTCCCCAGTTCTACTGCTTCCAATCTTATATTCAGCTCCTGGCGGAATAACTCAGTTACTGCAACTGATCAACTACACTGGCCTGAATATAAACCGACTCCCTCACTCCTTTAGTACCCTCATAATTTCACATAAAACTCTTGGTATGAAATATGTACGGTATTCCATTTTATACAGGCGTTTGGCCCTCCAACATGATTTCCACAGGTTGCCAGGTAACTAGACCACTGTTGATACACACGTACAAGAAACACTATACTTAATTGTTTTTCACATGCACCCAAATTAAAAGACAGACAGTTAAGGCTTGTGCTTTTTCTAGCTGATGAGTAAGTGACATCTTTGGCAACCCAGAAAGCTGCACAGTGTGTCTGTCTGGGGCTAACTGATTTATAAAACTTGCCGACAGACGGATGTGAACAAACACTCTCAGTATACAACAAAATTATAAATTAGCTTCTTCTTTCAGAGGAGGTAGGTTCAAAACACACAGCAAGGATAAGTAATGGATGCTGAAGATAACAATTATTTATTTTCTGCACTCAGTGAAGCAAAGCAAGCCAGACTCCTCTTCTCTGGCCCAGTTTTCCACTGCAGTTCTGGAAAGGGGAAGAAAGGAAGAACATGAGCCATTGCTACAAACCTAGAAATATATCACCAAGGCAATCTGCAAAGCTAGGGGCAAGAATTGGCTCAGTGAGTGTGTACATATGAGTAGATAGTTTTTAGGCAGAGAAAATTGATTGTTTATATTGCTATTATGGGACTCTCTGTTCTGTCTTGTTTAATGTCCTCCATGCCCCCATCTCTCAGGGCAAAGCAATTTCAGAAAGTCTGTTTTAGCTGGGAAGGGAGAGAAACCTCCAGATAAAAGTTGTGTAATTGTCTTCAGACTCCTTTATTCCAGTCCCGATCTCCTTGTAGCAAGGGTGCTAGAACAATTTGAATAGTGGGGGTGCTGGGAGCCACTGAACCAAACTGTAAACCCTGTATATGATGGAAACCACTTCAAGCCACTCTAGTTCCAGCACTTATGCCTTGAAGTCAATGGTTGATTCCTTATTGATTTTGGTGGTAGCAGATCAGGCCCTGGTGCTAACTATACATCACTTATTTGAATGATGGGAACGCTGTTCCAAACAATGCTAAGTGACTTGCTCAGTGTCACAGAGCAAGTCTGTAGCAGAACCTGGAAGAGGAGAAAGACCTCCTGACTCGCAGGGCTACCTTTCAACTGCAAAACCCCACTGCTCTCAACCTGAGCAGTATTTCATTCCATTTCTGAAACTAACTAGGTATTAATTACAAAGCAAAGTGAAATTGACTATGCTAAATTGCACTGTCTGAGCTGCATGAAAGGATATATACATATATATATATATCGAGGGGGGATTTGATAGCTGCTTTCAACTTCCTGAAAGGGGGTTCCAAAGAGGATAGACCAAGACTGTTCTCAGTGGTACCAGATGACAGAACAAGGAGTAATGGTCTCACGTTGCAGTGGAGTGGGGGGTTAGGTTGGATATTAGGAAAAACTTTTTCACTAGGAAGGCGGTGAAGCACTGGAATGGGTTATCTAGGGAGGTGGTGGAATCTCCTTCCGTAGAAGTTTTTAAAGTCAGGCTTGACAAAGCCCTGGCTGGGATGATTTAATTGGGGATTGGTCCTGCTTTGAGCAGGGAGTTGGACGAGATGATCTTCGAGGTCCCTTCCAACCCTGATATTCTATGATTCTAAGTAGATAATCAAAATCCAGTTCCATTTTAATAGGCTAAAGTCTCTGCTAACCAAAGAAAGAAATGATTGTATTTTTTAAAAGAGGTTTCAAAATTATCGTAACAATGTCCCCTGTGGCCTCAGGGCAGCCCTGCAAGTGACCCCTCATCTCAGTTTTCTTCTTGATTCCTCATATAAACTCAGTACAGTCTTCTGAGTATATAAATATCCCTTCTGTGGAGTTATTACTAGAAAGTCTCACTACCAAGTATGGCCCAAGCATTTCTTACCAAGCCCCAGCGCTCACGTATGGCTCTGGTGTCTCTCACTACACCACAACCCTGCTCCTCTAGCTGGGCTGTTTTACCACTGTTTCCTTCCCCAAAATAGTTCCAGCTCTCACTCAGAGCCATCAGTAGGTTCACCCTGCCATCCTTGCCTAGCCCTCTCTGGCCCTCCAGCTTCAGCTCTCTAGCTCAGAGAGCCAGCAGGCATCTCCCCCAGCTGCTGTCAGCCTTCAGCCCTCTCTGGTTTGGGGAAGTCTGTATGTGATCCCCAACTGCCTTTCTGTCTTCTGAGTCCAATGGCCTGATGTGGCTCTACTGCTCAACCAGGCAGCTCTCACCACTCTGATCTTCCTCCGAGCTCTCTTTACTCTCAGGACTCTGACCTGCCTCCCTTTCTAAACTCTGGGTCTGAAACACTGCTGCTCTGGGCTCTTACTTATAACTACCAGGGGCAGACCTACCCTCCTCATTACACCAAACGAGGGAGCACCTGGACTAGAACAGGAGTGCTGGGCCCAGTTTTGTTTAATGGGCCAGTTACCTTGTTACAGTTCCTCTAACTCTCTGCTTTTCCATCCTGCACTCACACCATGGGGCTAAGGTACCTCAGTGCTGGATGTCATAGGCCATCTGTGCAATAGCTGCGCACAACAGAGTGACACAAAAGGATACTGCAGACAATTAAGGAAGGAGTTTCAGCATTTCTGGTTTTGTGGGCAGTTTGTGCCACAAAGTTAATTCCCTTTGCCTTTGGGACGTATGTTGTGTGTGTGTGCGTGGTGGCCGTTTAGCTAGCACACAGTTGACCATCCCTTTTCTGAGAATGGAAGGGGTTAACCACCGTACCCCTCTCCAATGTTCTGCAGAGCAAATTTGGGGGGGCGGGAGTGGAGGGGGATCTGCTATAGCTGATGTGACTACATGAGTGTGCCCTTAAAATGGAGCAGAAAATCATTAGCCTTTAACCTTTAGTACTCAACTTTACGGCTCTGTATTAAGAGACAAGAGCTGAGTTAATCTCTCCATTCCTTATGCAACAACCTTGCCTCTCCTAGGGTGACCAGACAACAAGTGTAAAAAATCAGGACAGAGGATGTGGGGTAATAGGAGCCTATATAAGAAAGCGCCCCCAAAATCAGGACTGTCCCTATAAAACTGGGACATCTGCTCACCCTAGCCTCTCCCCCTCTTTCACCTGGTAGTAACATTAGTTCTCCACCACCCCTCCTGTTAAGAGAGACCCAACCCTTTCACAATCAGGAGGCACTCATGCTCTCTGCTTTCCATCTCTTTCCACCATGATAGCCAGGTACCCTAGCAGATTTCCTCCAAGCCACTTGCCCCAGCTGTTTCCGTCCTGTGAGGCGGACAGCAGGCTCCAGTAGCAGGCAAGGGAGAGCTAGGACCCCAGAAAGGTGGAAGATGGGAAAGGGGGTAGATGGAGTGGAACTGGCTCCTCTGAAGGGATGGCACAGCATGCATGTGCAGTACAGAGCTGGGGAAAGGATTACACTTCCCTGCTGGCGCCTCCCCGGGGGCAGTGCGGCTCTGCCCTTACTCAGGGCCATGGGCCATTTGCTTCTTTCATTTACCTGGTCAATCTCAAGGCGAAGGATGATCTTGTGCCTCAGGGAATCAGGAACCTTGGGTTCTGTTCCCAGCTCTGGCTTGCCCCTGGAAAGTCAATTAGCCTCAGTTTTCCTGTTTGGGTGTGCAGGGAAATGCCCACCCCAACTTCCCTCTCCTGCAGCCTGCCTGCAGTGAGACAGACAGACACCACAGCAGTCACCCCTCCTTTCCCACCACAGGCTGGTCTCTCCTGCCTACCAGCCAGCAGGGAGGCAGGGCGAGGAGCACTGAAATCAGCAGAAAACAGGCAGACTGGCTCCCTAGATGCAAGCAGCTACCCAGAGCCCCCCACTGTCCTCCCACCCAGCAGCCCAAAGGATGCACTCCAGGAACCCCAGCATCCACCCAGAGCCCTATCTGCAGTGAGGGTGAGAGGCCACCAAACAGAGGGGCTAGCTAGGTGGGGTGCTTTGGGGTATTGTGACAGCTGGATGAGTAATGGGCACAGGGTAGCTGGAGATGCTAAGCAGACAGGGTCCTGGGGTGCTGGGTGTGGTGCCAGATGGGGCTGTGGGACCTAAGGCTACCGGATTTGGGCAGGTGCTGGGGCAGATGAGGATACAGCAGGAATGAGAGCACCTAGGACTGCTGGAGGTAGGTGCTGGCAGGTTGGGGCTAAAGAGAGTGGACAGGTGTGATGGGGGAGCCTGTGCAGCTCACTGGGGGATTTAGGGACAAAGGATCCTGGGACCAGTATTGGGTCCCTTGTGCTGATGTCCAGCAGAGAGGCTGGCTCCACGGGGACTCTTAGGAGAAGAAAGCGGAGGAGGCAAATGGCTGCTGCTGGCCCAGAGTTCAGCTTAATACTGAGGATCAGGCTGAGCCACTGGCAGGCATGACAGGGCTGTGAGATGCATGACACTTTGCAGCTCTGGGAAAGTGTCATTAATTATTGTTGTCATTAACAGCAGCAGGATAGAATTCCTCGCAAAACAGCTTGCGACAAAAAATATACCCCAGCCAGCCCTGAGGAGATGAGGCTGCTGTTGCTCAGTGCAGAGGAAACTAAGTCAATATTATCTTTTAATAACAAATCCAAAAGTAGGCAATCTGTCCCAAAGAGTGAGCCAACATAAAACATGATTTGCAGGAATATGACAGATCAAGGGGCCTCAGCTGAACAAATTTGCATGTGCAAATATTTGGGCCGATGAGCTTGATGGAAATTTTAATTACAGAGATTGCATTAGCAAGCGGAGTCACAAACTTAAGCTTTTGTTGAAAAAAAAAAAAAAACCACCACACCAACCCCCGACTTCTCTTCTGCTTAGCAGAAGAGATATTTCCCTTCTTCCGGAAGAAGCAGCCTCGTTTAGTCTCCCTCTCTTCTGATGTCTCTCTTCGGTTAACAAATTATTGTCAGATAAGTGTGATTAAAGCTCACGTCTTCCCTTGGACACGAACAGCACAACTCTGGCAGAATGTTGCTGTCACGAGTATGATGCAACCCGAGGTAGTAGCAGTGCAAGACAAAAGCAAGGTGTTTATGGAGCACTGACGCACTGCTCCACTGCTGTGGGACATATGCTCCAAGAAAAAAAAAATTCGATTTATGCTACTCTCTCTTCAAGGCAGCTCACCTGGGGTTTATACAGCTCTCTCTAAGTTAGTGGGGTGGAAACAGCAGCGTCACACCATTCTAGAGAACATTGCAAAGGGGAAACACGTTACTTCTTTTGTTTTGGTTACTTTTCATGCCTTTGTTTTTCTTCAGGAACAAAATAATGGGTAATGTAAATGGGAGCTCTATTTTCCATCTTGAGCACACATGCAGGTATGCCAAAGAAAGGAGGGTTCACTTCACTTCTGTTCTTCACTTACATTCAGCCCTGTCTTTTCAGGGGTAAAGATATGCAAATACCAAGCCAGGCTTTACATTTTCTCCTTTAAAAAAAAATTCCATATTCTGTGTTGTCATCCAAGTTAAGGGGAGCTGTGAGAAAACAGGCGACTAATTGGGTGCCCCAATGTGAATACAGGCGCCTAACTTTACTCACTCATGCTTCAAAAGATTGGTCATAGTCTGCTAAATAGGTAGGGATGGCACCGGCCTTTGGGTTTATAACTCTAGTGTATCTCTGCAGGCATAGAAGAGCCTTGCTGTACATGGCATTTTGTTCTGTTCACTACAAGAGGCTAAGAAAGAGCTTAAGAGTGCTCGGCAGGGGTATTACTTTTTATTTTGGGCCAGCTGGGATTTTTCAATGGCATTTAAGGGACTTAGGTGTCCGGATCTCACTGAAAAACAATGCCTAACTGCCTTTAGGCATCTTTCAAAATTTCAGCCACAGTGCCCAAAAATATGCAAGGCACTTCACAGTACAAGCCAAAAAACAACTTCCCTGCTACAAAGATCTTGTAATCTAATATCTTGAAAGGCAGGTGAGGATTTAGGCCAGGGACAGGGTTTGAAGCAGTAAGGGGCCAGGTCCATCCCACACTGCTTTCAAGAGAGGTAATTAACCATTGGAACAATTTACCAAGGGTCATAGGGGATTCTTTTCTAAAAGCTCTGCTCTAGGAATTATTTTGGAGAAGTTCTTTGGCCTGTGCTACAAAGGTCGCCTGATAAGATCACTGTGGTCTCTTCTGGCCTTGAAATCTATGACCTGAACTCCCGCCACTCCTGCACGGTGGTACCATAGTACCTGTAGTACAAAGGCCTGGTCTACACTAAGGGGGGTGGGGGGATGTCAATGTAAGATACGCAACTTCAGCTCCGAGAATAGCATAGCTGAAATTAACGTATCTTATTTCGACTTACCTACCGTCCTCATGGTGTGGGATCGACTGCCGCGACTCCCTCGTCGACTCTGCTTCCGCCTCTCAACCTGGTGGAGTTCCGGAGTCGACGGGAGAGCGTTGGGGGATCGATATATCGCATCTAGATGAGACGCGCTATATCGATCCCCGATAGATCGATCACTATCCACCAATCCAGCGGGTAGTCTGGACACACTCAAAGAGGGAGTATAATCCAGTAGCTAAGGCACTGGACTGGGACCCGAGACCTGAGTTTTAATTCTGGTTTTGCCACTGACCTGCTATGTGATGTTGGATCAGTCACCTGATCTCTCTGCCTTTCTTTCTTCTCCCACTCATCTTGACTGACTTCAACTATAAGCTCTTTGGGGAAGAGACAGTATTTTGATGTGTATCTATACAATACAGCCCTGATCTTGGTTGAATCATCTCAGAAACATCATAATACCGATTATAAACAACAATCATTTAGTCTTCCGCTCCCATGCAGGAGTTTGTGCATATATCCGAGCATGCATGCACAAGATACTTGAGAAAGTGGCTAGCCCTAATTTTGGTGAGGTTCTTTTTTTTTTCTTTTACAGCTCCTTGGCATCTGTGGGGCACACGAATAAAGGAATTCCAGAATAAAGGAAGAGAGAATGTTGCATGAACAACTGTTCAAAAGGAAAAAAATAAACCTGTACTATCCTGAGTAACAGCTAGACAACTGCAGAGGTCAGAGTAGCCAGGGTTGTAAAAAACTCCTTAAACTACAGGCACTGCTATTGAATGGCTTTTCCCTTGTTTCCCATGCCTCCAAAGGAATTATACTCATGCTGGAGTTTTATGAAGACGAGCCCAGTGTAGCTCTCGTCTGTACTTTACAATGCTGTTCAGGATGTCTTTACAGATTAAAAATGAATTTAATTTTAACTTTGAGTGGTGCTCCCTCTCCCTCCCCCAGCCCCCAACCACAGAGGAGCTAGGAAGTTTTCTGCCTTTCTTCCCCAGCCCCTCTGAAGATTATGCATAGACCCATTACCCGATTATCCTTTCTCTATCACGTACACCAGAGGCAGGCAACCTATGGCACGCATGCCAAAGGCGGAATGCGAGCTGATTTTCAGTGGCAATCACACTGCTCAGGTCCTGGCCACAAGTCCGGAGGGGAGGGCTCTGCATTTTAATTTAATTTTAAATGAAGCTTCTTAAATATTTTTAAAACCTTATTTACTTTACATACAATAAGTTTAGTTATATTATAGACTTCCAGAAAGAGACCTTCTAAACATGTTAAAATGTATTACTGGCACGTGAAACCTTAAATGAGAGTGAATAAATGAAGACTCGGCACACCACTTCTGAAAGGTTGCCGACCCCTAATGTACACATTTGCTATTGGAGAATGTCTGTAAATAACAGAGTTTCATTCCAATCGTCTGCTGTGTGAGAAAAGGCATAAGACCAGAGAGGAGTCAGTGACACAGTAAATCTGTATAATAAAGTTATCTTTATTATATAGTCGTTTCTTTTCTACATCCTAGTTTAAGTTATATTGGATTGTAAGCCCCTAGCAGCAGGGACTGTCTCTTACTGCGTGTTTTAGTGGCCAGTATAATGAACACTGATTCTGACTGAGGTATCTAGAAGCCACTGCAGTATAAATAAATAAAGTGTTCCTTTAATTATACTAAGTCCCTGATACAGCAAAGCACTTAATGTATTGTTCGATTTTGAGCATGTAGGTAAAGTCCATCCCTATTCAACAATGCTCTTAAGCACGTGCTTAAGGTATTTTGCTAAACTGGAACCCAATCTGGCTCCAAATTTATTTTTCATAAAAAGAAGGTATGAAATCTAAGACCAAGAGAAAGGTTACTGTTGGGAAAAAACAAAACTGTTATTAAATAAATAGTCCCAAACTCTGCAGCACTAAGAATCTGAAGACTTAAAATGACTATAAACAGAAGTGAAAATGTTTTTATGGATTTTCATTGGCCAAGCTGAATGAAACAAAAAATAACTAAAGATCATAAACAGTGACAAGTCAACTAGAATTTTTTTTTAGAATTACTAATAACCACTTACATTTTTTTAAAATGGAAAGAAAGGAGGCAAAGAAATAGCCGTTTATAGCATGCACATATATAATTTAATTGGCTGCGTCCTTGAAGCAACTGGAAGAACGGTTTATCAATGCTTCTCTCTTTCTTGGGGTGGGGAAAAATATCTGGTGGAATACTGTCCCCTTCCATTCATGTGCTGTAAACTAATGGACCCACGTAAGGCATTTATTTACAGGTGAATGCTGCATTCTGAATATGTTAGGACTTTTCTGTTCCTTGAATATCTAAATAAATCAGCCCTATCACCACCATACATTAAGTGAATTAAAGATGGAATGGAAAGGTTTCCACATTCAAATGTTAATTATGTTTTCTAACACTTTGTGTTATACATATATACAAGAAAAAGAAGAGTCATTATCATTACAATGCCTATGTTTGGGAGCTCTGATACCGTTGTGAACCTACAACGAACTTTTTAAGGTGTGCCTCGATTCTGATACAAACTGAAGAGCGAACGAAGGAACCAATTCATGGAAAAAAATCCATGAACCAATTTACCACAAATTTCATATTTATTTAGTCCATTTAGTAAATGTTTTCCTTTAAATATGACAGATAATAAATATTTTTAAAGACTTAATATTTAAGTAACAATAGCCAAACTTGACCTTAGAATTTTAGGCTCAGATTCAGCAAAGCACTTAGGTCCCAAATCAGGGAGGTATTTTTGCATTTGAGTAGTCCTACTGATTTCAAAAAAATAGCACTTAAAGTTAGTGTTAATCAAGGCCTTAAGTACTTCTATGGGATTCAAGCACATGTTTAAAGTTAATTATGAGGTATCATGCTCTTGTGAATTGGGGCCTTACAGTCCAATCTAGTCTTTCCTATGCAGGGGAGGCCTTCAATTAAATGCCCCAGAATGCATTTTTACACCTTGTTCTAATACAGAACTTTAATAGCTGGGACCTGTCTCCTCCACAGGTTGTCCCTTTGTAGTAAATATGAAAGTGTCATCTCTGTGTTACACTGTAGCGTAGTTGTGACAGTTTACACTGTTATGTTAACCACTTTTACAAGACTATGATAAATTTTGTACAAAGTACACCATCTGAGGTATCATTTGAAAAAGCCATAATCTGCTGAATATCATTATCCTGTTGAAAGACGTGTAGCAACACTGCATGTGAGATTATAAAATTCTACTACATGAATGTCACTGAACCATGTAGTAATTCTGGGTAACACACACAAAATGAGTTTTTCAGAGACATAGACACACCAGCCAGGTGTTAAAGAGCTATCAGCTGTTTAAGAAGCCATTTTCTATCCAGGGAGAAGAGGTAAACAAAATATTTCCATTTCATCAAAGGGATGGTTCAAACCTCAGGTCCATAAAAAAGACTGCTTGTCACCTGCATCCCTGGCTGGGGGGTAATCCTCAAAGAAGGGAGAGGGGTATAAGAATGAGAGACAGTGGCCTTCAACTCACTTTTTCTCCTCCCACCTCTCTGCTCATGACTTCATTGAATACCTAATGGACACTGAATTAAGGAGGAGAGGTCCCAGGCTCAAAGGGGACCTAGCCTGTGAAATTTACTGCAGCATATGGTGAGGAAAACTTTCCCTTTGGATTCTATTAGTTTGTTAAGTTAGCCAATAGGTTTTTTAATAACCAACCGACTTATGTATCATCACTTGTAATCACTTACAATCTATCTTTCTAAAGTTGTTACATTTATCTTATTGTTTTATCTTAACCAGTGTGTTTGGCTTAAAGTGTGAGGGAAACACCATTTGGGATATCAAGGCTGGTGCATTATTGTTTTCCTTTCTATGAGCTTGTATTCATAGAATATCAGGGTTGGAAGGGACCTCAGGAGGTCATCTAGTCCAACCCCCTGCTCAAAGCAGGACCAAGCCCCAGATTTTTACCACAGTTCCCCAAACGGCCCCCTCAAGGATTGAGCTCACAACTCTGGGTTCAGCAGGCCAATGCTCAAACCACTGAGCTATCCCTCCCCCTCAGGGGGGTACTGAGCAGTACAAGATGCACATTTCTGGGGGACAAGGCTAAGACTAGGAATTTGCAGGTGTTGCCCTGTATGTAATTCATGAGCGATCTGTCAGAGTGCTCATGTATTCAGCAGGGAGTGACTTTGCATGCTGAAGGCACTGAGCAGACCAGGGGTGGATATTTTGACAGCAACTCAGTGTAAAAGGCACCCCAGGCTAGTTAATTCAGGGGATACAGCTGTTCAGTAGTCCAGATTGTACCTGGGTAATGTCATAGTAGTCACATGTGATTCGTGAGCTTCTGATAAATTACAAATGTGGCTCTCAGCTGGACAAACGTTGGGTCCAACCTTGCAATTCTTCCACGCACCAAATGTCCCTTCCTTTCATTGAACGCCATATGTACATAAGGACTGCAGGATGACAGAGCTATTGTGGCATTACTGTAGCTCTCCAAAAAATCACTATTTTGTTCTCAAGTCTGAGGTTTCAATTCAACTTCACATTTTTATTTTGTTAAGCAATAAAGTTAGTTTAAAATAGATACTGTGGGTTACACAATTTGCCTCTTCCCACCTTTGCATTGCCGGTTCAGTGAAAGGTGAAATGTGCCAACACCACTTGTAACAGTCATAGGAGGTAGACATATAGCGCTAATTACCCTCATATCTGTCACTTTCCTCCCACCACATTATCTGGTACAGTGATTTGCACTGAAAAGGAAAGTGATCTGATCCTAACAATGACCTTATTGCCACAAGGCAAAAAAACCAAAATTTCACTCCTAACATACAAAAGAACAGTGAGGCAATATCCAGCAATGAAGAGATCTGCATACAAGAGAGCCAGGGCTCTCAGACCTTTCCACCGAGGCCAGGCAATCCACCACGCCACTCCAGGATCAGGATGCAGGACAGCACCTCCACACACAATACTCCTGACTGACTGTGGGTTGACAGAGACTATAGCTCCCATATGCGTGCTATGAAGGCCACTGGATCAATATAGGAGCAGATCCCCTGGCAGCAATTAACACTATTCTCTGTCGGACTGGCAAGGAGACTCCTCCTCCATCTTAGAAGGGAGATGCACAGATCACCTCTTCCCCAATGCAGCTCTCTTACAGCCCCAGTGTGGGATCTGACTGGCACTGACTTCCAGTGGAAGGCCCTCCACATCAGGGAAAATCCTATATGAAAGAATTAACTACAGTTCTCATCAGTCACAAATATACATGAGTAGCATACTGGAGTAACAATCACAGTCCTTTAGACTTTGATGGTACATGCTTTGGAGCATGGGCCATCTTTTTGCTCTGTCTCCCTAATGCACCAAGGAACTACGTGTAAAAGGTGTGTTCCCGCACCCACTTGCCCTTGTGGCCAGGTGTGACACAGCAGGTATGTCATGGTTTCCAACTGTGCCGTCAATAAGGTGAACAAGTCTTCTCGGTATCCAACATTGTCCCCTTCTGAGGGTCTGATTTATGAATGGAAAGTGCAACACAAACACAAGAAGGACCTTCACCCAGGCTTCTCAGCAGGGAAGGCAGATTCTGTCTGAGTATATCATTCCCATGTGTAGGACCTCTACCCGGAAGGCGCTCTCAACCTTCGTTCCTTCCCTGGAGCCAGGTCCTACCTGCTGGCTGCAGCTCTTCCCCAAGCAGTACACAGCTACTCAGTCTGGTCCCTCTGCAACTATCTTGAGTTCCCTTCCTAAGTCACTCTCCTTGGAAGTGCCTCTCCTTAGGAGCCTTCTCTCTCTAAGAGTACCCACTTCAGATGAGCACTGGTAGCCATTTCTCAGGTCCACGTCCTCGTTAGTCAAATAGCAACCAACCAGACATCTAGGCAGTTAATTACTTAAACGTGGGCCAGGATGGGTTCATTCTCCTTAAAGAAGCCTGTCACAGGTAGGCTCCCCTTCAAGGGGCCAGCCACTTAGTGATGCTAGACCTCCTAGTCATTATGATAATACAAACAGTAAATAATAATACTTTGGGCTCAAAGTAGCAAGGAAATACAGATACCAGGTTGGAAATCTAGGCTACTATGCTGGCCTCCTTTATTTAAAATAAATACATACCAGTGTATTCTTATGTAATGGTCCAAGCTACTAGAAGCTGTATGTTTTATTCTGTAAAGTTCCCCTCCCCAACTTTCTTTTAGCTCTGTTGGGAGTTTTGAGGGTCTACGAAGATGGCCTTGTCCTATACACAGTATTATAGTACTCAGATGACTAGACTTGACAAAATGAGTAACAGATGAAGCCACCGTGTAAATTTACAGCCTTAATTCTGGATTTCCCTAGTTTTGGTGTGTATCACATAGACCCTTAATACCATATGTTTATATTGGTTCAATTTCCTAAACAGCAGCATTTGGGGAAAAAAACAAAAACCACCACAAAAAGCTTTACTGGGCTCAATCCACATTGCTAATAATTCCTAACTGGTGACCTGACAGTGAACATTTTGGATTATCATTCAGTCTTTTAGGTAAATGCATCCGATTTCAAAGCTTTAATGATGCAGACAGGAAGGGATTGTTTTCTAACTCATGGACATGAAATTATAACGATACGACTTTGTATTTGGATGGCTGCTGAGATCTCAAAGCACTTAAACAAAAATGAATGCAGCACAACTCAACACTTTGTGAAGCAGATAAACATTTGCATTTCACAGATTAAAAAATTGGCCCACTGTTATCACATTGAAAAAGGTGGCACCTGGTATGTCCTCAATCCCGTCACTGCAGGATTCACATGTGGGGAACTCCACACCCGGGCACATCTTAGGGCAGGATTGGGGCAACTGCAAGTGAGGTTTAAGTTAGCAGAAAAATATATTTTTACGCATTTGACAAATCTTTTGGTATATGTGATTTTGCTATTTTCCTCAGAAGAGTCAGCTAGACCCCAATCCAACAACAAGACCTGTGCAGTAAAGCTCATACCCACAGGGAGCCCTCCGGATAGCAACGGGACTCCACATTGATCTCGCTGCAGGATTAGGGCCTTAGGCTATTTCTCCCTTGCTGAAAAGACCTTTCTAACCACCATAAGGAGCTGAGAAACCTTTACAAATGCTTTCCAAAAGCTACTGAAGAATCAGAGTATGCTATGTAAAGTGTGTGCCATCGGAAAATGGATTTACTTTTTAAATGAGTCAATTAAAATAAATTACATTGACATTGTCCCTTTAAGAACTTTGCCCAATGTTCCAGAAGAACTCATTGGCAGAGTGAGCAATAAGACCTCGATCTCAGCCCTCAGGTATATGTTTAAGCCACAAGACCATCCTTTTCCCTCCCAACTTACAGAGCCAGTGGTTTTCAGTGGGATAGTGCACATCATACTTGTCGGGAATATTGTTTGTTTCTATATCGTTACAGTATCCAGCTCTTTTTAATGCATCTCCTATGTTTGGATTCAGGCTGCTTATTGGTTAGTGAGGAAATCAAATGCAAATCACATAGGTGACTCCTCTGCTCCAGGATAGTGTTGTGGCTGCCCAGGGGGAGGCACGCTGTCTATTTTCACTTAGCTACACGGCTCCCATTGACTTTCAAATACTGAACATGCAGATGAGAGTCAAAGTTATGGAAATGTAGTCTTTTACTGTATCATTAGTTTTGTTTCCATATGAAAGAAACTTATGATTTGTTTTGAATATTTAAATTTAGAGTTGGTGTAGATAGTTTTTTGAACAAGCAACCCCTACAATAGAGTTACTGTAGCATTTTGGACCATAACTGCAGAGTACTGTAGGACTTTTAATTTTATATAGACTAGTTTATCTACAACAACATGTAGCCTAGTAGTAAGAGCAAGGAACTACAAGGCAGAACACCTGGGTTCTTTTCCTGTCTCTGCCCTGACTGTCAGAAAAAAATATCACTCATTTTATGCCTCAGTTTACCTATCTGTCAAATGGAAATAATACTAATGTTACAAAGACGCTTTAAGCCTGGAGTGATGTTTGCAAAGTGCTGTGCTATCTTTGGATGAAAGAACAAGTACTATCTCTGCCATGTGCAACTATCAGCTAGGATGAGATTAACCTACTTCCTCAGCTGACTCAGCCTTTGGGAGACTGCTCATTGATTTCCTGGTTGCTACCTATGTGTTCCTGGTCCAAGACTTGGTTATGGAAATGTATGGGGCCCAGAGTCAATGAGACTGATCCTGCTTTCATTCAACCTGGTGTAAATCAAGAGTTAACTTCATTGAAGTCAATGGAGCTCTATTAAGGGGAGACCGCTGTGAGAAGAGGCACAGCAGGTCTGCTAAATGGTGGAGATGACTCTAACCTCTCATTTCTCAGATCCTCACACTACATTAGTTATACAAAATCCCACACAACTCTTTGAAGACTGCTTTAACAGAGTTCCCCCTGATATGATGGCCGGATTTACCAAGTCCCGGATCCAGCATGTAAGCACCTGAATAATCCTATTAACATCAGTGTGACTACTCAAGTGCAGTTAAACATGTGCTGAAATGCTCTGCTGGACCGGGGCCCATATGTATAGGGGAAACACATTACCGCAGACAAGTCTCAAACCAAGAGCTTTGGGGCAATAAGAGGACCGACCAGGGGAGTCAAGAGGCACTCTGACTAAGCCAAACTGGCCTCAGATAGAAGTTGCTCTTTGCATATTTTACAGATTGAATTAGACACTGAATAGCTGAAAACCAGGGATAAAGATATAGACTATGCTTATTACCGTATAATTCTCTACCCCACTGTACCTCTATATATGCTGAGTTTTACTATTTGAGACACGTCATTTGAGTTTCTGCCTTGTGGAGATGATCTAGTGAGAGATTACGGACCCCATTCTCCTCTCAGTTACACGAGTGTAAATCCGGAGTAGCTCAACCAAAGTCAAAGAAACTCCACCGATGCAAAGAGGAGAATCAGGCCCTATATTTCCACAGCTCTGTCATTAGATAGTCGGGGCCTTCAGCAGACAGCATCCCTGCCTCGGGACCTGCATCCCAACATGAGCCTGATAAAGGGAGGATATTTACACCGTATGGTGCTAGACTATTTTTTCCCACATGAGGCATGACTAAGTATTCAACTTATAGAGGAGATAGCTGCACCCTCCAACACCTTCTCTCCTCCCTGCTGGAGATTAAGATAGTACATGCCACACCCTCCCCAAAAGTCATCTGTTTATTGATGAGACGCGACATGGGAATTACCTTCATTTGGTCAATGACAGATTGGGGAACAAACAAACAAAAGGAGATGTAATTAGTTACGTGTTCATCATTTTCTTTGGGTTTGTGTATTGGGGTTTTTAGTAACAATGCACTCACGTTATTACTTTGTGTCAACAGCCTGTTGAGACATTCTGGGGGGAAAAAACTAAGCTATTGTCTAGTCTTTTTGATCCAAAGGCTTGGGAGATGATAGAAAAACAAAACAAGAGCGAAGTGCACAGTTTGCTGGCAATGAAAATTCACATCCTTCCCTGAAGCCTGGTAATGGCAATAATTTGGACCGCTATTATCTGTCTTTTTGGAGGAGGGGTCCTGCATTTCTAGATTACACAAATTACCAGCCTCTGTTGAGCAGGATTAACAGCAGCAATAATCGAGTCACTTTCTGTAACTGGATATGAGTGAAGCAACTAAAGCTTACCACACGCAGCTGCACAAGGCAAGTGCAGTGCTCAGACAGTGGAAATTCAGCCATCTCTTGTCTTCCTGCAGCGGGGAGACATCTGCATGTGTGTGGGGAGTCCTGGAAAGAAAGGAAGGGACACATGGCCCCTCACCTCAAACATGTCAAGCCTCAAAGCATGTATTGCCTCCAAGTTCATTACAAGGCTTTTAAAACAAACTTTGGTAGGAGGATCCCTGAGTTACCAGCATATGCACATCCCACATCTTCGGCAGGTTTGCTTTTTTTAAAAACAAACCAACAAAACAAACAAACAAAACACACACATCTCCCCCTCATCCTCCCTGCTCTTCTTTTAACAGCACAACAAGCAAATTCCCAAAAGGCAAAATAAAATGCTGTAGGACCATGCATCTTTTTTGAAAACCAAGATGCCACCATGTTGGCAGGAGGTGCAGCTGCTAGAACCAAAGGCATCAGAACAAAGGGAGCCAAAGACAAGAAACAGTCTGCAGGCTAGCAAAGGCTGAAAACTTCAGTGAAGGGTTTATAGGCACTGAAACTGAATGTATCTCGATGTGTGCAGGTTGTTACTCCAAAGTGAAGAGGAGAATGAAATCTGCATGTATAATATCTGCTCTCAGAAGTTCAGGAGGGAAAGCTTCATCTCACCGAGATTACCATTTGCTTTCAGTCCTTTCATTCTTTTTTTTTTCCTCCTTCCCTGACAACTGACAAATAGGGTACAAAGAAATGGAGAGGTACAGAGGTGAGTGCTTCAATACAGCAGCCACTCAAGCTTTAAGTGGAATGCTAAGAGGACGGATACTGAAGAAGGGATGCATTCTTTTTAACTTGCTCCCTGCCAGCTTCAGCAGTTCAACAAATGTCCTATCATGGAGAAGGAGGAGGAAAACAAAAACATTCAGGTACTTCTGCTCAACTCTCATTTAATCTCTCCTTGTTTTCTTGGGCCACCTTCTCCTTTAATGTCCTCTTTCACACCCCTGACATTAGTGCTCCAGTGAACCAAAATGGTGGCAGCTAAGCTGATGCAACAAAATGGCAGAGGCTTTAACTACAAGTGATTGGGAGTCATTTAAAGAACAGGCATGATCAAAATGCATTTAACTGTATTGCCTATCTAACCAGGGCACACTCTTCTCAACAAATTAAGGTAAGAAAAACCAAACCACTATTTAATACTTTGTTGGTTTTTATTTGCAGATCTCAAAGGACTTTGCATAGCTGGGCAAGCACTCTTGTCACCATTTCACACGCGAGGAAGCCGAAGCTGCACAGGGTCACAGTGGAAGAATGAGAATAGAACTCGAGAGTCTATCCTCCACTCGATGAAGACAAATAATAACAATGGAGTCACCCTGAATTCCTGTCAGCCTAGGCAAGAACCAGTGTCAGGGGTTGGCACCACCATGTTGTGCGACGGACACTTGACAGAATTACTGCACTTAGTGACGGACATTGGGGGGTTATGTCATTCAACCGTTCTTGAAAAATTACCACAGATCTGAACATTTTTACCACATACACTTCTGTCCGTGTACGGACACGTTGCTGACCCCTAGCCAGTGTAAAAGTATCTACTGGAATGCCAGGAGACAGCAGTGGGAAGGGTTTTCAATCTCACCTCACTTGTGGGGAGTCAATAAGAGACCATGTTGATCATTTAAAAAAATTAAAATAAAATTCAGCCATAACTAACAATGAATCTGCCAACTTGCTGCACACGAAGTTCTCACTGGATACTTGCTGTACTTTGCTTCTGAAGGTTGAATGCACCGCTTGGAAAGACAGGGCAGAATCACAGCTCTCTCCCCTGCCCAGACAACGCGCAGAGCACAAGATTCTACCAGCCAAACCCGTATGTGCAAGTCACTTTAACCGAACATACATATCATTATGCACTCTGCTTATATGCACAACACAAGTATCTTCCAGACTTACTAAGCAAATGCATTATTATATATTTAATTTTGCAATGTATAAAGATGAATGAGACTTGCTCCACTACATATATGACTATCTCCTCATCTCTGTATCATGTGGGAAGCTCTGAAATAAGATCTCAGAATATACTGTTTTTATTACGCTGGATGCCAGAGCCCCTGAAGTTCAGAAAAATTTTAAAAAAAGGAAAATATAATGAAAGCATGCTAGGCCTAATTACTTTCCTGCATGCCTCTGCTGTTCTTTGGGGGGAAGAGATATCAAAGGACTTCAAAGCCCCAGGTCAGGTTGAGACCCAAGAGACCCATAAACACCGCACCTTCTGCTTGGTAGAAAAATGGGACTAGCTCTTTTCATATGGACAGCCTCTTGTTTTCTTCAACAAACGTGTGTTCTCCACTTGGCCATGAGAGATCAAGACCTTACCAGCAAGTAACCTAGAACTACTGGAGATGGGAAGACGGTGATCCTATCACTGCCTACTGTAGGGTTCCTTCCACTGATGCAGCTAGTAATGGCCACTGTCAAAGGCAGACTAATCAACTAGATGGACCACTGGTCTGATCCAGTATGTTAGCGCCTATGAATAGGCACAATTTACTACCAGAAGCTATCCCTGAACTGTGTACAGTCATAGACTTTACATTATCTCACAAGCTAAACAATACAAGACTGAGTCAGTATTTGAATGGGGAAATTCCAAGAAGCGACAGTGGGCGAGAGTGGTTTCTGGAGGAAGCAATGGTGATGGCTTCATAGGATGCACTTTTCCCTTTCAGCAACAGAACTAATGGCCCAGCTTGAGTTTAAATGCCCCAGAAGTCTTGCCTCTGGGTTAAGCAATGAAGGTTGATTTAGGAAGGCGGTGGAAAAGAAGTGAGTTTTCAAGGAGCCTTAAAAACAAAACACAGAAGGATGATGCTTAGCAGGAAGTGGGAGGCATCTCCAAACATACGCAGTGCCCCAAAAGGATGTGTTGCATTGGTACAGCTATGCTGCTGTAAGCTCTCTAGTGTAGCCATAGCCATAGAGTGATGAAAGGAGACATGAGATGCAGGGAGACCAAAGGGGAGGAAAGCTGTAAATGGGATGGGTGGCAGATTTAATACTCAATATAACATCATCATTAACTGAAAAGCCAACAATCTCATACCTACATTTCACCACCATCACCCTCCACCTTTGATCACTCAAGCAGCAACAAGATGTTCAGTATTCACTCCACAGCCCTTTCTCATTCCTCCATCCACTTCTCCCCACATCAAAAAATCATCACAGGCCAATACAGGGGTTAGAAAAGGTTGCATATGGTATAGATAAGGGTGGATACAAATCAATGATTTAAAAAAAACAACAACGTATTTTTGATTTTGTTACTTAAATTATAATAAGTTTTTCTTTTAAAAGGTAAACGTGTTCAAATTAAATCTGAATTTAATAAAAAATATGTTAAGGCCTAAACTTTATTCTCTTAAAACATTTAAATAAAAATAAAAATAATGCTGAACCCATGAGCCACTATCAAAAACTTTATATAGAAAAGCAGCCTTTAACTCAAAGAATAAATCCGGGGGAAAACCATCTAACTTTTGAAAACAAGCTTTATAAATATGACACAATAGGTCAGCCTAAGTAACTTAGGAGACAGTCTTATTGTCAGGAGACTTAGACAAGTAGGAATTTAGACTCCAGTCACTTTCACTTAGGTATATCTGAAAAACTTTCAAGCTGACCTGAAATAACCAGTTTCTTTCACTTTATACAGTTTCTGTTAAACAAAGTATTTAGTTGTAAATGTGAAACATGTTTTTATGAGAGACCTTGATGTAACCAAAACATCTGAGGTTGTTTTGTTTAATAAAAATAAATTTTATATGCTGTTTTTTGTGTCTGTTTAAATTCCAGTTACAATCCTAATACAGCCTGATGCAAACCAGGAGCAAAAAGTTAATTATGTAGTAAGTAAGCAATATGTCATTCACCATTTGCTAACATACTAAAATGTACAATTAGAATTTGAAAATATTAAGCTATATAATTGCTTAAATATATATAATTATAGTGTACCCTCCTAGGTAGCAAAAAGATGCACCAAATTTAGTGTAAAGGCTCTGTTTAGTTATAACGCAACACATTTTAATTGTTAGATCTACCAATAAGAATGCACCTTTCTTTAGACTGAAGTACAAACGGAACAGATGGTTAAAACTGAATATTTAAATTGAAGATTTTCACTTGGTCATTTAAATCATGATCTGAATCGCTGATTTAAATCACGCTGATTTAAATCAATCCATTCTGGTACAGATTGATTTTCACAGCATTACCCTTATGTTGCATAATACTTTTTTGCCTTTTTAAATTCAAGAGGATGCATAGTAATCAGTGGTATGTTGTGTAATCATAGCTAACAGGCCACTTGTACAGAAATATGAAACAAGAGAAGCCACAAGCTGAGCAAGCATATTAAATTGTAATTGTAATTAAAATTAAATTCTGTTAATTACAATTTAATATGACATAAGACAAAAGCCTCCTCCTCATGTAGCACTTAAAAGCGCATTGCTATTGCTAGAGTGGTTGCCATTGAACTGTCAACATTTGCCTGCAGATAGACAACAACTGTTGCCTATTTTAAATCTAGGGCAGGTTCTGATCGCCTTACCCATGTTGGCACTTTATTCCACATGAAGTCTCATTCACTTCAGTGGGGCTGCTTGTGGAGTGAGATTCTTAATGGGTGAAATCCTGGCCCCACTAAAATCAAGAAGAGTTTTACCATTGAAGAGTTTTACCATTTACCAATGAGGCCAGGATCTCACTCAGTATAAAGCATCGGATTCTGGCACAAAGGGAGGAAATATGATATGTTGCAGATACCACTGTGCAATAACTGCTGACAAAACACACTGATTTTTAATAGTGATTTTTGTACACACATGGCTGCCTAATCTTCCAGAGCTGCTGTCCCAGTGCTCAAGAGCAGAAGCAGAGGCCTCATGTTTTAATTGTGTGACAAGGCTGTTTTGTGAGGCCTTTCACTACTATTCACTCTGTTTTACAGCTGAAATGCGCAATCAGGAGCAAAAGACAACACTTCCCACTCTTTGTTCCCACATCTCCATAATGTAGACCACACAGTGCAGACTGCTTTATCTCAGCCCATCTTTCACTTCCCATCAATTTTCTGCAATGAATAAATTAGCAAGAGTGTTTACTGCTGGGCATGAAGCTCCAGGAGCCCCACTGGCTGCTCTGGGTAAACATCCACAAGTTCAGCTGCCCGATGTTTATGCAGACGGGTCTGCTGGACTGTCTTCCCCCACTGCATAACTGCCTGCAAAAGACTTGTGCACAGCACGCATCCTACAAAGGAAAAACTGGCAAGGTCAGAAGATGAGGCAGAGTTCTGGAACAACCAATCTCAGTGGTATGCTCCCCATCCAAATCTGAGAACTACTGCCAATGAGAACCAAAGCAAATGCTCTTTAATGCCACTCTGCCCCAGTCAGAAGGATCAGAGACTGCAGCTGCGACAGCAGCACCCACTGCTAGCAGTGTAGTTGTTGTGTTACTATTTGGGAAGGGAGAGCTTCAGTGGAGTTCACCACAGCTGGGTATAGATGTTTACAGTGTCTTTCCTCCTCAGGATCACTGCACCATGTAGAATTTGGAGGACACATCTGCTGCCTTTTCTACAGTACCACTAGTCCTGTTATGTTCACAGAAACCTGTGGCAGATTTGCAGCAGCAGCGAGAGCCAAGCCACACACTGAGTTTTGCCAGTAATAGCTACACTTCAATATGATTTCAAGTGGAAGGGGGAACACACGGGCTTAAACAGGGAGGACATAACATTTTGGTTAGGATTGGCCCAGGTGTGCTCTTTGCCACAGCCAATTATGTGTTTTAGTTATGCTGGGGCAACCGAAATCCACCCAAAGATAAGCCACATTGTCAATTTGCCAGAAGCATGAGGGTAGCGCCTAACTTAAATAAAATGGAGCAGGATACAGCAGTTCCTCCCCTTCAATATGAGGATCAGATCCATGGAGCTGACAGACATTAGTACCCATCTGAGGCCACGTCCAGACTACCCGCCGTATCGGCGGGTTAAAATCGATTGCTCAGGGATCGATATATCGCGTCTAATCTAGACGCGATATATCGATCCCCAAGCGCGCTTATATCGATTCCGGAACTCCATCAACCCCAACGGAGTTCCGAAATCGACACGGAGAGCCGCGAACATCGATCCTGCGCCATCTGGACAGGTGAGTAATCCGATCTTAGATATTCGACTTCAGCTACGTTATTCATGTAGCTGAAGTTGCGTATCTAAGATCGATTTCCCCTCCCTAGTGTGGACCAGCCCTTACAGTCACCTTCATCTTTAACTTGTCTTCATGCATGAAGAGGGAGCATTGTATGCTGGGATATGTAGGGTCTATCTGAATTGCAGCAAGGAAACCCGAAAGCTCCATGGCCCAGGTTTTATAACTGTGTGCAGGACTGTACACAACTGCTCACCAGCTATTCTAAAAATCTAGGCCTTTGTTAAATCTGGAGACAGTTGCAGCAGGACAGAAAAGAACTGAGGTCAAACTTTTGGAAGAGTCTGAAAGAAAAATCTCGCTACAGTCGGAAGTGGACAACTGGAATTTACCCAGCTACCCAGTCTGGGATAAGGAAGGCTAGGGGATCAGAAAGAATCACATACAAAAAATGCACATAAACCATCATGCAGCTTACTCACCATAATCAAATTGGCACCTTTCCTATCATGTTTCAGTCCCCTCTCAAGCTTCTCCCTGAAGTACATTTGATTAGGAATAAATTAAATACCAGAGCCAAGTTTTCAGTGACTATTTAAAAAAAAATAAAAGATACTTGGGAACTTTTATAATGGCATTACATTAAGCATGGGCAGATGTATGGCAAACACAGAGCTTTTTAAAAACAGCACTTGTTACAACAGTACATAACTCATCAGTCTCAAAACAACCACAGTAGTCTGCATCTTCAACTACATCTTCAGCTACAGCTTGGAGCCCCCTCCCACACCCTGAACCCCTCATTTCTGGCCCGACGTGGGAGCCCTCACCCCCAGACAGAGCCCTCTCCCCCTCCCACACCTTAACCCTCTGCCCCACCCTGGTGAAAGTGAGTGAAGGTGGGAGAGAGCAAGCAATGAATGGAAGGGAGATGGAGTGAGCGGGGGCAGGGCCTTGGGGCAGGGGCGGGGCAAGGGTGTTCAGTTTTGTGCAATTAGAAAGTTGACAACCCTAAAGATAAGCATTATTAACCCCATTTTACAAATGGGTTAAGTGAGGCACAAAGGACCTGACCCTGAGGTTCCAATGTAAATCACTAAACAGTCCCTTCTCAGTTATAGGCCATTGTAACTTTCCACAAAGACACATGTGCATGTGACACAAACAAACAAAGCATTAAAAACTACAGAATCTTATACAACCACCACCGGCCACTGAATGGATAGATTTTTTTTTTAATTTAATTAGTCACAGAAGAAAAATGGACTGGAAGGTATACCAGTGAACTGAGAGAACACAGGACTATTTTTCCCCACCATACAAATTGTTTTTAAAGTTTCCTAGGTATTATAGGCTGGTGTCACCTATTCATATAGATAAGAGATCAGAAGATACTAGACAGAACACTTACATATAAATGAATATAAGCGCAAAAATATATGATTTGATTTGAGCTGTGTCTTGGTGTCAGGGGTTACTTTTTTTTTCCCCTTTTTAAAGAGAGGCAGCAGAGAATGTGTTAATAGTATTCTGTACCTGCTGATTTTCTGTGAGACAGAGAGAAAGGTCCTTGTAGGCATGTGAGAGAGAGAGGGAGAACTATAGTGATATCCATAAAAATATATAAGGATTTAAAATAAAGCACAGTAGTCCTTTGGCACCATAATGTGAGCCCCAAATGAAAGCAATAGGATTTATGGTAAACACATATACATACAAGAATCACAGTGAAATCCCTTACAATGGATAAACATCTGATATATTTTCTTTTCAACTACACTAGTGCCACTTCTCTGTTCAGTTCTCTTCCCCACCTTTTAGGATTTCAGCATTATTCCTCGTGGGAATTCCATGAGAAGGGCTAATAAAGAACAAAACAGGGATTTCAAACATTCTGTGGCCACATGCACAAAAAGGATTATCCTAATTCCTTTGTTCCACAGAAGTGAGACACTATAGCTGTTAATGAATAAACTAATTGATAAATCCATCTTTTCTTTTGTGTTCCCATTTTTGTTTTCTGCTGCAACATCACATAGCTCTTATAGGATACTACCGCTAAGCATCCAAATACATGATAACTAGTAGTATTCCCCACTGACTTTGTTTAAATTTTCAAAATCAGAAAAAAAAATGTCTGGAGTCGTAAACTGGACTTTAGAAACTTCTAATTAAGGTTAAGTTTGCATACTGATTTCAAGGTTGACTACCTTTGCCCATTCATGCAATATGGACCCATGTAAGTAACAGCAGGACGCTAATCACATTGAAAAAGTGTATTGTCCCTCCTATTTAGACTTGCTGAACTTGGTCTTTTTATATTCAGTGGAGAGGCATTACTATTAGAATTTTATAAAACTCCAAACAACACCTTTCGACTGCTATTCTGTAGGATGGATTAAAAAAAAATTTGCTCCAACTAGGAAAAATATAAGATGTACCAACACATCACCGAAGGATTAGATGGTTTTACTCGGTGTCACCTTTTTTCCATGCTAAGAAATACTCTGACCTATCTTGCAGATAAGCATCTTTCCTCCAAGATATTCACAAGCTTACATCGACAGAACCAACATGAAGATGCTTTTATTTGGCCTTCCTCTCTCTCAGTGCTTTTCCTTGTGTGAATTAAACACAATCCTTCCCATGTGTCCATGAGAAAATGTACATGCACAACCCTATCTGTACCCACTGTGCATGTGAAGAACAGAAAATTAAATACCTCCGGTTTGTTATTTGCATGCACAGAGGCTTTTTTAAAATTTTTGCTGTAAATGAGGAAAAAGCAACAGAGAAGATGACACACAAAGCAAAAAAGATGCTATGCTAAATGCTGCTCTGACACTGCTGTTAATCTGAAATAACTGCACTCAATTTTATACACTGTATTCCCAATTTATAGCAGCAGAATTTACCTTCCACTCACCCATCCTAATTCAAATCTCCCTTGATAAGATCAACGAGGAAGGAAAGAGAGAATGAGATAAAAATAATACTTTCTACTTATTTAACTTGAAAGAGCCAGGTGTTAGAAGCTTTTTACAGAAGATGAAACTGAAGACCTGGGATTAAATCATACACCAGTCCAGGGCAGACAAAGGAGAAGCACCCACACACCTGACTATCAATCACATGTGCTCTAACCATTAGACTACACTGCTTCTGTAAAGGTTAATTGCCTCTAAACAAATTTTTTTCCCTTCATTTTTAATAAATTGGCAACAACTCTTTAAAGCAGAATGTAATGAGCTGAGAAGGTCTCCAGTAGATTAACTGATGAGGACTTTGGAACAAACTACAGAAGGCCCACCCTCCATCCTATCCATTCTGCATTTTACATGAGCCCAGTACATTCTGTGACAGCACTGTGGGCAGGTGCGGACATGATCAACAAAAATGATGATGAACCTTTAAGACGGGTCTCAGTTGCTTTGATTCAAGTAGCATGAGGTATAGTGGAATAAACAGTCTTTTCCAGTCAATGAAGCAAGAGAAAACACTAGAGATTTCAAAGCAGCCAAAGGGATTGGGAGGCCCAGTTTCTGGCCTAATATCATTAATGCATGCACAGCTGGTGCTAAATACTTAAATTATTATGTATTTAAACACTACTTATCTAACATACAAGTGCACCCTGCAGCTCCCCGCATTCCAGAGACTCGCCTTCCAAAACGAAACTCTGCAGTCACCTCCTGAATGCAGCAATGTCAGTTACACCCCACAATTCCCTTTAAAAATCTCAGCTTTAATTTCTCGGTGGGGGGAAAACAATGTATAAGACCTTCTGTTTTCACAAGTTATCCCAAGAACTTGCTCCATTCTCCATTAGAATGGAGTTGCCAAGTTTCAAGAATTCAAAAGCATCTGAAAGATTGTCCAAACCAGCTGAGGGAACATGCTAAGGAAGGAAGAGCTCTGAATACTCTAGCTTGGTTACCCTCCCCTCTCCCCGCCACCCCTCGTTCAAGAAAAACAAAAGAAACACCGAGCCTGCCTTGTGTCTCAGTGATTGCTGGACAGTTTCTAGATCATCATGCACCTAAGTAGCACTGCCTCATACATCTATGGATCTAACAGTTCTTTGTGGGTTTTTTTCCCAAGTGTCTGAATTCCATTCCACAGTGGCAATGGGATTCCCCGGGCAGCTTATTTCAATGCAATTATTGCACTTTGAGTGTTCGGTCACTTGGCCTTAATTGTCCGTCCTCATGTCATGTTAGGCACCACATAAGGCTTTCAGTAGCAGCCCAGAAACCACTGCCATGTCCTAATGCTTATGCAGTGAAGAATGGGAACTTTTAGCTGACTTAGCCTTGCCAGGTAGAATCTGCTGCCCTTCTATCTAGCGTTAGCTCCCACTCACTACTGTCATTCTCTTGGGTTTCCAAGGGGCTATTCCCTTCTCTTATATGTGTTCATGGTCCCATCGTGGAATGCTGAGCACTTATATTTCTCTTGCCAGTTCCTGGAGCTAATCTTTTCTCCTTCCTCTCTCTGCATGCTTTGCAACACCAGTCCTTCCCCACTAAGTCTTCTCATCTCAGCCATTTCCTATATCTCTTCTTCGCCTCTGGCCATAAGTCTCTCACATGCATCCTTCCTGGAGTACTGCCCCAACCCCTACCCTTTTCTGTTGCACCGCTCTTATTGTTCCCCTGCACTTCCACTCCATTTCCAAAAAACATAGCATCTTCTTTGGAGGTTCTTCTTTTGCTGAGGGGCGCTGGGTTTGGAATTCTATTAGGTCACCATTTGCTGCCAAGCATGCAGGTGAGGCCAGAGTACAGTTTGGAAGGAGGCCAATGGCTCAAGTAGTTTGGGCTAATCACAAGGGGTGCTTTGAAGACCAAGTGCCAGATCTACAATTGGTGCAAATATGCATAATTCCATCAGCTTCAAAGGAGCCGTTCCGATGTACACCAGCTGAGTCTCAGTCCCTAGCATGGAATCTTGATTTAAAAAAAAAAACAAAAAAACAAAAAAAACAAACCATAGTTTGGGACATCCTGAAAATTACTTGCTTTGTATGTTACACCCTTAATCCACTTACAAATTCCTCCTCGCTCAAGTCCTCCCAACAAGCCATCCATTTCCAGCACTGGATGCCTCAAAACCAAGGAATTAGATATTCAGTTTGAAGTTTTAATGCAGTGATGATATCCAGCACTTAAAATGTCTTGTAAGATAATCAGACTTTTATTTCTTTGTATTATTATTTACAACTCTTACCTGAAATGAGAGAGAACACGAGAGCTGCTTTGCAAGAGCAGCAAGCCAAGGGGGCCAGCTTATAGCCTGCACTACACTCCTGGTACTAAGTCTGATCCAACCCCACCCTCCCGGACAACTCATTTGGGTTGAAAAACCACGATCGTGGTAATGAGCAGTATCTTTATCTCTGTGTGTCAGCTCAGAGGGTGCTCTTCAGGGAAAACATTAAAGTGACCTTCCACTGTTGATGGGACACAAATGTACACTTATGCACAAGCTGCCAGATCAATGACTGTTGCCTGCAGGACGGCGATGTGGAATGGCTTGTAGTGAGGATACCAACCATTTTGACCCTCCTCTGCTTCCATGTTGTTTCCAGCAGCTGGGTAAAGTGATCTATCCGTACCATATGTATTGGGCCAAACTCTGTTCTCACGCCACTACAAACATTGGGCAACATTTTGTCTGCAGTGGAGTTATTCTGATTATTAAAATGGCATCAGAGCAGAATTCAGATCACCTTGTCTAAGGCTTCAGTTCGGCACAGTACTAAAGCAGGTACTTAGCTCTCAGCACTTGAGTGGTGCCATTGAAGTAAATAGGATTATTTGCATGCTTGAAATTAAGCACATTCTTTAGGGCCTTTCTCAACTGGGGTCACACTACCAGAATCTGAACAGGTCTCTGCTACAGCGTCTTTTCAGGTCTAGGTCAATGTTTCCATCCCTGGGCCAGATCCTCAGATGACATAACTCAGAATAGCTCCTTTGAAATCTATAGAGCGACGCAGATTTACATCAGCTGAGAATCCAGCCCCGGCTTGAAAGCCTTCCACCTGATTAGCCCAAACGCCCTGCAGAACTGACTCACTCAGTGCTATCCTGATCTCCCCAACTACGCATTCATCCCATTCCTACCTCACCTGCAGCAAACGGTTATGTCATAGACGTCCAAACCCGCTGAAGTCAATAGGGCTATTTCTACACTACCGTTTATGTCAGTATAACATTTGAATAAGCCACCCCTTGAGTGACATGAGTTACACCAACCTAAGTGCCAGTGTGGACAATGCTATGTCAGTGGGAGCATAGCTACTGCCGCTCGATGGGGGTGGATTAAGTCGACAGGAGAGCTCTCTTCTGTGGGCTCAGAGCTGCTACACTGGAGAACTTACAGCACTGGTGCAGCTACACCACTTCAAGCTCTCTAGGGTTGCCGTGGCCTTGGATTTCTCAGTTTGTTCAGGGTAAGCATGTGCTTAAGCAACTTGCTGAACTAGGCCTAAAGCACCTTCCAGATGGAAGGCACTGGAGATTTGTAAGAGAATGTACACGGATGTAATGATTGCTGCTTTGCGGCTTTTTGGACACACGTGCCCAGCCTCTCGTTGACATGCCAGGTGGTCAACAGTCCCTCATTCACATTCCTCTCACAGACTCACTTCTTCTTTCTTCTTCTTCTAACCTATCCCAGTTAAAAGCTCTCTCCAACCCACCCCCTAGGATAACTCCAGGGCTTATATAACTGGGTGCTCAGTTTCAAGACACGCATGTTTAAACCATGCTAAGAGTGTGCTCTCTGTCCCCTTCTAGTGGCCAGACCACGCTTGGCAGGTTGCGAGGGAGAAAGGAAAGTACAGAGCTGCAGTGACCACCCATGTGCTTCACAAGCGGTCAGGAAGTAGACGTCATAAGGAGCCACCCCACCCCACCTTGTTCGTTATTGCAGTCCCTGTGCTCCCTTAAGGCATATAACACCCTAACAGGTGGTAGGCCAATCTCCACCACCACCCACCAGTCAGAGGCACCACCTGAGGTAGAATTCTTCTCTGATGTCACCCTGGCACAGTTCAGTATCAGTGTTGCCAGCTCTTGCACATTTTTTTTTCCAGGTGATGGGATTTTGGTTGGGACTGAAGCCAGTCTCGCAATGATGCAAGAAGCTCCAGCCCTCTAGCAAGTCTGAGCCTTATTATTTTCTGGCAGACTGGCAGCCTGCTCTGTTTGCCTGCCTCCTGCTGCAGGCAGAGCTCTCCTCCTCCTCCTCCCCTCCACAAAAGGGGAGGACAGAGCTAAAGATCCCAGCAGCTCGGGGCACCTCCACTCCCTCTTCCCCTCCCCCCAAGCAACCAGCCTGGGAAGGGGCAGAGCAGAGTAAAGAGTCCCTGGAGCTGCTCCCCACATCCTGTAAAGGAGAAAGTAGAAAGGGGACCGCATTGCTTGGTTTTACAGAAGGTAGATCGTGCCAAACCAACCTGATCTCCTTCTTTGAGAAGGTAACAGATTTCTTAGACAAAGGAAACGCAGTGGATCTAATTGACCATGATTTCAGTAAGGCATTTGATACGGTTCCACATGGGGAATTATTAGCTAAATTGGAAATGATGGGGATCAATATGAAAATTGAAAGACGGATAAGAAACTGGTTAAACGGGAGACTACAACGGGCCATACTGAAAGGTGAACTGTCAGGCTGGAGGGAGGTTACTAGTGGAGCTCCTCAGGGATCGGTTTTGGGACCAATCTTTTTATTACTGACCTTGGCACAAAAAGTGGAAATGTGCTAATAAAGTTTGCGGATGGCACAAAGCTGGGAGGTATTGCCAATACAGAGAAGGACCAGGGTTTCATACAGGAAGATCTGGATGACCTTGTAAACTGGAGTAACAGTAATAGGATGAAATGTAATAGTGAAAAGTGCAAGGACATGCATTTAGGGATTAATAACAAGAATTTTGGTTATAAGCTGGGGATGCATCAGTTGGAAGTAACAGAGGAGGAGAAGAACCTCGGAGTATTGGTTGATCACAGGATGACTATGAGCCACCAATGTGATATGGCATGAAAAAAGCTAATGCAGTTTTGGGATGCATCAGGAGAGGTATTTCCAGTAGAGATAAGGAGGTGTTAGTATCATTACACAAGGCACTGGTGAGACCTCATCTGGAATCCTGTGTGCAGTTCTGGTCTCCCATGTTTAAGAAGGATGAATTCAAACTGGAACAGGTTCAGAGAAGGGCTACTAGGATGATCCGAGGAATGGAAAACCTCTCTTATGAAAGGAGACTCAAAGAGCGTGGCTTGTTTAGCCTAACTATAAGAAGGCTGAGGGGAGATATGTTTGCTCTCTATAAAAATATCAGAGGGATAAATAGCAGGGAGGGAGAGGAATTATTTAAGATCAGTACCAACGTGGACACAAGAACAAATGGATATAAATTGGACACTAGGAAGTTTAGACTTGAAATTAGATGAAGGTTTCTAACCATTAGAGGGGTGAAGTTCTGCAACAGCCTTCCAAGGGGAGCAATAGGGGGAAAAGACATATCTGGCTTCAAGACTAAACCTGATAAGTTTATGGAGGGGATGATATAATGGGATATAATTTGGCAATTAATTGATCTTTAACTATTAGTGGTAAATATGCCCACTGGCCTGTGACAGGATGTTAGATGGGGTGGGATATGAGTTACTACAGAGAATTCTTTCCCGGGTATCTGGCTGGTGAGTCCTGCCTACTTGCTCAGGGTTTAGTGGATTGCCATATTTGGGGTCGGGAAGGAATTTTCCTCCAGGGCAGACTGGCAGAGGCCCTGGGAGTTTTTTCACCTTCCTCTGCAGCGTGGGGCACGGGTCACTTGCTGGAGGATTCTCTGCACCTTGAAGTCTTTAAACCATGATCTGAGGACTTCAATAGCTCAGACATAGATTTGGGGCTTGATACAGGAGTGGGTGGGTGAGATTCTGTGGCCTGCATTGTGCAGGAGGTCAGACTAGACGATCATAATGGTCCCTTCTGACCTTAGTCTATGATTGCAGTCTTCCAGGCCTGGAAGAGGGGGGTGAGGGGGTAAACTGATGGGCGGGGGGTTGAGGAGGGCTGAACTGGGTGGGACAGCACCAATTGCTGAGCAGAAAACAGCCAGGCGTTAGGGTGCAAGTTCCTACAACACAGGCGAAAAATCACCTTACCCAGTACATTGGGGAACACTGGCAACACAAATGGTCTCTCTCTCTATCTCTCTCTCTCTCTCACACACACACACCCCCCGCACGCATCCTGGGGATGGAGAGTTCAAAAATCAAGAGACAGACCAGGAAACACAATATACTCTTCTTTTTTAAAAAAAAAATCTTCTGATATTTTGGGCCAACCTCATGGTTTTTTGAGGTAAAACTAATGATTTTTCATTTCTTGAGGTTGGCAAAAACTGAGTACTGCCCCCAAAGACTGACTAGAGCTAGTGAAGGCTAACAGAGCCCAAAGCAATTCCATCAAGACAGGTAATGAATGCCTCATCATATCATCTGTGGGGACTGAATAAGGGTCCTGTGGATCTGAAGCATGAGCCTATATATCTTGAACAAAAGAATCAGGCCCATTAGCTCAGAGACAGTTACAGACTTTTGGTCTGCCATAAACAGTTTAGCCATTACAGGGGGACAGAGTCACACTATGTTAGCATGCATCAAAATTAAGTACCCAGATACATAGGGCCTGATTTTCCACACTCTTACACCATTTAACAGTCCCATAGACCTCAACTGAGTATAATTCCATAGGTTAAAAAAAGATTAAAATGTATAAGACATTAAATAAAATAGGTTTTTAAGGCCTGGCTTGACAAAGCCCTGGCTGAGATGATTTAGTTGGAATTGGTCCTGCTTTGAGCAGGGGATTGGACTAGATGAGCTCCTGAGATCTCTTCCAACCCTACTCTTCTATGACTCTAGATGGGATAACTAGCTCAGCCCTGTAGAATATGTTGGGTAATAAAAAGCCTTTACCATTATTTTATGCATGGGAACCTTTACCTTGGGATGAGAGGCCTGAGACAAGGGGAAGAGGAAAAAGCCAAAGCCAATGACAAAGCTGGTTAAGAGTAGCACAGAAGACAAACAATCATTACTTCACAGTTTCATTAAGAGTCATCCGCTTTTTAAATTGCTAATGGCCCTCAGTCATTAAAACAATTGTGCATTATAACCTCATTAGATATTTCGGGTGACAGTTGGTAATAAAACCTCTTAGAAAAGGAAGAAAACATAGGTATTACTCTTCATTAACTAGGGGGGAAAAGTTTCCTTTCAATTCCTTAAGTGTTTTGGGAGTGATCTAAGAGAGGAAGAAAAAGAAGAAAAAAAATTAACAAAAAAATTTGTTCAAAGTACATAAAGTTGGTGGATATCAACAAAGTGGGTTAGACTGGGATGTGAGAAGCTGCCCGTTTCCACCTTTTTGTGCTAGGAGCAGGGATTTTACAATGCCAATTATTGGTTCAATACTCGATTGTCAGGGGTTTGGCCTACAATGAATACTACTGCTTGCCAAACTAAACAGTTTGAGAACAAACAACAACAACAAAACCCCATATAAACTTTGCACTCATGAATCACCATTGCCTGTAACTATTTGAAATAAAGATCCGCTAAGGCTCCCAAGGCCTGAAAGTTTTCCTGAAGAGAAATAATGTGGTTCCGTTGTTCCATAGCACTGAATAGCCACTTCACCTCTGCCTCTCCAGTTCCAAAAGCAGCCAAGTTGTTCACATCTATCCAGGGGCACTGCTCTTCTGTCTCTAACCCTCGGACAAGGCAAATCTTTGATAATCACTATCCTAATTGGGAAGACTGAGTTGGACTAAGATGGGGATACAAATAAAAGCCAAGCTGAATTCTCTTCTCCTCGTTCTTTGTGTTGCAGCCTATTAAAAGCCTGTCCTTCCCTGTGTTTGACCCTAAAGCATTAAAGTCAGGGGGACAAATTCAAACATGGGCAATTCCCTTGCAGTCATCCAGTTGAACCAGGGATAAATACTGTTCTCTCATTTGTCATACACTGAATAAGACCATTAAACCACACACACACACACACACACACACACACACACACACACACACACACACACACACACACACACACACACACACACACACAGCTTGATTCTCCATTGTACAAAGGAGTGTAAAAACACTGCTCAACTCTGACAGTTATACTCACCTAACTGCCTAGTGTAGACTGGGCCTTAGCCTGCACTGTAGTTTATGGGTTCAAACTAAATCAATATAAGTCAAGTTTAAACACAAGGGCACACCAATTTAACTGAACTGGTTTAAAATTGCATCTCTTGTTAAACCTGTGCAAATATGTGTGTAGATAGGCCATGGGCCCAAACAGGTGTTCAAAGAACTTACATTCACACTCATAAGTAAACCTTCAACCATTCCTCTTTTGTCCACATTGTGTCTACTGTTGACAATACCATGACGCCCACACTTCCACTCCACCCCTGAGGAACTCCTGGGTAACACAGAAAGCTCCTAGACACTCTATTGTCATCATGCCCAATCATTAATTCTACTATATCAACTCAATTCTATTTCACATGTTATGTAGCAGTGCGTGAAATTTTGCAGACTTTATCGAATTTGAATACAGCACAATCATCAGAAACGTTTTCCTCTTTCCAAGGTTGCTCCAAAGACAGACTCACACAACTCATGGGCAATGTGAGATACAAGACTCTTGAGTCAGACTGATCTTTGTTTCAACTCCATTGACATTATCAAGAGTAACACGAAGGACTTGTTTACACATACAGACCATCAGAAACAACTCCAACTGTAGAAAAGTTCTAAGAGCTACAGAGATGTTACAATTGAGTTACATGAGGCATGAAGTCTGCTACTCAGTCTTTGTTCCAACAAAATGAATTGGAAGGAAAGGAAAGAACACAGCCTTTCTCCTGACTACTCTCTCTCTTTACTTGGCAAAGAGAGAGATGAGAGTACCAGCCCACTCAGGTTTCGGACCCAGGCAGAACTCAGTATTAAAATAGTCAAGGTAGCATTGCACATTGGGCCAGACGACAGCAAATTAACATGGGACCCAGACACACATTTGAGAACAGAAACGGGCCCATAATGAGCAACCTCTGTTACTACCTTGATTTGTCTGGATTAGGGATAAACAAACCAATTACCGATAAAATAAAAACCACAACCCTCCCCCCTTCAAAAATAACCTAATAAAATGTTGCCCATTTTTAGACCCAAACTGACCATTTTTCAAGGTTCAGAAATAATTTCATTTTTTGCATCTATTTACACATTAAAATTCTATCTGCGGCCAGAAGTGGCAGAAGTTTCTGAACTGATTCTGTTGCCCTACTCTGTGTTGCCATCCACACCTGTGCAAAATGAAGGCAGAGTGGGTATAAGTTGTTATTAAATCACAAGAGATTTACATTCAGTTTGCACAGATGTAAATGACAACACAAGACATTTTCAGCCTTTTCCCCACCCCCCGGATACAGGAGATGTGGGTAATTCAGATCTACTCTTGAAAAGAATGCAATCTTCCGGATGGTTTTGCAAATCAAACCCAAGCTCTGAAACATCACTCATCACTGATCCAGAATCATATTGACAGGGTGGGGAAAAACCCTAAGTGCTAACCACACAAGAGGTTATAAAGGAGTAACATGCATTCTTCTGAGCAGCAAAGCCCATACATTATGTAGTCATAGATTCAAAGATTATAAAGCCAGAAGGGACCATTATGATCATCTAATCTGATCTCCTGTATAACATAGGGCATAGGACTTTCCTGAATTAATTCCTGTTTGAACTAGAGCTGTTCTCTTAGAAAAACATCCAATCATGGTTCAAAAATCTCCAATAAAAGAGAATCCACCATAATCCTTGATAAATTGTCCCAATAGCTAATTAGTTCCACTGTTAAAAACTGCACCTTAGTTCTAATCTGAATTTGTCTAGCCTCCACTTCTAACCAGTGGATCTTGTTATACCTTTGTATGCTAGATTGAAGAGCATTCTCTTATCAAGTTTACATTTCCCACATAGGTACTTATAGACTGTGATCAAGTCACCCTTAACCTTCTCTTTGTTAAGCTAAACAGACTGAGCTCCTTGAGTGTATCATTAGAAAGCATGTTTTCCAACCCTTTAATCATTCTCATGTCTCTTATCTGAACCTTTTCCAATTTATCAACATCCTTCTTGAATTGGGGACACTAGAACTGGACACAGTGTTCCATAATTAGGGCCCTGAAAAAATCGTGGGGGGATTTTTTTTTGTTGTTTTTTTTTTAAAAAAAAGAAAATTCATGGTAGTGTCACAGGTAAAGTAGCAAATGTCAAAGAACATGCACAGAACATAGGCAGTGCTGCTGTCACTTGGAACATGTGCTACAAGCCACATGCTGGATAAGACCTGTAAGCATGAAAATCCACTTCCACCTCCCTGCTGAGGCCACAGCTGCTCATGTTCCAAGTGGCAGTGGTGCTGGGCTATTGTGCCTTGCATAAAAACACCAGCCATTGCATCCTCCCTGAATTGCTGCTTTGACATCACACAGCCACTTGCTGTGAGCCACACCAACCACAAGGTTGGCTTGTGCAGATGCCCGCTTCTGCCTCCCCACTTTGGGGGGGGGGAGGAAATCACAGGGTTGAGTTAATTTCATAATTTCTGTGCAGTCTGTGAAATCAGTTTTCTCAGGGCCTTATCCATAGTAGTCACACTAGTGCCAAATACAGAGGTGATATAGCCTCTCCTTGTTCTTACTCAGTATTCCTATTTACACATCCATGGATTGCATTAGCCACAAGGAGCCCATGTTCAGCTTATTATCCACATCATGAATCCCCAATGCTTTCCAGGACAGAGCCCCACTCCCCTGTAAGTACAGCAGGCATTTGGCTGTATTGAAAAACACAAACTATTTGTTTGTTTGCGTTCAGCTTAACAAGTGATCCAGACTGCTGTATCAGCGACCTGTCCTCTTCACTATTTACCACTCCCCTAATCTTTATCTCACCCGCAAACTTTATCAATAATGATTTTATTTTCCTTGCAGGTCACTGACAAAAAATGTTAAATAGCCCCAGGGCCAAGAACTGATCCCTCATAATCTTGGAAAAAGTTAAAGATAGATATCTAAGAAGGGACAGTGCACAGCAATTAAAAAAAAAGGGTTCGAGATTTAAAACACTGCACTGGAAACAACCATCTAAGGCAATAACACTTGCCTTAGAAGTGCCCCCCTTGTATGGGGATTAGTACATCTAACTCTGACCTACTTATGCCACTACGTCCTATAGCCTTTATAAAGAAGAAAATACATTTCAAATTAATGCACTGAGGTTATTAGGATTCAATTGACATCTGCAGAGGACTAAAGATATGACAAGGGAAACTGAAAACGAGTATACCCTTGCTCCTCTCACAAAGATGTCTTCAACCTCCCAATTTTCTTCTTACTTACAGTATGGTTACTAAAGCAATTATGCTGTCAACATAAGTTGTTGCGCATGTTAGATACTGCAAGAACTTCTGGAACTTACTTTCATTATCATAAAATTCTGTGCTGGGTTTTTTTTTGGGGGGGGAGGGTTAAAATTGAAATACGTTAAATAGTTCTTCAGAATGATTATCCAGAAGTACCTCTGTCTTTACACCCATCTTTGAGTCACTGTTTACCTGGGGAAAATAATATGCCTTGTAGTTATCAGTGATCCCATCACATTTTTTCCAAAACTAAGTGGGGTGTGAAGAATATATGCCAAGGAAGCACGGATTGTTCTGATATCATCCAACCCAGTTATCGGTCTTCTTATTAGTCAAAGTGTTTTTAATTCGTGTTACCAAGATACAAAGCCAATGTGGGAAAGTTAGAGGTAACTATCATTATTTCAATTTTGACCCCATGCCTCTTTTCAATAATTTGATGTGGTGTTTGCCCATAATCTAAGAATCCAGCTTATTCCACACATTAGAAACAACTACATCATACAGGGCTTGGCTACACTCACACTTCAAAGCGCTCCCGCGGTGAGTGTGGTCACAGTACTGCACGTATTCCACCTCCTCATGGGGATTAGCTTGTAGCAATGGGAGCCGCGCTCCCAGCGCTGCAGCACTGTTTACACTGGCGCTTTACAGCGCTGTATCTTGCAGCGCTCGGGGGGGTGTTTTTTTCACACCCCTGAGCGAGAAAGTTGTAGCGCTGTAAAGCGCCAGTGTAGCCAAGGCCACAGTCCCAGCTGCCTGCTCTACATTGATATCAAGAACACAGACTGATCTGAATTGCTGAAGAAAACCTAACTAGTATGGTTTCTAGGAACCGTGAACTTTCCCTCATATGTAAATATTTATTAGCTAGAATTCCTAGGGATGCACCCAGTGAAAACACCCCTTCCAAGAAAACCCCCATGAAGAGATGAACATAACCTATAGGATTTTTAGATTGATGAATTCTGACAGGGACAATCACCCTAACAAGACAAGGGAAGGGGAAAAGGGAGATGATGCCCTTAGGGCTGCAAAGGCTGTTTCTAGATTTCTCCTAGGGTGTCCTTGGTGAGCTCTGTGGTGTCCGTGGTGAAGAAACCCCCCTCAGTCGGTACTATAGGCTCATGAAGTCTGCTTTACCTGGATGAACTCTGTAAAATTTCAGAACTTGTCTGCCTAAGGACTTGGCCTATGCAGATTTTTCCCAGTCTCAGTCCTTACAAGATCTCCCAGTACAGTACATGTGAGGAGATGGATGCATGGTGTCTAATTTTGACCTGCACAGAAAATATTTTTAGGAGTTCCTATTCTCCTTCTTTTCTTTTGGGGAGGTTCATCAGAAGGGAGACCTAAGCCCACAATAACCCTCCGGAGCAAGATCTCAAAATTAGTGCTGTAAAGCGATTAAAAAAATTAATTGTGATTAATCGTGCTGTTAAACAATAATACAATACCATTTATTTAAATATTTCTGGATGTTTTCTACATTTTCAAATATACTGATTTCAATTACAACACAGAATACAAAGTATACAGTGCTCACTTTCTATTTAGTTTTGATACAAATATTTGCACTGTAAAAAACAAAAGGAATAGTATTTTTCAATTCACCTAATACAAGTTCTGGAGTGCAATCTCTTTATCATGAAAGTTGAACTTACAAATGTGGAATTATGTACAAAAAAAACCCTGCATTCAAAAACAAAACAATGTAAAACTTGAGCACCTAAAAGTCCAATCAGCCCTAGTTCTTGTTCAGCCAATCGCTCAGACAAACAATTTTGTTTACATTTGCAGAAGCTAATGCTGCCTGCTTCTTGTTTACAATGTCACCTGAAAGTGAGAACAGGTGTTTGCATGGCACTGTTGTAGCCGGTGTCAGAAGATATTTACATGACAGATGCACTAAAGATTCATATGTCCTTTGATCCTTCAACCACCATTCCAGAGGACATGCATCCATACTTACGACGGGTTCTGCTCAATATCTATCCAAAGCAGTGCAAACCGACACATGTTCATTTTCATCATCTGAGTCAGATGTGACCAGTAGAAGGTTCATTTTCTTTTTTGGTGGTTTGGGTTCTGTAGTTTCCTCATCAGAGTGTTGCTCTTTTAAGACTTCTGAAAGCATGCTCCACACCTTGTCCCTCTCAGATTTTGGAAGGCACTTCAGATTCTTAAATCTTGTGATGAGTGCTGTAGCTATCTTTAGAAATTTCACATTATTATCTTTGCATTTTGTCAAATTTGCAGTGAAAGTGTTCTTAAAATGAACAACATGTGCTGGGTCATCATCCAAGACTGCTATAAAGTGAAATATATGGCAGAATGCAGGTAAAACAGAACAGGAGAAATACAATTCTCCCCCAAGGAGTTCTGTTACAAATTTAATTAACGCATTTTTTTTTAATGAGCGTCATCATCATGGAAGCATGTCGTCTGGAATGATGGCCGAAACATGAAGGGACATATGAATCTTTAGCACCTCTATCTTGCTACGTTAGCTACAACAGTGCCATGAGAACACCTGCTCTCACTTTCAGGTGACATTGTAATTAAGTTGTGGGCGGGATTATCTCCCATAAATGTAAATAAACTTGTTTCTCTTAGCGACTGGCTAAACAAGAAGTAGGACTGAGTGGACTTGTAGGCTCTAAAGTTTTACATTGTTTTGTTTTTGAGTGAAGTTATGTAACAAAATAAACTACATCTGTAAATTACACTCTCATGATAAAGAGATTACACTATAGTACTTGTATGAGGTGAATTGAAAAATATTTATTTTATCATTTTTACAGTGCAAATATTTGTAATAAAAATAATATAAAGGGAATATTGTACATGTTGTATTCTGTGTTGTAATGGGAATTGATATATTTGAAAATGTAGAAAAAATCCAAAAATTTAATAAATTTCAATTGGTATTCTATTGTCTAACAGTGTGATTGAGATTAATTTTTTTAATCATGATTAATTTTTTTCAGTTAATCACATGAGTTAACTGCAATTAAATCGGCAGCCCTACTCAAAATATTAAGGAATTTTATCAGCCGATTTTGAGATCCTTTCATCTTGTAACTCAGGTTCTAGAGACCTGATCTTCTACCTGTAAGGGTGAATTTGACTCCTCCTGCTTTTGCCTTACTGTGGGCCTTCCACCTCACTTCGTCCAAGGAATATAAGGTTCATAAGGACAACAAGGATAGGGCTCTTTCTTCACCCCTTTGGGTGAGGTACGAGGCACAAGTATGTTGGACATATTTCTCCCAGCTCAGTCCTGGCTCAGATTCAGAAAGGAAAATACAAAAGTCTGGATGTGAGCGATATGACCTGCTCTGGAGCATAAGGATCCACCCAAGGATGTCCTGGGGGATGAATCTGTTCCCATTTTGGGCTCAGAGTTCTCCATGTTGGTTTGGCTGCTTGTGCACCTCCCTCAATTTTAATGTCTGTTGATTTAAGGGCCATAGTGGGGGTTCCAGAACAAGGGCTCTGATCCATGAGCTGAGATCCTAAGGAGTCAGCCGTTCTCAGCCATTAGGTCTCTAGCGAATGAAAGGATCCCTGAGAAGGCTTCTCAGGCACCAGGCTCTAGTACAGAAGGTCCTAGGGAATTACCGTTGAAGCCGGGGGCAGGTTATCTGAGTGAGGTCTGCTGAGTGTAAAGGCTGGCTGTATCCCTGGTACACAGAAAATATGGCCAGGTGAATGGTGATGGTTAAATACCCTCCACTCCTCTTACTGTTGCTGAGTGTCTCTGCTGTGTCTGAGGTGTGTTCCAAACCATTACTTCTGGTCATATGGTAGTCAGGTGGGAAGGGGTGGTAGAAGCAGGAAAAGGGTCTATATTCAGCTCCAGGGTGATTTTGTACCCATTCCTGCATTGCTCTTTCCTCCTGGGAGGAGGGATCACCTCTAGATAAAAAATGTCCTGTCCAGAATATACTGGGCAGGGATTCATATGCACGCTATTAATCTCTGAAAAATCCTGGTCCAAAGAAAGGATACAAATGCATAAACTGTGGGAATGTCCAAGATTCAACTATTCTGGCAGATCAAAGAGAGAATTCAATTCATTTTTAAAAGTGACATACAATGCTGCTAAAATATTCATACTTGGGAACACAGCTCTCCTGAACACAGTGTATTATATGAACTAACAATCTAGGATCTTCAGGGTCACTATGACAGTTACATAGCTAATCTTTCCAAAATGGAAGTAACACTCTGTCTAATGCAGAACAATATGTTTGTAATTTACTAAATCTAAGAACAATTTAGAAATGACTCCATGCTGGTGTTTAAAGGAAATTCACATTTTACAATCAGACCTGGAACCCTTTTCTAGAATAGCATGGAAGGGATCCATGCAATCACAGGTAGAAATATAATAAAATTAAATGCCCCTAAAGGCAAAGTGACTAGATTTTTACTTATCATCAGAGATGCAAATATGACTCCTTATTTCAATAATTTCAGACAAAGAATGATGTTCTGAATTTCTATAATACATTTAATCTGAGAATGAGTGGCAGTCAGATATTGCAATGGTATAAATACCTGGTGGCGAAGATACACACACAGACGACAGGATATCAACAAGATTTGGAAAACAGCAGTTGTGCTGTTTAAAGTAATTCTAACATTCTCTGTACCAAGGAGTAAATTGAGACATAGGAAGTGACTTGCCACAGATCACACGGCCAGTTGAGAGCCGGAAACAGAAATCCTGACTTTCCAATCTTTTAGTCCAAATTAAGGTCATTCTGCCTCCCTATTGACTTGTTAGTGTAATTAAAACTAGAGGTGGGCTGAGAGAGAGCAGCCAGAAGCAGGTCTGCATATGTGGTTCAAGAACTACAGTGCTAGCACATAAGGAAGTAGGGGGAAAGGGACGTAGGGAGCCCGTTCCTCACACACAAGCAGAAGGGCAGAGATCTCTCCACAATAACACTCAAGAGAGCTAAGAAAGTAGGCCAGTTAAATTCCTCAATGGGAGATTGTGTGCTGGTTGGGGGTTTCCACCCCCCGCCAACTGTCTAGCACAAGAAGTGCAGGCTAATGGAGCATGTACTCATATCCACATAGGGAGCACAGTGCGTTTTACTATGTGTCTCTGTGGAATCCTGCCCAGACTGATAGGATCCCTACAGTTTAGGATGTACAAGACAGAATCTGTGCTCATCAGGATATATTTTTCAGTATCAATCCATCAGTCTTCTTTGTTTAGAGGGGGCCCCTCCCTGTTAGGGTGCCCGTATCATCATATCAAAATGATAGCTTCTTGCTTATGATAGGAAACAGATGTACAGCCAAATACTGCTCTTACTTTCAATGGGATTATACCAATGCGAAAGCAGATTAGGGTCAGAGATGTTGCTCTATGTATTATGAATAGAACAATGAGAACTCTATATGGGATTCATCTGCTTTAGAGCAAATTTTCTAGAAGTCTTCTAAGAAATTAGTCTGAACTCAATTGCAGAGGTATAAGAATGATATTGGAGATGAACTAGACTAAATGTCCTTTACTCACTGTTGCAGCTGCAGAAGCCTTCAGGTAAGTTACTTTGTGGGACAAGAATTATCTGGAGCTAGTCTAATTCCATCGTGCTCTGAAATCTAACAATCAGTGCATCATTTGTGAAGAATCTGCTGATGTTCCAGAAAGACTCCAGCAAAACCTCAAAGGTGAGCAGAGCTACAAGAAACGGGGATGCATATACCACATGCACCACTCAGTGACTGAAGAAAATGGACCCCAAAATACCCCTCCTACTACCAGTTGACTAGAATGGGAAAGTGGCTGACTATGATATCTGGTGAGAAATTTATGTTTAAAAACTCAAAATTGGAGAGTTAATTGTATTTGGTAAGTGCTACTGGCAGCGATTCATGAGATGATCAACAATTATTTTATTCATCCATCATGTGTCAGAGGATCACACAAGGCCGGAACTCTAAGAATTACATTCTAAACGGTATTCTTGAACAAAGTAAAACACAAAAAGCGTTCAGCTTCTCTTGAAGATTTCTCCCGTCCCTCCAACACCGACCACACATACTATTCAAACAAAAGGATTCCTCCATCTTAGGTACTTTTCTACTCCTTGTCTGGAAACGATCAACCTTATAAATCCATTCCAATATCACACTCGGAACATCACCCAGGATTTAATTAAGTTTCTGTTTAAACTGAGAAAAATTAATGCACTCACATTAAACTTGGACACTGTTTAACCAGAAATGGATTGAAAAAATGCTGCTCCATTGACATGCAAAACCATTGTTAGTATATTGCTACTCAAAATGCATACGCAACGGCAGTTACACCAAACTACTCAAATAACAAAAATCAAGCTAATTTTCAGAGATTTACACATGTTTCTCAAAGATAGATATTTCAAGCTCACAACATATTCACCAACCAAACTTTAATTAGAGCTACAATTATAACTCAATACGTTCCATGGAAGGAGATCTTCTATTTATAACTGCATATGTGTATTTCACTCACTGATTCCCAGGTGCTCCATTCCCTCACTACCAAAATTTTGTTTAGTTAAGAAAGCTATAGGTTACTGCTAAATATTAGAGCTTGAGAGAGAGGTAAAATGTACAGTACAAATGAAAAAGGAAAGTAGCTTGTGATGGTGGTTTCCCAAATGAAACTTCTTCCACACACAGGCAGCTCCAGGCCCCAGCATGCCAAGTGCGTGCTTGGGGCAGCATGCCGCGGGGGGCACTCCGCCGGTTGCCTGGAGGGCAGCAGGCAGGCTGCCTTCGGCAGCCTGCTTGCAGAGGTTCTGCTGGTCCCACGGCTCCATCGAAGCTGCGGGACCAGAGGACCCTCCGCAGGCACGCCTGCGGGAGGTCCGCTGGAGCTGCGGGATCAGCGACCAGCAGAGCACGCCCCGCGACATGACGCCATGCTTGGGGTGGTGAAATGTCTAAAGCCACCCCTGCTTCCACCTATATCTACTTCAGATCATTTTGCTTTCAGATACTCCTCAAAACAATGTAGATAAAGTAGGTATGGAAGACAGATATGAGTGATAGTAAAAGGCCTAAAACTGCAGATAAGATTTCCACATGTCTATGGGGCATTCCATTAGTCGGAGGCGATTCCCAGACTTCTACAAGACTCCACCCAGGACTAAGGGTTCACAATTCAGATCTGTTCACAGGAAAAGGTAGTTAACCATGCGTACCTTAACTAAGGTAGTGTGGTTACTTTAGTGATGCAGTGAGGGTACTGTGATTAGCTCAAGTGTTAGCCAAGTTAATCAGCTACCAGTCATACTATTAATTTCAAAGCACAAAGGTTGAATTCAGTTGATTCCCACCCAGAACACCAATGTTCAATGCTGCATTTTGACAGTCATATCCCAAACACAACTCCCACTGACATCAATGCCCAAGAGGGGATTTTTTGAGAATGAGGCCCATATATTGCAGAACTTCCCCTAAAACTGATGTGCAGAAGTCACCCTGACAAGGTCAGCATTTGCCAACAATTTGGGAATTCGACTTAATAAGGACTGAGCAGAAACTAAAGACAAAACCGTGGCCTCCCCTTCTATCGGTGTGCAGTTGGAGAGGGTGGAGATGTGGGCAAAGAAGGAGCTTCTCTCTCCCTTCTGCAGGGTGCATAATGGGTCCAGAATTGCAGCTCTTGGGCTCCAGTGAGCATGGTGTCACTAGAAAGTTACTGCCCCTTGGAGCAATTTGCTAGAAAGAAGGCAGTAATCACATGTGGAGACACAGTTCCACTCACCTCGCACACCAGCTTGCACAGCTGGCCCACCAAGCAGCAGGGGAAAGTATCTTGCATTCCATAAAGGAGTGGCACAACCTATTTTTCCCCCAGTGCAAATGCAGAGCTCCAGAAGACACTCTTGACCCTTAGGCCTTGACTATGGGCCTTGTGCTATTAGCACAATGGAGCCTTGAGTAAGGCCCTCAAGACTGTGCCATTAATGTTAGTGAAGTAATAATGATGGGGTGCTTTTAAAAGAAAGATGTCCCAGCTTGTTTTAAGAGCTGTGCATAAGAGCTTTCACAGAATACTCCAACCGTGATTCCATGTGATGTCAAAATACGGAGTTCTTACCAGCTGAAAGAGCCATTTTAAATTTCACACAAACCAAAAGAATGACAAGAAGAACAATGTGAAATTTCCAATATAGCAGAAATAAAAACAAATACTAGGTTATAGACTACAGGACGCGAGGCATGATTCCGATTTACAGAAGGCTCCCTGTCAGAGCTGGATGTCTACCTCCAAATATCCATTAAAAGCCTATAACATTAATTACGAATGGGAAAAGATAAGAGTTCAATTCATTTCGTTATTTTGTTCCAGGCACTTCATGGCTGTCAGTTTAACTTTAAAAGAGGCCCACAGTGAAGATAACCCTGTAAAGAGGATACCTTGGAACTTAAAAAAAAAAAAAAAAAAAGAAGTGTACTTACCCCACATATGGTTCTAACAGATGTGGTTTTAAATTACCTTTGGGACCTAATAATGTTTTTTGAATGGACTGAATGCTAAATACTTGGCTTCTCCTATGACAGACATGAACGTTCAGTGGTTTAAGCAGAACATACCCATTTGTGTCTTTAACTGGCATACTTTTCATTTGCAGCTGACATCGGTCAGTGTGATTTAATACTTTGGGCCATAATCCCCTCACCAGCAACAAAAAAGATGAAATAGCTTTAAAGAAATAAAACAAAAGCAAAAAAAAATCTTGTAAACAATACCAGTCTGACTGCATTGTTTCTTACACAACAAAAACTCCTGCCGCCTGCAGTGGAAACTCACCAGAGAGGACAGCTGAGGAAGAAAAACGTTAAATAATTCAAAGCCACTAACATCAAGTCTGATGTAGGTATAAAAATAGTTACAAAACACCATGCTATACATGTTTTCATTACAGGAACTTTGGCTTACTTGAAGACGTAAGAACCCCACGCTTCCTAGAGTGACTAGATATCCCAATTTTATAGGGACAGTCCTGATATTTGTGGTGTTGTCTTATGTAGGCGCCTATTACACGCCACCCACATCCCGATTTTTCACACTTGCTATCTGGTCACCCTAACTCTACCACTAGTCCATTCTAGCACCTCTCATTAATCAGGCATTCACAATCCCATCTATTTCCACACCAGCCTTCAGATTTTCTTAACGATTTGATGTTGCTGAATTGAGGAAAAGAGCCCTGCTCCTTTTCACAAGATAAGGGCCTGATTCAAAGTCCATTAGAGTCCATGGAAGTCTTTGAATTAAATGGGCTTTTGATCTGGCCCTGATTTAGGCAAAGTGCCTAACACCAAACCGCTGCACCATCTGCATTGCAGAGTAATGGGATTACTACAACCAACGCCCCATGCCTCCCCCCTGTCCCCCGCCACAAATAAATAAATAAATAAAAATCCTCAGTGTCACACTGTTCACTCCCATATATAGTCTGAAAGATGGGCCTTTGTGAAATATTCCAAGGAATATGATGTAAGCAACCATGTAACCTGTACCAATTCTGCAAAGGTTACTCAAGGTATTTTTGTTTGCATAGAGGGGAGGGGCAGAGAAACAAATCTGAGCATCAGTTAAATGAAGAGGGTGCAGATTCATTTTTATCCCCAGCATGCGTTTCTGAAGTTGGGGGGAGGAAGTAAGTAATATGCAGGAAAAAAAATTAATCCAGGCCTTTTTGTTTCATGCACAGCATAGATGTTACATTATTTTATAGCTCAACGTTCTTGGGGGGAAATGGAAAACCAGGCAATCTCAATAGAAGTTAGCATCCCAGCTTGACAGAAGTTGATAAGCTACTTTCTCCCTTTTCCCCCCAAAGTCAGCCTCTGATATCCCTTAATTTGTTTTTTGTTCCTTTCTTCCAGCTAGACACTTTCTGCCTGATTATCTCAGAAGAAGACATAAAAAGCAAAAATTTTTCAACAAAACATTAATTATGCAGAAGACATAAAATCATGCAAAAACAAATGATGCAGGTGCATAATAACGCAATTCCCTGGAGCCTGTGATCGGCAGCTTCTAGTGCAGACATGTGCAAATAGCTGACATTTAAAGGCTTATGTGGGGTATGTACTAGAGAAGAGAGGCAGATGGGGGCCAATCCTAGATGAGCCACTTCTTCTTCTCTCCACACCCAAATGATACTATCACCAGCACCACCAGTAAACCACTAAGTCTCCTGTCCTACAATGAACGAGCCCCATGGAGACAGACCCCTGCCCCCTAGATTCAGCTCCAATGTGGGCACTGCGGTTCCACGTGAGGGCAAGCGTCTGCCTGATCAGAACTCACTGGGGGATAAGATCCTAAACAAATCTTGGAGAATATCAGTAACTTCCAAACCCCGCTGACCTTGAATCTAGTAGCAAGATTAATACGTTTAGCAGAATTAATTTTAATGGGTCGATATGTTCAAAAGGTGTGGGGGGGATGTTAAAAATCAGTCAAAACACATTGCTTATAAATTTTCAAGCCAAAATTGTCAAGGCTAGGTACCTACATAGAGTGTCTCAACTTGTAGACCCAAAAATGGGGGCACCTCAAATCTGTAAGCTGCTTTTAAAGATGTGCACCACTTTTACATTAAATAATTTAGTCAAATCTCCATCTACAGCTGAACCTCCTGCATTCCAGGGTTTTATGTCCCAATGCTTTTCATAAGTGGCCAGTAATTTTGGGTCCTCAGCATGAGACGCATTGGACCTATTGCTTTACAGGTGCCAAACACCCACAGTAAAACACTTCAGTAAAAAACAGAGGTTTCCAAAATTCAGGGCCCTTTTTGGAGACATAGGCCTAAGAGACTTGTCCAAGGTCATGCAGCTAGTGTATTGCAGAGATGTGGATACAAGCCAGATCTCCCGATTCCCATTTCCAGGCCTTCATACAAAGGCTCTCTTCCCTCTTCTTTGTCACCCAGAGATGATATTTAGCTTTGTTTTTCTAAGCATATAAATACTGATGACAATATTCTTTGAATGGTGGAATCACATTAACAGAGTTTACAAAGGAACAGTTGTTTCGGCACAGTTCCATGCATTAGCAATTCCCTTTCTGTACCTGTTTACACATATTTTCCACGTGTGTTTAAAACGTGACCCCTGGTTTTAGAGAAGAGATTCTCTCAGTATTTCAGTTTGTGATCGTCACACACCTGTTCTGGTACCCAGCATGCAATACACAGCGGAGGAACCATACGCCTTGGAAAAATCCCACCATCTGAACGTCTTTAAGAGGTAGTTGACAGTAGTAATGCTGTAACAGCACACAGAAATCCTGGGACAAGAGGGAGTGAATCATAGCAAATGGAGATGGAAATAGTCATTGTGACGGGGTGAACTGGATTTAGCTCAGGGATCTCTAACTAAAACGACCACGATGGCCACATGAGGGCTACTACGTTGGTCCAAGGGCCGCATCACTGACAAACACCCCTGCTGCCCCTGGCCCCGCCTCTTCCCACCCCTTCCCCGCCCCCATTCCAACCCCTTCCCCAAAGTCCCCACCCCAACTCTGCCTCTCCCTCCCCCTATTCCAACTCCTTCCCCAAATCTCTGTCCCTTCCCCGCCTCTTCTCCGCCTCCTCCCCTGAGTGCACGGCTCCCTGTTCTTCCCCCATCCCTCCTGGAAAGCGCTAAGCGCTGCCAAACAGCTGGTGGGTGAGGGTAGCTTGGCGGCCGTAGGAAATAACTGGGGGGGAGGGGCCGCGGGGAGCTTGGTGGGCTGCAGCAAATGCAGCCTGCGGGCCACGTGTTTGAGACCCCTGCTTTATCTCCCCATTCAGGTCTCACACAGGTGTTCAGGGTCGAGTAATGAGGTAAGGCTGGAGCCACAATGCACCACTCAGAGGGAATACCGGAAACTCTTAACAATAGCAACAAAAAGCCCAAGGAAAAACCCAGCTACTCATTAGAGGAAAGGTGAAAAAAAACAAAAAACTTTTGAGATGGCAGAACACTTCATCCAGTGGTTACAAGCTGAGTTGTACCACGGGCTGCGGGAGAAGGGGAGCACTTTCTTTTCACTTTCATCAAATTTTGCTTTGTTGATAATGTTTCTGTTCAGACAGCATGCAGAAAAGCAAGAATAAAACCCTAACTGAGTCTGCTTTTTCATTGCCCCGCCAACTAATCCTCTCCACAAGCTTCTACTCACAAGGTTCAAGCTCTCGGTCAAGATAGTCCATTCTCCTATTGAGTACGAGTGATCCACAGTGAGCCGACTGGCTAGTTAAGGAGAAGCAATGGATGGCTATTATGGGAATGACAAAAAGACATCAACCGTGAATGGCATAAGACAGAAGAAAATGTTAGCAAGTTTTCCTCAGTACTTCACAAGGATAGCCACCTTTTTGGATGGGGTGGGAAGATACAAAGAGGACACTGAGGCCTTGCTTCTAAGTCACCCTAAGGTCCTACTATGCCACTCTGGCAGCATATAGGGGCCTTAAAGTAAGTGTAAACATAACTGCGGCTCATTTTAAGGCACCTTTACACCGCCAGAGCCATGCAAAGAGAACTTCCATGTACATAAGAATCAGGCTTAATCTAAGTCAGGCTTGCAAAACTGTCATGAGAATTTACAAGCCCAACCACAAGATTTAGTAACCCACCCTTAACAGGAAGCTGAAGATTAAAAGAAAAAAACTAATGATATACTTGCACACATTTTTGTCATTTGTCTGTGATTTCTAATCATCAAAGTTATTGTTAGAGTAGGGCACTGGCATCTGAATGAGGATTCTTCTGACAGAAGGCATATGAACACAGAGGTGTGAGGCCTGGCAATTTGCGTGATTGCTCTGTCAATGCTGCTTCTCTTGGGATTTCTTTCCTTTTAATCCCATTCTACAAATCCTGCAATGCTGGATCCCTTTGATGCAGCTTTGTCTGATTCCCATTAATTGTATTCCCTTCTTCACCAGGAAGCTTGAGTTTTTGTTACCCGCTATATATATATACGCACACACACACACGATAGATAGATGACAAAATATCAAATTTTATTTTATATATATTATTAATAGGTGGTCCTGGTAACGTTGCCTATTAAGGTTGCTCAACACTTCCCATTATAAAACCCTATTTTCAGTTGCTTATAACTTGGTCAAACTACCTGTTCAGGCTGAAACTTTCCATGCTGGGTGTCTGCCTGAGGCTAATTGTTTTTGTTTGTACCATCCATCAGAACAGTTCAGGTGTTTCCAACAAGGAGGCTAGGGGAAAAACTATACTGTGTTGGCCACGCTAAAATATTCTGGTGGCCTCATTGTTTGAAATGCTCTAGCACCTGAAGTTTTGGAGTTGGAACTTGAAATTTGCCATAGGAGTGGCCTTTGTGTCAGGGGCACGCTTTTTGCTATCCCCATAAAAACCCACACAAATATGGTTACATTATAAGCCTTTGGGGGAAAAAAAATCACAGTTCACACATTGCTCACTAGAGACTTTAGATAGAGCTTAACAGCTAAAACCTTCAAAGCTCCCCTCCATGTTGGGTGTGCTCCAGCACAGAGCTGAGCATGATTGTCCCTGCAGTTGTGGCTCTGGGCTGCCAAGGCTCGTGCCAGGTCCTGGAACTGAGTGCAGGGAGACCTCTTGCCTGTGCTCTCTATGCCCCCCTCTGTTGGAGGAAGCTGTCTGAGTCAAATGCAGGAACAGGGGGTTGAAGAGCTAGACCTGGAAGGGGAGTAGATTGGGACAGGGAGCTGAGGCTGGGGAGAGTTAAGAGAGAAACTGAGACTGGGTGCCAGAGAGCAGAAACTAGGACTGGCTGAGCAAGAACGGGAAAGGAAACAGCACGAGACTTGGATCAGATGCGGAGCTGGGTGGGGTAGGGAGACTGGGACTGGCTGAGCAAGGGGACTAGGAGGCAGTGGTAGGGAATGATGGCACCGGGAGGGGAGGCAGATCAGATGAAGAGCCAGGTTACATATGTGACTATGTAATTAAAGACTATCATAACGCATATGCACAAGGGAGCCAAATTAAGGGTGTACACGCAACATTAATTCTGGCATTTCTCATTGTGTGAGTGCTTGTCTTTGCATGTTCAATAATGTCCTTTTAACACAAGTTGTGCTTTTTTTGAGAGAGCGAGTTGTATGTATTGTTTTGTTTAGCATTGACTCACTGGAAAAAAAAAAAGACATTGTAGTATTCAATAATAAACCCAACCCTAAAATCAATGGACAGTCAATCAGCCACCAAGTTCGTGTTTTATATTGCTGTACTAGCAGTACATATGCTGCCAATACTCCAGTCTTAATTGTAGCAACGAAGCAGAATCTTAAACCATGACAGTTTTCCTACACTGTAGAAAATACCCCTGTACAAAAGCTTGAGGTGATAACGAAATCTAATTGTATTCTCTCAATTTAAATAGATGGATAAATGTGAACTGGTAACTGTGGCTCAGCAGTCCTGTCCACCTAAACAGGCCATCAGCAACTTCTCCTGCTGTTTTTTCTAATCTCATTTAAAAGTAGGATGTGTCAAAACCTAGAAAGCAAATCTTATCTTGGAATCAGAAATCTGAACTGTCAACTTTATTCATTTTTTTCCTTCTGCTGATTGCCAATATATTCATCCACCTTACGACTCAGCTCCGCAATCACACATCAGGAACAAACATTTCAATAACCAGAACTCTTTTTTAGATGATTTTATCATAAAAAAATAGTTCTGCCAAAGTTTTCAGTTAATGGTATGAGACGAAGCAAGAATCCACCTTCAGAACAAGCAGCTTCATTCACAGCAAGGTTACATGCTAGGCATAAGGTTTTATGGGCATGAGGATCAAGCTTCTCAAGGAATGTAAACTTTCTGAAAGAAGTATTTGTCACTCAGTACTGCCAAAGCAACTTGCCCTAATATTCATATTTCAACTATACTGCTGGCTTAAAATTTTTTATTCGAAACAATTCAAGAGAGCTGGAGAAGAAAAATATTTATAGGAAAATAATTTGACTATCAGCATAGTGACAGTGGATGGCAGAGAGAAATGCAGATCCAACTTTTTTTGCTTGTACAGAACTACATCATAACAGTGTCCAATACCACCACTCCTTTTGAACTAGGGAGATTAGGTAAAGAAAAAAATTTCACTCTGATTTTTTTTTAATCTATATCAAAGTCGAAATATCTTTTTTAAAACTATTTTTAGAAGCTTTTCCTCTGAAAATATATTGGTCAAGAAGGATCCATGAATACCCAATTCACTGGCAAGTGACACATGTTATTCTGTCAAAGCGCCCAGAAATGCCAATCTGTCGGTTCAAAGCAGAAATAGAATATTTTAGCTTTTAGTTATAATAAGCTAGACATATAGAACTTGTAACAGAGCAGATAACTAGCAGTCTTTAAATCTTAACTGACTGAATTACAGAGTTTCATCTCTTTGAATCAAACCAGGGAGAGGCAATTTCAAATTCTGTTGTTTCAGTTTTATATATTATATATTTAAAAACACATAGACAAACACTCAAACAGACCCCTATTTGTGTGTAAGCATCCAGGCCCAAAAGATAAACTGACAAAGTAGTCAGAATAAAGACAGACAAGGAACAGGTTTGTTGTTTATTCAACTATTATTTTTGCAGTAAGTGTTAAAAACAGCATTGATTTTAAATCCTAATAAGAAATCATTCATGTCACATAACATTAATCTTGCCAAATCACTCTCATCATTCTATTACCGCAATATTTGTAACTTTTGATCTGGAAATATCAAGTTACATAAGATTGTGGGGTTCTGCTCCCTCGCAAGGATGTGATTCTGTCAGAAAATGAACCACTGAAGCAGAAATTCTAACAAAACTGGAAATGACTTTCCTGGGAAGGAGGAGGATAGTTTTGTTTAAGTACCTCAGCTATTTTTAAGTGGAACCACAGTCAGTGTTTTGTTTTCTTGGATAGAAAAATGGTATAATGCCAGGTTGAAAAAAATATGAGCAGACTATTTTAATTGGAGCACTGCATACACTGGAGAAGGAGAGAAATGACATTTCAGTTATAACACACCCCAGGGAGAAAAAAAAGAAAGAACCTCACATCACAAGTACACCCCTTAAACACAAGGAGAATCAGTATTTCAATTATCATCATGCTATCTGCACACAAAAATAAAAAGTGACTGCATTTTAACTATTCTAGTAAATTACCATAATTTAGAGGTACTGCAGAAAACAAAGAATGCAACTTTGTCTCTCCCAAGCTTCCTTCTCCTGCAACCCACCAAGAAGAGAGATGGCATTTGCCCTCTCCCATCACCTTAGTAAAATTGTCAGAGAATGGCACATCCCTTCCCACTCTCCCCTACACCCTCCAAAAACAAAAACAAAAACAGACAAGCAATTTTCCTTTCATCCACCCTTTTCTTTTCACAGTAGCCTTCCTTTCTGCTATACCCTGTAAAATTAGTGAAAAATAATTTCTCCTCCTCTCTCAGCTTCTCGCCCCCTTTAAATTAAAAAGAAATCCATGAAGACAACTTCCCCCTTTTCTCCTGCCATGAATTATTAAAGACAGTTCTTCCCTCCCACTGCTAGCCCTCCAAAAACTGTATCTGAGAAACACCCTCTCCCCCCATAAGATTATCTCATTGCAACAGCACACACACATACGGAAAGTATGGGTGAGCTACAGAAAGAGATCTCAGCAGGAACCCCTGCATGATCAGAGCACATGTTAGTGCTGTAGTAGGAGCTCTCCATTGCAGTGGCTTTTGGAGGGAATCAGGCTGAGGGGCAAAGAGGAAACAGGTTGTTTGCAAACACCCCTTACCTCAGCTCTACACAGACCTCCTGCCTCTTTTCCAGGAAGATCCACGGCAAAGCAGTGGACCCAACCCCTGAGATGAGCAAAAACATAGGTAATGATAAAACACTTACAGCAAATGTCCCCTCCACACATGCCCTCTCCACTAGCCACTCAAACCCCAAATCTGCTGGAAGCAAACACCAGTCATTTCTTTGCACATACATTTGCTTCTCAATCACATTGTTAAGGATCATGGGAGCAGGAAATCCTAATGGCCCTGAACAGCCTGAGCTAGGAGGATTTATCCAGCAGCACATAAGAGGCTGAGATCGAAGAATCTAACTGAGGGACTTGCGACTGACACAAAATAGCCAACACCAGGAAGTCCTTATCACAAGCAGCATCACAATAGTGAGCCCAGCCCCACTCTTCTCAATCCTTGCTTTCGGGGGTGGGGAACAAACAAAACTGTATGAGTCAGAGGGATTTTTTCCCCTCTATCATACACACAAACATATATGCTACTCTGGTTTCTTCATCAGAGCCTATAAAGTGTTACAGGCTGACACGAAGGGGGAGGCATCTGACTCTGAAATGGCCAATGAAATAAATTCAATACAAACTACTGACTTAGAACCATCCTCCCACAAATTCCCCTCCACTCCCACCCAAAGAGAAGAATATGTGTTTACTGTGGCTCATATCCTGCCCTCAACTTCTCGTTCCTTGGTCCAACATGGGCACAAGGTGCCTGGGTGCTGCTGACACACGTGACTGGTATTTTACAGGTGTATACGGTAGATCCTGGGTACTGCAGGCACAGATGGTATACATGTTGGAAATGGAACACTTTCCATGCCGGGGGGAGGGGCTATTCCAAAAGCAAACTATTTTATTGGGGCCAGATACGCAGAAAAATATGAGACTTGGGTTAGCAGGAGCATGTTAATTTGTCCTCCACAATTTCTTCAGCCCATGATTCAAAGCACTATAACATGTGATGAGCTGCACTACCACAGCACAAGTGTGTAAAGGACACAGCCAACTTCAACTTGTCTTTCGCTTTTGTCATTTTATGTCACAACCTTAACTATATTTTAAAGGCTGACTGCTAAAAACTCATTTGAGAAAGACAGGGAGACAGGTGTGAGGAAGGTGTTAAACCACAATGAATAAAACTTTCCTGAAAGCACAGGAGCTGAGGAGTCTGCAACCCAAAGACTGGAAAGTTTTGGCATCAAATATTTCGGTAGATCTATTTTGAACGTATGAATAAAATAATTTAAAGTGTGCTCATAATCCAGCCAATAAACTGGAAAAGCCAGAAACAAATATATATTTTTAATTATTTTCAAAATATGTACCATTTCTTATGTGATTGACACCTAACGGTTTTCAACCCAAGACGGTCCAGTATTATCCTGTAAATAAATAGTTTCGCATGTAACCTTTATGACATTTCTTTTAGAAGCACTGCACATGTTAACAGTTCCCACTTTCAAAGTTAAATATCGCAGCAATTTTATACCATTAATAGATGTTTAACAAAATACATAAATAGCACTAAGAAATGTGGTTAAGGAACCAGTGTGTTCTGTTATGTAATCACATTTCATTTTTTCGATAGCCAAGTTGTTTAGAATTTAAAACAGAAATCTTAAAAAAAAAAAATCAGATTCCTACTCCAAATCTCTTTAAAAATGCCAAGCTATTTGTGGGGATGTTGGAGGGGCATGAGAGTGAAGAAGGGGGTGGGGATTTAAATAAAATTGCCAAGAAAGGGATTTGTCTCCCAAATTGTAGTCTGGCAGATTAAAAAAAAACAAACACTGGGAAATCCACCCTTTGGAAAATGTGGAACACAACCACAACTCTAACACAGATCCAAATGTAAACACACACACACACACTGATGGGGAGAGGGGTGTGAGGGTTACAAAAGGGGGCGGTTGTGGCAATATATAATGGCACCCTCTTTTTGCTGATATTACTGATTACTAAATAAATAAACAAACAACATAAATAATAGATCTTGCAACCTAGACAAGTCGCTGGCAGCCTTTCTGAGAGGACCTGACATCCTCCCCGACCCAGACGCGTTGGAGTGAAGGAGGTAACCCTCCCAAACACACTCAAGAACCAAGCTAAGTCTTACAGGCTCCGGGTCCCGGCTACACAGCAGGGATCCAGCCCAGCATCTCCCTCCGACGCTGGGCTCTGCTGAGCCACGAGCTCTGTCTGACTGAACTAGGGCTGCAAACAGGGCACGCGGAACGGGGAGCTGGAGCAGCCGCTCGATGTGTCTGCGAAAGGCTAGAGAGAAACCGAGCCATGCACAGGCTGGGAGAAGCCAGCCGGAGGGGCTCTTTTCACAATGCATGGAAAGTGACCGCGGGGAGAGGCGGGTGTTTAAAGTGTCTTGCTGCACGAGAAGGGTTTTCTTTGGCGGGGGGGGGGGGGGATCGCGACAGATTCAGAGAGCTCTGGGTGTTCCCCAAACCCCGAGTACGTGTGTGGCGGGCGGGGGGAGGGAAAAGGGAGACACATGCACTTTTCACAGCAACACGCCAGCTTACCATTTCTGCAGGCGGCGGTGCCACTTCTAGGTACGGCTCCTCCGCGCGATCCCACACGGGGCAACTATAGACAGGCACCGGAGCTCATCCTCCGGCAGCTCCGCACCACCACTCACCGCCGCCCAGGCTGGTCCAGCGTCTGCCCAGGCAGGAGTGCCCCTGGTAGGGAGCACTGCCCAAAATAAGCAGCTGCAATCCAAAGGCTTTTATTTAAAGCGCCCCCTCCCCCTGCCTCTCTCGCTCCCTTACACACACACACACACACAGAGGAAGAGAGCCACACACAGGTTACATGAATGGGAGGCAGGAACCAATCCTACAATGCCTGGGAATGACAAGCACACATGCATTCAAAGCTGGTCTGCACCACTCAGGCGAGAAAGGCGGGGGAGGCAGGCTCCGCTCAGGTGATGCTTCCAATTGCCATCTCGGAGTGGCACCGCCACAGCGTCCCTGTTTCCACTCCGATTTGGGGTTTATTCCTCCCTGGCAATATTTCGGGGGTTGTCTCCTTGCAGCGTCCAGCAATGTAATTAACAAACGAACACCATGAGTCCTTCTTCCCAGTTTCTGCTACTTGGTCTCATGTCTCGCCTTTTGTGTTATTTGCTCAGAGATCACAAATAGAAACACCGTCAAGCGATAATTTTTTTTTATTCGGGCATCTATAATTACATTGCGCTTTCTCTCTTTTACAAATGTGATGGGGAGGGGTGGATTGCAAACATTTGGTTGCATAACTCAAAAAAGATTATTTCTTAAGGATGAGAAAAAATAACACGAGCAGGTGTTGCATTTTTTTAAAAACATCCTCAATCTGGATTTTTTTTAAAGAACTTCACATCAGCGACAGAAAATCAAAGAGAACACTTTACCACTTAATATTCTATTAAGAGAGGAAGGAGCATTATGTGAATAAGGTACTGGATGGGATCTCAGATCTGGGTTTCATTTTCGGCCATGCCACAGACATCCTGTGTGACCTTGGGAAAGTTACTTATAATTAGCTGGCTTGTTGGTATGATCCTTGGTTTGGGTTTGAAAGGTCCTGGGTTCAAAACCCAGACTAGCCCTTATTTGGGGTGGGAGGGATAGCTTAGTGGTTTGAGCATTAACCTGCTAAATCCATAGTTGTGAGCTCAATACTTGAGGGGGCTACTAAGGAATCTGGGGCAAAAATGAGTACTTGGTCCTGCTAATGAAGGCAGGGGGCTGGACTCAATGACCTTTCAAGGTCCCTTCCAGTTCTAGGAGATTGGGATAGTTCTAATAAAAAATTAGGGCTCTACCAAATTTTTGGTCAATGTCATGATCATAGGATTTTAAAAATTATAAATGTCATGATTTCAGCTATTTAAATCTGAAATTGCACAGTGTTATAATTGTAGAGATCTTGACCTGAAAAAGAATTGGCGGGGGGGGAGGAGGGATCGCAAGGTTATTGAGGAGAGGTTGCAGTACTGGTACCCTTATCTCTGTGCTGATGCTGGTGGCGGCTCTGCCTTCAGAGCTGGGCAGTTGGAGAGCGGCGGGTGCTGGCCAGGTTCCCAGCTCTGAAGGCAGAGCCTCTGCCTGTAGCAGCACAGAGGTAAGGATGGCATAATATGGTATTACCACGCTTACTTCTGCATTGCTGCATCCTTTTAGGTCAGGACCCCCAATCTGAGAAAGGCTGGACTCCCCATGAAATTTGCATAGTATAGGGTAAAAGCACATAAGAGATCAGATTTCACAGAGGAAGACCAGATTTCACAGTCTTTGAGGTGTTTTTCATGGCCTTGGAAGGGCCTTACTTATAATCGCTCTAAGCCTTGAATCAGTGCTTGTAAAGTGGGTACAATACTGCTTCCTTTCCCCCAACCCTTTGTCTATTTAGAATCCAATGCAATGGGGCTCCAATCTTGGTTGGGGTATCTAGATGCTACTTTAACACAATTAATATATATTAATAATAGTTTACTATGCGACAAGAGGATATAAATGTAATTGTGAAATTTAATTGCAAAAGTTTCATCATTCTATGTTGCCTCCTACACTTGGACTTGTCATTTTCTCATTCATGAAACAACTGTCTTCTCCCAGGACAAGTCTCTCCTCAAAATTCAAAACCTTTCAGTAAATTACCAGTGAATGGTTTCTGCAACATCGCAGACTGGAAGCCTCATGCACTGTGCTACATAAGTCTAAAATGTTTCATCTGTGTCCATATTATATAGAAGATCCTCGGGGCAGGGACTGCATCTTCCTGTATCTTCACATCATGCTGAACTCATTTAGAGTACTCAATATTGTTTGCATAAAAGATGTGGTGCAAAATAACAGATAGATTCTATCGAAGTCCCACGTGCAGAATGATTGCAGGATTAAGCCCTAAAACTGTACTGACCGAAGACTATTACTAAGACTGCAATACATAATGCAACAATTCAGTGTACACTGAAACTGGCTTTTCACGTGATACCTTTAAACTATGTAGAGGCAAGACTGCTGCATCCTGCTTTCCTTTCTATCCAGTTCTCATCCTAACATTTCCAGTCTTCAGGAAGAGCAAAACGGTTCTGTATGTTAATCCAAACCCAGAAAACAAAGCAAAAGGACACACCGCAAATCAGTATCATCATAAACCAGCAGGACTCTCACTGCTATAGGGAGCAAAGATCTTTTATGCACAAGAGCTGCTGTTATTAATGCTTTTTAAAACTGTCTGTATTCAAAATGAACTATATTTTCATTGACGTTATCGATTCTGGAATACATGCAAACCAGGAACCCAGAGTAAGGGAAAGGTAATTTGGGTCTTTAGAAGGGTAAATTTTAATAGGAAAATGTACGTATCTATCAGAATATGCCTCATCCAAATTCAATGGTAATTGTATAAACCTTTCAAAAAATCGTACCGTATGCAAGCTTCCAAAATTTCTGAACAAGAAACATTTCCATTTAAATGCCAAGAGGCAATTTCCCCCTTTTTGTTCAATACTAAATCAGTCACATGAGTAGCTTGCATTTGATTTTAGAAAGGAAATGGAACATCTCTACCTGCAATTGCATACAACTTTTGCTTTTCCTTGTTCTTTTAGTGCTCTTACTGGTTTGTAATACTTTCCCAGAGTTTTGAAGTTCTTCCATTTCATCAAAACGTTTACTGCAGCTATTTTATTTTTGAATAAATTTAAAAAATATATTAATAGAAACTAGTGTACCCGAGTGCACCATAGCGCATTTAGTGTTTAGACTCTGGCTGATAAATTCAAATTTAACAGATCAGCATTCTTTACATGATTGGCCTTTCCTTGTTAACTGAACTAGACAATGATGCTTTTGGAAAATTGAACAATAGTAAATTTAATGGGAAATCTACTTTGCTTAGGAAAATCCCCTGCTTCAAATCAGAACAAATTACTGTGTTTGAAGAAGTGTGCTGCATGCAGATTTCCAGAATGTTTTTATGAGGCTCTTCATTTAAAAATGCCTCTGTTCACCAGCACAGACGGTCATATCATGCACATGTTCTGTAATGTGGTAAACATGCAGCACTGCAATGCTCTATGCAAGATGCAGGGTATGGAAACAAGTTTTTTGCAGAATTTGTAAAGAGGCTGCATCTGGGGTACAAGAAGGTGATTAAAAAGACTAATGCATTAGCCTATTAGACCTTCTGCTCCAGAGGACAAGGAGATCAAGTCCTGGAGCTGCTGTTCAGATTATTACTTAATGGTCCTGATGTCAAGTTGTGTTTCCACGCTGACATTTGCTCCCAGAAAACAATGAAAACACAGATCATAAAGTTCTCATTCATCAAGCAAAAATAGCAACATCTGCTGTGGTCAAAGGTGTCTTGCTGGAGAAGTTCAGCAGCAGAGGTGTCTTTAGCTGATTAAGTATGCCCTTACCAATAGGTGCCACACCAGCTGACAGCCATTGCTAAAGCATGTATTTTGCAGGAGGGTAATCAAAAGGCATAATGCATGTATTTTAAATTAGTGGTAGAGTAACACTACACAGACACTATCCAAACCCTCACCTTTTATAGAACATAAAAATTCTATACCCATTGTTGATATTAAAATTGCCCCCATTTTTTCTTTATATTTTTAAAGAAGAAGTTATATCCTTCATATTCTGAATTGTTTTATTCATACAGTCCCCTCCTTCAGTTCTTAAAGCTTGTGCGATCTGTGCAATCCAACTTTAGAAATACACCATTCTTCTCCCTTTCCACCACAGGAGCAAACAATGTTCCTAACTAAACAGATTTTGCAAACACTTGGTTTTATGAGAGTAATCTTATGTGAATAATTAAAGGCAACTGGACTATTCAACATAAGGATTTGCAGGATTGGATAGTAAAAGTTTCATCCTGAAGTTCCTACTTGGGTGAGTCATCCTGTTAAAAGTTAATGGGGTGACCCACATGAATAAGGTACATAGGATCAGGCTCCAAGGATCCTATGGGACTATTCACTCAGCAAAACATTAAATATGTGCATGTGTATTTGAAGGGTGGAGATCCTAATCCCACATCATGCCTGGGCAGCCCCCTCCATCTATGTGAATGAAGATCAGGACCTGAACTGATAGCAAAGTCTTTGGATCTGATGTAATCAAGATTCAAAGCCCAGTCAGTGTCTGACTCACAGCCTTTGAAGTCAGAAGGGACCATTACAATCATGTAGTCTGACCTCCTGCACAATGCAGGCCACAGAATCTCACCCATCCACTTCTATAACAAACCCCTAACTTATGTCTAAGTTATTGAAGTCCTCAAATTGTGGTTTGAAGACCTCACGCTGCAGAGAATCCTCCAGCAAGGAGGACTCCCAACAAATAGAACCAGTTACATTAGGATGAAGAACACAGTGATATTTTATGGCCAAATCCTGCACTCTTGACTCCTGTCCAGATTGGGTTTTTAAACAAAAACCCACAAAAGGGGGATCATAGGGAGAGCTCCCTCAAACCCTTCCATTAGGATAAGTGGGATTTCCCCACTGCTATGTGAAGAAGCAAACAGCTCTGTGCTCTAGTGCCTGCATCCTGATTCTAAGGCTCCTGGCATCTCTCCCTAGCTGAACTCATCTCTCCCTAGTTCTGCTCAAATTGCTAGGTGTTGCTCCACTGATGGCTTTGTGATGAGGGTTCCACTGAGTGGAAGGGGGCAGGGGTTGTTATTTCTGGGATTTTATCAGCTGATTTCCTGCCAGATGCTAGAGGATGGGGAATGATGCACTTCCCTCATGGCTTGACATTCACAGTTCTCCAGTGGATCCAAGACATGGGGAAGACAGGACTAACCAAGGACATCAGCATTTGGCCCCAAAATAGCAGGTCTGTCACAACAGCTTCAGCTACAACACCATGCCGTATGCCTCTCTTTCCTGGATTACAAAGCGTCAATTTCTGCAGTCATGCCAGAAAGCCAAATCCAATGGCCTCTGAAATCAATGCACATGAGATGGAGCTGAAGATAGGAGCAGGCCCTTAATCCTTACCTAGGCAAAGCTCCTACCGAAGTCAGCTGGAGTTTTGCCTTGGTAAGGGTCACAGAATTCGGCCCACATGCTTGCAAACCTTTTCATTCGTGTATCACAGAATATGCTTACAGTACAGTGCCAATAAAACAAAATTATATACGGTAAGCACAGTAAAATCAAGAGCACGGTTAAAACCATTTACAAACAGTAGCTGAGCCCTACAGCTGATACCCAGTTCTATAATTCTGTCAGGGACCATGCACTCTTACTGGTAATATGCACAAGATAATTATTTATAGGCAATTAGATGTCAGGTCCTGTAAGTGTATAGGTCTCTATTCTCCCTCGCCTGGGCCTATTATTTTCTCTTTCCCTCTGAATTATTTATAATTTAACTCTGTAAATGTATTGTTTTAAACTACAGAAAGCATTTTGCAATGCAGTTTGCATGAAAGGAGCTCACTCTACCAATAAAGTGGTTGGGTATTGTATAAACATGTTTCACAGACCATATGGGGCCAACTTAAAATGAGAGAGTGATTCTAATTTACGTGGAACCAGGGGTGTTTTGTCTCCAGAAACCCTACTCATTTCTTACTCAAAGAGCAGAAAGATTTGCATAAGAGAGATGAGGATCATGTCAAAAGGAGTATAAATTGCCCAGAGGATCAAATTTCTCCTCTCTACTTATGTATTTTTCACTTTGAAAACTTAGAATACCTTTTTTTTTTTTAAAAGAATCCATGGGATATGACAGAACAGCCTTGAACAAATCTAATTTAGAGGATCTCCCCTGGGTAACTAGCCATAAGCACATTGAAACAGTCCCCGAACTATAATTACTCTTACTGTACCAATATATGACATCCAATTGATTTTACTCACCTCACTGTACAAAATGGACGGAATAGATCATCAACATGTTTTTATTTTTAATAATGATTTCAGGCTCAGAATCACGAATAAAGATAGTTTGATACAGAGTCTTTTTAATAAAGGCGCTTGGCTACCATGCTAATGGATGCAGTATAAGAATCTATTTAGAAAAGCCATGAGAGTTGGTATCACTGTTAAATTATAATGGAATATGTAGCCTATAGACAATATTTGGAGTCAAATAAAATGCAAGGCCAATTTCCCCTCCCATTTAGAGCACGCCCTCATTGCAAAGGAGATTTTAGCTCACTGGGACAAAGTCTGGCGTCTTATACACTAGTGTAATATCACCTAGTTCTTAGATAACGATGCCTAGCTCTGCTAATTTTAAATGAGTTATTCCAGAATTATGCTTGCATAAAACAGAATCTGGCTCAGTTAAAATTGTATAAACTACTTCAATTCACATGCCATGGGAAGGAAACAACGATTTCTCCTCAGAACAGTCTCAGTATTATCAGAAGAATGGATCTGAATTGGGGACATTCCTTCCTTTAAAGGATAGCATCTGAGAGAGAAAATTACGAATCATACTTTGCACTTCTATAACAAACACCTTTCAGCCAAGCATCTCACAGTGCTTTAACAAACATGAACTTACTAACGACCTCTGAGGTGACAAAGCAAGCACATTGTTATCTGACTGAAGAGAGGAAAGATGGGCTTGCGGTTAAAGCACTGAGATAGGCCTGAGAAGATCTGGATTCAATTACTGACACTGACACACTCTTCTTGCATCACTTGCTAATCTCTCTGGGCTCGTTCCTAAGCCTGGCTGAATGCCCACTGAAGGGAGTAAAGGGCATCAGGAACTTCCGCTGCAAGGGCTACCTACATCACCAGTCCCTGCAGGGGAAGGAGGAAGAGTCATGGCACTGAGTGGCTACTCCCCACCCTGCACGGGGAGAAGGTAATAGGCAGAGCCTTGATTCCTCCCATCAAATAGCATCTTTTAATACAGTACAGTGGTTCTCAACTAGGGGTCCATGGCCCCCTTGGGGGGCCTCGAGCAGGTTTCAGGGGGTCCGTGAAGCATGGCTGGTGTTAGATTTGCTAGGGCCCAGGGCAGAAAGCCAAAACCCTGCTGTGCAGGACAGCAGCCCAGGGCCTGAAGCCCCACCACCTGGGGCTAAAGCCGAAGCCTGAGCAACTTAGCTTCTCGATGCCCCCTGTGGAACAGGGCCCCAAGCAATTGCCCTGCTTGTTACCCCCAACGCCTGCTCTGGCTTTTATATACAGAAAAACAGTTGTTGTGGCACAGCTGGGTCGTGGAGTTTCTATAGCATGTTGGGGGGGGGGGGGAGTAGAGCTCAGAAAGAAAAAGGTTGAGAACCCCTGTTCTAATATATGCACTGGTCCTGCTTCAGCCGAGGGGGCTGCACTAGATGGCCTCTCCAGGTCCCTTCCAGCTCTGTATTTCTATGATGTATGTTTCCTGTGTTTTCTCCAGATAAATTATCTTAGTTTCCTGAGAAATCCAATACTGATAAGGAAGAATAAGCTGAAATATATACCTCGTGTGTCATTAATAAATACTACTACCCATAAAAATGTAGCATTTATATAACGCTTGACATTTCCAATGCACTTAGTATTAATATTAACCAATGTATCTGCGGAAAACCCCATTTGAGGTAGATATTATCATCTCCATTTTACACAGGAGACAGACACCAGGCTAACTTCTGCTCCTAAGCTACACTGGTCCGAGTCTGGATGGTCCAGTCTTTAGGGTGCTAGTCTAGGACTCTGGAGATTCAGATTCTGTTCTCAGCTCTGCCACAAATTACCTGTGTGACCTTGGCCAACCCACTTAGTCTCCCTGTGCCTCACTTCCCTACCTGTACAAGAGGGATAGTAGTCCTTCCTTAGTGTAAAAGATTGTGAGGGGTCTGCCTGCTATAGTAATAAGGTCCATAAGAACCTAAAACAGATAGCTATAAAAGACCTGACACAGACTCAAGGACATTAGATACATATCCCTGTGTATATAAACCTTAAACCAGTACTGAAGGAAATTCAAACCATCCTATGGAGTTAAAAACTCTGCTTGCAGACATACTCCTCCTTGACTTATGATGCACTGAAATGTATAGATAACAGACTAAATTCAGCTCTCAGTTATGCTGCAGTAGGTCTGCTAAAGTCAGTGGTTTTATTCCAGTTGTACACCAGCATACACGTTGTCTGGGCTGGTGAGCTCAGTCTAAATGAGGAAGAATAACATTTTCCAATGTGTACGGTTGCTCATTGTAATTTGAAACAAACAGGTGTCATAAACAGATAGTTAAGGGTTAATGTCTCTTTTACCTGTAAAGGGTTAACAAACAGGGAACCAAAAACACCTGACCAGAGGACCAATCAGGAAACAAGATACTTTCAAACCTTGGTGGAGGGAAGCCTTTGTTTGTGTTTTCTGGGTTTTGCTTTGTTCTCTCTGGGTCCTGAAAGGGACTAGACGTGCAACCAGGTTTCTTGCCAATCTCCCTGCTACAATCTCTTATATATTCAGAATAGTGAGTATTAAGTAGGAAAGGCGGTTACAGTCTTTTGATTGTTTTCTGTATTTGCAAATGTGTATTTTTGCTGGGGAGAGGCTTCTCTCTAGTGTCTATAAGCTGAAAGACCCTGTAACTTTTACCATCTAAATTACAGAGACCACTTTTACTTTTTTCTTTCTTTTTATTAAAAGTTTTGCTTTTTAAGACCTGTTTGATTTTTTCCCCTTGTTGAGGCTCAAGGGAATTGAGTCTGTACTTACTGGGAAAGTGGTGAGAGACAGGGAGAAAGAAGGGAGGGGGAAAGGGGGAATCCCTTTGTTTAGATTCACGAAGCTTGAATCTGTCTCTCTCTCCAGGATAGCCCAGGGAGGGAACGCTTGGGAGGGGGAGAGAAAGGGGGGGAAAAAACCTGATTTCTCTGTGTTGTGATTCAAGGAGTTTGAATCACGGTGATCTCCTAGTGTACCCAGGGTGGGAAAGATCTGGGAGGAAGAAAGGAGAAGGAGAGGAAATGGTTTATTCCCCTTTGTTGTAAGACTCAAGGAATTTGGGTCTTGGGGTCCCCAGGGAAGGTTTTGGGGGGGACCAGAGTGCACCAGGCACTGGAATTCCTGGTTGGTGGCAGCGTATCAGATCTAAGCAGGTAATTAAGCTTAGAGGAATTCATGCTAGTACCCCAACTTTTGGACTCTAAGGTTCAGATTGGGGATAGAATACCATGACAACAGGGAAGTCAATAGGGTTGCCTGAAATTGAAGAAGGTCCTTTATCATTATGATATCATCACAGAAAGAACAGAGTCCAATCCTGCCAACCTTTACTCACATCTGTCCATATACATGTGAACATCTAATTGAAATTAGTCACCTAACTAGGCATTTGCACAATCAGATCTAAAGTGCATTAATATCTGAGATTTCATGAGCAGACACATTCTTCCTCTAGAATTGTAACCCAGTGGAGTTTTGAAAGGACCTTAATATACTTTTAGGTAAAATAAGGTTAGTTTGAATGTTATCCCACATAAGTAAGTTTCATGAAATCTCTTGAAAGTCAGAAATAGAAGAATCTGATCATACAAATTGTTATATTCATGAGTACTCTTTAGAAGTCAGTGGCTACACTTATGTCAATAGGGGTGGAAGACTGAACCCTCTGCGTTGCAAGAGCAACATTGCCAATTGGTGATATCTAAAGAGAAGGAAGAAAACACTGGTTACTGTACTCCGGATGTTGAGGAAGCATCAGATTACTGGGAAATATAGAGGGAACGTTATCCTGAATGTAACATCTCTGCATCTTTTGTACTGTGCTGAATAATATAAGGTGTGTTCCTTATTTTATAAAGGCATGTATTGCATGGGATAGGTGTTTGTATATAGCCTACCAATCCAAATAATAATGCAACCAATGCCATCTATTTCAAAATGCAATGAGCAACATTACACTGTGGAGTCTTTTATTCTCTCCCTTTAAGGCTGAGTCTAGCATTGCAGACAACATTCATAAACAAGCATTAAGAGAACAGGTAAACAGAACATCAAATGGGATTTTAAACTCACTATTTCATCTATTGCTCTTCAAACCATTAAACCAGGAATTTAGGTTGACTGAGGTTTGTTAGTTTTCTTTTTAGTGATGTATAGGGCCTGATCTCACATCAACTGACTTTACTCCTGATACAAATCAGTGTAAATGAGATCAGCCAGATCCTCTGTAAGCCAGTGGAATAACACACTGGCCTATGCACAAAGGTGATCCTCAAACTATCAGCAGATCCCTGGCCTCACAGTATCAACTCTGAGGCAGTTTATTAGCCATAGCCCAACTCTCTTTAAAGGACCAGCCAACCTGTGAATTCTCATTGCAGACTAAAATGTGACTTTACTATCTGACATTGGCTACTTACTTATTATAAGGTTACACACCCACTGAAATCAGAGTAATTGCAAAACTACCTGGAGAAATGCTTGTATTTCAGTGACCTGATCCTGCAATAGACTATGTAGCCCAATCTCCACACTGAAATCAATGACAGATTTTTAGAAAATGGTTGGTGTGAAAGATGCCAAACAAAATGAGCAGCTGACCTTGCAGACTCTCAATCACGTGAATAGTCCTACTGGGTAAGTGAAGGTGTAATTGTAGCATGGGTAGGCATATGCATGCAAGCTTTAATGTAGCTCACACAGGTAAGAATAGTAGCGTAGTCATGGTACCATGGACCAGTAACCAAAGTACATACCCAGGTGCCCAAGTGGGTTTATACTCTGGCTGCTAGCCTGTTCTGCCACACTAACCTTGCTAGCTGGATTAAAGCTAGCACAGATATACTTACCCATGCTACAATCACACGTTCACTTGCAGTGTAGATGTATCATTGAGGTCCATGGGGCTTCTCATATTAGGACTAGTCCTATTTAGACGGGTTTTTAAGAGCCTTTTATAGAACACAAAAAGTCCATACCCATTGCTGATACTGTTTGGTCTCTTTTCCTTTTGGCTCTAGCTCTAACTGGCCCATGCTGCATGTTAGGCCCTGATGCTGCAATTGTAAGAGGGCAGAGAAGCCTGTCCCAGCACTATCATTTGCAGAATCAGGGTCTCTTCTGTAATATATGTATATATAGAGAGAATTGATTCTATTGTGTCAGATCCAAAAGGCCCTCGCTGCCCTATAAATTACTACTACTAATACAGGGCCCAACTCTGCCACTCACACGCATGTCCCATTCTGTTCAGGTGCTTAGGCTGATCTCCTCACTGTTGTGTCTGAGCACAATGAAGCACCTTTCTTCTCACACTGAGTGAGCTGCTGTGCATTGTGAGTAAGGGCAGCAGAATCAGTCCCACATTACCAGACAGTTAGGTGTTATAACCCATTTTACATTTTCAGATCACAGTGCAAACATTATTTAATTCATCTCGCTAACCACCCTATGAGGGAAAGAAGTATCAGTTATCCCCATTTTACAGCTGCATAGACTGAGGCACAGAGCCATTATGAGCAACAGCTTCAAAACTGGGAGCCTAAAATATGAATTTACAGGCCTGAGTCTCACTTACTTTTTACCTCACCCTGGCAGCATAAAGGAGCCTTAAAGTGGGTTTAAATTATACTTATGGGCACTCTAAAGCCCCGTTACAGTGTAAGACAGTGTTAGTGTAAACGAGAAATAGGTCCTACGTGCCTAACCGGGGTGGCTACATTTGAAAATTTCAGTCAAAATGACTTTCCTAAGGTCACGCAGCAAATCTGTGGCACTGTCAGGATTAGAACACCATGTATCTGATTGTCTGTTGCCTCGCTCCTGGTGTAGTAATTTACACCTGTGCAAAATGCGTGTAAAATGGTACCACATCAGTATGCTCCATTCACTTACAATGATGGGAGTATCTGACGGTCACTTTGCACAGGAGTAAACTATTAATTGGCAGGCATTGGACACTCAGATCCTTAGTCCCTTGCTCAACCTTATGCTCAGTCCACCAGGTCCAGCTCCTCAAATACTTCTCAGTCTTATGTGGTACTACCTGCTACCTCCCTAAATGCTTGATTCCCAATGATCATTTTTCTGGAGCAGAGTGGACTCGCGTTATATTTAACATATCCTTGTCCACATCTTAAAATACAAATCAAGCATAAAAGCACACAATATATGAATATGCAAAATATATCTCCAGTAGAGGAGATCAATACAATTCAAAATTTTCCAACATAAAATTAAAAGGTGCCCCTTTTGGGTAAGCAAACCCTGTGATTTACCCAGATAGCTTAAGCTTCTGCAGTGCTAATTGTTATTACAACCTTAAGCTAATATTTGAGCCATTCTCCTGAGCAAGGCTGTGTAACAATTAGATTATGGGATTTGAGGCATTACAAAGTGAGATATAAATGACAGTTTCGTCATGGTCTATGCTGTTTTGTTTACACAGAAATAATAATAACTAATAAAATAAATAATAAATGATGATAATTAATAATATCCATCCTATTTAGGCCCAAATTCTGTTCTCATTTACATGGGTAAAAATCTGGGGCAAGTCCCTTGACTTTAACAGTTATCTCAGATTTACATCAGAATAACAGAGGCACTTGGATCTTAATTTTGGGCCCAGCTCTGCAAACACTACGGAGCATAGTACTTGCCACCATGAGGAACCTAGTTAGCTACTGACAATAGCAAATGTTGCACTGCATTTACAGAATGGGGCCCTTATGGCTCCTCAGCCAGGGATCATGTCTGTTTCTGTGTCTTGAACGCTGCTGAGCACACAGATGGGATTCAAACACGTAAGTACTTCTGCCAATTATTAAATAACAACTGTGGCAAATGAGGTGGGCTGCCAGCCCTGTGCCAACCGGACTTTTAATGGCCCAGTCAGCATCGCTTACTGGAGCCACCAGGGTCTCTTTATGACTGGGCGTTCCGGTCGAAAACCAGATACCTGGCAACCCTAGACCCTGGTCATGTTTCTTACAATCAGCACTCCTTATATTTCTCAATGTTCAAAGGTTCTGAAACAATATGTGCTTGGATTCTATGGGAATGGGTGGTGCAGAAAAAAGCTAAGATACATAGAAGCACATAGGCTTGATCTAAAAGTATGCCACATTTACAACATGTTAAGTTCCAAAGGGTTGGTACAGAGATCTTCTTTAAAGTTTTCTAGAATTTACAGAAGAAAAGAAAGACATTAACCCAGATAAATTCTTAGGAACTGCAATGATTTTTCACATAATTTTTAAAAGCAAAACATTCTCTTTTATCTCCTGACAGTGTTGTTCCCAAAAGGATACAATAAAAAAAATCTGCTCTGTAACTTCTATGCCAGGGGCCAAATTCTCAGCAGGTATAAAATTTTGCATAGCACCATCAACCTCAACAGAGGTAGGCCAATTTACACTGGCTGAAGACTGAAGTTTTGTTGCTGCTGACCACCTGCCTGGAAGGCACTCAGCCACTTTTGTGCAAAAAACATTTTTAGTTTTTGCTGTAGTTTGTTGAACAAACCAGTTGTGACTGACACTTACTAGATTTCTTTTGAAATAAGTGTGAAGGGCAAATTCTTAAACCCGTGGTGCTGGTGTATATCCAGCATAGCTCCACTAAAGTCACTCCGGAACGTACGCCAGTGTCACTGAAATCAGAATCTGTCCCTTTAAGTTTATGAAAAGCAACATAAATATTTTCTATGTTAAGGCCATCATAGGAGAGACAAAAAAAATAAACATAATTAATATCAATGGAGCTGCACCAATACAGTGCAGGATCTGACCCAATATTTACAGACCAAACCAAATTTCTCTATTCAAGCAACCTATCATTTTCTTCTCATTCTATTACCGATAACTTATAAAAGCTACAAAATAGGAGCACTATCCAGACACTATGATGTTTCTGCTTACCCACAGGCTCTGTTTTCTTCAAGGTCCTTTAATAGAAATTCGTCCTGCAGACTGTAGATATTTGGCTGAAAACTTAAAATATGGGTTTTAAGCAAAAATTAATTTGAGAATTACATCCAGACTCACAAGGATAAAGGCATCACTTGAAACAGCTGATTTAATTTATTCAAATAAAAGCCACATAGTTCAAAGACAGGTAGGGAGGTAAATAAGCCATCACTAGCTCTCCTCTGCAAGGAAAGCTAAAGCAAAAAGCCTGTGCTAAGGTAGATCTCTGCATGTGAAATGAAGGAGCCTCAGGTTTAGGCATTTGATTTATTATTTTTTTTAACTATGGCACAGGGGAACATACATTGGCTCAACCTGTTGTAATAGAACATGTGGGTTGCTAGTTGTTGCAATGATATTGCAGCAGCCTGTTCATTAAAAGAGAGACTGTGTCTTTAGTGGTAACGATTAATTTCCTATATATAAAAGACTCTGCATTGCTAGTGCTGGTATTGATCTTTGGTTTGCTTGTTTTGTTTTTTCTCCATTCTTTTAGAGGGCAAGAAGGAATGCTGGGAAAGAAGGACAGGGACTGTATATGATTCTAGTTTTACTGATCTGACAGTCCTTTTGCTACCTGATTTCATTTTAATAAGATCTTCTTGTTACCCACAGACTGTAGCTCAACGTGGAAAATCCGAAAATCCATTAATCAAAACACTGGAAGCTTGAGGCAAAAAGTTGCCTTCCTGTGATGGCAGATGTGAGGGGTAAGGGTGGGGGAGGGAGATACATAGTCATCTGGTGGTTTTGCAAACAGGTAGGAAGGTAGCTTGAGGAAGTATGAGAGAGGGACATAATCTTCCCTAGAGGTTAATCTCCAATGGAATTCCAGCCTTTCCGTGGGCAGAGGGCCAGCAGTTAAGGGGAAAGTGAAATACGCTTTAAAATGTTAAAGCATTGACATGAACGGGGGATTCTCTGAACACAGGATATGGACACACTTTTTTTCTTCTGGGTGGGTGGGTACACGTTGGACAGAGACAGATCTTCTGATAGAGAGAAATGTATGCGAGAGAGAGACTGACTGGCTTTGGCAGGGAGGGTGTGTGTGTGAAAGACAACCATCGTATAACAGGGAGGTCTTTGGGGAGGTGCACATCTGTAAGTTTGAATGTGTGTGAGTGCAGACCCCTCGTTATTTTAGTTAATGGAGGCTGTCCTTTTGTTCAAGTGGTAGGAGATTCTATCCCTGCTGTGACTGAAATCCCAAGTAGCTATGCGGTACAATGTAGCAAAAATCATGGCCGTGACATGGCCATGGGTTATGACAGTATCTTGCACTTATGTAGAAAACTTCAACCACAAATCAGACATACCAATATCGGCCCCTCCCCACTGAAATGCAGCTGGCCAGAGGGGCAGAACACAGCAGCTGTTTAATAGTGCACCGAAAGAACAAGCAAATAACATACAGCGGAAAGTGGGGAAGAATACAGTATCCAACTGATATAGCATGGAGAAGTTAGGCTGGAAAAGTTCCAATTTATTGAAGCACCAGGGCTCAGGTTGGCAATATTTACAAGAAGGGCAATGATATCTTTAATGAACATAGTTTTACATCTCATCTCAAAGGGTGCATGCTCCAGAAGCAAAGTACCCCCTATGCCATGCTGTGCCATAAACTCAATCCAGACACAGACGTGTCCTTTGTTAAATCACCATTAACACTCTCTGCAGCATCTTGGTTTGTCTTTCACAAACCCACCAATCGTGAACAGATCAGGTTCAGCCCTCCATAGCTTGGAAGATGAGACAAGGCCTAAGGCAATGGGTTAAGTGGTGGAAAGAAGGAAGGAACGGAGAGCAGAAGACTCTGCTCTGAAGCACTCTTTCCTTCCCCCACCAATTATCCTACGTGGAATTAGAGAGCCATCATTCAGTGATTCAATAGAATTACTGACATATAGAGTTAGATTATCATAAGGTTTGAGGCACTGCCGTTCTTTCTCCACCTGATCCCTCATTTAATTTGTCTCATCTAGCCAAAGATACTAAAATGATACAGTCCAGATGTAAACTGATTATTTTCTATCTAAGGAACTGATGTGGACTCTATTACCACAGCATCTGAGCACCTCACAATCTTTTGTTGTATTTAGCTTCACAACACCCCTGGGAGGATTATTATTATTCCCATTTTATAGATGGGGAATTGAGGCACAGAGAGACTTGCCCAAGGTGGCGGAGCTGGGAATTCAGCCCAGGTTTTTGACTCTGTGGTGATGTCATCTGGATCCCTTTCACTGGTCCAGTCTAGTCAGGATATCTCAAAATTAGGTTGAAGTCCTGGGGTCACAGGAGGTGGCGAGGGTGGCAGCCATGATAGTGAAGCTCTCTCCAGTAGCCTCCACCTGGACTTTCACTTTTGCCCCTCAATGCCTTTCTTTAACGACTCATCCAGGGAATGGTAGCTGGAATAGGCCATGCTCTAATTATTTTGTCCACCAGTTAGGTCTAATATCTGACACACCAGTTTTGGTTCATTAATTTCTGATTCCACATCTTGTTTTCTAAGCATGATCTCAACATAGTCCCTGAATTATATCAATGTGGCCTTTTTATCTGAAGTAATCTAATCTCTCTGTCTGCCTCTCGTACCTTTTCCCATCAATATTTGTACTTATAGGTTATTGTGACAGTTTATTTACTTTCACATACTTTTTCATAGTTGAGCTCACAATTCAGGTAAATTTGTAGTCACAACAGCCCCTAACCACTGGTCCATACTTCCTCTCCATCCTGTTGCAGCACCCCACAAGAAATCTGAGTTGCTGCTTAGTCATGAATATATTTAAAAACTCAGTGCCGAATGATGCACAAGATCACTGCCCAAGGTGGACCCTTTGCATAGGGGGGACGGATAGCTCAGTGGTTTGAGCATTGGCCAACTAAACCCAGAGTTGTGATTTCAGTCGTTGAGAGGGCCACTTAGGGATCTGGGGCAGATATCAGTACTTGGTCCTGTTAGTGAAGGCAGGGGGCTGGACTTGATGAGCTTTTAGGGTCCCTTCCAGCTCCATGAGATAGGTATATCTCCATACATGAGGCTTTCTGTCTCCTTTGAGGAAAAGGGACCTCATCATCCTTCATGGTAGTATTCCCTGCAGGCTCCAGAGACTGCAGAGTAGAGAGGGGGCAGGCCAGGGGAGAAGTGAGTGGTTGTACTGAGGAGATGCTCACCACCCACCCACCAACCTTGCAGAGCTCAGGAAGGAAATCTGGGCCTGTTCTGCTTTCCCGTGACTCATATCCACATATAGAAAGGTTCTATGGACTGCCACCAGAAGCCCAGTCAGTCCAGCTACATTGGACCTATGATGCCAGGAAGTGGGGAAGCACTGGTAACCCAGAGCTGGCAGAGGGAGACAGCACCTCCATGTGACTGACCCAGGCCTCCCACTGATCCCTAGCAAATCCTGCCCCAAGACTCCTCACAATTTCCTCTTCTTCAACTGTGTGATGAGGTGGACTAGGCCCCAAGGCCCAGGGGCAGGTCTATGTATTTTGCCGCCCCAAGCACGGCAGTCAGGCGGCTTTCAGTGGCACACCTGTGGGAGGTCCGCTGGTCACGTGGATTTGGTAGCATGCCTGTGGGAGATCTGCTGGTGCCACGCCATCGGCGTCCCTGCCTCAAAATTGCAGCCAAACCATGGGACAGGCAGACCTCCTGCAGGCACACCGCCAAAATCTGCCTGCAGGCCACCCTCACAACGACTGGCAGGCCGCCCCCCCATGGCTTGCCACCCTAGGCATGCGCTTGCTGTGCTGGTGCCTTGAGCCACCCCTGCTGAGGCCCCTGCTGGAGACCTTGTAGCTCTGCCACACCCTGCCCCAGAAAATAGCAGTTGAGAGGTCCTCCAAGCTGCCTAGAATGGCTGTGTGGGAAGCAACCAATCAGGGACCAGCAGGCTAGTATAAGAAGACCTGGAGGGCCAGACTGAGAGCAGTTCCTTGCTAGAGTTGGAGGAGAGTGGATGATGCTCTGGGCTGACTGCTGGGACTCCATAAGGATAAGGGTGAAGACAGTGCAGGGAAATGGCCAAGGAATTAGAGAAGCTGTGTGATGTAGTTAAAGGAACACAGCAGATGGCTGTTATCTACAAGAGTCCCTGGGCTGGGACACGGAGTAGTGGGTGGGCCTGAGTCCACCCCAACCCCCATTAGCCACTGGGGGAAGTGGCCTGGACATTCAGGCACCCCCAGAGGGGGGAAATGAACTGCAGTGGCCCAGCTGGAGAGTTGTGGCCAGAAAGGCCCTTAATGAGCGAAGACTTTGTCACCAGGGAGGGAGCCCTGGGGCATTGCTCTATCTCAGAGCAGGGACAACTTGTGGGAGACATTACAGGGGGCACTGAGAGAGACCCCTGTTGGACTTGTACCCTGGAAAGGGTTTTGCTTTTCTTTCACACAGACAGACTGTGCATGACTCGGCCAGAGGGATGAGTCACCCAAGACAGACCACAGAGAGAGTGAGTGCAGGCACATGCACTCGGCCAGGGGGCGCTCATGAGAGGTGAGTGCAACCCTGTTACAATCCATCTCTGATGAGTTTTCCTGCAGGAAGGGCTCCCAGGCCCTCACTTAATACCGCTGTCTCACAAATACACTAGACTTTATAAAAAATACTCAGGAGTCAGAAGAGTGTTCACTGACAAATTTTCTAGTTCACTGCAGAGCTAGAAGAGAAAAGCTGTGGAGTTTTCAAAGATTTTAGTCACTGGATGACAAAAAACAGATTGTTCTAATCCCAGTTCTTATATAGCCACCTTGTTCCCCAGAACCACCTGGTTTTGAACAGGATGACTGTTCGTGCCATCCTCAGCTGAAGACTGAACTATGTTGTCTCTACTACATGTCTATGGTAGCCCAGAGAATAGATTTCCATGTTGTTTCCCATATCACGTTTACCCAGCCAGAAAGATCACTGCAGAACAAGGCCTGGCCTACCCTTAGCATGAAAGCTTTAATCTTAAACCCACCATTGGTGAAACACGCGTTATAATGAAAAGGAGGGGTGAAGGAGGGAATAGAAAAAGATCTAACCTATTTTCTTGTCCTCTTTCTGACATTTCTTCTTCCTTCCTGCCGGCAAAATTTGCACTCACTAAATTCGCACCTGCAAAATTACTTGCATTGGCAAATCCAGGTACTGCCACTTTTAGCTACCTGATTTGCACTTGCATTTCAGCAATAGGTACAAATTGCATCAGCAAAAGAGAAGCCCATGCTTTAGAAAAGTGTGGCCCACTGGGTCATCTTTTGACAATAATGGGCCAAATTCAAGCCTGGCATAACCCTACTGAAATCGGTTGTGTTACACTGGGCCTGAATTTGGCCCATTACAATTTGTATGTCAGCGGCATGGAAGAAATAGAGAAATGTAATAGAAAAATTGCCAAGTAAGCATGGATTGTGTAAAATCCATGATGGCTCCTAATGGCAGTGCTCTTTTTGCTGTAAAGAGCTTTGTACACTGGTCTCTGATGGAGCAGAAAAGAACAGATTTTCCTCTTGCTGCCTGATTGAAAACCAGAATTCCCTTAAGTTCAAGCAAGGAAAAACAAGCAGAGGACTTAGAGCAAACTGACCACAGGACAGATGCTTTATTTGCAATGGCATTTGGTATACATCTGAAACCCCTGATTATTTCCCACTGAATTCATTTATCTGGCAATAAGGATTACACATCCCTGCCGTCAGGCAGTAATGCTGCAGATGTGACCTGTAAAACTGCTGCCTTTGTGCGTCCCAGTGAGTTTGTCACTCCTGCTTTACCAGGACCACGCTGATCATGCACCTGTATGTAAAATCCAAAGGCAAACTACATTGGATGTTGATTTTCCTTCCGATGGGAATGCAAAGAAAAGCACTTTGTTTTCAGTGTTAGGGAAACTCGCCTTATTGTTTACAATAAGCAGAGGTCTGAGACCAGGGACGTTATGGGGTGGGGGACCAGTTGTCCACGCAGCCCTTGGTCTCCTCCACCAAGACTTTGCATCGCTCCTTGCCAGCCGTCACTGTGGTGTCTCCCTGGGGCCTGCAGGGGTTGCCTGTGGGCACGTCTACACTGAAGCTAGGAGTGTGCCTCCCGGCCCATGTAGACAGACTTGTGCTAGCTTGCCTCAAGCTAGCACACTAAAATTAGCAGTGTGCACAGTGTGGCACTGTCAGCAGGTTGAGCTAGCCACTCAATTTCAGACCCACCCTCCCCCTTGAGTCCATGCTCAGGTGTCTAGCCCAAGCCGCTACATCCACACTGTTTTTTTTAGCATACTAGTGTGAGCCAAGCTAGTCTACCTGAGCTGGGAGGTTCATTCCCAGCTGCTGTGCAGACATACCCTGTAGGTGAAAGGAGCCCAGGCCAGGCTGGGGCTCCTAATTGCCATGTTATCAGTTCCTCTTACCCCCACCATCTGGATGGGAAGCAGCAGTGGCAGCCTGCACTGAGCACAGAGTGAGCTGAACCCTGATCCCTGCCCCAGGCTAGCCATCGGTCAGACACCCTCCACACACACTGGCCTACCACCCTCCACTCCCTGGGATAGGATAGGCCTGCCACCTCCCTATCCTCTTCAGAGGGGGCCCATCCCCTAGCCTCACCATGAGCAGCGGCGGCCTCAGCAGGGAGATGGAAGTGGGGATGTTTAGAGAACATTTCCCCAAAAGAACTTTTCTGAAATGACAGCCCTGCCTAGGAGGGGACACTAGAGACAGTGAGAGAAACAACCATGCAACTTTCTGGGGTCTGCCAGGTTTGGCAGCACTATCGTGAGTCCTTCATGCCTCCAAGGAATAAAGGAGACTGAGGTTGATTGGGGATGAAGCAGTGACCTTAATCTCGTTTCCAGAGGTGCTATTCCTTCTGTAAGCTGATTTGAAAAAATTGGATATGCTTTATAGAATTACAGCCCAAAATAATATGGCACGAGCTTAGCAGCAAGCGTGTGCTATTTCTGTTTATGTCCATTAAGGCCCAGCAGACATCCTGCCTGGGCTCTACAGTAACCTGTGTGACCTGTCTCTCCCCAGGATCAGGGACACAGCATTGCCTAGAGCTGCGAACAGCAAACTGACTCTGCAAGACCTTGGCCAAGTCACTTAACTCCTGTGCCTCCTTTTCCCTCATCTGTAAAAGGAGAATAAGTATTATAACCCCTTCTTCCCCTCTTTCCCGCTTTGCAAAGTGTTTTGATAACCTCAGAGAAGTAGATATATTAGTGTACAATACTGTTACCACAGCACATTTCTACCAGCTAAACAGGCTTTTTCACAGCTCTTGTAATCTTGGGCTTGATTTGGCAAGACACGGAGTGCCCTCAATTCCTGAGAGTGCAGCACCTCTGAGGATCAGGCCCTTGCAGATGTATTTCTTTGTGCTCTGTCCTGTAACCACATTTGTGATGGTTTGTAAGAAATCAATACAGAGACAGAATCAGGTGGGAATTATTAGTATCCTCACTTAGGGTTGGTCTACACTAGGGGGGGAAATCTATCTAAGATACGCAACTTCAGCTACGTGAATAGCATAGCTGAAGTCGAAGTATCTTAGATCGAGTTACCTACCGTCCTCACGCCGCAGGATTGTCGTCCGCAGCTCCCCGTCGACTCCGCTATGGCCATTCGCGTTGGTGGAGTTCCGGAGTCGACAGGTGCTCGTTCGGGGATCAATATATCGCGTCTAGATGAGACACGATATATCGATCCCCAAGAAATCGATTGCTACCCACCGATACGACCGGTAGTGAAGACGTACCCTCGGACAGGTTAATGAATTGAATTGAAAGAATATAACATATGTCAGTCACCTTTTAAGAAGGTGCCTTTTCTGACCTTCTGCTCCAGGCGTGCAAAGTCATATTCCGTCTTTGGACCCAACCACAATGGGGCTCATGCCAAGTCAGGTAGTTCTGTTCAACTCTGTTTCAGATCACCTAGTTTCTAACAGCGCCAGAGTATTGCCGTCCAGTGGATAACCCTCCAGGCCTAGTGTTTGGAGGCCTGCATCCTGTTAATAGCTCTGCCACTGAGAAGCTGGTGGTCAAGCCACTTGAACCTCTTTGTGACACAGGCAGGTCTACACTACCACTTAAGTTGATCTAACTTACGTCGTTCATGGGTGTGAAAAAGACATGCCCCAAGCGATGCAAGTTTCTGCGGACTAAGCGCTGTCCACACTGGTGCTATGTGCTTTCACCTCTCGTGGAAGTGGAGTAATTATGCCAACAGGAGTGTGCTCTCCCATTGGCATAGAGCGTCTTCACCAGACACACCCCAGTGGCGCAGCTGCATTGGCACAGCTGGGCCACTGTAGTGCTTCCAATGTAGATCTGCCAACAGTTTCTTCACCTGGAAAACGGGGAGACTGGTGCTTTGCAAAACTGCCGTGAGATTTATGGCTGAAGAATGCTGTCTGGGCGAGTTGGCCAACTAACGTAGATGGAGCCAAACTGTCTTAGAACCATTTTTAAAAAAACAAAACAGAACATTCCCTTAAAATCCTGAGGTCCTTATCTAGCCTGCAACATTAAAGAAAACCCCAAACTAATATCAGTACCCATTCCAGTCAACCTGAAGTAAACCATGTGTAAACAGTTTCCACACTCTCTCTAGAGGTCAACGCAAACAGGTTTTTTGATCGCTATTTACATAGGAGCAGATTCTGATACTGACACTGAATAGTGCTGTGCAAGCCACCTGCACCGATTTCAATGGGCTTCTCACAAAGTCAGGTTCTACTCAACATAAGGAAGTTTAGGGGATCCATCCTGTACTGAGGATCTTGCCCTGCTGCCCTTGAAGTCCAGGATTGATCCCAAAGTCTAACATGAGGTATATAATAGATCCGATTCTTGAGCTTTGGAATCAGTTTTGACAAGTGACCAGGAAAGGTTAGATGAACCAACCAATGGCACCTACACTATAAAACACTTACATTGGCAAGATTGTTTGTTGTCCTTTGTTTTAAAAGTCTGCAATGTCATCTGCAACAGTCACTCCTAAAGCTCAGTCCTGAAGATGCTCCTACTACATAGCGTCAGCCCATGTGAAATTATTCCTCATCTCTGACAGCAAGTGACATTGGTGGGCCAGTGCCGTTCATATGAATTTCCACATGGATACAGGAGTAGCATTAAATGACAAGAATGACAGTACTGCTAATTTATGCAGGCACCAAAAGGGAATCTAACCCAGAATTTCATGATGTTTTCAGGGCTTGACTTTTGTTTTAAATGTCAATAGGGTGTGCAAATGCCACACTCGTCTCCCTTAGGGTTTGGCTTAAATTCATATCTAGAGACTTCTGATGACTCCACTGACTCATGAACCTAAGGAACACTTTTATAGAAGGAGGGGGAAGGGAAAACTGACAGCAAATAAAGCATAAACACTGTAGAAGCAATGAATGTATCTGTGCAGCAGGAATTTAATGCGATTTAGATTTAAGCAATATTGACACAACACTAAAAATTCCCAAGCGAGCCATGTCCTACTGTACCTTACTTTTCATCTTAGCTGCTTACGTTATTTTTCAGTTGTGGGTTTATACATTTTTCTTGTTTATTTTGAGAATCAATGTAATGAAACATACCAGACTGACAGCCCTGGAGACCGTCTGGTCACAGAAGTAATGATGCACAAATACTGGCAGTGCAAACATCCCTGAACTGCCCCAGAGAAGTGACTCAGCCTGGTTTCATGTGGAGCCCCTTCTAGACATAAGAGGGTAGTTCTCTCCTTTGCGCCGCTGTTGAATCTTGCCACCAAATGAGAGGCCAGCTTTCTAAGTGGGTCTGTGCTTCAGAGGTGAATGGAAAATGTATGCATCCTGCTCTTAGCACTACAAGAATTGGGCTCAGCCAGGTTTCTGGGAGCAGAGCGCTCTCAGGGTGTGCTGTCCCTTTAAAGGTAGACTACAAGTGCCTGTACCTGGTTTTCTCCAAGATCAATGGCATCCTAGGTGTTGTGGTTCACACAGTGCATAAGAACTGTAGGCCTAACAGAAAGGTCTCTTGGGAAGAGAAGCTGTCTAAAGCTTGCCCAGTTCCTGGGAGAGAGGCAAGACCTGTGATGAGTCTCCCTGATGGAAAAAGCCTAGAAAGGATTCCAGGGAGAAGGCTCAGAAGGGGCTTGGGAGGTGAGGAACCAGATGTAGCCTGGTGTGAAGAGGGCCTTGGACAAAGGAAGCACAGAAAACATGGGACACAAACTTGGCCCTACAACTTCCTGTTTTGGGACCAAGGCTGGAGCTTCCCAGAGAGGATGAGTGGAAGTCCCCCTTCACTTCCACTGCACCAGAGGGCTTGGGGATTGCGCAGACCTTCAAAGGAGGGCTATGTCCCACAGCAGCAGAGAAACAAAAATCTTCTAACTGTTGCTCTCCAGCTTTCAACACGAAACCATTCCTCTTCCCATTCTTAATCAAAGGAGTTGTCATTTCTCTTCCACTTTGCTACTAGTACTTGGCCTCTTTGTATGAAAATATCATGGATCTGAAGCCTTGTTGACCAGGAAACGAGCATGTTTTAGCTATCTATAGGGCTACAATTTTCCATGGGTTGTTTCACAATGCAAATAGATTTGTATCTACAGCCTTCCGTCCATGTATGCTGTAGAGGTTTTTTTTTTAAATTAAAAAAAATCAATAACTGAAATGTTTCTTGGCCAAAGATCACTTCCTGTTGCAGTGAGTGGGTCTATATCACTGAAAAACTTTTACACACTGTAGCAATTCCAGTCATTGGTGGAATGAGTATGGACAGTATCTTTTGGGGAGTAGTCCCTCACATCATCAAGGATGGCATGACAGAAAGAGAAACACATCTGTGTTACTCTCATTCTCATATTGATTTCCGCAGGGACATACTTCAGTGTAAAGCAATCAGCCTTATTCTTGGCCTGCAGGTTTTAGAGTAGAGATGAGTCCAAGAAAGTAGCTGAGATCCAGACTTCTCTGAAGATCAGATGGTGTTTGAACCCAAGTCTTTGATCAGAAAGCTGGATCCAGAACCCAAATTTCCAATAGCCCAGGGATATTCAGTCCCAGCTGCGCTTCAGCCCAAGAATTTCAGAAAGCACAGTGATAAGCCCGCTATAAACACTTGTAATAAAAGAATTATAAGAAGTTTAAGTAAAAACACACAAAAACACCTCCCAATCCTGATCTCAGAAATAAAACATACACTATCCATGACTTGCATGTAAAAAATTAAATCATCCTATTCCACCACTTTCAAGGATTGTCTCTCTCTTTTGCCCATCTGCTTTCAGACTGGTTGCTTCTCAGCTCCTTTGTTGCAAATGGTTAATGTGTTTGAAGCCAATATCAGTGCTGATCCTTTGGGCAGCACGCAGAGGGGGTCCAGCATTCCAGAGGTGTTGGCAATTACCTCTTCTTGCAGCCTGAACATTGCTTGACTATGTGACATTCTCAGCAAAGCGCACAATGTCTGACAGCCTAAAATAAATTGTCCCTTGTCAAAGCAGTAGCGTTACTCTATACCACATGGCTAGCTATGTTTGCACCGCTCCTCAAAACTACGCTAGCATCCAGGGCCATCCCTAGCTATTCTGGGGCTCTACGCAGCTCACCGCATGGGGCTGGGTTGGGGCCCCAGGCCTCCGTCAGGGGGGCTGGCTTGGGGGATGGGGTAACCATCCCCCAGCACTCACCGGCAGTGCAGCTGGGGCTGGTATGCTGCACTTCCTGCCGCTGGTGAGTGCAGGCCCAGCCCTGCTTTAGTCCTCAGGAAAGTGGAGGCAGGGTTGAGCAGAGCAGGGGCGGGAAGAGGCGGGGCAGGGGTGGAGGCTTTGGGGAAGGGGTGGAACGGGAGCGGGGCGGGGACCGAGCAAGGGCGGGGGCCATGGGAAAGAGGCGGGGCAGGGTCTGGAGCAGTACGCAGCTGCGCAAGGCACCAGGAAATTTGCTACCCCAAATTTCCTGGTATCCTACGCAGCTGCATACTTTGCATATGGGAAGGGACAGCCCTGCTAGCATCTATTGTGCTTTTAAAATTTATTCTGCAAGATGGTTTCAAAATACTCTGTTACACATCAGTACCAAGGACATGGCAGATATTACTGCATCTGTCTCAGGCTGAAGATGAAGTTTAATGTATGTTACAATAATGGCTTTGCAAGGTTTAAATGGTTAATGAGTGTTTCCAGGAATAAATCTTGGGTGCCAGAAGATATTGAGTTTCATGTTTCTGTGTGATTTTATAAACTATCTCAAATCCAACGATTCAAAATAGCAATCAGATGTTCTGATAATAACTGAAAAATTGGACTACTCAAGGCTTGCACCAGAATTGCTGATTTAAGCCATGACATTAAGGCTGCTGAAACTGTTGGTTCCAGGGTAGTTACATGAACCTTTCACTGGCTTCAAATGAGGAGGTTTCCCAGGAACTGCCATTGATTCTGATGCAAAAAATCCAGGTTCACTCAACCAAAAACATTTAGTAGCACAATTATATGGGCCAGTCTTCAGCTGATGTAAATGCGTGCAACTGCGGTGATTTTAATGTCACTTCACCCATTTAGTCCCAGCTGAGGACCTGGTCCTCATAGCAGTTAGCTTTTTCTTGGGTACATCAGGCCCAATCTATTGCAATCCATGGATGAAGACGGATACAGAGAGATTAAACATATACCATTTGCAGATAAAATATTTGTCTTGAGTTCAGTTTGACTATTTCTCTTCACCATCTTGCAACCCTTTTCCTCCTCCTGCCTGTATTGTATCCTACTGCTGATCCATCATCAGAACATATCACAGGCCAGTCACTTAAATTTATTCTCTCTCCCTCTTTCCTTGTGGTGTTAACAGCTGCTTCTGCACTAATCCTGGCCACATCTGACTTTCTTAAAGCACTAGATTTGCCAAAGCAGCTCCCTCTGTGTCAGCTACTCTGGAGTTCAGAACCTTTCAGCGATGCCTTCTCCACAACTCTGTCTCACACGCACGTGCACTTCACCCAAGGATTTCAAAATATCCCAAGGACACAAAGTGTGACAGAGCTGGGAATAAGACTCAACAGTTTTGAATCCTGGGCCCATTGAGAATCAATGGCAAAACTCCTATTGAATTCAATAAGGGAAATATTTTGCTCGTCTCCTGTTCCGATTGCACGTGCATCTTGTCTCTGCAAATAACTACATTTCTTGACAAGCTGAATTGTCTCCCTTCTGTTTCCCCCCAGCTCTGTTGCATACTATGTTCACAATGCTATCATTACCATTACTTACTGGGATAAAATCCTGTCTCCTATTATATATTTGTCTTCTGATCTGGTTTTATTCCCAAACTCCTCTACTCACCTTGTAAAGGGAGGTTCACTGGCACAGATCTGTGGGTTATCTCCTTCAGTTTTAACTTTGTTCTTACAAAAGCAATCACCCATTGAAGTCACTGGAAGTTTGCCTGAATAGAGCTCAGTAAAAACCATGTAAGGCTTTCATGATTTGCCCCACCAATTGTTTGGTCTCTAACATCACAAAGCTTACACTTTGCTACATTTCACTGCATGAGTCATTTCTATACCCACAAGCCTCATTAAATTTAAATCATATGGAGTTGTTGCTGAATATTCCCTATTATCATGTCAATAGCAAAGATAGCCTTTTGTACACTCCTCCAAGCAACAAGGGGTCTGATCCTGCATTTGTATATCCTTTGACTTCAACAGGAATAGACTCATAGACTCTAGGACTGGAAGGGACATCGAGAGGTCATCGAGTCTAGTCCCCTGCCCTCATGGCAGGACTAAATACTGTCTAGACCATCCCTTATAGACATTTATCTAACCTACTCTTAAATATCTCCAGAGATGGAGATTCCACAACCTCCCTAGGCAATTTATTCCAGTGTTTAACTACCCTGACAGTTAGGAACTTTTTCCTAATGTCCAACCTAAATCTCCCTTGCTGCAGTTTAAGCCCATTGCTTCTTGCTCTATCATTAGAGGCTAAGGTGAACAAGTTTTCTCCCTCCTCCTGATGACAACCTTTTAGATACCTGAAAACTGCTATCATGTCCCCTCTCAGTCTTCTCTTTTCCAAACTAAATAAACCCAATTCTTTCAGCCTTCCTTCATTGGTCATGTTCTCAAGACCTTTAATCATTCTTGTTGCTCTTCTCTGGACCCTCTCCAATTTCTCCACATCTTTCTTGAAATGCGGTGCCCAGAACTGGACACAATACTCCAGTTGAGGCCTAACCAGTGCAGAGTAGAACGGAAGAATGACTTCTCGTGTCTTGTTTACAAAACACCTGTTAATGCATCCCAGAATCACGTTTGCTTTTTTTGCAACAGTATCACACTGTTGACTCATATTTAGCTTGTGGTCCACTATGACCCCTAGATCTCTTTCTGCCATACTCCTTCCTAGACAGTCTCTTCCCATTCTGTACGTGTGAAACTGATTGTTCCTTCCTAAGTGGAGCACTTTGCATTTGTCTTTATTGAACTTCATCCGGTTTACCTCAGACCATTTCTCCAATTTGTCCAGATCATTTTGAATTTTGACTCTGTCCTCCAAAGCAGTTGCAATCCCTCCCAGTTTGGTATCATCTGCAAACTTAATAAGCGTACTTTCTATGCCAACATCTAAGTCGTTGATGAAGATATTGAACAGAGCCAGTCCCAAAACAGACCCCTGCAGAACCCCACTTGTTATACCTTTCCAGCAGGATTGGGAGCCATTAATAACTACTCTCTGAGTACGGTTATCCAGCCAGTTATGCACCCATCTAAAAGTAGCCCCATCTAAATTGTATTTGCCTAGTTTATTGATAAGGATATTATGCGAGACCGTATCAAATGCCTTACTAAAGTCTAGGTATACCACATCCACCGCTTCTCCCTTATCCACAAGACTTGTTATCCTATCAAAGAAAGCTATCAGATTGGTTTGACACGATTTGTTCTTTACAAATCCATGCTGGCTATTCCCTATCACCTTACCACCTTCCAAGTGTTTAAGATTTCTTTAATTACTTGCTCCATTATCTTCCCTGGCACAGAAGTTAAACTAACTGGTCTGTAGTTTCCTGGGTTGTTTTTATTTCCCTTTTTATAGATGGGCACTATATTTGCCCTTTTCCAGTCTTCTGGAATCTCTCCCGTCTCCCATGACTTTCCAAAGATAATAGCTAGAGGCTCAGATACCTCCTCTATTAACTCCTTGAGTATTCTAGGATGCATTTCATCAGGCCCTGGTGACTTGCAGGCATCTAACTTTTCTAAGTGATTTTTAACTTGCTCTTTTTTTATTTTATCTTCTAAACCTACCCTCTTCCCGTAAGCATTCACTATGTTAGACATTCCTTTAGACTTCTCAGTGAAGACCGAAACAAAGAAGTCATTAAGCATCTCTGCCATTTCCAAGTTTCCTGTTACTATTTCTCCCTCCTCACTGAGCAGTGGGCCTACTCTGTCCTTGGTCTTCCTCTTGCTTCTAATGTATTGATAAAAAGTCTTCTTGTTTCCCTTTATTCCCATAGCTAGTTTGAGCTCATTTTGTGCCTTTGCCTTTCTAATCTTGCCCCTGCATTCCTGTGTTATTTGCCTATATTCATCCTTTGTAAACTGACCTAGTTTCCATTTTTTATATGACTCCTTTTTATTTTGTAGCTCACGCAAGATCTCGTGGTTAAGCAAAGCTGGTCTTTTGCCACATTTTCTATCTTTCCTACCCATTGGAATAGCTTGCTTTTGGGCCCTTAATAGTGTCCCTTTGAAAAACTGCCAACTCTCCTCAGTCATTCTTCCCTCCTCAGTCTTGATTCCCATGTGACCTTACCTAACAGCTCTCTGAGCTTACCAAAATCCACCTTCCTGAAATCCATTGTCTCTATTTTGCTGTACTCCCTTCTACCCTTCCTTAGAATTGCAAACTCTATGATTTCATGATCACTTTCACCCAAGCTTCCTTCTGTTTTCAAATTCTCAACGAGTTCCTCCCTATTTGTTAAAATCAAGTCTAGAACAGCTTCCCCCCTAGTAGCTTTTTCAACCTTCTGAAATAAAAAGTTGTCTGCAATGCAGTCCAGGAACTTATTGGATAGTCTGTGCCCCGCGGTGTTATTTTCCCAACATATATCTGGATAGTTGAAGTCCCCATCACCACCAAATCTTGGGCTTTGGATGATTTTGTTAGTTGTTTAAAAAAAGCCTCATCCACCTCATCCACCTGGTTAGGTGGCCTTTAGTAGATTCCTAGCATGACATCATCCTTGTTTTTTACCCCTTTTATCCTAACCCAGAGACCTTCAACACTTCCATCTCCTATGTCCATCTCCACCTCAGTCCAAGTGTGTACATTTTTAATATATAAGGCAACACCTCCTCCGTTTTTCCCCTGTCTATCCTTTCTGAGCAAACTATACCCATCCACACCAACATTCCAATCATGTGTATTATCCCACCAAGTTTCAGTGATGCCAGCAATGTCATAGTTGTATTTATTTATTAGTACTTCCAGTTCTTCCTGCTTATTACCCATACTTCTCACATTTGTATATAGGCATCTAAGATACTGGTTTGATCTTGCCTCCCAGTTTTGCCCACACCCTCCTTTCTCTCTCCCATTATAGCCCATACTCCCTCTTGTTTCTGACCCATCTCTCTGGTCTTCATGTTCCCCACTTACCTGTGGGTTTTGCTCACCTGTCCCCGTCGAACCTAGTTTAAAGCCCTCCTCACTAGGTTAGCCAGTCTATGTGCAAATAGGGTCTTTCCCCTCCTCAAAAGGTGAACGCCATCTCTGCCTAGCAGTCCTTCCTCGAATAGCATCCTGTGGTTGAGGAAGCCAAAGCCCTCCTGGTGACACCATCTTCGCAGCCAGGCATTCGCCTCCATGATGCATCTGTCTCTGCCCGGGCCCCTCCCTTTGACAGGAAGAATCGAAGAGAATACCACCTGCGCTCCAAACTCCTTCACCCGTACTCCCAGAGCCCTGTAGTCACTCTTGATCCGCTCAGCGTCACACCTCGCAGTATCATTTGTGTGCACATGGATGAGTAGCATGGGGTAGTAGTCAGAAGGCCGGATAATCCTTGACAATGCCTCTGTAACATTTCGGATACTGGCCCCCGGCACAGCATACCTCCCGAGATGAAATGTCAGGGCGACAGATGGGCGCCTCCGTCCCCCTCAGCAAAGAGTCTCCGACCACCACTACCCTATGTTTCTTATCAGTGGTGGCAGCAGACCTCCCAGCCTTAGGGGTACGAGGCTTCTCCTCCTTTACTGTAGGGGGTGATTCCTTCTCTCCTGTATCAAGAAGAGCATAACGGTTACCTATTACAACGGCGGGAGGGTTCGCAGCAGTGGTGGAGCACTGCCTGCTGCCAGAAGTAACCAGCTGCCAGTGTCCACCCTGAGCCATCTCCTCCTCCACCAGTGGTGTGTCAGCAGTCCTGTGAACTGGGACAGCTACCTCAGCTGTCTCTACATGGACACTGTCCAGGAATTGCTCGTGGATATGGATGCTCCTCAACGTAGCCACCTCCTCCTGTAGCTCTCCCACCTGCTGCCTGAGAGATTCCACCAGTAGGCACCACCAAGAATGCACAAGAGAAGCAGCGTTTTCCCCAAAGAAGTGATCCCTGAAACACTCCGTTATTTCACCTTCCCTTTTGTGTCCTAGCTTGTTGTTTTTCATCTATGAATCAGAGAAGAAGGTCTGGTCTTGTGGTTAAAGCACAGATCTAGGACCCAGGAAACCCTAGGTTCAATTTCTGCTGCAGACTTCCTGGGTGACCTTGGCCAAGTCAGTTCCCCACCTATAAAACTGAGATCACAGCAATTACTTTCCCCCACTGTTTGTCTGTCATGTCTATACAGATTGTAATCTCCTTGAGGCAAGCACTGTCTCTCACTAAGTGCAGGTACATTGCCTACCACAGTGTGGTTCTGATCTCAATGGGTGTCTTTAGGTGATACCGTAATACAAACAAGTAAATAATCATATTGATTTGTAATCAACTTTCAAAGCCTCTCTCCTTTCACCATGCTGACTAAAACAATCATTTGTGTAGGATAAAAGCTTTTTGGATACAACAGTCATATTTCATAGCAAAAAGCTGGTTTTCCACATTAATCCAGTATTGTTTGGACAGGCAGGTAGAATTTGGAAACATTGCAAGAGCAGTCTTCAGCTCTTCTCTCTAAAAGCTCCATTTGAAACTGCTGCCTTCCTGTACTTTGCATTTTATTACTGTAGCACTGTAACAAGGTACTAAAAATAAACTTAAATGTATTTTCAGATGACCATCTTGCCACTTGAGGATTCAAGCCATTTATGAGAAGTGATAATCTCCCTTCTCCTAACTACTTTTCTCAATTAACGAGCAAGTACTTTCCCTCCACAATAAACAGGATTTATCTCACCAGGATAACTGACTTTGAACCAGATGTCTGTCTGTCAATCAAATCTAATCCAGTTTAGATATTTCTAAAGCACCCATCGTGCCGACACACAATACTGCATCTGTAAAGCATAAATAGAACTTTACTAAGGGCTTGGCTACACTGGAGAATTGCAGCGCTGGTGGTGGCTTTACAGCGCTGCAACTTACTCACTGTCCACACTTGCAAGGCACATTCAGTGCTGTATCTCCCTAGTGACAGTGCTGCATGTACTCCACCTCTGCCTGGGGAATAACGACTGCAGCGCTGGTGATGCAGCGCTGCTCCGCCAGTGTGGCCACCAAAACTGCTGTTATTGGCCTCCAGAGGTATTCGGAGGTATCCCAGAATGCCTGTTCAGCCACTCTGCTCATCAGCTCGAACTCTATTGCCCTGGCCTCAGGTGACCCACCCTTTAAATGCCCCGGGAATTTTTAAAATCCCCTTCCTGTTGGCTCAGCCAGGTGTGGAGTGCAATCAGTGAATCTTTCCAGGTGACCATGCCTCCACGCGCCAAATGAGCCCCAGCATGAAGCAATGGCGAGTTGCTGGACCTCATCAGTGTTTGGGGGGAGGAAGCTGTGCAGTCCCAGCTGTGCTCCAGCCATAGGAATTACGATACCTATGGGTAGATATCAAGGGCCATGCTGGAAAGGGGACATGACCGGGACGCGGTGCAGTGCAGGATTAAAGTGAAGGAGCTGCGGAGTGTCTATTGCAAAGCCCGCGAGGGAAACCGCCGCTCTGGCGCTGCCCCCACGACCTGCCGTTTTAACAAGGAGTTGGACGCGATACTTCGGGGTGACCCCACTGCCAATCCGAGGACCACGATGGACACTTCAGAGCTGGGGGGGAGGAAGAAGCAGAGCGGGGGGGAGGAGGAAACCGAGAATGAGGGTACTGGGGTGGGGGGAGACACCCCGGAGTCCCAGGAGGCATGCAGCCAGGAGCTCTTCTCAATCCAGGAGGAAGGTAGCCAGTCACAGCAGCCGGTACTTGGTGAAGGACAAGCAGAGGAGCAGGTTCCCGGTAAGCGGCTTTTATTTTCAGGATGGAAATGTTTCGGGAGTGGAGGGAGGGTTAGGGCTGCATGCATGCATGCCTAAATGTGGAATAGCCCATTGATGTGGTCTATCACGTTACGGTAATCAGCCTCGGTAATCTCTTCAAAAGTTTCAGCCAGAGCGTGGGCAATGCGCTTGCGCAAGTTTATAGGGAGAGCCACTGTGGTCCTTGTCCCAGTCAGGCTAAAGCGTCTGTGCCTCTGTGCCACGAGGGGTGGGGGGACCATTGCTGCACACAGGCAAGCTGCATAGGGGCCAGGGCAGAATCTGCATTGCTGCAGAAGACCCTCCCACTCTTCCCAGGTGACCCACAGCAGCGAGATATCTTCCAGGATCAACTTCCGTGGAAATGTTGGCAGAGTTTAGAAACTCCACTACAGCCCTGAAGCAATCAGTCCCCCTTACTCACCATTTTGGGGCTCCTGTGGGTTATGTGCGCTCTCTTTGGTATGGGAAAATTATGCTAAAGTGAAGACTGTAAACTCCTTCACTGTGTGGGAATAACTGTCTCAGATGTAAACAATGCTGCCTCTGTTAAGTGTTGCCTTTTTTGCCTTTCCACAAGCAACCTTGAGTTCTTGGCTGCCCGTGTTATCAACAGCTCAAAGACTCCAAAACCTCCAGAAGAAGCCGTGAAAAAGCAAAGACGACCTGCAGCAAGCAGTTATGGATCACTCTGCCAGAGAGAATCAAAAAGTGCAAGACTGGAGGGAAAGGGAAAGCAGGATTCGTCAGAGAAATGCAGCGGCCAGGAAGAAAAGCACAAAGCAGCTGATAAGCATCCTGGCGCGCCAAGCGGACTCTATCCAGGTGCTTGTAGCCATGCAGGCAGAGCACTATCGTGCCGGCCCCGCCCGTCCCAAAGCTCTTTCCCTTGTGCCTCAATGTCAGCTCAAAACCCCCTTCCCCAGCATCCAGGTTCTTACCACTACCAGCTGCCTCCAACATCTGTACGTTCACCAACCAGCCCTGAGAACTACGACCCTTACCCTCTGCACTCAACCCCCATCACCATGCAGTATAGGCAGAAGTGCAGCAGTCATTGCACAGCACTCCAGACAGGACATATTCAAACCTGTGACTGTACAGTTCCCCACCCCACCCCCCTGCCCTTTTAGGTTCCCAAAATGTTGTGTGTCTGTCAGTAAAGTTATGAATTCTTGGCTTTGAAAACAGTCTTTATTATTGCAGAAAGTCAAAGATACCTTAGCCCAGGAAAGACACAGGCACTGCAAATCAGCTTAGGAAAAACAGATTCCTACTAACATTGTAACCACTGCACTTCACTCCCGTGCAAGGCACCAAACATTACTGTTGGTTTTCAGGCTCAAAACCTCCCTCAAGGCATCCCTAATCCTTGAGGCCCTGTGCTGGGCCTCTCTAGTAGCCCTGCTCTCTGGCTGTGCAAATTCAGCCTCCAGGCGTTGAACCTCAGAGGTCCATGCCTGACTGAATCTTTCACCCTTCCCTTCACAAATATTATGGAGGGTACAGCATGTGGATATAACCACTGGGATGCTGCTTTCCCCCAAGTCTAGCTTCCCATACAGAGATTGCCAGCGCCCTTTTAAACAGCCAAAAGCACACTTCACAGTCATTCGGCACCGGCTCAGCCTGTAGTTGAACCGGTCCTTGCTCCTGTCAAGCTTCCCTGTATATGGTTTCATGAGCCAAGGCATTAACAGGTAAGCGGGGTCTCCAAGGATCACAACGGGTATTTCAACGTCCCCTACTGTGATCTTCCGGTCTGGGAAAAAAGTCCCTGCCTGCAGCTTCCTGAATAGGCCACTGTTCCAAAAGATGCGTGCATCATGCACCTTTCCAGGCCAGCCTGTGTTAATGTCATTGAAATGCCCAAGTTGATCCACAAGCGCCTGGAGAACCATAGAGAAATACCCCTTCCAATTAACGAACTCGGATGCTAGGTGGGGTGGGTTCCCCTCCACAGTTAGGGGAACCCATTTGTGCAAAGCCATCCACAATGTTCTGCACTTTCCCCAGAGTCACGATTCTTCTTAGCAGGATGCGATTAATGGCCCTGCAAACTTGCATCAAAACGATTCCAATGGTCAACTTCCCCACTCCAAACTGGTTCCCGACCGATTGGTAGCTGTCTGGAGTTGCCAGCTTCCAGACTGCAATAGCCACCTGCTTCTCCACCAGCAGGGCAGCTCTCAATCTCGTGTCCTTGCGCCGCAGGGTGGGGGCGAGCTCCTCACACAGTCCCATGAAAGTGGCTTTTCTCATCCGAAAGTTCTGCAGCCACTGCTCGTCATCCCAGACTTCCATGACGATGTGATCCCATCACTCAGTGCTTGTTTCCCGAGCCCAAAAGCAGCGTTCCACAGTGCTGAGCATTTCCGTGAATGCCAGAAGCAATTTCGTGTCGTACGCGTCAGGTGACTCGCTATCATCGTCGGACTCCTCATCACTTTGGATCTTAAGGAACAGGTCAACTGCCAAACGTGATGTGCTGGCGAGACTCGTCAGCATACTCCTCAGCAGTTCAGGCTCCATTTCCCATAGAAATCGTGCTGCACAGAAACTGCTGAGAGAGTCAAGATGGCACCAAACGTGGACGGAAAAACAGGGATTGCTGGGATGTGAAGCGATGCATCACGGGGCATTGGGACAGGAAGCAGAATGACCCGCACCCTCCGCCCCCTTCCCACAACTCACAGCACCAAAATGGGACCAGGTGCTCTGTGGGATAGCTGCCCATAATGCACCACTCCCAACACCGCTGCAAATGCTGCAAATGTGGCCACACTGCAGCGCTGGTCGCTGTCAGTGTGGCCACACTCCAGTGCTTTCCCTACACAGCTGTACGAAGATAGCTGTAACTCCCAGCACTGCACACCTGCAAGTGTAGCCAAGCCCTAAGTAAATTAATAAAAAGCCAAATTAAAAAAAAAGACCAGCCAAAATCCCTACTGTGTGCCATGAAGGCTGACAACCTGGGGCAGCTGCAGGAATGTCTGACACTTATCCTGAAAAGCTCCAGGCAGTGACAAGAGGTGCATCCTGTGGACACAAGTGGGTTGCAAATGTAGGCCTTAAAGATATTATTTATATTCTAATAGTGCCATGAAGCCCCAGCTTAGAGCAGGGTTCCAGTGTGACAGGTACTGTACAGGCACATAGGAAGAGAAGGGTCCTGCCCCGGGGGTTTACAGTCAGAGGATGTGAGCTATAGGTCTCTGTTCCTAGATACAGGTGAAGAGACGCGAACTGCTACTTTTCAGGCATACTGAAGTTTGGAGAGCAAGGATTTATGGCAATCATAAAGGAGGGAACAGAGATGAGTGAAGGAATTAAAGAAGAGTTTGAACAAAGAGTGGTCAAGTTAGAGTCTAATCCTGATAATGTTTATAGGACCTCAGATTCACACACCTGGGATATATGTAGGTGGCAAAAGTTTCCAGGGACACACATGGGATATATGTAGGTGCAAAAGTTTCCAGGGACAAGTTGATCATCCATTCCTGATACTAAGGGCAGCTTTCTAGAAAGTAGTGATGAGGACTGTAAATGAAAGATGTTATCTCAAGTACTGAAACCACTGGGCCTAGTTCTCTCACAGTAACTTAAACCAGGAGCAACTCCATTGAAGCTTATGCCTTGTCTACACTGCCACTTACAGTGCTGAAAATTTCTTCACTCAGGGGTGTGAAGAATGATGCAAGTGATGCAAGTTTCAGTGGTGCAAAGTGGCAGTGTAGATAATGCTACAGTGCCGGGGGCTACTCCCCTCGCGGAGGTGGTTTCATTACAGAGCTGGGAGAGCTCTCTCCCAGAGCTGGAGCCACAACTACGCAGCCACGTTGGCAGCACTTTAACGTCGGCTGTGTAGACATACCTTTAGGGAGTAACTCCTGCCTACTTGCACTCTTGTGCAAATGAGATCAGAATCACACCTTAGTTGCCTCATGCCTGCAAAATGAGGCTGGAAATTTCCATGAGAATGGTTCTGTTGTGGATCACAGTCAGACCTGGATTGCAAATGGCATAGGGAACAGATTCTTTTGAGCCTTCCTCTCACAGCCCTGCCTCAAAACCATGGAACGAAGAGAGGTGCAAAAACAGATACATAATGGGAGGGAAAGTTAACTTCAGCTTAAAGTTCAGAAGAAAGGTTCACTTTGAGCTGTGGCTGAAGTGGGAACCAGCAGTGGCTACATTCCAATGATGCCACATATGCAGTTTGTGAAGTGCTCTGCTATTCTGACACAGGTCAGGCTGGCTCAGGAAGGCTCTCTTGAAAGGCAGCAGGGTGCACCCCTGGCTGGTGTACGCTGCAGACACCTGCACATGTACTATGTGGTCGGAAGGCTAGGGTCATCATAATTCACTGAGCCAGCACAGTAGATGGCCCCCTGCTTCATATCTCACTCATGAGCGCTCTGTGCTCATTCTGGCATCCTGCTGTGCAGGGTGGAAGCTACCCATACTTCTTCCCCTGCCATAGAGAAAGATGGGGAAATTGGAAGCGATCAGATGAGAACTGACCAAATTCTTTATATGAAATCAAATGAACTTTTCTTGGATTTTTATTTCTTTTTTTTCTTCACTTATGTGCATCACCGCTCTTCTGGATTCCAGCCAGGGGTGGGAGGGGAACTGCCAAAATTCCTGAAGAAAGATGGTTTGCATATTATATGAGTTTTTTAATTGAAAGCAGCATGCAGTGGGAATCTAGTAAGATTCCCTGCACAGTTTTTCAGATCCAGGGTGTTTTACATAAACATTGCCCTCAGGGACCCTGAACTGAATAAAACCTCCAAACATTGAGATGTACCTCACCTTAACTGGTATGGTGGCTACCGCAGGGCACTGGGAGTGAAGATCTGGGTTTCAGTTATCTTTATCACTAATTCACTAAGCTAGGTTGGGCAGGACACTTCTCTCTGTGCCTTGGTTTCCCAACCTGGGCTAGTGATGCCTCTTTTGTAAAGGGGCTTTCAGAGCCATGGGATGAAAAGCACTTTATAAGAGCTAAGTATTACCACTCCTCTCAGTTTCACAGCGGTGGTGTGAGTCTGTACACAAACTTGTAAGGCACTTTTGAGATCCTAGCAAGCAAAGTGCTGCAGTGGTGGAAAGCAGCATTAAGATATAATTATAGCAATAAAATACTAGGAAATTAAAAATAGAGACAATTTTTAAACACCGATTTTTGTAAGGAAAGCAATTTTCTGAAGAAGTTAAAAAAAATTGCAGCAAGACTATCTGATGTATTAATAACTCTGTAACCGTGATAACCAAGATGGATCAGTATGAGATAGGAAAAAATAAATTCCACAAATGAAATTCAGTGGATCTGGGAATGAGTTATGAAGGTCATTTCTCATTAGTATGGATCTTTTCCATATCTCGTTAGAACACCAACTTTTAACCCTTGCCTACCACATATACCCTGCATTATTTTATTCTGGAATAGGTTTTTGTTCTCTTTTGTTTACCAATTATCTTACTGGGTTGTATGTTAAGGAACTTCAGTTTGTTGGCACATTCTCCCTTTCCCAGCCAGTAACATGTAATATAATTGATTCCCATTGTTTTTTCTTTGTGTTATACTGCTAAAAAACAAACACCCAGCACATTAACTGCAGCCTGGTGACAGCTGCAGTGAGAGGAGAGAAGATGACTTGGTAAACTAAAGAATGGCTGAGATATTGCGCAGCTGTAATAATAAATGATAATAATACTTAGCACTTCTCTGGTGCATTCCATACATCATGAAGCGGTAGTTTGGCAGCAGCCTTCTAAGCAGTCCTGCTTCCTCCTGCAGGTGTTCTCAAATTTAGGAAATGGTTATGCTTTCAAACGTTTCAATTTAAATTTCCTATTAGTCTTTGGAGATCGCTTAAAACAGTGATTACCATCCACTGGCCCATGCACCTGCACTGTGCTTCCTAGTACACTGAACTCCCCCTCCCTACCGTGAAGACTGGTAATACGAAGCTGCCTGTGCAGTACTACTGGGGTAGAGCTAATGCACTGTAATGTAGGCTCCAGTCCCCTCCTGCCGCAGGATTCTACAAAACTGGGGATAGTGTGATTTTCCTCATTTTAAACACGGAGAAACTGAGGCACCGAGATAAAGTCTTAACGATCCTCAATTTCTGAGTGCCCAGCTTGAGGAGCTATGACGATAAGGATCATTACTCACCTTTTTTGTTTAAATACTAGGGATTTTAAGTCAGACATGCACAAACTGAAGCCCTCTGCCCCGCAAAAGATAAAGTCACTTGAAACTTTATGCAAGTCCTTTGGGACTAAGGTCTCAAAGCAAGCTGGTGGCAGAAACAGGACTAGAACTCTTGGCTCCTTGCCCACAGTTCTGTTAGACTGCCTTGTTGCCATAGCACTGCTTGGTGATAGACATACAGCACCAAAGGTTACAGAGCTGGGGGGGGGGGGTCCATTCAGGCTGTTACCCAGGGGCCTTTCAACCCAAAGCTCTTGGTAACTTTACTCTGTGCGAGGAGGTGTCAGGAAATAAATCAGGGGAAACACGGCCGTCCGACCGATAGATGGCTGGCACAAACAGGACAACACAAGAGTGCTTTCACTTAAAGCTAAATTTTACTAGTCTCAAGCACTTACACACATCTGCAACAAGTTAGTAAAACACCTCCAACCCTTGATAATTACGAAAGCTGAGTGTGGTTTTCGAGTGATACAGTGGCAGCCCGTCTGCTGGTGGGGAACACACGATGCATCCAGAGGGAGAGGCCAGTCCCGAAGAGTCCCTCAAACGAGTCCCACCTATCTCAAGCTTTTTCCCCTTATTTATACATTAGTAATAGAATGACATGTCCCTTAAAAAAACCTTGTTAAGTAAGCAGTTTCAAGCAAGAGGTTCCGTCAGATTATTGATTAACCAAGTGTGGGGTTTTTCCGAACTTGCAGCCTTGAGACCTCAATAGACATTCCTGGGGCATATCCTACTCTTTGAAAACCCATGTATCAGTAACTTCAGCACAATTCTTATAGGAAGGACGTGGGGTCAAGCTGCCCTTTCGGTGACATCCTAAACCCCCCTCCCCTCGGGCCTTGGTCAAGCTGAGACTTGCTCTTAACAGCTTGCTAACTAGGCTGTCTTTAACAATAAGTCATACTGTTTTCAGGCAATTTACTGGTTTGCCAAAGTCTCCCCGTACACAGGCCACCACCCAGCCACTTCTGGCTGAGCCAAACCTGAGTGGCACTGCAGCCCCAGGTCACAGCACTGCTGCTTTCCACACTCCTATTTATTTGTTAGAGCTCTAACACACAACACAACTTGTGCTGTGCTTTGTCCCAGACTCAGGATTTACTGGCTACACACCGTTCCTTAGCAATAATTGTGATATGAGCATTTTTAAAGGTAAATTTAATTTTAAAATATATGAAATGTACTAAAATACATAGTAAAATAAATACAAAGCCCTCGGACTTGGGCACCCTTAATTAATGGTAACCATCATCTCAAACTGGATTATTCATCTCACCAAATACAAATGATGAGTATACGACAAAGACAATAAAATAAGGTCTGTTCCTAGCAGAAGCAGAAATTTCTCAGCCCACTCCCTCTGATAAAAGATGTGGTAGCGTTTTGACTACCACCTCATGTTTACTGTGGGCGTTAGCCAAGACGTTTCTATGTAAATAAAATACTTATCAAGCTCAGAAAAAAATATCTGCACAGAGCAATTCTTGCACAGGAATGGTGAGCATCAGGGAAAATAGGCTTATTCATTGATTTTATGCAGCTCGCTTAGGCCCACTGTAAAGGAGACTGTTTATCATTATCACTGGAATTAGGTCAGGTCTCCTTTTTCAGAAGCAGTGTAGTCCAAGCAACAGGGCCAGGAATCGAGAATCCTGGATGCTATTCACATAGCTGCTGCTGAGTCATTAGGTAGACTTGGGCAAGGCCATTTGTTTCCCCACCTGTAAAATGGAGATAATGATACGTACCACCTTTGTATAGTGCCTTGAGATCCATGGATGATAAATGTTAAAGGGCTATTTTTACTATCTAGTCCATCCCCCTGGCCACTGCAAGCCTATCTCCCAGAGTATATTTTCTACTGGTGTGATAATAATTTATTATTATAGACTAGACACAGAGTAGGAGAAAGGAAATGTTATTCCCATTTTACAGATAGGGAAATGAGGCATAGACAGCTTAAATAAGTTGCCCAAGATGCCATAGGAAGTCTGCAGCAGAAAGGAATTGAATGCAGGACTCTAGACCCCAGTCCATTACCTTAACTGCAAGAGCTTCCTTTCTCTGTTACAAGCAATGCAGTTCCCACTATACTTTCTGGGAGACTATACCATGATTTAGTTGATCTTGTTATCAGGGAGCCTTTCCCAGTATTCAGTCTATACTTTACAATGAACCCAATTTATGGTACTTTAGCTTGTACTCCCTAAATAATCGCTATTCCTACAGAAATGCCACCTGCACCATGCAATGCCGGAGTAAGTATGCAGGATTTGTTAAATACTGGAATAAAGTGGCTTCTAAACCCACTTCTATAATTTCTGAAAACATTATGTTAGCACAGGCAGCAGATATTTGTTCCATTTTCCTCAAATTTATCCTTTAAGAAAATCCCTAGTGAATGTTAAGGTCTACTAGCACCTGAAACCTCTCTTCTCTTTCTGTGGCTGGCTATAGTTTCCTCAGACTTGCATACACCTCTGGTGAGATGACTGACTGGTGCACATGCCTAGCAAAACAAAGTGTAATCCACCCTATGACAGACAAAGGGACTCTGACTGCTCTAGCGCTTAGCAATGTGCTCAGTAACAGCCACCGAGAACTGGAACATTCCAACAAACACTGTGTTACTCTGTCTCCCATTGTCATTTAGGATCTGTCTATAATCACCGGGGCACCATAAGTATGCTGCAGATATTGGTTCTTCAGCAGGCCACCATATGCAGGGAGAAGTCTTACTATTGCAGAAGCCTCCTGGTTCATCCTCATTAACCAAATTAGAACAACTTCCTGTGATTTATTTTTTCCTTGAGCTGCACAGAGTAAAAGAGTTAATTAAAGTGTGCTCCTCACCCCCTGTGCTCCACTCACTCCAATACTCTGAACTGTGGGCCTTCACTCACTCCACCAAGGATATATAGTCCCGTCCATGGGAATTACAGCAGCCCTACTACTGAAGCAATTCCATGAGTACTACGGGTTGCCAAAGAGAGGCAGGCTCTGGGCTGGTCTTTGAACTAGAATTCTTTAGGGGAGCACATGTTAATAATAAGATCAGTAACTGAAGCTTAGGCTAGGAGTGGAGAATGGGGGAAAATCTCCCTACCTAATTACATGAGAATAATAACCACCCTTAGTTCTTATGTAGAACTTTTCACCCAGCTGTCAAAGCACTTTACTCAGGTGTGTCAGCATCATCAACACTGGGAATAGATGTTTAGTGTATGCAAGTGGTTATGCTGCAACATAATGTAACATGGCATCAAGCTATTACGTAGGTTAATAGACTTTAAGACCAGAAGGAACCTTTATGAACATCTAGTCTGACCTGCTGCATAACACCCGGTAATTCCTGTATCACGCCCAATAACTTCTGGTTGAACTAAGGCATATATTTTAGAAAGACAGATCTTTATTTAGAGACTTTAGGGATGGAGAATCTACCACACCCTTGGTAAATTGTTTCAGGGGTTCATCACTCTCTCTTAAAATTTCTGCTTTATCTCCAGACCCTCCCGAGATTCAGCTTTCTGTCACTGGATCTTGTCGGGGTTGGCTTTAGGAACTGCAGAGCCCGATTTGAATACCCGGCAGCGGTCCAGATCTTTGGTGGCACTTCGGTGGCAGGGGGTCCTTCACTTGCTCTGGACCCCCTGCTGCTGAATTGCCACCGAAGACCCAGAGAGAGAGAAGGACCACCCGCTGCCGAAGTGCCACCGAAGACCCGGACTGCCTCCGGGTAGGTCAATTTTTTTTTTTAATGAAAAAGGTGCCTAAGGCGCTGGGCCCTCTTAGGAGCGGGGCCCGATTACAGGGATTCGGGGGAATCGGCCTAAAGCCAGCCTGGATCTTGTTATATCTCTACAACTGGATTAAAGAGCCCTCCATTGTTGGAAATCTTCTTACAGAGAAAGTCACCTCTTAGCCATCTGCTCAATAAGTTAACTGAATGAGGTTCTTTCTCTCTCCATTTAAGGCAGATTTTCCAGACCTCGAATCATCCCTGTAGCTCTTTCCTGAATACTTTCCAACTTCACAACCTTTCAAAAGGGGAGACACAAGAATGGAATACAATTTTCCAGCAGTGGTCTCACCAATACTGTATGAAGAGTTAATAACTTCTTCCTCCTACTCAATATTTCTCTGTTTATTTAAGCCCATGAGCCCTCTTAGTGACACTGGGATCTCCTGTTCAGTATGTCATTCTCCATGACCCCTAGGCCCTTTTCAGAATAATTGATTCCCACACATCCTTTAGCATTCATTGTTCCTCATTGTAGGACCTTGCCTTTGGCTGTATTTAAATAGATTTATATTACACCTCGAGCTGCCAACTGAGATCATGGCCCCAATTTGCTAGGCACTTTATGAACACACAGTGGGTGAGAGAGATTCCCTACCCTGAACAACGTAAAGAGAGTACTGCCTCCCAGGTCCAAACCAAATCTGAGGGAGGTGATGTGAACAAATTGGGGTTGTAAAATCAGAGGAGGAAGGAAGTGAAAACAACACAGGAATAATTTCCTTCAGTAGCAGTTTCTAATTCTCCAATGTGAGGCCCGGTGTTTTTGGTGAGCAGAAAGTTGGGCAAAGATAAATTTGGGTCTGAAGAGAGGGACAGTCAAAACGTTGACCACGTTGACTTGCAAGCAGTGTGAAACAATGTGATATCTAGTGCAATTTCTGCCTATTCCTTACCCCCGTACTTTCTTTAGCACAGCGTGCCACATGGGGTTTGCTAGAGACTCTCTTGTTCTAGCTTTTGCCTGAGTTTTTGCAAAAGGTTTTAAAGAAAGTTTGTTAAATATTTTGTATACAAAGCAACTATTTTTGTAGTCACTGAAGTTGCTGCTGTGGACAGCACAGTCCCATAGCAAGGGGTAGAGATGGGGAAGAACTGGTAGCCGTGGAGAGTGGGAGGCAAGGATTTTATTTTCATGAGCTTTCCAGTCCAGGGCAGACGGTAGCTCAGGAACCTGTGGAGATGGTGAGGTTGTAGGTAGGAATTTGTGCAGTATATTTTCAAGGCTCACTCCTACTCCTACTGAAGTCGATGGGACATTTGCCACTGGCTTCAGTCCAAAAAGGATTGAGCCTTCATATTGGTAGGTTCTTCCCCTCCTCCCCCGCATCACCTTGTGTTTTCCACCATAGACTGAGCTATTAAAAAACCCACAAACCCTGGTATATTAATCACTCCTGCCCCTGAATGAGCACTATTTTCTTTAGAAGAAAATAATTTAATAGCTGTGCTTAATCATATTGTAAAATATTTTCCAGAAAATGACATACAATTTTATCTGGCTGGCTCATTATGGCCAGATCCTGAGAAGTGCTGGACACTTGCTACAAATGCTGAGCACGATCAGTTCTCATGGATGTCAGTGGGAATTGAAAATACTCAGGGCTTGATACTGCACCCATTCAAATCAATGGCAAAGCTCCCATCGGAGCCTGGCACTCAGAAAGTGTTCAGCATCAGTTCAACTATCCTCTGCTCACCACACTGGCTTCTGATAAAATACTGTGTCACATTCAAGGTCTTGGTCCTTATCTTCCAGGCACTAAATGGGCATGGCACAGGCTGCCTAAAGGATACAGGTCCATCCTGTGCACTGAATGAGCCAGGAGTCCTGTGGAAATAAAAATAGTATGTGATCAGTGATTAAAGACTGTATCATAATGCATAGGCACCAGGGTTGCATGGGCAAGCTGAATTTTGGCATTTCCAAACTTTTGAGTGCTTGACTTTGCAACCTTAGTAACGTTCTTTTAGTACAGTTTTTTGTATGTACTACATATATTTCATGGTAAAATAAGTTCCCATCTGGGTTTTACCCCTGGGGAAAGGAAGAGAGAGATGTGCCAAGTGTTAGTCTCAGCTCAATGCTCTTCCAGAAGGTGCCCACATGCCATGATGATGAGTGCTGGATAAGAACCTGAAGAGAAATAGGAGCTGGTCCTACGTTGTAAGTAATATATTTCAACTGGTTAGGTAATTCCTAGTGGGCCTGGTCCTGTGAGGCACCAAATGCTCTCAGCTCCTTCTGAAGGCAAGAAGAATGAAGAGTGTTCAACTCTTCCTGCAGGATTGGGCCTGTCCTGGTATACCATCTTCAGGGGAAATCACCTTATTGGCTTGTTGCGCTGCAAATTCTCATGGATTATAAGGCCACAGAAGTATCAGAGTAAATGTGGACAGAAGATATAGTGGTCTGTGTCTTTAATGGGTGCACATTGGTGTAGTTCCTCCAGTTTTAATACCCCTATGCTATTATAAACCAGCTGAGGATTTGCCCTACTCTCTCTCTCTCCATGGCATTTTTTAATTTGATGGATATTGGAATAGCATTAACACAGCATGCTGTGCACTTACGTTTTGGTTTAGAGTATGGAGGAGAAAAGAATCTTCTTCTTGGCTCCTCACTCCTATATGGGGCTTACATCTACCTTGGGAGCAGAGCTATGTTAGTAACAGTGCAAGTGTCTACACACAGTTATAGTGTGTGCAGGGTTCTAACATGGGTTCCCTATGTGCCAAAATACCATCATGACGACTATGGTATAAATGCTCTGGGTAGACAGGGACTTCAACAATCGGCTCTTTTTGCCCCACATTTCCCACTATTGCATTCCCCAGGTCTGCTGCACCGGAGATAGCAACGGTGGGAGCAGTAGTGGAGACAGGCCTCACGGCAGTCACAAGTGTTCTACGTACTGTATTCCTGACCCTGCTCAGACTAGCTCTGCACAACATAGTGCTTGAAACGCCGTCAGATAACACAAAGGGCTAAAGCATGCAGAGAAAATAACTGCCTCCACATAGGAGTTACATCACAGAAGCGCCTTCACCCAAATGGCTGAAGTAGCCTCCCCCGTGGGCCCCACACCGATTCCCTGTCTCAAACAAAGTGAGTCTGACAGGAGGATCAGTGTAGGGAGTGGATCCTTTGACAATGACCCCTCTCCAGCTTGCCCATGCACTGCCCTCCCCCCATACTTTCTTCATGCTGTCATACAAGAAGATCACGCACAGCAGGTCACCACAAAAGCAGTAAGCCCATGGGGTACATATGTAATAGGGGTGCACTTCCTGTGCAGTGCCTGGACCTGCATAAGCTCTTTGCACAAAAGCATGCAGGAGATGAGAGGATGGCACTGGGAGGGAAAAGACCAGAGGATCATTTCCTGAGTGCATCCCCTTGTCCTTCACACCGCAGTGGAGAGGATGCGCAGAATGTATAAGGGCTTGTGGGAGTTATTTCAGTTACCTGAATGATGCAACCAAAGAGGATTCTCCCTCTTGCCTGGTGATTTTGGGTGAGTGCTGGGCTGTTGGTTTACCTCTCAGCCTCCAACACTGCAAGAGAGGATTTCAAAGCTTTCCCCTCAATCCCAGGAGGCCAAGATGAGATCACCCACCCTAGCACACATGACCAGCAATGCAGAAAAAAATGAGTACTCTCATGTACAAGACTGTTTCCCAAGTATTTGCACATCTTAATGAAAGCTGAAAATGTGATGAATTATCAGCAGAACTATTGAGCACCATGTTCCAAAACATAGTAACAAGACACCGCAGGATGCTCAGAAACATGAAGCTGATCAGCTCACCCTAATGCCACAGATGCCACTTAGAAGAATATATATAAACAAATGTTGCATTCTCAGTCTACAACAATGAAGAATAATTTTAATTCCTTAAGCAGAAGAGCTCCAATTATAATCTAATTCAGTTCAGATTAACTGCGCTTTGATGACAATTTCATTACACAAAAAAATAAATTTATTGGCCAAATATAATGTGTTGTGGCTACAGCACTAATGCTAATAAGGAGGCTGTTTAACTGCTTTAATGCAGAATTTTAGCCACAGTTATAAGCTACTTTTATAAAATGTATAGTGAGAGTGAGCAAATATTATAAAAGAATCTGTGATGGAGTGTCCACCCCATGTAGGACTGATGTGGCGGGTGTTAAGATGGCCAGGCAGGTAGGCTTGGAGTATGAACCAAGGAGCAGGGAGCTGACTGAAAGCAGATTAAACTGTACAGGAACTGGCAGGACCTACAAAGCCATGAATTTGGCAACAGATGAGGGCTGTGGCTGGGAAAGGGCACTCATGCCCTAGGAACAGGGAGGAGGATTTGGAGCTGGTACACCCAGAGAGGGGGGAACCAGAAAAATAGCTGTGAGGGCTGGGAAAGGAACGCCCAGAACTGCTGGGTGTAGGGTCCCTCGACTGGAATCCAGAGTAGAGGATGGGCCTGGGTTTCCCTACTAGCCACTGAAGGCATGACACAGACTGTCAGAGCAGTGAATTGGAAGATTGCCCGAATCACTGTGAGAGCGACAAGGAATTTGAATGAGTGTATCTCATCTGAGTGACCTAGCCAGACAGCTAAATCAAGAAGAAGACACTGCACTTCCTGCACAAGAGAGGGTATGCAGATGAAAGACAGAAAGAGAGAGAGAGAGTCAGAACAGCAGTGTGCAAACCGAGGAAGGGGGCATCGGCCTTGAGAGCTAATCCCCAGAGTGACCAGAAGGAGGTGCCAGCCCAGCTGTGAGCAGAATTCCATACAAAAGAAAATCATCATGATTTACAGGTGAGCTGTTAATAAAGGCTCATAATCCAAAGGTTTAATATGTTGTCCTTTAAGAATGTTCATCACAAATCCTGAAAGCCTTATTCCAAATTCTTTTCCCCATTCAAATAGAGTTTGCAGCATGTTGCTGTGTATGGTCTAGGGAAAGGTGGTAAACGGGAAGAAAGCAGGGGTCACGTGACAGCATCACAACACCAAGATATTGTGGAGAAATGGGACACCTTCAAGACACATGCACTAGCCTCCCAAGCAATCCCATAATCATATTGCCCTCTCTCTTATCCCTGTACTTACCCCCTCCATGTGTTTTAGTCTTCTCCTGTCTGTTCCTGTCTTATTTAGACTGTAAACTCTTCAGGGAAGGGAATCCACCTTTACCTATATTGAAGTCCCATTTTACAATGACAGATGTTTGGTGCTTAGCATTTCTCAAAATCAGACCACTTATTTAAGAACTTAAATATGGACTTAGGAGCCCAAGTATCAGAGGGGTAGCCATGTTAGTCTGTATCCACAAAAACAATGACAAGTCCGGTGGCACCTTAAAGACTAACAGATTTATTTGGGCATAAGCTTTCGTGGGTAAAAAACACACTTCTTCAGATGCATAGAGTGAAAATTACAGATACAGGCATATATATATATATGCCTGTATCTGTAATTTTATATATATAGTGTCACCAACCTGAAGCAAATACTCACCAGCAACTACACACCACACCACAGAAACACTAACCCAGGCACCAATCCCTGTAATAAACCCCGTTGGCTACTTTGTCCTCATATCTACTCTAGCGACACCATCAGAGGACCCAGCCACATCAGCCACACAATCAGGGGCTCATTCACCTGCACATCTATCAATGTGATATATGCCATCATGTGCCAGCAATGCCCCTCTGACATGTACATTGGCCAAACTGGACAGTCTCTATGTAAAAGGATACATGGACACAAATCAGACATCAGAAATGGTAACAAACAAAAGCCAGTAGGACAACACTTCAATCACCCTGGACATTCAATAACAGATTTAAAAGTAGCCATCCTTCAACGAAAAAATTTCAAGAACAGACTTCAAAGAGAAACTGCAGAGCTGCACTTCATTTGCAAATGTAACACCATTAATTTGGGCTTGAATAGGGACTGAGAGTGGCTGGATCACAACAAAAGCAATTTTCCCTCTCTTGGTATTGCCACCTCCTCATCCATTATTGGGAGTGGACCACATCCACCCTGATTGAATTGGCCTTGTTAACACTTGTAAGGTAACTCTCTTCTCTTCATGTGCCATTATATCTATGCCTGTATCTTTAATTTTCACTCCATGCATCTGAAAAAGTGGGTTTTTTACCCACGAAAGCTTACGCCCAAATAAATCTGTTAGTCTTTAAGGTGCCACTGGACTCCTCATTTTTTTCGGAGCCAAAGTTTCTGCTCTGGTTTTTCAAAATCTTGATTGTAAAAAGCTTTCCTCCTAAATAAGAGCCCAATCCAACTCCCCTTTCTAGCCAACGGAAGTCCTGAAGCTGGATCAGACCCCCAGAACCATGATCATTTTTGTTGCTCTTCAAACTATCAAATGCCCTTTAGCAGTCTGTGCAAAGGAATCAGGGACTGAGTTTGGGGTGAACCAAGATTGACTCCTACCTGAACCAATAGGATGCCAATGTATATGGGGCCAGTGATAATTATAAACATCTGCTGTTAAGCATGTGTTCATACCATTTACTACTGCAGCTATAGGTACAAATAGCCCCAGTCATATACTTCATGGTAAATGGTAATATTCCTGTGACTTGGGCTTGTTAGGGAGACTATTATCATGGGTGGCATGCTTTAGTCAAGAAGCAGACTTGTTTAAATACACAAGCCCCCTTTGTTTTAGCACCATCCATAAAAACAAAAAGATAGATGCAGTGACAGTAGGAAATTTTTGACTACTCCAAATTTATATCTATGAGAGCTCCATTTTAATTACTCTCCCCAGTGACAGAAAACCAGACCCCGGCTGTATTTATGAATTATGTTTCATTGAAATGTATTGCCTCGTCGATGCTGTTAGTTTATGTGAGCAAAAAACATCATTTGATTTCTGCTTCTGTTCTGCATTTTCATTCGATAACAAAACATGATTTACCATGGAAATCATAATCCAATGTAAACTCCATCTCGGGGGGGGGGGAGGGAATTATTTAACAGGAGGCTGAAAGCTGGAAAGCAGAAAAGCCAAATTAAATATGGGCTGATCACCATTTGATCCTCTTTTGGGGGGCTGAGGGGAAGAGAGCAAAGAAGATGGTGTGAATTGTCCACAAATATATCAACAGTTTGCCATTAAGTTTTATCCAATTTGTTTTCCCTTTAAAACTGTTTCACAAACATTCTGTATAAACACATTTAAGCCTATGGATTGCTCATGAGTACCTCTTCACAAGTAGAGGGGCCTATATGGGGAAGATTTTGGATATTAATCTACCAGACAACGGTGTAACAAGACCTAACGACTGGGAGTTGCAGCTAGACAAATTCAGACCACCTATAAGGTTCTTTTAAAAAAACAAAACCAAAACCAAAAAAAACAGTAAAGGCAATTAACCACTGGAACACTTTATCTAGGGATGCGGTAGTTTGTTTATCACTTGTGAGTCTTTGAATAAAGACAGAATATTTTTCTGCAAGATGTGCTCTAACTCAACCAGAACCAGTCCCATGGTGAAATTCTATGGGCTATGCTATGTAGAAGATCAGACTAGTGATCACAATGTGATCCCTTTGGGCCTTAAAAAATATCTATTAAGTACTTATTTGAATATCCATGATATGGGGAATAACTGGTTAGGCGGTAATCCTGCTGAAAAGGATTTGGTGGTTTAGTGGATCATAAATTGAATACGAGTCCACAATGTGATGTAGTGGGGGTGGGGAGAGCTAATATTCCAAGGTGTATGTATATGGAGATACACCTATCTCACAGAGCTGGATGGGACCTTGAAAGGTCATCAAGTCCAGTCACCTGCCTTCACAGCAGGACCAAGTACTGTCCCTGACAGATTTTTGTCCCAGATCCCTAAATGGCCCCCTCAAGGATTGAGCTCACAACCCTGGGTTTGGCAGAACAATGCTCAAACCACTGAGCTATCCCTCCCCCCAAGGTGTATGTATCTATTGGGTTTCTGGGAAGCGGGCGGGCGGAAGCCCGCCCACTGCTAAAGGATCCCCCCCAGCCTAAGGGGAGAACCCACACGACCTTAGAACACCACTGATTTCGGGGGACAACTAATAAAAGAACAGGGACAGGAGTCTGGTCAAAGGGTCATAAGAAGGGAACCTGACGGGGACACCGAGCAGAGAACCCCGGACAGCGCCCACTGCTCCTCAAAGGCGTCAAGGGAGCCAGTGGACGCCGCCCAAAGGAACTCCGCCCAGATATGTGAATGGACCATGGATCGGAAACAAGCCCCACAGTCACCGGAGTCTCCATCAGCCAACCTCCTCTCCCTGGTCGTGTAGATAGCCATTTTAGCTAGGGCGAGGAGGAAGTTGACCAGGAGGTCCCGCGACGTTGTGGGGCCACGGACAGGGAGTGTGTAGAGAAGGAGGTGAGGGGAAAAGTGCAGTCAGAAACGCAACAGGAGATTGGTGAGGAGCCGGTATAGGGGTTGCAACCTGGTGCACTCTAAGTAAACGTGCGCCAGGGTCTCCCTCATGCCGCAGAGGGGCAGGTGTCTGGGACAGGGGTAAACCGCACCAAGTACACGCCCGTGCTCACGGCGCCATGGAGGAGCCGCCAACTGATATTCCCAGCAGGCCTCCGGACCAGGGCAGAATATAGGCTGGCCCACCGGGGCTGCTCACCCTCCAGAGGTGGGAGGAGATCCCGCCACTTTGTATAGGGGCGGGACACAAGGGTGAGGAAGTGGAGGGTATGGAGCATGAGCATGTGGAGTTGTTTCCTTGGTGCGGTTTGAAAACGGACCGGCTGCAGATCGTGCAGCCGGCTTGCGGAGATGGGGAAGGGGGGCCGGTTGGGTCTACGGGGCAAGGCCCGATGAAAAGGTCCGGAGGGCTTGGGGTGGGGGGTGGGTGGGGCGTGCCCTCCCGCAGGACCCGGTCGAGGTAGGCCCGAGCAGCGGGCGGCAAAGCGGCCTCCACTTCCTGGAGTAAGCGCCGGAGAGTACAAGGTCTGGAGAGCCCCATGCGTTGAGTGAGCGTCAGGGGATCCAGTCAGTCTCCCCGGTCGTGGTCCAGGAGGTCTCCGACCCTGGTAGCTTCCTCCAGGACCAACCTCTGGTGCACTGGGGGGAACTCCGCCACCTGCACACGGAGCTGGGGGTTGTGTAGCAGAGGCTCCGCGAGGAGATCTGCCCCCTCAGTGGCCGCCACGGACCTGGTCGCAGAGAATAGCTTCCAGGTCCGGAGGAGGTCCTGGTAGAAGACTGGCAGCCCAGAGAGGTCTTGTGGAAGACCCCTTGGATCGAGATAAAGGAGCTGCCGGTCGTATCGGAGCCCTCGGAAGCGGCGTAGGAAGGTGTGCACCAGGACTCTCCACACTGGACTACCCGCACCATAAAGAAGGCTCTGCAGTGCCTGGAGGTGGAAGATGTGGACCTGAGTGTGCAGGCACTTCAGGCCCTGCCCTCCCTCCTTCAGGGGCAGGTGGAGTACCCCTGCAGGGACCCAGTGCAGTCCTGGCCAAAAGAACTTCAGAACCACCTTCCGGAGGTCGGCCAGGAAGCCTGGGGCCGGGACCAGGGTGCTGAGCCGGTACCAGAGCATGGACAGGACCAGTTGATTGAGCACCAGTGCCCTCCCTCAAAGGGAAAGGCACCGGAGGAGTCCTGTCCACTTCCGGAGCCGCTCCGCCACCCTGCCCTGCAAACCTTGCCAGTTCTCCGGCGGAGACGGATGCGTGGCGGAAAGGTAAACGCCGAGATAGAGCAGCGGACCTGTGCTCCACCAGATGGCCTGAAGCGTGGGGGGGAGGGAGCCCGCCTGCCACCCGTCCCCGACCACTAGGCCAGAGCTCTTGACCCAGTTGACCCGGGCGGAGGAGGCCACTGAGTACACAGCCTGGTAAGGCCTCCACCTGCGCCAAGTTGCCCGGGTCCTGAACCACGAGGAGCACATCGTCGGCGTACGCCGACAGGACCAGCTGCAGCTCCGGCTCCCGAAGCACCAACCCCGTCAACCTCCTGTGGAGGAGACAGAGGAAGGGCTCGATTGCCAGCACATACAGCTAGCCCAAGAGTGGGTACTCCTGCCGCACTCCCCGCCCGAAGCTGACCGGCTCGGTCAGGTTCCAGTTGAGCCTGACCGGACACTCTGCGGAAGCGTACAGCACCTGGAGAAAACCCACAAACAGGGGTCCGAAGCCGAACACTCGTAGAGTGCCCAGGAGATACCCGTGGTCCACCCTGTCAAACGCCTTCTCCTGATCCAGGGACAGGAGGGTGAACGACAGAGCATCCCTGCACTCAAGCTCCAAGAGATCCCAGACCAGATAGAGGTTATCAAAGATGCTACGGCCCGGGACAGTGTAGGTCTGGTCTGGGTGGATTACGTCCTCCAGCACGGCCCCCAGCCGCAGCGAGATGGCCTTGGCAACGATTTTGTAGTCCCTGCTGAGGAGCGAGACGGGACGCCAATTCCATAAATCGCGGAGGTCCCCTTTCTTCGGCAATAAGGCGAGCACAGCTCGCCTGCACAAGAGAGAGGGAGGACCTCGCCCTGCAAGGACTCGGCCCAGACGCTGACCAGGTTCGGGCTGAGGACGTCCCAGAACACGCGGTAAAACTCCACGGTCAGCCCGTCCATGCCCGGAGACTTGTTGGTGGGCATGCGACGGAGGGCTTCCGAGAACTCGGCCAGTGAGAGAGGCAGCTCTAGCCAGTCCCGGTCGCCTGCGCTGAGCGTCGGGAGCCCGTCCCAAAGCACTCTGCGAGCTGCAGGATCAGTTGGCTCCGGGGAGAAAAGGTGTGCGTAGAAGGTCCGGGCCCTCTCGCACATCTCCGCCAGATACGTGAGGGGGATGCCGTTCTCTGCCAACTCACAACCCTGGGTTTAACAGGCGAATGCTCAAACCACTGAGCTATCCCTCCCCCCAAGGTGTATGTAGAGGGGTAGTTACCCTGCTCCTGCCCTGAAGGGCTTAAAACAGCCTTGGGAGAGGGCTGTGGCAGGTGAAAGGCTGAGCTGATTGGAAAGCAGCCACAGCTGTGGCTGGCTTAATGAGGGGCCAGCTGGCCCTTATAAGAAGGCTGTGAGCCAGAGGCCCAAGAGAAGTCTCTCTCTAGGCTGGGAGAGAGCAGGGCCTGGCTGCCTGCAGAAAGGGTGCTGGGAGTGAAGAAGGGCTGGGGAGAGCCAGGGGAGCTCCAGGCTGGCAACTCTCCAGGCTGCAGGGCCTGGTCCAAGGCCCATAGAGTTACTGGGAGGAAGAGGAAGGCAGCAGGTCCAAACCCCCTTGCCTATGATGAATGTTTTTTACACTGCAGTCTGCCCCAGGGAGCGGGGGCTTGGTGATGACTGGCAGTAGCCAAGACTGAGGCAAGGTGCGGATTAGAGGGTTGGGGGTACCCCAGAGAGGAGAGACCCAGAGGCAGAGTGTGAGAGTATTTCTGGGGGCAGCACCCCAGATAAAAGGGCACCGGTGTCTGGGAGGGACATGGGGCCAGTGGCAGCAGGACACTGGCCTGCAGAGGGTGCTCTGAGACTGGAAAAGAGCTAATTCCCTGCGACAACTTGCAGGAGGCACCACCGGGTGAGTCTGCGCCCGGTTACAGTGTATTAAAGGAGCGTTGTATGTCAGACACCTGAGTTAATTATCATGTTCTACTCAGCACTGGTGTGGCCTCAGCTGGAGTACTGTGTCCAGTTCTGGGCGCCACGCTTTAATAAAGATGTGGATAAACTGGAGAGAGTCCAGAGGACAGCAACAAAAATTATAAAAGGTTTAGAAATCACCATGAATACACCGAATGGAACAACCCTGCTCTAGGATGATTCTATGGCACATCTTTAAACTAATCTCACTTACAGCAAATATTGTGAGGGGCTAATACCACATATCTTACACATTTGCATTTCCTAAAAGTGGGAGATTGGCAGATCCCCAGAAACTTTTTGGAGCTCAAAATGGGAATGCAAATCTGGATTCAAACATTGCAGCCTCTACAATGGGCCAAATCAAAGTCTCTGATGTGAACACACTTGAACATGGAGGTCTTTGACACTCAGATGCTGTGTGTCAAGTCCATCTCTAGCAAAAACTCAGAGCAAATATTGACAGTTGAACTGCATGATCTCATCTGGCTTCACATCAAAACCATGCAACTAAGGAGCTATATTTTATTCAAAGGGACAGCTGCCAGTGCACTATTCAGCAAAAAAAAGGGGAACCACTAATTAACAAGAAAATCCATAAATAGGTAAAGAGGCATGCATACACACGCACATGGGGATCGGGTTGAAGGACTGTTGCTAATTGCACAATATAGGAAAATCTGCTTTCAGTGTAGGAAGATGAATTTGGCGTTTGCTAAAACAATGAGCAACAAAAAGATTTGTGGGGAAAACAATGTATAGGACTTGAACTTTTGACCTGCTCAGTGAAAAAGTATCATACCGGATCTCATCCTCTGCCTCATTACTGATTGTTTATGCACTCCCAGGGAGTGCTGAACTAGGGGTTCTGGGGGTGCAGCAGCACCCCCAGCTTGAAGTGGTTTTCACCATATACAGAGTTTACAGTTTTGTTCAATGGCTTTCAGCACCCCCACTATAAAAACTGTTCCAATGCCACTGTGCATATCCCTCCAAAATACGTATGTATGAATAATGAGGAGCCACAGGAAGGAAATCAATGTCTGATATTTCCCTTAATTGAGATTAATGATCCCAATTTTCCTCTTTTTGGGGGGGAGGGGACACGAGTGCTGAAAGAAAAATAAACAACTCTATAAAGGGTGCAATTCATATATGCTTAATGATTAGATAACAAACCAGGTCATGCAAGGCACTATGGGCCTTTAACTTCCATCAAAGTGAATGAATGTTGAAGGTGCTCTGCACCTGGCAGGAATTCCCCCCATTTATACAATTCAAAAATACCGAGTGCATAGAAGTGACCATGGTGAAGGAGATAAGACACTTGTGGCCTTGAGAAGCTGCCTTTTCCCTAGTAGCCCATGAACAAGAAGTCTGAGGTTTCCTTCTGAGTCTGCAGCTCCTTCAAATGACACAGAAATTCAGGGCTGAGTATAAGAATTCTTTAATAACCGGCAACACTGCTGAGGTCTTTCTGTTCCCCCTTTCCTACTTTTTGGCCTTCATTTTGTTCTTTGCGAAGATGCTGGCTAATGATTTAGAATATAAGAACATAAGAACGGCCATACTGGGTCAGACCAAAGGTTCATATAGCCCAATATCCTGTCTTCTGAAAGTGGCTAGTGCCAGGTGCCCCAGAGAGCAGGGCTGCCCAGAGGATTCAGGGGGCCTGGGGTCTTCGGCTGCGGGGGTCCTTCTGCTCCAGGTCTTCGGGGCACTTTGGTGGTGGGTCCCAGAGCGAGTGAAGGACCCGCTGCCGAACTGCCACCGAAGACCCAGAGTGGAAGGAGCTCCCGCCACCAAATTGCCACTGAAGACCTGGAGTGGAAGGAGCCCTTGCCGCTGAATTGCCACCGAAGACCCGGAGCAGAAGACACTCCAGGTCTTCGACAGCGGGTCCTTCACTCGATCCAGGTGTGTTCAGCAGCACTGAAGGACTTGCCACCAAAGACCAGCCGAAAACTCTCATGGGGACCACTGCAGGGCCCAGGGCCTGGGGCAAATTGCCCCACTTGCCCCCCCCATCCGGGTGGTCCTGCCAGAGATAATGAACAGAACAGTTAATCATAAAGTGATCCATCCCCTGTCACCCATTCCCAGCTTCTGGCAAACAGAGATTAGGGACACCATCCCTGCCCATCCTGGCTAATAGCCATTGGCAGACCTATCCTCCATGAATTTATCTAGTTCTTTTTTGAACCCTGTTATAGTCTTGGCCTTCACAACATCTTCTGGCTAGGAGTTCCACAGGTTGACTGTGCATTGTGTGAAGAAATACTTTCATTTTGTTTGTTTTAAACCTGCCTATTAATTTCATTTGGTGACCACTAGTTCTTGTGTTATAAGAAGGAGTAAATAACACTTCCTTATTTACTTTCTCCACGCCCATCATGATTTTATAGAGCTCTATCATACCTCCCTTAGTCATCTCTTTTCCAAGCTAAAAAGTCCCAATCTTATTAATCTCTCCTTATATGGAGGCTTTACCCTACCCCTAATCATTTCTGTTGCCCTTTTGTGAACCTTTTCTAATTCCAATATATCTTTTTTTGAGATAGGGCGAACACATGTGCACACAGTATTCAAGATGTGGGCGTACCATGGATTTATATAGCGGCAATACGATATTTTCTGCCTTTTTATCAATCCCTTTCTTAATGACTCACAACATTCTGTTTGCTTTTTTGACTGCCACTGCACATTGAGTGGATGTTTTCACATCCACAATGACTCCAACATCGCTATCTTGAGTGGTAACAGTTAATTTAGCCCCCATCATTATATATGTATAGTAGGGATTATGTTTTCCAATGTGCATTACTTTGCATTTAGCAACACTGAATTTCATCTGAAATTTTATTGCCTAGTCACCCAGTTCTGAGAGATCCTTCTGTAGCTCTTTGCAGTTTGCTCGGGACTTAACTATCTTCAGTAGTTTTGTATCATCTGGAAATTTTGCCACCTCACCATTTACCCCTTTTCACAGATCATTTATGAATATGTTGAATAGGACTAGTCCCAGTACAGACCCCTGAGGGATACCACCATTTTCCTCTCTCCATTCTGAAAACTGACCATTGATTCCTACCCTTTGCTTCCTATCTTTTAACCAGTTACCAATCCATGAGAGGACCTTCCCCTTTATCCCATGACAGCTTACGTTGCTTAAGAGCTTTTGGTGAGGGACCTTGTTAAAGGCTTTCTGAAAATCTAAGTACACTATATCCACTGGATCCTCATTGTCCACGGGACTGTTGACCCCCTTCAAAGAATTCAAGTAGATTGTTACATGTTAAAGACAGGTTTCAGAGTAGCAGCCATGTTAATCTGTATCCGCAAAAAGAACAGGAGTACTTGTGGCACCTTAGAGACTAACAAATCTATTTGAGCATAAGCTTTCATGGGCTACAGCCCACTTCATCCGATGTATGCAGTGGAAAATACAGTAGGAAGATATATATACACAGAGAACATGAAACAATGTACTGTATTTTCCACTGCATGCATCCGATGAAGTGGGCTGTAGCCCACAAAAGCTTATGCTCAAATAAATTTGTTAGTCTTTAAGTGCCACAAGTACTCCTGCTTTTTTTACATGTTAAAGATAGATAGATAGATAGAAGGGGGTTAGAGAGAGAAGGAAAGAAATGCAAATAGGGAAGGAAACCAGAAAGGTGTGGGCTTGTTTAATGACATATTTAATATCTTTTGGGGAAACAAATCAAGTCTCTTCTCTGCTCCATGCAAATATATTAAAAACTGCCCATTCAGTCCCTTCTGGAGCAAGACCCTAAGCTCAGCTCAGTGACCGAGTAATGTGATAGTACTGCAGGAGCCAGATGGGGAAGTATCTTCTCTTGCACCTCCAGGGAGCAGAGCTGTTCTGCATCCTCAGAACCGCTGTAGATCCCATGGCTACTTCATTCCAATCCTATGTTATAGAGAATGGTTGATGTACTCACGTCAAGGATGCACCAACCTGACCCCAGACCTTCACCTGGCCCAATCTAATCCCTGTCTGGTTGTCCAACACACTCAAACTCCCCCATACCTCCAACTTGCCTTCTCTGCTTTGTCCCATCCTCATTCTCTCAACAGCCAGCGCTGAACTGAGTGCAGGGAGTTCCCGTGAAGCCCAGCTCCATGCTACGTGAGAAGTGCAGAACCTTTAAGCAGGGGCCCAGCATTAACATCCATTGTGCCACAGCTAAACCTGTGGTCAGGTCCCACTATATCTGTGAGAGAGCAGGGGTCGGGTGGGGGAATGGGACTGGACCCTTAAAACACTAATTGAGCAAAAATAGATGCACTGATTTATTTAAAAAAAAAAAAAGCCCTGACACATTCCACTGGTCTCAATCACCAGTGTGGACAATCACCTTACAGAGCAGGAAAGTGCTGAACACATGGCCTCTGCCAAGCTTTATACTACCTGAAATGGGAAATCACTCATAACACCAATAACATAGGAAATGGATTGAAGAGGAATCACAAAGAACAAATTAAAGTGTGCTGAACAAGCAAAGAGAAAAGAATAAAATTGGGGTTGGAGGGGAGGAAGGTAGGTCCCTTGGTGAGACCTTAGATTGTAAAATCCACATTAACAATATCACTTTATAAATTTGAGCTAATCTATATGGGATACTTTGGAAAATGAATCCAAATTGACTAACACTGTGAATATAAAGTGGATTAGTTAGATTGCATTAAACCACTGTGTAGACACCCTCTTTCAGAATTAAAGTGGCCTTAATTTGAAAAAGTTTAATATGCTTTGGAAAATCTAGCTACTCTAGCTGATTTTTTTTAATTTAAAACCAACTAGTAAAATAGTATGTTTTAAAATAAGCTTGACAGGGAGTTTCCATAGGTCACATTTAAGCTTCTAAAAAACCAAAGTAAAATTTGAAAATTGCCAGAGGCATATGTGTTTAAAACCTTTCGGCAGCTACAACTTCGTGTTTTGTTTTATTTACTCAACTGAGGGTGAGAGGGTCAGTCCAGTCACTCTTCTGACATCACAGCCGTGAAACATGCAGACTGGCTGTGGCTCTGGATGATATGAAACTATTCGTATTAACTATAATCAGGAACTATCAATCAAAGCTAGAAGCCGTGGTTTTGATTAGTCTGATTACATGATTTGAAATACAGGAAATGAAGTTTGGCACTGATTTTAAACACAGTTAAAATAACATAAACGGTTTCTCAAAACAGAAGTCACCTTCCATTGAATTTCAAGTTATCCAATGGTGGTGATTCTAGGGGGGGTTTCTACATGGATTTGTTCCTGATCCTATTCAATATCTTTATCAATGATCTGGAAGTAAATATAAAATCAGATCTGGTCAAGTTTGCAGATGAAAAAATTGGTGGAGTAGTAAGTAATGATGGGGATAGGTTCTTTATACAGATCAACCTGGATCGCCTGATAAGGTGTCAAGTATCATGGGGTAGCTATGTTAGTCTGTATCCACAAAAACAACAAGGAGTCCAGTGGCACCTTAAAGACTAAGATTTATTTGGGCATAAGCTTCCGTGGGTAAAAAACCTGCATCTGAAGAAGTGGGTTTTTTACTCACGAAAGCTTATGCCCAAATAAATCTCTTAGTCTTTAAGGAGCTACCAGACTCCTTGTTGTTTTGATAAGGTGGGCTCATTTGTACAAGCATTTTCACACCACCAAAGGCAAGGTCATACTTCTAGATATAAAAAATGTAGGCCACACTTATAAGTGTCCAGGAATATTATGACACTGACAATGACTTAGGGTTTGTGGCAGGTAACTAACTGACCATGAGCTCCCAATGCAATGTTGTAGCCAAGATGGCTAAGGCAATCCTTGGATGTATAGGCAGGAGTAAGGAGGTGGTACTACCTTTGTATATGATATATAGTGAGATATTACTGTGTGCAGTTCTAACATCCACACATCAAAATGGTTGTTGAGTAATTGGAAAGGGTTCAGAAAAATACAGGAATGATCTGAGGTCTGAAAAACATGCCTGATAGCAGGAGGTTACAAACTGTCAATCTATTTCATTTTTTCAAGAGACGTTTAAGAGGTGACTTGATCACTCTCTACAAGTACCTACATGGAGAAAAGATTTCTGTCAGATTAAAGTGTCGTCTACTCTCAGAAAAAAGGCATAACAAGATTCAGTGTTTGGAAGGCGAAACAAGACAAATCCTGGCTAGAGATAAGATGCATATGTTTAACACTGAGGGTAGTTAACCATTGGAGCAACTTTACCAAGGGATGTGGTAGATTCTCCATCACTGGAAGTTTTTAAATCAAGACTGGATATCTTTAAAAAAAATTATGCTCTGGGTGAAACAGAAGTTACAGGCTTGAGGTGAAAATTACTGGTTGAGCTTCTTTAGCCCACGTTATGCAGGAGATCAGACTAGATGATTAAAATGGGCCCTTATGGGCAGGTGCAGCTCTAGCTTTTTTGCCGCCCCAAGCATGGCAGGCAGGCTGCCTTCAGCGGCGTGCCTGTGGGAGGTCCCCGGTCCCGCAGATTCAGCAGCTTGCCTGCGGGAGGTCTGCCAGGCCTGTGGCTTTGGTGTACCTGCCGTCGAATTGCTGCCAAATCCGTGGGACTGGCGGACCTCCCGCAGGCAAGCCACCAAAGGCTGCCTGAGTGCCGCCTTCGCAGGGATCAGCAGGGTGCCCCCCGCGGCTTGCCGTCCCAGGCACGTGCTTGGAGTGCTGGTGCCTGGAGCTGCCGCTGTTTACGGCCTTATAATCTCTGAATATGACAGTCTTTCCTTTCTGTGGGACTCAGCTGCTATGTCTGCACTGTGCAGTGCTGCACACTATGGGGATGTGAATCGTAGAGCACACCAAAGAGTCCCACTCTAACTCCTTCACATGGATGTTGCAAGCACCAGCTAAAAGGTATCTCATTTGCGCCACCAATGTCCACACGGAGGAATTAGTGTGAGACTTTTTGGTACACTCTGTACAATTCACACCCCTGTAGCCTGCACTACAGCATAGTGTAGATAAACACTTAATCAGACTGATTATCTGTAGGATAGGAAAATGAGATTTGCTCAGAAAATGTTAGGTGACACACGTTGAATAAAAAAAAATTTAAATACCATTTAGTGTAGATGGGATTTAATATCTTGGTCAACCATAGAAAGCTAACATTTTTAAACACTACTGTCTTTTTCTACACTAGATGCTAAGTGGTGCTTACAGACATCTTAATTAACACAATAACTAAAGTGGCCAACCACAGCTCATTTTCCTAGGTTCATGTCAAACCACATTCTCAATGTTGACTCTGGGATAAAATTAGGAAAAAGACAGATACATCAGCGCTACTCAAGGATGTGGAGACACTGAAACACTGAATTTAGGTATATCTGAAAAGCTCTTTTGAAACTACATCTGGACCTGAATCTTTCGGATGGATCATTCGGTATTATCAGAGTTGGTCTTGTCCCCACAACCAAATTTTTTAGATCTCTGTTCAACAATTTGTTTTTAAATCACAGATCTAGTGATAGCTCTAGATCCATATATATGGAGAAATATATATTAATATCAACATTCTTGACTAATTATCTCATCTGAAATGGTTCTTGTCAAAAAGTGGAAGTGTGCAGACTTGTCTGTACTCTGTAATTTACTTTTTTTTTCATAATAAAGACCTTATAACAATGGACAAATACATCCACTGTCTGAAAGTGAAATTTATTGACCATTAAGCAAAGTGGGCCGCCTTTTCTGATGTGGCGGAGGAGAACTCCCAGATGCCTAACCCTATAAAATTTGGTAGCTTTGAGTATATTTCAGAAAACATCTATGTTTGAGTCTCTGGGAGTGGTTGTTGTCTATTATGCGACTAGATGCATGTATGAGCCCTTTTGACAGATAAAGGCAAATAGGTGAATGCCCATTATATAAAATCCAAATAAAGTTTTTAATTTGAGTTTTATTGTTTTGCTTTGTTAAAAGTTGTAGATTCCATAATGACTGGTGTGGTATAAAAATTAGAATAAAACAGAGTGGCCAGTTTTAATATAAATACAGAACTAATAATATGGGTTTCCTTCATAAATACATATATATTTGTAGTTTGCAATTCATAGTTTCATGCCAGATGACACCACTAAATCATCTAGTTTGAGCCTCTGTATGTCACAGGCCAATAAATTTCACCCAGATACCCCTATGTTGAGCCCAATGGATCTAGTTAGTCCAAAGCACTTCAGTTCTCAGGAAACTAAACTGTGATGTGCAGCAGGCAGAGAAGAGGAGAGACCGAGGTGCCACATATGCCTGAGGCTCCTACAATAGTATTGATTAGCTGTAGGAAGGACACTGATTAGGAAGGAAGGAGATTCACCTGCTAGGATCATCTGAGTGTATCATGCCCCATTCCGAAGAGGATGAAAAAAAAACAAAACGCCAAGTCCTTGAGTGATGTTACTTAAGGGTACCCAGGGTTGTGAGGTACTTCACCACCACCTGCCCTTAGACTGTAACAGTCTTGTCTGTGCCTGCTGTAGCTCTGCTCCCTGAAAGCAGTAGCCTGTGGCCACACAAGCACTGACTTCCGGGTCTCCGCAGACCTGGCCTCTCTGTGCGTTCTAGTGATAGGCACACAGCAACCCCTGAATCCTCTGAGTGTTCCTTGTGGTGTCCAGCTCCTGTCATTGGAAACTCATGGAAATTAACAAGTAAGCTGTCCCCAAAGAGACAGTGTGCAAACAGCCTGATTGGCAAAACAGTCATAAGCTTATCATCAAAGGTCAAGTTTTAAGAGACAGGAAGTAAGGATAATAAGTGAAAACTGAAATGGTTACGGATATAAAACAAACAAACAATGAAATCCAAGGTCTACACTTATCAATAGTTATTTTTCATATTTAATAAAGGAGATTTTCTCCCAATGACTCAGCCTTTGACTGAACCACTGGTTCTCAGTCAAAACCAGGATCCAATTTTTCATGAACATTCCATGCCCTTAAAGGGGTTCCCTCTTTGAATGCATGACAAAATGTCTTTCTTGTCCCCTAGTTATAGTCCAGTGACCCTTTGAAATGCCCTCCTGTTTGTTCTCTAGTGTGCTCTTCCCTGTTCGTTTCACATCCTCCTGTTGGTTCCATGTGCAGATTAGGTACCCATTGTATTGACTTACAATGCTTAATTTACATCTGACAGAGATACACATCTTATCTCCTGTCTGGAAGAAACCTTTTTGCTGCTCTGCCTGGGGCACAGTCTTGAAATATGTTTTAAATACATACTGTGGCAAAATTCCTCCTTTATCTTGGTGGGTCCTGCGCTTACTGGCGGATTTGCTCACCTCACAAATTTACCCGGTGGGTCAGGAAACAGCCCAGACACCTTCCCCTCTGTTAGAAGCCACAGTCCAGGTCAATTCCTCCTGTGTTTGATCAGGAGTTGGGAGGTTTGGGGGGAACCCGGGCCTGCCCTCCACTCCAGGTTCCAGCCCAGGGCCCTGTAGACTGCAGCTGCCTAGAGTGCCTCTTGATACACGTGTATGACACCTACAGCTCCCTCGGCTACTTCCTCCTCCCAACACCTTCTTTGTCCACACCACCGGACCGTCGTCCTGATGTCTGATAACGCTTGTACTTCTCAGTCCTCCAGCAATATGCCTATTCACTCTCAGCTTCTTGTGTCTCTTGCTCCCAACTCCTCACACACTTCCTCTCCTCTGGCTCCCTTTGGCCTGACTGGAGTGAGCCCTTTTATAGCATCAAAGGGCCCTTAATTAGAGTCAGGTGCTTAACAGCCTCGCCTGACTCTTAGCAGGTTAATTGGAGTCAGGTGTTCTCATTAGCCTGGAACAGCCCCTGCTCTGGTCACTGGGGAAAAATTACTTTTCAACTCCAAACCGTGTGAGGAGTTGGATCTTGAGCATGAGAGCAGGCCATCAGCCAGGCATCTAAGAGGATTCTCTGTACCACCTCAGAAAACTGGTCCACTCAACCCATCTCCTGTCTTCAGCTCCGGCCAATATGTGACGCTTCAGAGGAAAGCTAAAAAAACCCAGAATCCATCTGGGCAGTTGTGTATCAGGGAAAACAATTCCTTCCTGACCTCTGCAGGGGGCCAGCTCAGGCCCTGAAGCATCAGATTTAATTACAGTCATTGTCTTTATGGAGAACTGCAAGTAAACATGTATGTTGAGGGTAATGCAGTCAATCCTGTTCTTCCCATGGCCCATGAAAGAAGGGGATGGAGACTATAATTGCTGTTATACCAGGCTTCAGATGGAATCAGTTATGATAACTTTAATGAAACACAAATCCTTTTAATAATTCTAGTTCTATATCTAAACCATCACATTAAAAATGCCATATTCTTTAAAAAAAACAGACTGTTGACATTCCAGAGGACAGATATCAGCCTGGGAATCCCAGGTCAGCCTTAACTGGACTGTGTATCAGATATTAAGATTATGCAATCTTTATCTCCATAACTTTTGCCTGCATCTGCACTTCAAAAATATGATGATCCAATAGCTTTGTGCTCATTATACAAATTGAATGAGTTTTACTTTTTTTTAATGTTGTCTCTGAATGTAATCAGTGTCCTGTTTTTCTACCTCTGCCTTTTAAAAATACCAACGACTTATTTGTTTTAATAACAAAATATATCTCTTTGTAAATGTTGTGTACACCCACACGCGCACACACATACACATTTAGTAATATCTAAAGTATTACAATAATTGATAATCATGAAAGGAAACTGCAATGTCAAAAGAACTTTGAGGACTTACACTAATGTCAAGACTGTGTTATTGCGGTTAACAGTTGAGTTGAAATCTACATACTGCTCTTCGGCTAGGGAATAGGACTCAGAACATCCGAATGGGAAGTTTCACTGTTACATAAAGGAAGCATTGTCCTGATAGAGAGAAGTCATTAGGAAGAGGTCCTCTGAGTGGGTTAGCCATTCAGAGAGTGCTGACATCTCAGCATTTCTGAGTAGCTTTCGCTGTTGTCTTGGGACAGCTGTCATTGCCCGTGGACAGAGATTGATGGGATTGTAAATAATGAACATTGGGGTCCTTTCTATTAGCCTGCTCTGTTGACAATTCCACCATTAGCTTGTTCTCTTAATCTCATACATGGATATTCCAGTTTACATAATTTGCCATGTTATATGTGGTTTTCACTGTCAGAAAATAAACTATGATGACTTGTTTAAAAGATGCCAATAAGCTGGTATTTATAGAACAAATTTTGGTTCTTTTAGTTACAAGATTTTCAATAGACTATATCAAAAGAATTTAACGGTTTCAACAAAAATGACACCATCAGGGTTATTCTGGCCACATACGTGCACACAAAAATCTGTCTGACCTTGACAGCTGTTCCATCTGGCAAGTCTCAGCTCCTATACTCCCCAACCGGGGACCGAGTTGTTTTGCAACCAACCCATGCTAAACAGGAATAATTCAACAAAACCATGGTATGCAGCTTTCTGTCAGTCTATCTGTTTAAACAAAAAAGCAAACAAACTGGATATTCACTGGCTCTTATTCATAATGCACTTGTGTCCTCTTCTATTCAAAGTGCTTACTATTATTATTATTTCTTATTTCTACAGCACCACAGTTGTGCATGGCAATTGAGAGGTGCTCAACTCTCCCACCCCTGCTCCTCTAAAAACAAAAGGTTCCTGCTTCAAAGAGTTTACAGGCTGAGGCCCCAATCCTGCAAATTGCTTCATGGAGGCTAATCCCTGCCTGTGCCATCAGTGAAGGTGATGGGGTGCTGCACAGGAGCGCTCAGAGCAGGTTGCAGGACTGAAACCTAAGGTCCTTATGCTACAAGCAGACACACATGTGGACACCTGCGCACACTCCCATACAGAGTCTCAGACTGCAATGGATCTCCATGAGGGAATAAAAGCCCTTGAATGATCTGTGTGCAGACGAGATGAAGTGTTAAAATAGCAAAAAGGGCAATAAATGTATGGAAGAGGGGATGGGAGGGACAAGAGTGAGGAAAAGAAAAGGTCACGAGTTTGGCTTTAATTGTGCACAATTTTAGTTTCTTTTAGTGTTTAGGATTTGGCTTTTATACTTAGTAAATTATTAGGACAGCAGTATTGACAGAAGGATGACTGGTAAGAGGGAGGGAGATCACTTGCCAGAAGCAGCAAGCAGCAAGGATTTGAAGAAAAGACACTGAGGCTGCCTAGCATGGAGCTACTCGAGACAAGAACAGCACAAGTGAATCTAGGTCCAACGCATTGCAAAGTAACAGGAGGCAAGAGATGAGATGCAGGCTGCGGGAGGGCTGTGCAGAGCCCTGAAGGTTAGAATAAAGTACTTGAATTTGATGCAAAGAGGCTGGAAGCCAGTGTAGAAATTCATGAGTGAGAGGGAAGGACACCATAATGGCAAGCAAGGAAGATGATTTTAGCTGAAGCATGTTGGACAGACTTGAGTGGAGCACTCAGAGAGGCAGAGGTTACAGTAGTCAGACTGGGAGAAGATTATGTCATAGAGAAGGTTTTAGCAATGGTGCTAAAGAGGAAGGAAATTAGAGGGGCACCATTTGGTTTAGAGGTTACCCAAAGGAAGCTGGTAGCCAATTTTTTGGATTAAATTTTCTTATGCCAGGGTCAGTTAAAAAAAAGTAGGTACCTAAGCTAGGAAGTCCAAAAGGTTGGACCTGGAAAATGGGATCTATAGTATGGTAAATATTTGGCCTAATTATGTTGACAATGTCCTTATAAAGACTCAATTTTTGCATTTGTCTGGGATCTTTATAAGATGGTTAATATAAGTCAAGTATGAATTCATTTAAAACATGATTGAGTATTATCAGTTGTGTTAACAACTATGTGTCCAGTGCATAGATTGTGAAGCTCATTTAAGTTTATTTTTTGTTTCAATAAACAACACTTAAACTACAGATCATGCTTATGCAAAAACCCACTGGCTCCTAATAGGAAGATTTAAAAGATCCCATTGTGCTTAAAAGGTAATTCCAATTATATATCATCACATATTACCTACTTTACTTCTACCTTTCTTTCGGTAACAAAGGCTATATATATATATATATATATATATATATATATATATATATATATATATATATATATATATATATATATATTTTTAAATGTGTCTATGAGTCTAGGTGCACTTAAAAATATATAAACAATGAACAACAGGATCCAAGTCCACAGTTCCCCTCCACAATTTGCCCAGTACAACTGCCGAATGTTGAGGTGTGCCAAAAACCTGCTGAGAACCCACAGCTTTCACTGAAGCTCTTGAAGATGCTCTGCAATTCACAGGAAGGGCTTAGGCCCTAAGACTCTTCTTTCCCAGTCATTTACCCCTACCAAACCCTTGAGAAAATAGGTTAGCCTAGGAGGTCAACAAATTAGGGACCAAGCAAGAGAAGACAAATTGCACGGTCAAGGTCCCCTCATTGAAAACACCATGCCAGAACCCCTGTCCTTTGAAGTGGGGGCTACGCAGAAGACCTATTCAAGCTACTTGCAGCATGCTTCACCTGAATCCCTAGCAGATTGACAGAGATGGTGCAGAGATTATAGAAATCAGAGAGAGAGAAAAGACCGACAGTGTTAAATATCCTAGTCTAAAGCCCAGGTCACGAAGGGTCATTCCTTCCCATATATTTTCTAGTGCTTTGTCCAGTGCAAGATAAATGAGCCGTGTGATAAGAGCTTTCACCACTTCCCTTCAAAGACAGTTTTGCTCCTGCTAAGCTGTACACAGGTGCTTCACTAACTTGATGTACAGAGTATTGGCATCGACATACATGGAACGACTCACTTTGCATGATATTGCGCATGCGCTTATGTCTTTAGAAGATGGCTGTTTTGCCAGCCCCCGAAGTTCAAAAATCATGAGTCACCTCTCCCAGAAAAAATAATGACATTGGCCCCCAAATCATGATTTAATTATATAAAAAGATTATATTGTGGGGTTGCGGGGGGAGGGGAGGGGTCTATCTTGATTTTTAAACTCCTGCCCATCCCCAAGTGAATGTGACAATTCCTGTGTTACTAGTTCACACAAATTCCCCCTCCCCACCCCCTGCTGAGGCACTCTCATAGCAGATCCAGCAGACATCAAATGACCCAGGTTTGTATGAAATGCTGTCTGATATGGCAGCTCTCCCCCACACCTCAAAACTCCAATTCTAAATAATTCCGTGCCCCTTACTCCCCTCGACCTACACCTCAATTAAGTACGTATACGCCCCATTCTTACCTCAGTTCAGTCCTTCTTCATCCCCACAACTAACTGTGAGTTCCTAGCCCTCCATTTATCCCAAGTCCCACATCAACTCTGGCCCTTTCCTGCCACCCCCACCTCAGCTCCTCCTGCAGATGTAAAAGGCTCTTCATCTCCCACTTCAAAGCCTGGGGGGCAGCTTCAGAGGCACTCGAGACCTCCGTTCCTAGTCTTGGGGGAAGCAGTTGGTGGGGGTTCCTTTCTCCTCCTTCCAAGGCCTGGTGTTGCAGAATTAGACAAGAGGAGGTATGACGGGCAGACCCATTTTTCACAGGAGGGAGCAGAGCCATGCCGAGCTGCTGGAGTTTTTCTGCTTCCTCCTCTACTCCTGTGAAAAGAGTATCAGCTACTGACCCTCCATTCCTCCCATCCCCTCCCTTCTGTTGGTTCTACAGGTGAGTAAAGGGGGAGAGCGCTGCTGACTCCTGGCACCGCTCTGACTGGCTGTTCTTCCCCAAGAGGCGGGGAAGTGGAGAAGGCAGCCAATCAGAGTTGCTGGGCAGTGCTGCAAAATTACCTTAGGTTGGAGTTTCTGAGCTTATGAAGAGACGGGCTCCAGGAGGAGCCATAATCACATAACTTGACATGGTGAGAGTTAGCAACACTGGAACAGGGACCTAAGATCTCCACTTCAGGAAACTTTACCTGATATTCAGCCTGAATTTTCCATATACTAATTTCATACCATTATTCTTAGTCACATGCCCTTTTATCGCTCTTAACAACCACAGCATGGCCAATCCCAAGCATTCAAAAATCATGAACCAGGGCCCACCAAAAATCATAAAACTGGCTTAAACAATCATGAGATTGAGTTCAACGCTCCTTGTGTTCGCACACCATCACACCATCTCTCTCTCAGGTCTGCAGCTCCTCTCATCCCAGGAACCGCAGTGTCCACTTCATTACTCAGCCCTCTGGCCAGGTCACTTAGTGTTTCCCCCTTTCATAGTCCTTCAATTCTCCGTCACTCCCAGAGTGACCCCAGTCTTCCCGTTCACTGCTCCACTGGTCTATGCTACGTCTTTGGTGGCTAGTAGGGGAATCCCAGCCCGCTCTCTACTCCAGGATCCAGTCTAGGGACCCTACATCCAGCAGTTCTGGACTTTCCTCTCCCAGCCCTCACTGCTCCTTCCCTGGATTGCTTCCTACCACTCTGGTTCCCCTGCTCTCTCCTTGTGTACCAGCTCCAAACCCTCCTCCCTCTTCCCAGGAAGTGATTGCCCTTTCCCAGCACCAACCCCCACAGGTGCGGGAACTAGGGGGGTGGAGGGTGCTGCAGTACCCCAAGGTTTTACATGGGACTCCGCTCCCAGCCCCACATGTGGCATCCCATCTGACGGCCCTACAAGCAGGCTCCGCTCCTGGCCCCACATGCAGGGTCCTACGCCTGGGGTTTCTCTTCTGGCTCCACATGCAGGGTTCCGGCTGCTGGTCCTGCTTCCAGGTCTCCCAACCCCACGGCCAGGGTCCTGGTTACCGGCCCTGTGCCCGCCCCCAGCTTCGGCCTTCTTATCCCTGTCCAGGTCCCCCCGTCTTAGAGATATAGCCCTGTTCCCGGCCCCAGCACTGGGGAGTGTGTGGCATGGATAAGGGTGAAGGGGGTGGCTTTCAGCACCCCTACTATTCAAAATGTTCCAGTGCCACTGGCAGCCCCTGTCTTTTGCCAGCTTCCTGGAATTATAGGCCCTGCCGATTCCTGCACAGCTGAACCTGCTTTCAATCAATTCCCTGCTCCCTGGCTCTCTCTCCAGATGCAGCTTGTAGCGTTAAAAGGCCTATCTGGCCACTTTAACCCTTTTGAGCCCTGTAGGGGGTGGACACCCCATCACTGCAGGCAACAGAGTTTTCTCAGGAGCTGATTGGAGACTGTAGAACAAACTCCTCCAGGTAGTAAGGACCATCACAAATCTCCCCACCTTCTGCTTCAAGTGCAAACCACACTTCTTTGACCTGCCTTCACTGACACGAACACAGAGAAGCACGTACATTACAAGCAAAACCCCAAACCCTTCCAAAAAATCCACTCCACTGCAGAGAGACTGACAGAGAGAACAGACCATACAGGACAGCTGTTAGTCACATTGTTTAATGCGGTACGACGGTGATAAGGGCAGAATCAGAACCTGAACAGAACAGAACATTCTCTTTTTCCATTACATTTCTCATTCCACTTCACTAGCAATCTCTCTTGTGAATGTTGGCCAGCGCTCTCTCTCTCTCTCTCTCTCTCTTATTAGGTCTCAAAATAATTTGACACAAATTATTGATTTCCTGGTAAACATTCATTCAGCTGAAGATAGTAGTCTAGAGAAATTACTCCCTAGGGCCCAGACTAGACCGAACACTTTAGCTTGCATATTATTAAAAACCTAAAAGGTCCTAACAGACACAAGGTTATAACAACTATGATTTAACAACAACAACAACAACATACTCCTTTCTCTGGATTTTACACTGTATACCGCCTTCTGTGTGTTTTGGACACTTAGCATTACTGTTGTATGATTTGTTCAGCTCTGAGGTGTACTCAGCTCTGCAAGACACAATAATAAATACAGTCCCTAACCTCCAAAGGGTTTACTTTCCATAAAAAGAATTGTATTGTCACAAGTCGGGTTCTGGCTTGTAACAATTCCCTGCTCTTCTATCTCATATCTGAATAATTAATTGAACCCAGGTGCAAGTTATAACATTAGTTGCAATAATATACATTTAAAATGTAAACTCTCTGGGGGCAAAGATTGTCTTTATTTTTATGCCTTGTACATAGCTGGCCATGTTCTCAATGCTGAACAAATAATTTATTTATTTAATCAAAGGTACCAATTTTGTTATCCACGTGCGTGCTTTAAAATACTTTAACATAAAACACTTAGTTGTCAATTATTCTCTCATAAGACAATCTTTACAGCCTCAATCATTTCTTATTCTCTGAATTCCCTCCAATTTAACGACTATGACAGAATTACCAGCTTTCAGAAAAAAATAATTACTGGCCACACAATTATTATATGTAATTGTAAACACTATAAATATATAATTATCTATGACTAGGTTCTCTTCTCTTCTGGTTTCACGATCTAGCGCTTAATGTAGTGATTAAACTACCCCAGTGTTAACTGTTAATTGAAAGAAAATTGTCTTTACTATAGACTGGCCTTAAGGTAAAATACATTGTCTGTCTTATCTATTCAGATTGTAAAGCTCTTTTTAGAACAGAAACCATCCTCTATGCTTGTACAGCACCTAACACAGGGGGATCTCTAGGCACTATGGTAATGCGAATAAATAATAAAAATGCTTAAATATAATTGAGAGAAACTCAGTTCCAAAGAAAAGTTCCTCTAGAGAATGCTAAGTTTCTGTGCTTCTATTTTAACCATCAACAGTTCTGTTAATTTATTAAAGCTACCCTCACAACATATTACTTGGAAAACTATGTATGAGAAAACCTAGGGGGCACCCAAATAGTTCTTAGGAAGTGGCCTTTGTCCTGTAGCTCCATAAGAGACAAATCATGATAGCACAGAACATAGTCCAAGCTTCCAGCCTCTATTTCCCTAAGCGGTAAGCACTGACTTAGGGTATGTCTACACTACGGGATTATTCCGATTTTACAGAAACCGTTTTTTAAAAACAGATTGTATAAAGTCGAGTGCACGCGGCCACACTAAGCACATTAATTTGGCGGTGTGCGTCCATGTACCAAGGCTAGCGTCGATTTCCGGAGCATTGCACTGTGGGTAGCTATCCCATAGCTATTCCATAGTTCCCAAAGTCTCCCCCACCCATTGGAATTCTGGGTTGAGATCCCAATGCATGATGGTGCAAAAACAGTATCACAGGTGATTCTGGGTAAATGTCGTCACTCATCCTTCCTCCGTGAAAGCAAAGGCAGACAATCATTTCGTGCCCTTTTTCCCGATTGCCCTGGCAGATGCCATAGCATGGCAACCATGGAGTCCATTCAGCCTTTTTTCACCATATGTGTACTGGATGCTGCTGACAGACGCGGTACTGCAGTGCTACACAGCAGCATTCATTTGCCTTTGCAAGGTAGCAGAGACAGTTACCAGCCCTATTGCACTGTCTGCTGCTTTGGAAATTGGCAATGACAGTTACCAGTCATATTGTGCCATCTGCTGCTGTCATGGGTGGTCCTGGCTGGCCACACTGAGGTCGGCCTGGGGCGCATGGACAAAAATGGGAATGACTCCTCAGGTCATTCCCTTCTTTATGTTTTGTCTAAAAATAGAGTCAGTCCTGCCTAGAATATGAGGCAAGTCTACTAGAGAACCAGAGAGCACAGCCGCTCCGGGTTAGAGCCCCAGATATCCCGCAGAAATGATGAGCTACATGCTATTCTAGGGGCTGCTGCTGCAACAACCCCACCCGTTGCTCCCTCCTCCCACACCCTTCCTGGGCTACCGTGGCAGTTATCCCCCCATTTGTGTGACGAAATAATAAAGAATGCAGGAATAAGAAACACTGACTTTTTAGTGAGATAAAATGAGGGGGAGGCAGCCTCCAGCTGCTATGATATTCCAGGCAGGACATCTCCATTACTCATTAAAGCGGGGGAGGGGGGAGAGGAGAAGAGGAGCACAGCCTCCCACTGCTATGATAGTTCAGAATCTTCATTAGACATCAAGGTGGCGGGGGGGAAGAGGAGCTCAGCCTCCAGCTGCTTTGATGACGACGGTTACCAGCCCTATTGCACCATCTGCCAGGACTGAATCTCCAGGAGACAAAGCTTAAAGAAAGGAATGACCGGGAGTGATTCCCATTTTTGCCCAGGTGCCCCCGGGCAACCTCACCGAGGCCAGCCAGGAGCACTCACAGGATGATGATGAGGATGGCTATCAGTCATATTGCACTGTACCATCTGCCACCGGGGAGGGTAGGGGATGTTGCTGTTTAGCGCTGCAGCACCCCGTCTACCAGAAGCATCTAGTAGACATATGGTAACATTGAAAAGAGGTGAGAAACGATTTTTTCCCTTTTTTTTGAGTGGGGGAGGGGAGTAAATTGATGACATATATCCTGAACCACTGGCAACAATGTTTTTGACCCTTCAGGCATTGGGAGCTCAGCCAAGAATTCAAATGCTTTTCGGAGACTGCAAGAACTATGGGATAGCTGGAGTCCTCAGTACCCCCTCCCTCCCTCCATGAGCGTCCACTTGATTCTTTGGCTTTCCGTTACGCTTGTCACGCAGCACTGTGTTGAGTCCCTGCTGTGGCCTCGGGCTATCATAGCCTGGAGGTTTTTTCAAATGCTTTATCATTTCGTCTTCTGGAATGGAGCTCTGATAGAACAGATTTGTCTCCCCATACAGCAGTCAGATCCAGTATCTCTCATACAGTCCATGCTGGAGCTCTTTTTGGATTTGGGACTGCATGGCCACCCGTGCTGATTAGCGCTCCATGCTAGGCAAACAGGAAATGAAATTCAAAAGTTCGTGGGGCTTTTCCTGTCTACCTGGTCAGTGCATCCGAGTTCAGATGGCTGTCCAGAGCGGTCACAATGGTGCACTGTGGGATAGCTCCCGGAGGCAATACCATCGAATTGTGGCCACACTAACCCTAATTCGAAATGGCAATAGCAATTTGAGCGCTACTCCCTTCGTCAGGGAGGAATACAGATATCTATATTAAAGGGCTTCGTTGTGTGGACGGGTGCAGAGTTAATTCGGTTTAACACAGCTAAATTCGGTATAAACGCGTAGTGTAGACCAGGCCTTATAGGTGCTAACTAACAAGTCTTCCGTTAATTAAGACACTGCTTTCCAACTGTCCCTGGTGTTCCTTCCTTCTTGCCCTATTTTCCAAAGGGTTAAATCTTGCTTCTGTATTTTCCCCATTATTTTGAGATATTTTTGGAATGGAAAGTTATTGCCATTTAAGTGTCTAAACAACTCAAAGTAATTCCTCATTTATTTAGTTGCAAGTTGTTTGTAAATTATGGTAAAACAGCTATTGTTGCAGTGCATTCTCTAATAAGAATCTTGCCTATTGTTATTTATTGACAATCACAACCCAAGTGTGAAAAGGCCATTATTCCTAACTCAAAATGTTCACAATCTAAAGAAATACACCCTGCTCAGATACAAAATAACTGATTACATAGACTAGGCCAAATTTTTATCAAAATTTGGTGCTTAAATTAGGCTCTTAAATTCAAATTTAGGTCCTGATCCTGTAAAAACTAAGTCAGTATTCTCATTTTACAGATTATAAAGCCAGAAGGGACCCACAGTGTTCATCTATTCTGACTAGGGTGACCATATTTCCCAAAGGGAAAACAGGGAACCCACAGCCGCTCACCAACTGATCACGTTGGCAAGAGCAAATGGGACAAATGCTCACTTTTGCAAAAAAAAAGTCAGGACAGCCGAGACAGGGCTTCAAAAAAGGACTGTCCCAGCCAAAACAAGACGTATAGTCACCCTAATGCTGACTGACTTCCTGTATAACACAAGCCATAAAATTCCCTGAATTAATTCCAGTTTAAACTAGAGCATATATTTTGGAAAATAAACATGCAATCTTGTTTTAAAAATTGTTAATGATGGAGAATCCATGAGAACCCATGGTAAATTGTTTCGATTGTTAATTACCTTTACTGTTAAATATTTGCACCTTACTTCAGTACACATTTTTGTAGCTTCAGAAAGGTACACCTTGTAATACCTAAATCTACTAGATTGAAAAGTCGATTGTCAAATTTTTCTTCCCTATGTAGGCACTTACACACTGTGATCAAGTCACCTCAGAACCTTCTTTTTGTTAAGCTAACTAGATTTAGCTCCTTGACTCCACCACTATAAAACATGTTTTCCAATCCTTTAATCATTCCTGTGGCTAGGATGACCAGACAGCAAATGCGAAAAATTGGGACAGGGGGTGGGGGGTAATAGGAGACTATATAAGCAAAATACTCAAAAATTGGGACTGTCCCTATAAAATCGGGACATCTGGTCACTCTACCTGTGGCTCATCTCTGAACCTCTGCAATTTATCAACATCCTTTTTGAACTGTGGACCCCAGAACTGGACACAGCGTTTCAGCAGTGGTCACACCCGTGCCAAATACAGAGGTAATATAACCTCGTACTCCTACTCGATATTTCCCTGTTTAGACATCCAGGTATCACATCAGCTCTTTTGGCCACAGCATTAGAATGGGAGCTGATGTTCAGCTGATTATCCACCCAAACCCTCATGTTTTTTAAGTCAAGGGAGCTACAGCACACACATAAAATCAAACACAGACTTGCAGGATTGGGGTGTTATGAAACTAAGTGCTCTCATTTCCCAAAGTGCTGAGCATTCAGACAGACTGCAAAGAGGACCTACATATGATCAGCACCTTTGAAAATCTACCACTTATTTTTGTGCCTAAACATAGATTTAGATGCCTAACTTAGGCCTCCCATGCTTTAAATTTTAGCAATCTTTCCTCCTCCATCAGTCATTTTTCCCCATTTTCTGGCTGGGAGGTGAATACACGCTAAAAGCTGTACCCTGTACAGTGCATGTTATGAAGGGGTATGGTAGTCATTCGACTCACTTTCAGTCCTGGAGTTTTAAAATTTCACATCTTGAGAAAGTTTCCCTGCTTTGTTGAATGAATTCCTGTGCAAGAAAGATGCTCCCGTCCTGATGGGCAGGTAGAATTCTAGGACTCTTTCCCCTTCGGGAAAATCATTCTGGGCCTGATCCAAAGCCCACTGATGTCAATGGAAAAACTTCTTCAAGAGGCAGTAGATCAAGACCCCCATGACTACACTGAATTACTGGCTGTGGATGACAAGAACCTGAACCACAAGATGTAATCACCACACAGTTCAACTAGACTAAAAGGACCATGCGCAAAATAAGAAGGTAGAATTAGACAGTTCAGCTTTCTTCACACTGAAATGCATGATGTGGGTATTAGTGGGCGAAATTCCATCCTCTTTGTTATGCAGGACGTCAGACTAAATGACCCTTCTAGCCTTACAAGTCAATGGATCTATGAAATGTATTCACTGCTGCAAGTGGATGCAGCTGAACATAGTTTTACCATGAGAGTAGCCAAGGAAAAAACAGTGGTCGGCACCATGATTAAAGCCTGCTTAGAATATAGTGAGGAGAGCCAGAAGCTGGGAGGAGGATAGGTCTCACATCATGGGGTCAAGAAGGTAGCAGGCAGCACGTGAGGGGTTTGAAATAATTACAAAGAGAGAGAGAGTATCAGAGGGTAGCCGTGTTAGTCTGGATCTGTAAAAGCAGCAAAGAATCCTGTGGCACCTTATAGACTAACAGACGCTGCATCTGAGGAAGTGGGTATTCACCCACGAAAGCTCATGCTCCAAAACGTCTGTTAGTCTATAAGGTGCCACAGGATTCTTTGCTGCTTTTAAAGAGAGAGAGAGCGCACCAGATAATAGGATGCGGACAGGAACACTAAGAGTTAAACCGAACTATTTGCTTCCTGCTTTATCTAACTGATAGAGCGGGGGGGAAGGGCTGCTAAAACATTTTTTTGTTCTTCCCATAAGGAAAAAAGAGGCTTCATGCTGGAAAATTAATTATTAAGCGTTCCAGGGCTTTATAATAAATTTATACTCTCCCCAGCGCTTGACTCACTTTTTAGTATTACTGTGTCATACCCTTTCCATTCCCTCTGGCTCTGAGCAGCTTACGAGATGCTACTCTACATCAAAAGAAATGCGGGCACCAGAGGACATGGAAACACCTAGCAGCTCCCACTAGTGTTGCTCCAGTTAAAGGGCTTAGCATAGATTTGCATCATGTGGCTGTTTTTTTGGTTTTTTTTAGGATTTTAAAAGAAACTGGCTTCAGAAGTTTGCTTCATGCTGAAGCCTGACATACGAGGTTGCAATTCAGCTGGGGACATTTCTTGTTGTTTTACTATTAATAACAACATACTTTTGCCTGGTTTTGACATGATGGGACTTTTCCACGTAATTTTTTCTTTAATCTCATTCCTCATACCATCACAATATAAAAATGAAACAGATTAAAAATTGAGTGGGGGAGCAGGGATGGCAGGGGGATTTTCATTAAGGGCTGCCAGAAGGGAATACATTTGGCAGGACGGAAGTGCTTTTAAAATCCTCTTTGTGACCTGATGAGGAGTGTGCTGAGTCTGCAGACAAGAGAAGGCTGTTAATGGCTGCCCTTCCTGAGGCTTGGAGATGGATTAAGGCCCCAACTTTGCAACTTGGCCCTTAGACAGCCCATTGCATCTCCAGAGCACTATACAAACATGAATTAATACTTACAATTGCTCTGTGACTTGGTGTTGATATCACCACCAATTGATAGATGGGAAAGTAGACACAGTGTAAAATCCTGGTCCTGCTGGAGTCAATGGGAGAGTTATTACTGATTTCACTAGGGCCAGCATTTCCTCCAGAGAGGTTAAATAATTTCCTCTAGGCCACAACGAGGACTTAGCTACCCCAAGGAGCATTCCTAAAGTTTGCCACTATCACTATATTGGTGGTAGCCAAAGTGCTGCTATAGCTATAGAGGCAGTTCCTGAGGCCACCATGTCAGGCAAACTGCTGTGAGGAGGCTTAGTCCATAACAGTGTTTAACAATGGCAGCCATGTGGCATCCTTTCTACACTAGTGCTCCTGCTTTTGGCCCCACTAGGAAACAGCAGCAAATAAATCCTCATGCAGACACAGACAGCATTATGGCCCAGTAGTTCTTGTTTCCCCAGCCCATGCTAAACCCACTGGACTACATAACAGAATCTTGGTACAGGACCTAGTTTTCGCGATTTGCCACCAAGATGAATACGATGTCTTCTGAAATATCACGTGAAAGGTCTTTGATAGACCCAAAGGGGTCAAACATTTCACACTGTGAAAAAGAGTGCCGGAGTAAATAATAAGCATTTTACAACGAGACATACTGTACATACCCGTAAAACTCTGCACGGCATGCAAGTCAAATCAGGTCTCAGCCCACATACTACGGTACTGTATCTATGTACTCTAATATACACACACTACAATGACAATATGAGGAGCTATCACAATCTATTGAGTAAATTACATGAATTTTAAAACCACACAATGAAGTATTTACACTAGGGATAACAGCTTTATCGATCTAGAAAACAAGACAGTTTAAAATTTATATAACTTAGCATCTGTATGTTGAAAAGTAGAGCAGATGTTGCAGACTATGAGCAAAACAGTATAGGTCTGCTTATCCAGTAACTTATGTCACCTTTACTCCAGTGTATTTCTATTCACTTTAGTGGAGATACTCCATATTTACACGTGAGAGAAGAATCAGGCCCAAAGTGTTTCAAAGTTTGTGTGAACACAGCACTCCAGTGCTTCCAAACGGGTAAAGTTTATTTAATTCTATCCCATGATGATCTGAGGAGTACCAAAAGGCTCAAGCTCACCATTAATGTCTGCAGTGCCCCTCAGATCTCTTTCAAAGGAGAAATTTCATGTATGGTACTGGTTTTATAATATAGAACTATTATCCCATATTATTTTAGGCTTGTATTTTCAAAACCAGGCTAGTGATTTTCGATACCTCAGTTTTCAGGAATGCAGCTTGAGCCATCATCAAAGGGACAGATTTTCACAACCCATCCTCTGAAAAATCAGGACTACTTTAAAGTGTTTCGGGTTGGCACACAAAATTACTAGGCACTTTTGAAAACATAGGGTCCAATATGCATAGCACTTGCGTCCATATGCTCAGAACAAACATAGTTGCCACAACCTCTCATTCAGGGCCGGCTCCAAGTTTTTTGCCGTCTCAAGCAAAAACATTTTCCTGCCCCCCCGGCCCTGCCCCAACTCCGCCCCATTCCAACCCCTTCCCCATATCCCTGGCCCCACCTCCTCCCCTGAGCGCACCACATTTCTCCTCCTACCCCTCCCTCCCAGGCAAGTCTGGGAGGGAGGGGGGAGAAGTGGAGCGGTGGCGCACTGGGGGAGGAGGCGGAGGTGAGCTGGGGGGGAGCGGTTCCTCTGCCCCCCCAGGTTACTTCCTGTGGCCCCCCACCGCTGCAGCTCACCTCCACTCAGGGCCAACTCCCCAAGCAAAAAAGGAGCCGGAGTGCCACCCCTTGGAAAGTGCCACCCCAAGCACGTGCTTGGAGCGCTGGTGCCTAGAGTCGGTCCAGCTCTCACTGGAAACTGAACACTGAGTTCTAGCTCTGCCAACATGTTTTAATCCTGGGCTAATTAACAATGTAAGGCCAGATTCTCTCCTCGAGTTCTGGACCTTCTGTATAATCTGAGTGGAGCTTTAACAGCCAGGGTGAAAACTCTCATCATGGAGACAGGGGACGGAGACCCAGTCGTCATAAAATTAACAGAGCTGATTCCTATGCCAACCACGCTGCACAACTTCTCTCCTACCAGACATACAATCTATTTCACACTTACAAACTCAAATTCACTATTTAGAAACTGTTTATCAGGAAGCTCTGAATGCCCTCCAAACTGTTCATCTGGTTTCTACCCTCTGTGTTAAAGGTGACATTCTCTGCCAATTCACGAAAAGTTTTCAGTCACCCCAAACACACCCCTGGTATGTATGGCTTCTGTTTGCCATTGGCACATTTACCTTTGTATGCATCTGCTGTTGGTGTTGTTGTAATTGCTGGTCACATTGCACCTGCCCGTGTACAACTTCCCGTTCCTATCCCCCACCACAGTTAGTCTCCATTAACCCTGTCAGACCCGAACCATACTACACTCCCACCAATGTCAGTGACGATATCTGTGTCACTTTTAGGGCTAACTTTCCTGCCAATGTTTCGACCCCTTCCCCTAACCCTCCCCAAGAAGGTAATCTTGGCCAGGGAACAGTGGATCAGGAGACAATTGAACAGATTGCACAGGAACTCATGAATATCCCCCTTTCAGACATTAATGAAGTGTTTGCTGCCGTGCAGAATCCATAGGCAGCAAACAAAGGAGGGGATGCTAAACAAATTCAGACTGGAAATAAGGCATAAATGTTTAACAGTGAAAGTAATTAACCACTGGAACAATTTACCAAGGGTTGCGGAGGATTATCGAACACTTGGAATTTTCAAATCAAGATTGGGTGGGTTTTTTAGAAGATCTGCTCTTGGAATTATTTTGGAGACATTCTATGGCCTGTGCTAAGCAGGAGGTCAGACCAGATGATCACAATGGTCCCTGCTGGCCTTTGAATCTATGAACAGGAAGAAAGGAAGGAAGCAGGGAAAACTAGGAACACTTGAGGGGGAAAAAGTAAGTTTTGTTTTTAACAAAATCAATAATAAAACATGTCATATTCTAGCCAATATGATGGATTTGGTTTTGTCCTTTCCTTGTATATGTAAATATGAAGAAAAGATTAACAAGGCTCTGTAAAAAGAAGGAATAGGTTAATACATTCAAACACATTTCCAAGGTGTGTGGATACTTCTGAGCTAAACCTGGGTTGGTGGCTGTGTCATCATTCCAAAATGTTCACAGTGGAGATTCCCCCCACCATCACAACATTTAAAAAACTATTTTAATCATGTACGCTTGACTCCATCCTTCAAACATCAAAACACATCTGGTGTTGAGTAAATTTAATCTGTGCTTGGAACTTATTATTCTTCATCAGGGATGCCAAACTCGTATTTGGAGCGGGCTGAATTTCATACATTTGAAACACCATGGATTTACAGAGAGGGGAATTATTATGAAAATGGTCAGAGGTATATATTTAGGACTCAGTACACTGTGGATTGAGGGGTAGTCTCCTACCAATGTCAATGGGAGATGATGAAGGGTGGAGCATGGGCTGTGTGTAGTATCTAAACTGTTACTATTAGTTAAGTTGCAGAATATCACAAAATACTCTCACCTTCACAGCCATCTATTTTTTCCCTTTCTCGTTCTCCTTTCTCTGTTTCTCTTCTCTTTCCCTTCTTTCCTCCACCCCCTTCTCCATTTCCTTCACTCCAGCTCCTCCCAATTCCCTGCTGTGGGCTTTGTACTTTCACGCTGTTGCTCATCTCATCTGACAAAATGATCAGCAAAGAAATAGTCAATGATCACATGAAAAAGAGGGTCATTGGCCTTTGGAGTCAACACTCCCCATTTCATGAGGCATGGGATGGGGCAGGAGAATGCCCATATCCCAGAGGCATTCTTTCAGGCTTTCCCCCAACACTGCAGCAGTTACACTCATGCTACATTTGGAAGCTTTTCTTCACAATTAGGCAACATATTTTAAAAATAAAACAGCTTAGATTCTGCCAAATCGGAAAATGCCACAGGGGCCACATAAACACATGAAGCAGACTGGATGCAGCCCTCAAGCAGGATGTTTAACGCCTCTGTTCTTCATCTCCTGTTCTCTCTCTTATATCCAAGCAAACTGTAACAAAACAAAACATTCTGCCAGGCTTATTTGACTCTCATGCATCTTTAACAAAGCACTTAGCAAACACGGTCTTCACAATAGTTGTGTGCTGTGGTTGTACACATCCCTCACATTTTAGAGCTGGAAAACTGTGTGATGGAGAAGTTTACTGAGGTGGTCACAAATCACTCAATAAGATTAAGGGCATAGCCAGGAGCAGAACCTGAGAATGCTAACTCCCAGGCTCCCTCGCAAACTACTAGATCATACTTTTTCCACCCTCCTCTGTCATTTTACAGTGAACTACAAGGACACAGCATAACATCTAAATGATGTTTTGATGAGATATGACATTTTGACATTTGCCAGGTGCATTGGTGGTTCTAAAGTACTACTGACTTTTTACCATCTTCGGAGAAGACTATTGATAAAGAAAACTAACCCCAGGCCCAAAAGCCGGGTCTTGATCAAGCTAATAATTACATCAAGGCCATAGGCCTCAATCATACTAACATATAGAAAAGTAAGGAAAATAATTCATTACTAACTCACCTGAGGCTCACTCTCTGATTTTAATATACACTATCATAACACTATTAAATGCCGCTAACACTACAATAAGAACCAAATGCTGCTAAACAATAAAATGCTGCTATAAGGGGTTAAACTGACATAAAATCCCTTAAAATAACCAATCCATCACTGCCAGAATAGACTAACAGCTGTTAGATCATTATAGTTTATTAAGTAGTTCATGTAAGCATAAAATATAACTCATAATCACTTGGCTAACAGAACAAACAATATGTATTTTTGGATGCAAGTTCCTCAAAATAAAGCGTAAGTAACAGCTGCCCAACCGCAAGTAAAGGGTAACCGAAGTGTCAAGGTCTTGGCAATTGCGAGAACTTCCTAAGAGGAAGTAGAAAAGGACAAGCTTAGCAATTTTAGCTCTTTTTGCAATATATAAAAATAATTAATAGCAATTGTTTTGAGAAGATGTCATATATTAGCCAAATAAGGTAATGACAGATGTGTAAGCTCATATGATAATTTGTGGTTTTAGGCTATATAAGCACAGGTATCACTGCTGTAAGGTAGAGCGACTTACCCCTTGCTAGGGGACTTGTCGTCTCTCCGTGCATATGCATGTATTCTCTGATTAATCAATAAAGGAGCCTCAGGCTGTCTGATCAACTCAACACGGTGGTGGTCATTTTCCACGACACTATATTTTGCATTTGTATCAGCAAAACCTATTATATCTGCTCTTCAATTAGACTTTGGTTTCACTGGATTGAAATGCATAAACAAAATACATTTTACACCCCTTTAATACTCAATTAATGAGCCTTAATTTATGGTACAAAAAGGAACATCCACTGTCTTTTTATAAATCAGGAGAAACCAACCCAATATTTGTAATGGGTTGCTGGTCTAACTACAGCTCATGCTTATAAATCCTTATTTAGACCATTGTGTGTGGTCAAAGGAAAATTGTTATTAAAAACTGCAGATAATTATATTATCGTCCCCAAATTAGTTAAATGGTGTATTAACAAAAATATCACCATTCTATTTTGTTAGTAGAATAAGCACTCAGATCTACAAATCACTAAGGGGAGAGGCATGTTCTGGTTGGAGGAATGATGAGCCGTTGGTCAGGGCACGAGCCTAGAATCTGGGGGACAGATTCTTTGCTCTGTCACAGACTTCCTGTATGACTTTGGGCAAATCACTTACATTCTCTATCTGTCAGTTACCCATATGTAAAATAAGGATGAATGAATCTCCCAGCTCACAGAGGGGGGTTGTGGAGAATAAACTCGGTGTGATAATGGGGCCATATATGTACCATAGATAGTGTAGCGCAGGGATTGGCAACCTTTGGCACCTGGACCATCAGGGAAATCTGCTGATGTGCCGGGCCGGTTTGTTTACCTGCAGTGTCTGTAGATTCAGTCAATTGCAGCTCCCATTGGCTGCAGTTTGCCGTTCCAGGCCAATGTGGGATGTGGGAAGTGATGGCCAAAACATCCCTGGGCCCACGCTGCTTCCCGCAGTCCCCACTGTAGTATATCAATAGGGAAAATGGTTATTTGGACCTCACTCTGCCCAAGTGGTTCCTTCATATTATTTATGCTGTTTAAAAAGTACAAGACACAGCAGATAGCTAAAGTGAAGCACTATGAGTCATGTGATTTGGGTTTGACTCGTGTTTCACTGCAGGGGGAAATCTCCTGTCCTCATGATGAGGCAGTTTCTCCATACATCTAGAGGTGATCCCCATTCTCAGGATCCAGAAGCAAATCCTTCTTCAGCACAAAACACAATTGGCAAGGGGTGATGAAGAGGTTTTTCTGAATCATAGAATATCAGGGTTGGAAGGGACCTCAAGAGGTCATCTAGTCCAACCCCCTGCTCAAAGCAGGACCAATCCCCAACTAAATCATCCCAGACAGGGCTTTGTCAAGCCTGACCTTAAAAACCTCTAAGGAAGGAGATTCCAACACCTCCCTAGGTAACCCATTCCAGTGCTTCACCACCCTCTTAGTGAAAAAGTTTTTCCTAATATCCAACCTAAACCTCTCCCACTGCTACTTGAGACCATTATTCCTTGTTCTGTCATCTGCTACCACTACGAACAGTCTAGATCCATCCTCTTTGGAGCCCCCTTTCAGGTAGTTGAAAGCAGCTATCAAATCCCCCCTCATTCTTCTCTTCTGTAGACTAAACAATCCCAGTTCCCTCAGCCTCTCCTCATAAGTCATGTGCTCCAGCCGCCTAATCATTTTTGTTGCCCTCTGCTGGACTCTTTTCAATTTTTCCACATCCTTCTTGTAGCGTGGGGCCCAAAACTGGACACAGTACTCGAGATGAGGCCTCACCAATGTTGAATAGAGGTGAATGATCACTTCCCTTGATCTGCTGGAAATGCCCCTACTTATACAGTTCAAAATGCCATTAGCCTTCTTGGCAACAAGGGCACACTGCTGACTCATATCCATCTTAGAATCATAGAATATTAGGGCTGGAAGGGACCTCAGGAGGTCATCTAGTCTCACCCCCCTGCTCAAAGCAGGGCCAATCCCCAGACAGATTTTTACCTCAGTTTCTTAAATGGCCCCCTTAAGAACTGAATTCACAACCCTGGGTTTAGCAGGCCAATGCTCAAACCACTGAGCTATCCCTCATCCACTGTAACCCCTCTGTCCTTTTCTGCAGAACTGCTGCCTAGCCATTCGGTCCCTAGTCTGTAACAGTGCATGGAATTCTTCCGTCCTAAGTGCAGGACTCTGCACTTGTCCTTGTTGAACCTCATCAGATTTTTTGGCCCAATCCTCTAATTTGTCTAGGTCCCTCTGTATCCTATCCCTACCCTCCAGCATATCTACCTCTCCTCCCAGTTTAGTGTCATCTGAAAACTTGCTGAGGGTGCAGTCCACGCCATCCTCCAGATCAGGTACTGGCATTACATCTCTCTTTCACTTTATGGGCATAGATCACAGGAGTCTTTCCTTGCTCCGACCCCACTTTCAAAGCTATTGGCTTCAGCTTTTGTCCAACTGCTGGCCCATCTTGTGTGTGTTGGAGAGAGGCAGCCCTCCTCCAACCTTATTTACACTTTATATGGATCTGCCTTTTTTTTATGACCATGTAGTGCTGACAGGTCTTGGCCCAAATTGGCCTTAGCACACTGAAAATTACAGGCTCTCAGATGGCCAAAAGGCTGAGTCAATGGTGCTGAGATCTGAACTCACAATTCATAGAGATTTATAGTCCACATCTGAACGACAGACCACTAAAGCAGCCTAACACTGGCCCAGAGAATCAGAAAACCAGATCAGATAGACTACTGTTCTGTTCTGGAAAACCTTATCGGCCAAATATTGTATTTTCTCTCTAGGTATCAGCTTCTTGTTTTAATTACAAAGGAAAAAAGCATAAACTAGACTGAAGTAATAAAATAAATTCTACTACTACTAAGAAGCTTCTACAGCATCCTCCATCCAAAAATCTTAATAACCTTTAAACTCATTAAAGACTTAAAGTCGCATAGTCACTTTGAAGAATTGTAACAAATCTTTATCCAAATAGAACACTTTACATTTACCACTGTGGTGTACACTATGGTCTCTGGGAACTTGGCCTCAGTGGGGGACAGAACTCCTATGCTCCTACTCCAAGAGCAGAGCCATTTGAGCTGAAGGACAAACTCCAAAGCTAAAAATAGTGTAGAGCCTACGGTACAAAACTGAGCAGTTCTGATTTCTTGCAGTAGAGGACACTGGTGCACATACACACACTAGCTAATTCATCTCCACCATTATGCTGATAAGTAAAATGATGCAAGGAATGGTTAAGTAGCTTTCTCAAGATTGCTCAAAAATAGAGCCCTGATCCCCAATCCTGTGCCTTAACTAAACCTTCCTTCTACCCTGTAAACTTTTCAGAAGAAGTGTAAGAAACATGAGAACATAAGACGCCCATAGTAGGTCAGACCAAAGAACCATGTAGCTCAGTATCCTGTCTTCTGCCAGTGGCCAGTGGCAGATGCCCCAGAGGGAATGAACAGAACAGGTAATCATCAAGTGATCAAAAGAGGTTTAAAAGGAAGGAAAACCCTCAGATTTTACAGATCCGAGCCACAAGAAGCAAGAGGTTTTTGGCTGCGACATTTGGATCAGAGACCCAGTCCCAGCTTGCATGTTTAAAGGAAGATGAACAGCAAACCAGAGATTATCCGTTTAATTTCTCACTGTAGAATAGCTATTTGTCTGGGTAGGCTGACCCTTAATCTCTACCATGGCTCTGGGCTGTGCCACTCCTCTTTCTGTTCACTTCCATCGCCATCTTCACACCAACAACTGAAAAGATGACACTGAGTAGATGGGTTCAGCACAAGAAGATAAAAACAATGTGAAGTGATGGAGATTGGGAGCTTATCAGCCAAATAGCACACAGGATATAAAAAGTAATCAACTTAAAGCTCTTATCAAAATGTCCCCCTGGAATAGGCTTTAAAAAAAAAATCTGTCATTGCTCAAGGAAAAATTATAGGATTATTTTACAGAAGTTTCATCTGATATACTCTGTGTGTGGGCGTGGGTGTTATGAAGCATGCACATGATTTGTAATTTGAGGTGTTTTAAACCTTGGGAATCAAGTCATCATAAAAAAATACATTTAAAAGAGAAACAGACATAACATTTTCTGGCTTATTTAAAAGGTGAATGGAAAAGCTTTTTAAATAAGACAAAACAACTACAATATGCTAAGATCCCAAAGAAGTAAAAGAATATTTAGACTGACAAATGACATATAATTACATGTTAAAACAAAATAGTTGCCTACCCATTCCTCCTTCATTGGATTCTATAATGCTTCTCTTGCAATGTTTCCCTGCACTGCTTCAAAGATTACAAACACCCACCAAATCGAAGAAACATGGAATCCTGAACTCTGATTGTGGCCACTAAAGGTAAAATGATTTTGGTTTTTGCTAATTTTCAGTGTGCTAGCAATTTTCAACTTATATCTCACACTTGCTGGTACTGATTCAAGCTGTTCTTCGGAGCAGAGAAACGATTCCAAGTTAGCACCCTGACCAGTTGACCACCCTTTCTCCTACCTAAAAAAAATGATAATTTCATTTATTTCACCTTACTTCTCACGTTTCCAATTATGTAAGGCACAAGAAAGCCAACAATTTACTGTTTATTTTTGTTTTTCTGGTTAAAAACCTCTTAGGCTTGTAAACATTGATTTTATGAACAAGATGAACCATTTTATTAAATGGACAACTAACATGAGAGCAGTACAAGACAGATATGTAACAAGAGAAGCCAGTACAGAAATGCTATCAAAGTGATGTATGAAAGTCAGACAGCTATTTTAAATAGATAGGCCCCAATCCTGGGCTGATTCTGAGCTGCATTTGGCACTGCTTGTGTGGGGGCTGGGTTAAAGGAAAACCGGGATTTATGCTACCTTTACAGCCCAGGAATTGGTTTAGTTGCCAGCATAAATTAGAACAACCTCAGGGTTGGATTGTCAAGGCCTAGGGTTGCTCCATACATTTCTCCTTTGACTCAGGTCCTCTATGCAACTTGTAGATGCCCCAGTGCTTGGGGAATCCACTACCAGTCAGCAAAGACTTTTTTTTGTATTTTGTGTCTCTATAGCACTTAGTGCAATTGAGCCAGGAGTGGGACCATAAGTGCCACTATAATAATTGACTGACTGAAGTGAGGGGTATGTCTACACTACGGGATTATTCCAATTTTACAGAAGCCGATATTTGGAAACAGATTGTATAAAGTCGAGTGCACACAGCCACACTAAGCACATTAATTCAGCGGTGTCTGTGTCTGCTGGGGCTGAAAGCTTCATTATCTTTTCCCTTTATATTGGACTTGGAGCTGGGGGAGAGAAGCTGATGGCAGAAACTGAGGGTCACTCAGCGGGCACGCTAGGGTGCTAGACACTGTTGACCCTCATAGGGCCTGGGATGGAGTCCGGTGGAGTGAGAGGGCCCAGCCTCTCCTACAAACTGCCCACGCTGTTGGGGATGGGGCAGACATAAGCCTGAAACCCAATTCACTCCCTCTCTGGTAAGAACAGGGACTGGACTGAAAGACCTTCCCACTGGGAAGTGGCACTGGGCACGCTACTCGTAAGGCTGCCTAGTCCGCCAAGGACTCAGTTAAAGGAGTTTGTTATTTTAGTAATAATGTAATTCTCAAGACTTGAACCTCCATACTCCCCACAGAGCACAGAAAGGAATTCACAGACACGTTACATATTGAGGGGTTTATTCAAGCTTGAACACTGCAGTAGGTGTTTCCTTAGTATTCAATAGCTTATGAATATTTAAAGGTCATAAATGTCAAATTAAATGTTTATCCATCTTGTTTACATTTAAAAGACCTTGAGAAGGATCAGTTATAAGTGAAGTCGTATAATGTTGGTCAGGTACTAGTCTCAGAGGGAAGTTTCCTGTTGTCTGAATAGCGCCTTCACCAGCAGTAGTCATGAGAGGAGCCCAAAAAAAGACAGGGCACTGGCATTCACCAGTGTTAGTGAAACAATGGCAGACCCAACCAAACTGCCTTAAGGGCTCTTCCGATTGTTTACTTTGGTATTGTAGTTTCAATGTACCTTTTAACCAGTTAATGGCTACTTGATACCTAAGGTCACATGTGCACTCAACCCCCTGCTCCACTCCAGACTGTCCCCATCCAACCCCTTTCCCCAAGCCCCTACCCCACCCTGCCTCTTCCTGCCCCTGCTCTGCCCTACCCTGTGTCTTCCCACCCATTTCATCCTTCCCCCGATGTGCCCTGTCCCTGTTCCTCCTCCTCTCGCTCAGAGCCTCTTGCATGCTGTATAACAGCTGATCACAGCAGGCAGGAAGCGCTGGGAGGGAGGGAGAGGAGTTGATTGGCAGGGCCACCGGCAGATGGGAGGTGCAGCGGGAGGGGAGCTGACTGCTAGGGGGCGCTAAATACCCACACATTTTTTTCCGTGAGTCAGTGCCTATGCTTAAGGCTGTATGTGATGGATACACATATCTAAATGATATCTTCAAGATATCTACATTTAGATGCTCAGACTACCCAACCATCATCTTGGAGACAAGAAGATATGGTTCCCTCTTCCTTCCCTACCAGCTGTGAGCCTGACTCATGCATTCTCCTAAGAACCTCCCCTTGTCCTCTACTGGGAGCTGGGATTTTCAGCTGTGGAAGTCCTAGACTCTTAGAAACAATATTTTCTTCAGCCATTGAGGATCCTTCTTAACATCATGGTCCACTATTATCAAAAGTTCAGATCTCACCTCCAGGCACTAGAGACAATTGAGACACTGGCAGACCGGTTGCCAGCATTTGCCAAGGCCCTGGGCCTCATTAAGCAATACCATAGCTGGAAATCAGCCTGGCTTATCTGTGAGTTAGCATAGTTAAAACAGATATTAGTGTTATAAGAGTGTTATTAAACTTTATGGAATACTTGTATGATGCTTTATGTATTAATCCTACTTATAATATCTGTGTGCTATAAGGTAATACTTCAGTGTTTGTGCTATAACTGTAAAATGTTTGTTTTGAACCTGTTAATCACCAAACTGGAAAAAAAAAATCACCTAATGCAAAATGCTGGGTTCCCACAGAAAGTGTTATCTCCTGCCCATCAGAAAGGACTACTGAATCCAAATGGGCCATTGTGGAACAAAGACCTTGTTGAACATTCCCCCAACCCACCCATGAAGAGATTACATGGAGATTACACTCATCCCATCATCTTGGACTCCAGGGAGCTGGGAATAAAAATCCCTGACCAGAAAAAAAATGTGTATTTTTATGGTGTTTGGACTCGAAGGGGCCAAAATTCCCGGGCATCACATTTCAGGAAATATGTGGACAAATAGGAAAAAGAGCAACAAAAATGATTAAAGGTCTAGAAAACATGACCTATGAGGAAAGATTGAAAAAAATGGGCTGCTTTAGTCTGGAGAACAGAAAACTGATGGGTTGGGCATGACAACAGTTTTCAAGTACATAAACGGTTGTTATAAGGAGGAGTGTGAAAAATTGTTCTTGTTAACCTCTCAGGACAGGACAAGACGCAAAAGGATTAAATTGCAGCAAGAGAAGTTAAGATTGGACATTAGGAAAAACTTCCAGTTAGGGTAGTTAAGCACTGGAACAAATGGCCTACGAGGTTTTGGAATTTCCATCATGAGAGGTTTTAAGAGCAAGTTGGACAAACACCTATCAAGAACAGTCTAATTATTACTTAGTCCTGTCTGGAGTGCAGGAGACTGGACTAGGTGACCTACTGAGTCCCCTCCAGTGCTATGCCTCTATGATTATGTGAACATAAACAAGAGATTCCCAGGCTGCTTGGCTTGAGTTAGTCCCAAGGACATACAAGTTTGCTTATTATAGAAGCTTCTATTATCTTTTGAACTTACATTCACTAGCCACAGTGTTGGCTACAAGTATTGTTTTTTGGTGTGAAATCTGATGTGCAAATTGACTCAGGGTAAGTGACAGGTCCTTTGGGTTTGGGAGTAACCTGAATATTTTGTGATCTTTGGTGTAAAGTGACCATTTATCACAGAGTCAAGCCTGCCAGGGTGGCAAGATAGACTGGAATGCCCAAGGGGACTGTCTGTGACTCCATGTTAAAGCTGTATCGTGCCTGAGGAGTTTACAATTGTTACTTGGTTGGGGAAACAGGTTGAACACCAGTTGAGTACCCATCCACCCATTATCTCTGTTCTCTCTTGAAACCCCTGTCACACAGTGGGGACTCACAGGTCCCTCTCCAGTTTCAGTTTGGGGTTTGTTCCCTTCTTCTTAACAATCTGCCCTGAGATTGGTATTCTAAGACCATAAGAATGGCCATACTGGGTCAGACCAAAGGTCTATCTACTCCAGTATCCTGTCTTCCAACAGTGGCCAATGCCAGGTGCTTCAGAGGGAATGAACAGAACAGGTAATTATTAAGTGATCCATCCCCTGTCACCCATTCCCAGCTTCTGGCAAATTAATAGATATCAACTATATATGAAACACTAAAAATGTGACGTATATACCATAACAGTCGCCTTCACCTTGGCATGTTTCAATGAGATGGAGGAACTTGCATGGCTCATACTGATGTGGAAGGATTGACACAAACTGAAGCTGGAGAGGAACCTGTAAGTCCCCATGGTATGAGAGGAGCTTCAAGGGAGGACAGAGGGAACGGGGGATGGGTGCTCAAGGGGAGCCCCTGTCCTACACCCTCTTCCCTCATACTGTTGCCCTCCTCCCAGCTCCCTGTTGGCTGTAACTACTGATTTCTTTCACGATCCTCCACTTGAAAACAGACTAAGCTTTCTGTCAGCCCCTGATGAGAGGGGTCCACCAGGAACCAGCGTCTTGACAAACCTACTTTGGGTTTTCATTCACATAGGTTTGCACTCGTTAGTTATGGTTTGAGTTTTTAGGTTCAAATGAAGCCAAATAATTATGAAACACTATTGTATTCCTAACCGCCAGTGCCTCCGTCATGTGGAATTTGTCCTTGGGTGAATCTCATAGCGTCAAGGACAAGGTCCGGGTTCACACTGATACCAAGGTCAACGAAAAGCCCACAATATTTAACTCAAATTCCACTTATGACATACACAGCATAAACAAGATACCTGTAATTATAATTCTATTTCCTGTCTAGCTTTATCTGGAAAGGCATCTCCCCGCTTGCCAAAGAGACAGCTGCCACTTCATGTTCCGATACAGGATGTTATTCAGTGAATCACCATGCTCTGTCTCACATGGAGACATTCAAGCCTGATTTATTATTTGTAGTGCAGTAGTGCCAATGGACCCTACTCACGGATCAGGACCCTATTGTGCTAGTCACTTAAAACACAGAACAAAAAGAGGGTCCCTGAAGAGTGTGCACTCTAAATATATTATTTGGAAGGTAGAGGCTGTCTTTCTGATCCTGATCCTTCAGAGATCTCTCCATGCAGATCCAACTGCAGGACTGGGGCTATAATCCTCTCTCGTGTTTTCCTTAATCTGAGTGAAGAGCAAATCAGACTGTAAGTATATTCATTTTCTTCTCTTCGTGCATGAGAAAAATCTCACACTGTCTCACTTCCTGAACCAAGCAAACAGCCAGCTCATAATTAGGTGAATTAGCCACAGGAGAGAAAGCAAACAAAAATAATTACTAACTTTTTTTTCTTAAATCAACATTTTTCTAGAATAATGTCACCTGGGTAACAGTATTTGTTTTCAAACCACCCAAATGTAAAGTTTGTTGGAAGCCTGTGTTTAAAAGGTCTTCAAGCAAAACTCTGTTATATCACATACTCAGCTTTCAAAACCCATTCAAAAGGAAAAGATCAGCAGAGTGCGCTCCCATACTGTGCACCTTCCAGCTGGGAAAATGCAACCCCACAGCTCAGAGCCAAGGAAACAGAATTGTACTCTTTAAATCACACCAAGTACACAGAGGGAGGAAGGAGAGGGAGGAAACTAGCGATGACCAGGAAAATGACTATGAGAAGAGAAGAGTTTGAAGGCACCTGATCACTTCTTTGCATTGACTGAAGCCAACATGCCAAATAAATTAGGAAATATATGGTACTGTCATGCTCCCTGAAAGTTAGAGGAATAGAAGACCTGTATATCATTCATTTGGTACTTTATTAAATCACAATACACAATTTACTTTACACTTAAGAGTGTGACCCCTTTTTGACACAAACTGCTAGTTGAAGTTCAGGGCCCTAAAGATGTTCCAGTGGGCAGTGAAAATGGACATGGAGTCTGGTATTTTCTTTGATGCAACTTTGTTTATTTACAAGGAATGTCCTAAGTTGTGCTTCCCCAAGCACAGGAGGAATCCAGAACAAAAGGAGCAGTTTCTTAGCATACAGCCCCAAGCCTCTTTGGTGAGCACCAGACCCAGCTGCTCTCTCTAGGCTTCTCCCAGGTCCACAGTGGGCTTCTAGGATGGTGCTTGGTTTCTTTCTCTGGCTCATGCATGTCCCTTCTCAAACAATTCCCAGTGGTTTTCTAGCCATGCTGGTGCTAATTTCTGGGCAGATTTCATCATGCCTTGGCTTAACTAGGGCTCTTTAATTGGCTCCTAAATGAAGGGTACATTCATGTTCATCAGTTTCAGTGAGGTTTTAAGTACTCGTAATATAAGGTTTAAATGAATCCATCATAATGGAAACAGCGAGTTGGCTATAGCTGATTTATTATTAAATCTACATAAAATTGTATATATTTTGATGTTATCCCTTTCCCTCCCACTTTCTGTGCAAAGTTCTGCCTGTCTTTCTAGGGCCAGATCATGGCATGGGTACAAGGCACCCCTCGACTCCTATTCACTGGTGTAACATGTGGCAAGCAGGGGAAGCAGACTCTGCAGAGCTACTATGGAGTGGGGAGTGTGTGGCTGCATCAGGCATAGACCTGTCCCAATTTACTCCCTCCCCAGAGCATCAGGGAGATCAGGAGGCAGTCACAATCTCCCTCATTAGCTCATCCAAACTGGTGATCTAGCCCTCAGATTTCCAGCTCTTTGCAATAGGGACCACTGGTGAAATTCTGGCCCCACTGAAGTAAATGGCAAAGCTTCCATTGATTTCAGGGGGACCAGGATTTCACCGCATGTCTATGAGAGTCCTTAAATAGTACTTCTCTTCTCTTCCCCCAGCTTTCATTTTTTCTTGTCTTCCTGCATTCACCTTCCATTTCCCTTCCTCGTGTTTATTTGTCACTGCTGTCATTACCCCAAGAACTAGACAAATGGGGCTCCAATCTTTATATCACAAGAATGAAAGTGACAAATTCTGTTTCAAAAAGCTCTGTGAAATGTGCCCTCCCCCGCCGCCAATGATCCTGAAGCTCTGTATCACAGTAACATCTTCTCCTCTTGCTTTCACCAATGCTACTGCCTTTGCTATAGTCACATGTCAGGAGAAATCTATGAAATTAATGAAGTCTCTATTCTTTTTTTCAAAGGTTTAATTCATTTGGAGGTACTTTATAGCATCCATCACTCCAGTTACTCAACTGAAATTATACTCATAGACTATCCATACCCTTCCTCTAAGAATGAATAATTTGGGAAGCAAACATGTGCATCCACCTATCCCCCGCCTATGAGAAAAAATAACTGCTGAAACCTAAATGTGGCTGTTTGCAGATGCTCCTGCTCTTGAAAAACTTAATATTTGAATTCACTGCATGGGTGAATACTTGTATTTTCAGCTTGGCTGTAACATTGAACCTCTGGAATGGCACACATTGGATAATGCCCTGTATATTCCTGTTACTGTCAACTGAACATTAAAAACATCCTGGAAGTGTCTCTTCCGCCATGTCTGTGAAGAATAAGGCAGTACTGACCACTCTCATGTCTTTATTTTCCTTTTATATGTATGTAACTAACAGAACCATCAAAATGTGCCCAGGCTGAGTAGTCATGATATAACTTAGTGGTTCTCAAACTTTTTTTTTCCAGACCACTTGAACATTTCTGAGGATCTTGGCAGACCACTTAATGATTTTTCAAAATGTTATTTGTACCATTAGCTAACTATTGTAAAGCCCTTTGGACAAAAGGGCTATATAAAAAAAAACCCTTAATAATATATGTTTTTTTGTTCTACAGATAAAAGCACACAACTCATATTTTAATATCATCTTACCTTTCTAATGCAATGGATGTGCCCTCTCTCCCCCATCATGGCAGCCCCTGAGCTGGGGCTCGGAAGGAGGGGGGTCCTCCCCCACTGCAGCAGCCCCCAAGCTGAGAAAGTCTCCTCTTTCTCTGGCCACCACAGCCCTGCATGCCCCAAATTTCTCCCCACCCCCTGTTCTCACCCCACTGCCCCCTCCCAGCTACCTCCTATTCCCCCCAAGGCCACTACCTCACCTTATAGATGCTCCTTCTCCAGGATCCAGGCACCTAATTAGTGGAGCCCCACCTGTGAGGCTCCACTCATTAGGTGGGTGGCCCTTCATGCTCTCATGTGTGGTGGCTCAGGTGCGCACCTTACAGGGAACTATCCGCGAACCACCTGAATGGAGCTCACGGACCACGGGTGGTCCATGGACCAAAGTTTGAGAACCTCTTGTATAACTGAATCCTCACCTTCCTAGACTTATTCCCTTCATACTGCTCATCACCTTCACCCATTAATGGCTAAAATTTAGTCTGTAAGCTCTTTGGGGCAAGAGATCATGTCTTCAGTCAAGTGCTTTTGGGATTCATAAAATAACAGTCATCTTGCCACACAATGAACAGCTGAAAAAAAGCAAATGTGTCTTTTCGTTGAATGTAACACCTCTCTCCTGGATGATGAGAGCTAGAACTGATCGTTTCAACTGTCCAATTTGTTGCGCTATTGAGAAGTATCATAATCTTATATTGGCTATGCCCTGACCTGGCTTAGTCTGCTATTAGATATCACAGTGATAGGTGTTTTAGAAATAGCTAAGATAAATCTGGTGGACTCTGAGCACAAAACACAGGAGACCCAAGGACACTGCTTAGTAGTCAAGTGTTTCCTTTTGACCTCACCACAGAAATGGTGGTGTTTCAAATGAATGGGACTTCAGAAAACCTTAAGATATGGTTCCTTACCATACCCTGTACTACTTTATCAGGCTTGCCCTTGGTAGTCAAGGACTACAGAGGATGTCATAACTGTTGAAGGCATTAGTAATAGTGACACCGAATGTGGATGAAAGCCAGAGTTGTTTTATATGCCTGACTGGCCATTGACTGCGAACAATATTGAGGAGCTGCAATTCAGATCCTTCACCCTGGAAAATCCCTCTGAACGAAGTGTAGCAGAGGTGTCACTCTGGTATTTATCATTAACAATACTTCTTTTTCTTTTTTTAAATGCTAAAGCAGACAGAGAGGGGGCCCTAAGTGACAAGAGACACTTTCAACTCTAGATTAACAGACCAAACTCGAGTCAGGTTGACAATAACCGAAAGCTTTTATCATACAGTGGCTTTTCAGTAGCCAGTATGAGATGAGTTTACCATTTGTAGCTCATTTCCAAATGCCCATATGAAAAAAAATTAACACTGCTGGCACTAACTAGTAATTTTAGTGGTGCTCATAGCAAAAAGGTCAAGGGATCATGGGCTATGAAAAATGAACTGCCCTCTCACCCATTGAGGTGGGCCCTCCAGATCAGGGATTTAGTCACAGTAGTGAAGCCATGTCAGTAATCTGGGACTTCCACCACCCATACTCTACCTTTTCTTGGGAAAAACAGCAGACTTGAGTCTCCAGGGCTGTTGTTTTGTTGTCTTTCACTAGCAAAAGGCAATGGAAAATGTGTTCCTCTATGTTCTCTATGACACCCCTATAACAGCCTATCCAGCCCACTGCATGAAGCCTGCAGGAAGGAAGTTTTCACTCTCACTGTACAAGATCTGTAAGGAGGGGCTGATCCTCCACTCAATAGTAAATAAGAATGCACTCACTGACTTCAGCTGATGCAGGACTGAGCCCTAGATGAAGCACAGGCTTCACAGTGGCACTTGCTCATTCACTGCACACTATCTATGAATCCTGGATGGTGCTGTGAAGCCTGGCTTCATTCCCTATGGTCCATCCACAACATGCTACCTTAATTACAGTGACCACTATGGTCACAGAATCATAACAAATATTTCTGGAAAGGAGACAAGTTTCCACTTCTTTAGCAGCTACTTTCAGAAATGGGTAATATTAAGTCATCACATCCATTGATTGCTGTTTAGGCAGCCAGTATAGGCAGCAGAGTGGCTAGAATGAACTGAAATTTCTTTTTTAAAGATTAAAGAAGAACTATAACAACGTATGAACTGTTAATGGTAGGGGCCCAGGCAGAGAAATGTGCACCATGGAGGTGAATGCCTGGCTGTGAAGATAGTGTCGCCAGGAGGGCTTTGGCTTCCTCAACCATGGGATGCTATTAGAGGAAGGACTGCTAGGCAGAGATGCCGTTCACCTTTCGAGGAGGGGAAAGACCCTATTCAGACACAGACTGGCTAACCTAGTGAAGAGGGCTTTAAACTAGTTTGATGGGGACAGGTGAGCAAAGCCCACAGGTAGGTGGAGAACATGGAGTCCTGGGAGATGGGTTGGAAATAGGAGGGAGCGTGGGCTATAATTGCAGAGAGAAAGGAGGGTCAGGGCAAAACTGGGAGGCAAGATCAAGTCAGTATCTTAGATGCCTATATACAAATGCGAGAAGTATGGGTAATAAGCAGGAAGAACTGGAAGTGCTAATAAATAAGTACAACTATGACATTGTTGGCATCACCGAAACTTGGTGGGATAATACACATGATTGGAATGTTGGTGTGGAGGGGTACAGCTTGCTCAGGAAGGATAGACAGGGGAAAAAGGGAGGAGGTGTTGCCTTGTATATTAAAAATGTACACACTTGGACTGAGGTGGAGATGTACATAGGAGACAGAAGCGTTGAGAGTCTCTGGGTTAGGCTAAAAGGAGTAAAAAACAAGGGTGATGTCATGTTAGGGGTCTACTACAGTCCACTTAACCAGGTGGAAGAGGTGGATGAGGCTTTTTTTAACAGCTAAGAAAATCATCCAAAGCCCAATATCTGGTGGTGATGAGGGACTTCAACTATCCAGATATATGTTGGGAAAATAATACAGCGGGGCACAAACTATCCAATAAATTCTTGGACTGTAATGCAGACTTTTTATTTCAGAAGGTTGAAAAAGCTACTAGGGGGAAGTTGTTCTAGATTTGATTTTAACAAATAGGGAGGAACTCATTGAGAATTTGAAAGTGGAAGGTAGCTTGGGTGAAAGTGATCATGAAATCATAGAGTTCACAATTCTAAGGAAGGGTAGAAGGGAGTACAGCAAAATAGAGACAATGGATTTCAGGAAGGCGCATTTTGGTAAGCTCAGAGAGCTGATAGGTAAGGTCCCATGGGAATCAAGACTGAGGGGAAAAACAACTGAGGAGAGTTGGCAGTTTTTCAAAGGGACACTATTAAGGGCCCAAAAGCAAGCTATTCCAATGGGTAGGAAAGAAAGAAAATGTGGTAAAAGACCAGCTTGGCTTAACCATGAGTTCTTGCATGATCTAAAAAATAAAAAAGAGTCATATAAAAATGGAAACTAGGACAAATTACAAAGGATGAATATAGGCAAACAGCACAGGAATGCAGGGGCAAGATTAGAAAGGCAAAGGCACAAAAAGAGCTCAAACTAGCTATGGGAATAAAGGGAAACAAGAAGACTTTTTATCAATATATTAGAAGCAAGAGGAAGACCAAAGATAAGGTAGGCCCACTGCTCAGTGAGGAGGGAGAAACAGTAACAGGAAACTTGGAAATGGCAGAGATGCTTAATGACTTCTTTGTTTCAGTCTTCACCGAGAAGTCTGAAGGAACGCCTAACATAGTGAATGCTAATGGGAAGGGGGTAGGTTTAGAAGAGAAAATAAAAAAAGAACAAGTTAAAAATCTCTTAGAAAAGTTAGATGCCTGCATGTCCCCAGGGCCTGATGAAATGCATCCTAGAATACTCAAGGAGCTAACAGAGGAGGTATCTAAGCCTCTAGCTATTATCTTTGGAAAATCATGGGAGATGGGAGAGATTCCAGAAGACTGGAAAAGGGCAAACATAGTGCCCATCTACAAAAAGTGAAATAAAAACAACCCAGGAAACTACAGACCAGTTAGTTTAACTTCCATTCCAGTGAAGATAATGGAGCAGGTAATTAAGGAAATCATCTGCAAACACTTGGAAGGTGGTAAAGTGATAGGGAATAGCCAGAATGGATTTGTAAAGAATAAATCATGTCAAACCAATCTGATAGCTTTCTTTGATAGGATAATGAGTCTTGTGGATAAGGGAGAAGCGGTGGATGTGGTATACCTAGACTTTAGTAAGGCATTTGATATGGTCTCACATGATATTGTTATCGATAAACTAGGCAAATATAACTTAGATGGGGCTACTATAAGGTAGGTGCATAACTGGCTGGATAACCACACTCAGAGAGTAGTTATTAATGGTTCCCAATCCTGCTGGAAAGGTATAATAAGTGGGGTTCCGCAGGGGTCTGTTTTGGGACTGGCTTTGTTCAATATCTTCATCAATGAATTAGATATTGGCATAGAAAGTATGCGTATTAAGTTTGCAGATGATACCAAACTGGGAGGGATTGCAACTGCTTTGGAGGATAGGGTCATAATTCAAAATGATCTGGACAAATTGGAGAAATGGTCTGAGGTAAACAGGATGAAGTTTAACAAAGACAAATGCTAAGTGCTCCACTTAGGAAGGAACAATCAGTTTCACACATACAGAATAGAAGGAGACTGTCTAGGAAGGAGTACGGCAGAAAGGGATCTAGGGGTTATAGAGGACCACAAGCTAAATATGAGTCAACAGTGCGATGCTGTTGCAAAAAAAAGCAAACATGATTCTGGGGTGCATTAACAGGTGTGTTGTGAGCACGACATGAGAAGTCATTCTTCCACTCTGCTCTGTGCTAGTCAGGTCTCAGCTGGAGTATTGTGTCCAGTTCTGGGCACCGCATTTCAAGAAAGATGTGGAGAAATTGGAGAGGGTCCAGAGAAGAGCAACAAGAATGATTAAAGGTCTTGAGAACATGACCTATGAAGGAAGGCTGAAAGAATTGGGTTTGTTTAGTTTGGAAAAGAGAAGACTGAGAGGGGACATGATAGCAGTCTTGAGATATCTAAAAGGGTGTCATCAGGAGGAGGGAGAAAACTTGTTCACCTTAGCCTCTAAGGATAGAACAAGAAGCAATGGGCTTAAACTGCAGCAAGGGAGGTTTAGGTTGGACATTAGGAAAAACTTCCTAACTTTCAGGATGGTTAAACACTGGAATAAACTTCTTAGGGAGGTTGTGGTATCTTCATATGTGGAGATATTTAAGAGTAGGTTAGATAAATGTCTATCAGGGATGGTCTAGACAGTATTTGATCCTGCCATGTGGGCAGGGGACTGGACTCAATGACCTCCCGAGGTCCCTTTCAGTCCTAGAGTCTATGAATCTATGAGGTTCTTTAAATACATTAGGAGCAACAGAAAGATGAAGGAAAGTGTAGGTCCTTTACTTAGTGGGGAAGAAGAGCTAATACTTGGTGACATCAAGAAGGCTGAAGTGTGTAATGCATGTTTTGCTGGAGTCATCACTAAAATGGTTAATGATGACCAGATACTCAACACAATTAATATTAAAAACAAAGGGGAAGGAACACAAACCAAAATAGGGAAACATAGGTTAAAGAATATTTAGATAAGTTGGATGTATTCAAGTTGGTAAGACCTAGAGTATTTAAAGAACTAGCTGAAGCAACCTGGGAACCATTAGCAATTATCTTCAAGAACTCTTGGAAGACGGATGAAGTCCAGAGGATTGGAGGATGGCAAAGATAGTACCTATCTTTAAGAGGGGGAACAAAGAGGAGCCAGGGAATTATAGACCAGTAAGCGTTAACTTTAATACCTGAAAAGATACTATTACAAACTATGAACAAATTATGAAGCAATCAGTTTGTAAGCACTTAGAAGTTAATGGGCTTATAAGGAATAGCCAACAAGTATTTGTCAAGAACAGATCATGCAAAACCTACCCAATTTCCTTCCATGACAGGGTTACTGGCCTAGCAGATTGTGGGAGGAAATAGTCATAATATATCTTGATTTTAGTATGTCTTTTGACACAGTCGTACATGACATTCTCATAAGCAAACTAGGGAAATGTGGTCTATGAAATTACTGTAAGGTAGGTGAACAAGTGGATGAAAGACCATACTCAAAAAGTAGTTATCAATGGTTCGCTGTGAAATTGGGTGCATATCTAGTGGGGTCCTGCAAGGGTCAGTCCTACTTCCACTATTTTTCAATATTTTCATTAATTACTTGGATAATGGAGTAGAGAGTATGTATATAAAATTTGTAGATGACACCAATCTGGGAGAGGTGCAAGTACTTTGGAGGCCAAGATTAGAATTCAAGAAGATTTAGAGAAATTGGAGAATGGGTCTGAAATCATCAAGATGAAATTCAATAAAGCCAAGTGCAAAGTACTTCACTTAGGAAGGAAAAATCAAATGCATAGCTGTAAAATAGGATCTGGGGATTATAGTGGATCACAAATTGAACACAAGTCAACAATGTGATGCAGCTGTAAAAAAGATTAATACTCTGGGGTGTATTAACAGCAGTCTCATATACAAGTCCCACTCAGCTCAGCATTAGTGAGGCCTCAGCTGGAGTACTGCATAAGTTCTGGAACTGGCTTGAAGTGGTTTCCGTTATATATATACAGGGTTTACAGTTTGGTTTAATGGCTGTCAGCAGCCCTATTATACAAATAGTTCCAGGACCCCGGAGTACCGTGTCTCATTTTGGGCTTTAGGAAAGAAGAGGACAAAGTGAAGACAGTTCAGAAAGACCAACAAAAATGTTAAAACGTTTAGAAAACCTGACCTATGAGGAAAGGTTAAAAAATCTGGGCAGGTTTCTTCCTGAGAAAAGATGGGGGCAGGGGGAGGGGGACGATAAAAGTCTTCAAATATGTTAATGGCTGTTATAAAGGGGATAGTGATCAATTATTCTCCGTATTCACTGAAGGTAGGATCAGAAGTAATGGGCTTAATCTGCAGCAAGGGAGACTTACGATATTGTGAGAAAGCTTTATAAAGCGTATTAAAATTCTGGAACAGGCTTCCAAGGGAGGTTGTAGAATTTCCATCACTGGAGGTTTTTAAAAACAGTCTGGACAAACACCTGTCAGGGATGATCTAAGTTTACTTGGTCCTGCCTCAGCACAAGGGGCTGGACTCAGCCCTGTCTAATTCTATTATTCCATATTCTAGGGTACCTTGTACTTAGCCAAATGCCTCCATCTTCCTATCATACACATACTAACCTCAACTTCCAGTAAAGAATTAGCTCACTTTTTTTACATCATGGCTGGCTCTCCCTGTCCTTCCTTCTTTTTCTGACAACTTTTTATCCCTACCAAGCAGGGCTTGCAAAGGGATCTGGCTATGAATACCCATTACATAAATTAAGAACATGTAAAAGAATAATATAAAGGACTTTTCCTCCCATCCTAATCACACAACTAAATATCCACCAGGAAATAAAATACAATACATATACAAATCCCCATACCTCCTGGGGAGAAAGGCAGAGGAAAAATATGCACTTTGCAGAGGGTCTGGAAAGTTAACAAATCGAGTCCATCTCATGTCCCACCAGCAGCTCTCTCCTGTTTACAGCAAGGCTACTCCAATTCAAATGCCTCAGCTGAGCTCAGCTGTGCTAGTGAAGCATGGAGTGGGAAGTGATGTTGCAGGTAATCAGGTACTCAACCCCATTTAGAGCTTTATAGGTCAATGCTGAATGTCTTGTCTACACCAGCATTTTCCTACAAATTCCCCACTTATCTTCATAGGTGTAGCTCTGTTGGTGGTTAAAACAGTGGGGAGAGATATGGAGACAAGATCAGCAGTTTAGCCACTGGATCATCTAGACCTGCTCTGAAGACTGAAGGAAAACAATGCTAGTGTAGACTGCCTGTGTGGTAATCAGGATGGAGAAAATCATCAAGGATGCGGCAGTGGGATTGAACTGGGGGAAAAGGAATGCAAATAAAAAAAGGAAAATACAGGCTGAATCCTGGGAATTCTAAAATATTCAGGGATATGTTTGTTGAAATAACGAGAGGCTGTTTTTACGAAATTTCCAGACCAGAGTGTTTTTATTTTATCTGTAATTATTTGTTCTGAGTGTTGGATTGGGCAGGAGCCAGGCTCTGGTTTTACTTCTCGTTTGCCTTGTAAACTTTTGCTTGGTTTATTAAAATTCAAACTTGTTCTGATCTTAGGGGGCACTTTGCAATTCTTCCTTGGGTTCGAAAGGCAACCTCCAAAAGTCAACAATCCCTTTGGCTTGTGGATTCAGGCACTGTAATCTACTTTGTTCCTTTTACAATTTCCAGTACAATAGTTTCACACTAGGAACTTAACTTCTTCTAACCGGTATACACAGGGCCAAGTGTAATCTATGGATTTGTGCCCAAAGAATTTGATGCACAGTTGTGCTTCAGAATCAAAGCTTTGACTGAAAAACACTTATAGCCCTTATAGTTGTAAAGAAACCTTTAATGTGAAAAGAGCGTAAGTCTGAGCCTGAAACAGTAGGCCGGGTGTTGTCCTTCTTGCACAGCTGCCCCTCAAAAATTGAAACTAAAGAAAGTGCGTGCACAGAACCCATGTGAACAGAAACTAAGAGCCCTACTTAATGGAACAGTCCTGACAAAATGTAGGGCATGCCGAGTTAAGGTATCCATTTTGTGCCACTTTCATTAGCTTATTCTCCTGCAGTGGTCTCTGAACAGTGTGTGATATTATAGATGATATTCATGCCAATGGGAGGCTAATTAAAATTCCTGTGAAGCTTCTCTCTGACGCCTTGCGTTTTTTTTTGGGGGGGGGGGAAGAAATAGAAACTTCATTAGCAAGAGTCACCCTTCCCTGTACATGATTTCCTCAAGCTGAAGAGATAGAGGCTACCAGCAGCTGACTGAATCCCAAAGATCTCACGTCCATGGAGCCTGTATCAGTGCCCTTCCATGTCAACTGAAGGACAGTGTGGCACGAAGGCTACCAATAAACCAGCATGTCTTTTGCTGGACTGCGTACTATCAGCATAGTAGGTCAGTCTACAGATGCAGCAGCAGCTCCACATCTTAAACTGAGTTCTCATTTGAGCTGCTGATTTGTTTTTCTGTTTGGCATATGAATTGAATCGGAGGCGGAAGGTGCTCCCACATTACCTGTCCTTTCTTAAGTACTCACCTGGCTGCCATTGAATCTGAGCCCCTCACATTAGTTGTGTGTTTATCCTCACAGATAACACCACTGCCCTATCACCATTTTACCAATGGGGAACTAAGGCAAAAGAGAGACTAAGTGATTTACCCAAAGCCTCCCAGGAAGTCCCGGAGCAGAACAGAAAATTGCCTTCAGTTCTTTCTAGGTCCCAGGCTACTGTCCTGCCTACAGGGATTTTTATACAGCCCAAGTGAATTACTGAAAGGCAATTCAGTGGGGGTGGGGGGCTTAATTCCATTATTTCATAGATTCATAGATTCTAGGACTGGAAGGGACCTCGAGAGGTCATTGAGTCCAGTCCCCTGCCCTCATGGCAGGACCAAATACTGTCTAGACCATCCCTGATAGACATTTATCTAACCTACTCTGAAATATCTCCAGAGATGGAGATTCCACAACCTCCTTAGGCAGTTTATTCTAATGTTTAACCACTCTGACAGTTAGAAAGTTTTTCCTAATGTCCAACCTAAAACTCCCTTGCTGCAGTTGAAGCCCATTGCTTCTTGTTCATCATTAGAGGCTAAGGTGAACAAGTTTTCTCCCTCCTCCTGATTACACCCTTTTAGATACCTCAAGACTGCTATCATGTCCCCTCTCAGTCTTCTCTTTTCCAAACTAAACAAACCCAATTCTTTCAGCCTTCCTTCATAGGTCATGTTCTCAAGACCTTTAATCATTTTGTTGCTCTTCTCTGGACCCTCTCCAATTTCTCCACATCTTTCTTGAAATGCGGTGCCCAGAACTGGACACAGTACTCCAGTTGAGACCTAACCAGCGCAGAGTAGAGAGGAAGAATGACTTCTCCTGTCTTGCTCACAACACACCTGTTAATGCATCCCAGAATCACATTTGCTTTTTTTGCAACAGCATCACACTGTTGACTCATATTTAGCTTGTGGTCCTCTATAACCCCTAGATCCCTTTCTGCTGTACTCCTTCCTAGACAGTCTCTTCTCATTTTGTATGTGTGAAACTGATTGTTCCTTCCTAAGTGGAGCACTTTGTATTTGTCGTTATTAAACTGCATCCTATTTACCTCAGACCATTTCTCCAATTTGTCCAGATCATTTTAAATTATGACCCTGTCCTCCAAAGCAGTTGCAATCTCTCCTGGTTTGGTATCATCTGCAAACTTAATAAGCGTACTTTCTATGCCAATATCTAAGTCATTGACGAAGTTATTGAACAGAGCCGGTCCAAAAACAGACCCCCGCGGTACCCCACTCGTTATACCTTTCCAGTAGGATTGGGAGCCATTAATAACTACTCTCTGAGTACGGTTATCCATCTAAATTGTATTTGCCTAATTTATTGATAAGAATATCATGCAAGACCGTATCAAATGCCTTACTGAAGTCTAGGTATACCACATCCACCGCTTCTCCCTTATCCACAAGACTCGTTATCCTATCAAAGAAAGCTATCAGATTGGTTTGACATGATTTGTTCTTTACAAATCCTTTGGAAACCCCAGCCCAAAGTCTATCTGATACATCAGGGAGCCTCAAGTTCTCCTGCCACTGTGTCTCAAGCTCAGCCTGCAGGGACCAGCTCGAGCAGAGAAGCAGTTCGGTCTCCAAGGCTCATACAATCCTTGGCCTCTCTGCTGAGAGAGCTAAAACAGGGAGCCCTTGGTGGTGGTGGTTTTGATGTTGCAGGCACTTGTCCACTAGGAATTTCATGGATGAAACCAGCTTGTTTCACACTGCCCTATATACAGCTTTTGGATGGCAACACCATGAAGTCACTACTAATCAGGGATGGATTTGAACGAGTGACTTAGAGGCAAAGGCTCTGTAGCCCAACATAAATCTTTGGGGTCACTAGTCCCACATGGCTCGGCTCTAATTTTAAGGCTGAATGAAAGGTAGAAACCCAACCCTACCTTTGTATGAGTTTTTCTATAACTCAGCTTTAACACTGCTGGTTCAATTCAGCAGTTACTGCAATGCTAGGCCAAAGAAGCCAGCATTCCTCTAAGAGACCAGGGGGCATCAATGCTGACCCAGTCCCCATAAAGCCATCTATCCAGTCATCAGCAATTTAGGGACAGTTTCTGAGCATGTATAGCAAATACCAGAAAATAATCAGCAAATAAGGCAGAGAGTTTCCCTAAACTATGAACTTGTTTGGGATTCACACATTCTCAGCATGTATCCTTGAAGACAAGATAGTTACTCCTGATTTACACCAGTGTGAGAGATCAGAATTGGGCTCAGAAACTCTACGGAAACACAAAAACATACTGTCTTAAACAACACTGTACACTAACTAGTTCCATTGCGTTAAATAAAAATAAACCCACAGCAATTAGCCTGGCACCATTCTGAAATGTGGTTAATGGCTGAGTGATCAAAAGTTTTCCTCTGTCAACTTTAGCTGAATCGAAAAGGGATATAAATCTTTCCTTATATATAATTTTCAAAGTCTGATGTGACAAATTGGACTGAACTCAGTTAAAGCAGCCAGGTCTTATGTACTTAATTGCAAGCAGTGTCTATGAAAGTAAATGACTCCAAGTCAGAACAGGGCACAAAGGCACAGAACTGTAAAAACAGAGCGAGAGCAAAAGAGACAGAGGGGTTCATTCAATCAGGGAAAAGTTGTGGATAATGTAAATATATATATTTTGCCATTTTGGAGATTTCTCAGACTTCTTATGAGGCTCTAGCCACGGGCCAGTCTTCAGTGGATGCCTCTGTCATCATATCTATAAAATGGGGATAATAATATTCATCTACCTAAATGAATTCAAAAGAGTGTTGTGAGGATTAATATGCTACTATTTGTTAAGCACTGTGAGGTCAGACGTGATGTGTGACTGCTAAGGGTATTTCCAATTTTTATACACTGACAATTGCTTCAGTGAGTTATTTCTTGCATCTGTCTAATTAACAATAAGTTTGTGCCAAAATGGTAATTGAAGTGATTTTGTAATAGTACACTCGGTGATTGTGGAAGAGGGATAGGAGGAAAAGCTTAGGGGTAAATTTTGTCCTTGAATGCATATACAGCTCTCATTGATATCAATGGGAGCCATACATACGTCCAAGGGCGGCACTTAGTCCATAATAGGAAAGCTAAAATAGCAAATCAAGTTATTCTTAAAATGGACGTTGACACGAACAAGACCTGTCCTAGCATTTTATGCCTTGTTTTCTGTGAAACTTCTCAAGACACGAAATAAGCAATGGAACTGATTTTAAGCAATTGCTGTGTGCATTTGTAGGAATAAAATCTCCAGCAAACATCTAAACAACTGCAACGGAAATTTTAATTACTGCTTAATTTCCGTTCTTGGAAGAAAATGATTTACAAAGTGGATAAAGTGTAAGGATAATTGTTAAAAATCATCAGGAAATGGCAGAATTGCTGACCTCATACACTGAATTAGTCAACTTACGTAAAGAAGAATAGTATTCTTAAATGACAGGTTTCAGAGTAGCAGCCATGTTAGTCTGTATCCGCAAAAAGAAGAGGAGTACTTGTGGCACCTTAGAGAATAACAAATTTATTTGAGCATAAGCTTTCGTGGGCTACAGCTCACTTCTCCGGATGCATAGAGTGGAACACACAGACAGAAGATATTTATACATACAGAGAACATGAAAAGGTGGAAGTAGCCATACCAACTGTAAGAGTCCAATCAATTGAGATGAGCTATCATCAGCAGGAGAAAAAAAACCTTTGAAGTGATTATCGAGATGACCCATAGAAGGTGTGAGGAGAACTTAACATGAGGAAATAGATTCAATTAGTGTAAACCTTTTCATATTCTCTGTATGTATATATATCTTCTTACTATATGTTCCATGCATCCGATGAAGTGGGCTGTAGCCCACGAAAGCTTATGCTCAAATAAATTTTTTAGTCTCTAAGGTGCCACAAGTACTCCTGTTCAATTTGAGTATTGTTAATGTCACACAGTCTGTATTATTGATCTCTTACCATGCAGTCTTGGTCATACAGATACCAACTAATATAGATGGACTAGGGCAAAAGTCCCTTATCCAAAATTCCCAGAGCTTTAGGTAGTTTGTATCCAGATTTTGGATCTGTAGAATTTTGCAACATCAACTGGTTTCAGATTACAAGTGGGAATCCTGATGGGAAACAGAAGCATATGATAATACCTTTACACTTATCCTTAAGAATAGGTGAAGTCTGCTTGATCATTCCAGGACGGTTCCCTGTTACTGACAACAACTGAACATCCACATAGGTGTTTAATGTGCTTCAAAGTTCACTCTTTCAATTAATTCAGCTTAACCTCCTGCATCTCCATGTAGACATACTGTCAATAACAGCCTGAGCCAAAATTCTGGATCCAAACCACCTCCAGATCCAAACTTGGCAGCTTAGACCCATTTATTTATATTGATTTTAAATGAGAATTGGAAATAGACATAACAAATTAGTACATGGAAAACATTCGTGAAGAATTCTGAACACCAGACACTATCAACAGTTGCAAGCGAAAGTCTGTTTTTGCAAGATCTCCTATCCAATTTCAACAGCAATGGAGTTTCGATAAGATTTATCCAAACTCAGCCTCTGAAAACCTTAAAGTTTGCCTGTCTCTTGAATAAAACCTGTTTTATTTTAAATCTGCACATTTCTGTACTTAAATTGGCATAATTCAAAACAGCAAGTGCTGCATTAAAGAGCTCTACATAGCACAAAAATGTCAAAAAATGCAGCTTTAAATATAATGAAAATGCCACGAATGGAGACACAGAAAAGAGATTTTTTTTGGCTGTTAAGTATTGATACATGAATTACCGCACCAAGATATATCAGAGCTTTGATCTTACATACACCTGAAAATATCTTTCAATAGCATGTTTACGCAATCTCATTCCTTCACAATGAAACCAACACGTTCTTTCAGCACAAAAGAAAATTAATTTCTACTTTTTGCAATTAAATGCTAAAGAACAAGCAAAATATGTAGGTCATATCAAGTGGGGCTGTGGTCCAGTCAGAAAACCCAAGCTAAGAAGGGTCAGGTCTTGACAATATTTGGAGATAGGGAGGGGGTGCTATGCAAAACCCACCCAGAAAACTGGAACTGCTGATTCAGTAGTTATCACTCCCCTTTCAGAAACAGAACTGAACCAGCCAGTTCAGCCTAGCTTGAAATTGGGGCTTTAAGCGTTACAAGTGGCTCAGTCTTTCAGATCAGATGCAAAAGCAATGTCATGACGACTGGTGGTCATTAAAGTTTCCATAGCACTTGTCCCGAGAATAGCATTATTAGCCTTGGTGTCCTAGATAAATTCCAATTTGAGTAATGATATTCTGCTGACCTAAATTCTCCCTGCAGTTTGAATTGGATATGATATTTTTCTTCATTTCCTGTCCTAAACTGCTGTACAGTATTGCTTTGCACTCTTAAACAGCTGCTATGCTCCTCCTCAGAAATATATCTATACCACTTATGTTTTCTTGACAGCCACTTGATAAGCCCCAGAATGATAAATTGAATTGTGAATTGTTTGTATGTTTGATCTTCTGCACAGGGACTGTCTCTTCCTCTCTGTTTATGACCTTCCAATGACTTTTTGGAGACAGATATGAAATGAATTGGTCACATCAGTGCAGCTCCTGGCAGGCAAATGTCCACACTGCAAAGAGAGTGGTACTAAAGGCTTGTCTACACTTCCAACACAGGAGCACTTACTCCCACAGGAGAGCTTCTCTTATCAGCGCATGTACTCCACCTCTAGGATACCAAGGATTTTCCACACTCCTGAGTCACGTGGTTATACTGATATGTTAGTAGCGAAGACCACACCCTTTTTGACAGTCCCAGCAGAAAGGCCAAGGAAAGAGGATGGAAACAGAATGACCCTCTCCAATGCAGAGATGGTGCCTCTTGTGGGGAACTTTGCAATACCGCCGAATAAGTTATACACATTCTATGCATAGAAAGAGAACTCCCTTTATAGTGTTGTCAATCTAGCACCGTTCAAAAGCAACTCCCCCACCCCAAAAAACTCTAAAACAAAAGACAGAAAAACCAGAGACAGACAATAAGTGTTGAGGCAATGCATGCAAATCCATCAAGTTAAGCCAGGCTTTCTATTTCCAACTCCCTAGTCTAGTGAGGCACTTTTTATTTTTATTTTTTTGGCTTGGGCTACACACCATTCTGTGACCCGACTGCCCCCATTATATCAGTTTCTTCCAGGTGAATGAATTATTAGCCTATTTTCCTAACTTCTGTATTAAGAAGACAAGTTAATTTTTCACCCCTCTGGTGAATTATTGTATGATCGGTTTATATGAGAGATGTCCCAGGAGTGAGAAAATGAGTCATAACTCACAGGAGGGGAAGCTACAAGTGAGTAATGAAGAACACGAAAATCCTTCTTTCCTCTCAACACTTGCACAGGCTTGTTCCTCGGTTAGTAGGAGAGAGAAATTGCTAAATATATGGCAGAACCACAAGGTACAACTACGTGCTCAGAGCTTTACCAAAGGGTTTTTTTTAATAAGTCTTATTTTGGTTAGAAATTTTTTTATATATTTGCTGCTTTGAAATACATCTGATTTTGTATCTAATAGCTCCCTTACCGAGGTAGGCCACAGAGCTGTTTAATGAAGATGTTGACAACGGCTGAATCCAGGCTCTGATTCTGGCAAAGTTGCTGATGGCTCCCTGCAAGGCTCAGTCTCGTTTCTGCTCCAGTTAAAAATCACCTTGTGGGAGACACTGTGTGGCAGGATCAGGCCCCTGCAGCATCTGCGAAGGTGGCTAGGATCCATGTGAGAGTCCAAGATTCCGCAGACTGGTATTTAGGCTTTGCTGTGCTCAGTGTTGCAAAACCTAATGGGATTTAGGCTCCTATGTGCCTAAATCCCTTTTGAAAATTAGATCTAGGCTCTTAAATTTAGTTAGGCATTGCAATGCTGAGCGCAGCAACGCCTACATATCTGTAGAAATCTTGACCTTAGTGTCTTTGGTGGTGAAGGTCTCAGTTTCAATCCCCACTGATACCGTGATGTGATGTCTGCATACATGGAGCCAGGGTCGCTTGCTGCACAGGTGCTGACACACCAAAAAAGGTGTTTGCGTCACTGCTCAGAGGACTAACCTCAGTGCTGCTGAAGCCATGCTTGCCCTCCCTAGTCCCATGATCTCCAGCACAGCATCTCTTTGCTTCAGCTGTGGCTCCAAAGGCCACACTTTAACGCTTACTTTGCTTTTGGAAATGGCCTCTTCACACCCTGAAATGCACAGGACTGCATGACATCCACCCTGTGATATTGCAAATGCTCATAAATTAAAAATTGGGGTTTTTACTTGTAGGGCACTGGAGGGGCTGGGAAAGGAAGCTGTGTGTATGTAACAAGCTATACGAAATACCACAGCTATTCATGTGTCTCCCCCTCATTGACTTCAGGCAGAGTCAGCCACCACTTGAGAACAACAGGTTTCTGCTTTTCCACCTTCTCCCTGATCCTGAGAGCCAGCTGAAGCGGCCTCAGGTTTTCATTCTGCTACTTCAGGGATCTGATGGTCATTGTCAGAGGTGGCTCTATGTTTTTTGCCGCCCCAAGCACAGCAGTTAGGCAGCCTTTGGAAGCACGCCTGAAGGTGGTCCGCTGGTCATGCGGATTTGGCGGCGTTTCTGCGGGTGATCTGACGGTCCCGCGCCTTCGGCGTACCCGACGCTGAATTGCTGCCAAAGCTGCAGGACCGGCGGACCTCCTGCTGGCATGCTGCCAAAGGCTGCCTCTCGCGGATTGCTGCCACAGGCGTGTGCTTGCTGCGCTGGTGCCTGGAGCGGCCCCTGGTCATTGTTAACTTTGTTAATTTACACAAAGACATCTCAACCAAATCCCTGGATCTAAACAATCCCCAAATTTGGAAATCTGGAACCCTACTCTAATGCTACACTGAGGGTTTATCAGAAGGTCTTGGGGCACTATAGCTCAGTGGTTTGAGCATTGGCCTGTTAAACCCAGGATTGTGAGCTCAATCCTTGAGGGGGCATTTAGGGATCTGGTGCAAAATTGGTACTTGGTCCTGCTACTGAAGGCAGGGGGCTAGACTCGATGACCTTTCAAGGTTCCTTCCAGTTCTATGAGATAGGTATATCTCGATTTAAAAAAAAAAAAAAAAAGCCTTGGGAAACCAGAGTTAATTTCAGCGCAGCTTATCCCTCTGTCTGCACTGACATTCAGGGGAAGGGCTGTAAAAATGGAAGCTGAGAAGGGCTTTGAGAAGATCAGACTGAGCACAGGACTAGGTGGAACCTTCCATTATAGAGCTCCTCTGTTCCCTTTCAAGTTACATTAACTTGATTTTCTTATTAAAAACACTAACATTTGAAGGAAAGTCCTTGCTGAGCTTTTTCTGAGTCATTCTGTTAACTTACAGGGCCAAACTCCTTCATCCTCCACTAAATCCAAACACATAAGAACACTGGGGCAACTTGGATCCAAATGTTGTGCCTTGGACACATCTCTAAATTCCATGTTATTATGTTAGTATTTCTAAGAGTACCCCTTCTCAATCCCACTTCCATGCTGCCTGTACAGCTTGCCACTACCGTCATGGAGGAATAGAGGCTTTGAGCTGCAGAGTAATTAAAAGGACAGCGGGGAACACAGACGTAGTATGCTGCAGACTCAGAGGGTCTCCATAACTGGATCAAGTTTGCAGAAAGTTCAGAGCCGTTTGCTCCATACAGTTGGGGGGCTCTTCCGTAATCAAAACTCAGAAGATGAACATATAGGAAAAAATAGATTTAATAGAAGCAAAGACTCAAATTGGCAGCAAATCTCAAGGAACTCCTCCCCTACTAAACCAACCAACCCGCCCATCCACCCCCTGGATACCTCACATCTGCCACCATCACATTCTAAATACACAGTTGTGCCCTTTGTGTTGTGAAAACCAGTAGCAGCTGGCCCCCTGGAGTGAATAAGGAATGAAACAATTTATTACAAATGGACCTCTCTGAATCAATCTAGAAATCACTACCAGAGGACTGGAAGCAGCTGTGACATGAAAAACTCGAAGCAATCCAAAGTGTAGCGATTTATTCATTCTATCCATGTCTGGTGGATTCTTCCCTGGAATTTGAAAAGACGCCTGAATACATTTTAAGTGGCAATATTTGAAAATCACAAGTTAGAAGAGATCATTTCCTTGCCCTTCCCGCTGAATGTACAGATAAACCACTTGGCACATTTGAAAGGCAAATATAGGTGATACATTCAAGTTGCATTTTCCTTGCTTTGAGATCTTAAACTGATACTATGCCTATACTTGTACATTAAGCAACAATGCTTTGTGCTACCGCTAGAATCAAGTCTGGTCTTGCAAACCCTTATTCACATAGTGTGTAGAGGACAGTGGGATGGCTTGCATGAATAAGAATTTGCAGAATCTAGACCCTTTAATATTTTTGTTTTTTCCCCCATCAAATGCGGACTATATTCAAAATATGTTTTTTAATACTAAATTACTTGGTGGGAAAGCAGTTGCGGTCAGCAAAGGCTTTCCCTTAAGTGGCCATGTTTCCAATGAGAAAATCAAGTGAATGTAAACTGAAATTTAACAGAAATGCTCCCTAGCGTAAGTTTCCACTCAGTTTTGTGCTCCTAGGTGTGGGGTCTTATCTTCTCAAAGCCCTTCTCTCCCTTGCCAACACCCACATCTATAGCCCTTGCCCTGAACTTTGGTGCAGAGGGAAGGGTAAGCAGAGGTGCAGTTAACTTTTGTTTCCCAGAGTAGTGCTCCTTGATCCTCTGACAAGCCCATTGTTGCTGAATAATGGGAAACGTTTGTAAGGCAAGCATTTCCCCCTAATTAAATATTAAACTTGCTAAATAAGGATTCCCTGTAATTTAGGATAGAAGATGGGATATATCTAAAGATTCCAACATGTTGATCCTGCAAAAGTCAGACATGAATAAACAGGGAGATAGATATTCACGTGCCTGAGAAATGTATCCCCTGGGAACTATAGTTCTATAGAACATGCCAGTGCTTTAAGGACCCAATCCAGCCAAAAATTGCCATGGCAGCTGTTAGTGCTCAGTAGTTACTGAAGCTGGTTGCTTTACTGAGGGAAGTTTCCAGTATCTCTTGCTGAATACAAAATTAGACATTGCTGGGGGGGGAGGGAGGGGAGAGTCAATGCAATGAGTCTGCCTTGACAGTGTTTTACACCCACTTTGCAGCTGTGTACACAAAACAATGATCAGTCAGCCTCGCACCCGATTCTGCTTTCCTGAAAGAGTCATTGTAGCCCATCATCTTAACGGGTGGATGGACTCTTCCTGGCTAGCTGCAGCATTCTTCTCAAGGCTTTATGTATAAAGTGCAGTTCTGTTGTGAGAAATGACACTCTGGGGTCCCATGTCTGTTGTGTCTCATGGACATACAGGAAGTCTCTGGTCTTATGCATAGATTGTAAGCTCTTTGCGGGAGGGACCATCTTCTGACTGTGTTTGTTCAGTGCCAAGCACAACTGGAAGTGATCCATATCTGGGGTGCCTGTGCACTAAGATCAATAATAATCATCAATAATATGTAAACTAAGCAAATTACTATATAAGGAGGCTTTTTTCCCTGATTGTCAGACCTGTAAACTCACCTTGGGCTCTGAGAGCCTTGTGGGTTTCTTCCTTAGAACTTGTCAAATGGAGTTTCTGTGGTATGTGGATTTTTTCAAATGAAAATGTATTTTCAAACAATTAACAACTGTGTTTAATAAAAAAGAGGAAGGGGGAACTAGGGAAAAATGGAAATTATTTGCTGTGAAAGATTTTTTTCTTTTTTTAAAAGGAAGGACAAATTCTACCCCCCTCATATTTCCCAGAAATGTATGATTTTTTTTTTAGTAAAATTGTTTTTTTGGCCCCTTCGTCTTCTTCGTTTTCATGGAAAATAGTTAACATCTTTTGATCTTCATAGTTCTTTCCTTTTTGGGGTATCACCTGTAATAAAGCTTGGCTGCTCAAAACCTCTTTTCAGCTACAAAAGTGTAACCTCAGTGCTTTCAAATCATGCTCTCAGTCACATACCTCTGCTGCAAGCCCATTATGGTTCAATGTGTGGCAAAATCTGGGAAGCCCAATTTTCATTACTGGTGGTGTCGTAAGAGAGAGAAATAACCCATCTTGCCTTTTGGCTGCCCTTCATAGGGTGGGCCGCTGGACAACACACACTTCTTTTTACTTGTAGGTCAAGGTCTGGTCTACATTAAAAAAGTTGTACTGGTTTATTTTGCTATTAATTATTTGTAGGGCAGTAGCACCTATAGGCACCATGGCTGCTCTGAGCTAGGCATTGTCCAGAGTAAAAGATGGGTCCCTGCCTTAAAGAGCATACGATGGACTCAACACAGGAGTAACTGGCTGAAATTCTCTGGCTCGTCTAGTTTACTAGGTCCTGCCTCAGCCCAGGGGGCTGAACTTGATGACTTCTCAAGTAGGGTGACCAGATGTTCTGATTTTATAGGGACAGTCCCGATTTTTGGGTCTTTTTCTTATATAGGCTCCTATTACCCCCCACCTCCTGTCCCGATTTTTCACATTTGTTGTCTGGTCACCCTATCTCAAGGTCCCTTCCAGCTCTGCATTTCCATGATTCTATGCAGGAGGTCAGACTACATGATTTGATGTTCCCTTCTGGGCATACAATTGATGGCCCAATCTAAACAAGCAAGGCAAATGGTGGGAAGAAGGGATATAATATACAAGCAGACTGAACAGAATGGTGGTTTGCCAGTGTTTCATAGATCCACATTTTTTTTTTCTTTTTGTTCTTTTATTGTGTAACTAAATGAATTTAAAGTCAATCTAGTTGAACTGGATGCACTTGAACTGGATTAGCAGCCCCTTTAATCAGTTTTATTTAGTTCAAGGCAAACCAGTTCAAGCAAGGGTTAAGATGGTTTAAGTGCATCTACATTAGGGGTTAGAACTGGTTTAACTAGCTCAATTTCCAATTGATTTAGTTAAGCCAATTCAACTTTTCTAATGGAGACAAGCACAAAGCTAATTTAATATGCATGTCCCTGAAACACTAAAATGGTACTTATATAGTCATTTTTCAGAACAGATGCACATTTTTTGTGGGCAGAAGACCCTATATAAAGTAAGATTATATTTGTCAATATCCAACTTTCTCTCTTTCTAAATGACAAATCACCATGAAAACAAATAAGAAATACAGCATGAACATTAAGGGAGCCTAATTCAATTGGTGCACCATTCATTTACTAAGCACTCAAAGCAAATCTCTACTTGATTCAGAGTTACAGAGGCAGCTAAAACCTTCACTGAATTATAGGCATTGTCTAGTTTAAATTCAGAGGTAGAGTGTCAACAGATCTTCAGTTTCAACCAGGGAATAGCCATCTGTTATGCTAGATTGTTCTTTGAGCCTTTCTCCTCCCTGTCTCTCCCCTCTCCCCTTGTACTAAATGGCCTGTTTATTTGATAACCACTTCTGTTGATTCAAGTAGTGCTTTGCTGGAGAGGAGTAATGACTAACCAGTACAGAGCAAATGCAGTCCAAAATGGTTAACCCTACAGCTTTTGTGATCAGAAAATCCAGAAGTGTAGGAGGCTTGAATATTTAGGAGCATGCAATGTACACTTTTATTATACTTGGGGAGGTGGTCTTTGCAAAAGGGTAATGGGTATAATTATTGCTATCTGCAATGTCCCATTCAGAAGTTATCATCTACAAATGTTTATCAAAAGATAATATAACCCCGGTTTTCAGACTTGCCCAATTATAGCTAGCCATATGTGGAAATCAAAAACAGCTGCAGTACAGTACTAGAACTTTCAAAAACTGTTATGAAGAGAGAGTTAATAAGAATTCATTAATCTGACTGTTCTCTGCCATATTGCTGGGTAGGGTGAGGGAAGAGAAATGTATCTCCCTAGTGTTGCAATTTCAGATGTGACCAGCCATGCACAGAGGAGAGGAATGGAAAGTGCTTGGTGAACCTTATTAATGTGGGGCTGTTTGGGGAACATAGTGAAATTAAAGAAAGAAATAGAATCTGGAAAGTGGTATCCTACTGAGCAACAGCTCAATAGAAGAACATTTGCACAACAAACAGTCAGCTGTCTATGGAGTTCATTCCCTCATGAAAAAAAGTCCCATAACATTTGATAGGGGTACATAGAACTTACTCTAAAAACACTTGTGGAAATTAATAGGAAATTTTAAATCAGACCAAGGAATATAATAAAGAATTATATCCCTTAGAATTGAATTCTATAAGGCTGATTAATATTTTATAGAAAGGTTATAATTCTCTATTACATTCTGTATGATTTTTTCAGAAGGATTAATGGAACATAATTCTTAGAAAATCTCAAAATGGAGTTGTTTGGCTTCACAAAATGGTTACATGTTGTCATGGTATAATTCCCCACTCTGAACCTTAACGTCCAAAAGATGGGGTACCAGCATGAATTCCTCTAAGCTCAATTACCAGCTTAGAACCTGTAGTGCTGCCACCAACCAGGAATTCCAGTGCCTGGTACACTCTGGTCCCCCCAAAACCTTGCCCAGGGACCCCCAAGACCCAGTCCCTCTGGATCTTAACACAAGGAAAGTAAACTCTTTCCCTCACCATTGCCTCTCCCAGGCTTCCCCTCCCTGGGTTACCCTGGAAGATCACTGTGATTCAAACTCCTTGAATCGTAAAACAGAGAGAAAAATTCACCTTCCCCCCTCCTTCTCTCTCCCCATCCCAGACTCTCCCTGAGAGAGAAAGTAATCTTAACACAGAGAGAAATTAACCGTTCTCTCCCCCTTCCCTCCTTTCTCCCCACCAATTCCCTGGTTAATCCAGACCCAGTCCCCTGGGGTCTCACCAGAATAAAAAAACAATCAGGTTCTTAAACAAGAAAAGCTTTTAATTAAAGAAAGAAAAAACAGTAAAAATTATCTTTGTAAATTTAAGATGGAATATGTCTTTCAGCTATAGACACTGGGAATATCCTCCCAGCCTAAGTATACAAGTACAAATTAAAATCCTTTCAGCCAAATACACATTTGCAAATAAAGAAAACAAACATAAGCCTAACTCGCCTTATCTACCCACTACTTACTATTCTGGACATAAAAGAGACTGTATCAGAGAGATTGGAGAGAAACCTAGTTGCACATCTGGTCCCTCTGAGCCCCCAGAGTGAACAACAACCAAAAACTAACAGCACACACAAAACCTTCCCTCCCTCATGATTTGAAAGTATCCTGTCCCCTGACTGGTCCTCTGGTCAGGTGACAGCCAGGCTCACTGAACTTGTTAACCCTTTACAGTCAAAAGAGACATGAAGTACTCCTGTTCTATTAACCCTTAACTATCTGTTTATGAGACATGTGGAGTAGATTATAATCATATCTATATATCAATATTGATATCAATATAGATATAGATATATAAATACTATTTCTCTCTGTTTTACAATAAATACACATTGCCATAAATGTATTCAGTACTTTACAGAACATAAAACCCCTAAATAATCAGGTGCTTTATGTTGTTGTCAGCTACGTTTGGAACTATGAGCACTTGAAGCATGATCGTTGGAGGAAGTATCATTGAAACATTAACTTACTGCAGCAATGCAAGTTGCAGCCCTGGACCTGGAGGCAGCTTCTGGAACAACTTTCCCTGATGAAGGCATATAAGCCAGTTACACTGAATTCTGTACTGTTATAATTCCAGGCAGATTCTATGACCAATAAAATATGTACTTTAAGGTTAAAAAAAAAATCTTATAATTAAAACCTTGAGAACCACACTATGCAGGACATAAGCTGAGACATAAGAAAGTGCAGAGATATGACTGGGGAGGAAACCAACAGAGGAAGGTTACAGGTTAAACAGAATAAATATTGCTTCAGCGATCTAAATCTATTTTCTTTTTTTAATTTCTGAAAACATTTATCAGCCCATTTTAGGGGTATGTGTGATCTGGGGAGGGAACAGTAATCAGTGGAAAGAACAGGAGTACTTGTGGCACCTTAGAGACTAAGCCCACGTCCAGACTACCCCGCCGTATCGGCGGGTTAAAATTGATTGCTCGGGGATCGATATATCGCGTCTAATCTAGACGCGATATATCGAACCCCGAGCGCGCTTATATCGATTCCGGAACTCCAACCCCAACGGAGTTCCGGAATCGACACGGAGAGCCGCGGACATCGATCCCGCACCGTCTGGATGGGTGAGTAATCCGATCTTAGATATTCGACTTCAGCTACGTTATTCACGTAGCTGAAGTTGCGTATCTAAGATCGATTTTCCTCCCCTAGTCTGGACGAGCCCTAACAAATTTATTTCAGCATGAGCTTTCATGAGCTACAGCCCACTTCTTCGGATGCATAGAATGGAACACACAGACAGGAGATATTTATACATACAGAGAACATGAAAAGGTGGAAGTATGCATACCAACAGGCAGAGTCTAATCAATTGAGATCAGCTATCATCAGCAGGAGAGAAAAAAATTTTGAAGTGATAATTGAGATGACTCATAGAAGGTGTGAGGAGAACTTAACATAGGAAAATTGATTCAATTAGTGTAATGACCCAACTATTCCCAGTTGCATATTAATTTGAGTTCAGCAGTCTCTCTTTGGAGTCTGTTTTTGAAGTTTTTTTGTTGTGGATGAGAAAAATGTCCCAGTAGGAATGTTTGAAGGATTATATGTAACAAAATTGAGAAATGCAGCTTACTGTTTTCCTGCTACTTTTGCAACCTTTTCAGCAATGTCCGAGGAAAGCAGTCACTCCTTGGATAATATGGAAGCATTAATCCTCAACTTATCTTACTGCTTCAGAGCTAGGAAATGCATCAGATTCCTAGTGGCTTGTGGGTTTGATTTACTGCCTAGAGGACTGAAGTATAGAGAATTTTCTACATATTACAGGTATGGATACTATTTCTTCTTTGTCACACAAGTTCTTACAGAGGGTGGATGGTTAGTTTACTTCTAAGATAAATGTGGTGGTTGAATGAGCTTAGTTTTCCACTGGGCCTGAAACACAAATTTCATCAGGTTACGATGGCTGAACTAAATCGGTTAGAACAGGGATGGACAAAGTGCAGCCTGAGTGGCCAAAGGCCAATGGACCCTGATATGCTGGGGAATACAGCCTTTGCAAACCACCTCTCCATGAAAAGACGAGGGCAGTGGCCCTCTGTTTCCTTTAATGAGGGTGTGTTACGCATCCCCTCTCTGTGTAATCCATAGAGGATATGAGTGTGAACCGCCTCCAACTACAGAACCTAACACTTAAATTCAAGCTGCAGAGCGGTGGTTCTCCAGCAGCTTGCTTGTGGCCCAATCAGCACACAGTTGTGGCCCATGTGACATCCATGTGACATCCTCAGGGCCATGCAGCTAGTATATATAGTGTGTGGATGCGGCCCACATAACACACAGGGAACTGCATATATAGTCAATGGTCAATAGGTTGAGAATCACTGCAGTAGAGACTCATATGTCTAGCTTTGGAGGTCTCTTGGTTCAATCCTGGGTGCTGGGCAATCTGACAGCCATCAAATGTACAACACCTAACCTAATGGGGCTGGTGCCTCTAGGCATTACTGCAATACTAACAAATAACTATGGCAGGTAGGTCAAAATTATCTGACTGGAAGATCCAAGGCATATCGACTGAAGACCATGATCCAGCATGAACACATATGCAGCTGTGGCTAGTCTCATTGCAGTGAACGGTGGCTGCAGACATAGCTGGCTGAAGTGGACTAGTCCATGGAACTACTCATTTAAGCAAGTGCATAAGTGCTTTCTTTACACAAAAATTATTCTCAAGTCCATTGTCCAGTGCAATTTTAAATGACTAGGCTTCCCACAGATCCCTCAGGAAGTTGTCTTGTAGCATGGGTGTCCATAGATTCAGACTATTATTTTCCTTTTGTTAAGCTTTTACTTATTGTTATAGCCCCATGGATGACCCTAAATCCTTCCTCTCCCTCCTGAGTGTTTACACTTTTAAATTCTTGTAGACAATCATTTTGGCCCTTTTTCCCGCCCACTTTAGTTGTCATTTATTCTATTTACACAATTAATCTCCTCCAACCCCAATTTAATGCCCCAGTTTCCACTCTTATCCACTGTAAGAGCCAAATAATTCTGTGTGCTTCATACCTTTGAAAGTTTGTCCTTAACTGGCCATTCAGAGGAGGCATTCCATTACTGGAAGTTTTAGGATAGAAGAGATGCACTTTCCTGCCAGCGCACCACAGGTGGGGTGAGACTAACTCCATCTCTCAGTGCTGCAAACCTGGTTTCAATAACTGATGACTGAATGTACAGTCAAACTTTTCCAATCATATTTCCATTTGAACTTTTAGTCACAGCCGTTCAACCAAACACCAGCCAAAGTTCTGTTTTAGGCTTTATCAAGGACTCTCCTACATCAAGATGAAATGGAGACCTTTCAATATTTGTTTTGTAAAAACAAAAAGAAAACACAAACAAGAGAGACCATACTACGCCAGAACAAAAAATAGCCCAGTAATTAGGACTCTCTCCTGAGATGTGGGATACACAGAAGTCCACACTCTGCCCAATTTGGACAATCATCCATTCTAGGGTGGTTGACTCTCTCTCCCCTCTGCCCACCTGCCCTCTGCCTCCCTAGGCATTTTTATCAAAACTGTTTCCAATAAAAGTTTCCGTTTCAATAAACTAGCATTTTCAAAGAAAAAAATGTTTCTGCAAAAAAAATACGTGACCATTTCTACAAATTAGTCTATTATGTACATATCACCAGAATCACCAGTAATATTAGAAAATGCTAGGGAACATGCTTATTAGCCATAGAAATTTGGAGGTCCTGTATGAAAATGCAGGAGAATAAGCCCAGATACTGATAAGATGTACTACCTACAGTGCATTCATTATGGTGTTCATCCATATTGGGAATCTTTAGTTTAGAGGGAAAACAAGTAAGAGCGGGACTTAAAAATTACAAATGGTATTGAAAAGGTAAATCAGGAGCTCATTCACCTTATATCATAATTCAAGAACAAGGTATACTCAATGCAACTGAAAGGCAAAATTTAAAGCTGTAAAAGGATTTTTTTGTTTTGTACAACATAGCTAGCCTGTACAGTGGAACAGTGGAACATAATGCCACCAGGTATCACTGAGGCCAAGAGCACAATGCAATTCAAATTAGAAGAGAGAATTTACAATGATTATTTAAACGACGTACTGTAGGGCATAAGTCAACCACTAACTGATGGGAGTTAGGAAGAAATTTTCCCTATGGCCCGGTTATTCCATATTTTTTTGGCTTTTGTGTTGTATTTTTGCATCTATTACTAGCGACTGAAGCATCTGGAACTGGCCATTGTTAGAGAGGGGATCCTGGAATATGCAGACTAATGATCTGACTGACAATCTCACCCTATATGGCAATTTTTATGTTCCTCTATTTCTGTATCTGCACCCATAATGTTGAATTATGACCCTATCATAAATCATCAGCTAAGAAGGGACAGAATTAGTCAGTACTGTGATAGGGGACACTTAGAAGTAAACACTTTAGATGTTGCAAATATGATGTTGCTTTAACAAGCAGGATTCTTCCCTCAAAGTCAGACCTGAACCAATGTCCCAGCATGGTGCTCTGGGGCTATATATCATGGACAGTGATGTATTACAGAGCAAAATTATAACAAAAGTTCTGATTAGTTATGGTAATTAAAAATTCCAGAGCTCTCTCTGTGGGGGTTAAGCACTGGTATCCTCTGAATATAGGATCATGGAATATCTGAGTTGGAAGGAACCTCAGGAGGTCATCTAGCCCAATCCCCTGCTCAAAGCAGGACTAATCCCCAGACAGATTTTTGCCCCAAATGGCCCCCTTGAGGATTGAACTCAGAACACTGGTTTTAGCAGGCCAATGCTCAAACCTCGGAGCTATTCCCCCCCAATTGCTTCCTTAGATTCCTTCTCCTTCACTTCTTGCTCTAAACTAGTCTGTAACGTTGCTGTGTGCTGTTAAAAAGCTGCTGCATTCCACCCCAGAAGAATCTGTTTCAGTGATGGATGAAGTGATCCTTCTTGTAGAATGTGTTTAAGTTTAAAAGTGCCTTTGGAACCTTGTGAATGAAAGGCAATATATTCATATAAGACAACAGTATATATTATTTTCACTTGTAGTTTAAGGTAAGGTCTTTACAGGATGCAGATATTATTGAGCCCACAGATGCTACTGAAAAGGTTTCCAATATAACAGCATCCTGGAAAAAGATTGAATCAAATATGACTATGTTAGGATCCAAGAGACATAAATAAAATTATTGTTCTGGGAAAGTACCTACGTGTATACAGTGAAGAGAAATTTTACAGGAACATATTCTACCTTCAGACACTCGTGCACAACTCAAATTGATTTCAGTGGAAACTGTATGCGCATATTTGATTGATTTTGCAGAAACAGTATTCTGGAGGATTTGGTAGTGACTCCATAGTTAGACGTAGCCCAAGACTAAAATCCATATTTTATACTTGAGTGAATGTTTTTACCCTTCAGATCTGGAACATGAAGTCAGGAGGCAACAGATTTTTTCCAAAGCGTATATCTAATATTTTCAGAGGAAACATTGTTACACCTTCCCTTTTTCTAATTTTGCACAAACAATCTCAGTTTCTTGGGTCCTGGAAACAAGTTTAAACCCAGATAATCTTACACATGTCCTCATAATATCTCAGATGTAGGCCACTTTTGAAATTTTAGAATTACATTTTTTTTTTAAGTAATTCCTCTTTGTGACCAATACCTCTGCCATCCCTCGTCTCCTACTTTATCTTTCAGTGTCTCCCCCTGGTTTCAATCGTTGCAGCCTTGTGGCAACACAACTTACTGGCAGAGAGCATTTTTGCCCATCTCCCTTGACTTAATCTGTGAGAGGGGCCCAGGTTCCAGAAGTAGTTAATCTTTCAGCATCTTTCATTAGATGTTATGAGGTTCTTCTCTCTCTGGGGAAGTCTGTACAAAGATACCCACAAAAGAGTGATCTTAATTAAAACAAGATTAAAACACTGAAAACAGAGCTAAAACAAACTAAATGATTTGCTTAATGTATCTAGATTTATGCTTCTCAGACTATAAGTATATGATCTCAAAATGAGTATATTATGGTGATAGGAAATTAGCTTTCATCTTACAGATGATAAAGGTAAGGTTTTGGCATGGGAGTGTAGAGAAGCTTGATCTTTTCAGTGATGAACATCACCACTTCCCTGGCAGATGAATCTAAGTGTTTTGTTGCAAGAACTCTACTGAGGTTCATCTCAAAGTATCTATGGCATTATTTTTACACTGTGTCAAATTTATATATTTACTTTGCAAGGGTTTGCGTGAACATTTTCTTTGGTTTTGATCCATGTGGGTTCACACCCTTCCCCTCTGTTCTGCTTTGAGTTTTGAAAAGGAACGTAGTAAAACTTGTCAAAACCACGGAATTTCACCTGGCTTTGTATCAAACCCATGCAAAACTGTGAGTGAAGCAGGATTTTGATGCTAGCTCCGAAACTGGCCCATGTTTCCATGAAATGTAAAGGGTTTGTGAACCTTAGTGAACTTTTTCATGAACTTGAGCTACATTTTCAGTTTTTAATTAAACATGAAACTTGGAGAATTGCACACAGTCTGAGGTTGCACTGTGGACATTTTGCTCTGCTACAGATCCTGTTTCATGTATATTCTGCCCAAGAATATTGTAAGCAACAGTTAGAGATTAAAAACAAAAGAAAGGCAACAAATCAAAATAAAAAATCCAATACAACACCTCATCTCTGGTCAAACTTTCCCCCCAATATTCTGTTTGTCCATTTCTCTCACAAGGCCTAGTTGCTGCTATTTATGTAAATCCTGCCTTCTCTACCGGTCAGGGCCAGTGCTATCATGAAGGCAAACTAGGCGGTTGCCTAGGGCACCAAGATTTGGGGGCACCAAAAAGCGGTGCCCCCAATTTTTTTTTTTACAGCGTTCTTGGGCTGGGCTGCTGGCGGCGCTCTGACACGTGCTGCTCAGACTCCCTCTCCCAGTGCAGCAGCCACTCCATGCAATTATTGTCATTGCCGGTGGGGGTGCCAGCGACTGGGCAGAGCTCTGCTTAGTGCTCACGTGGCACAAGCCCAGTGACGGGCACGACAGCAGGGTTTCGGTTCAGCCTCCACCAGAGGTGAAAGTAAGGCGGTAAGGTCCGGTATGGCATACTGGCAAGAGCCAGTAGGCCATGCCAGACCGCACCGGCTTCTGCAGCTGAGATTAAAAGAGCTCTGGGCTCCCCACAGCGGTAGGGAGCTCTGAGCCCTTTAAATCCCAGCCCCGGCCCCCGAGCCCTTTAAATCTCAGCTAGAGCTGCGATGGGGATTTAAAGGGCCCAGAGCTCCATGGCAGCCGCGGTCCTAGGTCCTTTAATTTGCCCGTGAGCCCCGGGGGCTCCCAGCCACCTCTGCAGCTGGGAGCCCCTGGTTGATTTAAATGTATACACGTATAATGTATGTAATTTATTTGGAGGGGAGAGGGGCGCAAGGTGGAGGTTTCGCCTATGGCACAAAATATCCTTGCACTGGCCCTGCTACCCGTCTGCTCTATTGCTTAGAAAGGCTCATGTCCGTGACACAAAAAGAAATCAACAGTAATTATGATTAAATATCTTAGTCACACTCTCCTGTATCTGTGCTTGCTTAGAGCTTTGGGTCAAGGATGGTTTGTTTTGTGTATTGTACAATGCCAAACATACTGTTAGTATTTAAGAGGGAGATTTTCATCAAGGGCATCTAAAGAATTCAGGACCTCAAATCCCACTGAAAATTAATGGGAACTTGTGACCCTAAATCCCTCAAGTGCTTTTTGAAAATCTCCAGATAAATAAATGATAAAAGAAGTGATTTTCCATAGATGTTACAGATGGACTAAAGGAGTTTCAGTCTGTCCTATGCTGGCACAAACAGAGAGGCTGGCTGCAAAGTCTGAATGTTGACCCAAACTTTTCCAGTGTTTAGGGGTTGGGTTTATGAAGGTATATTTAGATCCAGAACCATCTCTACCAGTGACAGTACTCAGGATTTTCACATTTTGAGGTATGGGTTGGCTATATTTAGTAAGAAGTCCAGTTTAATGGGACTGGTGACAACATGGACATTAAGGAGTCTTCCTGAAGTGAGGCCCAGATATAAACAACCAGGTGTTTTAATGCTGATGTAATTAGATCAGAGAGCTGTTAGTGAAATCCCCATTTCAGACTGCATCGTGTGAATTCTGTGACATAGCAGCATTCTCCCATCTAGTTATCAGACTGTTGATATATTTGCATCATTTTTTCAGTAGACATAGAAAAGCCAAATTAGTATGCAAAAATAACTTTTGGCAAGCAGACCATGTAAACCCAAACAGACTAAAAGTAGCTAATGATTTTCCAAGTACAAATTTACATATAAAAAGAACAAAACCATTCAGTACTTCATTCACTGATGAAAGTCCAGGTTAACCCAGAGGGAAAGGAAGCTTCTGGAGTAAGGCTGCTGTCCAAATAGTTATGATTGGAAGAAACTCTGCTAGTGTTCATTTTCTGGCCATGCACAAATAGCCATGAATCCTTCTTTTCTATTCATATCTGAGTCTATTAAAATCTGATCACAAATTTTACACCTCCCCCCAACTCACTCTCAAACAGTTGGTAAGACTGTATTTTTAGGGAGATAATATGCGTTCCTCTTCATCAGGAAATTTACTTTTCTTTATACTCAATTTTTAACCATCAGGTTGGCAGGATGCTGATTGACCAGTGGGACAAAGACAAGCCATGTTTGGCATCATGCCATCTAGTTTTGTGTGTTGTGTCACCCTTACAGAGATCAGGGCTCACCAGTGGCTAGCTGACAATGCTGAACACAACTTGTTCCAGTCAGTCACAATCAGCCTGCTCAGCTGTTAAGTTTGCTAGTGAAGATAAGCCCATAGAAAAAGTCACATTTTGGACATGATTTCCTAGATGAAAGGTGCTGTATAAACAAAGTATTGTTTTTCTCGATACCTGCACCAAAGACTATTTCCTGAAAATTTGCTTAGAGAAAATGAACAAAAACTGCTCTCTCCTTCATCAGATAGACAAAAAAAAGTCTGATGACCTGATGAGTTTGAATTGCACTTGTAGGTGGAGGAACGAGGGGTGTTGGGGGTGCAGTAGCATCCCCTGGCTTGATGTGGTTTCCACCATATACACGGTTTACAGTTAGGTTCAATGGCTCTCAGCACCCCCACTATAAAAATTGTTCCAGCACCCCCGATTGTGCTTATTCAAGGTAGATTGGTTTCTTTCAGGAGGTTTCAGCTGTCCTTCCTTCAAACAGTGTGCACAGCCTATGAGATTCAAGGAGAAAACTTCAGAACAAAAGGAATTCATATTTTTTCTGTTCTACACTGAAAGCAGCAGTGAATACAAGAACTGGCTTCCAAAGAGAGGGAACGTTTGAGGCTGTGGAAACTCATGTGTGAAGTGGCCATTACTTGCAGATTTTTTTGATATTCAAGGGTCTGATCCCACACCCACTGAAGTTAATGAAAAGGCTACCTTTGACATTAAAGGGTATTGAATCATGCTTTAAAGTAAACTTGTATCATGCGCAATTACAGAACATTGCAAAAAGACGGCATGCTTTGTATGTCATTTTTACATCTACTTCATTGTCCACCTAGCTCCACTGACTTCAACCTCTGAAAATAAAGGGTCTTAGACGTACCTGCCCTAATTCAAAAGGGGACAGAATTTATTCCATACTGTTCATGGCTACGGCAGGAGATACATATATTCTAGTCCCAGCTTCTGCCACCGACTCACTGTGTTATCCTGAGCAAGTCCCTTAACCTTTGTTTATCCTTTATGTTACAATAGGTAAGACAATGCTTACATATATTCCCTGGGTGTTGTAGGGCTTAATTAATGTCTGGGGGTAAAGTGCCATGAAATTCTGGAATGAAACATGTTGTTTAAGTATAAAACAAGATAACAATGCTCTCATACTCTTCACACAGAGATGTTAATAACAGGAGGACATCGTAGGATGGGGTGTTTTGTGTGGATGAGTCTGCAGCTGTCATTTCAGTGGCGTCTCTCTCTCTCTCTCTCTCTCTCTCTCTCTCACACACACACACACACACACACACACACAAAATTGTGATGGCATTATACAGAAATTGAGGGATATTGTTCATAATATCGGCAGATCAGCAAAACCCAATCAATGCATCTCGGTCAATAAAAAAGTATTTAAAACTACAGAATAAGACAATCACAGCACACAAAAAAACAACCTGTGAGGGCTTTAAGCCCTTCCTAGATTATCCTGCTAAAACAAAGACAAGGGCAATAAACCCCTTCAATGCAAATTTACTAATGCTGGGTAATCTATATAGAGCTCTTAAGGTATTTCCTTTCTTCTTTTTAACATAAGGTTCACTCAGAGCGCTCAGGAAGTACAGTGCATATAGCAAAATTTTCCTGTCCTGAATGTTAGCCATAAAACAAATTACTTTATTGCAGACAGTAATTAGACATGTAATTAGTAGAATTCTATAACCAGTACGCTTGCTGCAGTAATCTTTCCAGTTACTTGGAGCCACTATTTCCTGTCCCCCTTGAATATGCTCGACTCATTTTCTTCATGAACCTATAGAAACCCAGTGCACATCCTGAAAGGATATTTACTGCAGCTGATGTCTGCTGAATTTGAAGACACTCAAGCAATGCTGGGGTGATGGATGTAAAATACAAAAGGACTTGTTTAATTTAATTTGCCTTTTCAAAGTAGCTGCTTCTTCCCTACTGTCAAGCTACAAGCCAGTGGAAATGACACCAATAAAAAACCCTAAGAAATTAATAAATTCCAAGGTCAGATGGGACCATTGTGATCATCTAGTGTGACCTCCTGTAAAACATGGTCATAGAACTTCCCCAAAATAACTCCGATAGCAGATCTTTTAGAAAAACATCCAACCTTGATTTAAAAATTGTCAGGAAAGAGGAATCCACCATAACCCTTGGTCAATTGTTCCAACAGTTAATTACTCTCACCGTTAAAAATGTACACCTTATTTTCAGTCTGAATTTGTCTAACTTCAACTTCCAGCTACTGGATTGTGTCAGACCTGTGACGGGTTCGATCACAGAAACCTCCTTGGGGCTGTCATCTGATGTACTGAGACTACCTCGGAGCCTGTTTTCTCTGCCAGTTTGGGTCTCCAGAATCCTGCCTTGTTAAGCCAGACATGCCAGTCTGCTCCAACACAGACCCAAGGACTGAATCACATGCCCCAAAGCTGCAGACTTAACTGAAAACAACTTAAGAAGTGCTCCTGTCTCCAGCACCCCAGACCCCAATGGGATGCAAACCCCAAACGAATCTGTTTTACTCTGCATAAAGCTTACATAGGGTAAACTCATAAATTGTCCGCCCTCTAAAACACTGATAGAGAGATATGCACAGCTGTTTGCTCCCCCAGATGTTAATTACTTACCCTGGGTTAATTAATAAGCAAATGTGATTTTATTAAGTATAAAAAGTAGAATTTTAGTGGTTCCAAGAAATAACAGAAAGAACAAAGTAAGTTACTAAGAAAAATAAAACAAACACACAAGTCTAAGTCTAGTACATTACTAAACTGTGTACAGGTAAATATCACCTTTAGAGATATTCCAATAAGCTCCTTTCACAGACTGGACTCCTTCCTAGTCTGGGCCCAATCCTTTCTGTTCCACCCCCTTATATAGCTTTGGCAAAAGGCAGGAATCTTTTGTCTTCTGGGTCCTCACCCCTCCTTGTAAATGGAAAAGCACCAGGTTTAAGATGGATTCCAATACCAGGTGACATGCTCATATATCCTGAGAGACCCCAAGCTTTCATTCTTCCCTGCCTGACTTACAGGAAGTCTTGCAAGTAAACAGAGCCATTTACAACCAATCTTCCTAGTTGATTGGAGCCATCAAGATTCCAAACCATCATTAATGGCCACACTTTGCATAATTACAATTGGCCCTCAGAGTTATATTTCATATTTCTAGTTTCAGATACAAGAATGATACATTTATACAAATTGGATGACCACAGTCAGTAGATTATAAGCTTTTTAATGATACCTTACAAGAGACCTTTTGCATGAAGCGTATTCCAGCTACATTATATTCACATTCATTAGCATATTTTCATAAAATCATATGGAGTGCAGTGTCACAATACCCTTCTCTGCTAGATCTAAGAGCCCATTATTAAATGTTTGTTCCCCATGCAGGTACTTATAGACTGTAATCAAGTCACCCCTTAGCTTTCTCTCTGTTAAAGATAAATAATGTTGTGCTCCTTGAGTTCAATCTCTATATGGCAGGTTTTCTAATCCTTCAGTAATTCTTGTGACTCTTCTCTGAATCCGCTCCATTTATCCAATGATCTTGCACAAATCTGGACGAGTGAATGTTTCCACTTATTCCAGACTTGGAATGTAGGCACATTACAATTTTAATAAGGAATAATAAGAATGATGATTCATAGCAATTTCACTTCCAGAAATCCTAAAGCACTTTAAAGAGCTGTATACCATATATAGGAGATTCACCCATGAGTAAAAAAACACTAGTTTCTGTGGTGGAACTCTGGATGAGTTAATCTATCTGTGTGTTCACGTGGCCTCATGACCATATTATCTGACCATGTCACAGATTTCTAATCAGTTTATTCTTAAAATAAATTGATATATTAGCTAGTTGGTTCAGATTGGGAACCAACACACTGTGTGTGACATCTTGGCTGCATAGTTCTAGTTTTGGTTGAAAACTGAGTTGGGACTGTAGGCTGTCACTTTAAATTCTGAGGGGACTTCCTGGTCTTGCTTGCAAGCTAAGGGGCTCTGTAGGGAAGCTTGCAATTAGGGTCTGTCAGCAGTCAGTCAGTCTCAAAGAGCCAGCAGAGAGCAAGGTAGGGCAAGTTGTGTCTCTTTGCCTTGTGGAGCAGGCTGCTTTACCTCTATGTTTTGGTTCTTGCATATTAAGATTCTGAATTTTAAGAGATAAAGTAATAGTACATTGCAACCTTCCAAAAAGAATATTGTATGTTTTCTCTTTAGGCTGTGACCATAACACCATTGTATATAGGGTCATATGGGGGCAGGAAACAAAAGCCCAAAGATAGATCAAAAACATGGAGACCTGGAAGAAGGATTGGAATCTGGGGGGAGCATGGGCTATTACAGCAGGGATAAGGGAGAGACAAGAGAGAACACAGGAGGGAAATCAAATCAGTATCTTAGATGTCTGTATACTAATGTGAGAAGTATGGGAAATAAGTAGGAAGAACTTGAAATGCTCGTTAATAAACACAACTATGACATAGGTGGCATCACAGAGACTTGGTGGGATAATACATTAATGTAATATTGGTAGAGAAAGGTACAGCTTGCTCAGGAAGGACAGGTAAGGCAAAAAAGGGAGGAGGTGTTGCCTTATATATAAAAAATGTATACCTTTGGACTGTGGTTGAGATAGAAATAGGAGACAGACTTGTTGAAAGTCTCTGGGTAAGGATAAAAGCGGTAAAAAACCACAAGGGTGATGTCATGGTAGAGGTCGCCTATAGACCACCTAACCAGGGAGAAGAGGTGGAGGTGGCTTTTTATAAACAACTAACAAAATCATCCAAAGTACAGGACTTGGTGGTGATGGGGGACTTCAACTACACAGACATTTGCTGGGAAAATAACACAGCAGGGTACAAATTATCCAACAAGTTCATGGAATGTATTGGAGACAATTTTCCCTCCCCCCATGAAAAGGTGGAGAAAGCTACTAGGGGAGAGGCTGTTTTAGATTTGATTTGGAGAAACAGGGAGGGATTGCATAAGAATTTGAAGTAGAAGGCAGCTTGGGTGAAAGTGATGATGAAATGATAGAGAGGACAGGATTAAAATTCAAAATTATCTGGATAACTGGAGAAAAGGTCTGAAGTAAATAGGATGAAATTCAATAAGGATAAATGCAAAGTACTCCACTTAGAAAAGATCAGTTGCACACATACAAAATAGGAAGGAGGACTCTGGAAACGGATCTTGGGGTCATAGTGGATCACAAGCTAAATATGAGTCAACAGTGTAATATTGTTTCAAAAAAAGCAAACATCTTTCTGGGAGGGTTGTTAGCAAGACACGAGAAGTAAGTCTTCTGCTCTACTCCACACTGATTAGGCCTCAGCTGGAGAATTGTGTCCAGTTCCTGATGCCACATTTCAGGAAAGATGTGGACAAATTAGAGAAAGTCCAGAGAAGAGCAACAAAAATGATTAAAGCTCTAGAAAACATGACCTATGAGGGAAGACTGAAAAAAACAGGGTCTGTTTAGTTTGGAGAAGAGAAGATTGAGAGGGGACATGATAACAGTTTTCAAGTACATAAAAGGCTGTTACAAGAAGGAGAGAGGAAATATTATTCTCCTTACTCTCTGAGGATAGGACAAGAAGCAATGGGCTTAAATTGCTGCAGGGCTGGTTTAGGTTGGTCATTAGGAAAAACTTCTTAACTTGACCGGGTGGTCAAGCACTGGAATAAATTGCTTAGGGAGGTTGTGGAATCTCCCTCATTGGAGATTTTTAAGATCAAGTTAGACAAGCACCTGTCAACGATGGTCTAGATAATACTTAGTCCTGCCATGAGTGCAGGGGACTGGACCAGATGACCTCTCAAGGTCCCTTCCAGTCATACGATTCTATGATTCTACCTCATCACCATAGCATCTAAGCATGTTCCAGTAAAGCATTAAACGATGTGACTAACCATGGTCAAGTCTTGTGTGTGAGAGAGAACAAATTCAGTGGGACTTTTGTCAAGGACTTCAGTGAGACCAGGAGTTCACCCAGAGAGATTAAGTGACTTCATAGAATCATAGAATATCAGGGTTGGAAGGGACCTCAGGTCGTCATCTAATCCAACCCCCAGCTCAAAGCAGGACCAATCCCCAACTAAATCCCCAAATCCCTAAATGGCCCCCTCAAGGATTTAACTCAGAACCCTGGGTTTAGCAGGCCAATGGTCAAACCACTGAGGTAACCCTCCCCAGAAAAACAACACAGAAAAACTGTGGCAGAGCCATGATTTCAACCTAGGTTCACTTGTGTCTGTTAAACACATGGGCATCCTTCCTCTCAAGGTACAACACTGGTGCTCAGTAAAGGCATACACTCTAGCCTGGAAACACTCATGACTAGTTATGTTCTCTGCTCTTTCACTGCAAGGTGTAGTGAGACTTGTCCTCTTAAAATATCAGTTCAGTTCTGGTTTTTATCAAGTATGACACTAGATAGATTTATAATTAATAACAGGCAATGCAGAAGTAAGAAAATCACTGCATGACGACTAGATTACCAACCTAACCCTTTCATGCACTTGTGATTTTTCAGTGGCTCTGATTATAGTTTGTCTTCCATTTACGTATCTTCTGAAGCATTTGAGGTGCAGGCTGATCAAAGAATTATAGGGTTAGTAGGGACTGCAAGGTTCCTCTAGTCTAACCCCCGATGTTTGATGAAGTGCCGTTTGATCTAATTTTTTAATGTGCTCTGTTTGTCAGTCACCACCGGAATTTCTATCACAGCCAGGGTTTATTTTATTGATATGGTTATGCAGAATAACAGCACTGAAGCATGGCATGATTTCATCTTGATCCTGCTATACGGAAAGATCTATGGAGGGCTAGTATAGAAGAAAGAGATATTGTCTGGTGGGTGGTGTAGGGGACTGATTCCTGAATATGGCACAGGTTCAAAACAGAATTAAAAGAAACACTTAAATGTATTTCCATTCAGTAGAGCACTTTCACGTGCTTAACACTGGCTCACACCAGTCACTGGGGACTTTGCTTCTTGATTACAACAAGTTTTGTATCTTGCCACCAATGGGATATAAGCACGTGCTTTGATGATGCAGGGCTTATAGCTCTAACTCATTATTTGACCTTGGTCAAGTAACTTCACCTCCTAGAACCTGAGTTTCCCCATCTAAAATGACGTTAATAATAAGAACCTGTTTGATATGGGTGTTTTGAAGCTTAATTAGTTCAGGTTTGTAAGGAGCATTGAACCCATCAGCAAAAATGTGCTATAGAAGCATAATATATTGATATAAATGAGGAGTTGGAAAAAGTAACAATTATAGTATAAAGTATATTTATGTAATATTAAGAAGGTACAGTCATCTATGGATAAGGATACGTTTTAGTCATGGGTATTTTTAGTCATGGACAGATTACGGGCAGTAAACAAAAATTCACAGCCCATAACCTGTCCATGACTTTTACTGTATACCCCAACTAAAACTTGGGGAGGAGGAAACGTGGGTGCTGGGGGGCAGTCCAGGGGTGCTGCAAGTGCTGGGGAGGGGGTGGCCCTGGACCCCCACTGGTTCTGAGAGGGTGTCGGGGCCGGACCACGGCACGCAGCCTAGACCCCCACTGGTCTGAGGGGCAAGGGCACGTTGCTGGTGCTGGGTGGGGTACTGGGGAGGATCACAGGCTCCCTTCTGGGCTCCGTGTGTCCCCACAACTCCAGCCAAGGGGGCTCCCGCTACAAGCACTGGCTCTGCAGGTGCAGCTCCGATTGGCCGGGCACTGCAGCCAATGGGAGCTGTGGGGGCGAGGCCTGTGGGCATGGGCAGCATGCTGAGCCCCTGGTCCCTCCTCCATCTATGCCAGTGGGAGCCAGGGAACCCCCCACCCTGAGGTAAGCGCTCCCTGGCACCTAGCCCTGAGCCCCCTCCTTCATACCCAAACCACTGCTGTTGGCCCAGGGGCTGCTGGGCTTGGGCAGCCCCTGAGCCAGCAATGGCTGCTGCAGAAGTCACGGAGGTCACGGACAGTCATGGAAACCATGACCTCCGCAACAGACACGCAACCTTATCTATGGACAACTGTGCTCGTATGTTATACCCTAATCACCCATTCTTATTTCTTGACATCGTAGGTCCCATTTCTGCAATAATATCTACACAGGCAAACCACTCAAGTCAATAGGATTCCATGTAGGCATAAGGGGCTGTCTGTGCAGATCCTCTACTGTCCAAAGTCCTGGCCCTACAAATCTCCTCAGGTAAGGTGGCTGGGGCTTTGTTATGTGCCTGCATAGCGCTGAGCCTACTTGGGCACCAATGAAGTACTAAGAATATTTTATAAAGTTTCTTTGGCTCCCCCACCAGCTGCTGTAGACAGTTTCTTTAAATAATGTGTCCTTAAGGAATTAAAACCATCACAGCCTATTCCTCAGATAATGAATTTATATTATATATACTAGGGCTGTCAATTAATCATAGTAAATTCACGCGATTAACTCCAGAAATTAATTGCGATTAATCACACTTATAACAACAGAATACCAATTGAAACGTATTAAATATTTTTGGATGTTTTTCTACATTTTCAATATTGATTTCAATTGCAACACAGACTACAAAGTGCACGTGCTCACTTTATATTATTATTTTGTATTACAAATATATGCACTGTAAAAAGAAATAGTATTTTTCAATTCACCTCATACAAGTACTGAAATGCACTCTCTTTACCATGAAAGTGTAACTTACAAATGCAGATTTTTTTTTTGGTTACATAACTGCATTCAAAAATAAAACAGTGTAAAACTTTAGAGCCTACAAGTCCACTCAGTCCTACATCTTATTCTGCCAGTCACTAAGACAAAACAAATGTGTTTACATTTACAGGTGATACTTCTGCCTGCTTCTTAATTACAATGTCACCTGAAAGTGAGAACAGGTGTTCGCATGGCACTTTTGTAGCTGGTATGCAAGGTTTACACACCAGATATGCTAAACATTTGTACACCCCTTCCATGCTTCAGGCACCATTCCAGAGGACATGCTTCTATACTGATGATGCTCATTTAACAAATAATGCATCAATTAAATTTGTGACTGTACTCCTTGGGGGGAGAACTGTATATTTCCTGCTCTGTTTTACCCACATTCTCTATATATTTCATGTTATAGCAGGCTCAGATGATGACCCAGCACATTCGTTTTAAGAACACTTTCACAGCAGATTTGACAAAACGCAAAGAAGATTTTATGAGATTTCAAAAATAGCTACAGCACTCGACCCAAGGTTTAAGAATCTGAAGTGCCATCCAAAATCTGAGAGGCACGAGAGCATGCTTTTAGAAGTCATAAAAGAGCAACACTCTGATGCGGAAACTACAGAACCCGAACCAACAAAAAAGAAAATGAACCTTCTGTTGGTGGCATTGGACTCAGATGATGAAAATAAACATGCATCAGTCTGCACTGCTTTGGATCGTTATTAAGCAGAACCCATCATCAGCATGGATGCATGTCCTCTGGAATGGCGGTTCAAGCATGAAGGGACATATGACTTTTTAGCGTATCTGGCACATAAATATGTTGCAATGCCAGCTACAACAGTGCCACGTGAATGCCTGTTCTCACTTTCAGGTGACATTGTAAACAAGAAGCAGGCAGAATTATCTCTTGCAAATTGTAACCAACTTTGTTTGTCTGAGTGATTGGCTGACCAAGAAGTAGAACTGAGTGGACTTGTAGGCTCTAAAATTTTACATTGTTTTATTTTTGAATGTGTAGTAAGAGGAGGCCCTGAGATATAAACCTTGGTATCAGAGGCTGGTATGAGGCCTGAGGCCTAAACTAAAGTAATGGTCAAGACTTTGCTAACATAAAGCAAAGTTTAGCTGTGAGCCAGAGGCAGGCCCTGCTCACACAAGCTGGCAAGGAAAGGGCTGATGCTGCAGAAAGAGACATAGCTAAAAGGTACTGGACACCAGATATCAGAACATTCGCATACTTGTACACTCCACACAGATAACAAGGAACAAACCAACCCATCCCAATGACAGGGGAAAAAAGGTAATATGATGGATAGAGTTGTTTTGTTTGAACCAACATGTACAAGGTGAGAGGCGGCACCTTACTACGTAGAGGGGTTGTACCTTGCTGCATGGAGGGGTTGCACCTCATATGTCAGGAGTGATGTGTAACTTGTTTGTACTTGTGTATAAGAATGCATCCCTGGGGCGGTGTCTTTGTCCAGCCGAAGGAGCAGTGGAAAGTCCTGCCACTGACTGAGCTGAGTCCATTGACCGGGGGCACATATTCGTAGTATGCCCTGAACTAGAGTAAAAATCTACAGGGAACTATTATTGTGCCCAATACGGCAATAAACCTGGCCGACGTGCCTTCGTACCTTAGTAGACTCTGTGGTCATTGGGGTTCTCTTCGGGTCTGCTATGTCAGCTATCTTCAAAGAGCTGGGACAGCACACAGAGGGAACACACGCACGCAGCCGAGTGATATCAACATTGAACAGAGCAGAGCACCACACCGGTAGCATCTGACAACACTGGTGACTCCGACCACTGATCCGGTGAGTAAGCAAGCTGTTCGCTGTAAGAATCGCAATCTAACATGGCAGAAAACGTCGAGCTAGGGAACCCCCTTATCCCCTCCCTTTTTATCCCCATGGAGTTTGATACTCATAGACCTGCTGGATTGCCAGTAAGGGGGGTCCATATGAATTGAAGAATGGGGAAACATGGACTGGCATATGTAGAGCGGTGGCAGAAACCAAGGCTCTAAAAAATAAAAGTAAAAATGCAAGAATTCTGCAACTAATGTCTATAGCAGTGAGATGGTTGAAACATCACACCACAAATTTGGCAGGGCAAGTAACAGTAACAAAGAAAGAGTTAAAAGAATCAAAAGAAGCTACACAGCCCTGGAACGCTCCCACCGCCCTTGCAGGGTGGCGAGCAGCCCAGAGACAACCACTACAGGAACAGAATAAAACACTGAAAACAGCTGTAAGGAACCTACAAAAAATACATGTGCCGTCCCCTGTTGTAAATATTGGTGGTAAACAGCAGGCTTCAGGTAGCTACGCTGTGCCTGAAGAATGGGGACAGAAGTGGAAAAAGGTGGCCCTAGTAAAATTAAAAAATGAAACAGGGTCCACTGCATTGCAACATCATTTTATGATAAAAGCCAAGTTCCAGTTAAACTTAAACTGTGACCTAGACTAATGCCTGTCAGAACAGGACAAGTAAGTGCACAGAAGGAAAGAGTAGCAAACAATACTCTCATTGACTTGGTAAATCAAATGAAGGAAGAAATGAAACAGTTCACAGAGCACATTAGGAGACAGGAGCTGCGATTCGATCGCATGGGAGTGAGTAAAAAAGAATTTCAAAGTAAAAAACTTAAATTAAGCGGGTTAACGCCTACAATTGATGCATTAACACATGGAGTTGCCCAAAAACAGGTAACTGCGGCAAAAAAGGGCACTCTCACCATCCATTTGGCATGCACACAAAAGCAACAGACACTGGGGGAACAAATTCAGGTTTTACAAGAGCAAGTAACTACCCCTACTCTCCTCTCAGAGCCAGGATAAAAACCAGGGGCGCAATTCCCAACTGTGCAGGTTCCCAATTGCTTTAACCCACGGAACCACACTCCGTGCTCATATCTAAAAATAGAACCTTCTTTCTCAAATATTTTTACATATCGGTTAAGATTTGTCTTTTATATGTTTTCTCAGTTTGCTAAACTTGCTGCTGCTGCCTGTACTTTCAAATACCTTGATAGAGTTAATCTCTCTTGGCTCAGGTCTCGCTATCTTCCTAGGTTGCTCTTCACCCTCCCTTTTCCCCCACCTCTCCTCACTTCTGCTATCTCTTTGTTTTAAAAGTTAAAAGTTACAGTTTTTATAGAAACCTCCAAAAGATAAAGCAATTGAAAACAGAACAAAACAAGAAACAAAAAGAAAACAAAGTAAAAACTTTAAATTCAGTAAATTACTTATTTTAACCCTTCAGGAATGCAACAGCTGGAATTATTCCTAACTTTCTTGAATATATGGTTGCCAAGCAACAGAAATGCATTCTCTGCTTCTAATCTTAACCACTAACTAATACTTGAAACATGAGCTTTTCTTATTTCCATGTAGCAGAGTTTTAAAATAATGTTAAATATAAAGTAATGCAAAATTCCTGGTTACCAAATGAATACAATACATTTGGCAAATATTAATATATTTTTTATCAAATTTATGCTACAAGTTTTAAATAAGGTAATAATTTGTTTATTCAAATGTTTATTCCTTTTTACTTTTTATTTTTGGTTATGTTATTTTGTATAGTTACAAATAGAATTCTGGTGCCATTTGTTTAATTGTAAGTTTGTCCTGTATGTCACGTGTGTGTCTTGTGTCTATGTTGTGTGTGTCATGTGACTATTTTTTTCAGTTATTTTTATTTTGTTGCAACACAAGTCAATTTTATACCCTTTTAAAAAATATATATATAAATGTGGTACCACACTATTTTAAAATCATGGCTGGGGTGTAATCATAGTATTATTAACACCAATTTTTTGTGCAAAGTTCAAAAGGTTTCAGTTACAAACATATGTACATGTATTTCTGCCTCAACAAATAATGCAATTGCAAACAAAAAGAATTCTCTTTTATCAATCACAGGGTTTTTTTATATATTTTTTTTAAATTTGTTATTCAAAAAAAAATGTAAGGGGAAACCTCAACATTAAGGTAAAAATAATATTAACAAAATGTCAATTTCTTGTTTGGGCTTTTTATAAACTTGTTTGTACTTTTTAATATAGTTATAAGAATGTCATAACCAAAATGTTTTAAAATAACAATTTATGCATAAAGCTAACCAAACAATTTCAACAGGTTTCCACATTTTCAACAGGTTTCCACCTTTGGCTCCCAAACATAACAAAGTATCATGAAAGTATACCCTCAAATACCCTCAAAGTATTTGCATGTATCTGTATTTAAAATTTATTTTGGTTTAATTTTTATAGTTGGCTTCTTTTTATATGCTTTTCTTTTGTTATGTTATGTTAATGGCAAGCAAAGATTGTTAAGGTTTGTGCTTCTAAACAGGTAACAAAAAGTGAAATCGGTATCACAAGCAAATTAACTCTAAAAGCTTGTTAAAATTATGTTACTAACTCTTTTGCTGTAACAAAGTGTTCAGCAAGGGAAAACAATACACCTTCTCATGGAAGATTGTGAGAATTTATTTTAGCTGTTAAGCATTACATTTAGTATGAAATATTAGTAATGCACCCTGAATGAAAATGAAGGTCTATGCAACAATTGCAAAAGTATAGGTTGTGTTATAAAAGACTTGGTCCCTATTACATCGTTCTTATTACATTGTAAACAAACTAAGTTAAAACTGTGTATTAAGTTTGGGTTACTGAAAACCAACCAACAAACAAAAAAACTTTACTGTTAACTAACAAAAGTTGTTTAAGTTGCATCCCACAGATGAAAGATGCCAGAAAATATCACACCCTGAAGACACCAGATAATATCAGTATACAGTGAAGAAACCTCCAAGCATCAAGAAAAGAAAAATGAAGTGCTTTATAAATAAGAGACTGGTCAAATACAACACTACCAACCATATATGGACAATTAAGTTAACAATCAGCTAAATACCACTAGCTGGACCAGGAAAACTGTCATTTAATTTCAACTTGGTTACTGTGTAAAAACAACTGTATTATTGCTGTACTACTGTATTATCATTGTACTGCTGTATTATTGCGGTATTGCATTATTGCTGTGACAACATGTGCAATGTGCATAACCTTGCTAAACTGTTTACCCACACACAGGTAAAAATCAACAAACGAATGGCAGCAAACACCATGAAGGCAAGGAAAAACAAATTGGTAAAGAAATTAAGTTACATAGTAACTACAAATTGGGTAAACAAATTTCCTTTTAGTACCAGTCATAATTTGGGTCAGTGACACTGCATTGTAACTGAGGCACATGTTATTTAAAACAATCTTGTTCAGTGTCTGGGTACCAATATTAAATCCGGACACAGCAATATTTGATAACCTACTGAACGGACAGTATCCAATTTATCTGGAAGACAGCATCCATAAAAAACAACTGAATGTACATCAACCAATGGAACAGAGAAGCTACCCACTTCTGTTTCCTGCCCAGTAAAGCTTACCCAAGGGTCACAACCAGCAGCAAGGGTAACCTATAACATGAATGGACAGTACTGTGTAGTAACTAATTACAATATATTTATATATAAAGGACTCAGTGGTAGTTTCACAACTCCAAATTTCTGTTTTACTTCTCATATACACTGTGGGACATACTGTCACAATCCCTATCCCAGTATTTCAAAACACTCAGCCTACTACTAACAATGAAAGAGGTGGTCATTGGAATTGCCTAATAAGAGCGTGTTTCTATCTGTGTCACCAAAGTAAAAGGGCCAGAGTACACCAGCAGACTGGAAAAACATGGTTACGCTTGGATATAAGTTGTTGTCATACGTACACATACATACTATCCATGCACGCTACAAATATATATGCCATGTCCATATAATTCATATATATTAATTATTTGGGAGTGCCTCTAAGGCTCAATCATAATATTACATTCCTCAGTCATGGTCCCGGGTTTAACATTCCCAGGCCCACCATAAGGGACTAAAAAATAATTGGATAATAAAATCTGCCTAACAGTCGTATGAAGGAATGTGCACACTAAAAAGACAGATGGGGCATGAGTATATGGATGGTAAAGTAAGATAACCACATAACAGTGTTTAGTCCGTACATTATGCTTTTCCGGGACGATGGGTAAACATCCTCCTCATAAAAAGACAAAAAGTGGGGGAATGTAGTAAGAGGAGGCCCTAAGATATAAACCTTGGTATCAGAGGCCTAGTATGAGGCCTGAGGCCTAAACTAAAGTAATGGTCAAGACTTTGCTAACATAAAGCAAAGTTTAGCTGTGAGCCAGAGGCAGGCCCTGCTCACACAAGCTGGCAAGGAAAGGGCTGATGCTGCAGAAAGAGACATAGCTAAAAGGTACTGGACACCAGATATCAGAACATTCGCATACTTGTACACTCCACACAGATAACAAGGAACAGACTAACCCATCCCAATGACAGGGGCAAAAAGGTAATATGATGGATAGAGTTGTTTTGTTTGAACTAACATGTACAAGGTGAGAGGTGGCACCTTACTACGTAGAGGGGTTGTACCTTGCTGCGTGGAGGGGTTGCACCTCGTATGTCAGGAGTGATGTGTAACTTGTTTGTACCTGTGTATAAGAATGCATCCCTGGGGCAGTGTCTTTGTCCAGCCGAGGGGGCAGTGGAAAGTCCCGCCACTGACTGAGCTGAGTCCATTGACTGGGGGCACATATTCGTAGTATTCCTTGAACTAGAGTAAAAATCTACAGGGAACTATTATTGTGCTCAATACAGCAATAAACCTGGCCGACGTGCCTTCGTACCTTACTAGACCCTGTGGTCATTGGGGGTTCTCTTTGGGTCTGCTCTGTCAGCTATCTGCAGAGCTGGGGCAGCACACAGAGGGAACACAAAGTTCAACTTTCATGATAGAGATTGCTCTACAGTACTTGTATGAGGTGAATTGAAAAATAATTTTGTTTTGTACAGTATAAATATTTGTAATCAAAAATAAATATAAAGCAAGCATTGTACACTTTGTATTCTGTGTTGTAACTGAAATTAATATATTTAAAAATGTAGCAAACATCCAAAACTATTTAAAATAAATGGTATTCTATTTTGGTTTAACAGTGCAATTAAACATGATTAATTTTTTTAATCGCTTGACAGCCGTAATATATACTTATCCAAGGAAAATCATGATAGAGGAAAAACACAATTATTTGCGAATCTATAAGTTAGAGACTTACTTAAAGCACTGCTGAGTACCAGTTTTTCCTTATGACTGAGAAAAACAATCAAAATATGAATGAACTATCATTCCCTCTACCAAAAAGTAAATTTTTTGATCCTTCAAGGGTCATGTGATAATAGACAATGACTTCAGAAGCAGAAACAAAGATTTGCATAAAGTGTGATCCCAAAAGATGACTGGAAAAGAGCCTTTACTGTAAAACTGCATGGGTATGCAACATGCACAATACTGATGCAATATTTCATTAGATGCAGATAACATTATCTTTCCACAACTGTCAATAAAATATAGCTCATGTTACCATCCAGCAGCCCTAAATGATTTATTCCTAAGATAACATTTTATCATTTTGGGCGGGGAGGGAGGTTTGCCCCAAATCCACAAATTTTATGCAGAAATTCTATAGCCAAGATTTACAAAAGTGACTATTGAATAGGGCTGCCCAACTTGAGATACCTTAATGCAGCTTGATTTTCAGAGGGTGGGGGCTCAGTGCTTTCTGAAAATCAGGCCCTTTTAAAGAAGTTGTGTATCAAGAACAGGAGGCACCCAAAAATTACTTGACACTGTTGGAAATCTTGGCCTTTTATTAAAAATTACCCCTTTATTATGTTTCCTGGGCATAATACAGATGAGGTTTGCAATGACGACTGGATTACTATTACATAATATTATTATTACATTTTCATTAATAACTAAGTAGTAAATATTGAATATTTGGATTTCAAATGTAAAACCAAGCATAATAAATTGGAAACAAGATTTAATTATTCAAAATTAGTGAAGATGGCACATGTATTAGAGCCCAACAAATTCCATGAGACATGGTTCCTTTATAAGAAGCTGCTGTATTTGGAAGAATAGAATATTATTCTGTTGAAATTCACCCCAATATAAAGGAACTGCTACTCTTCGCTCTAGGATTAGAATCTTTATTTAGAAAATGATATATAGTTATTGCAACAGTACATATCATGTGGTCCCACTAGTAATCTAAAGTAACATTATGCCCGCGAATAACAACAAAATGGTCGGTATTTTGCAATAGAATTAATGTTTATGGTGGTAAAGGCTCAGTCACTCCAGATACCTTTTAGGAAAACAGAATCAGATTCTGCTCACCATTTCAACAACAACAAAAAAACCTACAAAAATTGTCTGGCAAGTCTTTCTGCTTCTCTTCTGCAACACATTGGCTGTGTTTTGCAGGAGAGGAGGTGAAGAGGATTATTATTTGCAATAAGCAACAGCAGGGTGGGAAGGAAGAGGAGACCATTGCCAGGACTATTGGATTCTTAAAAATAAGTCTCTGCTTCCTGTGCTCCTGTTCCAACGTGCTGACATTCTACAGAGAGTCACCTCACAAGATTAACAAAATAATATGCATAAAGAGATAGTATATCTGCCTCATTAACGTGTTCAGTGATACATTTCCAGCCACCCACTCCTTGTATTTCCCTTCAGCCAATGTCACAATTTAAACAGCTTGCGCTGTCTCTCTCTCACCCATGGAATAATAATAGATATGATGGGCTATCTAAAATGGACATAGATTTGACTGGACTATATTATCCAGAGAGAGCCTGTTTGCAGAATAGGACTTATAGTTTTATGACTTTAGTTCTGGCTCTATGGCTTTAGACAGAGAATCACTGTTTTGTAAACATCACTCACACTCTACTAACTGTGAATTCCAAGTTTTTTCCTTTCCCAGTTATTAAAGGGAAGGTTTATTCTGATTTCCTTCCTCTGCAAAAGTTCTGTTCCCCAGTGTTTCCCAATGGATAGCTCACTCCAGGTATTCTGTTCCTTTAAAAATGTCACCCAAGCTTTATTTTAAGCCCAAATGGGGAATCTTTATCCTTCCCCATTGCTATTTTTGCATTAGGTACACTAACATACTATTCTCCCTCGTAAGTCTAAAGAGCTTCAATTCAGTGTTAACATCTTGAGTCACACCATATTTCATGTTTTTTCTCAAAGCCCCAGCTCCTGGAGTCAGGTGATTAGGCAAGAATCTCAGTTTTCATTTAAAAAAAAAAGTTTCTAGACCTTGAGGTAGCAGAGAAGAGCTTGAAAATGTAAACTATAAAGGCTACAAATAAGCAAACAAAACCTTAAGGCTGTAAGAATGTGATGATTTTTTTTTTGGTTTAAAAGTTGGGTCCACCATTTGTTAAAGTTGTTTTGTCACAGTCAGTTCAAGTACCATAAACAATAGAAAAAAAAAGATTAAAACCTGGCCCCCTTCCTCCATCAGGACAGGCAGGTGCAACTGTGTGGAGTGATGCCCTCAAGGCAGAAGTGTGTTGGGGATGCACAGTAGGAGGAAGCTTCAGGACAGAGATGTTGAGGCACCACAGGGCTAGTGGTATGGAAGATGCAGGCCCTAAACTCTTGTTTTGTAACTGACTAGCTGTCGAGTTGACAGCAGGGTCCTTTACCCTCCAGTGGGGGCTGGATACCCACTCCCATTCCTCCAAACACTAAGGTAAGCATGAGCCCCTGCACCCAATAGTTGGCTTCAGCTCGAGACCCCTGGGTGCCCTTTCGGGGGCTGGCACCACTGTGGCTTTCCTGTCCCAGCCATGCTGTGGGAGACACAAGCCCCAGCGTGTCTGACCCCATTCATCCGGGCCTCCCTCAGCCCATCCTCAGCGTAGTTGGGTAGCCATGAAACTTAAAGTCCTTGAGGTTGTGCAGGACCTGCTGTTGCTTGGCAGGTCGGGCCTGCACCACCTGGTAGAGACAGAACTGCACCTGGCAGATATTTGAGGTCATCACCAGCAGGACTGTGTGCAGGTAGTGCGTGGTATGGAGATATTGCAGAAAGTAGAGCAAGCCCCCATGGGAGCCTGGCACCCAACCCACACACATCCCTGGGCCCATCCACTTCTTCATCCACCTCCGCCACGGTCCGCACTGGGTCATGACTGAGGGGCGGCCAGGTCACATTTCAGTGGCATTACGACCCTGCGAGTGAGCGGGGTATTGACCTGGAGCATGGGGTTCAACACCATTCAGGTCTGCGGCAGCTGTAAAAAGTTGAGAGTTCTGAAAGTTGCAGTTTCCACAACAAAATCATGCTCCACAGTTTTCTGAGAGCCTTACAAATGTGGTACTTTTTTAAACCTCATGATTTTTAAGACAGTCTCATAATTTTGGGGGTTGGACTCATGAATTTGGAACACTTGGGGCTGGGAATACTGATACTGTTATCATGGGTCCCCCTGTAGCTCCCTTTAGCAGAAATCTCACTTTATTAGAATGGTTTTTGTTGCTAATCCCACCCCTTAGCAAACAGGTAATGCTACTAGTCCAGTTAATTAATACCCACAGTGTTCCTGTGAGGGAGGGAAGTATTATCAGTTTTTGATAGCTGGTGAAACTGAGGCAGAGAGTTTAAATGACTCAGTGCCGCAGGATTAACCAGTGCTGGAGCCAGGGCAACAACTTGATGTGAGGGTGGGGGTTCTTGGCCTCCAGTCCTGAGCTCAGAGCACTCGTCTTGTTTTATTTCAGATTCCCAGGATATTGGAACATAAGTAAGGCTAAGATTTTGTCATGGAGGTTATGGATTCTGTGACTATCAGAGACCTCTGTGATATTTTCCACTTCAGCCCCGGGACAGCATAGCTGGAGGTGTCAGCTGGCAGGGGCCTAGCAGCTCTCAGCTGCCACAGGTGGCTGGGGGCTCCCCTCCACCTCCGAGCTGCCGCAGGCAGCTAGGGGGTTCCCCCATAGCTCCAAGCTGTTGCAGACAGTGAGTGAGGGGGGACCCCGGAGCCCCAGCAGCGGAAGTTGCTGATACCTCCTCCCTTCCCATTTTGTCATAGATATTTTTAGTAAAAGTCAGGGACAGGTCATTGGCTTCCATGAATTTTTGGTTACTGCCTGTGACATGTCCCTGACTTTTACTAAAAATAACTGACAAAATCTTAGCCTTAAACATAAGAACATAAGAACAGCCTTACTCGGTCAGACCAAAGGTCCATCTAGCCAGTATCCTGTCTTCTGACAGTGGTCAATGCCAGACGCCACAGAGGGAATGAATAGGGGAATCAAGTGATCCATTCCATGTTGTCCAGTCCCAGCATCTTAGGGACTTGCTTAGGGACATCCAGAGCTTGGGGTAGCATCCCTGACCATCTCAGTTAATACTCCTTGATGAATCTATCCTCCATGAACTCTTCTAATACTTTTTGAATCCAGTTATAGTTTTGGCCTTCACAACATCCCCTGGAAATGAGTTCCACAGGCTGACTATGCATTCCGTGTTTTAAACCTGCTGCTTATTAATTTCATTGGGATGACTCCTGGTTCTTGTGTTATGCAAAGAGGTAACTAACACTTCCTTATTCACTTTCTTTACACCATTCATGATTTTATAGACCTTTATCATATTTCCCCTTAGTCATCTATTTTCCAGGCTGAATAGTCACACTCTTTTTAATCTCTCCTGATATGGAAGCTGTTTCAAACCCTTAATCATTTTTGTTGCCTCTCTCTGTACCTTTTCTATTTCTAATATAATCTCTTTTTGATATGGGGCAATGTGACACGCAATATTCAAGGTGTGGGCATACCCTGGAAGAAGAAAAATGAGGTGAACTACATACTTATACGCATTTCCATGTCACACACGGAATTTGAGAGAAGTGCTTAAAAGCACACGTATCTGTTTCAGATGCTCTTTCTTCCGAATTTCCCTCAAGCACCTTACACAGTTAGGGTAAATAATACAACTGCATCCTTAAACCATCTTAAATCATAAATAATAATTAGAGCACCAAAATGAGGCCTAAGGGGTGTGAGGGGAATTACATTTTCAGAATGGATCTGAAGTGAAATGTCAAGTATATGAGGCACAGGAATACAGAAAGGCTGCTTCAGGAGACAAGACCTCCAGAGATCTAGCCATTCCCACCAACGGGGACAAGACAAAGGGACAAAGATAAGGCCCCAGCTAGAGAGAGCAGCAAAACTAAGTGAGAGAAAGTCTATGAAGGAGCTTGTCGCAGGTCCAGGGAACATTTTAAAAAAAGAAGTTACATGTGGGGCTTCTCTTATTTTTAAGAGGTAATTTTCATGGTGGAGGAATTTACAAGCCAATAATTGACTCCTGTGGGTGATTACGTGATGAGGTGAAGCAGAGTCACTTGATAACCACGAAAAACATTTATTTCGAATATCCTCTGGTGCTATGAACATGATTCCTGTTAAACAGCAAGAAAATAAGGTTCAGCAAACCATAACAAGAGAAAAAGAGATATGGATGCTCCCCTTGCCTTCGGAGGATCAGAAAATCCTGCTTGGCAGCCTACTCAGACTTTCCACTGACATCACCATGTGGGTGGGGATGAGGTGAAGAAGCTTTTGAAGGCAAAATCAAGATGAATGACTGGGCCAGGGTGTGACCTGAATTGAAACTGGTGATTAGGACCAGACAAACACTGGGCTACAACTTGGCTCTGTTGATCACAGATTACTCTCGCCCCTTGCTCCACCGATATGGCCACCAGGTGCCCGTTATCTACCGCGTAATGAGCGTTGGGGTAGGGCGGAGGTTCGACCACTGGATGCCCTGGGGGGGGGTGTCAAGTGCCCACGGGTAGCGACGGAGAGCACGCAAGCAATCACTCTTAGTGTTCAAGAGAATGAGGGTTTATTAAATGAATCACAGATAAGGATAGGGGAGAACACGATTAGTTACATCTGGGGCTTACAATACACTACCAAAGCAAATAATACAAATACTGCAATTACAAATAAAAGCTGGCCCTGGTATTTTTCCAAGTCCCAATAGTTATTTAGGTCGTTCCAGGGGTTAGTAGAAGTGATATTGGTGCTATTAGTAATCATAAATGCAGCAACTAATTTCCCTAAATAAATTGTGAGGCTCAACTGATCCCCCTTGCTTTCAAGATTTCCTGGTCAACGGGTTTCCCCTAGCAGGAGTCTTGGGGCGGCTGGAATCAGTCTTTGCCTCTTATCTACCAGTACAGAATACTTAACAGCTAATTATACTTACACATACAAACCACAAAAGTTTCATTACGGCCGGCAAGCGGTTAGGCTTCAGGAAACGCGTGAGCCGAGAGAGTCTTCAGGGTGATCAGGCCTGGATACGGTTTCGACAGGAATTCGGGGTCTCTCCGCCCGTCCCCGGGAGGGGACCGGCAATAAATAGCGAATTTGTCATCACAGTTTGTGATAAGCCAATTGGGGGGTCGCGAGTGGCAAATGCCCATACAAGGGAGGCAGTCGGGCCTCAACATCCCTACCCAGGAAGCAACCGTCGCGAGGGGAACTTTGTCCCTCCAGGCTGGCCGACCACAAGGCTGCTTTTCCTGTTGCAAGTTCTGCTTTCTGAGCAGCTACGTGACCAGTGGCAGTTCTGAGGGCTGGGGGAAAAATCCGTTGGGGGATGGAGGCCGGAGCACCCGTTGTCTGGCCCTGGGGCCCCACTTGGGGGTCTAACAGGCTCTAAAGCCATAGCCCTACAATAAGTGTGCATGGAATTACATGGTGTGATGGCAGCTCCCAGAGGAATTGTGCACAGTGCCTCAGAGGAGCAGGGAAGCATAGCCCAGAGCAATCCCCTACATAGCAAATTACAAGGGGCAGCATGGGCTCTCTTCCTCTGCTGGTTCAGGTCTTCAGGCTATTGCTGTGGGTAGGGCGGTATAGAGAAAGGAGGTAGAGACGTGAGGTTAGCCACAGTTGGGAATTCATATTGATTATGACTAGGCCTCATGCAGGGGGGCAAGAAGTCGACTGGAACCCATCTTCTTTGCAGAGATACACAGAACTAGTCCACTATCAATAAGGATTTTCAGACCACGTTTCAGAGGATTATGTTTAAGAAAGGCATGTTCTGGTGATCTGAGAGCAGGGCATCAGGAATTCCTGAGTTCTAATCCTGGCTCAGACACAGATTCCTTCTCTGATCTTGGACAAGTCCCAGTCACCTTCTGCCTCAGTCTCCATCTTTTCAAACATGACAAACCCCCTGACAGGGATTTTGTTAGGATTATTTTCTTTCAATAAAGCGCTTTGAAGATGAAAAGCCCATGGAAGGGCTAAGTATCATCGTTCTGCTCTGTTGTAAGTAGCAGTGCCTTGCATTAGACACATAGGGCCAGTTCTGTCCCGCCTGTAGCTCCAAGGACTTCAGTAGAGTTACTTTAAGAAAGAACTTTGCCTCTACGTCATCTTTCTGATAGACTGTAAAATATGTGCTGCTGTAAATTCTGCTGACGGTTACATATAATGATTTTGAGGCTTTTGTTATATTCGAGCCTTCATAAAACTGTGAAATACTAAGATCCAGGTTTGGTATCTGAGTGAACTTTTGAAAAGCCTCCTGATCATATATCCTGAAAATTTTACAAGGGTATCTTCTAGCCTTCTGGCCATCACTTCTCCTCAGATGACATCCATTTCTATTTCTTCCTTGATTCACTCTCTCATCTCTCTACCTCCCATTTATCTGACTGTCTCTGCTTTGTCAGCTCCTGGCTACACCATAACTTAGTACCACTGAAGGCATCTGTGTGGGTAGAGAGTTATACCTGTCCAGTCTCCCTACCTCTGCAACTGTTATTCTTAGCTTTGCTCTCAAGGCTGGAAATCTGAATAGCTCTCGACCCTGAGGTTACTATTTTCCCTACCATATTTCCTCCTCTTGTTTCTCTAAAAGCAGCAAAGAATCCTGTGGCACCTTATAGACTAACAGACGTTTTGGAGCATGAGCTTTCGTGGGTGAATACCCACTTCGTCAGATGCATGTAGAGGAAATTTCCAGGGGCGGGTATATATATGCTAGCAAGCAAGCTAGAGATAACGAGGTCAGTTCAATCAGGGAGGATGAGACCCTGTTCTAGCAGTTGAGGTGTGAAAACCAAGAGAGGAAAAACTGGTTCTGTAGTTGGCAAGCCATTCACAGTCTTTGTTCAATCCTGAGCTGATGGTGTCAAATTTGCAGATGAACTGAAGCTCAGCAGTTTCTCTTTGAAGTCTGGTCCTGAAGTTTTTTTGCTGCAGGATGGCCACCTTAAGGTCTGCTATAGTGTGGCCAGGGAGGTTGAAGTGCTCTCCTACAGGTTTTTGTATATTGCCATTCCTAATGTCTGATTTGTGTCCATTTATCCTTTTCCGTAGAGACTGTCCAGTTTGGCCGATGTACATAGCAGAGGGGCATTGCTGGCATATGATGGCGTATATTACATTGGTGGATGTGCAGGTGAATGAACTTGTTTCTCTGTGTATCACAATCCCTGAAACATTGCCAAAGCTTGCCTTTGCTGTGCTGCTGCCAAAACCTTAATTCCACACTTCAGTTGCAATTGCCTCTTTATCTGAATTTCTACTACATGAATTTCAAGGGATGCAGTAACTCCACTGCTTCCATTTCCACTCATCCAATTCATAACTACTGTCTATCTTACCTTCACAATCGCATACCCATCTATCCACTGTCCCCACCTATCCCAGATAGGTGAGGACAATCTGGCTAATTAAGTTTATGGTTCAGTAATTTATTCTATTTTTATACTCCTCCCTAGTCATCTGTCCAAGTTTCTACTTCTTGTAAGCTTCCTTTTTGTGTTTAAACTCACAGAAGATTTCTCTGTTAAGCCAAGCTGGTCATCTGCCATATTTGCTATTCTTTCTGCACATTAGGGTGATTTGTTGCCTCATTAAGGTTTCTTTAAAATACAGCCAGCTCTCTGGACTCCTTTCCCCCTCATATTAGCCTCCTTTGGGATCCTGCCTATCAGTTCCCCAAGGGAGTCAAATTTTCAGCCTGTTGTCTGCTTTCCTGAAGTCCAGGTTCCATATTCTGCTGCTCTCCCTTCTTCCTTTTGTCAAGATCCTGAACTTGACCATGGCCTCTACTGCCTGGGTTGCCACCCACTTCTACTTCCCCTACCAATTCTTCCCTGTTTGTGAGAAGCAGGTGAAGAGGAGCACCGCTCCTTGTTGGTTCCTCCAGCACTTGCATCAGGAAGCTTTCTCCAACACTCTCCAAAATCTTCCTGGATGAACAGAAAACAGTACCACTAGGCCAATACAGGTAAGTCGCAACTGTTTGTTCACAAGAATCACAGAACACTCTGACCTCCAATTATGGGCATCAAGAAGGAACTGAAGGAAGGGATGGGGTGGCTTCACCCTTTATATTCACCCTTCTGAGCATGTGGAGGTGAGATGTGATGGGGACTTCCCTTTGGGTACCACTAGAGAAAACTCTCTGGCATGAGACCTGTGACAGGTGTGCTCACAGAAACCACCTTGGGACTGCCACCTGATGTGCTAAGACTACCTGTGAGTCTGTTTTCCCTTCCAGCCTGGGACTTCAGAACCCTGTCTTGTTGAGCCAGACACGCTAGCCTGCTGCAAACACAGACCCAGGTCTGAACATAAGCCCTCACCCTCTCCTGCATCCCAACATTCTGCCCCAGCCTGAAGCCCCCTCCTGCACTTAAACTACCTCCCAGAAAGAAACTAATATAACAGCTGTTCTAAGATAAGTAGGCTATTTTGAATTAACTTAACTATATTCTAAATGTTTTAAGACTGAAAGGTAACCACAGCACAGATTTATGTTAATGAAAAGGCAAACGTTAATAGCCTCGATGCCATAATTGTGATAATTTTGTTTTGAAACAGGAAAAAGTCTTGTATACAGGGGCCCCACAAAATCTAATAGTTCCAGGCCCCCAAGAGAGTTAATACGGCCCTGCACACAATCAATCCCTCTTGGAGAAATACAAGACTATTTTTCACTTGTTTAAGATGCTACTTAAATTACGGAGTTTACATTAGGCTGTAGAATACATTCTGTGCTCTGCTCACATTGCTGGCTGAGATCCCTGATGAGACACTCAATAAAAAGGTAAAGCAGAAGGTACAGACCTTTCCTTTTGCTTTGGGCTTTTTCTGGGCCTAGCTTCCTCTCTGAAGCCAGCAGGTGCACCAGGGGAAGTGTAGCTGATGGGACAATCACCCCAGAAGGCAAATGCAGTGCCAGCACACAGCTGAGAACTAGACAGACACATTCAGCTAAATTGTTAGAGACTTGAAATAAAGTTTTGGATTTCCTTCAGAAAAATCTCTGAAACAGGGAGTTGTAACTGAGTAGCCAGCCCCTGCAGAAGCAGAAAAAATCTTAAGCATTCCCCTGCTGCCAGTGACTGATACGTCTGGTTCTGAACTCAAGCTGTAAGTGGGCTGAAGTACCCATTGTAACAGATCCATGAACCTTAGCATGAAGAAGAGAGCAGAGAGAGGAGAGGCATGGATAGAGGAGCACAAGTCTTGCAATCCATATGAACAGTCAGTCAGGAACATGGTGGTTTCAACTCAGCTGGAGCTGAATTTGGTTCTAATACAGCTTGGCTGGGAGCTGTACTCACACAGAGAGAGATCTGGGCTAGAACGTGGATCTTCTAACATGATTTGGCCCGGTCCATAAGCCATGTTACTGTTCATCCACAGATGTGTTCAAACTGAGCTTAAGCATGATTGTTAGGCTGTGTAGCTAGGGCAACAAGGAGCATGAAGCAGAATATCAGAGGGAATATGGCCTCTATCTTCAAAGCTGCTCAGCACCCTTGTCTTGATCCAGCAAAGCACTACAGCATAAGTCAATGAGACAACTCATACAGTTAAAAGTTTAGCATGTGCTTGAGTGCTTTGTTGCAGAAGCACTAAAATGCTCAAAACTTTGTGAGAGAGTGCCCCAAATTATGGAAGCAGAACAGGGAAGGAATGAGGACTATGAGGGGTGAAAAGTGAAACGAGACAGAGGCAGCAGATGTCAATATACAAGTCAATTTTATTAGCAACACCTTCCCACTCTAGTAAAGACCACTTATTACTTCATCGCATGTTTTTCTGATCTATTTGTAAAGCCTCCAAGTATTTTATTGTACCTGGTCCTTGATCCAATACGATTTGTTAAATCTTAAGACACATGGCAAATATATAAAAATATCTAAAAAAGCAAATTCTATGCCCTGCCATTTCCCTAGATATCTTAGGTTAAACTTTTCTGTACCATTTATCTTGGCGACCCAGACAGCAATTTTCCATCAGTTTGAGTCTAGTTAGATTGAAGAATGTGAGCATTTAACAGCATATTTCATGGACAACATATTTGTCAGCCCAAGTCCACAGCCCATAAATTATAGTTGAGTATCATTTCTTCTGAGTCTGCTGTCAGCCCTGTTTCTTGCCCAGTGGCCATTGTCCATAGCATGAATGTGCATCCTCTAAACTAGAGCTACTATCTCCAATCAGGCTTTTTTTTTTTTTTTCTTAAATTGACAGCTCTCTCTGATGAGACCCAGGGTTTTCCTTTTAATTCTACCTGGATGATAAATAATCATGGCAAGATTGTTGAATGGAAACATCTTTGAGTTTCCTTCTTCCTCTAGTCATTATTGTTAACAATTTCATAAATAGGGTTCTCCAAATAAGAGTTTCAGTTGCACTTGCTTGAATGATCACCCTAAGCATATGTAGCACATTTGGGGTGCAACTGTAATATAAGTAATTATTAATAATATAATACATAATCTTTGGATGATGTGGCAAATCCAAACTCATGTTAATAAAACCTTTCTAGCACACAAACACATGGTATGTTCTCTCTCTCTCTAGCATAATGGGCCTCATTCAGCTCCTATTAGAGTCAATGAGAAGCCTTCCATTGTCAATTTTAAAAGGCATTGGATCAGCTCCTATATATATTTTTACTTATAGAACCCTATAACTATTCATGGTGCAGAAGAAAAACAAACAAAAGTTTACAGTCTCAAGGCCCAGATCTGATAGGTGTCGAACACTCTCAACTCCCATTGTGATACAGAGACAGTTGAGGATGATCAGTAATTCTCAGGACTTGTCCCTATACCACAGAAAAATCATTTTCAACTACCACCGAAGCACACTGGGCCAACATCTTTGAGCAATCCATGGTAACTCTTGAGTCTCTGGATCTGCTTCTCCATTGCTTTGTCATCATCATCATCACTCCCATAACTGCACTGGTCGTTGGGGCACCATCACTGATGAGCAATCAACCAGTTGTCTACAACCCTGATGATTGTGTATCAGTGCTTCAGTCTCCAAGAAGTCCATTCCTGTCCACTCTTTTATGTTGTCAATCCATTTCTTCTGTCTACCTCTTCTTCTCTTCCCCTGTACTGTCCCTTGGAAGATGATCTTGGATAGGCCAGATGATCTTGTTACATGGCCGTACCACTTCAGTGTGCGCTTCTTCATGGTTGTCAGGAGGTCTTCATATAACCCATCACACTGGGTGATGATGTTTCAGACCTCTTCATTAATGAGGTGGTTGAAGTAGGAGATGTCCAGGATTTTACAGAAGTATCTCATCTCAATTACCTGTATTTCCCATTCAAGTTCCGCTGTAAGGGTCCATGTCTCACACGCATACAGAAAAATGGAGATGACCAATGCATGCAGCAGTTTCAGTTTGGATTCCAGGGAGATGTTCTTATTCCTTCAAATTGGCTTCAGCTTTGCCACTGCTCCTGTTGTTTGTGCAGTTCCTGCCAGAATTTCTGCCTTTGAGCCTTCATCAGTGATGATTGCCCCCAAATACTTGAACCGCTTCACTGATCCCATCATGTTTGTTTGTCATCAGCTTAGTTTTCCCTGCATTGATTTCCATACCGTATTTTACTGAGGTTTCATCCAATCATTTCACAAGGTTGGCAAGTTCATCTTTGCTGCCCGCCAGGCCGTCAATGTCATCAGCGAAACGAAGATTTGAGATTGTTCACCCTTCAGTGTTGACTGGGCATATGTGATCTTCTAGGGCAACAGTCATTATGTGCTCCAAGTAGATATTGAACAGTGTGGGCGAAAGAAGGCAGCCTTCTTTTGCACCAACAGTGGTGCAAAACCACTCTCCTATTGTGCCATTGATGAGAACTGCACTGCTGGCCTTGGCATACAGTTGTTTAATGGTAAGAATAAGCTTACGACCAACATTGTACTTCTTCATGGCTGCCCAGAGAGCTTTGTGCCATACTCTGTCAAACGCCTTCTTGAAGTCAACAAAGACATGGTAGATGTCCTGTTGGTGTTGTAAGCACTTCTCACATACAACATGAAGGCTGAAAATCTGTTCTGTGGTACTTCTTCCAGCACGAAAGCCAGCCTGTTCTTCAGTGATGATATTCTCTGCTTGTGGTTTCAATCTGTTCAATATGACTTTTAATATGACTTTGCTGGGCTGGCTGATTAAGCTTATGGTTCAGTAATTTTTGCTCTGTACCTTGCACATTTTCATCAATACAAAATGGGTGTAAAATGCTGAGAAATCAGAATAAATCAGCACTTGAAACCCGCTTTGCATTAGTGGAAGTGACTGCCCAAGGTGCAAAGCAATGGAGCACTGTGTATCTTTTCCTCAGAGGACCCCAAAAGCTCAAAGCCCACTAGCATCCCTGAGAAATTTAGACTGTGTTGGCTACCAAGCTGAGTTTCAGCTGCCATTATGATGCCCATTCCCTTTTGGATTGTAGAACCTTTGGCATAGGACTGCCATTTACTGTATATTGTACAGTGTCTAGCGCAATGGGGTAACTGTGGTTAAGGCCTGTAGGTGCTACCACAATATAAATGATAAATACATTTACATTTATCAGAATTATCTCATAAGCCTCTGCAGTTTTTATGCATCAAGATGACTGTGCCATCTGCAAATATTGCCAATTCACAGTTCATTGTATCCTTCTGACCATCAATAAATATAGCTATGATCCTTTACTCTGACCCAGCACTAGTCTCTCTCCACTCTAAGTCATTCACTAGTCTTTATTTCGCTTAATTTTTAAATCCACAGCAAGAGTCTGCTCCTTACCCTGTGGAGATTTATTTTCCTTAACAATCTTTTATGAGGGACTCTATCAAAAGCATTTAAAAAACCCAAGTAAATTATGTCCACTGGGCCACCTTTATCTACTGTATTATTAACTTTCTCAAAGAACTCTAACAGGTTAGAGAGGCACAATTTTCCCCGAGAGACTGCAAGATGATTTGACCCTATTCTCAAAGTACTGCACTATCCTCTTCTTAATTAGGCCCATATCATCGCCTTGTCCTTTTTATTTCCAATTTGCACCTTAGCTGAAGTAGTTTATATCCCAATATATTTATGGCATTTGGGTAGGATTTCAAATTCTTTAAAAGCAAGCTTGTTCAGCCCTTATAAACCTAAGCTCTTTTCTAGTTAGCCAGCCAGAGTATCGTGTCTCTATTTTCTTCCTCGGAGAAACGGCAAACCATCTTTTTGTCAGAGGGTGGAGATGGATGGCAGGAGAGAGATCACTTGATCATTATCTATTAGGTTCACTCCCTCTGGGGCACCTGGCATTGGTCATTGTCAGTAGACAGGATACTGGGCTGGATGGACCTTTGGTCTGACCCAGTATGGCCATTCTTATGTTCCAATCTCTCACCAATGTAACACCGACTTCAGGGGAGTTATTCCCAGAAGCAAATTCTCCGCTGGTAAAAAATGGCTGATCTCCCCTGATTTCAGTGTAGTGATGCCGCTTTACAAACAGCAGACAATAGGACTCCTGATTTGAACACCAGTGGGGTAAATGAGATCAGAATCAGGCCCAATTTCCTTAAATCACTTCCAGCCCGGTTTCGTGTTTTTATTTGTTTTTATTCTGCCCTTCCTGGCTGCCATTAACCATTTTCTTCATAGTTTTAAAAAGCCTGCCCTTTAAAAATTATTGTCAAGGGGATTTCAGTACTACTATATCAAATTTGATCAGGGATCGTTCCTAGCCAATGGAGCTCTTACACTCACCTATTAACTTCTGTGTATTGTTTCGTTAAAAAAATGCTTCACAAACTGTCATAAACAGATAGCTAAGGGTTAATGTCTCTTTCACCTGAAGCACCTGACCAGAGGACCAATCAGGAAACCGAATTTTTTTCAACTCTGGGTGGAGGGAAGTTTGTGTCTGAGGTATTTTTTGTCTGTCTGCCTGCTTTCTCTGAGCTTTGGAGAAGTAGTTTCTGCTTTCTAGTCTTCTGTTTCTAAGTGTAAGGACAAAGAGATCAGATAGTAAGTTATATGGTTTCTTTTCTTTGGTATTTGCATGAATATAAGTGCTGGAGTGCTTTGATTTGTATTCTTTTTGAATAAGGCTGTTTATTCAATATTTCTTCTAAGCAATTGACCCTGTATTTTGTCACCTTAATACAGAGAGACCATTTGTATGTATTTTTCTTTCTTTTTTATATAAAGCTTTATTTAAGACCTGTTGGAGTTTTTCTTTACTTCAGGGAAATTGAGTCTGTACTCACCAGGGAACTGGTGGGAGGAAGAAATCAGGGGGAGATCTGTCTGTGTTGGATTTGCTAGCCTGATTTTGCATTCCCTCTGGGTGAAGAGGAAAGTGCTTTTGTTTCCAGGACTGGAAACGGAGAGGGGGAGTCACTCTGTTTGGATTCACAGAGCTTGTGTCTGTGTATCTCTCCAGGAGCACCTGGAGGGGGGGAAGGGAAAAAGGATTATTTCCCTTTGTTGTGAGACTCAAGGGATTTGGGTCTTGGGGTCCCCAGGGAAGGTTTTTCAGGGGGACCAGAGTGCCCCAAAACACTCTAATTTTTTGGGTGGTGGCAGCAAGTACCAGGTCCAAGCTGGTAGCTAAGCTTGGAGGTTTTCATGCTAACCCCCATATTTTGGACGCTAAGGTCCAAATCTGGGACTAAAGTTATGACATGGTGTGCAGCGGTTACGGGATAGACAAAATCCAGAAGCCAGTAGGAATATTATATTTTTCTTTTCTCTGCTAAGGGCTTTTTAGCAGAGAGAAACAGTTTGGTTTTAAAAGGGAACCAGAGAGAATTTTTTTTTCTGCTCTCTCTGGCAGTTTGTGGCTTGCATCTTAAGCAAGAAACCATTAAGGTGCTATTAAGAGTCTTTTGTCACACAATAGCACTCCCATTGAGAGTCATTACCAGCACTATATACATGCAAATAAAGTGGTTTTTCAGGTTTACTTAACATTGAAGATTAGCTAAAGGCTCTGTTGCTAGGCAGACTCCAGGAGGCAACAGAGCCTGCAGTTCAGAAGAGAAACACCGGAGGGCACCCCAACACAAGAAAACAGGAACCATGACTTCTAAGGCAAAAATTGAGGCCAAAGGACAAGTCAGAGAAGCTGAACACAGGCGACAACTGGAAATAAAACAAAAAGAGATGGAGATGAAAGAAAGAGAAGAACAGATCAGAGAGGCAGCCTACCAAAGAGAACAGGCAGCCAAAGAGGCAGCACACAAAAGAAAACTAGAAGAAGAAGAGGTGGCCCACTGCCGAGACATGGAAAAACAACAAAAAGAAATGGAAAAACAACAAAAAGAAAATGAAGAGAAGGAAAAACAGAGAAAACATGAACTGGACTTGGCAAAAGCTGGGCTGCATGTGCCAGCCAACCCTAACAACCCGGCGCCAATTATTGCTCCACAGCACAGGAAATTTCCCACCTACAAGGCAGGGGATGACACCGAGGCCTTCTTGGAAAATTTTGAAAGAGCCTGTCTTGGGTACAGCATCCCCGAAGACCAGTACATGGTAGAATTCAGGTCACAGCTCAGAGGACCTTTAGCAGAGGTGGCAGCTGAAATGCCTAAGCAGCAAATTAATGACTATAAACTTTTTCAAACCAAGGCCAGATACACAATGGGGATAACCCCAGATCATGCCCGTCGGCGCTTCAGAACCCAAAAGTGGAAACCAGATGTGTCATTTCCCAAACATGCCTACTACGTTGCAAAAAACTATGAGGCCTGGATAACAGGAAACAACGTTCAAACCTTGGAAGAACTGCACCTCCTCATACAAATGGAGCAGTTCTTGGATGGTGTTCCTGAAGACATCACACGGTACATACAAGATGGAAAACCCAAAGATCTCGCTGAGGCGGGGGAGATTGGAGCCAAATGGATGGAAGTGACAGAAAGCAAGAAAGCTACTGTCAAGGGGAACGAATACCCCAGGGGGCACACCGACCATAAACCCTACAACCGAGGACAGCCAAAGACCCCACATACAACCCAAGTAAAGCCACAGATGCCCTACTCTTCCACCTCACCAGTCTCCAGTAACGCACCTCGGCCCAGTGACCCATCAGATGGAAGATGCTTTAAGTGTAATGAACTGGGACACATCAAGGCCAACTGTCCAAAGAACACCATGCAAGTGCAATTCATTACACCACCATCACACCAAAGATCCCCAGGCCCGGATGCCTCTCAAATACCCTTGGAGCGAAGGGAAAATTTGAGAGTGGGCGGAAAGAAGGTTACTGCGTGGAGAGACACAGGGGCACAAGTGTCAGCTATCCACCAATCCTTCGTTGACCCCAAATTCATCAACCCAAAGGCCAAAGTTACAATTTACCCCTTCATGTCACAAGCTGTAGACTTGCCTACAGCTCAACTGCCTGTCCAGTACAAAGGCTGGTGAGGAATGTGGACTTTTGCAGTCTATGACAATTATCCTATCCCCATGCTACTGGGGGAAGACTTGGCCAACCAGGTGAGGCGGGCCAAGAGAGTGGGAATGGTTACACGTAGCCAAACCAGGCAAGCTTCCAGACCTATTCCTGTTCCTGAGCCGTCCACAGAGGCCCCGTCTGTGTTACCAGAGACCCAGACAGAGGTAGTGGACCCGGATTCCATGCCTACCACTGAAACAGCCACAGCATCTCCAGTCCCAGGCCCGGAACTGGAACAGCAACCATCACCAGCAATTGCAACCCCATCTTCAAACTCAACGCCAGAGGGCGCCAGCGAGCCAGAACTGGCAGAAACAACAGACAGCCATACCCAAAAGGCTCAGCCAGAGCCTGAAATACCCTCAGGTGCACCAGCGGAGAGCGGTTCACCAGCAACGGAAACAACCCCATCACCTACATCGCTTCCAGAGGGACCAAGCCCAAGTCCACAGTCTGAGGAAGAACTAGTGACCCCAGCCTCAAGGGAACAGTTCCAGACTGAGCAGGAAGCAGATGACAGCCTTCAGAAAGCTTGGGCGGCGGCACGGAGCACCCCACCGCCTCTCAGCTCTTCTAATCGATCCCGGTTTGTTATAGACCAAGGACTTTTATACAAGGAAATTCTTTCTGGTGGACACTGGGAAGAATGGCAGCCGCAAAAACAGTTGGTGGTTCCAACTAAGTACCGGGGGAAGCTCTTAAGCTTAGCCCATGATCATCCCAGTGGCCATGCTGGGGTGAACAGAACCAAGGACCGGTTGGGGAAGTCCTTCCACTGGGAGGGGATGGGCAAGGACGTTGCCAAGTATGTCCGGTCTTGTGAGGTATGCCAAAAAGTGGGAAAGCCTCAAGACCAGGTCAAGGCCCCTCTCCAGCCACTCCCCATAATTGAGGTCCCATTTCAGCGAGTAGCTGTGGATATTCTGGGTCCTTTCCCAAAAAAGACACCCAGAGGAAAGCAGTACGTACTGACTTTAGTGGACTTTGCTACCTGATGGCCGGAAGCAGTAGCTCTAGGCAACACCAGGGCTAACACTGTGTGCCTGGCCCTAACAGACATCTTTGCCAGGGTAGGTTGGCCCTCCGACATCCTTACAGATTCAGGGTCTAATTTCCTGGCAGGGACCATGGAAAAACTGTGGGAAACTCATGGGGTGAATCACTTGGTTGCCACCCCGTACCACCATCAAACCAATGGCCTGGTGGAAAGGTTCAATGAAACTTTGGGGGCCATGATACGAAAATTCATCAACGAATTCTCCAATAATTGGGACCTAGTGTTGCAGCAGTTGCTGTTTGCCTACAGGGCTGTACCACATCCCAGTTTAGGGTTTTCACCTTTTGAACTTGTGTATGGTCACGAGGTTAAGGGACCATTACAGTTGGTGAAGCAGCAATGGGAGGGGTTTACGCCTTCTCCAGGAACTAACATTCTGGACTTTGTAAGCAACCTACAAAGCACCCTCCAACACTCTTTAGCCCTTGCTAGAGAGAACCTAAAGGATGCTCAAGAAGAGCAAAAGGCCTGGTATGACAGACATGCCAGAGAACGTTCCTTCAAGGTAGGAGACCAGGTTATGGTCTTGAAGGCGCAACAGGCCCATAAGATGGGAGCATCATGGAAAGGGCCATTCACGGTCCAAGAGCGCCTGGGAACTGTAAACTACCTCATAGCATTTCCCAATTCCTCACTAAAGCCTAAAGTGTACCATGTTAATTCTCTCAAGCCTTTCTATTCCAGAGACTTACAGTTTTGTCAGTTTACAGTCCAGGGAGATGAGGCTGAGTGGCCTGACGGTGTCTACTACGACGGGAAAAAAGACGGTGGCGTGGAAGAGGTGAACCTCTCAACCACCCTGGAACGTCTGCAGCGGCGACAAATCAAGGAGCTGTGCACTAGCTTCACCCCATTGTTCTCAGCCACCCCAGGACGGACTGAAAGGGCATACCACTCCATTGATACAGGTAATGCTCACCCAATCAGAACCCCACCCTACCGGGTGTCTCCTCATGCCCAAGCTGCTATAGAACGGGAGATCCAGAACATGCTACAGATGGGTATAATCCGCTCATCTACCAGTGCATGGGCATCTCCAGTGGTTCTGGTACCCAAACCAGATGGGGAAATACGCTTTTGCGTGGACTACCGTAAGCTAAATGCGGTAACTCGTCCAGACAACTATCCAATGCCACGCACCGATGAGCTATTGGAGAAGTTGGGACGTGCCCAGTTCATCTCTACAATAGATTTAACCAAGGGGTACTGGCAAGTACCGCTAGATGAACCTGCCAAGGAGAGGTCAGCATTCGTCACCCATGCGGGAGTGTATGAATTCAATGTCCTTCCTTTTGGCCTTCGAAATGCACCTGCCACCTTCCAGAGGCTGGTAGATGGTCTACTAGCAGGACTGGGAGAATTTGCAGTTGCCTACCTCGATGATGTGGCCATTTTTTCAGACTCCTGGCCCGAACACCTACTACACCTGGAAAAGGTCTTTGAGCGCATCAGGCAGGCTGGTCTAACTGTTAAGGCCAAAAAGTGTCAATTAGGCCAAATAAAGTTATGACACAAACCCACTTTCCATGAGGCCCACAAGCAAGTTAATTGACAAAACAATCAACACTCAAGTTATCCCCACTTTTGGATTTCCCTGTGATGGGGCAGTGATCCAACAAACCACGTAAACATGGGAGTAATCCCCATTGACTGAACTCCAAGCATTTTCTACTAGCATTAGTTATTTCTACGCAAGAATGTAGTTTGCTAGATCTCAACCATTCAAAATTTAAGCTCTTCGGTCCTTATTCTTTGTACAGCTCAAATGCACTGTGGCTGCTAAGAAAATTATAAACGACATGTTTACAGCAAACGCCTTCTCCTCCATATTGCGACCAAAACCAACTACTTCAACAAGTAGTCATTGATGGTACTAAAATGTCCCTTTAGTAAAGGATGCCCCAATTAGTGGGATTGTGTGGCCATCCCAGGAACAAACCAAGTTCCTCCTTTGTCCCAGGGGAAGTACAGAGATGAATGCATGCCGGTAAGAGATCACAGACCCACCCTAGTAGCATATTGCTCCCCCTCTTTCTTCCCAGTTCTGTTACACTGGCTGGTACATTGGGGTGGGCAGAATCCAGGCTCCACCCATTCTTCCCATCAACCTGCACAGGAGATAGTCGTAATCTTGCAGAACCTGCTCTCCCAATCTCGCTCAAACCAGCCATGTTGGTAGCACATACGGGTCAAGTAAGAGATAATTTACTTCTTTACTGCTCTGCACAGACATGTAAGGAAAAGATGCAATCTTACATCCAATCTCTCAACATACGACATATCTTATTCTGATTTGGGGGCCTGTTGCATTCTCTGTTATTCAATTCTTTAAGAAACCAAGCTGAATTCATGCCATGATCATTTTCACCCTGCAAGGAGTCATCTTCACTCTGTAATACACCTGTGGTCTCCTTTACATTATAGTGCAACTCTCTCTCCCATGACCTAACCTATTCTTTCCATCAACTCCCTTGATTTTTCATCCCACCATGTTTCAGACGTAAGTTACATTGAACCCACACCGTCCCAGACCAAATAATCCAGTTCTCTCATTTCTGTTTCTAAGCTCCATTCTGTGTTTTGTCTCTGAAAGTATAGCTATGTTCCACAGGCACCTGATTTAAGCTCAGAGTGATATCCACGTGAGCCCAATCTGTAAATGAAGAGTACTAACAATTATTTTTAGTTGTAGTAACAATACTTAGCACATATACAGTGCCGTACACATTCAAAATGATGTACAAACACTGGGTTAATTTAATCCCTCGGGTAATTTTGCTTGCTTTAGAAGAATTACATATACATACATATATATATATACACATACATATACATATATATATACACACACACACACATTATATATATTTTATTTAAAGATTCATAGATTCCAAGGCCAGAAGGGATTACTGTGTTCATCTAGTGTGACCTCCTGTGTACCACAAGACAGAGAACTTCCCCAAAATTATTCCTTCTGAACTAGAGCATATCTTAAAAACAAAAAACAACAACCACCCCTCCCTAGATTTAAACACTGTTTTAATGGTTAATTACCCTCATTGTTAGTTTTCACCTTATTTCCAGTCTGAATTTGTCTAGCTTCAACTTCTGGCCCTCAGATCTTGTTATTCCTTCATCTGCTAGATTGAAGAGCCCATTATCAACTACCTGTTGGCTACATAGACACTTACAGACAGTGATCATGTTACCCCTTAATCTTCTCTTTGTAAAGCTAAATAGATTGATGTCCTTGAGTCTCTCACTATATATCAAGTTTTCTAATCCTTTAAATCATTCTCCTGGCTCTTCTCTGAATCCTCTCCAATTTATCAACATCCTTCTTGAATTGTGGATCCCAGAAGTGGATTCAGTATTCCAGCAGCAGTTGCACCCGTGCCAAAAATAGATGTAAAATAAAATAACCTCTCTACTTCAACTCGAGATTTTTCCATTTATGCATCCCAGGATTGCATTAGCCCTTATGGCCATAGCATTAAATTGGGAGCTCATGTTCAGCTGATTATCCTCCATGATCCCCATCTCTTTTTCAGACTCACTACTCTTCAAGACAGAGTCCCCCATCCTGTAAATATGGATACATTCTTTGTTCCTAGATATATATATTTACATTTAACCGTGTTAAAATGCAAATTGTTTGCTTGTGCCTATCTCACTAATTGATCCAGATGGCTCTGTCCTCTTCATTATTTGCCACTCTTTCGGTTTTTGTGTCATCTGCAAACTTTATCAGTGAGGATTTTATGTTCATTTCCAGGTGTAAATATACAGGGCCTGCCTTGAGGTTGATGGCAGAACTCCCATTGACTTAATGAGCATTAAGATTAGGCCTGCAACTTCAGCAGAAATACATAAGATCATAGAACACCAATGTGATTCTGCTCTCTTTCCAGATGCTCTTTCTATACAAGGACTCCACTTGAAAGAACAAGCCATCTACTCTCAACATTTCTGAAGTCTCTGATGAAGGGACAGATTCTGACACCCTTACTTGTAATTTGTAGCTCTTCATTCCCAAAGTGGTATCAGTGCTTTCTGTGGGGTTATTCGTGAAGTAAAGTTCCAGGCAACATTAGAAAGGAAATCAGATTGTGACCCAAAGTGAACTGTCACAGTTCAGGGGAACTGCACCTGTATTCTGCTTCTATGGTCCAGCAAGGGCACAGACTCTAGCTCCAGGCTCCTGGGGCTGCAGTAATGAAAGAGATGCCGGGGCTCAAGCAATTTCTTTACATTCATAACTGATACAGCAAGCCCAGAAGTCCCAGAGCTATGAACTGCCAAGCCTAGAAGTGCCGGGGCTTAGCCCTGGCAAGCTGTGGCACTACCTGGCTGTCATCTTTCTTGAGTGGGGGCATGTGTTGCACACCCTTCTGATGGGGTTACTTCCAGGCTGCACAGTCCCTGACTATACTGTGATACGTCAGCAAGAGATGTTGCCCAAGCAGGCCTGCTTACTTTCTCTTCAGAGAGCCTAATAACAGAGAAATTGTCCACTGTTTTAATGTACAACATAGCTCTTCATATGCAAGCTTATGCTATTCTTAAGATAAAAACACTTCAGAGAAAACATGCTAAAACAATAAAAAAAAAGACACACATGCTAATAAGCTTACCAGAGATCACCCCAAGACTACTTTGGGCTCTGGGAGGAGCAGTTCTTCAAAACCCTGAATGAAGAGGTTTCCTTGTGGTTTCAAATTCATCACAGCTTCAGCTCAAAACAAGCACATAGTCTTATGGGATCTCAGTAGGCCTAGTCACTCCAATCCTTCCTTAAGGATCAGGGGCCTCTGTGGACCCCGTCCATTTGCTGGATCAGGAAAAAGGTCCTGAGCCAGTTTAGAACCAGGCTATTTCTTCAGAAAACCTTTGTCTGTTGGTCCCTGGATAATTCAGTTTGATTAGTATATGCAAACATCTCCAAGGATAACCAAAGGAATTACATGAGCATCCCAAAATTACATACAATCTCACAACAATACACAAACAACTGCATTTTTAATGTTACAGACTACAAAAGCATTGAACTTAATTCAATAATGCTTCTCTTAAGTCCATAAGGTTTGTCCAAGATATTGTCATCACTGTCACAAACTGCATATCCTTTAGAGCCAGTGCTGGCATCATGAAGTAGGAGTAGTGATCTGTCAGCGTATTGATCTTGTACTATGGTTTACCGTAGAAAGTTTCATAATGTATCATAAAACTTTGTCATCACAAAAGTCACTGCTTTTTTTTTTTCTTATATGCTCCCTATGACTACAAAATCATCTCAACCCATGGAAGAGTCTGATGATGGCTGGGTAATAGATGTGGTTTAAGCAGGGGCGGCTCTAGGTATTTTGCCGCCCCAAGCACGGCAGGCAGGCTGCCTTCGGCGGCTTGCCTGCAGGAGATCCCCGGTCCCGCGGATTCGGTGGAGTCCGCCGAAGCCGCGGGACCAGCGGACCCTCCACAGGCATGCCACCGAAGGCAGCCTGCCTGCCGCCCTCGCGGCGACCGGCAGAGTGCCCCTCGTGGCTTGCCGCCCCAAGCATGTGCTTGGCGTGCTGGTGCCTGGAGCCGCCCCTGGGTTTAAGGCGTGAAATTCTGGTGATTTGGGACCTGCCTGCTTGAGAGATCATTTTCCTGCTTGTGAGACACTGTCACAACTGAGATAAGTGAAGGAATTCAAACTTGAGATTTAGGGCCTGTCTACACACAAAAGGTAATCTGGAATCAGTTACTGTTTCATGAAATGGAAAGTCCTTGTGAGAATGGAAATGCATGCTCTTCCTAGAAGAAATTAAGACCAGCCTTTTCATTGAAAGGTTAGCAGTTACTCACTTTTTGCTGCCTTTCTGAGCATGTTAAGGAAGTTGTTCTTCCAAAATTGCAAAATCTTTTATAATAAATGCCAGCTGTTAGAGAAGTCTTATGCTGGAAGAATTGGTCACAATTCCATAAATATATTTAAATTGAGTTTTACGCTTACCGCTGATTTAACCACATTGTTATGTATACAGAAAACAGTGTATCTCCCCAAAATTACTGTGCTTACTCTCTGAGTACACAATGAATTTTCTGAAAATTTACAAGTAAAGGAGATAAAAATAATTTTAAAATGACTTAAGAAATTTAGCACCTTGTGTCAGACTTTTTCCTGTCATCCCTAAAGAAGAGCTATCATTATTCCATTTTTATAATCAAACTCTTCGTATCATTAAAACAATCATTTTTTTGTGCAGTGGCTACATTTAAAAAAAATGTATTAGGAATAATGGCTTTTTTTCCCTATTATTCTACACCCTTCAGAACAGACTGACAAATGATGTTCATTTAAAGAGAAATCAGTGGAGAACTGCCTTCCTTTCAAAATGGTTGCCACCTCCTCTTGTTGTCAATAGGACTTTGGCCACAGATAATAATGGTAATAATGCCCACTGCCAAACTAAGTTGGATTTGGGGATGATGGTGGTGCTCTGCACTGTCAAGGATACACAAACATCCTTACCTCTGTCCTCTAGTTAAACCATGAGGAGGGCAAAATATCTTTAAAAATCAATGTAATCTAATCTGGGACTACAATTTTGATATGCTAATAATAATTGGGTGATTACTGCATGGCCTCACTCCTGGGTGGAATTAAAGTTGTTTGGGTGCCTTTACTGTGCATTTCCATATCTGAGTATATTTGGATTTCTTCTCATTTTAACTTTAACTCTGAATTTCAGGGGCTAATAACAATTGTGTAATGAATCTGCTGACAAGAGTTCTGTTAACCCAGAGTTCAACTTCCAGCCACTAGAGGGCTCCATAATTCCTCCAGGCTGAGGTCAGGGAGGGGAGAGGGAGAGACAGGCTCTGGAGGGATTAAGAGCCGTGGTTCTCAAACTTTACTGGTGACCCCTTTCACATAGCAAGCCTCTGAGTGCGACCCCCCTTATAAAGTAAAAATCATTTTTATATATTTAACACTGTTATAAATGCTGGAGGCAAAGCAGGGTTTGGGGTGGAGGCTGACAGCTTGCGACCCTCCATGTAGTAACCTTGCGACCCCGTGAGGGGCCCGACCCCCAGTTTGAGAACCTCCGATCTAAAGGCTGCATGTGCTCAGGAGCAGCTGTAGCCTAGGACCTGGCTGTTGAGGGAAGGGTGGATAATAGGCAGCCTGAGATATAAATCTGGAGGTCCTGAGAGCTGGATGGAAACATCCCAGGCTGCTGTTAGAAAGCCACTAGTAGCTGCAGCAGAAAGCCATGATGCTCTAGACTGTGCGCACAAAGACAATTGGGTTTACATTACAACTCTGCTACTTTGATACTCCTAGATTGGTTTGGGATCTAGTGGTTTGCTTTGCTTAGGGAGCCTGTCCCTTGTATTTCTAGCAACCTTAGCAATGGAATCTTCTGTTACATGAAGTGTGCAAGTGTCATAGGGAACCCACTGAGGACTAGAACCTAAGAGCACCTAGAACATTTGTCTCCAAACTTGTATTACATCTAGCATGCAGTATATAGAACTTCTAGGGACTGACGTACTACAACACTCTCAGGGTTAGTTACACTGGTTAGGGGGATAATTACAACATCCATGTGATGTTTTTTTAACCCATAGATGCTCAACCTTATCTTCATTTTAACTTGCGGTTTGTCTGGGAATTTAAATTAGAGGACACTAAAGCGAGCCTTTTTTGATGGTGTTGATTAAACTTAGTAGACCACTAAAGCCCACCACGGTGTCTCTGTGTCTACATTCCTTTGATGCTGCAGTAGCTCACCGAGCATTAATGTATAGTTGAAACGTTCTGAATGTGTAAAGCTTTCTTAACAGAAATAAAAGCATGATTAAGATAATTTGATAAATGTCAGTCATACTTTGCAGAGTTTATTATCCTGTTGCAGATCTCTCTGCTTTAGAGACCTCTCATTACCAGAATGTATGTAGTTGTTACCCCTGAGAAAAAATAATCGATTTGTTTTCTCTCTTGGTTTTTAATTTGTGTTGATGTGTCTGTGTGACTTTCTTTCCATCAATCCACTTCTAAAGTGGATTAAACTAATCAGGAAGAGTTAAACTGCTTAAATTCACAGTATACTTGATTCCGGACTACCTTTTGTCTGTAGACATGCCCTAAATCTCAATTTTGAGTTCCTCCACTTATCTCTGTTGTGTCAGCATCTCACAAGTAGGGAAATCATCTCTCAAGCAGGTAGGTCCCAAATCATCAGAATTTGACACCTTAAACTCCATCCGTATCCTAGCCATCATTAAATTCTGATGTCATGCTCACAAAGAGATCCACGGCTTAGAATCTGTCTTTGAACAAAATTATAGTAGAATGGTACAGCACACTTTAACCTGGTGACTACTCCATTTAATTTTGGTATCAATGAGAATGCAGCGCCAATAGAAGGGGTTCACAGAATAGCAATGAAAAAGATCAGATGGGAAGAGACACCAAAACAACTGGGCCTGCGTAACTTTGGAAAGTAGATGAATAGGAGAGGACATAGAGATATTGAAAACAATGAATGATGTAAAGATGGTAAATTAGGCAGCTCTTATTTATGTAAGGAGATTTTGGGGTCACCGTACCCCTAAGAGCAGCTTATCCACAGGAAGCCCTCACCTGCGTCCCTCTGCTTTCACCACTGGTTGTGCCTCCACAAAACTGTTCAAGGTAGTCAGCAACCCTACTTTACCTCCCTATGTGGTTTCAACTAATCATGACCTGGTATTTCTCCCTGTGACTAGCTTGATACCTTGTACCTACACTCTTCTGACACCTTTGTAATGGATGAACCAATAATCAAGGATGCTTTATTTGCAAGCGGAAATATAGAGGAAGCATATACAGGGAAGGGGAAGATTGATTTGGAGTGGGTACAGCAGTACCCCCAAAACAACCCACATGCAATACTTCTCCTAAAGAAGATTTCCCTGGATTTATGAATTCAGATTACTCCACACTAGTGGGCTCCTAGAGTAGTTTGGTAAGCCCCTTTCTGGGCAAAATAGGAAACACACGAGGTGGGGAGAGACTGTCAGGAGATCGGCCACAGTCCTCTCATCCAGAATGCAAACCGTTGTACTAAGGGATCATGAGGTGGGAGGAGCTATTCAGCAAGCTGTTATATATAAACCCCTTTTCCCTGCACTCTGATAATTGACAGCTGTAATGTAGGCCTTCTACATCATCAGGCAAAACCATTTATAAAGACTGGAGCCACCTTTTGGCATCCAGGACACAGGAAAACAAGGGGCCCATATAAAATTTAAAATCCAATTCTGTATTCAGAAGAACTAAGTGAATTGTTTATAGTGAATAATTTATTTCAGCAATTAAGCTGCTTTCTGACCATACATCCACAGAAAAAGAGGCCAATGATCATCTCAGTTGTATTTGTTATTTAAAGTTATTCCTCAAAAGTGCTTGGCAAATAACTCTGTCTCAGTTGTTTGTGATCAAATTATTGCCAGGGTCTGAAATGAGAGCTGTGTGTCAAATCAAAATTAGGCAGGACATTGACCACATGCTATCATTGTCATTCCATGATTGGATGACCTCCTGAGGTCCCTTCCAACCCTGATATTCTAGGATTCTAATTCATAGAGTCAGGTTGCCTATCTAAATATTTGTGTTCTAGGTTCAAAATTCAGTTCCTACAAATATTCTCCAATATTTGCTTTAAATCCATCATTTCCATAAACATCCCTTCCAGTAATCACGGTGACTAGGGCATTCATGGAAGTTAAACACAGAATTGGCATGAGCAAAAAAAAAATCTGATTCCTCCTATCCTCTTTCCTCAAGCCAGTATTTGCAGGAAATGTTTTGGAGGTATTTACCCAGCTTTAGTGTTCAGAGTAGGGGACAATGGAGTCTTCCCTCTTCAGGGAACCAACCCTGTCGAGGAGATGTGCAGTGACAAATCGAAGATATGGAAGTTGCTGGAAGGTGCAGAATGGGTGATGTAAAAGAGTACCATTCTCCTTTTGCAGAGTGGACACATCAGAGGCAGAGTGAGCAGGCTACAAAACAAGACTTCATACCAGCTGGTTTGGATCAGTTTGGACTTAGAGAAGAATGGGCGGTACCTGGGTATAATTGAATTTAACTACTTCACAGGGTTACAGTGAGGACTAATAGTTTACAAGCTATTCACACCAATTAGTACTGATTACACTTGTGCAAACTAGTTTTAATCCTTCCTTACAGCTACTCACAGGCATGTTGTATTATCCTCATTTTACAGATGAAGAAACCGAGGCACAGATGGTGACTTGTCTGAGGCCATGCTGTGGGTCACTTACAGGACCCTAAAGACTGAATTCTGGCTTCCAAATACCTGTTCTAAACAATAGGTTAACCTTCCACCTCAGCCTACTAGATTTTATGAAGTAAGCTTATGTATCATAGAATATCAGGGTTGGAAGGGACCTCAGGAGGTCATCTAGTCCAACCTCCTGCTCAAAGCAGGACCAATTCCCAACTAAATCGTCCCAGACAGGGTTTTGTCAAGCCTGACCTTAAAAACCTCTAAGGAAGGAGATTCCACCACCTCCCTAGGTAACCCATTCCAGTGTTTCACCACTCTGAGTGAAAAAGTTTTTCCTAATATCCAACCTAAACCTCCCCCACTGCAACTTGAGACCATTACTCCTTGTTCTGTCATCAGGTACCACTGAGAACAGTCTAGATCCATCCTTTTTGGAACCCCCTTTCAGGTAGTTGAAAGCAGCTATCAAATCCCCCCTCATTCTTCTCTTCTGTAGACTAAACAATCCCAGTTCCCTCAGCCTCTCCTCATAAATCATGTGCTCCAGCCCCCTAATCATTTTTGTTGCCCTCCACTGGACTCTTTCCAATTTTTCCACATCCTTCTTGTAGTGTGGGCCCAAAACTGGACAGTACTCCAGATGAGGCCTCACCAATGTCGAATAGAGGGGAATGATCACGTCTCTCGATCTGCTGGCAATGCCCCTACTTATACAGCCCAAAATGCCATTAGCCTTCTTGTCAATAAGGGCACACTGTTGACTCATATCCAGCTTCTCATCCACTGTAATCGCTAGGTCCTTTTCTGGAGAACTGCTGCCTAGCCTAGGATTATTTTCTCCATGTGAGGCCTGTGGTGAGTTATCTCCTCCCAGATGATAACCACCAATTCTAGAAATATTAAAAACCCAAGGCCCTTTGAAATTTGGCTCTTCTACACACCCAGGCAATGCCACAAGAGGGGCAAGCCAGCTTCTTTTCCCTGGCAAAATATGTCACTGGAATTAGCCTCTCTCTTCAAAAAGATCTTTAACTGCAAAAATAGAGTAAGTAATCATCAAATCAGACCACTCTTAAATGTGATACCAGTGGAATTCTCTCTCCCTTCTTTTCTGTTACCTGCCTGTGTAACAGCTCTGAAGAAGAGTGGAGGATTAAACACTCAAAGTTTGAAGGAGTCCAATCCTGTGGCCATTATAATTAACGGCCTAAGAGCCATGGACTTCAATGGGGTAGAATCAGACCCTTTCTGAACTTCAGAGTTCTGAGGTCACTTGGTTCAGCTCCCTTTGGACCAAATGACAAGCTGTTCAGATGTGGTTCCAAACTTTCCCAAAGCTTGAAGTTGCTCCACCTTGGCATTTTGATTCAGGCCCATAACAGTGACGCATAGAAACTAACCATCATTTGCCAATATGGTATCTCCACAACAGCCTTAAACTAGATTGAGAAGTTGCATTAGTGTGCATGCCATGAATGTTATTCTTTGTGTTTTCTAGTACAAACGGAGGCTTTCTGGTGTGCAAAAATTGAATGCTCTTATTAATAGTCCCTAAACACTCATCACGCCTGCACCTAAATTCTGTAACACCCATGCATAGCTCCCACTGCAATCAACAGTAACTGTACACCCACCAGAGAGCAGAAAGCAGGCCTTAACTTGATCCAAGAGAATTGATTAAACTAATAAAATATATTTAAATACATTTGTGTCTCCTGGAAAGGATAAAGATCTATCAAAATGTCCTTTTTTATAATTCTACAATCAAATGCTTATTTGCTTCAGAACAGCTGAGAAAAGAAACCTTGTGTTTAACATTGAGGAAGGCAACTGTCTAATGGTTAGCTCATAGGCCTGGGTGTCAGGAGGTTTGGGTTTTATTGCCATCTCCACCATAAACTTGTTATGTGACAGCCAACAAGTCACTTAACCTGTATACATCTCAAATTTCCCCATGTGGGAAAAAGTAGCAATTTTCTATTCTATGAGGGTGTTGGGTGGTTTGAGGCTTAATTAATGTTTGTAAAGCACTGCAAGGTCCTCGGATGAAAGGTGCTATAAAACTTTGAACTATTATTGATTGCTTCATGATCCCTGGTAAATTTTAAGTCCTGTAGCTGCTTGAATCATGGATCTCTATTAAACAAAGACTGCTAATGCTGCTGAATTTTGCAGTTTGGGGCTTTTAAAATTGAGAAACAAGTGACCAGTGAGGAGCAATATTTATTTATAAACTAACTCAGGATCCAAGCTCAGAGCTTCAGAGTTCTGAAGTGATAAGCCATGAAGCCACTCTACTGCTAACCCACCTATCTACCCTCAGCACACATACACTCTTTGCTTTCAGGTTGTTTCAGAACCACTCTATTTAAATGATATGTACATTTCCCAGATAATTTATGTCTAGTGGACTGAATGAAATTTTCTGCTCTTCTTCCCCACTTTGTTAGAGTATCTGCTTGTAAGAGGTCATGCTGGATTTTGGTTCTAGTGGGAAAGCTTGGTCAAAGGTGCAGTTTTTGCAACATACACTGAAAGTGGCTGGACACTTAAATACAATTCCCTTCTGGAAGTTTGTTCCACAACTGAACCTCTTTGCCCAAGAACATTATCTCCACTTCTCACATACCGTATATACTCGTTCAAAAGCCGAATTTTTTTAGGAAAAATAGGAAGCACCAGAGAAGGGGGTCAGCTTATGAATGGCTATAGAGAGGGGAGAGGTAGGACACAGCCCCTCCCCCCAACAGAGGAGCAAGGAGAGGCAGCACAGCCAGCAGAGCCAGAAGGGACAAGGTGGGGCCAGAGTCTCTCCACTTCTGGCCACACTGCTCTCCCCCAGCCCCTGAAGCAGCTGCAGCTCTGGGGCTGGCAGGCTGCAGCTGCACCACCTGGCCCCGCCCACCAGAGCACACTGTGGCCACACCGCCCAGCCTGCTGGACCAGCTCCGGCCAGGCCAGAGACATCCTCCCCTGGCCTGCCCCCAGCTTCTCCCCACCAGTTACTGTCCTGGCCCATCAGGGTAAGCAGCTGGCGCGCCGGGACACTTTGTTTACTTCGGTTTACTTCCGTGCCTGCGGATGCTCGAGGTAAACAAACCGTCTCGGCCCGCCAGTGGCTTATCCTGATGGCCTGGGAACCAAAGTTTGCCGACCCCTGAATTATAGGGTCGGCTTATGAATGGGTCATAATTTTTTTTCCATTTTTACTTATCCATCTTGTGGAGGTCGACATATAAACGATCCAGCTTATAATCGAATATATACGGTACTTCATCCAGGGCTTTGTGAACATCACGGTCCTAAAGGATCCATCCATGGGAAGACCAGGAACAAGGCTTTGAGCTGACAGTGAATGTGGGTTGGGAGCTAGAGCACAAAGGAGCGATATGCCCATTTACTGGATAAGGGGCTGAACCAGTGTCAACTTCATTCCCATTCCTGTATATCTATAGATGATATTGAATTATATCATTAAATTTCAATACTCATTTTTTCATGGAAATTTTTACAGATGCATGTGAAGTGGCACAGATATCTTCTGCAACCAAGCTTGGATGCAATAAGAGATACAAAGAGAACAATCCCATTCATAATAATTTGTGTCCTATTGTTTGATTAATAGGATATGCAAGCCAGCAAAACACATGGTTTCAGCCCCGTGATCTTTGGTTTAGCCTTACATTTCTGAAGCGCCATTGCAGGTACAATGCATCAAATGAAATTGGGTTTATTAGGTAATGCAATAGTGTCCCTCATTTAATGCCACAGGTTCACAATACTACATTTTTTTTAAAGTACCATTTGGATTAATCAGTTGCTATTGATTCAGATATTGATTGTCTCAGATTAGCGTAACACAATCTTTTAGCATCTGAAAAATAGACATTTGCAATTCATGTTAGCGTCCGTAAGCCAGTAGACTAACTCACCAGGCTGTGCACTGAAGAACACTCTCCAGCAGCAAGATGCCAGTCCCCACTTTCTTCAGGGCTTCAGTTTCAGTTCTCCAGAGCCAGTCCAATATATCACACTTCCTTTCCCTTGACTTCTGCAGCAGCCAGTTGACACCCTACAGAATTACACTCCTCGGGCCAGCTACCTAGGAGCAAAGAGGCTCGCCTTGGCACTCACAGGATTACACCCTGCAGGCCTTCTGCCTAAGAGTCACACATAAATTGGATCCTTTTCCCTGGCCCGTAGACTCCTGAAGGAGTCTTCCTACTCCTTGTGGTTCTTCATCTCAACTGACCTACTTGCTTCTCTAATATGAGGACCAGGTGATCTTCAAGCTGTCATGTGATCCTTGAACTCACAGCTTCAGCTGATCAGGGGCTAGGCCCTACTCCCCTTCAAGGTCCCATTATCCTGTGACAAGGTCCAAAATGTAGATCTGAATACACATTTATATTTGAAAAGGATGACAATGGACCATTCATTCAGTCATAATTTCAGACTGAACAGTATTTCTGTAAGTGTAATGCAATCCAATACACATTTAGCCATGCTGCACAGATTTTAGATTGAAATAGACAAAATTTCAATTTTCTCCTTGTTGCATTAAGGCTCTTTGATGTGATGGGATTTATTTCTTTAAATGTGAAACCGGTAGAGGCAGAAGCCTCGAAAACATTCCCTTGAAAAAGTGGCTAAATCCATGTTACTGCTCAGTTCTGAATCTTGTGGCAATACCACTTGCTCTCTTTATCTGCCTCAAGCCAGGCACTTACTCAATTCAGACGCACTGTCATGCTGAAAGATTCAGCAGGCACATTCCTTGTCACTTTTAACTGGTGGCTGTCACTACACAGTCCTCCTTCCTCCCCATCCCCCCTCTAACTAAACAGCACTTTATCACCTGGCATTTAATGTAAATCCACGGGAAGGAGGAGACCACTCTACTGGTTAGCAATCTCAAGGATGTACAATGACAAAGTCAGCATGAACTATTAAGCCTGATATAACCAAATGCACTTGTATGCAAGGGAATTGTGGAAAGTAAAATTCCAAACAATTCAGGTGTACAAGCTCAGCATTTGCACAGGTGATTCTGAACAACTGAAGGAGACCATTAATCAGCAGGTAGCACAGTTCTACAAAACCATTTCAGAAAAACAGTGGATGATGATTAAATGTATCTTTTCTGGAGTAAAACTGCATTTTTAAACATTTGCGGCGGAGGACTGTGTCTTTTTCTCCAGCAAATCAAGATTAATCACTTTCCCTTTGACCTGGGGTCTTCTACAAAATAGGACCTAGTTTGTAGTACTCAAACAAGAGTTGGCAGGAGCCTTCAGCCTCTGCCCTAGTTTGTGTTTAACTCTTATTTATTTAAAATGCTCCAGATGCAGTCTGAATTTCTTTGACCAACATTTATTATTGTTTGACCTGCATTAAAACAGGAATGTGCAAAGTACTTTGATCAATGGTTTTAATCGTGAAAGGCCATATGGTGCAGCTCACCACGGCTTCTGCAGAGACCCTCTGTACTTTTAACTCCACTCTCTCTAATAATTTGTATCTCTTAAGAAAATGTTTTGCGCAGGGAAGTTTGCATTTTTATTCTCATCCCCACCAACCACCCCAACATACATTTCCAGTTATCAGTCAAAACACCAAAACTATAAATGTTTAGTCCCATCTTGCATATGGCATTACAAAGCAGTCCCACTGCATTAGTAAATACTATCAATTCTATTCTGTATGGACAGTATTCCAAGATCATTTCTAATGATTACACAGAAAAGCAGAGGTAATGGGACATTATCAAGAAGTTTTGTTTCAAAATTTCGATATATTATCAATCTAGGTGTGACAACGTTTTACTAGTCGTGCAAGTAAGGGCTGTTATATAAGTAATAATTCAAATGTGCAGAGTACAGCATAAATATTAATCATTAGAAATACCCTACTAGTGAGGTAGGCAAGCATTATTTTCTGCTGTAGGGAAGGGGATAATGAATCCAAATAACTGGAAGCTGGATTGCTCCTCACTGTAACCATGACTGAAAGGGCAAGCACTGGCATGGGACTCAGGAGACTTTAGCAAGTCGTAGGCTGAGCTGGAGATAGCACTGTGTCACTTAGGGCAGGTCACTTCACATCCATGGCTGTTTTTCTTCCCACCTTCTATCTTTGTCTATTTAGGCTGTAAGCTGTCCTGGGCAGGCTCTATCACTATGAATACATACAGCAAGAAGGGGCAGTAATCTCAGCTGGGGGCCCTACTCACTAGACACCATAATATAATAATAATTAAATCTGACAGTTCCATCATTTGCTTAAGAAAACTTTCATCTGCAGAGGTGCCTTTCTGAGTGATCTTTGTGATTGGAAGTTGAAAGAATTCTATAAGAATCAAAATGTTGTATGCAAGAATATTTTAGCCAGCAGTGTCGTGACCTTAGGTTAGGTTCTTAAGCACCTAACTCCTCGATCTCAGCCCCAAGGCCCCTCAGGAAAGCAGGGAAGTGCAATGTCTTTTGCTTCATACCCTGTATCTGGTGCTTCTTTCTCTTGGCTTCTCTGCCTTTCTATGTCCGTTTGCACAGACATACAAAACAATAGCCAGCAAGACATCTCCACCCACATGTGCCTGTGCTTTGAGTGAAAGCTGCTTCCCCCCTTCTGGTTCCATGAAGGAGCTTAGCTGCTTCTTACATTTATCCCAAATCCAGGGTGGCTATTATGCCCACCAGTTTCAATGAGGTTTAACCCAAACCACAGCTCCAGAACAGCTGCTTCTCTGGCAGGCAAGGCCTGCACTATCCTATGCCTTGCTGCTTCTCCACTGAGCCTTTCCTACCTTCCTGGCTCTCCCTGGTCTCTGGGCTTACCAGACACACACTTCCCTTCTCCCAGGGAGCGACTGCAGACTATTTCCCTGCAGCCCCTCGATGCTCTCAGCTTCTGGGCTTTATACAGGCCACTCCTGATCCTGTCCAGCTGAGTCACATCTCTAATCAATCCCTGCTCCCTGGTGCAGCCTGAGCAGTTAATTGGCCTACCTAGCCACCTTAACCCCCTCAGGTCTTGTGTGGGATGGACACTCCATCACAGTCCCCTTTCATTTGCAATACACAGCTCTGTGCCTCATGGGTCAGACAGGCAAAATCCCTGATTTGAGGAGTTTGTGATCTAGATTTTATACACAGCATGTGCACAAAACAATGGGGGCATTGCAGAGGAATGGCAGGGTGACACAAGCTTAGGCAGTGACTCAGCAAGTGAACTGTTACATTTCAAATTATTTCACTTTCTGTAGGTTTCTTGGAAGAGGTGCTTTCTTGGCACATTTAATGAGTTTTTAGTAGCTTTTTATTAGCTGACTGATGAGCTCTCTGGTTACGTGAAGGAAGGGGAGGATCCCAGTTTGTACATGTGTTGAATTAGTTTGCAGAAACACAATTCCCTTCCCTAACCTGCCCCTCACTTCACTGATGGAGAAACTGAAGAAGAAAAGCAACATGACTTGTTCAAGGACACATTGTAAGCCAGTGACCGTAACCCTATAACCAACCGTTCCTTTAGATTTCGATACTTCTTGACAGTGTCCCTTTAAATACATGAAGATCTCTGAATACCATTGCTCAGATAGAAATAAAAGCTGCATTGGCATTTATAGACCTAGAAACTTTCTTAGCATCAACAACTAACAGCCAATATAATACTTACAACAAACTCAGTGCAAAAGATAAACTCCACAAAACAAAACAAAGATTTCTTACTTATGCACAAATAATGTGAAACTCAATGCCATGGATTCTGAATAAGTGACTAACTATAGATAAAACACTGTCTATATAACCCCATGATGCACCGTGAAATAAAATGGCTTACTTGCAGAGTGAAAACATTATCTTTAAAGAGATGGAATAAATGTAATTTGCTGACATTAAAGTTCTTCAGGCAAACAGAGGATGCGAGAAATTCAGAATAGCCTTTGATTTTAAGAAACATTTAATTGACCAGAATCTGACTGCAAACCCCTTCACACAGATCAAGATTAAAAATCGAAAAACAAAAAGAATAAAGCAACCTGCTTACCAGTTCAGTTGTTTGCTGAGTACATTCTCCATTCAATATTTGCAGACCACTAACTCCTAATGATTCCATATGCGGTCACCCAGAAGAGCCCTATACAGAAAGAGAGAAAACACAACTCATAATGTCCCAATGCAGCATTTATGAACAAGGGCCACAACTCCAATATTAGTATAAAATTACATATTTAAAATATTTTAAAGGCATAAGAAAACCCAAAAATTGGATATACAAGGAAAATTGAGCAGCTATTGTTTTCTACTCTCTTTATAACTGCAGAAAATAATTGGCACAAATCAGCATGATTAATGAGATTCTGATTTTTATACTGCACTGGAGTCAGAACTGAGAAAGTTAAAAAAAAAAGCATAAAACTGCACAGTTAAAAGGGACACTGAATAATAGCTTCAGAAAGACAAGAAATCCTGCAAAAACAGAAGTGTCCCTCCATCCGCCCCCTCCTCTCCACAAACACTAGAAAACAGCAGCAGCGGTGCTGGAAAACCTTAGCGCAAATCCACTGGGCACCAAGCATATCAGATTTGAAACAAGAAGTCTAGGTTCACTGTCCAAGTGAACTGCAGAAAGCATAACAAATATGTAAGTGATGAAAGGTAAAATGTAAACGTGAATTTTGGTTACATTTAGCTAGACCCCAGGTCAGCTCCCAGACTACTGCACTGGGCAGCACAGCATGGAAAGGAGGGGACCAGCCCTCTGTGGAGAAAGAAGTGGTTCAGAACTATTTAGAAAAGCTGGCCAAGCACAAGTCCATGGGGCCGGATGCGCTGCATCCGAGCGTGCGAAAGGAGTCAGCGGATGTGATGGCGAAGCCATTGGTCATTATGTCTGAAAACTCATGGCAATCAGGGCAGGTCCCAGATGTTTGGAAAAAGGCTAATGTAGTGCCCATCTTTAAAAAAGGGAAGAAGGAGGATTCGGGGAACTACAGGCCAGTCAGCCTCACCTCAGTCCCTGGAAAAATCATGGAGCAGGTCCTCAAGGAATCAATTCTGAAGCACTTAGAGGAGAGGAAAGGGATCAGGAACAATCAGCATGGATTCACCAAGGGCAAGTCATGCCTGACTAACCTAATTGCCTTCTATGAGGAGATAACTGGATCTGTAGATGAGGGGAAAGCAGTGAATGTGTTATTCCTTGACTTTAGCAAAGCTTTTGATATCGTCTCCCACAGTATTTTTGCCAACAAGTTAAAGAAGTATGGGCTGGATGAATGGACTATGAGGTAGATAGAAAGCTGGCTAGATCATCGGGCTCAGTGGGTAGTGATCAACGGCTCCATCTCTAGTTGGCAGCCGGTATAAAGCCGAGTGCCCCAAGGGTCAGTTTTGTTCAATATCTTCATTAATGATCTGGAGGATGGCGTGGACTGCACCCTCAGCAAGTTTGCAGATGACACTAAACTGGGAGGAGTGGTAGATAGGCTGGAGGGTAGAGATAGGATACAGAGGGACCTAGACAAATTAGAGGAGTGGGCCAAAAGAAAATCGGATGAGGTTTAACAAGGACAAGTGCAGAGTCCTGCACTTAGGACAGAAGAATCCCATGCACTAGACTAGTCCATGTTGTCAGAGCCTGTTGAGGAGGATTCTACTACCCTACCTTGCAATAGCAGCAGCTCTGTCACAAACACTATTTAACAGCAGGGAACTTGCCGGGTGAAGCTGATGAGTTTAGTCTTCACAGCTTCATCAGCTTCCATCTCCCCACTCAACACTGTCAGGACAGCTTTTTCTCCATGTGTAAACTCAAGGTCCGGTAAGGGGCTCACACCTGTGTGCCACACCCTGCACTACAGGGCATGAGCTGTTATACCAGCAGACAGACAATCCCCCTCTTAAGGAAATATATATTACTACACATTACAGTAAATACATCTTCAAGTTGCAAAAGTAAGTGCATTGGTTCTGTCCCTTTGAGACATATATAAGGAGGTAGAGCTCATAAGAACCAATAGAGGCAAATTAATTTTATATTGCACAGGAGCCCCAGCATTATACTTTAAAGTCCAGTCACTGTACTGGAGATGAGAGGGAAGAAAGAGGAGGTCTCATTTGATACCAGGCATGCTCTTGTCCCCACCACTGTACAAGTGGCTTTGCCAGTCTGAGGTAGAGTGATCGTTATACTGTGAAACACTGCAGTCAAGTCCAGCTCAACTGGTGTCCAAAATAAAAGTACACTGAAGAGGACAGTATCCTCTTTCTCTCTGAAAGAAGAGGAGTGAACATCATACTGTTCACATTTGGCTGCCACAGAACCAAGCCTGACAGTGAAAACTCACCAATCAGTCATGATCCTCACATCCAGCTCGGAGACCAGAAATGACCACCATGGTTTCCACAGGTGGTGAGTGTGGCAGCTCAAGTATGCTTGTAGCAGTTTCCTCGCCCCTAACTACTTCCTCACTGTCATGTTTATGTCTCCCCCAGACCAATGTATTTTTTCCTTGCTTTCCTTCCCCCTCATGTCTTTGATATTTTCAAATGAAGACGTCTCCCCTTTCAACCCTCTGAGATAGGAGTCTCATTCACACCTCCACTAAAGGCTCCTCAGCCTGGCATAGACAGGGCAGGATGGAGCAAGGGCCTCCTCAATGGAAAACAAGTGTTCGTCCTCCACCTGGGGACAAAAGTAGCGCATGAAGTCTGCCAGTCGCAGCAGATACTCTATGTTGTGTCCAGAATGACCACTTGAGACAATGATCTGAGCTGCAATGTCCTCTTCAGATGCTGGGCCAAGGTAGGTAGGGTTCTAGGGTGTAGCAATGTAAACTAGGGCCAGGATGGGTTCATCAGCCTCTTTATCCTGGGGGTGGAACTTCACTAGTTTGGTGTCATAGCCCCCCAGGACTGCTTCTTGCATGTTCAAGTACTGGAGCGATGCAGCAATCTGCTCTCCATGAACTTCATAGGCAACACCCCATGTGCATGCATCATAATCCTCCTGGAGCGTAACCACACGGCCAGGCATCTTCTCGTTGCTGCGGTGGAAGGTGTCTCCCTGCCAGAAGCGGCGGCTGTAGCCACAGATGAAACCCACCTTCTACAGACTAGGGACCAAATAGCTAGGCAGCAGTTCTGCAGAAAAGGACCTCGGGGTTACAGTGGATGAGAAGCTGGATATGAGTCAACAGTGTGCCCTTGTTGACAAGGAGGCTAACAGCATTTTGGGCTGTATAAGTAGAGGCATTGCCAGCAGATCGAGGGACATGATCATTCCCTTCTATTCAACATTGGTGAGGCCTCATCTGGAGTACTGTGTCCAGTTTTGGGCCCACACTACAAGAAGGATGTGGAAAAATTGGAAAGAGTCCAGTGGAGGGCAACAAAAATGATTAGGGGGCTGGAGCACATGATTTATGAGGAGAGGCTGAGGGAACTGGGATTGTTTAGTCTACAGAAGAGAAGAATGAGGGGGGGTTTGATAGCAGCCTTCAACTATCTGAAAGGGGGTTCCAAAGAGGATGGAGATAGACTGTTCTCAGTGGTACCAATGACAGAACAAGGAGTAATGGTCTCAAGTTGCAGTGGGGGAGATTTAGGTTGGATATTAGGAAAAAAGAACTTTCAGTAGGAAGGTGGCAAAGCACTGGACTGGCTTACCTAGGGAGGTCATGGACTCTCCTTCCTTAGATGTTTTTAAGATCAGGCTTGACAAAGCTCTGCCTGGGATGATTTAGTTGGGAACTGGTCCTGCTTTGAGCAGGGGGTTGGACGAGATGACCTCCTGAGGTCTCTTCCAACCCTTATATTCTATGATCTTTAACAACATTTTAAAGCTCCTTAAATACTCTGACATGAATAACAATGCAATTTTGTGAAAGGAACTTTTTTGATTGTAGCTAATCACAATTTACAAATCATTCTCCAATGTTTGCTAGTTACTCATAATTGTTCTTGTGAGTTGGATTTTTATTGTGAAAGGTATATTATTGGCTGTAAAAATATATATTGGGTGCAACCAGAGATACAAGATATCAGAAACATGCACCACAAAAAGATAACGTATCTGTAGAAGTAGGATAAAGCCAGAGAATAATCTTGGCACAATTAGCCATGTTATGTAGCTTGGTAATCTCACAAGACATAGGACGCTTGCTCAGATACAGCCCAATCTATTTGCTGAAGAACATCCCAGTTTCAATCTGTTTTCAATGGCCATAGAACAATCTTCAGCCTAAGAGCTGTTTAAGATTTTTTTCTACCTCCAGGCACAAATTAGTGATGAGCACTATTATGCTTAGGGAAAGCAGATGGCCAAAATAAACAGCCCTGACCCTCAAGAGACTGCATGGCACCATCACTAATGGAGAGACAAGGTGAGTGAGGTAATATCTGTTACTGGACCAACTTCTGGTGGTGAGAGAGACAAGCTTTCAAGACACACAGAGCTCTTCTTTAGAAGAACTGTGTAAGCTCAAAAACGTCTCTCTCTCTCATCATCAGAAGTTGGTCCAATAAAAGTGTAACTCCCTGAATGCTTGTTTGAAGTGATGCTCTGTCCCCCTCTAGTGGTGGCTCCAGAATGATGAGCCTGCTACAGCCTTGGCCACCACTAGAGGGGGACAGAGTGCTACGCTGATAAAGTAGAAGGTTACAAAAGGTATTACCTCACTGACCTCGTCTTTCTAATATCCTGGGATTCATATGGCTACAACAACAGTGCACACTGTCACTAATGGCAGACCTAGTTCCATGGTTGGAGATAGGAATATGTACCCTCCACCTCTTGCCTGAACAGTGCATAGGAGTTACTGCAGCCTGAAGACTGCCACATGTTCCTTGAATTGCCCAGTCCCAGCAGCAGAAGAAAGGAGGGAGCAAAATACTGGGAGCAGTGGGGCATGGGAGGCAGTGAGCTCAGAGAGTTTTATTCTAATTGGTTTCTTACAACATGCCCATTGCCATGCTATTTGAGCACCTCATTGTCCCAATTCCCAAATAGCTTGCCAACTCCCAGCTAAGGGATGGATTTTCCTTCTCTGCATTGTAAGCCATAGGCAAATGACACACGCTTGCTGAATGGGGCCCATAGGGCAGTATGAAGAAAAGCTGGATACTAGAGATTAGATTTAACCTATTCATTAAGGTAATTGGTATTGCCATCAGGGGTCAATTAGGCTAAAGGTTTTCGCAGACTAGTCACAGGAAGCAGAAATCTGAAAAAAGAACCTAAATCAAAAGCCAGGATTGGAATGCTTCCACATTTGAAGGGGGGAAAAGGGGGGTAGTTTAAAATCTGAACAGACATGATCCAAATTTTCCTAGTAAGACTAGGAACTAAAAGGTCTATATGTAGGACTAAAACTTAAATGCCAGATCTAAATATCCCCAACCTTTGTTATGAGGTGAAACAGCTTCAACATCCGGACTCAGAATAATAACTACAAAGTCTAAGGAGTCCCCTGTCTGGGGTGTGGAATAGCAGAATGAACTAAGTCATGGCATATCTTCACACGGCATATCTTCACACAGGCATTCAAGTGTGTCTGCAAGATTTTTCTCTCTTCTCCCTTGTACACGGAAGGCAAATTGCAGGACACAGATGTATGTGACTTTTCTGTTAACAGGTTAGCTTTCCTAACGATGTCTTCTAATGCAGCAGGGTTTTTTTTCCCATTGCAGTGAAGATACTATATTTCTGAATCTAATTTAAACGGTTTTCCTTCAAATTTCCACAAACCCAGGCATTTAACAAGACTGATTCATATATTTTGAAAAAAAAATTTTTGGTTAAAAATTAAGCACACGCACACTCTGAACATTGTGAGATGCCACTCGTTTTTAACCTGACTTGTAAAATCGTGTAACACATTGCATGGAACACTAGAGGCGATTGTGCTTTGATATGTCATCCTGAATGTTTTTTATTTAGGATAAAGTGTTCCTGTTAATGTTTCCACTGTTGCTAGAGGGTTGCCTGTCTTTTTAGATTGCGCTTTTCTAGTCGGTCTAATGGCTCTATTCAAAATAGTTTACTGTTGCATGCATTACTTTTTGTCCTTCACAGACCTTGCATAAGTGCATGCATTTTGGCAACAAACTTCAAAGCATTTGGATAAGCAAGCATCAAAAAGCTGAAATATTTATCTGAGCCTTTAGACTGACTTGGATTTTCAAATCTGAGTTATGTATCAAAAAAAAATCAGGTTCTTTTATAAGATTTGAAGCACTCCTGACTTTCAGTTTAGCCAGAAATAGCTCTGTTCCCAAACTACTTCCACCTTTCTTGGCTCAGCCAGAACCAGGAACTGAAGATGCATGAAAATATAGTACTGAATGTATTGGAGTGGCACCTACAAGCCCTGAATGGGAATCAGAGCGACACCATGCTACACACACACACACACACACACACACTACAGAGCAACTGCCCTTGACCTCTAAAGGCTTTCAATCTCTGTTGGTACTTTTGTAAAACAGACGCTATGACCTCAAGTGCTAGGCATCCTTGATAGTTACAGTAGAACTTCAGACATAGGAACACCTAAAGAATGGGAGCTATACTGTATTTGCTTTTTGTGTGTGTGTGCGCGCGCGTGTGTGTGTGGTCTCTGCTGTTGCCTGAGTATTTCGAGTTCCAAAGGCATGTGGTTGAGTGGTCAGTTCATATCTCTGAGGTTCTACTGTATGTAAAGATACAACCCATCAAGGACAAAATCAGCAGCAACCTTCCATTTACAGCAATAACCAGAAAAGGAAAACGACCTCACCTTCCCTAAATACTACATCACAGACTTCCCCCATTTCCCCCCGCACCCCAGCAAAGAAGAGGGGATTTCCAGTATGCCTTGAAGGTCAAATGAAATCCAGGCATTTCAGACCAAGGGAAAGAAGCAAATTGTGCCTTCAGGGAGAAAACCCTAGCAGCAGCTTCTTCCTTTTAGCGAGAGCAAGACTCAACCCTATAAAAGTGAATGGGAGTTTTGTCATGGTCTTCCATAGCAGAAGCATCAGAGCCATTACAATTGTGGAGCTTGATATGGAGGAAAATAGGAGATTATTTCTTTTGTAGTGAATTCTCAGTGATTGTGAAAGGTCCTGGATTGAAGTCCTCTATCCACAGCATGGACACTGCCATAAGATTGTTTCTCAACCCTGAGGTGCTGGAGCAGAGGGAAGGATAACTCCTACCTCCTATAGTCTTCACCTGAGACTACCAACGAAGTGCCAATTACAGTGGTCGTTTTGTGATCACTAGGTCCACTAGGAACTGGACTTGACCTACCTGGAGTTAGTCCAGTATACGAGGCAACTCTATGAATGTTTGCTGAATCAAAAGTGCATCCAGCTGTGTGCCACCATTGTTTGGAGTGGTCCCCATTCTATCCCTCACAACTTTCCTTTGTCTCTTCCCAAGATAATTTATTGCAGATGTCCTCAAAATCCTGACCACACAGCACACCCCTCTTCCTGGGGTGGTTTTTTAGATTGGCTGTTGAAACAATTCAAAATATAGCTTAGCTTAAGTTTTCTCCGAGGTGTGCTATTCCTAGGAATTTCCTCCAGGGCCTTTCATCCCTAGATTCTAGTTCTACCTGTGCTAAGAGCCACTCACACCTACCTTATTATTTGTATTATGGTGCTGCCTAGAGACCTCAACCAAGATCAGGGGCCCATTGTATTAAGTATTGTACATGTATAGTTTGAGGAAAGTCCCTGCCTGAGAGAACTGACAGACTAAACAAAAACAAGACAAAGGGTGGGCGGGGAAATTGGGGCACAGAGTTGGGATGTGACTTGCTTAAGGTAGGTCAGTGGCAGAGCCAGAAAAGAAACCAGGAGTCCTGATTCCCAAACCAGCAGGCTACCTGCTGGAACATGCTACTTTATAGCTAGGATGGGGTTAACAAGCTGTATCTGCTGGAGAAAGTCAACATTTCCACGAAGAGCTTCAGTACCTACTACTTGGTCACAAATCCTCATGGCAGCTAATCAGAGAATTACAGTTAAAATAAAAAAAGTATAAAAACCCAACAGTTGAACAATACAAACTGAGAGGCCATTGTCCCATAACAAGCTGAAAATATCCCTTTCATATATAGAAAGTCAAGCTAGTGTAGAAGAGAAAAATGATGGAGTTACGGCAGATAGCTGATAAATCAGGTCTGCTTGGAGAAGACGTCAGTACTCATTTTCCTTCCCGTAACCTTTAAATAAAAATAAGTGACATCCTGACTCGCACCAGAATCCCTAATGAAACTGAAAGGCTGTGGAAATAATTACATGGCAAATCAAGGTGTATATATATAGATTGCTCTCCGGTGCCTTCTTGCTTACGCACCTAACTTCTTCTATCCATTTTGTTATTAAATCAGACACAGAAGGGGAAAAGAAAAAGAGGTACATTCAATCCTAACACATCAGAGTCAGAATAAAAGCAGGTAGCATGAGAGTCAAGGATGAAAATCTGGCCCTGATTTTCTTCTCGTCTCATCTATTCAAATTACTCCTGAGTTATACTGGGACAGGAGAATCAGGCCTAACTGACTCCTCAAAGTGGTCAGATTTTCTGCTAGTGTAAATGGGTGTAGCCCCTTTGGGTTCAAAGGAGTTTCACTTTTTTACATCAGCAGAGACCCATTGTTTCTAGGCATTACAACAATCATGGTGTAAGATCAGCCGCTGTCAAAAGACCCTCTACAGTGACTGTTACACACAGATTGATGATATCTCTCACACTGAGACATTTGATGATGAGTTGATGACCTCTGTCTAGTTCCTAGTGAACAAACACCTACTGCCCACCCATCATCAGGATAACTACCTCTTTGCTGTCAAAGTCAGGAGTGGTCTTCACTGTACTATTAGTTCAAGTTAACTCTCACTTGAGCAAGGCTGTCATAATGCAGAACAACACTTGAGTAGCACAGAGCGATAGCCCATAGCTGGGAGAGGAGGATATAAGGGGACATTGCCCCACCAGAAATTCTTTTGCCTCCTCTGTAGAAATGGGGTGTGTTCCAGTTTTTTAGTTGGAGTTTCCTCAGGTTAGCGTTTGTAGTCCCAAGGTCACAGAGTAGGAGTCCCAATTCAGTAGCCTGGAGAGAAGGGGGTATTCATGTCAGTCTTTGAACTAAGCATGTTTGTTGATGTTATAATAAAAATTGTGTAAGCCTGGTAAGAAAATATCTGCAGAGGGCCTCTGCAGCAGTGTTGCCAACTTCACATAGCAGGAAGTCACCAGACAAACCCTGGAAAGTCGCGAGATGTAGCTGTTTAAGCACTCTAAAGGAGTAAAAAAATGTCACTAAACAAATTTTCCAGAGAATTTATATATTACACGCACACACACACATACACATACATATACAGGCAAGTAGAGTCACAAAATCATTCACAAGCAGCTCAATAGTGTTAATAAAATCCATTCCATGTTCTTCTTAATACAGTCTGTTGGACACCAAGTCAATATTACATCTCAACTGAGCATGTCCTCAGAAGGAATCACATTCCAAGCAGCATTGCTAGGGTGTGCATACAACCGACAAGGAAAACAAAAGGCCTTATCAGCTTTAACAGAAATGGTACTCACAACCCTGTTAGCAGTCGGTCAGTTGAGGAGTTCCCCATGACACTGCATTAGTGTCACAGTCCCCTAGTCATTCCATCTAAGGCTTCTGGGTTCTAGAAGGGCATTCAAGTTCTAGTCATGCTTTTGTTTGCTTGTAACCTTTAAGCTGAAACACCCCCCCCCCCAAAAGCTATTTTGGGTGCTTAATTTTTGTAATTGTTTCTTTTAAGATCTAGCAAAAAGCTCAAGTTCCAGATATATTTTTTTCCTTATTGTTTTTAATAAAATTTAACTTTTTTAACAAGTTTGGATTTTTGGTGTCCTAAGAGGTGTGTGCGTGTTGTTTGTTTAGTTGATAGCCACAGCTAATATCCTTTGTTTTCTTTCTCAGCTCTTCCGGGGGGGGGGGAGATGGGTAGGGCTTGAGGGTACCCCACAGGGAGGAATTTTCAAATGCTCCTTCCTGTGTTCAAAGGTGTTGTTGTTGTTTTTGCATTTGGGTGGTGGCAGCATTTACCAAACCAAGATCAAAGAAAAGCTGTAACCTTGGGAGTGTAATGAAAGTCTTGAGTGGCAAGTACTAATTTTTAGAATCTGTGCAGGCCCCTACTTTCTGCACTTGGAGTGACAGAATGGGGATTCAGCCTTGATATATACTTTGTAAGCCGCCCTGCAGATTGGGAGCTGCTATGGTTTCTATCCAATCTGGATTCTGCAATTGGAAAAATGTACTCTCTCAAGCCAAAAGTTTAATCAAATGTGAAAACTGCTTAGTCTACTTGAATGCAATGGCTGATTGGACTGCAGCAAGGAACAGATTAGTTATGGGCAATTTATTTTGCTTTTTCTAAATTTCTGGGACAATCAGGGTCCAGACACCCTAAAGGGAGACCCAGGGGCTGAATCCCAAAGAATATTCAATTGAATCAACTGGTTGTGTACACTATTACTGTGTATAAATATATGTCAAGTAAGGTCTCTTATGAAAGCTTGTAATGTTCTCAACCCGACGGCTATTATGGGAAGTGTACAGAAACCGTGGTTATGAATCTATGTATATAAAACTGTGCTCATAATTTGTGCTGCAACATTCAACTTCACCTCACTACAGGGAGGTGAAAAATCACACAGGGAGGGGCCACTTCCCCAGCCAGAGGAGACGAGTTTCAGTTACTCAGCACTGTACAACCCGGAAAAGACAATGGCAGACCATTAACATTAATGGGGAAAACACTGAACTTGAAACTGAAAAGAAAGTGTAGCTGTGGAAAACTAAAAAGGAAGGAATTTTCCCCACCATGAATAACTATAAGTCAACATGCCAAGAGAAAATACAGAGAGAGAGAAAAAGAAACCCTTTAAAAACAGGCTCTTCAGCACCTGTAAGAATCCCTTGTGAGAAAAAGCTCCAAAATGTCATGTGTTAGATCCAGCGTAGAAAAAAACTGAAATAATATTTGTAATTTTATTACTTTGCTCAATAACATTACTGAATTACGAATTTGATTATGATGTTTTATCATAACTTCATTTTTCAGGCGCCATAATTGCTGCTTTGGTGTCACTCTCACAAATGAAAGAAAAAGGTACTGTTTAAAAACCATGGCAAAAATTATCTAGTTTACTCTGAGAGGAAGAGATCAAGATATCATAATCTCCATGGACATAGATCACACTCTGGACAATCCATTAGGAATTTTCATCAACTTACTTAAGTTTACTGCAGAACAAGATCCAAAATTCAAGGACATTCTGAAAAATGCAAAGTATACTTCTGCTGAAATTCAGAATAAATAAATTGATATTATGAAGATGAGCTTGAAAGATATTGAAGATACTCAGAAAAATGGTGATGTAATGTCATATTTCAGGCAAAAAAAAACTTGACAAGGGATGCTATGAATGTACAAAGTTTGTCTACTGTTTTACACTACTTTGTTGATGGCAAAGCCAATGAGGGACTTAGTGGTGTAGCCCAACTGAATGACCTCACTTCTGAAGATATTACACAACAAAGTTTGAAATTCCTAGACACCACGGTGCAAATAAGTGATGGTCACATTAACACCACCCTATACCGAAAACCTACAGACCACTATGCTTACCTTCATGCCTCCAGCTTCCATCCCGGGCACACCACACGATCCATTGTCTACAGCCAAGCACTGAGGTACAACCACATCTGCTCTAACCCCTCAGACAGAGACCAACACCTACAAAATCTCCACCAAGCATTCTCAAAACTACAATACCTGCACGAGGAAATAAGGAAACAGATCAACAGAGCCAGATGTGTACCCAGGAGCCTCCTACTGCAAGACAAACCCAAGAAAGAAACCAACAGGACTCCACTGGCCATCACATACAGTCCCCAGCTAAAACCCCTCCAATGCATCATCAGGGATCTACAATCCATCCTGGACAATGATCCCACACTTTCACAGGCCTTGGGTGGCAGGCCAGTCCTCGCCCACAAGCAACCTGCCAACCTGAAACATATTCTCACCAGTAACTGCATACCACACCATAGTAACTCTAGCTCAGGAACTAATCCATGCAACAAACCTCGATGCCAACTCTGCCCACATATCTACACTAGCGACACCATCACAGGACCTAACCAGATCAGCCACACCATCACCAGTTCATTCACCTGCACGTCCACCAACGTAATATATGCCACCATATGCCAGCAATGCCCCTCTGCTATGTACATCGGCCAAACTGGACAGTCTCTACAGAAAAGGATAAATGGACACAAATCAGATATTAGGAATGGCAATATACAAAAACCTGTAGGAGAACACTTCAACCTCCCTGGCCACACTATAGCACATCTTAAGGTGGCCATCCTGCAGCAAAAATACTTCAGGACCAGATTTCAAAGAGAAACTGTTGAGCTTCAGTTCATCTGCAAATTTGACACCATCAGCTCAGGATTAAACAAAGACGGTGAATGGCTTGCCAACTACAAAACCAGTTTCTCCTTCCTTGGTTTTCACACCTCAACTACTAGAAGAGAGCCTCATCCTCCCTGATTGAACAGACCTTGTTATCCCTAGCTTGCTTGCATATATATACCTGGCCCTGGAAATTTCCACTACATGCATCTGACAAAGAGGGTATTCACCCATGAAAGCTCATGCTCCAAAACGTCTGTTAGTCTATAAGGTGCCACAGGATTCTTTGCTGCTTTTACAGATCCAGACTAACATAGCTACCCCTCTGATACTTAAATTTTGAAAGACCTCCACGAACTGGGTCTTGACCTTCAGAATACCTTATGTTCTTGCTTCGATGTTGCCAAAGTTATGTCAGGGTGCAAAGAAGGTGTATAAATGCATTTACAACAGAAATTAAACAAGCAAATGCCTCACACACACACTATGTGAATCACCAGTTAAATCTAGTGGGTACTTGTGTGTGAGAAGAACTCAGCAGTGGCAGCAGATTGTAATGTAATGTTCTCAAATTGTAAGTCTATACAAATTTTTTTGCAGACATGAAGTGAGCATGCTGTACAAAAGCCAGCACCTGCAAAGTCAGCAGGTGACAAGATGGACTGGTTACCTGAAAACCTGAGTAATCATTCTCAATTTGGAAGAGATTCAGAGTATTCTGTCAAACTCTGTGAATGGATATGGCAATCAATTGAGGAAAGAGTTGTTGGAAGTTACAGGATCATCCAAAATCATCTTAGCTGAGGTTATGAGAATGACTTTGAAAGGTTTTGCTCCTGTGAACAATTACCTTCAAACAGAACTAATGCATCTTGCTAAAAGAGTTGAACTGATTACTGCTGCCTCTGAAGAACTTCAGCAAAGAAAGATGTTTGAAGATTTTTTCTTGCAAAGGCTTCATCCAAGCACCCTGTTTTGAAAGATGCACGCAATGAAGCATCAACATTAAGATGTGCCATCAAAAAGCGCCAAGGTATTACCCCCAAAATGTCAAGATTCAATAGTCACTGAGCACTTACCAGGATTGCAAAGTGTAAGTGAGCATCTGTGGTCCAAGACTTACCATGAATTGATTGATGAAACCAGTGGTGAATTGCAAAGCAGATTTGCTGAGAACTCCAAGTTATATAAAAGCTTGTCAGCAATTTATTCCACCAGCAATCCAGACTTCTTAAAACTGGAATCAGTGTGACCTTTGATTGACTTGCTTGGTTTAGATATTCAGATCATAAAAGCTGAAATGGTTGTATTTAAACCACTGATAGATAAGAGAAATGCAAAGAATTTGAAGACGTTCTAGGTACTGCCAAGGAATGAATGGAGGCTTTCCCATGTATTTTTGAAATGCCTATAGTGGTCTTGTTGTTTGGAGCATCAATGGAAGCTTGTGAGAATTTCTTTTCTTATTTGAAAATAATTATTACAGCAGAGGATTAGCATGATCCATAAAAGAAAGTGAAACCTAATTTTCTCATTATATAAAAGTGATTTGACTTCAGAACTGAACCTGGCTATCTCTATGGAGAAATTCTGGTGTCATTATCCAAGAAGACTTGAGCTCTAGTTTCATGAATTGGCTTTACGTTACACTGCACTTTCATGTTAAGATCGATACTTTTATGTTTCTGAATTTGAATTTGTTGAATGATTGAATATTTGTTATACTGAACAATCACATCTTATTTCATAAAAAGTAAACAAAAAAGGCTTCTGGAGGAGACTGTATGTTTCACTAAGAACATGAGCTTCTGAAGGCTGGAAAATTTGCCCCTCTTCTCTTGCAGTCAGTCTGCCCCTCCCCCTGTGTTGATGTCCTAGCTATGGGACTAAGATGGATCAACAGCACTAAGTAGCTGAGTCCCCACTGCATTACTAACATCAGCATCAGCAGTACTCAAACGTCAACCCTGCCCCCGACAGATGAGCTAGCTCAGTGTTAAAGAGCACCATTTAACATGAGCTAGAGAGCTGTGTTTGAGAACAGGAGTCAGGTTAGGGGCAACACTCAGGTTATACCATGATTTAACACTGCTGTGAGGATAAGCTCCCAGGAGCAGCCAAGGAATAAATGGCCATGAAGACTGAGCTACGCTCTCATAAAATGCTTACTTGCAGTTATTTAGCCACGAGATGTCTGTGTATGGCACACAATTCCCTGGTAAACAAGAAACAAAGCCTGGAAACTGTCTGTCTGTTGTTGAAGAGGTTTTCTTTAATTTAATAAAGACCTCCTTCTTAAGGAGGACTATGATTCCATGCAGTCATAATACATCTCTAGAAGTCGTCTCGTCTGATCAATAGCATGAGGGTTATGGCACTCATTTGAGATGTGGGAGAATAGCAGACTTGGGTTTCCCACATCCCAGATGAGTGCCCCAACCACTAGGCTGCTCTGGGGTGTCTGTTATGCTCACATTTTGACCAGAAATTCCATCCTAGACCATGAAAAAAAATTCCTGGTTAGAGTTTGGTCTAAACTAGTATGTTCTGATGAAAAATTTCAGTTTCAACAAATAGATATTTTCCAATGAAATATTGTTTTGTCAAACAATTCCTGACCAGCACTACCCAAAACCCCAAGAAGAACCCAGGTTGAATCAGCAAGGTCTCCTCATTTGGCTTCTGTTGAAGGGCAGCTCTTCTCCCTCCAAAGTGAAACATAATGTAAAATCCACTATTAGGCAAACATTATTTCAAGCCAGACTGGAAATGAGAAGCATCAGAAGACCTGCATTAAAAAGCATGTTACAATGAGATTTCCAATCCCATTTTGCTGATTAGATACAAGACACCCAACCTGTCAAGGTGTTCATCCAATGTGAACCTCGCCTCCAAACTTTGAGGTTCTCCCACCACTATTTATAAACTCCCTGATAACTGGAAGTGTTCATAATGATGCTAATACTAAACATGTGAAGATGTAAATAATGATAGAAAGTTTCCAATGCAGAGAAGGCATATTATTGATAGACGTAACTAGTAAGGAGTTTACAGTTACGTAATAAGTTACCTCAAATCCACCCAGAATAGATGCAGGGGATGTCTGAATATGGACTACATTTATTAGTGCTGGATATATAGTGGTGTTTCACTGACATCAACCTTTGTCAGAATGCATTCTTAACAGTATCATAGAATCACAGAAGCTTAGGATTGGAAGAGATCTCAGGAGGTCATCTAGTCCAAGCCCCTGCTCAAAGCAGGACCAACTCCAACTAAATCATGGCAGCCAGGGCTTTGTCAAGCTGGGCCTTAAAAACCTCTAAGGATGGAGATTCCACTACCTCCCTAGGTAACCCAATCCAGTGCTTCACCACTCTCCTAGTGAAATAGTGTTTCCTAATATCCAACCTAGATCTCCCCCACTGCAACTTGAGACTATTGCTTCTTGTTCTGTCATCTGCCACCACTGAGAACAGCCTAGCTCCATCCTCTTTGGAACCCCAATTCAAATAGTTGAAGGCTGCTATCAAATCCCCCCTCACTCTTCTCTTCTGTAGATTAAATAAGCCCAGTTCCCTAAGCCTCTACTCATAAATCATGTGCTCCAGCCCTCTAATAATTTTTGTTGTGTTCCACTGAACTCTCTCAAATTTGTCCACAACCTTTCTATAACGGGGGCAGAGGGGGACCTGACTGAATATAAGTCTCCAGATGTATCCTAAACAGTGCTGAATAGAGGGTTATAATCACTTCCCTCAATCTGCTCCTACTAATGCAGCCCAATATGCCATTAGCCTTCTTTTAGCAAGAAGGGTACAATGTTGACTCCTATCCAGTTTCTTGTCCACTGTAATCCCCAGGTCCTTTTCTGCAGAACTGCCGTTTAGCCAGTTGGTCCCCAGCCTGTAGCAGTGCATGGGATTCTTCTGTCCTAAGTGAAGGACTCTGCACTTGTCCTTGTTGAACCTCAGATTTCTTTTGGCCAGGTCACTCTCGACTCTATCCCTGCCCTCCAGTGTATCTACCTCTCCTCCCATGTTAGTGTCATTCGTGAACTTGCTGAGGGTGCAATCCATCCCACCATCCAGATCATTAATGAAGTGTTGAACAAAACCAGCCCGGGACTGACCCCGCAGGTACTCCACTTGATACCAGCTGCCAGCTAGACATCAAGCCGTTGATCACTACCTGTTGAGCCTGATGATCTAGCCAGTTTTCTATCCCCCTTATAGTCCATTCATCCAATCCATACTACTTTAACTTGCTGGCAAGAATACTGTGGGAGATGATATGAAATGCGTTGCTTAAGTCGAGTTATAATCACATCCACTGCTTTCCTGATATCCGCAGAGCCAGTCAGGTGGGTCAGGCATGACTTGCTCTTGGTGAATCCATGTTGACTGTCCCTGATCACCTTCCTCTCCTCCAAAATGGATTCCTTGAGGACCTGCTCCATGATTCTTCCAGGGACTGAGGTAAGTCTGTAGTTCCCCAGATTCTCCTTCTTCCCTTTTTTAAAGATGGGCACTATATTTGCTTTTTTCCAGTCATCCAGGACCTCCACTGATTGCCATGTTTTCAAAGATAATGGCCAATGGCTCTGCAATCACATCAGCCAACTCCCACAGCACCCTCAGATGCATTAGATCCGGCCCCATGGACTCGTGCATTACCAGCTTTTCTAAATAGTCCTTAACCTGTTCTATCCCCACTAAGGGCTGCTCACCTCCTCCCCGTACTGTGCTGCCCAGTGCAGAAGTCTGGGAGCTGACCTTGTCTGTGAAGGCAGAGGCAAAAAAAGCATTGAGTACTTCAGCTTTTTCCACATCATCTATCACTAGGCTGTCTCCCCCATTCAGTAAGGGGCCCACACTTTCCCTGACCTTCTTGTTGCAAACATACCTGAAGAAACCCTTCTTGTTACCCTTCACATCCCTTGCTAGCTGCAATTCCAGTTGTGCTTTCGCCTTCCTGCTTACACCCCTGCATGCTCGAGTAATATTTTTATACTCCTCCCTAGTCATCTGTCCAAGTTTCTACTTCTTGTAAGCTTCCTTTGTGTGTTTAAGCTCACCAAAGATTTCTCTGTTAAGCCAAGCTGGTTGCCTGCCATATTTGCTATTCTTTCTGCACATTGGGACAGTTTGTTCCTGCACCCTCAATAAGGCTTCTTTAAAATATAGCCCACTCTCCTGGACTCCTTTCCTCCTTATATTAGCCTCCCAGAGGATCCTGCCCATCAGTTCCTTGAGGGAGTCAAAGTCTGCTTTTCTGAAGTCCAGGGTCCGTATTCTGCTGCTCTCTTTTCTTCCTTGTGTCAGGATCCTGAACTTGACCGTCTCATGGTCTGGATGTGTATCTGTATCTGGACGTGAAACACTCCTAATGAAAGCAAGGAAGTTGAGCTCAACGCAGCTGATTGCTTAATAATGATATTCAGCTAAATAAATGAAATTCATTTCTCTTGCCACATTTACTAACAGCACCAATGAACAGACATTGAGGGACTTGATCTTCCACAGTTATCTGGAAAGCTCATGTAATGGACCAGAAAACCATCTACCATTAAATACGAGATATATGTCAAGATTCCTAATGTTTACTCCTCAGTGACCACCTTACATATTTATGACTTCATGCAGAGGATGCTTCTTTGTTTTTCCTCTTCCCTCTTTTAGTAAATATGAATGCTTATTCTCCATCAAGTGATTTTCATACCCTTAAAGACATGACCTCCCGTTTGCCTTAAACATATCCTCCTGATATATTACACACAGAGGGGACTCTTTTTAAGAGACAATTTTACATCTAAACCCATATAAGATTAACAAGATTGGGTCTGTTTTAGGTACACTGAAGAGCTGGACAGAAATGGCCTTAATGTTTTCTTCAAAAGTTGTATTGGAATCAAACCTTTAAGGTTCCAGAAATTCAGTAAGTCATTTTGAAAAACATTTAGTGGTCTTCGGCCTCTGTGTTTCCTGATTTTTGGCAGGGAGAGAAGACAGAAATTCCCATGGTATTGTTGACCTCGTTGAAGATAAAGTATTTGGCTGGAAAATCCTAAGTTTGGGGAGATAATAGGGCACAGCATGATAGTTATTGGATTACCAACATAGCTCTTGTTGGTTCAAACCCAGCCGAGCCCATTAGTGACTGGGAAGTACTATTAGGATGTTCACTGCCCTCTGAGCAGGAGTCTGTGGAACACATTCTCTCCTGGTGGGTGGTAGTGCAAATCCATTGACCCCAAAGGAGCGATATCAATTTACACCAGAAAAAGATATGGTCCAGCAGTTGTGGTTTTCCCCTATGGAAGAATCCTAGAGAACTTAGTAAGGATAATGTCAATAGAGCTTTTATAAAAGAATATTAAATTCTAGGCACTTCTATGCAACCTTCTTAGAGAATGATCTCCTCTTCCATATTGTTGTTTGCAGTGTTGTAGTTGTGTTGGTCCCGAGATATGAGAAAAACAAGGTGGGTGAGAGTGACATTCCCCAGGGTGCAATCTGAACTGATGGAATTCTGTGTCCCATTAGCTCCCCTGCTTTGCTGAAGAACAGCAGCCCCTCCACCAGCAAGCAAATTTACTTCCAGTGGAACACAGGAATGCTATGCCCAGCCATCCATGAATAATATACAAAGTGACACATTTCAACAAGCGTGATGGGGTGCTATCAGTAACACCCTGATCACTGACATTGCTGCAGCCTGGAGAAGGCTGCCCAGCTGAGGGCAATTACACACATTCAGTGGGGGCTTGTGAGCACCTGGGTGACAATCACTGGGTTAACAAGATAATTGGGGGGAGAATATAAGGACAGGAAACAGGAAGCAAAGATAGTTCAGGAGGAAGCTCAGATGGTGAGCCTAGGCTGGGGAGCGAGGGCTGCAGGGAATCCTGTCCTTGCTATAAGCCTGTTCTGTCTGCTATTGCGAAATAAGAGGGAAATAAATACACACCTTGCTGAAGAATAAACAGCCTAGAGTGTCTTCATGACTGTGGAACCACCTGAACTGGAGAGGCAGTGATGGAGACATCTTGTGACAACAGGATGATAATATTCAGAAGATTATGAGTTTTCAAAGGATACTTCAAGGCACAATTTGCACAAAATATATCAACCTTACAAAACTGAGGAACAGGAGATACAGGGGTCAAAGTGAGGTAATATCTGTTTGTGAAAGAGACAAGTTTTTGAGCTACACAGAACTTCTTGAAGCTTCTCTTTCACCACAGAAGTAGGTCCACTAAAAGAGATTACCTCACCCATCCTGTCTCTCATAGACTTTAAAGCCAGAAGGGACATCATGATTATCTACTCTAATCTGACCTCCAGCACATCACAGGCCACAGAACCTCATCCACCCTCTCCCGTAATAGACCCATAACCTCTGGCTGAGTTATGGAAGTCCTCAATCATATTTAAAGACTTCAAGTTACAGAAAATCTACCATTTACTCTGGTTTGAGACACCAAGTTACCTGTGACCCATAATGCAGAGTAAGGAACCTCCCTCCCCCCTGCAAGGTCTCTGACAATCTGACCTGGGGAAAAATTCCTTCCTGACACCACAGATATGGACATCAGTGAAACCCTGATCATGCTTGCAAGACCAACTATCCAGATGCTTGGAAAAGAGTTCTCTGTAGCAACTCAGAACCCTCCCAGTCTAGTGTCCTGTCTTTGGCTATTAGGGATTTTTGCTACTAGCAGTTGCAGATGGGCCACACGCCATTGTAGGCAGTCTCATCATACCATCCGCTCCATAAACTTATCAAGCTCAGTCTTGAAGCCAGGTAGAATCTCCCCCTCCCCTCCCCACTTGGAAAGCTGCTCCAGAACTTCACTCCTCTGATAGAAACCTTCATCTAATTTCAAGCCTAAAGTTGTTAATAGCCAGTTTAAATTCATTTGTTCCTGTGTCAATATTGGTGCTTAACTTAAATAACTCCTTTCTCTCCCTGGTATTTATCTCTTTGATGTATTTATAGAGGGCAATCATATCTACCATTGGCCTTCTTTTGGTTAGGCTAAACTAGGAAAGCTCCTCCTGTCTCCACTCATAAGGTAGGTTTTCCATTCCTTGGGTCATCCTACTAGCTCTTCTCTGCACCTGTTCCAGTTTGAATTCATCTCTCTTAGACATTGGAAACCAAAATTCCACACAGTATTTCAGATGAGGCACTCCACTAGTAATCTCCCTCCAGTCTGACAGTTCACCTCTCAGTAGGAACTGTTGTAGCCTGCCCTTTAACCAGTTCCTTATCTACCTTTCAATTAAGAACATAAGAATGGCCATACTCGGTCAGACCAAAGGTTCATCTAACCCAGCATCTTGTCTTCCAACAGTGGCCAATGCCAGGTGCCCAGAGAGAATGAACAGAACAGGTAATCATCATGTGATCTCTCCTTTGTCACCTATTCCCAGCTTCTGGCAAACAGAGGCTAGGGACACCATCCCTTCCTATCCTGGCTAATAGCCACTGATAGACCTATCCTCTGTGAATTTATCTAGTTTTTTTTCACCCTGTTATAGTCTTACCCTTCACAACATCCTCTGGCATATTAATCCTCATCTTCTCTAATTTAACTAATAATTTCCCATGTGGAACTATATCAAATGCTTTACTGAAATCCAGGTACCTTAGATCAACTTCATTTCCTTTGTCTAAAAAAAACAAACAAACAAACAACCCGGTTATTTTCTCAAAAGAAAGATCAGGTTGGTCTGGCATGATCTACCTTTTATAAAACTATGTTGCATTTTATCCAAATGACTGTTTATCACAATGACCTTAACTATTTTCTCTTCAAAATTTGTTCCAAGACCTTGCATAAAACTGAGGTCAAATTAACAGGCTTGTAGTTTTCTGGATCACTGTTTTCTCCTCTCTTAAAAAATAAGTGCTATATTAGTAATTCCCTAATCACAGGGTACAACCCCTGAGTTTATGGGTTCATTTCTATTGAGCTTGCAAATTCATGTGCCAGTTCCTTTAACATTCTTGGATGGAGATTATACAGCCCTCCAATTTGGTCCCATTAAGCTGTTTGCGTTTGGTAATTTCTACTTCCATATCCTAGTTTCCTTAGCCACCCTGCCACTACCCCAAAGCTCCTCATTACCCTTATGAAAAACTGAGGCAAAGTATTCATTTTGGTGTTGGGCCACGCCTAGATAATCTTTAATGTCTACCCCATCCTCAGTGGTCCCATTTCTTCTTTCAGAGTTTTCTTTTTATTTATATGCCTAGTACTTTTAAATTACTAGTGCTTTTAATTTATTTTGCAGAGTCCAACTCTGCTTGGCTTTTGGCAGTTCTCACTTCCCCACCTTCAAGAGGTGATTTTCCCTGCTGATCCTTCCCATCTTCCATTCTCTGTCAGCTTTCTGTTTTTTCTTAATAACTTGTTTGAGATGCTTGTTCATCCAGTTTGGCCTGCAACACTTCCGTACAGATTTTTTCCCCTTGATTGGGATGCAGGCTTCAGATACTTTAAGTTAAAGTTGCAGACTTACCAGTACTAAATCTAAAATGACATCCCCTTTTATTGGTTTCAAGTATCAGAGGGATAGCCGTGTTAGTCTGGATCTGTAAAAGCCGCAAGAGTCCTGTGGCACCTTGTAGACTAACAGATGTATTGGAGCATGAGCTTTCGTGGGTGAATACCCACTTCGGATAGTGGGTGCAATTCTGGTTTCCAATGTCTAAGAAAGATGAATTCAAACTGGAACAGGTGCAGAGAAGGGCTAGTAGGATGACCCAATACATGCATTCGACGAAGTGGGTATTCATCCACAAAAGCTTATGCTCCAATATGTCTGTTAGTCTATAAGGTGCCACAGGACTCTTTGCTGCTCTTATTGATTTGGTGACCATTTGGTGATAATCAAATAAACATCAGAAAGAGAAAGCCAGACCATTGCCAATCACTGCTGATAAGAGTCAGCAGAGAGAACTGGGTTCTCTATAATCCCACTATAAGAATAGAAGTCAGCTAGAATAAGTGGAAGCTAAGTGTTTAGTCAAAATTGTTCCCTTTCTAGGGGAGTTTATCAACAACATTGTAGTCAGAGTACTCCAAAAGGATTTCACTGCTTTCTTTCAAGCCTATCCATCTGTCTGGGAATGAAAGGGAGACCAGTGTCACATTTTTGGTTCATCATTTCATCCTGGAGATGGACAAAGGTCAATTTGCCATGCTGATTGTTACTATTTATTCAGCAGCTTCTAATTCAGATGACTATGAAGTGATCTAGACTCCTCTGTAGGACATGAAAAGACGGGATTAAAGACACGTCAGGGTGTATGGACAACTGAACACACTCCCCAATTAAAATAAAGAGAGGAACACACACTTCTCCAGCTTGTGCTCTCCAACAACATAAGAAGATTTCATCTGGGCATTCTGAGGAGAAAACAGACAAAGCTAATAGCTGACCTGTATGCTTTGAGATTCTTGCCTTGGTGAACCTGATTGAGAATTGTATGTTAAAAGGAAAAAAAAAAAACCACCCAAACCAAAAGCTAATTGCTAGATGACATTTCACTGGAACATGATATAATTTTGATATGGGTCTAAACTGTGATGCCGAAGTTATGATAAAACTCTCCAAATTTGGAGGTGTTTGAATCTGGGGTTACAGTTTGGACCATTAAACAGAAATCAGTAGCTGTTTAGTTCAGAATTTCTAATTTTGTGTTAGTTCTCTGGGTTCAGCTCTTGGGTTCCACTCTGCATTTAAAACACATCATCTGACTACATGCATACTCAATGGTCTCAGGTAGTGTTGCAACCATGCGGTAATAGAATCATGATACACAACTTATTCCTATCCGTAAGTGACAGCCCTAATGGAAGTCTGAAATATTTTATTATAAAGTCAAGGGTCACCTCTCCTCTCAGGCTAAGTGGGATTAAATTACATTTATTTATCGATATCCAAATATTCAATGTATTCATCTTATGCAAGCACTTATGCAGTCCTCCTTTAGGGTTGTTGATTAGGTCATTAGCTACATAACAGTTATCCACAGATTTCACATGGAACAGCAGCTCAAATTGCTGCCCATGCCCTCGCATTTAACTTTATACAATCCATTTTCTCCCCTCTTTCTTTCAGGATTCTCTCTCACAACTTGTCTTCAAACAGCTTCAGCTACTTCTCTCCGTTTCTAAGTTCTAAAGCTCCCATTGGGCATGCATCTCACAAAGACCATTTTCACATTTAAAAATCTCTCTTATTCATTTTTTCAGCAATGGATTGGTACATTGACTTACTCTACTCCCATGAGTGTATTAAAAACAGCCACAAATAAAATTGAACTTTAGCTTTTATGGAATTAAAAATGATTCATACCAAAGACATTGAACTAATTTTTGAGTTCACTTCAAATACGTGGTTTGCTTTACTGCTGGAAAACCATATGTAAGTCTGTAGAAATACATGAATAAATCAGTAGGAAGAAAGTGACTAGCAGAGGAAGTGTTTTTGCCCCCATGAGAGAGAAGTCAAGTGTTCACATAATATTCTGCAATGTACTGTCAAGAAGAGGGACTGGATCACATAATAGGCCTTTTCCATTTTAGTTTTGTGAACCCATCTAAATTTCATCGACTTTCGCTTTAGGCTTGCAATACTCCTACTTGGTATCCAAGTGGCTCTCTTCAACCAAACTGTATGATGGTTTGCTAACAGATGGGAGAAGGACACCAAATTAAAATAATTCATTTGGGATTAGGAATGGTGCAAATTTTTTAAATTAAAATTTTTGTATTGGAAAATGGAGTTTCATCCACATTCTTTCGAAAACAGATTTTCAACAAACAAGAACAAAATGTTTTGACCAAAAATGTCAAAAAACAAAACAAAAAAATCAACCACAGAACATTTTCCCATCAAACTTATTCTCATCTGGGAGAAAACCAAAATGCCAAAATGCCTGAATTTCCCCACAGGAAGGATATGTAGTTTTTTTTTTTAATTAATTCTGTATATGACTCATGCTTTGCAACCCACATCTCCAGAGATAAAAGTCTACTGAACAATCCCACTGAACTATCTAACTTCCATATAGGCACAGAGGATTGCAGAAACATAAGAATTGCCATATTGGATTGGACCTGCAGTCCATCTTGCCTAGTATTCCCTCTTGGTCAGTGGCCAGCAGAAAATGATTCAGAGGAATGTGCAAGACCACCACAGGAGACAGATGTCGGATTATTTGCTCCTCACCCCATTAGCTGAAGCATGAGCTTTTAATCCTTTCCACCATTCCTTGTTTGCATTAGATATAGCAACTGATATTCTTGTTATTCATATAAATATCCTATTCCTTTGTTAATCCTAAAAATTCTTAGCCTTAGTGACATCCTATGAATGCACAGTCTAATTATGCATTGACTGAAAAAGTATCTTTTTATCCATTTGGAATTCACCACCTTTCAGTTTAATTGAAAATTTCCTTGTTCTTATGTTGTGACCCAAAGAACAGAAAATGATGATCTAGTTTCTCTGCCATTCATTATTTTATACACTTGTTATCATTTATTCTTCTTGCTAAGGTATAGAAATCCCACTCTTTTCCAGTTTCTTTCGTGAGTTTTTCCATGCCCCTGATCATTCTCATTGCTCATCTATGATCCTCTAATTCTGCAGCATGCTTTTTGAGATGGGGAGACCATACTCTAGGTTCGAGTGTACCATTCATTTATACAATGGCATTATAACATTTTCCATATTATTCTCCATCCATTCCTTATACATAGTTACATCTTTTGCCTTTTGGCAGCATTGAGCAGAAGTATTGTAATGAATAAATAAAGCTTTTTTTTAAGTCTAGATTTCTAATCAGCAGGAAGTTATATTAAGGATAGTACACAATAAAAAAAGAATGACTTCTATCTCAAGGTTCATATTGCCTTGAAGACACAGAGTCACCTTTCTATGGAAAAATTCTTATTAGCTCAGAGTCAGATTATGCCACTCATTCATGTTTTGAGTAGTCTGCACATTCACTATGCATGAGTTAATTATGCTCAGCATGAGAAGCGATTGCAGAAGTAGAAGGATGACTTCAAAAACTGGAGTAATAGAAATGCGATTAAATTTATAGTGCAAAGTCATGCACCTAAAGAACTAACAACAAGAATTGTTACTATAAACTGGGAACATGTCACTTGGAAGCAACAGAGAAGGAGGAAGACCTAGGTGTATTGGTGGATCAGAGGATGACTATCAGCTGCCAACCTGATGCGACTGTGAAAAAGGCTAATGGGATCCTACTATGTATCAGGTGAGGTACTTCCAGTAGAGAGACTGGAAAGTGTTATTTCTATTATACAAGGCACTTGTGAGACCTCATCTGGAATACTGTCTGCCAGTCTGATCGCCCATGTTTAACAAAGGGCAATTCAAACTGGAATTGAGAAGGTCTAGTAGGATAAGCAGAAGAATGGAGACTTAAGGAGTTTGGCTTGGTTAGCCTAACAAAACACGGCTCAGGGGAGATACGATTTCTCTCTCTGATGTATTGACAGAGAGCAACACCAGGGAGGGAGAGGAATTATTTAAGTTAAGGACCAGTGTTAGCTCAAGAATGTATATAAACTGGCCATCAATAAGTCTAGGCTTGAAATTGGAGAAAAGGTTTCTACTGCTCAAAGGACTGAAGTTCTAGAACAGCCTTCTGGAGGGAACAGTGAAGGGCAAAAAAACTAACTTATTTTAAGACAGTGCTTGATAAGTTTATGGATGGTATGGTATGAGGAGATTGCCTACAATGGCAGATGGCCCATCTGCAACTGCTATTAGCAAATCTCTCCAGTGGCTGGAGATGGGACAGTAGAGCAGGAGGGGTCTGAGTTACTATAGAGAATTCTTTCCCAGTGTTTGGCTGGTGGGCTTTGCCCACATGCTCATGATCTAACTGATCACCATAGCTGGGATCAGGAAGGAGCTCCCCAATTCAGATTAGAAAAGACTCTGGGATTTTTTCACCTTCCTTTGAAGGAAGGGGCACAAGCCACTTACTGGTTTGAACTGCTAGAGTAAATGGTGGATTCTCTGTAACTTGAAGACTTAAAATCAAGATTTGAGGACTTCAGTAAATCAGCCAAAGGTTAGGCGTCTATTACAGGAGTGGGTGGGTGAGGTTCTGTGGCTTGCAATGTGCAGGAGGTCAAACTAAATTATCCTGATAGTTCCTTCTGGCCTTAAAGTCTATGAGCACGTGATAGGATTGCAGAACCTGGCTCTCGCTGGTTAGCTTTCAAGGATGAACTGGCTTTCAGTCAAATGGAAGATGCTATTTCATCACAGTTCAGTTTCAAGTTTGTTTTCTCCTCCCTGACCAAGAACTTTATCTTTCCCTTGATCTCATCAATATCATGAAATGTCCATGGCATGGAGTAAGGGCAAACTACATTAAACTGCACTTGCTGTTTACCTGCCCACCCCTATTTAATGTCTTCATTTTTTAATTCAATTCATTTGCATTGTTCCTATTTTTTTTTGCCCTCTATATTTTTTATATTTGCAAATATGGTAATTCTCTGTTTTCTTTGTCCTCATGTAAATAATTGTGTGGCCATGACTGCTGCCTACATAGCCACAGTTCCGGTTTGGGTGGCATGGAGGTACAGCATTCCCCATTCAGGAGGCCTCTGGCTTATTTTGGGTACAATGTCTGTTGGAGCTCCAGTGCATGCAAGAAGAGCATGGAAATTGTGTGACCCTTTAAGAGTGAACAATCTCTACCGTCTTCTCTATCCAGCCATTAGAGCTGGTCTGTGTGATGAAAGTTGGGTCATGGCCTCACTTTTTTCCTTCTCCCCTTTGGAGAGGCTAATTCCAATAAGGACCCAAGACCTAATATGCTGTTATGCCCTAGGGTTTCGGATAAAGCCTGCAGAATAGAAGCACAAAGTGCGCTCATCCTGACAGACAGAGTACAAGATAAGGGCTCATTCTGTCCTGTTCCCCACTGAGAATCGTCTCATGGGCAAGGAACAGCCAGGCACAAAATGATCAGTAATTCCAAAATCAGTCTCTGCACAGTTGGAGGCTGTAACCATGAACAATCCCATTGCATTATGTTTTCTTTTTAGTTTCCTAAATTCAGTTGTTCTGCAGTGACTGTGATGTGGCACATGACTGTTACATACCAGGGCATCATTTTCTATAGGGTACAATGATCAAATAGAAGACATTAAGAGTGTCTTATTCCTTTGACTGGAAGCAACTTTTACTACCCAATGAACCAAGGTCAATTCAGATTTCAAATTTCTACTACTCACAAGTGCCAAAATGCAGAAAAGTGTAACATCTCTGTTGATTATTCACTCAGTAATGAAAGGAATGTGAATCAAGTACTCTAGACTAAATTCTGCCTTAACCTATGTATGCAGGATTCACATTCAATGAGAATGTCCAGAGTCCACCTAAAAAAGAATGTTGGCCCTTAAACTGTAAATATACATTCACCTTTCTATTCCTATGTGAAAAGCAGGTGTTATTCCGTTCCCACAAAGGAGTATAACCGCTTTGGCCTAAAATCCCTCCTGAAGCACATGGCAGTTTGGTACCAATAGTATCTTCTAAGCGTGTTTAATTCATTCAAGAACCCATTGTCTTGTCACAGGGGAGCTTCACATTAGTTAAACCCCTACGAAGTTACAAGAAACAAATAAGCCCCAGTTTCATTTGTAAAGTTAATCAATTGTTTGAGTTAGACTTTGGTTTGGTTAATCAGACTGAAAGGTCTTGAGCTGAGCCCCAAAATTTAAGAAATCCTAGTCTATACTGGTACAGAAAATGTGTGTAACTATTTCAGTTAGGGACTGTAATTGTCTCCAAAAATAGTTATATCATAACAGCACCCAGCAAGGACACAGTTATACTAATATTATGCTGCTTTATTCCCAAAGTTTATGGGAATAAACTATACTGGTGTATGAATCTTCATACCAATACAACTACATACCTACAAAGAGGGAACGCTCTAAATATCCCAGGATACAACTTGTGTTTAGTCAAGGTGCAGAGCAACTCCCCTGAGGACAAGAGCATCTTCATCTCATTTAGGGCCTGAACCTATACCTATTTAAGTCAATGGCAAAGCTCCCATTGACTTCAGTGCCACAGGATCAGACTCATGGGCCCAAATTCAGCTAAGCACAGAAATTTAATTGTAAGCATATGAGTGGTTCTATGGGGCTAAAATTAAGCCCTCACTTAAGCAGTGCTCCCCTGAGTTATGGTGACAGACCCCTGTAGCAGCTGAAGCTTTTAAGCTCCTGCCACAATGCTAATTCAGAGAGGAGGTTCTTCCACCAAGAACATCCTCTGTTCAGTCCAGTAAAGTTAGAACTTATGGTAGCCATGTCTAGTAGAACATGACCATTGTGATAGAATGCAGAGCAGTGATTTCTCTAGTAACAGAACCGCAGACTTTTCAGGGATCGAGAGTGAAAACCAGCCTCATTGACGTCTGTGGTGAAGCTCCCACAGACATCAAATGGGCTGGGATTTCACCTTTAGATCATAAATAAATAACACCTGAACTGAACCCAATGTGATGCATAAAGTAAATAAATTATATTCTTTGAGCCGTTTGACCCCAATGGATGGAAGAATCTGCATTCCTCAGGCTGCATAGGATAGAGATGTATGCACTTGCAAAAGTTTAGAATAGGGCTTTCGAGTGCATTGTAATAAGCACAAGTTGGGTTATGGAGCATACAGCTTCTGCTTACAAGTACTGTGCTTCCCAGCAGTAATTAACCAAGGCCCAGTATGTAAAGTGCCAAATAGAGCCAAATGAAGAATGAATTTTTTGGTTCAGCAGCGAAACAGAAAAATCTGGAAAAAAAATCCATTCGAGTTGACACGAAATGAAATTACTGTTGGATTTATTGATATGCTTTCAGGTTTTTTTAATCCTTTTTTTTGTTTTAAGGAGTGTTTTGAAAGAGGTAATGGGGTAGCTTTGCTGATATTTATGGTGAGAGCCTCGCATACATGAGAGGCAGCATGAAAGAGGCATTTGTTTGTAAATTTAACAAGTGGGTGACAGAAGCTGGCGTCACTGGCTGATCAAAAGCAGGTGTCAACATCTTAATAGTGAATGAGAGATAATAGACAGGTTGTAGATAAGTCCTGAGGGGCCAAGTGAAGACAAGTAGCTCATGCAATGGAGAAGAGGGAGAGAGTTGAGGGATTCTTCAGTGAATGAAATATTCACACACACCCCCAAACTAACCACCCAGCTATAGTGTAGAGGGAGAGGGCAGCCAAGGACAGAGTCCTGTTCTGTGCCCCCCTCCCCCCACTCCTGCCCCCAGCTTACCCCATCTCTATAGCACGGGGTGGGGGACGGGGACATACGCACATGACAGGGCTCAGGACGGAAGGAGTGTGTTGGCAGCAGGGGCGGTCTCAACTTGCTGATCTACTTAAAAAGGCAATTACTTAGAGTGGGCTCAGCCTCCTTAAAGGGGCAAGGTGCATCTCTCTCACACATGGTGTGTGTCTCTGTTTCTGTCAGCCATGCTGTCTCCCCTCCCTCCATTTGTGCTACCTTGCAGAGTGTGAGGCTACATTAACAACAATGTGTTACCCTTGAGTGCTCAGCCAAGTGCTAGTTCATCATTTAGCACTAAGGCATTCCCTGGGAAATATCCCACCTTCTTCCACCCGCTGACTTCACCACCTCAACTAAGCTTCACAATTGTCATTGCTGTGTACAGTATTCAATTATCTGTTTAAAAATTATACTGTGTGTATATACTGTCTGGGGAAAAAAATTTTCCCTGGAACCTAACCCCCCCTATTTATATCAATTCTTATGGGGAAATTGGATTTGCTTAACATCACTTCGCTTAAAGTCGCATTTTTCAGGAACATAACTACAATGTTAAGTGAGGAGTTACTGTACCTAGGTGCTCACATGCTTCTGTTATTCTGGCAACAGAACTTCCCAAACAATTATGAATTTATTCTCACTATATCTTTCTGACATGGAAAATTATTGTTTCAATTTTCCAAAATAAGAAACTGAGCTCCAAAAAGAGGAGGCTAAAGTTAAACTCCTACATTCATATTTAATAATCTAAACAAATAACCTTCATGTTACTTTTGAAAATTAGGCTAATGGGAGCTGTTGAGTTCTCAGCACTTGTGAGGAAACAAACAAACAAACAAACAAACAAACAAACAAACAAACAAACAAACAAACAAACAAACAAACAAACCATTCAACCCTAGGTGCATCAATATAGATTTAGAAGTTAAATTTTAGGCTTCTATTTTTGAAAACCTTAGCCAGAAAGTAAGTGACTTGCCCTACGGTCACACAGAAAAGTCTGTAGCAGAGCCAGTCTAGCTCCTTAACTAAAAAAAATTATCTTTCTTTGTACATATAGACTCCAGTCACACAGGACCAGATTGTGTCTTTTAAGCTATGGCACATCAGGAGGCTATGGCACATGCAGAAGGAATTCCCTTGGAGGAATTCTGACTTGGAAAGTGTCCTTCATAGGGAACTGTGATTCAACTGGTGTTCCTTGTACACCCTCCCACCAGTATGCCTGCGAGCTATAGACTCCATGTGGTGGAGTGCCAAGCATATGACTGTCCTTTATCCCAGCGCTTTCCAAGCAGTTAGCACTGCTGAGAGCACTAGAAGGGAACACTTCCCATCCCATGCTCCAGATCAGGACTGAGCCCTGCCCCTAATTTGTAGATAAAGACCCGTTGTGCCTTTTACAGCTTGGGAATCATTGTAGGGATGGTTAAGATCAAATCCACAGTGTTTCCCATGATATGAACAGGCATTTAGGGGGTATAGAAAAAATACCCTCTTTTGAGCAAACAAAAGAAACAAAGCTCATTTTGAGCAAAGTAAAACATCCTACAGTTTCACTTTGAATTATTTCATTGTTTCCTGCAGAAAGGAAAGACATTTTTAATATTATCGTAGGACTGAAAGGGACCTTGAGAGGTTATCTAGTCCAGTCCCCTGTACCTGTGGCAGGACTAAGTATTATCTAGACCATCCTTGACAGGGGTTTGTCTAACCTGCTCTTAAATGGTAGGATAACTGGTGGACGTAACACATTTTACCTGGTGCATTTGTATGAAGAATCTTAGTTGGGTCCAAAGTGGAAAGTGTTTCCTCCTCTTCCCACCCCCCCCCAGCCATTTGGGCAGAAATGGTGTCATTTTGCTTTTGTCCAGACTTTCAAATTCTCAGAAAACAACCTCAAATTTCATTTTTTGAGAAAATTAGGGGCTGTCCAAGCAACAAACACAGAGAGCCAAGTTTTATTCTGAGATGGGACTCCCAGGCAAAGGCATTGAAACCCGATGTGGACACCCAGTGCAGAATTTGGCCCGCAACATTTTGTCTGACTTCTGGTCACCACAAGCCAGTTCCTCAGCTGGTGTGAACTGACAAGGGCCCATCAACTTTAATGTAGGCATGCTAATTTACACTAGCGGAGTGTCTGACCCCTGTGTCTGTTTTGTGGACAGAGCATTTTTAACAGACGGCCCTTGGTTGTAGAACTTGCTTCCACTAGAAATCCAGATGAAATTGAAGCTAGATAATTTCAGACCAGGATACAAGAACTTTTAGAGAGCCCTTGCCTAGCAGTGAAGCTAGAAAACAACAAATGTCCTGGGAAACAGTCACTGAGGCTTATTTCATTAGGAAAGCAGGTTAACATATAGAGTTTGGGTTTCTTTGGGTGAAATTCACCCTGAAGTGAGAGTTAAGCAGTACACAGACCATCTGCCCAAGGGAGAATTTTGCCTTTTGTGATGTACTGGAGCCTAAAAATTTAGTCTCTTGCAGGAATGGAGTTTCTTTTGTACAGGAAATCAATTGTATTTAATGGAATTCACCTGCAGGGCAGGTGATAGGTACATCACAAACGCCTATATAGACAGATAGATTTAAAGCTGTCATAGAAACTTGAGCTGGGAGACACCTATTGGCTCATTTATCTACCATCTCGCCTTGCTGGTGCAGGATTGTTCTCTACAGTATACACTCCAGGGCTGCAAGTATATAATCTTCCTGTATCACAAAGTCATTTATATACGTTAGTGCTAATTTCCAGTCCTGCCTTGAAGGCAGTGAAAACTGAAACTTAAGGTCTGCGGCGGCAGCTGCAGCTTTCAGACAGCGCTCACCCACTGCTGACTTTGAACTTTTAGTTGTTATTAAAAAAAGCAAAATGAGGACTTTTTAAATATTGCTTCAGCTAAGTTTTAAAACCCAGAACTATGCACTGGGACAAAAAAGGGTCACTCGCTAATAAAAAGTAACAGCTAAAAGTCTGTGATGGAATAACTTCCTTTTAACATCACAGCCAGAGATGAGTGCTTCATGGGCATTTGGGCAGGATTACTTTGGAAATACAACTGTACCTTGCACTTCCCCAGAGCCTGTGAGGAAGCTTGTGGCAACAGAGGTTGGAAAGAAGCAGGGTCACAAGCGAGACAGCATAGTAAATAAAACACGGAACGAGAGCACGTGGCCTACGTAACTGGCAGCTGTGCAGGGCAGAGCTTGCACTAGAGACCTCTAAAGATCAAACTAGCGGGCTACCTCTCAGAGCTAGGAGCTGTTACAGATTCTCAGCTCCTGGTCAGGGACTGGATTGGGGAGGCATTACACACTGACCAGTGGCCTGCATAAGGAGCTGCTGATTGGGATGGGACCTCTATCAAGCTTGTTAAATCCATTTTACAAAGACTGTTTGCAAAGACCTTGTTAGGCAAAGCATTCTAAGGCTACATTAAAACAAAACAAAAACCCAAAACCATAGCATGGTATTTTCCTAGTTGCAATGAGTCCAGATGACCCCCCTTGGTATTACATTCCCATTTAATCTCAGTCCAAGCACAAATGAAACAGTCATGGGATGACTTCATTTGGCCACAGGACAGAACTAAAACACACCAGAGGGCAGTTTTCTTCTGCTAGTTTAAGCATCCACCAACCAAACCAGGGCAACTTCCTTTGGCAAAAGATCCAGTCAGAGTAAACAAATAAAAACAGACCATACCATGTTTCCAGTCTCTGGAGACCAGCATAGTGCTCCCCAGGACAAGAGCGGTCAATAACTTCCCCCAGCCAGGGTATCCAAACTGAGAAGTAGCCACTGAGCAGCCTCCTTTCCTTTCGACAGGGAACTCACTTTTAAACTTTGTTCTCCATTCCCCAGCACTGGGTGCTGCCCATCAGGCAGCATCCTAATAAGCCACAGCTGCCATCTTTTCCCTCCAATTGTGATTGCTCAGGCAGTCTTGCACCCCGCTGAAAGAACAGAACCATTTCCTAGACCACACAGGGTCAGAGGCACCTATAGCTATACAGGAGTCAGGGTGATAAATATGTATAATCTCTAGCAAACTCCATCCAAGGAGCTCAAAATATTTTTAAAACAACACATTTATTCTTGCAATTATGAAAAGGGTAGATACAATCCATCAGTATTAGGTACTTACATGGCCTCCTGTGCCATAGTGTCTGAGGGCCTCACAATCTTGAATGTACTTATCCCCACCACACCCCTGTGAGGTAGGGCAGCACAATTATCCCCATATTACAGCTGGAGAACGGTGTCACAGAGAGGCTAAGGGCCATTTTACAGCTGGGGAACAGTGGCACAGAAAGGCTAAGTGCGAGATTTTCAAAAGGCATTTAGGTACCTAAAGATACAGATAGGTGTGTTCTGGGATTTAAAAAAGCATGTAAGCAGATTAGCTGCCTCACTCCTATTGATTTTAAACTTGTTTAGATGCTTTTGAAAAAAATCCCTCTTGACATGTCTCTGTATCCTCACACACCTTTGAAAATCTGTCCCTACTGACTTACCCAAAGTCACAGAAGTAGTCTGGGACAGACTAGGGAATTGAACTTGGGTCTCTTAAAGCCTAAGCAAGTAACCTAACCACTAACCCATCCTACCTCTTGTACACATACACTCTCACTATATTGTTTAATAGGCTTTTTTTTTTTTTTTTGCCATAGTGGATATACTTGGCTAACCACTCTTGGGCTGTGTCTACACAACACACCACAGTTGGCAGTGTGAGGGGAATGTGTAGCTACACACAGCAGTGAAAAGCAAGTGGTGTCTACACTGGAAAGGGCAATGGGCAACAATGGTTCTAACTAATAGCTGAGCATCAGGGAACTGGGGGAAAAAAACTATGCAGCCAGTGGAAACATGCTGGTAGACCATACAGAAGAAGTGAGCTTGCAGCCCTTGGTTTGTACTTTGAACCTTAATATTAATGGTGATTCAAATGATTACAACTGCTGTGGTCTTGGGAATGTGTTACTGGGGGATACACTAAAAAAAGAAAGCACAGAAAGACAGACTGCAAAGTAAATGAAAGCTAATATAAAAAGAAAAACAAAGGCAGTGGAACATAGGTCTGGCTTGACATGAGTCATTAAACATGGGGGAGGCCTAATTTTTGGAAGACTGGATTAGGGAGGTAAATAGGCTCAAAACAGAATGTCTGTGCTAACTCAGATAGGTAAATAGTCAGCGAGCTCAGAGACAGAATGTCTGAACTGGCTAAAATAAGTGGAGAGGACACACAGGGAGTCATTTACAAAGAACAGGATAACAATGGACAAGATAAGTTGGGAATGTAAAGATAAGGTAAAAAGTAGGTCGAACATGGACAGTGTGTGGACAAAGCATGCTGTACAGAGTTTGGTTCCTATAAAGTAACCAACACAATCCCCAAATGTGTGATGCAATGTATAGTAAATGCAATGAGCTGTGTAAATATATATATAACGGACGAAGGTTGCTGCGTAACTTTGGATCTGTGATGTACCCTGCATCCACCCCCTTTGTTTGAGTCTGATCAACTCAGGGTAACACTGCTATATGCCAAATAAAGATATCGAAGTGATGAAGTCTGGGGTCAAACTGAGTTCTTCTGAAGCCAGGTGGAAAGAGGTCTCAGAGGGAATCCGTACAGCAGACACGTTTGCTCTCGGACCATATTTTGTTCACAGCTGACTTGCACCACATAGCAAGTGTCTGTCTCTGAGTCATGGACCAAGAAGTGTAGAGCTTGCTTGATAAATGTATGAGGAGGGCCATCCCGCACAGGGCATAAAACCAAGTACTAATTCCAAGAAAACCCTCCTGGTGATGAAATTACATTTTTGCCCATCAGCAAAAGGCTATTGCACTGCAAATGCAACGAGTGTGAGTCCTGCAACTTCTGGCAGAGGAGATACCAAAGCTGCAAATTTTAGATCAGATTTTGAACTCCCAAAAGATTAGATGGGGAGTTGGATAAACGGTTATAACTGAACTCATTATACAAACAAAGCTTTCAGTGGACAGTCACTTGAAATGGAATTGTACTCTCCATGTAGCATTATGAGGTGGGTTTCATTGTAGCCAAATTATCTGGTGCTAAGACACACTCCAAATGAACCAAGGATTTTTTTTTTAAGAGTTTGACTTCACTGACACTATTCAGAACAAGCTCACTAATAAGGCAGATCTTGGTTAAGAGTTTTGGTAAAGAACTCATTCTAAACTCAGTAAAAAAGAGCAGGTTGTTTCATCAGCTTCTCACTGTTCAGTTCACCTTGTTGTTCTTTACTAGTCAAGTGCATACTTCTGATACTAGCTGATTAAAAAGTATCTTTTGTATTTTATAAGCCACTATGCAGAAAACCCCCAAAACATTTCATTTTTTTGATGAAAACATTTTTTTAAAATTTAATATAATTTTTATGTGAATTTTTTATTCCTATCAGCTTTTAACAAAACGTCTGTTACTAATGATAGGTCAAATGCTGCCCCACTCCCTGCTGTAGGCCATGAATACACTAGAAGCACTATTGTCCCATTGCAAGAAAGGGCAATGAAAGGATTGTTTCCAGCTTTGCCACTTGTCTCTCTGCAGCAGCATAAACAAGTGCTGGTGGAGCAGGGGAAGGGCCAGTGGATCCAACAGGCTCAAACATAGGGGCATGCCAGAGAGCTAGTGAAGACTATGGCCCTTCGACCTGTAGTATCAGCATTAGACTGCTCCTGGCCAAGCTCCTGAATTCTTTCCACAGACTCTGTTTGGATCCTCTGCACAAAGGCCGTTTATTTTGGAGGAAGCAAAATTTTCTCTAGTGGAATTGCACCTCAAATGCTAATCAAAGAGACTGACGCAATAGAAGCCACTGGGCTAAATGTGAAGAATAATGCTACCAAAATATAGATGTTCCAAATGCACTACACTAGCTAAGTCAGCAATTACTATTTATATTACTGCAGCAACTGTATCCAAAATCCAGGTCCCATTGTGGCAAATGCTGTACAAACACACAGGAAGAGACATTCTCTGCCCTGATGAGTTCATAATCTAAATAGGCAAGACAAAAGGTGGGATGGGAATCAGGCACAGAGAGCTGAAGTGACTGGCCAAAGGTCACACGCAGCTAGCCAGTGCAGAGCTGGAAATAGAATGCAGTCTCCTGACTGCTGGTCTAATGGCCTTTCCACTGGGCCATATTACTTCTGAACCACCCTGCCCCCTTCTAAAAATAGAAGTAAATAAAACAATAGAGGGAGTGCAAGGATGATGGGAGCGGTAAATATTGGCTCCACACAGGTGGCCTCACCTCAACCTAAGTGATGGGATGTGGCATCTGAGTGCACATTTAAAAAACAAAACGTTAAAGGCTCACGACATCTGTCAACCATGACTCTGTTTGAATATTGCATCCCTGTCCAACACTGTCTGTCGCAGAGTGGTTGTGGCTTGCCGGTGAGTCTACATGATGCTGCATCCCGGTAATCATATGGCAAAAAGGGGTCTGACATATGGAAGCTCTATGGCTTCAGCATTGAGTTCTTCCCCCCCTCCTTTTCTGAAGCTTTCTTCAACCTTTTTGTTGATATTACCATCAGTTGTCTCCTACTAGGAAATGGTCTGTGTGTTCTCTCAGCATGCGCACTTAGCATGGCTTCTCCCACATCAGAGCAGAAAAGCAATTAATCTGTTAAAATATAGTCAGCTGAGAAGCAGGTTGACTATTTTGAGTTTAGTGGATTTTTTTTTTATGCCACAGAAGTCAGAATAGGAGTCATGGTTTAATTCTTTCCGGGTTATAGTCCAATCAGGACTCGTTTAAACTGCTCCCATGTGGAACCGTAATCCACAAACAAAGAAAAACAGGAGTTAAGCTTACATTTCAAGGGCAGAAAACGCCTACTTTGAAAACTGGACAAACAGAACAGCTTTGACTTCTTCCATTCTGTAAAGAAGCCTGCAATATATGGAGTAATGTACAACCTAGAGGAAATCTGTTCAAATTATATTTTGAATACGATGCTAATAGAAAATTCACTTTCCATGCCTGCATAGAAATAAACCAGCTGCTTTCACTAGGAATGGATGTTATTTCATCTTGATTCAGAAAAGTCTGCTATTTCCCTCATGGCAGAATTTCAAATATTTAAAAAAAATAAAACAAAACCTTTTCCATTTTCTAAAAAGTCAAGATTAAGACAGCAGCACATCCTCTACTGTTTCTTCTGAAGATAATCTATCCCAAATTATTATGAATTCATTTATATACAAGTAACTATTCAATACCACTTTGGACACCTGATGATATTTAATATAACATAAGATATTTGTGTTTTGCGCAAATAGAGAAACCATCTCCATGTGGGCTTGACAAATACCAATCAGCAGGACAGACAGAAATAAACATATGCTACTCTGTTTGGCAATGTGTCTTTTTTCACTGTTCCTCTTCCAGTCAGGGCTGGCTCCAGGCCCCAGTGCGCCAAGTGTGTGCTTGGGGCGGCATGCCGCGGGGGGCGCTCTGCCGGTTGCCGGGAGGGCAGCAGGCTGCTCCGGTAGACCTCCCTCAGGCGTCCCTGCAGAGGGTCTGTTGGTCCCACGGCTCCGGTGGAGCATCCGCAGACATGCCTACGGGAGGTCCACCGGAGCCGCGGGACCAGCGAGCAACAGAGCGCCCCCCGCGGCGTGCCGTCATGCGTGGGGCGGCGAAATGGCTAGAGTCAGCCCTGCTTCCAATACTGTGGATAGTAATTCTAAAAGTCACAAGAATCTATAGACTTAAAAAAAATCTCTCTAGCTGTGTCTTATCATAGTTCATATTTCACCATTCAAAGACTCTTCCAGTAGTGTGCACTTCAGTGGCTATTAGATTCAGTAACTGGACAGAAAATTGAATGATGAATTTGACTTTGCTCAGAGAGAACTTACGCAATCTGTTCAAATTTTTTTGTGTCTACTGAACAAGACCAAATATAACAAGCTGTGTATATATGACTGTCTATATGCTGTGCACATAGCCTAAGTGTAGTGTGAAAGAACATCTGAATAAAAGGCTCAGAAATTGGAAACTGAAGAGTGTAGTAGATTCAAACGGTGGAGTCCTTGTACTAGTGAAGTCAGTGGAGTTTTGCCATGGACTTCAATAGGGTTATGATTTCACCAGAGATTTTAAGACCAGAAGGGACCATTATGATCACATAGTGAACCTCCTGCATCAAGCAGGTCACAGATTTCATCTAGTAATTCCTTCACCAAATCCATAACTTCTGGTTAATATAGAGCATCTGTGATGGGGAAGCTGCCCCTCACTGGCAGAAAAGGAGTTAAAAGCAGCCCTTCGGAGGCTGTGCCAGAGGCAGCCAATTAGAAAGGTGCTGAGAGGAGCAGCCAATCACGGCCCAGCAGGCTCACATAAGAAGGGCTACAGGGCAGAGCACAGTTTAGTAGCTGACTGGAGCTTGAAGGGAGAAGATCAGGCTCCTAGCAAGAGGAAGAAAACCCAGCACCTGGGCAAATTTAGTGCTGCAAACAGGGACAGGGGGTCCTAGAGAGAGCTCCTGGGGGCTGCTAGTGCCTGTAGCTGAGGCCCTGACATAAGGGCAGAAAAGGGTGCTAGAGCAACATGGTTAGTGGCCCTGGGACAAAGGACTGTAATTGCCACTGAGGTAATGGCTGGGTGGAGATTGCAGGTCCCTCAGAATGGGCAGTTCGAGGGCAGTGTTACTGAAGAGGACCCCGAAATACTGGGAGTGGGTCCTGGAATGAAAGTGATGGTGGTGAGGTACCACCAGAGGAAGGCACCCTGGCGAGTAGAACTAATTCCTATGATAGTCATCAGGAGGCACTAGAGTGGTGAGTCCTACCCCATCACAACATCTTTTTGAAAGACATCCAATTTTCATTTAAAGACTTCAAGCAATGGAGAATATATCATGTCCCTTGATAAGTTGTTCCAGTAACTAATTATTCTCAAATGTTTTAAATTTACACTTTATTTCTAATCTGAATTTATCTACCTTCAGCATCCAACCACTGGATCGTGTTATGCCTTTGCCTGGTAGAGTGAAGAGTGCTCTACTATCAGAAATTGCCCCAGACATAGACCATGATTAAGTCTCCTCTTAATAATCTTCTCTTGGATAAATGAAATAGACTGAGCTTCTCTAGCCTCCCACTATAAAATATGTTGTTGCACACCTATGGGCCTCATTCTCATTTACACAGGACTCCTTTGTGTAGCTCTGAAAACATAAATGAATCAGAATAGATATCAGCCCCCCTTTCTGTTTGTTTAGTCTATTTGTAATACTGATGCAAATCTACTGTACAGATTCCCATTGGCCTGTGGGAAGCATTTGTTTTATCATTTTATTCAGAAACTCAGTAGAATTCAATGGAATTCATTCCCCAGGGAAAGAAGTCTCCACCAAGAGATGCTACATTTCTGGAGCCTTACTACTGTGCACCATGTAAGGAATCCAGGCCTTCAGGAGAGCCAGTCTCTGGGCAAACTAAGGAGCACAGCTGGCCTGGCGTAGGCTACCTGATTGGCTACACTGCCTGAGTCACTGGAAGACGCAGCAGACAGGCTCTTAAGACCAGCAGAAGCAGTTCAGTAGGAATGTTTGGGGATTTAAATGTGCAGTTACTAAAACAAAGGGAATGATCTTCCCTAGAAAAGTTTACAGAACAGTGTAATTGTTGGAGAACAGGCACATATAGTTACCAGCTTGATGTTTCCAGATGAATTGTTTGTTAATTAACTTGGAAGGGCCCTATACAAAGTATTAAAACATAAAGGTAGGATTGATCTGCTTAAAAATATTGCTGGGATCAACTAGGGGAGTAATTAAGAAACTGCTGATGATGCTATATAGAGCATTAATACATTCAGTTATAGATTACAGGCAACAAGCCTTTGCTCTGCATCTGGATTGGATCTCAAAAACTTAGATTCAATTCAAGATCAAGTGCTACAAATTACAGGTGGTGCATTTCTTACAACACCTCTCTGTGTAATGCAGCTAGCTACTGGAGAACTGCCTACTAATTTAAGAATGAAAATGTTAGACCTGACATTTTGGGCTAAATTTGAGGGAAATAGTGCAGATAAAAGTACTACACAAATATATGAGGAATGTTGGGAATTAAATGGACTAAATGTAGCCTGACGCAATAAACTCCCTCATGCTATTAGGGTTAAAATGTGGGTAAAAGAATTAAGTAAAAAAGGAGGACTGGAAGAGATTAAAATCTCCAGTTATGGGACAGTAAATTATACCTGGAAAATCATCTCTCTGGGTATGGATTTAGAATTTTATAATAAAACAAATGGAAAGAAAGTCATCCTATATGATGGATAAAGTTTGAGTCAATATGTGGTAAATGGAGTCACCACTGCCAACTACATACTTACAGTTCTTAAAATGGAAAATCAGGTAGCGTGGGGACAGCTTTTTGCATCCCTGAGATGGGAGTTAAGAAATCTAAAATATCTAATTTTGTAGCCACCAGGACAGCTGAATTGGTGGGAATAAAGTTAGTACTAAATTGGATAAAGGATGTACGGCCTACTGCAGCTGTTATCTTTTTGGATGAGCTATCAGGATTATTGGCAATCAGAAAGCAGAAGCCAGGGCCAGCTCCAGGTTTTTCGCTGCCTCAAGCAAAAAAAATTTGGCTGCCCTCACCCCAGCCCTGGACTCCCCCCGACACCCCTCTGCTGCCCCAGCCCTGGGCTCTCCTTTGACCCACACCCCCCCGCCGCCCTAGCCTTGGGCTCTCCTCCACACCCCGACCCACACCCCTCTGCTGTCTCAGCCCTGGGCTCCCCTCCCACACCCCATGCTGACCCAGCTCTGGGTTCCCCAGTGCCCCCCCTACACCCCCTCCCACCCCAGCCCTAGGCTCCCCCACCCCACCGGCACCTCCTTCCACCCCAGCCCTGGATTACTGGTAACTCACTCCCAGGGCGAGTCATTCAGCAGGAATTTTGGATGTGCACAGAACACAGACAGGATTGGTTCCCATATGGTTACAGAACTGCAGTAAAGTGGAACAATTTTCAGCTTGTATGATTGGAGGATATCTGGATGCATATTATAAGACTATCCTACATAAATGAGGAAAAGTTGAGGTGCCTTTATTATTCTTTTGTTCCACTCTTTGTTTCTATGGGGAATTTGCCAATGCAATATCACTGTCTTCCTTTTAAACAAATAAAACAAAAAAGAGCAATGGCTGTTGAAAATAGAAATTCCAGTCCTAAAAACCACTGGGAAGCATTTCTTTCTCAATTTTATCCTACTTTTTCTACAGCAAATTACAGTGGATCAGTATATTTGATTTGGGAGAAATGAAGTAACAGCTGCCCAAATTGAGTGTGAGCACTCCTGAATTTTGAGGTGTTCAAATCTAGAAGGCAGGTGCTAGATTCCCTTTCTGAATATTAGCTAAATCTGGAAAGGAAAAGTCAATTTCTGCTGCCATGGCTCAGAAGTGGAAATCCTCCTAAGTGCCTGGTACTGTATCTAAAGCTACCCAGGTCCAGAGCCTCCCCTCCCTTACTTTTCATTTTAAATTCTAGTAGGATCTACATACCTCCCTTGCTACGATTCAGATAGAGAAGGGCACTGTCCATTTAGTCCACCCAATTCCTTCTTTGGTGTGACCTCACCTTGCAGCCCCCAATGTCCCTAATCCAGTCTGGAGATGTCTTCTGAAGGGGATATCTGGGCCAAAGTCTTCTCATCTCTGGGCACACTTGTTCGCCATTCACAGTGCCACCCTGCTCTAGCAGTAAGCTCTCCATTCACAGCAAGCTGCAGCATGAGGTTTCAGCTACCATACTCCCTCCCCCTCCCTTTCCTGTTGATAGCGGCCAAGGTAATGCTGGGAAATGTGGTTCTTTCCCTGCTCCAGGGCTGGCTCTATATGCAGGGGGCTAACCAAGGAACTACAACTCCCAGGGCCCCCTGTTGGTTCTCAGCTCCCAGGCTGGATCCCTGCCAGCTGCCGCCTCTGCAAATGGGCTGCCCCAAGCAGCTGCTTGCTTTGCTGGTGACTAGAGCCACCCCCTGGCAGAAGCAATCTAAGAAATGACACTTTTTTTTGACAACAGAGTTACTGTGCTCAGGTGTGAATATAATACTAGCATGGATTCTAGCACACGTTGGGATACTTGTTAATGAAATAGCAGATAAGAAAATGAAAAATGCTTTAAAAATGAAGAAATTGATACAAAAATTCCTCTGAGTGGGCAGAAATTAAAAAGTTTAGTTTAAAAAAGGATTTAAAAAGGAACGGCAAGAAATGTGAACCAAGGAAAAAAGAGAAAGTGGATTCAAGATGCACGCCCCAAAATAGAGGATAATGTGATACTCCAAGGTTCTGTGAGCATCAATGAAGTGCTCATACTTAGAATGTTAACTGGCCATTGAGTATAACAACTTATATTTATTGAGTAGACACAGAGATAGGTTGTGCAAAACATGAGAGGTTAAAGAAAAAGTTGATCACCTGCTATGGGAGTGTTCCCAGGAAAGACAGACTATGAAGAGCTTACATGCTTTAAGGAGACAGACTGCAATGAGATGAGAAGTTTAGGGAGAGTATCAGGGAAGTGGGATAACATGAAAAAGGCTCTACTATGTTGTCTTAAGAATGCAGAGCAAGGTAAGAGTGAAGTGGCATGAATGTACAAGGAATACAGTAAGTGGTGTTTATAGACTCAATAGATGAGTCTGCTTCACCATAAAAAATAATAAGCAGCAGCAGTTCAGTGGCTGCTCAAAGCATCTGCCCATAGCTGTGCTACATCCTGCACCTGCCTTGGACTCAGCCTTACATCACTCCAGGTAACTTGGTCCTGATCCTCATCTCCGATTCCTGATTTCTGACCCTTGGCTCTGGCACATGGCCTCTGGCTCAAATTCCTGACTTTGGCTCTGACCCTAGGCTCTGGTTGTGATCCTTGGCTCCAATTTCTGACTCCTGCTCTAACCACTGGGAAGGACTGCCCATGTCCTGGTCACTCGCACATTGTAATTGGTTGCACATATACATGTTAGCAATTCTATGTAGCATGTTGTTGGACTCTTCCTGTACTGAATCATAGAAGATGAGGGTTGGAAGAGACCTAAGGTCAGACAGTTGCCAACTTTCACCATAAGCCAATAATCAAACTAATCCCATTTCAAAACAAGGCCAAAACCTCAGGAGGTCATCTAGTCCAAACCCCTTCTCAAAGCAGGACCAACCCCAACTAAATCATCCCAGCCAGGGCTTTGTCAAGCTAGGCCTAAAATACCTCCAAGGATGGAGATTCCACCATCTTCCTAGGTAATCCATTCCAGTGCTTCACCACCCTCCTAGTGAAATAATTTTTATTAATATCCAACCTAGATCTCCCCCACTGCAACTTGAGACCATTGCTTCTTGTTCTGTCATCTGCCACCACTGAGAACAGCCTAGCTCCATCCTCTCTTTGGAACCCCCCTTCAGGTGGTTGAAAGCTGCTATCAAATCCCTCCTGACTCTTCTCTTCTGCAGACTAAAAAGGTCAGTTTCCTCAGCCTGTCCTCCTAAACCATGTGCCTCAGTCCCCTAATCACTTTTATTGCCTTCCATTGGACTCTCTCCAATTTGTTCACATCCTTTCTGTAGTGAGGGGGGAGGGGGAATAACTGGACTCTTTAAAGAGGAATCTCAATGGAGAAAAAACACCAGAAATACTGAAAGCATTCATTGTAACCGAGAATCCAGATGTGTTCAGATTAAAGATAAGCCTTGCTTCTTATACAAACGACCCAACTCCCAGTTTCTAAACCTTGCAGTTTGTTTGGTACCAGGCTAATTGAATGTTCTTCCAGGGAACTCATGATGACACAAGGTGTCAAGGAAATAATAGAACTAAGAAGTATTACTTTGAACTGAAACTGCAAAGGAGCAAAAGGCAACTGTGTAAGAATTTGGCCAAGTCATTACTAAATCACTTGGTATCTCTGGTATTCCTTCAACGTTAACATTAATTATGGTCAGCTGTTGTGGTAGGAATATGGATGCAATATGAAAATCTTTGGGATTGTGGAAGTAATTTTGCCTTAATTAATGTTCTCTTATAAAGACATGTTACTGAAACCTTTTTCTCTTAAACATGAAATTTGAGATCTTATATTAAACTACATAACTTGTAAAGTCTGCTTTTTGTTGAGTATTTTTTCCATGCTTTGATATTAATTTCATACATTATTTTCAAATGTATTTTATACAACTAATTTTTTTAAACAAAACAATGAACAAGAAGAGGCTTACAGGGAACATTAATACATCTGTCTGTCTGTAGGGATCATTTCAATATTTATTTAAAAACTAACATTTTTATACAATCAACTCTAAATCTTAGCTGTCAAGCAGGAGATAAACAAGAGAGAGTTTGAAATGTAACAGACCTTTTTATAATATCATGCCTTGTAACCAAGAAGATGTAAATCTGAACTGTACAGATTTACTACGTGATTTTTACAGACACACACTGTAATTATAGGTATATTCTGCTCAGGTATGGCAGAGAAAGTTTTGAAAAATCACCATTTCCCTTTTCTTGCTTGTGTTCCTGGGGAAAGATTTGGTAGCATGCCAAATAGAGAACTGAACAGTAATATTCTAAAGGGTTGGGCCCACACCGCTGCTAAAGCAGCAGTAGCACACACTGTACTGGGAGTCCGAAGAGCTGATAGCTTCTCCAGAAGAGGTGGGCAGAGAACTGGACTGTGCTTCTTGTGACTCCACCCCACGCCCAGTGGCACACTGCCCTCTTTGGGACCCCATATAAGGAAAGAGCTCCCCTCACCTTCTGGGGGGCGGGCGGAGGAGGCGAATGGGAACAGGTTTTCCCCTCACAACTCTGCTTTGGGCCTAGTGTGACCCACACACCTCCTGGGTATGGTGTTCTATCCCATCTATCAGAGGGGTAGCCGTGTTAGTCTGGATCTGTAAAAGCAGCAAAGAATCCTGTGGCACCTCATAGACTAACAGACGTTTTGGAGCATGAGCTTTCGTGGGTGAATACCCACTTCGTCAGATGCATGTAGTGGAAATTTCCAGGGGCAGGTATATATATACAGGCAAGCTAGAGATAATGAGGTTAGTTCAATCAGGGAGGATGAGGCCCTGTTCTAGCAGTTGAGGTGTGAAAACCAAGGGAGGAGAAACTGGTTTTGTAGTTGGCAAGCCATTCACAGGGTATGGCTACACTTGAAATTTCAAAGTGTGAGTGTGGTCGGAGCCCCAGCACTGGGAGAGAGCTCTCCCAGCACTGCACATAAACCACATCCTCTACGGGTGTAGCTTGCAGCACTGGGAGCCGCACTCCCAGTGCTGCGGCACTGATTACACTGAGGCTTTACAGCACTGTATCTTGCAGCGCTCAGGGGTGTGTTTTTTCACATCCCTGAGCGCAAAAGTTGCGGCGCTGTAAAGTGCCAGTGTAGCCAAGGCCAAAGTCTTTGTTTAATCCTGAGCTGATGGTGTCAAATTTGCAGATGAACAGAAGCTCAGCAGTTTCTCTTTGAAGTCTGGTCCTGAACAAAGACTGTGAATGGCTTGCCAACTACAAAACCAGTTTCTCCTCCCTTGGTTTTCACACCTCAACTGCTAGAACAGGGCCTCATCCTCCCCGATTGAACTAACCTCATTATCTCTAGCTTGCCTGCATATATATACCTGCCCCTGGAAATTTCCACTACATGCATCCGACGAAGTGGGTATTCACCCACAAAAGCTCATGCTCCAAAACGTCTGTTAGTCTATAAGGTGCCACAGGATTCTTTGCTGCTGTCCCATCTAGTGACACCAAGATCACTTAGAGAGGATAAAATGGGTCTGCTCTACGGAAGCCAAGTGGCTTTTAGCTCATGCAGTAGAGGCTCATGTACTAAGCTTCAGAGATCCCGCCCGCCAAAAACTGGGGTCTGTCGGCATTGCATTGGCACTTTCCTTGGTGACCCATTTCCTGGAGAACGATCTTCTCCTGCTCCAAGCTCTTGTACTAAATCCTGTAGCTCAAATGGTAAAGGTCTGTTCTTCAGGGTTCAAACCCTGAGGATGATACATAACAGTAGTTTACAATAATATATTTTTCTTGTTGCCAGATTTACAACGGCTCAAGCAACCTTGATTGTGTCCCCTCACGTATGCTTGCATTATGATACAGCTTTTAGCTACAGGATCACAGGCTAGGTTTTTTGGTTTTTGTTTGTTTTTTACACAAGACCCCTGTCATTTGGTTCAAAAATTGGATACCCCATGGGGCAGCTTTACGATTGAATGGGAAACTATAATTAGGGCATTTTCTAATTTTGGAGTGCTTGTAAAAGATATTGTGTTTGCATACGTATCAGACGACAAACTTGTTACACACGTTAAGTAAAAGTGAATTACTCCAAAGCTAGGAAATGCCAGAATTAACCTTAATTGTAGCAACTTGATTCTACCCACGTGTTTGTGTGCACTATGACAGTCCCTAGTTTAGTATGCAATTGTCTATTTTTTTTCTCCATAGAACTGCTTCAAGAGGGTCAGAGATTTAATCGCTGCCAGATCCTGATGCCCAACTCACAATGAATAGTAGCTTATTCCATGAAGACTCTGGAGTTACTTTGTGCACTAAGAAAGGGGCAGTGCATAGTTACAGTGCCCCAAGAGCAGACTGGGAACAGTGCTGTAACCCAGAAACAAACCATTTGGTCCCTGATACCCTAAGAGCAAGAGGCAATGTGTCTATATGCACAGTGCTGCAGTGGCACAGCTGTACCGATGCATCTGGTGAAAACGCACTATGCTGATGGGAGAGAGTTCACCTGCTAATAAAACCATCTCTGCAAGCAGCAGAAACTATGCCAGTGGGAAAAGCTCTCATGCTGACATAGCGCTGTACACATGAGTGCTTATGTCAGTGTAACTTATGTCACTCAGGGAGTGGAATAGTCACACCCCTGAGTGACCTACGTTTTGCCAACATAGGCTGTAGTGTAGACATAGCCTTAGACAGAAGTAAGATGCACCAGGCCTTTACCCTGCACAGATTATACTTTCTCCCTACTCTCTGGCTCAGCTGGGTCTGCCATCAATGTTGGGGTGACTGAGGAGTTGAAGTCAACCTTTGGCCACCCATACACCTGTGTGGAAGCAGAAATCGCTGCCCTGTGAAAGCTGCTGTCCCACCCAGGGCCAGCCTTGCTTAGCCAGGCTTTTTTCTTCTTCTGCTTGGCCATGCTGAGGGGGTAATGAAAACGTTTTCTGCCCTAGCTGGCAAAACACCTAGGACTGGCCCTCTTCCCATCCTTCACTGACCTATGATAAAGACAGTTCAGGCAGGAGAGTAAGGGGGTACAATACACACCCTCCCTCCCCTGGAGGATGCATGCCATAGGTCATGATTTGACCCACTGTGAGTTAGTGGTTTAGAATCTCGTCCAGTTTAAGCACCCAAAATGTACAAGATACAAAGTGAAGGCAGCAGTGGTTTAGAATATTACTGTAGAACACTGTAATGTGATTTAATAAGGGCTTCTTAAACTTGCTTCCCCCTGCAGAGGCTTGTTTCCCATGTCTTTCCCCACGAGGCTGAGACTAACTATATCTTGGAGTAATCTGGAAATCTGACGTGAAAGAAAGGAGGCATTATTTTGAAAATTAACATTTAACTTTAATTGTTCTTTCCAACATTAGCTTGGAAATAATTCCTTTGAGGAAATGGAAAGAGGGTAGAAAAGGTTATGTTCAAATGTAGGTTTAAAAAAAATAATCTCAGCTTCAGTTTACCACCTTGCCTCTGTCTTAAAGAAAGCAAATGACTACAAGCCCGTTTTGCATTAGAATCATACAAGGAAGGTTATAATGGCTTCTGCTGCATCACTGAAAAGAGAAATAACCAATTTACTCTTGTATGGTTCAGGGGAAAATAGCCTTGAGAAAAAGTTATTGATGTAGTGTATTTATGTAGGGTTATAAGATAGATTATGCCATCAGCAAATAAGGTCAAAGTAGCAGAATGTATAACTGGTAAAAAGAGGTTGCTTGAAAAGAACAAGGGTTGCTTTAACTGCATATGAACCTTGAAGTAAACTGAGATGAAAAAATAAAAGGCTCCAGTGTGGAATGTAACTCTTTTGAAGATCTCAAAGCTATAAATTATGTTTTCTTTTATGTGAATATTACCTTTTGGTAAAGGTAAAATTGAATGCCCAAGGAAATACATATGTTAACTCCTTTTTCCTCCCAATGAATTCACATCTGATTATTTCTAGTTAGACTGATGGCCTCACCTAAAGTGATTGCAGCCAAATGGTACACTTCTGCTGGCTTCAAAAGGTCTGGGGTCAAGTCCTAATTGCAGAAGAAAATGTTGCAATTTAATAATCTGCTCCTATTCCTTACTCATGTAGTGCCACTGAAGTGAATGGCCTTGTCTACATTAGGAGAAGCATCTTTTGCTGACAAAGGGAGCAGCTGGACCAATCAATCAAATACATTTTACAAGATCACATATGACATATGTCTTTTGCACCTACCAAAACAAAACTTACACAATCTAAACCACTCACATCCATATAACACATTAAAATGTCAATCAGAACATAATAAACACTCTCATCTTCAGCACAATGCTAAAAGGGCAAAAATTGCCACCGATTTGATTACTAGTGGGGATTGAGAAAATGCTAAGAACATTATTGTTTGAGATGGTGATAAAGATTTTTTTATATATATACAAAAGAGCATGCTCACAGAAGCTGGAAAATTTTACAATCCTAAAGATAATGAAGTAGATCTTCCAACTCTCCGGATCTACTTGGGCAAAAACAAAGTTGTGAAGTATCAGAGGGGTAGCTGTGTTAGTCTGGATCTGTAAAAATAAACAAAGAGTCCTGTGGCACCTTAAAGACTAACAAATGTATTGGAGCATGTGCTTTCGTTGGCTTCAATACATCTGTTAGTCTTTAAGGTGCCACAGGACTCTTTGTTGCTTTTTAAAGTTGTGAAGGAACTTTTCCACATCTACCTTTCAGGACGGCAGCTTCTGTTATTTGGAATCTAACTGTGCATATGCCTTACATAAATGAGGACAAAGGGAGAAGCTGGACAGGTGCTAAACACGCCATTTAACCACAAGAGTTTACAAGGACAAACTGTTCAGTTCAGAACAGGGTAGATCTGCATGTTCTGGAATGGTGCTAAACATGGGTTGTCCCTGGCTACTTGTGCAGTTAAACCGTGTTCTTCATTGGTTCTGCTCCACCCACTGCTGATATACATTTTTAGCAGCCAATACTTTTCCAAATGTATGTGCCTTGTCCTGCAACATCCTGGACAAACCTTTCTGCATTAAGTTAAACCTTACTGAATTAAGTTTAAGTATCTTAGGAGTTTGTTGTATTAAAAAAGCAAACATCTATGTATTTATAGTGAGATTGGATGTAATTTCTCTGGGATGGGAGCAAGGGCATGATCTGTATGGGCTCTGCAGCATCAGACAGTATTTCATACCCAAACTGTATAAAGGAGTGACTCACAGATTCCAGGGGGTTCTTCTTCTGAGTTATCAGCTGTTATGAATTTGTGATGACAGAACATCCCATTTAAGGTTTGAAGGACTGTTTACCTGCCAGAACCCTTGTTGGAGCTGGGGTGACCTCTGTTAAGCTTATTAGTATGCATGTAGGTTCTTTTATTGTTTTAATACGTTTTCTCTAATGCTTTCACTTTAAGAATAAATTTGCTCGCTTAGAAAGGGCTGTGTGATAACTGATAACTATGGACAATTACATTGTTTATAGCAGTCTGACTTGCTGGGCAATTCACAACAGCCTGGAAAAAAACTCAGTCAGGAGGGACGGAGTCACGGGTCTTTACCCAAGAAAGGTAACAGCTAAAGACCCTGGAGCAGGCGCCCTCATAGGGTCATACAGGGTGATACAGGTGGAGTTGCCCTGAACTGTGACATGTAGACAATGCTTATGAGACTAGTATGGATCACTCATAGAAGTAAGTTTCATGTCTCCATCTCTGTACTGGCTCTGAGCTAGCAGATCTACATTCCAATTCAAACTTCTAAAGAAAAAAAAGTCTGCATCTTTATATTAGTTTGGTGAAGAATCTTAAACACACAAACAAAAGCAAAGGCAAAACAAAACAACCCCCCCCAAATAAAAACTGCCTTTTAATTGCAATTGGCATTGCTGGGATTTTTGAAATGTAAAATACTTAATCTAATGCAGTTTTAAAACAAACAAAATCTATTTTTTTAAAATCCTACATTCTTCTCTGTGATGCTTTTAAGCCCTTAAATATCACTGCAAGGGAAAATATATGATCCTTTATTCATGATGATAAATTTCACTCTTTGGTCACTGCTGCTTAATTGACAATTATGGCCACTTTCATATGCTTTATAATGATTGTTTTTAGGTTCTCCAAACTTTACTGTGTAATGTCACCTTTTGTTTGCTTAGTAGGCAATATGTTGCCACTACACTTCTGCCATCTCTAATGATGAGTTGGAATGTTTGCTCTTCTGGTGTTGGTGCTGGTTTATGACGCATCTCCCTACACCAATTAGAAACCTACCCAGGGGACAATAAAAGAGGCTTTAGAATGGGGGGACTGAAAAGAGGATGTGTTCTTTACACTGGAGACAATGGCTTCCAATGGAACCTTAGCCAAATTGTTTAGCTTCTGTTTGGGCTTAATTCCAATATAATTTATACCAGTTCTACACTGATGTAACTTGGTTAACTCTAGTGGCGTTACTTCTGCTTTACACCAGTGTAAGTGAAATCAGTATCTGACCCATAGTCATGGTTCAGCCATCCATAAAGCAGATACAATAACATTTTCGAACTGGTAGGGAATTTTCTGTTGGATTGTTTTCCGGACAGCAAATGCATTTTCTGCAAAATCAAAATTTTGGTGGGAAGATTTCACTTTTGCAGGAATTTTTAGACCCCCCCACTGAAAATCAAAATGAAATATTTTTGTTTCAGGTGGGTTTGACTCCGATTGAAATATTTTGGATTGTTGAACTGACCTAAAATACTTAACTTCAAATTGCTTCATGGCTGTTGCAGTTTGGACCTCCATTTTCCTGTGGGCTAGGCTCCTTGACTGGACTATATTTCCCATGATGCAACAGTCTTCTTTCTGATGAAGCAGAATGGTGCACCATGGGAGTTATGACTACAGATGGATGATGGGAGATGTATTCCAGCTACGGAGAACAGGGTCATTAGGCAACCCACACTGCCATTACCACAAGGCAATGCACCACCATGTGGAAATGCAGATTAATGTTGGACTAACTCAAAGAAACATTTCGGGTCAGTTTAAAAAAACTGAAATGAAACATTTCAATCTGGGAAAGTTGAAGTCATTCATTTTGATTAAACATTTTGTTGAAACATTTTTGAACATTTTCAAATCATAATTTTTGGCAACTTTTTGTTCTGTGAAAAATGTTGCTGTTTCAGTTCAGGATTTGTGATGAAAACAAATGTTGAAATATTGGAATTTCCCATATGACAATTTTTTCTCCGAGCTCCAATATTTATGTACGTTACAGGGGCCTGAGGCAGCTCAGCTACAGTTTGTAGAGCATTTTGAGAACTTTTGGTGAAAGTATGGTGACCAGATAGAAAGTGTGAAAGTCGGGACAGAGGGTGGAAGGTAGTTGGTGCCTATATAAGAAAAAAGCCCTGAATATCGGGACTGTCTCTATAAAATTGGGACATCTGGTCACCCTAGGTGAAAGGAACTTTAAAAAAAATCACAGTATTTTTATTAGGCCTTTCATTAAAATACAGTGAGCCTGATTCTCCCTTTCAACCAAGCAGCCCTGAATTTGCTTTAACTTATCCTTGCCTGCAACAGGCCCAGGAGCTGTTTTGCTAGTGAGAATAGCTGGAGCACTGACTATCGACTGTCCTGGAAAGGCCCACTCCCTCCCCTGTCTTGCTCCCAGAACAACCACTTGAGACATGAGATCTATTCTGGTAGCTGTCTGCTGCCAAACATTCAGGTATTCCATGAAGGTCATTTCCAACTGTTGACTAGCACTTTTAGGTCTCCGGAATGGAATAAAGAGGCTATATCATGATGGAGAATATGGCCCTCTGAATGAAAGAAAAGGCATTTTAGGTAGGAGATGGAATAGAGTCACTTAAACTCTCTGTGAGGAACACAGTTCAGTGTGTGTGTTGTGACATGCTATTATTACTGCTTTTTCTCTTCTACAGTCCAGACAGTGCCATGGAGACGCAGCCTAGCAATGTCAGGAAGAGTCCATAATCACTGCATAGCAACTGTACGGCATAAAATACCCTTCTGTCAAAGGATATTTCTACACAGACTCTAAGACCATGGAATGGAAAATGTAATATTAAGCGAGCTCCATTTGACTTGTTTGCAGATATCTATCATAAAAACAGTAACATTTTCTGCCTGGAATGCTTTGTATTGATCTTGGGCTCAGGTTACCTGAAAATGGTACAACTTTTCACATCTCTGCTAAAGCTACGGGAGATGTTAGCAGGGGCTCATGTTTCTCTCTCTCTCTCTCTCTCTCTCTAAAGAAGAAAGAAATATTCCCATTTGGGCCTTGATAAAAAAAGTGAACATTTCCAAGTTGCTATCTAGATTAGGTACATGTATGGGCCCCCTAGCAACAGTATCTGACCACCTCACAATCTTTAGCGTATTTATCCTCACAACAGGCTCATGAGCTAAGGAAGTATCATTAGTGTAGGCCTGGCTTGACATGAGTAACTGGACATGGGTGAGGCACAGTGGTTTCCCCAGGAATTGAAATTTTGGGGGGGTTGAATTTACAGGGGTGTGTGTGTCAGGACCGATGAGATATATAAAAGAGATATGAATAAAGTAAAAGTTTTGTTAGGATAATGCAAATTTAACATAAAGATAATGCAAGTTACACCAAAACAGTAACAGGTCTAGATTTCTCAAAAAATATAAATTAAAAAAAATGTATTTAATTTAAATTGACTTTTGAAAAGTAAGCCATCATGGGATAAGAGGGAAGTCCTCTCATGGATCAGTAACTGGTTAAAAGATGGGAAACAAAGGGTATGAATAAATTATCAGTTTTCAGAATGGAGAGAGATAAATAGTGGTATCTCTGAGGGGTCGGTACTGGGACCATTACTGTTCAACATACTCATAAATGATCTGGAAAAATGGGTAAACGGTGAGGTGGCAAAATTTGCTGATTATATAAAACTATTCAAGATAGTTAAGTCCCATGCAGACTGTGAAGAGTTACAAAAGAATCTCACAAAACTGGGTGACTGGGCAACAAAAATGGCAGATGAAATTCAATGTTAATAAATGCAAAGTAATGCACATTGGAAAACAATCTCAACTATCCATACAAAATGAAGGAGTCTGAATTACCTGTTAACACTCAAGAAAGAGATCTTGGAGTCATTGTGGATAGATCTCTGTAAACTTCCACTCAATGTGCAGCGGCAGTCAATGATTCCCAACATTCTGTTTGCTTTCTTAAAAAGAACAGGAGTACTTGTGGCACCTTAGAGACTAACAAATTTATTTGAGCATAAGCTTTTGTGGGTTACAGCCCACTTCATCAGATGTAGCCCACGAAAGCTTAGCTCAAATACATTTGTTAGTCTCTAAAGTGCCACAAGTACTCCTGTTCTCTTTGCGGATACAAACTAACATGGCTGCTACTCTGAAACATGCCAATTTAGTGATCGTTTGGACATTTGAATTGAAATTGAAACGTTAATACACACTTTAAAAGCATATACAGTGTATGATAAAATACGTGTATCTGAAAGTATAATAGACTTGAAAAGTATGAACATAGACTAGCTTTTAGACAATGTCAGCGCATTCATTTTGGTGATGTTGGCCAACCTAATAATTTCAAATGATGATCTGTAAGCAAAGTCTAAACGAGCTCTCCCTGATAGTTAATGATGAGATGAAGGGAAAGGCTTCAGGACCAGATTGTATTTACAATCACACCTAATCTACCTAGGTATCCAGCAGAGTTGTGTTGCCCAAGAGATAGATTTTGGCTGGGGTTGGGTTACAAATCACTTAAATGCAGGGGGAGAGAGGGGAATGAAATGTTGTTGTTCTTATTGTATGAATAAAGGGCAGCTGAACTGTACTTAGCCTGTGCTGATTGAGGGCATTGAGAGAGAGGGTGGGGACCTGTCCCTCTCCACTGTTTAAAGACAGAGCTGATTAGGCTCCATAGAGAGTCTTTTGTTCTGTTAAGTGACCACTGCAGCTGAAATCACTGATAATCAGGTCTAAGTGCTTAGTGCTGCTGGGGACAGTGTTTCTGTGGAAGAGACAGCCCAGTCTGCACTAACAGCGAGGTTCCCCCACTGAGAGCTCAGCTGAAATCACTGAGAGCAGGGTGGAACCTCAAGAGACCAACTCACAGAGGTCACAGTGGCAGGTGGTAGCAGAGGGTGATGGCGTAGGGCCATTGGCAACAGAGTGGTGGAGTGAACAGTGGCACAACGAACAACTGTGGCCAGAGCTAACAGTGAGCAGCTGGAGGAATGAGCAAGGTGCCTTCTTGTCCCTCACTTGGGAGGTGTACTCATGTGAAAGCACCTCTGAACTCTGAGTCTCCACTGACCAAGGACAACACCGGTGAGTGGGTTGCGGTGGAGGTGGGTTGTGGTGGACTATATTTTAGTGACTTTGCTCCAGAATGCTAGATTTGTGACTGGGAATGGAAACATATAAATATGTTTCCTAGTAGACCAAGATTTTTAAAATGCAATATTTGCCAAGGTTGTTATCTCACATTGTTGCTATCTTGAGAGGTCATTATGTTGGGGAGTTTCTGTACTAAACATTTTTATTATTGTAATTAATTTTTACATAAGAATGGTCATACTGGGTCAGACTAATGGTCCATATAGCCCAGAATCCTGTCTTCCGACAGTGGTCAAGGGCCAGGTGCTTCAGAGGAAATGAACAGAACAGGTAATCATCAAGTGATCCATCCCCTGTTGCCCATGCCCAGCTTCTGGCAAACAGGCTAGGGACACTCAGAGCATGGTGTTGCATCCCTCCCCATCCTGGCTCACAGCCACTGATAGACCTATTTTCCAGGAATTTATCTAGTTCTGTTTTCAATCCTGTTATAGTTTTGGTCTTCACAGCATCCCCTGGCAAAGAGTTCCATGGGTTGACTTCATGTTGTGTGAAAAAGTACTTCCTTTTTAAAAAAAAAAACAAAAAACCTTGCTGCCTATTAATTTCATTGGGTGACTGCTAGTTCTTCTGTTGTGTGAAGGATTAAATAACATTTCCTTATTCACTTTCTTCATACCAGTCAAGATTTTATAGACCTCTATCATATCCCACCTTAGTCGTCTCTTTTCTAAGCTGAAAATTCCAGTCATATTAATTTCTCCTCCTGTTTCATACTCCTAATCATTTTAGTTGCTCATCTCTGTATCTTTTCCATTTCTAATATATCTTTTTTGGATGGGGTGACCAGATCTGCACACAGTATTCAAGGTGTACACATACCATGGATTTATATAGAGGCAATATGATATTTTCTGTCTTATTATCTATTCCTTTATTAAAAAAGCAAAGGTTTCAGAGACCAACAAATGTATTTGAGCATAAGCTTTCATGGGCCCACTTCATCAGAAGCATAGAATGGAACTTATAGTGAGGAAATATATATACATACAGAAACATGAAAAGGTGGGAGTTGCCAAACCAACTCTAAGAGGCTAATTAATTAAGATGCGCTATTGTCAGCAGGAGAAAAAAACTTTTGTAGTGATAATCAAGATAGCCCATTTAAGACAGTTTGACAAGAAAGCGTGAGGATACTTAACATGGGGAAATAGATTCAATGTGTGTAATGGCTCAGTCATTCCCAGTCTCTATTTAAACCTAAGTTGATTGTATCTAGTTTGCATATTTATTCAAGTTCAGCAGTTTCTAGTTGGAGTCTGTTTTTGAAGATTTTCTGTTGCAAAATTGCCACCTTTAAAGCTGTTACTGAATGACCAGAAAGGTTGAAGTGTTCTCGTACTGGTTTTTGAATGTTATGATTCCTGATGTCAGATTTGTGTCCATTTATTCTTTTGCATATAGACTGTCCGGTCTGGCCAATGTACATGTCAGAGGGGCATTGCTGGCACATGATGACATATATCACATTGATAGATGTGCAGGTGAATGAACCCCTGATGGCATGGCTGATGTGATTGGGTCCTATTATGGTGTCACTTGAATAGATATGTGGACAGAGTTGGCTTCAGGCTTTGTTGCAAGGTAGGTTCCTGGGTTAGTGTTTTTGTTCTGTGGTGCGTGGTTGCTGGTGAGTATTTGCTTCAGGTTGGGGGGCTGTCTGTAAGCAAGGACTGGCCTGTTTCCCAAGATCTGGGAGAGTGAGGGATCATCTTTCAGGATAGGTTGTAGATCTTTGATGATGCGCTGGAGAGGTTTTAGTTGGGGGTTGAAGGTAATGGCTAGTGGTGTTCTGTTATTTTCTATGTTGGGCCTGTCTTGTAGTAGGTGACTTCTGGGTACTCTTCTGGCTCTGTCAACCTGTTTTTTCAGTTCAGAAGGTGGGTATTGTAGTTTTAAGAATGCTTGATAGAGCTCTCGTAGGTGTTTGTCTCTATCTGAGGGACTGGAGCAAATGTGGTTGTATCTTAGACGTTGGCTGTAAACAATGAATCATGTGGTGTGTCCTGGATGGAAGCTGGAGGCATGTAGATAAGTACAGTGGTCAGTAGGTTTCCGGTACAGGGTGGTGTTTATGGGACCATCGCTTATTAGCACAGCAGTGTCAAGGAAATGGACCACTTGTGTGGACTGGTCTAGGCTGAGGTTGATGGTGGAATGGAAATTGTTGAAATCACGGTGGAATTCCTCAAGGGCTTCTTTTCCATGGGTCCAGATGATGAAGATGTCATCAATGTAGCGCAAGTAAAGTAGGGGCATTAGAGGATGAGAGCTAAGGTAGCGTTCTAAGTAAGCCATAAAATGTTGGTATACTATGGGGCCATGCAGGTACCCATAGCAGTGCCACTGACTTGAATGTATATATTGTCCCCTAATGCGAAATAGTTGTGGGTGAGGACAAAGTCACAAAGTTCAGCCACTAGGTTTGGCATGTAACTAGTTCACAAAACTAGGGGGGGGTGCTGGGGAAATTCAGGGGGGTGTAGGGAAATGACTGGTGAGGCATCATTTCTTGGAAGACAGGATTATGATGGTAAATGGATCATCAGGCTGGAAACAAAATGTCTGCAGTAGCTAAGATAAGGGGGAACACCCAGGGAACCATTTACAATGGACAAGATAACAGTGGATAAGATAAGTCAGGACTGTAAAGATGAGTAAGCCGTGCAAGCATAGACAGAGCTTGCTGTACAGGAATTAGTTCCTACAAAGGAACCACACCAGTCCCAAAACATGTGATGCAATGTATAGTGAATGTAATGTGTAAATATCTACATAGGGAGGGGCTTTCTGTGTAACTTTGGATGTGTGGTACGCCCTATACCCACCCTTTACATTTTAGTCTGATCAACTCTGCATAGCTTTGCTGTATGCTCAATAAAGTAACCCGAGTGGTGAGACTGGAGTCAAACTGAGGTCTTGGGGTAATCTGAACAATTATCACCATTTTGCGATGGGGAACTGAGGCACTGAGGTTGCATTTGTCAAGGCCTGAGAGAAGGATGTTGCAATTATTGCAATGTGAGATGAAGAAAGCCTGGATGAGAATTTTAGCTGCTGGGATAGAGACTGCATTTTAGAGACATTATGCAAAGAGAATCAGCAAGATTTAGACATGGCCTGGATGTGATGATCAAGAAAGGTTCGAGTTGAAGATGACAGACAGGTTATGGGCCTGAGTGAAAAGCTGCAGGGGAGTCTTTTCCAGCATTAGAAAGACTTGAACCCAGGCTGGTGCTCTAATCAGTGGACCAATCTCCCCTCCCCTAAGCTGCTTTTCCTCTTCAACATGAACATCTATCACGGCACATGGCAGTCTCCGATGTTATATTAGTCCTGATGAGATACTTGTGACTTTTTCCCTTTTTTTTTTTTCCTAACATTCAAAGTAGTATTCTGGCCTCAGCACACAGGTCTAGTAGCAGCGAAATCACTGACATGCAAAGGATCTGAGCTCAACTTCTCATCTGAGTTACTTGCTACAAGACCAAGAGGATTACAAGGGTAGTGCTTTTATGTTCTCCCTCTGAGAAGAGAGACTTCCTTGACAACTTGTGTGATTGAATATGACCATTTACATCATTGCTATTATCACTGTTGTACAACGTCGTGTAAGATGTCAATGGAAAAGATACACTCTATCAATATGATTATCCTCGTTAAATCTATGGATCATCTTGGTATCTTAAGTTATGAATATTGGCCCTAGCCTTCTATCTTATACATGTATTGTATTCCTGCCTAACATCCGCAGGATAAGATTGACATCCAGGCTCGACAGCTATGTGCTGATGCCCATTAAGGACAGTAAATTTCCAGGCACACAGCAGAGGATATAAAAGACCACTGAGATCTCCATTTTTGCCTCTTTCCTTCCCTAATTCTCTGGACTGTGGATTTACAACTAAAAGGAGCATTTTGAACTCTGAACAGAGGAACTTTCAATTTTTTGGAAGTTAACAGAGAGACTTTTGCAAGCCAGCAGTTTATGCCATCACTGCTATGATCCTGATGTATGAACACTGAAAAATCACTTGTATGTATATGATATATTAATTTATAACTCTTTTCTTTGTATCACAGAGGTAGCTGTGTTAGTCTGGATCTGTAAAAAGCAACAAAGAGTCCTGTGGCACCTTGTAGACTAACAGATATATTGGAGCATAAGCTTTCGTGAGTGAATACCCGCTTCGTCAGACGCATGTCATCCCATCCCTGCGTCTGACGAAGTGGGTATGCACCCACGAAAGCTTATGCTCCAATACATCTGTTAGTCTACAAGGTGCCACAGGACTCTTTGTTCTCTTCTTTGTATTATTAAACTTTTAATTTTAGTGTCTAAATGACTGGCATCAGCGTGATTACAGGGTAAAATCTGAGTTCTATATAAACCTGGCTAAGTAGCTGAGTCTTTGGGATTAGAAGGATCCTCTGTTTGATTAAATTGGTTTTCAATAACCACTCACCATAAAGTCTTGCGTCTGGGTGGTGAGCCAAGGGTAGAATGTCTAAGGAGACTATTTTTGACTTCTTGTTATCCAGTGCGGTGAGACAGAAGTTACTTTTGTTACTGGCGTGGTATAATCTAATGTGGCGGCTCTCAACCTTTCAGACTACTGTATCCCTTTCAGGAGTCTGATTTGTCTTATTTACCCCCAAGTTTCACCTCGCTTAAACTACTTGCTTACAAAATCAGACATAAAAATACAAAAGTGTCACAGCACGCTATTACTGAAAAATTGCTTACTTTCTCATTTTTACTATCCAGTAAATCAATTGGAATATAAATATTGTACTTACATCTCAGTGTATTGTGTATATAGAGCAGTATAAACAAGTCACTGTCTATAAGAAATTTCAGTTTGTACTGAATTCGCTAGTGCTTTTTTTGGGGGGGGAGTTGCCTGTGGTAAAACTAGGCAAACATCTAGATGAGTTGATATACCCCCTGCAAGACCTCTGTGTACCCCAGGGGTTACATGACCCCTGGCTGAGAACCACTGATATAATGACAAAATAACCACCAGTTTGGGGTGAGTTTGCCCTATTTCTCAGCAGTCTGCCCTGAATTTGGCATCCTCAGCTGTGACCCACTGAGGCCTGGTGACCACTAGTAAGTGACTCCTTCTGACAGGTGCTTACACTAGGATTCCAGTACAGGCTCTTTCCAGCCAGAGTGGTGTTTGCTGAAAAAGGAACCCCAGAAAGTATGCATTAGGGGGGTTGACTTCAAGACTACATCTAACTTCACAGTTGGTGCCGTAACGAGCTGAGCCAAAACTCAGGCTATGAACACACTCTGCACTTCAAATTTCAGTAAAGGTCCACTCTCGAGCTAAACTTTGCGGCTCAGCTCCATCTCTCTTTGTGACAAATGAGATTATTAATTCTGAGATTCAGGTCCCAGCAGAGAGTAAAGTCTGCTGACATCCACAGTTATGTCAGTGTGAAACTGCTGGAAGGGGCCGGGAATCTTGTTCAAATCAGTGGCCTCATCTTTTAGGAGATTTCAGGCTAACAATTCTGCAAAGCACAGGATTGGTGGTGAGTCATGTCATCAGAGTATCATCACTTCATTACATAGTGTCATCATGATGCAATACAGCATTGTTATGCCATGATGTCATGTCACAATGTGTGAATGTAGCACTGTCCATTAGTGCAGGTCTGTGACACTTGCAAATGAAGTTAGGAAAGCAGGTGGTTCCTTTACAATTTCACATCCTACCCACTCCGTGCCAGACTTGACAAGTTTAGTTATGGGTGGAATCCAGTACTACAATATGAGGCACTGGCTACCATGTATATTACTGGATGCAATTAGATCTGCTCAACTGTGTGGCATAGGTTTTATACTGCTAAGAGAACTGAGACTCTCCTTCAGTTCAAGTGGAAGGATCTTGTACTTTTGGAAAAAGAGGATGTGAGTTTAATGTTGCAGAGAAATGCATAACAATAACCAATCGCTGGAAATTAAAACCAAATGAAATCAAGTTAGAAAGCACACATTTTTAACAGTGAGGGTGTGATTAACCACTGGAACAAACTACCAAGGGAAGTGGTGAATTTTCCATCTCTTAGAGTCTTTGAATCATGACTGGATGTCTTTCTGGAAGAAATATAATGAAAAACAAGTTATTGGGCTCAATACAGAGATAGAGGGGAAAATTCTATGGACTGTGTTATACAGGAGATTAGACTTGATGATTTAATGATTCCCTTCTGCTCTTAAAAATCTTTGACTCTATTAGTTCTATCCCTGCTGCTGCTGAAAAATTTCAATTAGCCATGGTGTGCAGCACAGTGACAATCATCAAGCCGAAGATGAACAATGATCAGCTGCCATAGAAAATAGTCCCATTTTAATGCAAAACAACAAATTTAGAATAAAGTGAAATGATACAAGCAGGTAGCTCCAAAATCAACCCAAAACTGTGAGAATAATGGAGTAAGAAAAGGAAAGCTGAGATCCTGGCTTCATATGTTGCCCAAGAAGCAAAACAGCCTCTCAGCGATCTTTCTCCCTGGAGCGACGGGTTTCAATTTGCACAAAGCTTCTAGAAATGATTCAGTAAAATAGCGGCTGCACAGTACTTCCAACTTCTGTGAGACTGAGCTAGGCCCCAGTGTAAACCCCCAGATTGGTGAAGAGAGAAAGTGATAATTAAAACAGAATGTGGGAAAGCAACGGACGTCTTGTTGAAACGTGACCTGATGTTTGGGAGGAGGAGGGGATAGGTGCATTAATGGAGAGTGTATAAAATAACAACAATAATGGTAATAATGATCTCTTCATTTCATCAGAAGGTGCACTTAAAAGGAGCACTCTCATCCATAATTAAACAGAATGCTTTACATCTAATGCCACTTCCAATATTAATTAGCGCAGATCTAAAAACCTACTCCTTGAAGAAGCCCTTTAAATGACGCAACCAGCCATTGTGATTCAAGACCTTTCATATTCATACTATAATTTTTAAAGTGTTTACACAGTGTTCAGTGGCTTGTGTTGCCAGAAAGAGTCAGCGCATCAGCTCATGGCTGTGCAATTTGCCCACAGAATTTGAGCAGGGGACAGTCATTCTGAATTTAAAAATAATAATAATGAGCTATCAGAATTAAAAGAGACTTTAAGAGATTCTTCGATCAGATCAACATTAAAAGCAGAATAGGAAAAAACACAGAGCCAATAAATATTTTAATTATAGAATCATAGGACTGGAAGTGATCTCAAGAGGTCATCTAACTCATGGCAGGACTAAGTATTATCTAGGCCATCCCTGACAGGTCTTTGTCTAACCTGCTCTTAAAAATCTCCCATGATGGAGATTCCACAACCTTCGTAGGCAATTTACACAGTGCTGACAATTAGGAAGTTCTTTCTAATGTGCTACCTAAACCGCCCTTGTTGCAATTTAAGCCCATTGCTCCTTGTGCTATCCTGAGAGGTTGAGGATAAAAATTTCCCGCTCCTGCTTCTTGTAACCATGTTTTATGTACTTTAAAACTGTTATCATGTCCCCTCTCAGTCTTCTCTTCTCCAGATTAAACAAATCCATTTTTTTCAATCTTCCTTCATAGGTCATGTTTTCTAGACCTTTAATCATTTTTGTTGCTCTTCGTTGGACTTTCTCCAATTTGTCCACATCTTTCCTGAAATGGGGCACCCAGAACTGGACACAATAATCCAGTTGAGGCCTAATCAGTGTAGAGTAGAGCAGAAGAATAACTTCTCATGTCTTGCTTACAACACTTTTGCTAATACATCCCAGAATGATGCTTGGTTTCTTTGCAGCAGTGTTACACTGTTGACTCATATTTAGCTTGTGATTCACTATGACCACAAGATCTCTTTCCAGAGTCCTCCTTTCTAGGCAGTTATTTCTCGTTCTGTATGTGTGCAACTGCTTGTTCTTTCTTAAGTGGAGTACTTTGCATTTGTCTTTATTGAATTTCATCCTGTTTACTTCAGACCATTTCTTCAGTTTATCCAGATCATTTTGATTTTTAATCCTATCCTCCAAAGCACTTGCAACCCCTCCCAGCTTGGTATTATCCACAAACTTTATAAATGTACTCTTTATGCCATTATCTAAATAATTGACAAAGATATTGAACAGAACCGGACCCAGAACTGATCCCTGAGGGACCCCAATCATTATGCCCATTCAGCTTGACTGCGAACCTCTGATAACTACTCTCTGGGAACGATTTGCCAACAAAGTTATGCACCCACCTTATAGTAACTCCATCTAGGTTGTATTTCCCTTGTTTGTTTATGAGAAGGTCATGAAAGTCAGTATTAAAAGCCTTACTAAAGTCAAGATATACCACATCTACCCCTTCCCCCCATCCATAGGGCTAGTTGCCCTGTGAAAGAAAGCTATTAGGCTGGTTTGACACAATTTGATCTTGACAAATCTGTGCTATCTGTTACTTATCATCTTATTATCTTCTAGGTGTAACTAAAGCAGGACCACTCGGAAATAGTGACCATAATACAATAGCATTCAACATCCCTGTGGTGGGAAGAACATCTCAACAGCCCAACACTGTGGCATTTAATTTCAAAAGGGGGAACTATACAAAAATGAGGGGGTTAGTTAAACAAAAGTTAAAAAGTACAGTGACTAAAGTGAAATCCCTGCAAGCTGCATGGGCGCTTTTTAAAGACCCCATAATAGAGGTCCAACTTCAATGTATACCCCAAATTAAGTAACACAGTAAAAGAACTAAAAAAGAGCCACCGTGGCTTAACAACCATGTAAAAGAAGCAGTGAGAGATAAAAAGACTTTCTTTAAAAAGTGGAAGTCAAATCCTAGTGAGGCAAATAGAAATGAGCATGAACACTGCCAATTTAAGTGCAAGAGTGTAATAAGAAAAGCCAAAGAGGAGTTTGAAGAATGGCTAGCCAAAAACTCCAAAGATAATAACAAAATGTTTTTTAAGTACATCAGAAGCAGGAAGCCTGCTAAACAACCAGTGGGGCCCCTTGACGATCGAAATACAAAAGGAGCGCTTAAAGACGATAAAGTCATTGTGGAGAAACTAAATGGATTCTTTGCTTCAGTCTTCATGGCTGAGGATGTTAGGGAGATTCCCAAACCTGAGCTGGCTTTTGTAGGTGACAAATCTGAGGAATTGTCACAGAATGAAGTGTCACTAGAGGAGGTTTTGGATTTAATTGATAAACCCAACATTAACAAGTCATCGGGACCAGATGGCATTCACCCAAGAGTTCTGAAAGAACTCAGATGTGAAGTTACAGAACTATTAACTAAGGTTTGTAACCTGTCCTTTAAATTGGCTTCAGTACCCAGTGACTGGAAGTTAGCTAATGTAACGCCAATATTTAAAAAGGGCTCTAGAGGTGATCCCGGCAATTACAGACCAAGTAAGTCTAATGTCGGTACCGGGCAAATTAGTCGAAACAATAGTTAAGAATAAAATTGTCAGACACATAGAAAAACATAAACTGTTGAGCAATAATCAACATGGTTTCTGTAAAGAGAAATCATGTCTTACTAACCTATTAGAGTCCTTTGAAGGGGTCAACAAACATGTTTGCAAGGGGGATTCAGTGGACATAGTGTACTTTTAGATTTCCAGAAAGCCTTTGACAAGGTCCCTCACCAAAGGCTCTTACATAAATTAAGCTGTCATGGGATAAAAGGGAAGGTCCTTTCATGGATTGAGAACTGGTTGAAAGATAGGGAACAAAGGGTAGGAATTAACAGTAAATTCTCACAATGGAGAGGGGTAACTAGTGGTGTTCCCCAAGGGTCAGTCCTAGGACCAATCCTATTCAATTTACTCATAAATGATCTGGAGAAAGGGGTAAACAGTGAGGTGGCAAAGTTTGCAGATGATACTAAACTACTCAAGATAGTTAAGACCAAAGCAGATTGTGAAGAACTTCAAAAAGATGTCACAAAACTAAGTGATTGGGCAACAAAATGGCAAATGTAATTTAATGTGGATAAATGTAATGTAATGCACATTGGAAAAAATAACCCCAACTATACATACAATATGATGGGGGCTAATTTAGCTACAACGAGGCAAGAAAAAGATCTTGGAGTCATCGTGGATAGTTCTCTGAAGATGTCCACGCAGTGTGCAGAGGCGGTCAAAAAAGCAAACAGGATGTTAGGAATCATTAAAAAGGGGATAGAGAATAAGACTGAGAATATGTTATTCCCCTTATATAAATCCATGGTATGCGCACATCTCGAATACTGTGTACAGATGTGGTCTCCTCACCTCTAAAAAGATATTCTAGCACTAGAAAAGGTTCAGAAAAGGGCAACTAAAATGATTAGGGGTTTGGAGAGGGTCTCATATGAGGAAAGATTAAAGAGGCTAGGACTCTCCAGCTTGGAAAAGAGGAGACTAAGGGGGAATATGATAGAGGTATATAAAATCATGAGTGATGTGGAGAAAGTGGATAAGGAAAAGTTATTTACTTAATCCCATAATACATGAACTAGGGGTCACCAAATGAAATTAATAGGCAGCAGGTTTAAAACAAATAAAAGGAAGTTCTTCTTCACGCAGCGCACAGTCAACTTGTGGAACTCCTTACCTGAGAAGGTTGTGAAGGCTAGGACTATAACAGCGTTTAAAAGAGAACTGGATAAATTCATGGTGGTTAAGTCCATAAATGGCTATTAGCCAGGAGGGGTAAAGAATGGTGTCCCTAGCCTCTGTTTGTCAGAGGATGGAGATGAATGACAGGAAAGAGATCACTTGATCATTGCCTGTTAGGTTCACACCCCCGGGGCACTTGGCATTGGCCACTGCCGGTAGACAGGATACTGGGCTAGATGGATCTTTGGTCTGACCCAGTATGGCCGTTCTTATGTTCTTATGTGTTTGCAAACTGACTGCTTAATTATTTGCTCCATTAGCTTTCTGGGTACTGAAGTTAAGATGACAGATGTATAATTTCTCAGGTTGTCCTTATTTCCCTTTTTATAGATTGGCACTATATTTGCCCTTTTCCAGTCCTCATAGAAGACAGGAGAGATTCTACACTTTTAAAAGATAATCGGTAATGGCTCAGACATCTCCTCAGTCAGCTCCCTGAGTATTCTACGATATATTTCATCAGGCCCAGGTGACTTGAAGATATCTAACTTATCTAGGTAATTTTTAAATCCCTACTTTAGCCTCTGATCCTACCTCATTTTCACTGGCATTCACTGTGAGACGTAATGTGGAAGAGTTTCTGTTCTACTGGAAGGAACTCAGGTCTGATGATATACAACATAAGACAGTGGACTGGACTAAAACTGGAGAGAAAAATTTTAAAACTACACAATAGAGGAATATGCAGTATCATCAATAAAGAAATAGATGAGGTACTGAGAGGACTAAAAAATTGGAAAGCACTCAGACCAGGTGGGATGCATGAATTCTGTCTGAAACACCTAATATCTCTCCATGATTGCTTACTTGAACAACTTAATAAATGTCTGAAAAATGGATGTTCAAGGTGTATGGTGACAAGGAGAATAATCCTCATACAAAAGAAGGGACACAGTGATCCTATGAATTATAGACTGATGACATGTTTACAAACGATGTGGAAACTTCTAATGGCAATTCTGGTAAAGATGATCTGGAAAGTGCTAATTCTCAATGGGTTGCTGCCTCCTGAGCAAAAAGGCTGCACAGAAGACATAAGGATAAAAGGCCATCTCAATCTGAGCAGGAGGATCACAGAAGATGAAAACCAAACAACAAAAATTTAGATATGGTGTAGATACTTTGCCGAAAAGTATAGGACAGCATCTCACATTTTGTGGATCAGAGAGATACTGAAAATGAACAAGGTTCATCCAAAGATCATTTTTGTCTGTAGCAATCTATATTTAACTAGAACACTTGACTATTGCTGGAAGGGACTCATTGATGAGGTCCAAATTAAAAGAGGAATCTTTCAAGGGGTTTCCTTACCAACAGTCATGTTTATGGTGGCAATGCTGCCACTGAGACAATGCTTTGTGAGATAAACTATGGTTATTATATCAGCAAAGAGCAGCAACCAGTTAACCATTGGCTATACATGGATGACCTGAAACTATATGGCTGGTCAAAACAGATATAGAGATTGATATGTGTAGAAAACTTTGGTAAAGATATAAAGCTATGAGTTGGATTAGCTACATGTGTGTCAGTGTCTGTAAAGAGGAGAAAACTGGTACAAACAGATGGAATACAAGTTAACAAAAGTATTATCCAAGATCTCTATCAGCATGGCCCCTATAAATACCTTGGAGCTAGGGAACTGTCAGAGTTACAACATACGGAAGTCAAAGAAGAAGTGAGGAAAGAACATTAAGGAATTACTTTAAGCACAAAACTCAACTTCAAGAATGTGATCTGAGCCATTAATATGTGGGTGATACCAGTAGTACAGTACTCTGCCAAAGTCCTCAAGTGGAATCAGGAAGAGAATAAACAAGCTGTCATCCAAATGAGAAACTTCCTGGAGATACATAGAGTAATGAATATCAGTCAAAGTGTGGACAGAATGTACATCCAAAGATGCTATGCAGGAAAAGGTCTTCTATCCATGCACAAAGCAACTGACAATGAAGAATAAAACATCAAAATATATTAGGAGTCAGCCAGCATGAAAAATCATCTGATCAAGGTAACAAGTGATGGCCGAGTGTGCATCCCAACCAACCAAAGCATAAAGGAAAGGAAATCATCCAAGGAAGACTTCAAAGATTTAAACAGAGATCAGTGCATAGACACTGGTGCAGAGAGATCAGACTCATTACTGACTGAAGATTAACAAACTCATGGCTTGTAGTAGGATATCTCAAAAGATAGACTCGTTATGAGCAGTCCTTAAGTCCTATGTTCAAAGTTGACTGATAGAACTGCTCCCCGAACTGCAGAATGTTTTCAGAAAAGGAAAAGATGGTAGAACATGTGTTGCGTGTCTGCAGGGTCCTGACTGGGAGAGAACATATGAATAGACTCAATGTGGTTGCCAAGTGTCTGCACTGGAGTCTCTGTGGCCAGTACAGACTTAAACACATCATGTGGTATGACAGCCACCGAATTGAAAGAACTCTAGAGAATGAAGAAGCTAAGATTTTATGGAATCTGACAATTATTACAGGCAAAATGGTGCAGGCAAACAGGACGTAGTTATAGGAAAAAAAGACAAATACACCATGTTAATTGATATTGCCATATCATCAAACATAACTAAGAAACAAGAAAAGGAATGAGAGAAGTATGAAGGACTCTGCCACAAAGTGGATCAATTATTTCACTAGGAGAGTGGTGAAGCACTGGAATGGGTTATCTAGGGAGGTGGTGGAATCTCCATCCTTAGAGGCTTTTAAGGCCCGGCTTCACAAAGCCCTAGCTAGGATGATTTAGTTGGTGTTGGTCCTGCTTTGAGAAAGGGTTTGGACTAGATGACCTCCTGACGTCTCTTCCAACCCTAATATTCTATGATTCTATGATTCTAATTATGTAAAACTAGGACAAAAATGATCCCTGTGATTTACTGGATCACCTGGCATGATCCTTAAGGGAAGGAATAAGTAGCTCAAAGCATGAATAGTGCAAGACAATGTGATCACTGACTGCCAGAAGACAACTATGATGAAGTGAGACTGTTCTTAACATTTCCTCTGAATACTGTGTGGGTGCCTCAGATTCCCCTATGCATTCTAAGTCTCCAGTGTGCATAAATGGCTGACAATCTGTCTCCTAACAACAAATGGCTGGAGCCCTTCCCCCCGCAAGGAGATGGTTAAAGGTGAACAAAGAGATCAGGTGACCTCCTGGCCTGGAAAAGAGACAAAAGCCAGAAAGGAGGGGCTGGAGGGGGTTTCATTTTGGAGCTGGCTGGGGATGGGAAGTGAGGGAAGACAGGGTTGTCTGGCTTGCTGGGCCCCAGAATGGACCTGGCTGAGGAATCCTGTTCTCTGTACCTACAAGCTCTGTTTTAGACCGTGTTCCTGTCATCTAATAAACCTCTGTTTTACTGGCTGGCTGAGAGTCACGTCTGACTGTGAAGTTGGGAGTGCGTGCAGGACCATCTGGCTTCCCCAGGACACCACTTGGGCAGATTCGCTATGGGAAGCGCACGGAGGGGCATATGCTGAATGCTCCAAGGTCAGACCCAGGAGGTTAAGCCGTGTGAGATTCTTGCCCTGAGGACAGTCTGCTCCACGGGAGAGGAGCCTCCCCAAAGTCCTGACTGGCTTTGTGGGGAGCAGTTCCAGAGCATCACCCGGGGACTCCGTGACAACAACGCTCTTAAGTTTGAGAGAACTTTAGAGAACTTAAAAGAAAGTCAAGAACAAGGACAGGAGTTCTGTGGAAGGTTTAACAAAATTCCTAACAACCCTAACCTACAGAATAGATCTGTGGTCAGGATTTATTGGTGACTCATGGGGATAAATTTTAGACCAGAGGTCGGCAACCTTTCAGAAGTGGTGTGCCGAGTCTTCATTTATTCACTTTAATTTAAGGTTTTGCGTGTCAGTAATACATTTTAATGTTTTCAGAAGGTCTCTTTCTATAAATCTATAATATATAACTAAACTATTGTTGTATGTAAAGTAAATAAGGTTTTTAAAATGCTTAAGAAGCTTAATTTAAAATTAAATTAAAATGCAGAGCCCCCCAGAGTGGTGGCCAGGACCGGGCAGTGTGAGTGCCACTGAAAATCAGCTTTTGTGCTGCTTTCTGCACATGTGCCATAGGTTGCCTACGCCTGTTTTAGACAGTCGCTATCCCCTTTTATCTTGTATGTTGTGAAGGCTATTTGTTTAGAAAAAACACTGTAATGTAATAAATACAAACTGTATTACACTGGAGGGAGAAAGCCCCTGTAATTACACAAATTAGTCTGCTGAATAGGACAGAAATGGAAGAAAACTACAGGACCCAATGAGAATGGCAGGGAGATTTAGGGAAGCAGAATGCAATAAATTAGATGCATCCCAGCCAGGACAGCTCTGCCAGGGCTAACACCTCAATCTTGCAACTTTTACTCACACAAACAGTCCTGTTAATTTCACAACTTGACCCAGCAGTTTTATGTATTCCTCATACACAGTTTTATCCCTTCATTCTCCCTTCATCCTTAGTTTAAAACTAAAGCACATGCATTATTTCACAATAAATTACTATAAGGTTATCAACTCTATTGTTTAGCTAGAATGGAAGTAGCAACACAGATAATGGTAAATCTGGTGGCTGAAATCTTATATTTCCCCAAAGACCATTATCAGATGCTCCCTCCCTTATTTTTGAGTCTTTCTAAACTCTCTTGGAAGAGTAAGAGACTTCCTAGCTTGAAGAACAGGAGTACTTGTGGAACCTTAGAGACTAACAAATTTATTTCAGCATGAGCTTTCGTGAGCTACAGCTCACTTCTTTGGATGCATAGAATGGAACACACAGACAGGATATATTTATACATACTGAGAACATGAAAAGGTGGAAGTATGCATACCAACTGGAAGAGTCCAATCAATTGAGATGAGCTATCGTCAGGTGGTATACATACTTCCACTTTTTCATGTTCTCTGTATGTATAAATATCTCCTGTCTGTATGTTCCAGTCTATGCATCCGAAGAAGTGAGCTGTAGCCCACGAAAGCTTATGTTCAAATAAATTTGTTAGTCTCTAAGGTGCCACAAGTACTCCTGTTCTTTTTGCGGATACAGACTACATGGCTGCTACTCTGAAACCTTTCCTTGCTTGAGAGTCTGTTTTGTTCCACAACATCGCTAGCAGCGTAGGCTTAAGTCCAGATGGCTGGCACTTATCATTGTTGTTTCTCATTAATTATCCACTGTACTTTGCCAAGTACCAGGAAGTCCCCAACAGAGGAACCATGTTGAAAAGTTTTTATCTCCTCACCTGACAATATTTTTCTCCCAATGCCATTCTTGGCAGATCCTCACTAGCTATTCCAATTTAGGCAGGGAGCGTTCTGCCATAGCAAGACAGCACGCATTGTTACTGAATTTTTCAGTCATTCTTTTTTCCTTTCTCTCACTCTCTTAATGAAATGGCACCTTGCACTTATAGAACTGGATTGTCTGGTTGTATCCTGCCTCTGCGCATTTCTGACAGCATATGGGGGAAAGAATCTGGCCAGATTTCACAAGCTGAAAATTCCCCTTGCATGGGGAAGTCCTCAGCTGGCTACAGACAATGAAGCCTGCTAATATACCATCAATTCTGGCTGGCTCGAGTAAAGAGAATGCTGGGACTTGACCAGAATGCTACTGCCTGCTGGCTATTCCAAACTGGCATAATTTAAAACAATCCGCTGTCTCCTATTATATGTATATGTATCTCAGAGACAGCTCCTCCTCTGACGCACCCCATTTCCTTGCCCTGCTGTGTACCCAGTGGGACCTGAGCCATTAAGCTCTAGGACAATGGTGGGCAACCTGTGGTTCCTGGCCAATGGGAGCTGCAGAAAGCAGTAGTTGGCTGGGAAAGGTGAACCGCAACCCCTGGGAGCTGTAGGGGGCCATGCCTGTGGACTGTCAACATCAGCAAAATGTCTTGCGGCCTGCAGTTAGATTACACCAATGGGCCACATCAGGCCTGCGGGCTGCAGCTTGCCCACCACTGTCCTACAGCTTTATGGCCCAGGTCCCACTGGGTACACAGCAGGACAAGGAAATGGGGTGCGTCAGAGGAGCTAGCTGTCTCTGAGACACATAATGATAACACAATGTGGTAAGGCACCTTGGTTAAAACTGAACAACAACATATATTCAGAACTCATTCTACTAAACTCAGCTGATTTATTACCTAAATCTACTGATATCGATATGAAGAGTTTAACTTTTATATGAAAAAATAAATCTCTTCTCAGACGCTGAGCCATCAGCATGCTAGTGTGTATTTTCCATGCTTAGCCAAATCTGCACATGCTTACCTGGCAGCTCCCACAACTTAGCATGGACAGTGAGCATGCAGTTAGCACTGCTGGGAATGTTTATTCTGAACATCACTGCAGTTTCGTGCCAGAGAACACAGAAGGCCTTGTTTTTTCCTCCCCTTCCCCACTTCCAAACTCAACCTCAGCATTGAACTCATGGATTAACTTTAACTTAGAATTAGATTTTCTAGTGTTATAAACTGAAACTATATGGGTTTTGCATTTGTAATAAGCACACAATAACTTTCTTGGTACATTGTCCAATACAGGGCCTGATCTTGTGAACACTTACAACTAAGAGTAGTGCTTACTTCCATGAGTAATTCCGCTAAAGTTTAAAACAGTGTCTTAATACTGCAGGTAGTTCCCTAAACTTTGCAGGATCAGACACACTACAAGCTTCACAAGGCACAGAACTTGGCTGCTTCTATTTGTCTTTAAAGGGCCATGCACACCTATAGTGCTAAAAATAAATAATAGCATTGGGCAAATTAATTCAATATTTAACTGGATACTAGATATCCAACATTATAGTCCTAATCAGCATCAGACTGCTGCTTCAGGGAAAATTAACATTAAAATGCTACCTCTCACTGCAAAGCCATTTATACAATTTGCTAAAATAGTGACAATCCTTTAAAATCAGTTTGAAGACATTCTTATTTATCAAATAACCATTTCAGTTACACAAGGTATTCTAACTAAGCACTGTAGTTTTCTTTCAAGTTTTCAAAATATCATGATCACCAACCTCATTATGATTCTTCACATAGCTTGATTAGCTGTCCATTATTTTCCAGCGCTCTTGCATCTGGACCAAAATTCATGTTAAATTAGTTAGCCCCAACCACAACTCTCTCCCTGTCACACACGCATACTTTGGGTGCTCTGATATAATGCAACTTTTCACACAACACACAGTCAACCTGTGGAATTTCTTGCCAGAGGATGTTGTGAAGGCAAAGACTATAACAGGGTCAAAAAAGAACTAGATAAGTTCATGGAGGATGGGTCTATCAATGGCTATTAGCCAGGATGGGCAGGGATGATGTCCCTAGCCTCTGTTTGCTAGAAGCTGGGAGTGGGCAGCAGGGGCTGGATCACTGTTCTATTCATTTCCTCTGGGGCACCTGGCATTGGCCACTGTTGGAAGACAGGATACTGGGCTACATGGACCCAAAAAAAGTGAATTAACCTGGGGGGAAACCCATAGGAATTAATCTTGTAATGACCAGAATTCATTGGTGGAGTAGTATTAATACTACACTGTATATTTACATAACACATCCCATCTTAAAGGATTCAAAATCATTTAACTGACTAAAGCATGACTGAAACAAAGTACAGGCACATCCAGTCTGGAGGGTGACAGACAAAGTCCAGACACCCTGAAGGGAGAACAGAAAGTTTAAACCCACAAAATGCACAATTAAACCAACTGATTGCATATTGTGTTATACTATAAAAGTATGTCGAGAACGTCTTTTATGAAAGCTTTTGAACTTGATGGTCATTATGAGATATATGTATAAAGTATGTGGTTATGAATCTATGTATTTATATATATAGAAAACTGCTTATAATGTGTGGTGGAACTGAAGCTACCCTCATAGCGGGGATGTGTGGATACTTCTCAAGCCATGTATTTACACAAAACTGGGCTCAAGTAATGTTGCATTGGAAACCCAGGAAAAGACAATCATGCACCAGTAAGAATGAAGGGAAAGACACCGAGACAACTGGGGATTTTCTCACTTTGAATATCTAGCTAAAAAAACCCTGGCAAAGGATAGATGACTCATGCTTTCTGATACTGGAGTGGGAGGGGGAATATAATATAAAGGGGAGGGTACGTGACTGCCCCATGTGTCACCTCTGGGAGGAACTTCCAGCCTCACCTTCCTGGGCCAGGGTGGCCAATCCCGCTGGCTCTTGGGGGAAGTTGGGGGCACAGGAGCAGGAATAGGGTGACCAGGCAGCAAGTGTGAAAAATTGGGACAGTGAGTGCATGGGGGAGTAACAGGAGCCTATATAAGAAAAAGACCCCAAAATCATGACCATCCCTATAAAATTGGGACATCTGGTCACCCTAAGTGGGAAGCATGTGCTTCTGGGCCTGCCTGCGGCCAGCCCTGATGCCAGCTGAGCGGAGGCCAGGGAAACCTGCTCCCAGCTCCTTCTCCGGCGACCCCCAACCACCCTGTATCCAGTCCAGAGACTTCCATGCTCTCTCTGCCCCACCAGAATTATCTGTAGGGAGGGGCGGCTCTCTCCTTCTCCCACTCTTCCTCCCCTCCCCCGGCACATTTGGCCCCTGTCCCTGGCAGCCAGGCCCGGATGGGGAGTGGGACAGAGCTGTTTCTCACACAGCTGAAAGTGACTGCCTAGGGTGACCATATTTCCCAAAGGGCAAACGTGACACTGTGCAGGACTGGCCTGAGTCCTCCCCCGCCCTGTGTGGGACTGGCCTGAACTCTGCCCCCCAACCCTGCATGGCTGGCCTGAGCCACTCGCTCCACATGTTCCTCAGCAATGCACCTCACTTTTTTTTTTTACAAAAGTGGGCATTTGTCCCATTTGCTCTTGCCACCTGATCAAGTCATCAAGAACAAACGGGACAAATGCCCACTTCTGCCAAAAAGGTTGGGACGGTCAAGATAGGGCTTACAAAAGGGACTGTCCCAGCCAAAATGGGACGCATGGTCACCCTATGGCTGCTCAGGGTCGCTGCTCTGTGCAACGCGGCAGCTGCCTGAGAGAACCTAGCTCGAGAGGCAGTGGCTTGTGCTCCCCGCCTGGGCCTGGCTACTGGGGACAGGTGCTGAGTGAGCTAGAAACCTGCTGGGGCAGAGAGGGGACTCCAGCTCGCTTGGCCCTGTTCCTGGTAGCCAGGCCAAGGCGGGGAGTGGAAGCCATCACCTACCCAGCCTGGCTCTTGCAGGCAGCTGCTGGGCTGTACAGAGCAGCCAACCGGAGAGACCAGTGTGAGATGTCCCACCCCTTCCTCTCCCTGCCCAGGCCCAGCTGCCAGGGACAGGGGCCGAATGTGCCGGGAGGCAAGTGCAGCAGGAAAAGGACAGATCCCCTCTACCACCCCGGCTCCCAGCAGGCCAAGCAGAATCAGGGGATGGCACTTGACCCCTTATGCTCCGCCCCTTCATATTACCTATGCTGCAAACTCTTTTAAAATGGAAGGGGTTTGAAGAGATATCTGTGTAAATACCAAGGGACAGCTTTTAGGTGGGAAGCTATCCATGAATGCTGAATCCTGCCCCTCTCCCTATAGCTAGGGGGCTAGAAACTGTTCAAAGGCTACCGGTAACTTGTATTAGAAAAGGGCTTTTCTCTCAAGTGGAAGTGTAAAGCCTGATGATTTATCTTTATGCTGATTTTTCATGTAATTTTTATGTGTTTGCTTTCCTTTACTCATCTTTGAATCTTTCCAGAAAATAAACTTTTGGTTTGTTTTTACTTTGAGTAGGTCTCTATTGCACAAACTGTGTGGAGCATGTATCCCAAAGTGAACTGATAACTAAGAGGCTGGTTTCACGCCTTCAGGGGTGATGAACCAGTGGGGAATAGTCTGAGTGTTTGGTACTTAAGAACTCGGGGAGGACAGATTTGGCGAGACTTGGGACTGCAAGGGCTGTTTGTATCACCCTGCAAGGAGTAACCAGGCTGGTGGAAGCCAGGGTGAGACCTTATGTTTACAGGCTGGCTACTGATGTCAGGGATCTGCACCATTAGCACATGGTACTCTGGTACCTCAAAGTTACAGGGCAAGTGGTGACAGAACCCCTTACTGGTCTGAGCAGACCCCAAGACGTTACAGAGGGTAGCAACTGAGTGGCTCACAAAAGCTGCACAGCAGGATAGGGAGAGGAAATTTTGGCAAAGAATACTGGAATCTACACTCTTGTAAGGTGCCAGGCATTTTGTAAGGTTCATACAGCGAGTCTTTTGTTTTTAATGTCTCTTCCAAATAAGCCATAATAATAAACTATGAGGTATTCACTTTATCTCTACCTTAAGGAAAAAGAGTTGATCTGAATCTGAGCAGTCTAACAATGCCAAACTTGGCACTTAGACCATTAAGATATCCTCCACTTTCTATGGCAATGGAAAGACAGGTTACATAGTAGACAATGTAATCAGAGATTGGAGAAGTGTTGAATTTACCCAAACCATCTTCATCTACCCAGCTTCACCAGACTCTTACAAATTCAAACTCAGCTGGCACATGATTGGAGAACATCTATATCTGTGTTGGGGCTTTGCAACATAAATGTAATCCCATCACCAGATAGGAAGACTACCTGTTTCAGGGTTATTCCAGGTCAGACAAACACAAAGGAAGCGTCTGCTTGCAAGGAAAAGAGAATATACTAAAATCACACACATTCATTCCAGCGCACAGAAATATAGGAATTTCCATTTCTGGCTCTCTGGTGGTAGTGAGTAACCTGCTGCTTCTGAGGGAGATGGAAGAAACCGTGCAACAGGCCGTTAAAGAGTAACCTTCCTCCAGGGTCCCAAAACTTAGTTTTGCCTAATTCCCAGAAGCATGAGAGTGCATATCCCTTCTAAAACTCATGTGTATTTTCTTTACATTATTTGCTGTTATTTTGAATATTCTCACTATCCGTAAAAATGTCTAATTGTTTTCTGAATGATGCTAAGTTTATGGCCTCAGTGACATCTTGTGGCAATGCATTCCACAGGCTAATTTTGCATTGTGTGAAAAAGCATTTCCTTTTATCAGATTTAAATCTAGTCTCATTGAATACTCTTTTATTTTTGTATTACGAGAGAGGGTGTGTTGAAAATCCCAATCTACTGTCCCTAGCCATTTGTTATTTCATGTATACAGTCCCGATTGTACCACTCCAAACTTGTATACTAGCCAAGGTCTGTGTTTACTGTATTAGCTTTCTCATCCATCCAAGCCAGGCAGTTAATGAATACTATTATTTACAGCAAGCCTTTACAATCCCAAACCGAATTCGCTAGGTAAAAGCTTCCATGCATCACAACAAATAATGAGAAATTATGCCTTCCAAACAACAAAACATGGGTTCACAAAGTACATTTATGTGGCTGTAGTTATTTTCAGAGAAAAAGGACAGTGGAGAAACATGTGTGTGGTTTGAGTCATGAAGTCCAGATCTGGAATTCACTAGAACGTCTGTTATGCTTATTTGGACAATAACGATAAATTGCACTTTCAAAAAACTGCCAAGACAACTTCTATGGAAACTAGACAATGGAAAAAGAAAGAAATCAACATCAAGATGAAACAATTTTATTGTGGGAGCCTCAAAGCTAGAAGACTTGTAAACACAAGCAGAAGTGAGGAAAGCACATGAAAGGGAAAATGAAACACCAGATGAGAAAGATCAGCTTGCAAAGCCATCCTATGTATGGTATGTTCCATACAAGTAACAATGAGACTCAGAGACAGTCATGTCATAAGTTGCAATTGACAGGAGCATAGCAACACCTGGCCAAACAGCGGACTCCCATAATGAGAAATAAGAGCAAGTTTTAAAAGGCAGCTTAGTACGGTAATGAAAGCAGGAGGAATGACTCAGCAAAAATACACACACATTCACAGTCAGCAGGGTGTTCTCCTTTAAGCAAGAGACTCCCTAAAAAGGAAGGATGCTCCAGTCTTTAAGGTGCTGTCCTAAAACTCAGGAGACCCTGGTTCAGTTCACTGCTCTGCCACTAACCAACTCACTTAATCTCTCTGTCTCAGTTCCCCATCTAAAAAATAGGGTAATAGCCATTCCTTACCTGTTGTGAGGATTAATATACTGAAGATTTCAAGACACTTTGTCTCCTGCTACGCAATGGAGGTTATATAACTACCTACAATAGGCAGTATAAGAAGAAAAAAGTTGTCTAGCTCAGTTTAGGAGTTAGCCCAGTCCTGTGCCCCTAACACAGAGCCGGATCTTCACCAGCAATCATTTAAAACTCTCCCTCTACAAGAGGAGGAACAAGCTATCAATTTCCTGGAAACCAGAGGGTGCCCTTGCACTGTGTCACAGGTACCACCATTCAGCTATGTTTTTTGCCGGCTCTATGTTTTTTGCCGCCCCAAGCGTGGCAGTCTGGCAGCCTTGGGTGGCACGCCTGTGGGCGGTCTGCTGGTCACGTGGATTTGGCGGCGTTTCTGCAGGTGATCTGTCAGTCCTGCAACTTTGGAGTTCCCGCCGCCAAATTGCTGCCGAAGCCGTGGGACTGGCGGACTTCCCGCAGGCATGCCACTGAAGGCCACCTTGACTGCTGCCCTTACAGTAACTGGCACACTGCCCCCCACAGCTTGCTGTGCTGGTGCCTGAAACTGCCCCTGTTCCTCACCCCCACTCCTTATACTCTACAGTAATTCTTTCCCCTCACACATACACTTCTACAGATGTTCCTCTTTGATGGATCTTTTCTCCCTCTCTGCACAAACCAAAGATGGAAATGGGACGGGGCACCTTCTCCATGGCCCCTTTCATGGAGAACACATGCTCTTTTCCTTATCCCCCTGGCATGATGTGGAAGAAAGCTGAGATTCCCCCTCCATGTTATCTGCTAAGGAGGGCTCAGGGAGGTTGCTGAGAATGCAGCACTCAGAAGCTTCTCCAAAAATCTGTGTCTTCAGTGGTTCTCAACCAGGTGTCTGGGGCCATAAGGTTGCCACGCGTCTGGTTTTCGATGGGACTGCCCACTCAAAAAGGGACCCTGGAAGCACCGGTTGGCACCGGTGACCGGGCTGTTAAAAGTCTGGCTGGTGGTGCAGCGGGGGCCTGGGGCTAAGACAGGCTCCCTGCTTGCCCTAGCTCTGCGCAGCTCACGGAAGCAGTTACTGGGTCCCTGTGGCCCGTAGATGCTGGGGCGGCCAGGAAGACTCCGCACGCTGCCTGTGCCCTGAGTGCCGGCTCGGCAGCTCCCATTGGCCGGGAACCGCAACCAGTGGGAGCTGCGGGGAAGGTGCCTGCAGACACAAGGGCAGCCTGTGGAGCCTCACTGGCTGTCTATGCACCTAACGGCTGCAGGGACTTGGTGTCTGCTTCCAGGAGATGCGGTAAGCACTGCCGGGACCCCGCACCCAGAACCCCAACCTCCTGTTCCAGTCCGGAGTCCTCTCTGACAATCAAACTTCCTTCCTGGGCCCGCACCCCCCAACATCCCAACACCTTACCCCAGCCCTGAGCTTCCTCCTGCACCCCAAACTTCTCATCTGAGGCCCCAACCCAGAGCCTGCACCCTGAGCCAGAGCCCTCATCCTCCCCACACCCCAACCCTGTCCCAGCCCAGAGACCCATCCTGTACCCCAAACTCCTCATCCCCAGCCCCACCCCAGAGCCCTTACCCTCAGCTGGAGCCTACGCTCCCTCCTGTACTCCGAACTCCTCAGCCGCATACCAGAGACCCCCTCCTGTACCCCAAGCCCCTCATACCCGGCTCCACCCCAGAGCCCGTACCCTCAGTCGGATCCCTCACCCCACTGCACCCCTACCCACTGCCCCAGCCCGGAGTCCCCTCCTGCACCCTGAACTCCTCATTTCTGGCCCCACCTGGAGCCCACGCCCCAAGGCCAGAGTCCTCTGCAACACCCAAAGCCCCTCATCCACAGCCTCACCCCAGAGTCCACACCCCCAGCCAGAGCCCTCACCCCCTCCCACGCCTCAACACTCTGCTCCAGCCTGGTGAAAGTGAGTGAGGGTGGGGGAGAGTGAGCAACGGAGGGACGGGAGATGGAGCAAGTGGGGGGTTGAGGCCTCAGAGAAGGGGCAGGGCAGGGGGCGGGGCAGGAGTACTCGTTTTTTTGCAGTTAGAAACTTGGGAACCGTATGGGGCCCTATGGAGTGCCACAAGCAGGTTTCAGAGGGTCCAACAAGCAGGGCCAGCATTAGACTAGATGGGGCCTAGGCAGAAGGCCAAAGCTGTGCCACATGGTGCTGAAGCCTGGAGCCCCAAGCCCTGCCACCCAAGGTTGAAGCTGAAGCCTCAGCAGCTTAGTTTGTGGGGCCCATGGTGGCATGAGAACCCAGGTCATTGCCTTGCTTACTACTCCCTAATGCTGGCCGTGGCTTTTATATGCAGGGGGGGGAGGGATAGCTCAGTGGTTTGAGCATTGGCCTGCTAAACCCAGGGTTGTGAGTTCAATCCTTGAGGGGGCCACTTAGGGATTTGGGGATTGGTCCTGCTTTGAGCAGGGGGTTGGACTAGATGATCTCTTGAGGTCCCTTCCAACCCTAATAATCTATGATTCTATGAAAACCAGTTGTGGCACAGGTGGGCAGTGGAGTTTTTATAGCATGTTGGGGGGGCCTCAGAAAGAAAAAGGTTGAGAACCTCTGTGCTAGACATTGAGAGCCCATGTGGAGGCTATAAATGGGTCCAACAAGGAAAGAGATCAGAGGCCTGCAATATGATAACAATGGGGCTAGCTGCACACTATTACCCAGTGCATCTTAGAAAAACAGTTAAGGAGATGGGAATTTTTTCATGCTTAGCATATTGAAAGGAAAACAGATGATGATAATAGAGAGGTTTGTTTTAAATGTGAGCACACCACAAGAGGACTAGAAACCACAAAGCCAACAGGATTATCTGCTAGGTTACACCATGCATTTGGAAAAGCAGAAACAAACATTTTCTTGTAAATTAGCCAGCAGTTGGTGCCCATACAGCCTCATTAATTTAATGGAAACATAGTACAGATGCTGCCAAAAGATGTTAATTAAGCATTTTAGTCAAGGATTACAAAGTTCAAACAAAATACATACAAAGCTTTAAATGTACACAAAACTTCATGGAAATTGGAGTAAATTTACTCTAGGTTTTGGTGGTTCTCCTTTAAAAAAAAAAGCTGAAATATTCTAGTCAGATGCAGCCAGTTTATAGCCAATAAAAATAATTACATGGTGAGAATTTAGTCATCCATATTACAATGAGAGTTAAACAGACACACAAAACATTTAATAAAGAATACCCAGTAAGGTTTCAACTCACAACTTCCTAAACCTAATGCAGACAATTTATCTCTTGGGATAGGCATTCTGCTTACACACTATGGGAATGAGAATGTAAGTATTGCAAGTGTTAAATTAGCTAAGAAACGTAAAGGGGACAAAGCATCTATATGTAAAAAGTATCTGAGCTCACGGAACATACTGAGAATTATCAGAAACTCAGTTTTGAAAAGCCACAAGTGTTTCAAACAAAGCATTCACCAGTTTGTACCACCAACATCTCTGGCAATATCTGATTTAATTTGCTATTTTAATTCTTCAGCAACAATTAAAAAAACAGTGCAAAAGAGAAATGAACTTTTTCTCACATTTCTTCATGTCCAGCTACAAATAATTTCTCCATGTGATGCTAAGGTGAACAGAACTGTTCAATTATGCACACAGGAAAAAAGTCCTAAATATACTTCTTTTTGTCATGAGTAAAACCCATCAAGCCAGGAAGTTTGGTGCTGCTCTTTTATTCTAACATGGCCTAAGTTGCTGTGGTACTTCTATTCTGTGATGTCAAATACTGTACAGAATAATTAACGGTGTGCATTTTTAATAAGGTAGGATACTACATAAGAACGGCCATACTGGGTCAGACCAAAAGTCCATCCAGCCCAGTTTCCTGTCTTTCAACAGTGGCCAATGACAGATGCCCCAGAGGGAATGAACAGAACAAGTAATCATCAAGTGATCCATGCCCTGTTGCTCATTCCCAGCTTCTGGCAAACAGAGGTTAGGGACACCATCTCTGCCCATCCTGGCTAATAGTCATTGATGGACTTATCCTCCATGAATTTATCTAGTACTTTTTTGAACCCTGTTAGATAGTCTTGGCCTTCATAACATCCTCTGGCAAAGAGTTCCACAGGTTGACTGTATGTTGTGTGAAGAAATACTTCCTCTTGTTTTAAGCCTGCTGCCTATTAATTTCATTTGTTGACCCCTAGTTCTTGTGTTAATGAGAAAGAGTAAATAACACTTCCTTATTTACTTTCTCCACACCAGTCATAATTTTATAGACCTCAATCATATCCCCCCTTAGTGGTCTCTTTTCCAAGCTGAAAAGTCCCAGTCTTATTAATCTCTCCTCATAGGGCAGCCGTTCCATACTCCCAGTAACTTTTGTTGCCCTTTTCTGAACTTTTCCAGTTCCAATTTATCTTTTTTGAGATGGGGCGATCACTTCTGCACACAGTATTCATGATGAGGGCATCTAGAGGCAAGATGATATTTTCTGTCTTATTATCTATCCCTTTCCTAATGATTCCCAACATTCTGTTCACTTTTTTGACTGCAGCTGCACATTGAGTGGATGTTTTCAGAGAACTACCCACAATGACTCCAAGATCTCTTTCTTGAGTGGTAACAGCTAATTTAGACTCCACCATTTTATATGTATAGTTGGGATTATGTTTTCCAATGTGCATTACATAGCATTGATCAATACTGAATTTCATCTGCCATTTTGTTGCCCAGTCACCCAGTTTTGAGAGATTCTTTTGTAGCTCTTTACAGTCTGCTTTTGACTTAACTATCTTGAGTAGTTTTGTATCATCTGCAAATTTTGCCACCTCACTGTTTACCCCTTTTTCCAGATTATTTCTGAATATGTTGAATAGGACTGGTCCCAGCACAGAACCCTGGGGGATACCATAATTTAGCTCTCTCCATTCTGAAAACTGACCATTTATTCTTACCCTTTGTTTCCTATCTTTTAACCAGTTACCAATCCACAAGAGGACCTTCCCTCTTATCCCACGACAGCTTACTTTGGCGAAGAACCTTCTCAAAGGCTTTCTGAAAATCTTAGTACACTATATGCACTGGATCCCCTTTGTCCATATGCTTGTTTACCCCTTCAAAGAATTCTAATAGATTGATGAGGCATGATTTCCATTTACAAAAACCATGTTGACTCTTTTTCTAATCAAGCTCTGAGGCACTATACCTTTTAGAAAGCCATTTACTTTTATACTATGGCTACCCACAGTAGGACTTAGAAGCACTGAGAGTCTCAAGGCTTGTAGACTGTTGACAAATTTTATATTATTATTACTAAAGCCTAGAAGTTACTGTTTATATAGCACTGTATATATACATGGCACTATAAAAGAGGAAAACTGTGCCAGCCAGTTGGTACCTGCCCTGCAGAACTTTCTGTTTCAAATCATCCTGTTAACTCTCAAAGTGAAATCAATTCCAGAATTTTCTGATAAGTTTTTGTTACTTCTGGGTTCCAGTAATAAACAGCAGAAGTGCTAGAAATCTCAGGAAAAAGCCCCTTTTCTGAAAGACTTCCAGATCCATGTTTCAAGGCTGGGTTCCCAGCTGGGGTAATCTCTAGTTCCACTGACCTCAGTTTACACCAGGTGAGGAACATCTATATATGGTTTATATATAGCCACATTTTATTTTTCTGAGAATGCAATTTTGACACTAATATAATAATCATTTACATATGTCTTCCATCTGAATATTTCAAAGTGCTTACAGATCTTCATTAATCACCTTAATACACTCAAAATCACCACCAAGGACACCCCACCAGAGAAGTAGATCGCATCACGGAATGGACCACCCTAATACCCTGAGAGAAGTTGCTTCAGTATAGAAATAAAACCTTCTCTAACTGCACACACCTACCACGCCTCACTGAAATCCATACAGGGTATAATCAAACAACTAAAACCCTTCACTTAATGGGGACCCTATCCTGAAATCTTTCCTGAAGCCCCTCCTCTGGCCTTCAAACAATCTGCAGTATCTCCAAGCTCACCACCAGAAGCAAACTCCCTGCAGCCCAGGATACATCAATTCAAAGCAGCACCAGACCCTCCCAGAACAACAGATGCAAAACTTGCAGCCATATCTTCACTACTACAATGATCAATGCCCTCCACAACACAGCTTTCAAGATCCTATATATGCCCATGACAACATGTGGTGTACTCCATCCAGTGCATTAAATGCCCTAATAGCAACTATGTGGACAAAACCAGACAATCACTATGTTCTCAAATGATAAAAGAGAAAAACACTGCATCACCTGTGGGTGAACATTTTTCACAAAGCGATTGCTCTGTATCTGACCTATCAGTCCTCATCCTCAAAGGAAACTTGCACAACGCTTTCAAAAGACGACCCTGGGAGCTTAAATTCATAACTTTGCTAGACACTAAAAATCATGGATTGAACAGAGGCATTGGATTGATGGTTTACAGCAACAATCTATAACCCACTAACAACCACCCACAGCTGCTTTCCCCCTTCCTTTTCTCCTTATGATTGGAGGGCAGTTAATAGGCCACTTCATCTTGAATGGTCCCTTGAAATATGTGTGAACTACATATGCTAAACAACCTGCACCATCTTATATCTAGCTGTGACACTCTGAATAAGTTTCCCAGACCTGAAGAGCTTTCTGTAAGCTCAAAAACGTATCTCTCTCACTAACAGAAGTTGATCCAATAAAATATATTACCTCACCCATCTTGTCTGTCCAATGTTCCTAAGAGACAGGTACGTATTAACATACAAGTGGAACCTGAAGCACAAAGAAGTTACACATGGAACCTGTAGCAAAGCCAAGTAAGGAATTGTGATCTTGTGACACCCAATCCTGCACCTTGAAGACCTGACCAAGTTTGCACCTGGTATCTCATTTAGATAATGCTGGTACTAACATAGCCCATCTTGGAGAAATCCCTGGAGCTCCCAGGCCACTTCCTGCAAAGCATGTTTTTTAATTAACACGGAGCTAAGGGAACTTATGCAAATACCTTTTCGGCCATATCTAGAAAGCCTCTGTGTGATGAATTAAGATTTTGCATCCCATTTCAACAGATGGATTACACGGATGGTATGCTAGGACTAAAATGATGATCCTTGAGTTAACTACACCAGGAAGTTAGACTTTCATAATTAATACAAAGATAAAATTAATTCTTCTCATTCCCCACTCCCCAATCTCCTATTAATAGTTTACTGTTTTGAACATAGAAAATAACTTCAGGAGCGGACATGACACTTTTAAGATGACAATGCTTAGAATATATGAAGGCATAAAGAGATTACAATAAAACTATTGTGGAGATTTATACTGTATACCTACTCCACCTGGGGATTCTCTATATATGTACAGCTGGTGGGTCTGAGTTACACGGAAAATGAAAAGAACAAAAGAGTCATAACACAGCTAAGAGACAACTAATAAGATACGCAGAATCTCTCTACAGCTATATAAAGAGTGTAAATACCAAGGGCCAGTTCTGGCAAAGTGCTGAATGTGCTTAACAGCCCGTTGACTTCAGTGGGAGTTAGCAGCATTTAGTACCTCCCATTACTGGGCCTTAAGACTGGGAGAGAGTGTTTAGGGCTGCATAGTGGGGAATAACTGAGTGATGGGATTTTTTTTAAAGTAACATTCAGGGAAAACGTCCCATGCTGAGAAATCTGTAAAACCGTGACCTTTCACAGAGACATTTCAAACTGCAATGTACAAAGTACTGGAAAATATACTATGGGGAGCAAGCCCACAGTGGTAAGGAAGGATGTACTAGATGATCTAGTAACAGGTCTTTCCCTGCTTTGATTTCTGAGTTTCTTACACTGTGCCCATCACCCCATGGAATTGAGCATTTTCCAGCAATGCAATAGCATGTTTAGAATCTTAGCTTGAAAACTGCAGACAGCCTACGTGTTCTGCATCAAAGACAACAAAGTCTTACTTTATATTCTAAGTTGCCTCAGTTTTACAAGGTAGCATAAATAGACATGGACAGTATTTTGTCAAGGTCTGATTAGATGACAGACTTTTAAAGGAAGAGAATAATGACCCATGGCAGATGAGGTCGGCAGGGGAGTTACAAATGCAGGGAAAGCTTGTAAGAAGGAAAGAAGGTGAGACACATCTCAGTCCTGCGTACAATACACCTTTTAACCATTTGGTAACCAGGTCAGGAGACCACTCTTCAGCTTTCCTGCCTCAGTTATTTATATCTATCTATTGTTTTGCCAAGATATCTAAGAGCTGTTATAACTATAGTGTACGCAAGGATTTAGTTATATCAGTTTAGACTTCCTCAAACCCATGTACCCTTACTTACTGGCATGTACCATCCTACAATTCTGAATTTGACTCTGTCCCATTAAGTACATGCACACTACTTCAACAACAATTCCAGGGCCTTATTTCTACCAGAGCAAGGATCAGCTAATTTTCTTATTATATTTCTCCTGGCTCTATGCAAGACCAGGTTGACCAAACAGTGAACATCTCTAGGACAGTCTCATAAACGAAATGCCTATTTTATTATTCTAATGGCAAAATAAATATGCTTGTCTTAAGTGAAGTAAAGTTTTCAATAAAGGAATTTGATTATTTTTATCAAGTGGGAGAAACCCTGGTGAGTCGAGAAAGTTGTACACGGTCTGCTGTGTGACAAAATGCCTTAGATTCACAATATGAGACCAAATATGCCCTAGAGCTAGCTGGCTAGGTCACCTGGGGAAATGTAAACATCGTTTCATTCCTGTAATTACATTTCTCTTGCTACGCCTGCCGAATGGCAATTGACCACCCACTCTGATGCCCTACTGACAAATCTTTTCCTCAGAGTTATTTGAAGTAAAAGGAAACAAATAAACAACAAACCCCAAAGTATTTAAATTCCATCAAGCACATTACATACCAAATCTTGCTCCAGTTGTATTCCCTGGGAATATTTTATCTTTTATTCCAATGGAAAGAGGATTGGGCCCTAAAAGGTAACAAGATTTTCTATTTCAAATAACAAAGAGGCTTTCATTTGTACTAGAAGTCTAAATATAAAATTTTTCTTTTTTATACACATGATTCAGTTCTTCCTTTTAATTAATAAACTTGAATCAATCTCAAGATGTTGGTTGATTTTAGAAATAGAATTAAAATCTGCTAGTTGATGCTAAAGAAACCAAGAATTATAACTAAGCAACTCCCGCCTTCCCCCAATCAGAAAAGGGAATTGAATCCTATCTACAGTTTCCAGGGCGATAGTGTAATTTGACAAGAATCCATGTTGTACCCCTTCTGTTGTAATTTAGAAAACTGAACTGATGATAATCTCAGAAGTTTCTAGCGCATATAGTGACAGGCTGATTTCAACCCCAGAAAGGCAGAGGCAGCAGCAGATGTTTTTGAAGTAATTACATAATGAGCTTTTACATTTACAGTTCAGTCCAGAAGGATCCCATAGCAATTGATAAACTGGGCAGATCTTGGCCTGGAGGCTACCTTGGCACCCAAACCAGTACAGTTCTGCTGTGCAAAACATGGGGATGGAGGAGTCAGATTCTGGGGAGCAAAGCAAAGCGCTTCTGCAAGAAGCTAACTTGGTTACTATAGCCACACCTTGAGTAAACTCTTAACCTCTAAGACACAACCCAGCAGCTGTTCAGCAACTCACAGGGATACTACACAATAGTATAGGGCAGAAAGTTATTACTTGCAGTATTGTTGTAGCCGTGTTGGTCCCAGGATATTAGAGACAAGGTGGGTGAGGTAATATCTTTTATTGGACTTTTTGCTTTTTTTTATTATTATTATTATTATTATTGTTGGACAGGTCTGACCCGGAACTCAGTGTGAGCTTGCAAGCTTGTCTCTTTCACCAAGAAAGTTGGTCCAATATGAGATATCACCTCACCCACCCTTTTCTCTAGAAAATTATTATTTAAGTGCTGACACCTTAAAATAAATATACCTTACTATTATAAATAACTATTATTGTTATCTGTGTTGTGGTAGCACCGAGGAGACACAGTTCTGGACCAAGACCCCATTGTGCGAGGCACTCTTTCGAACCAGAAGACACAGATGACCTCTGTGATGTCCTGTCCCTTTAAATGCTCAGGAGGCTCTGTACTCTCCCCCTCAGTTTTGTGTTAGCTTTAATTTTGCAGTCAGAACAATAAAGCTACCTCAGCAGAGAAGCTGTGTGTCCATCAGTTCCCTCTGCATCTGTCTATCTCCTCTGCTGGTTCCAGAAATATAACCACCCCAGCCCACAAAATCTTACAATCTAAGTAAAAGCAGCAAAGAGTCCTGTGGCACCTTAAAGACTAACAGATGTATTGGAGCATGAGCTTTTGTGGGTGAATACCCACTTCGTCAGACACATGAGCTTATGCCTCAATACATTTGTTAGTCTATAAGGTGCCACAGGACTCTTTGCTGCTTTTACAGATCCAGACTAACATGGCTACTCCTCTGATACTTGAATCTAGGTAAAAAGCAACAAAGAGTCCTGTGTTACCTTAAAGACTAACAGATGTATTGGAGTATAAGCTCATGTGTCTGACGAAGTGGGTATTCACCCATGAATGCTCATACTCCAATACATGTGTTAGTCTTTAAGGTGCCACAGGACTCTTTGTTGCTTTTTACAAATCCAGACTAACACAGCTACCCCTCTGAATCTAAGTAAAACACGCCCTTCTCCCCAAAACACAGCCCGAACCATTAGGTTTTGTGGAGGTATCTCTGTGTGGTTGAGAGGGGATGGAAATGACCCCTTCCCACCTGGTGTATGCTATGGGGTTGCAGTGCAGCTATTTGTCCACAGCCATTACACAGGGGCTTTGAAACACACTGGATCCAGAGTATTACCAAACCCATTGGTGCATCAGGTTATTTGCGGCTGGTGTGGAGATTCCCTCTGCAACGTACATGGTGAGAGAAAAGACTTCCCAGTCCAGCTGATTTGCCTGGACCACCACTATCATGGAACTGAAGTGGTGCAGAAGGTGTTGTACTGGATTGCTGCACCAGGGGGGTACTTATAGAACACCTTTCTCCCTAAAGCAATCCAAATATCTTTACAGATTCATGCCACCCACCACTGAAAAGCATCGGGGGAGTGGAAGGGGATTGTTGCATTGAAGATCCAGCAAATATATGAAGGCCAGCCTGTCCTAACTGATCACAATAAGAGCACTCCCAGAGGCCCAGACTGTAATGTTAGAATTATGTCTGAGGAAGCGGCCGAATGTGGCCACACTGTGAAAAGTGTCTCAGTTACAATTCCTCCCCTGCTCACTCTGACGGAGCAGGAAGTTATTACAGCCCTTTTCATGGAGCAAATAACCCCTCCCCTTGTGTTCCAGCCTAACCACTCTGGTCAATAAGTGTGGACGGCCGTAGGGTTCTTCCAATGTACCTCACCTCTCAACCCCTTCCCGAACACTCGATTGCAGCAGGACATATCATGCAAGTAGTTCCTGCACTTCCCCTCAGAGCCACTCACGGTCTGAGCTAAGCTAAGGAAGTGTGCTAATGTTGGGGGTGGAGGGAGGTGGCTTAGTCCCTAGCACATCTGAGTAAGGGATGTGACCATCCATCCCAGAGCTAGGTGAGCAGGGTGTCAGAATGGGGGGCTTACTGTTCTGTAAATACAGTGTTAAAAAAAATCTTACTCACAGATGTCTCTTTAAATATTAAAATACAAAAAGGAATGCAGGAATGCACTTTGCAGGCTACCTTTTCCAGCAGCTGATAAGTAGGTTGGATTTTAGTAACTAGAGACCCACGACTTTGTATTAGCAGTTAAAAAAATAGTGGAAAAGACAGGGTACATAATGAAGACAATACAGATAATAATCCTTCCTCTTCTCCTCCAGCCCCAGTAGTCTGCCTTGTCATTAGGTTGCAAGCTCTTTGTGGCAGCGACTATCCCTTACAATGTGTTTCAAATCTGGCTAGCCCGTTGGGGCCCTGATCCTGGTTGGGGCCTTTAAACACTTCTGTAACACAATTAACTAATAACCAACTGTGTTCTAGAGGCCAGGGGGACACTTACTGGAGTGGCAGAGAGACAGACTCACTTTACACTCTCATACAGAAACATGGTTTCCTTAGGTGTAATACATTATTTAAGTATCAGAGAGGTAGCTGTGTTAGTCTGGATCTGTAAAAAGTGACAGAGCGTCCTATGGCACCTATAGCACCTTATAGACTAACAGACATATTGGAGCATGAGCTTTCGTGGGTGAACACCCACTTTGTCGGATGCGTGGGTATTCCCCCACGAAAGCTCATGTTCCAATACTTCCGTTAGTCTATAAGGTGCCATAGGACGCTTTGTCACTTTGTACATTATTTAAGGCATCTGATTGCCTTAAATCATATTTTGTTTCCCTTTTGTACCTAGAATAATGAAACAGATTCATCAGACCTCTAATCAGGATGCTGAATGTTTAACACCTCTTATATTTTTTATGCATTACATCTACTGTAATCTACTTCCTGTTAAAATTTGCCTAAGGAAACCAGAAGTGACTGCTACAGTTGATTTGCTTTGCGTAAAGATATTTTCTGATACTTTCTAAAGGGAACATTTACCTCTTGCTGAGTGCCAAGCAAAACTGAAGGCTTGGTAATGGTCATGAGATAAGAACAAGGCTAGAGACTCAACACATATAAAATGTCTTGGAGGGACAAAACAGTCTGAAAAGAACAGGTCATGCCATTGATTATTTGATAGGAAATGGGACAATAAAATAAGTGTATGATCTTGTAAAATGCTAAGTGCCCACACCTACATTTAGATTAGAGCCAATGAGAGTTTAAGCAACTCAACAGCTTGCCTAAGCTAAGGAACACACAAATCTTGAGTTAAGCATAATGTAGAAGAGGAAAAATATCTGAGTGGGATACACCACCTTGGACATGACTGTATCAGACTTCTCTCTAGAGGAGAAAGTGTTTAAGCTTACCATTCTGCAAGTAATTTAATGAATAATATTAAAAAAAAGTTAAACCCTTTGTACTATTTATAGCAAAGAGCCAAATCTTAACTGAAAAGGAAACATACAACAATTGTAATACACAAGCGGCTGCTTTTATACACTTGTTTAACACACTGCCCAAAGCAGCCCTCAGAAACAAACAAGCAAAAAAGAACATTGTGACAAGCTGCTACCAGCAGCACCCTGATCACCGGCACGGCTGCAGCCTGGAGAAGGTTGCAGGTCCAGCTGAGGCAGTTACAAACTTTCTGAGATTGTGAGCACCTGGGTGACAATCATTGGGTTAACAAGGTATTTGGTTTCAGAGTGGTAGCCATGTTAGTCTGTATCAGCAAAAAGAACGAGGAGTACTTGTGCCATCTTAGACTATCCTTATGTTCATCCTTTTAACAAGACTATGATGGATTTGCACAAAGTATGTCTTGTGAGGTATCATTTGAGAACTCATAATTTGCTGATCATCACAGTCTCGGTAAAATATGTGTGGCAACACTGTATATAAAGTTATAAGTTTATGCTGTATAATATTAGTGAGATGTTCCAAGTTTAGAAAAATAGGCACAAACCAGTTCCTCAAAGACAAACTGATGCCTCAGCCAGGTATCAACAAAGTCAAATGGACTATCAGATGGTTAAGTGGCTATTCTTTGGAAGGAAAAAGGGTGTGAGCAAGACACCTGCATTTTTGGCAAAACAGAAAAAAAGCAGCAGGAGGTTCTTGTCCCCACAAATTCTCTGTCTCTTGAATCTCATCTGGAGATGATTTTCAATGAAAAAGGGAATTATTAGAAAGGGGAAGGGAGGCCTCCAAATATTCTCCCTTTCTCTCTGCTCATGGCATCAATGACACCTGAAGGACAAGGAAACTGGGGGAGGGGTCCTGGTTGAAAGGAATCCAGCCAGTCAGACTGCTTAGCATGTGGTGAGAGAAACCTTTGCTTTGAATTCATTTTGCTTCTTAAGTTGGATATTAATTACATTTTACCTTTTATTTTCTTGTAACCAATTCTGACTTTTATGCCTCATTACTTCTAACCACTTAAATCTAGCGTTCTGTAGTTAATACATTTATTTTATCCAAACCAGTGTGTTTAGACTGAAGCGTTTGGGAAACTCCATTTGAGATAACAAGATCTGTGCACATCATTTTCTATTAATGAAATGATGGACTTCATATGAGCTTGTGTTGTCCAGGATGGTGCTGAGCAGTACAAAACACTCATTTCTGGGGTAAGGTCTGGGACTATGAGTTTGCAGGTGTGGCCCTGCAATATAATTCATGAGTGGCTGGCTATAGCACTCATACAATATAGCTGGGAGTGATTTACATGCTGGAGGCTGTGTGTGAGCAGACCCGGAGTGGTTGCTCTCACAGCGTAGCAGTGTAAGAATCATCCCACACTGGAGAATTGAGGCAGGACAGCTGTCCATCTGTCCAAAGTGTATCCTGGGTAATGTCACAACTGGGTAGTGATGGAGGGCCCCATCACAAACATCCTTAACTATTTCTAGAGCTTCCCCCCTTCCTTTGTGGAGGAGAGTATTCTAATTCTGCACTATGGGCCTGATCCAGAGTTCATTTACGATAATGGGAGGGATTTGGAACAGGGCCTATATTAGAGCTCAATCGTATGCTCCCTGAAGTCCATGGCAAAGTTCCCATTGACTTTAATGGTGCTGGATCGGAGCCTTAGTGACCGCAGCCTAATACAGTCTGCTTTGTCAAACCAACACCTGCATTTATTTTTAAGGCAGTTGCATCATAATTAACTAGGAATTTCCTGCTCAGTACTGATGCACGCATGCATCCATTCTACTTGGTTTGCAATGGTGAATCAAGTACCTTTGAAACAAGATACTAGACGGGTTAAAATGTTCAACTTGTTTAGCATTCTTCCCATGTTACATAAGTGATTTATGTTTGTGTCCTCCTAGGCTCCTGTGCCCCTAACAGCCCCCTTTATGCCAACTGGCAAAAGGCACACTGCTGCCAGAATACTTAGCCAAACAGTGACTTGAAAGGTATCATGTAAAAACTGGTGACATGCTGTCATTAATATTATTGCGTGATGGCTGGGTGGTTTGTAAAGCGTTCTGTATGTGTGCCGTAAATATGTTTGTTTTAGGAGCAGATTGGATAAACAAGTTTATCCTGGACAAAGGAACGCTGTCTCCAGTGTAAACTGAGAAAAGTGATGCCGGAGATAATGGAAGTTACATATACATACTGTGACAGAGTCAGGCCAGATGGCTACAGAAGAGTGATAGAAGGCAGATATATTAGCCTCAGGTTAAGTAGGTCCCTTTTCCCTGGGTAAGGTAACAGAGAAGGTTCCAGAACAATCAGGAACTTTCTGGAATCAATTAAGGCAAGCTAATCAGGATACCTGGGTTTAAAAAGGAGTTCACTTCAGTTTGTGTTGCGCGTGTGAGGAGCTGGGAGCAAGAGACGCAAGGAGCTGAGAGTGAGAGGGTGTGCTGCTGGAGGACTGAGGAGTATAAGTGTTATCAGACACCAGGAGAAAGGTCCTGTGGTGAGGATAAAGGTGTTTGGAGGAGGCCATGGGGAAGTAGCCCAGGGAGTTGTAGCTGTCATGCAGCTGTTAACAGAGGCACTATAGACAGTTGCAATCCACAGGGCCCTGGGCTGGAATCCAGAGTAGAGGGTGGGCCCGGGTTCCCCCCAAACCTCCCAACTCCTGATCAGATACAGGAGGAGTTGACCTGGATTATGGGTTCTACCAGAGGGGAAGATCTCTGAGGTGAGCAAATCCGCCAATAAGCGCAGGACCCACCAAGGTAGAGGAGGAACTTTGTCACAACTTATATATATATATCTGAAAGTTGCGGGGGTGGGAAGTCAACAAGTAGAGACAAACAGCAAGGGAGAAGAACTTTATGGAGATATCCTTCAGAAAAACGCATATAAATATACTGGACTATAAAAAGAAGAGTCGGGAATCCCTTAGTTATCATCACTTATGGGGCAAAGGCAGTGGCACCCTCTGATTCTGTGAACACTGGATCCTCCTGCCAGAAGGGCTAGAGACCTGGACACTGCAAAGAGATGTCTCTGGAGAACTGGGTTCACTGAATGTTACCTGCAAGGCTAAAACTGGCAGAGTCTCAGGGAGTTTGCTGCTGAGGCTGATACAGTGGGTGTGGAAGGGAGCAGACACACAGTTTAAGCACCAGCAAAGCTCTCCCTTGTTGAGGCAGAGAGGTATCATACTGGTTTGCGGTGCTGGGCACTCCAAGAAAGCCTCACAGGTTCTTGTCCTGAAAAGTGCCCTGAACAGATGAAATCCTGCTCCTATTTCCAGAGCCACTGAAGTCAGTGGGACACCAGGCTTGTGAGATCAGGGTCTAAGATAGCATCTATCCATTTCCTGTCATCTAACCATGCAATTTAAACAGAGCTATCAATAACTATCAATGAAAAGAATGGGCAATGGCTAATAACAGTCTATACAGCCTCCTTCTGCAGTCAGTGAAGTACTATATATTGGCCAGGTTTCAACCTCATTAAAGTAGACAAAATAAAGGACAAATCACTTTCTCCCTGTAAAGAACCTATAATTTCCTTTGTAAGTAATCTGAACGGTCCCACAAACTAAATGAGAAAATTTCAAATTCAGTTTGTATAAAAAAACAAACAAACAAATAAAAAAACCCAACCCTTTCACTACATCTCTGCATCACTAGTTGGCTGCTCCATTGTATCTTTCCTTTGGATTTAACTATGCAGTCCACCTCATGTATTCTGAAGTGTTTTCTTCTTTTTTGGCAAATTTCCAGAGCACAGCTAAGGAAATGCCTTGGCAGGAGGAGGGAAAAAAAAATCACCTCATCTGTAGTAAGCGTTTTGCTGTCAGACAGGAAAGAGCTAAAAAAAGGGAATGTTTTGTAGAATAAAATACAAGAACCAGAAGATGAGAAAAACCGACAGTGAGAGCTGGTTTTCTTGATAACTGCTTATGGCCAGGTTGTGGGATTTTTGTTTTTAAAAAAATTATTATTGATGCCATTTTATTTTACAAATACAACTTTTCATTACTGCGAATGGTTTGCCCCCTAGGTTTTAGGTATTGCTGGGTCTTTTGTTTTATGCAGTTTACAGTTATGATGGTCATTAACCAAAGGGTTTCAATTGCTAGGAGGGTTATGGTTGTATGGCCAATGTGTTCCAACTTGGATGCCTAAAATTAATCATTCAGCTTCACATTAGATACCTAATTGGGCTGATTTTAGATGTGCGGAACAACAGCTCCTCCAGCTGAAATCAGTGGGAAGGGAACTGTAGGTTCTTAGTGACACTGCAAATCCAGCCACTTATTTAGGTGCCTAATTAATAAGTTAGGTCCCTAATTTTAGGCACTCAAGTTTCAAAATTTTGGCCATATGTGAATAATTTCATTGTATTTTCAAAAGGCAGAGGAGAAAGATGAACCAATGGCTGTATATCACTTGTGTTGCAGAAAGAGAATGCTACAGTTTGTAGGAGTGCTAATGGAAACCCAATTGACTATCAGCACTTTGGAAGGATTGGCCCACCAGGTGGGGGAGGCACAGACCAATTCATTGTGGCATCCAAGTAGTTGATGTGTGCTCTGCAGACTGATAGGAGCCACAGCTGTAAACGGTGCATGCATAAGCGGGTATGTGGCATAACATGGGTACAAGCCACCATGTGACTGAGGAGGCAGAGACAGCGGTGCACTGTGGTACATGGGTTCTGTCATAGAGCTGCCATGAGAGCCGGGAGGGTGGTGAAATGATCTGCCAGAAGAAAGGCTTGAGTTGCCACAGAATCCAGGTGTGCGCCAGTGAAGTGGATTGTCAGTGTCAGGACAAGCAGAGATTTCTCCTTGTTGATACAGATGCCGAGAGCAGCGAGGATAGGGTGGAGAGCGCGGATGGCTTATGTAGCCTCAGCAAGGGATTGCTCTAACAGAAACCAGTCATCTAGGTAAGGGAACACTGTACCCTGGTCGTCTCAGCTGAGCTGTCATGACCATAAAAACTTTTGTGAAGATCTTTGGGGCCATCGTGATACCAAAGGGGAGAACTCTGAACTGGTTGTTGCTCACATGAAAGTGAAGAAACCTGAAGTGAGCTGGATGGATGTCAATGTGAAGGTATGAGTCCTTCATGTCAAGAGCTGTGAAACATGCTCCCCGGTCGAGGGAGGGGATGATCGATGTGAGTACCACCATATCGAACTTGGTTTTCTTGATGAGTGTTGAGTAGGTGGAGACTGAGCATAGGGCAGAATCACCCTCCCTTTTTGGGGATAACAAGGTACAGGGAGTAAAAGCCCTTTCCAGTAACAGGATCGGACATTGGTTCAATTGCACCCTTCGTGAGGAGGATGTCTGCCTCGTGTTGTAGGAGGTTGTGGTGAGAGAGACTCCTGGCAGGTATCTGGGGAGGGGCCAGTTGTGAAGGGAAGACAAGGAATTTGATAGAATAACCATTCTGTACAATCTCTAGTATCCAACAATCTGTGATGATCTTGTGGGGAACCAGGATAAGATGTCCCCCAAAGGTAATAGCAAGGTCTGAAGGTGGTGACAGGGGGTCTTGAAGTTCTTGACACACACATCAAAACTAGGCTTTGGGTTGATGCTGTGGTAAGCCAGAGGAGGTGGTGGTGGCTGATGGTTGTGGATGCTTTGACTGAAGGTGCCGCCGTGCAGTTTCCTGGTACCAAGTATGATGCTTGGTACGGTGGCCTGGTATGGTGCATAGGAGTACGGTCAGAAGGGTAGTCGCTCCTGTTTCTGACAGGGTGCTGGGTGTATATTCAGAGAAACCAAAGTGTCACTCTTGAGTCTTTCCGGGAGTGGGGGAACTCATGTGTCTTTGCAGAGAACAGCTTGTTCTCGATGAAGGGGAGGTTCTGGATGGTAGGAAGACAGAGGACTTCAGCCAGGACTCCCGTTACATGACAATGCCTGTGGCAATAGAGCAGGAGGATGTATCTGCTCTATCTACTGCAGCTTGGAGACTCAGCTTGGCTGTCATGTGACCTTCCTCTACAAGGTCCTGGAAGCACTGCTGTTTGTCCTGTGGCAAGTCCTCCAGGAACTCTGCTAGCTTGGGATAGTTATTGAAGTCATATTTCACTAGCATATTTCACAGCCTGGTAATTGGAAATTCAGAACTGTAGCGCTGTGGAGGAGTGCACCTTACAGCCCGGGAGATCAAGCATTTTGCTGCTCTTACTCGGGGGTCTAGAGGCACATGAATGTTGCCTCACCTATTTGGTCACTGTGTGCACAACCAGAGAAGCAGGGCGGGGAGGGATGAGAAAAGAGAAAGTCAGTCCCCTTGGATGGGACAAAGTACTGGCATTCTGCTCTTTTGGGTGTGGAGGTACATGAAGCCGACGTATGCCAAACTGCCCGCGCAGGCTGAAAGATACTGTTCTTAATGGACAGTGCAATGGGAGATTGTCCCCTGAGCTGAGGATGTCCAACAGTTGGTGGTGTTGGTGTTGGATCTCCTCTAAGAGTATACCCAAGTCACTAACTACTCACTGTAGCAGCTCTTGGTATTCCCTATGGTCATCAGGATGTGTGGGGAGATCAGGGCTCCATCAGGAGAGGAGGAGGCAGCCACTGGGACCAGGGGTACCGGCTCCCACTCTGGCTCTCTTTCCAGCTCAGAGCTTGATGGTTCCGGTGGAGGAGCCTAGACGGAAGGATGTGAGGCCTGGAAAGGTCGGTATGGCTGTTAGTACAGGTCCTAGTGCAGCCAATGGGACCTTGGGGTCAGGTCCTGGGGTACGGAGGGCCCCAAGTGTATCTACCACAGTGGCGGTGCAGGGGCATACCTTGCTGGGTGCACTGGTCATGCACAGGCATCTGAGCTGTGCCAAGAAACAAGAGAGAAGAACGGATCCCCTTTGGAATAGATGTCAGAATCTGAAGAGCCCTCCAGTAGTAGGGGAGCTGTCTGTTTGGGTCATCCTTGTGCAATCACTAGGTGTGGTCTCTGTCTTAGGAGCAGCAGTGCATCTGCTAGAGTAGGGGGTTGTGGTACCATGAGCAGCAGAGAAGGTGAATACAGTAAGTCCAGGTGCACATTGCCAGGAGAGATGTGATGCACCCAGGAGTCCAGGGGACATCTCTCTGATGGCTGGAGTGTGGAGGCATGCATGGTGCAGAGTGTGGCTGTGACAAGCACATGCTGTGGAGGGCTGTCTTGGTGTGTGTCCGGTGCAGCAGGCAGCAGTACCAGCGTGTCCTTCTTCCTTTTAGTTTCACTCTTGCAATGGGGAAGCTTAGGAGGTGACATGGCAGAGGCTGCATGAGCTGTCTTGCCCATTCTGGCATGGCTCGAGGAGGGAATACTGTGCTTGGTGGCAGTCTGCGACGGGGACTTTCTGCAATGCCCATGAGAGTGCTTGCAACTCATGCATGTGGGCTTGTCCTGCATCGGTGGTACCGTCAGATCCGGGTGGGAGATGTTTGGTGGAGCGCTCACCACTGGTGAAGGGTGGTGCACCGTCAGTTCCGCTGGTCCCAGAACAGAATCTGCTCACTGCTGGAGAACCTCCTCCATGAGGAACTTCCAGAGGCATAAGAGTTGACAGTTTGCAGAGAAAGGATTTGCAGATCTCACAGAGTGCTGCAAGGTGCTTCTTTTCAAGGCAGTAAAGGCAGTGACACTGCTTGTCACTCACTGAGAATGAGTGAGGGCATGAGGTGCCATTTTTGAACCCCAGAATGCAGGGCCTGGTCCCCCAATGGGGTCGGGGTGGGCACTGAGTGGGGCAAGACTAACTACACTAACTATCAACGATCTATACAAAAAGAAAACAGAGACCTAGCTAACTATAGACAACGGATGAGAGCATTCTCACAGTCAGACTACTGGCATGGAGGAATGAGGAGTCCGACTCTGACCGTGTGGCGATAAGGGGAACTGAAGGAGCATTGCCCCACACAGTCTCTTATAATCTCTAATCCAATCTCCTTTAGCGGCAAATAAGTAGCAAACTATTAGAATTACTCAGTCAAGCCACGAGAGGCAAACAGATATGAGAACAGCAGCTTTTCTTTCTTCCTATTTAACTCTGTTGCTTTGTATCTTGATTCTATGGATTCATCTTGATTATGCCTTTTAATCATCTTGCACTACTCTCACTGGCTCTATCATTTTTTTCTTTCATTATTTATAAGAATAACTATTACTGCACATTGTTAGTTGTGCTGGATTATCGCTAGTCTATGCCATACCATTTTGCAATGAAAGAAAATAACTCAGAAATTTCAGTAGATAAAATGTCAAGAATCTCACAATTTTTATATTGATGCCTAGAATTAACACTCATTCTGGCCCCATCACTTCTACTTTACCAGTAAAGGTGAATATATTACAGATATTATCGGAGGGGTAGCCGTGTTAGTCTGGATCTGTAAAAGCAGCAAAGAATCCTGTGGCACCTTATAGACTAACAGACGTTTTGGAGCATGAGCTTTCGTGGGTGAATACCCACTTCCTCCCACGAAAGCTCATGCTCCAAAACGTCTGTTAGTCTATAAGGTGCCACAGGACTCTTTGCTCTATTACAGATAGTGAATGTATCTGTGCAAGTGCATAATGTTCAGGGTATGTGGAATGCAGATTGTCTTCTTCAATATCCAACAATAGCTTCCATTTCTTATGGAACCTCTATGCAGCCTGAGGGGTGCTTTTCAATACAGTATAGTCATGGTATAGGACATTATTGCATGCTGCACCACACTCTCCATAGGTTGCAGGAAATGTTCATTGCCACTTAGTGAACATACTTCTTTCAAGCTGTACGTATATGAGATGAGCAGTTGTGCCTGTCACACTCGGGAGTTATGGCAGAGTAGTTCTACTATACTGGATTAGACTTCCCCTCCAACCTTGTGTGGATGGCTGTGCTATGAATTTAGAGTTATGCCACTGTTCTCTATGGAAAACTGGGTTGGGGCAGTTCTCATGGGATGTTCAGGTGTCCTATATAGAATTTGGTTTGCAGCATAGAATTTGGCTTTCATTCTTTTATGCCGTAGGGGATCAAACAGACTTTTTCTGTTTATTTTTGGTTCATGAATCACTGAAGTTCATGGTTTGTAGTCAAGCCAATGTCCCTGGTAGTTTATTTCTTGCTGGAAATCAGACAAGCCTTTTTCTTTTAAGAAAAAGAAATTAAATTATTCTTTTGCAAAATGTATTTAATGAGCCTCCCTTTATTTGCAGCATAACTACAATATTATGAAATTAATATAAAATATCTTCCCCGATAAATGGGGGGAGGGGCCCAGAACTTGTACTGTTTAAAACTGTTTCGGAGAAAGAACTCAAAAACATACTGTAGGGAAAAATCATTAACTACTAATGAATTGTGCTCTCAGACGGCAAATTCTTTGGGGCAGGGATTTTTTTTTTAATTATGTGTGTACATTGCCTAATGCAATGGGACCCTGATCCTTGATTGGTGGCCTCTAGGTGCTATCGTAACAAATAAATAGATAATAAAAATGGCCTTGTCATGAACTATGACAAAGTGTAACTCCCATTGATTTCAATGGCAAAGATCTAGGCCCTGTATTATTTTTTGTGCAAGAATGACAAAGAAATGCATACATATGAAATGACTTTTAGGGAAAAGTTGGTACATAGGAGTTTAAAAATCATTATTCACCAATTCATAAGTTATGTACTATTTAAATTTATCTTTAAGACTGGATTCATGCTTTACCTTTTCTAGGGTCTCTGAATAGAAATGTGTTTTCTTTAGTAATGATTTCTGTGTAATTCATTTGTTCCAACGATAAAAAGAGAACACTGTCTATGTGATTTTGGGAGTAAGGCTTTTCTTCCAGTCTTAGAACTGCAATTGTCAATTTTCATTTTATTAGTTCTGAGCAAATTATTCAGATCTTATTTACCATATTATTAAATTTTAACTTTGCCATTGCATTTTCTCGAATGTAACAAACCTGTACCAGAACAAAACACTGCTTAATTACTGTAGGTTCAATTGCCCAACAAGAGAGACATTTCAGAGAGGAATTTTTAGACTGTTAAGCCTTTGAAAGTACTTCCCCCACCGGCAAACACAGCTTCCTCAAAGATATCCCCTACCCACCTTATTACATATCCACAAAGATAACTTTCCTAAAGGAGATCATCTAAAGGAGACCATTTAAGTTCTTGAATACTCCTCCGTTAATCGAATATAACCGGAGTTTTCTTTGTTGTAGCATTATCCAGAGGGCTGTATGGAAAATTATGGTATATTCATGAGACACTACATCAAAATAGTCAGGAACAGGTTTGCTTGCATAGTTGTATTGGACTTCGACATGAATCTCTAGTTTTGTATTACTCCAGTCACTGTAGTATCTAGATGCAGAGAACTTTGGGTGATAATCCTTTCCCAATGGTTTCCTTACATTGAATGCTACAGAATACACAAGCAAGGTGATGCTTAATACTAAAATGGATTGTGAAAAATGACAGCACTGTATGCATGACTAACACTAAACATGTGCACACAACACATGCTATCTGATATTAAATTGAGGTTGCAGTCCAGTAAGGAGAAAGGAAAAACAGTGACACTGTATCCATGGGTGACACTATACAGAGGCAGAAAGACAGCACGGGCACCAGTGAGGTTCCAGTCAAGCTCTGTATCATTTAAGCTCTCTAAACATTGGCAATGTGAAGGCCATTTACACATGGGGAATTTCACCTTGACTGAACAAACACAATACTAAATACTTGGAAAATTATCCAGATTGATTGTCATTTGCTGCTTCTCTACAAGTTAAGATGTTACAATGTCCCCGGCTTACAAAGAGGTCTTACTATACAGGATAGGGAACATATCTGTATTTTAACATTATTTCTAGTAGCAAAACTATAATCACTAAGTGCTGAAATCTGAATCTGGCTACACATCAGCGCAAGGGAGTAAGAGTCCCCCATCTTACACCGGTTTCCCAGACATTGGGTTCAGGTTTGTAGGGATGTGTATGCACCTCTACAACAAGTGAGTGGGAAGTGGGCAGAAAATGGAAAATGAGTTAGTTTTTCAGATGTTTACAGGGAGTTCCTCCCAAGTATGAGGGGCAGCATGGAAGAAAGCCCAAAGATGCCTGTTAAAAATGTTAACAATCAGGCGATGTAGGCTGGCATCATGGGCCAGTCGAGGACCATGGGCCAGAAGGAAGTCGAGCTCACCACCTCAATGAGAGATGGTAGGAAAGGCTGGGATTGGTTGTGAAGGAACTTGAAACTGAAGACAAGTAGCTTATGTTTGCTACAGTAGAGAAGGGGGAGCTAGTGGAGGGATGCCAAGAGAGGTGACACGGTCAAAGGGATGAGCTAGAAAAAGGATCTGTGCAGCAGCATTCTGAATTGATATGAGTGGGGCAAGATGGAATTTCTCAAGGCCAGAGAAAAGGATGTTGCAGTAATTGAGATGCATGAAGAGGAGAGTCTAGATGAGAGGGCTGCATGGCGGGATAGGAAAGGCTGTACCTTAGAGATGTTATGCAGAAAAAATCTGCAAGACTAAGGGCTTGTCTACACTACACAGCTGAGATCAACACTGTGGCGACTGATCCACCGGGGGTTGATTTAGCGGGTCTAGTGAAGACCCGCTAAATCGATCACTGATCGCTCAGATGTCAACTCCGGTATTCCACCAGATCGAGAAGAGGAAGGGGTCTCCCGCTGACACAACAAAGTGTGGATCCTGTGGTAAGTAAACCTAAGTTATGTTGATTTGAGTTATGCTATTCACATAACTCAAATTGCGTAGCTTATATTGACTTTTAGTGTAGACAAAGCCTTAGACATAGCCTGTACATGAAGACCTACAGGGAAGTACAAGTTGAAGATGTGATGGTGGGGAGAGGAAAAAGGCAAAGTTGCTATCAGCAAAATCGCTGTAATTCTGTACTCAAAGACTCTCAGAAACTGTCTCATGCATTACTGTAAAATGGCCTGGCCTGATCAGTTTATTTGTCTAGAATTTCTCTGCTGTTCTTGTCCATTGCTGATATTTATGACTATTCCTATACAGCCTTAGGGGTCCTCTGCCCTGCTGAGCCTGTCTGGATCACAATAGTAAGCTAATGGACTGTAGTTGTTAGCGAGTGAAGCAACATTCCGCTTCACTACTGATATGCAACATATTCCTAACCTAGAAAATAGACCTGAATTTCAACTAACATTTATAAGACTTAATTGTCAAACTAGCAGCAAAAGATAAATCGCAAGTAGCTGTTTGCTGAAGAACCAAACAGGTAAATAGGCTCCTACACGCTTGTGTGCTTTTTACCTAATGAGTTCACCTCTGCCATTCACCTACTAGCACCTGTGTCAAAGAATGGGCCTGAGGAAACCTGTAATACAAGGCTGTGCCCTCAACTGCAGCTAAAATATGCTCATAGTAGTTGGGGGAGAAAAGACTCTAGAAGCTACCTTTGTGATTCCCTGCTCCTGGGGGTCCAGTCCACAGCATAATTCAGAGAAGCCCCAGGGCTGCTCAGGTTTATGCCTAGCTGTCCCCAGTTCCAAGGGACTATTCCAGCAGCTGGAGATTATCCTGGTGTCGAAATATTCCAGCCATGTCCTTTGCACCAGAGGCTGGGAAGGGAGTAGCATAAGAGGTGCTAATTCAGCTCTACACTATCAAGGCTCCCCCCTTATAAAAGGTGAATCCGTGGGAGCCAACTAATCAAGCTTTCTGGCTACTTTGCACCACCTGAGTGGTACAAAGTCATTGGAGCAGACCCCAGCAGCAGTCCCACAGAGTTGCCGAGAACATTCCAAGGTCTCCAGTTTCTGCAACCACAAGGTAACTCTGGAAGCCATTTAGGATCTTATTGGGAACATGCACATAAGTGCACGTGTGAGCTAAGGCTGGAGCCTCTGGGACTGAAAGAAGCAGCAGAAAAGGACCCAGCAAGTATTGAGGGCCAAAAATTCTTAACCCCAACAAAACAACTGTAAGTGCTTTGTTTATCTGGAGTATTAGCGACACTCAGAAGAAATGAGAGAGCATGAGCTGAGCCTTCAGAGAGCAATTTAGAGTCATCTCTATTTCCCTATGAACACCTGAGACATACCGGAGGTGGAGGGAGAGAAGCGCATGCACCGAGCATCAGAAGAGCAATCTGTGCTTTGGAACTTCACACTTGCCCGTTTCCCCCATTTTGCTGGCTTTTGCAACACAAAACCCCTTAAAGAGTCAGGCAGGGATTTAGAAGGCTGGCTATGGCGAAGGAGAGGAAAGAGAAGGAGGAGAGTATTATTTGAGCTCCCAAAAGGAATTTCTTAAATCCCCTTTCCATATTGTTTGGGTTGTTATGTAGTAGAGTTTATATTTAATCTCCTGGGTCTCTGATGCTAATCTAGGAGAAAACTGTCACAAAGGATGTTAAAACCACGCATTTTAGGAGGGTTTTTTTGCTGTTCTCTCCCCCCACTGTCAGTGGAGGTGGGAAAATTTGTGAAAATTGTGTTTCATTTTGCAACAGAAAAAAGCAAGTGATTTAAAGAGCAACAACTTTCATTTCTGACCACGAACAGCCCTTTTCTCATCAAGGAAAAACTGCAGGAGGCCTGAGATCTGGTAAACAACTGTGCAAAGGAAATAGAAACACTACCCCTTTCAGGTGAGTCCTGCATTTTCCAGTTCTATCTAATAAGAATATTTTCTGTGGCACACGCCGCCAAGGATTTTAACTTTCTTTTACCTATAGTGCTGTGGCTTTAAAATTCCACCTAACCGGCAGCAGAGTTAATGCTCTGCAGGGTAGGCCCGTTACTCAAGGGTGCGCGTGTGTGTGTGTGTGTGGGAGAATAACAGAAAATGTGAAAATGGCAGAAGTTCTAAATTACTTTTTTGTTTCAGTTTTCACCAAAAAGGTTAGTAGTGATTGGACAGCGAACATAGTGAACACCAGTGAAAATGAGATAGGATCAGAGGCTAAACTAGTGAAAGAACAAGTTAAAAATTACTTAGACGAGTTAGATGTTTTCAAGCCACCGGCGCCTGATGAAATATATCCTAGATTATTCAAGGAGCTGACTGATGAGATATCTGAGACATTAAAGCGATTATCTTTGAAAAGTCATGGAAGATGGGAGAGATTCCAGGGAACTGGAAAAGGGCAAATATAGTCCAGGTCTATACAAAAGGAAATAAGGAGAATTGGGGGAATTACAGACCAGTCAGTTTAACTTCAGTACGCAGAAAGGTAATGGGGCAAATAATTAAGCAATAAGTTTGCAAACATGTCGAAGATAATAAGGTGATAAGTAACAGTCAGCATGTATTTGTCAAGAACAAATTGTGTGAAACCAACCTAATAGCTTTCTTTGACAGTGTAACAAGCCCTGTGAATAGAGGGGAAGTGGTAGATGTGGTATATCTTGACTTTAGTAAGATTTTAATGCTGTCTTGCATGACCTTCTCATCAATAAATTAGGGAAACACAACCTAGATGGAAGGGCATATAGAGCGGCATCACACAGGGATCAGTTCTGGGTCTGGTTCTGTTCAATATCTTCATCAGTGATTTAGATAACCGTATAGAAAGAACACTTATAAAATTTGAGGATGATACCATGCTGAAAGGGGTTGCAAGTGCTTTGGAGGATACGATTACAATTCAAAATGATCTGGACAAACTAGAGGAATGGTCTGAAGTAAACAGGATGAAATTCAGTAAGGACAAATGCAAAGTACTCCACTTAAGAAGGAACAATCAGTTGCACATGTACAAAATGTGAAATGACTGCATAGAAAGGAGTACTGTGGAAAGGGATCTGGGGTCATAGTGGCTCACAAGCTGAATATGAGTCAACAGTGTAAGACTGCTGCAAAAAAAGAAAACATCATCCTGGGATTAGGGCCGGCTCCAGCTTTTCTGCTGCCCCAAGCAGTAAAAAAAAAAAAAAAAAAAAAATCCGACTGGCGGCACTTCAGCAGCAGCTCAATCGTGCTGCTTCTTTCTTCTGCAGCTATTCAGCGGCAGGTCCTTCACTCCCTCTCTTTCTCTTCTGCAGCACTTCAGTGGCAGCTCAAAGAGGAAGGGAGGGACTGAGGGACTCGCTGCCAAATTCCCACTGAAGACCCGGAGGTGCCGCCCTGATACCGGACGGAGTGCCACCCCTTTGTATTGGCTGCCCCAAGCACCTGCTTCCTTCGCTGGTGCCTGGAGCCGGCCCTGCCTGGGGTGTATTAGCAGGAGTATTGTAAGCAGGACACAAGAAGTAATTTGTCTTCTCTACTTTGTGCTGATTAAGTCTCAGCTGAAGTATTGCATCCAGTTCTGGGCACCACATTTCAGGAAAGATGTGGACAAACTGGAGAGAGTCCAGAGAAGAGCAACAAAAATGATTAAAGGTCTAGAAAACATGACCTATGAGGGAAAATTGAAAAAATTGAGTTTGTTTAGTCTGGAAAAGAGAAGACTGAGAGGAGACATGATAACAATTTTCACTACACAAAATGTTTTTAGGAGGAAGGAGAAAAATTGTTCTTCTTAATCTCTGAGGATAGGACAAGAAGCAATGGGTTTAAATTGCAGCAAGAGAGGTTTAAGCTGAACATTAGTAAAAACTTCCTAACTGTCATGGTGGTTAAGCACCGGATTAAATTTCCTAGGGAGGTTGTGGAATCTCCCTCACTGGAGATTTTTAAGAGCAGGATAAACAGAGACCTGTCAGAGGTGGGTCTAGATTACACTAAGTCCTGCCTTGAGTGAAGAAGACTGGACTAGATGACCTGTGGAGGTCCTTTCCATTCCTCTGATTGTATCTAGGGTACTTATATGATCCCCATTACTGTAGTACCTCAGCACCTCATAATCTCATCACAATACCCCCATGCAGTACAGAATTATTATTATCCCCATTTTAAAGATGGGGAACTGAGGCACACTAACAAAATGACTTAGGCAAGCCCTAACAGGAAGTGTGTCACAGAGCAGGGAATCAAACATGGGTCTCTCCCAAGTCCAAGGGCAGCACCCTAACCACCAGATGATCCTCCTTTCAATGTTTTGACCACTGTGTCCCTGTGAAAACGTCACTGTCTACCAGATAGGAAAGTTTTACAGCTCCAGAACTGTAGGTTCCCAACTCCCTAGTGGGCAACGTGCAGAATGCCCCCAACTTGCAATCTACAGAGTGCTAGTGCTTCAAGCAGACGCCCATCCACAAGTGGACAGAACAATTCGAAGGAGTCTTCCTGCTGCACCTTAGTTTATTGCCTCACCAGGGAAGCACAGAAAATTTGTTTCGAAGCCGGACAAATGTCACAATCCCGTCCTCAATAAAAACAGACCCAATTGAAAGGTGTATAGTTTAGGCTGAATTTCAGCTTTGCCATATAATAATACCAGATAACACTTAGTCCTGTTATGAGTGCAGGGGACTGGACTAGATGACCTCCTGAGGTCCCTTCCAGTCCTAGGTTCTGTGATTCTATGTGGGCTTGGACAAGGTAAAATTCTGAATGAAATGTAATGGCTAATACACGGATAACAAATGAAGCTGCCACAAGAGTTTGTGAAACCACCACATTTCTCACACCGCTGATTATAACATGTACTGTATGTTCAGCCCTTGATCAGACATAGACAATCAACTCTTACTGCCAGACTGGAATAATCTAAAGAGATGCTTTTAGGTGGATGCTCTACGTAAAACACAGAAGTCAGCCCAGTAAATTGGGTTCATTTACATCCATGGAGGAGCCTGAACCAACCCCCCAGACTTAATTTCTCCTCCAACTTCATTTTAGGGGTGGAGTTGGGAATCTGATACGGATCCTGATGTGAATTCCACAGCTGGTCACCATTTCTAACATGTCCATTCAGCCAACGATGACATATGGTGTAACGGGGTGGTCTGGCTCCCTTAGAGGCCAGGGGACTGAGGCCAGCCAGCCCTGTTCCCCCAGCTCGGAAGAGGTCAAGTGATGCCTATATAGGCTGAGGGAGCTCAGCTGGACGGAGAGAAGTTGGCTCCTGTGACTGTCCCTGGAGCAGAGAGAGCTGAAGCACAGAGTGAAATGCTGCTGGAAACCTTGTAGCCTGCGCTGTTCAGGGAAATAGCCTTGTTGTGTGTTACTTTGCATGTTTTTTGTTTGAATGAATAAACCGTGCCCTTAGAGAAGGGCCTAAAAGAGACTTTGGGGTCCTCTAAGTCCTTCCTGGGCTGAGGAAACAGGCACGCAGCCCTACACATACCTTTAGAGCAACATTTCCAAATACAGAAGCTCTAGCCCCACTCAGGCACCAAAATAAAGAGTGGGCCTGATTTTCAGACGTAAGGTGAAGCCAATGAAGGACACTGCTGGTCAGATGCCTTTGCAGCCGCCACAGTTTGACAACAGAGAAGACCCGGGTGAAGAGAGACGGACCAGCTGTTACTAACCAGCCTCTTTCTGCACTGATTTCCACCCCATCCAGGCGCTTCTCCTTGCACTGTGACTCAGAGCTGAAAAGTAATGGCCTTCATTTTTAGATTGTAATCTCTACAGAGCCGGGGCTGCCTCTTCATTTGTGCAGCTACCGCACTCAGCACAATGCGGGCCTGATCCTGACTATAGCCTGGGGGCAACACAAATAATAATAATCATAATAGTAGCTCCTCACGCAAAGGAAAGCCCAGCTGCAAAGTTTAATTGCCGTGACAGTACCAACATCTGCTGTGGTAAAAGCCTACTCAAATACCAACTCCACATTAGCATTCTGGGAAGATTCTCCTTGCACACTGGCTTCTGCAATAAAAAGCACATCTTGCTTGGCCTGAAAAACGGCTGTCAAGTATTTAAGCTGTCCTCCCTTTTACCATTTTCTATTCTGAACACATTTTTAAGTGCAGCTGGGAATGCTGGTACTAAGTGACCAGCAAATATGATTACTGCAAGTGTACAACGGCTGACATCCTTTATGGGCTTGAGTCTTGACTCAACACAGTGGGGCTAATGCCCTGTGTATCAGCTAGAGAGCATGCCCCTGGAAAATTAACATGGGAGACTTTCCATCTTTATGCTGCTGCTTATCTGACAATGGCAGTGATGAGTGCAGTGCTATATATCAAAAGAGATCCTACCAAACCATGAACAGGAATGTTATGGCACCACTTCAGCCGTTTTGAAGACCCTTGACTCTTATGACTGGAGATGGAGACTGACTAATATGTCAGGAATCTAGGAACAGTTTTCACACATTGCTCTTCTGATGCAAATGAAAAAAATCCCCTTTAAAAAAAATTCTTATGTCAGGACAGGAGGAATGATTGTGTGGCTGAGGCACTAGACTGTGCTCAGAAGGTTTATTTCCCAGTGCTGCTGCAAATTGCCTGTGTAAACTGAGGCTAGTCACTTAATCTCTATGCCTCAGGTCCCCATCTGTAAAAGATGTATAATATTTCTTCTTTACCACCGTTTGTGTGGTCTAGTTAGATTGTAGGTTCTTCAGGGAAAGGTCTGTCTCTTATCTAGTCTTTATACAGTGCCTGTCTCGATGGGGTGCTGATCCTGACTGTAGTTTTTTGGCATATGAACCTATGTATATATTTGAAATAGTTCAACCCCAACATAAGGGCTCGATGCAGGAATTACTGGGTGAAATTCTGAATCCTATATTATGAAGGGGGTCAGAATAAATGATCACAATGGTCCCTTCTGGACATGAAATCTATTAATTTATGACATGAGATAGGTCAATTAATTTTGATAACAAGATTAGTGATTGTTGTGGGGAAAACCACTTAGATACCACAGGGATAGAGGCAGAAATAGATTAGATAGGCTGAAGAATCACAATGGGCTTCTGTAATGCTCAGAAGCATGGGCAGGTGGGCAGGGATATGTCCGGCAATCCTACAAACAGAAGAACATCTTGTATAACTACTGCCCTGTGTGTCAGAAGCAGTATCTCTAAAGCACTTTACAAAAGCAGGAAGCATTATAGTCCTCATTGTACAGATGGAGTCACTGAGGGGAACTGACTTGCCTGAGTTCACCCAGAGATGGGACTAGGACCCAGGTTTCCTGACACCCAGATCATCTCTGCCCAGCCCCTGCATATACATCTAGAAATGCTACCATATGTCCTGCTGTTAGACTGACTGTGCTCACCCCTCTCCTGACCCACAGTGTTCCATCACTATTGATTCTGTTGATCCTTTACCCTTTGCAGAGTCATTGTCCCTCACATTAGCGCTGATTGGCATCAAGCCCCTCTGGCTTGTGCTGGGCCCGTTTCAAGCAGTGGGGTCTTCTCAGGACAGACTGAGCCTACTATGCTTCAAATCAGATACATTCTGACCTTTCACTCTGACTCTAAATTGCTCTGAATATATGTCTCCAATACATGCCATGTCAATATCCCCAACCTACTTTCAGATGTCACTAGCTTACACTAATGAATTGCATTTGTGTGCACGCGTGCACTTGAGTTAAAAATGTATTTCTCACGGCCCTAATTGCTGTTTCCTCCCTTTTACATTCTCCACTGACCTTAACTCAACTTCTATTGGCTTACTCTGTCTGCAAAACTTGTTGCAGTTGTGCTTTGGGATTTTTCTTTTACAGATGCTATCTTGCTCACTGGGCAGATTTTTCACCTACTCTTACAAACTGCTTTACACTAATTTTCAGGCACTGCTGATATGAGAGAGTATGAACCTGATCCTCTACTGCGGTGTAAATTCACATAGCTCCACTGATGTCAACAGAGCTATGCCAGATTACACCAGCTGAGGATCCAGCGCTATGTTCACAAATTTTAGTCTCTTGACCTTCTCCTCCACCCTCTTCCTCAAATAGGACAATATAACTATCTACAGCATGCTATAAAGGAAAAGATAAGATTAAAGGCCAATTCTAGGAACTTTTTACAATCTCATTTATTAATTTGGCCAAGGGACTCACAAAGCAGTGTGATTCCACCTCAGCTACTAATTATCTGGCACTCAAATCCCAAATTAAAGACTTTATGCAGATAATTGGAGTCTTAGTGGGACGAGATTTTCTCCTCTCATTTTAAGGAGACAGACTCACATGCTGTACGTACAAAAATGGGAAGAAGATGAGAGGAGCAATTCTTCCTCCGTGTTATTAACATTTGTGACACCCATGCTATTTGGAAAAGAAAGAATTATTCTACAATAGCAATGTTTTGGCAGTCTCTGAGCAATTGCACTTATAGAGGGCTATTAATAGATTAAGATCGTGTCTGCTGCACTCCCAGCAGGTGTCTAAGGATCTTGAAGTGTACTCATAATAATAGTAGTGCTTAGTACTTATATAGCGCGCTGAACATCTCCGAAGTAGTTTACAAACATTCACTAACTGATCAGCAGCTACACAGTGATCTGTCAACATTCAAAATACACCAGAAAAACATTTTTAAAAGAAGGAAACTGCATTTATTTTTACATCTGAAGCAGAAGGAAGTGCACCTGTCCCTGTTAAACATATAAAATCAGTTCCCTGGCTCTGAAAGTTCAGTGACTTCTGAGCTAAGAAATGCAGCTTTCCTCTCTTACTTTCCAGGGGCCATACTGTTCCTTCTGAAGAAATACCTGAAGAAATGATCTACAAAAAGTTCATCTTGTCAAGTTTGTAACAGATATTAGGCGAGGTGCCTTGGGGTGACATGGGAGGTAATGGGGCGTTGCTTCTGCCTCATGTACCAAAGACCCACATGTTTTACGGGCTCATATAACAAGCACTCTGAGGGAGCCCTTTGTAGGTCACAAAAACAAGTTTTATTGGTCCTATATAACCCAAGAACTAAGCTACATGTTCTTGAGGGCCATCTACTGGCACCTTATCTAGCAACTACAGACAACTCCTGTAGCAATAGGGAATCTCCTGTCATATGAGGGACAGGACATTTGACACCAGCACTTCCCCTCTTTACAACATGACTGGCACTGGCCTATGGGGTGCAGGTGATGAGTCTACGTTAATGCTAAAATAACAATCACCTAGGTACAGATACCATCCTCCTCTGGAGTGTAGCACACTGTGAAGAGGACCTGCTCCTTAAGTCCACCCTATCCCAACCTTTGAACTCGCACGGAATCCTGTGAATTCCTAATGGAACAGTTTAGTGGGATCGAAGGGAAGATGGATGACATGCTTCAGAGACTGTTCCCTCTCTTCCCCAATCAAGATTAAGACTCATCTAGCTCCCCTCTGTAGGACGCAGCACTTCCTTCTTCATCGTCTCGCATCCTCAAGTGCATAGAGCGTCCACCAGGTTCTACCATTTATTTTAGTCGTGTTGGTCTCTTCAGGCTTCTCGGTGGCACGTTGATGGAATAAGCTTCGTTCTCTTTGCTGTACATAATGGTTCTCTAGATCACCCTCTTTTTCTCTTTCCAGCTGGTGTTCATATTATAACTTGATGTGAAAGTCATGTTGATGACATCCTTAAAACGTGTCCTAAATATGACTATCGTCGTTGTCTTGCCACTTTGATACTTTAAGTTGGTGTGCTTTACTTTGAATTTCTGATGTTGTAATAAACTCTTTCCAATAGAGTTTGAAAATCTTCTACAGGCATTTACTTTGATATGAGTTGACCTTATAAATTGGTGTGATGGATTTCCTAGACTCTGCTCCAAAGAGGAGAACAGACTTGATAGGATGCGGGTGTGAAAAATACATCCTTTTGTATCATAATGATTGTGATACTTTTCCAGTTGTAAAGTTTATGAAAATCGTTTGCTTTTTTTTATATTCGTTGCTTGAAGTCTGCCATGGTGTCACCATCATTGCAAAACTCACTCCCCAGCTAAGTAAAATAAGTTACATAGTGTTTCTCCATCTACTCTGATGGTTGCTTCTGGAATATTGATAGCCATATATTTTGTCTTTCCTTTGTTGATGAACAACCCAACTTATTTTGCTGTGTCTGCCAAAAGTTGGGTCTTTTCTTCCATTAAGTAATGTGTTGAACTGAGCAGAACAATGACGTCAGCAAAAACGAGATTATCTGATTGTGCTTTACCATTTGTCCATATAATTCTTTGATTGCTTTCTGTGTTTACTTTGACAGAATCAATGAACAGTGCAAACTATAGTGTGGACATAATACACCTTTTCCTTACTCCATTTGCCACTGCAAACCATTGGCTGATGTTATCGCCATCTCTAAGTGCACATTTGGCATTACCATATAGATCTTTGATTAGTCTAATCATTTTGCTGGTATTCTAGGGTAGGCCACAATTTTCCCAAAACTGTCTCTATGTATGCTGGCAAAAGCCTTCTGGAAATCTATAAAATTTATCACAAGAGTTGTTTGCCACTCTGTCCTTTATTCTATAATATGTCTGAGAATGACAGTACGCTTTACACATGATCTCAGTGGTCTAAAACCTCCTTGTTCCCCTGTAAGTTGGAGATCTATTTGTTTCTTAATGTTGTATATGATTTTCCCAAGCACTGAGAGTAATGCAATTTCTCTCTAGCTATTGCAGTTGGTAAGGTGTCTCTTCTTTGGCAATTTTACCTCTTCCAGTAGGTTGGGTTCTTTTCTTCACTCCATATTCTACTCAAAAACACAAAGAAAGTCTGGAGGGCTGTTTCATCACCTGCTTTAAGCATCTCTCTGGTAATGTTATCCTCTCCAGGTGTTTTCCTGTTTTTGAATTTACTGATAGCTTTTCTAACTTCTTCCATTGCAATGTCTCCTAAAGGAATATCAAGCTCTAGTGGTAGGTCTTCATCACATATTTGTAGTCATTTGCTTGAGATTTGGTCAATTTAAAAGAACATGAAAATGTTCTTCCCATCTTCTCCTTTGTTGTTCTTCTGTGCACAGAATCTTTCCAATTACATCTTTGATAGGGCCTCCAGTACTGTTAAAGTCTCCTATTAGCTGTTTGATAGTCTTATTCAAGGTTGAAAGGTTACCCCTTTGACTAGTATTCTTCAGCCTCTTGACATTTTCTGTCATTATATTCCCTGTTATCTCTTCACTCTTTTTACCTCTCTGTCTAGAGATGTGTATTCTTCTTGCCACTTGCTTATTTCCTTATGAAGTATGCAGTAAGTGACTTGTGTAAGTTTCCCTTGCACCCTAATAACTTCCAATATGCCACAGTGGTTTATGGACTCGATCACAACCCTTACAGGCACATTTTCATAATACAATGAGAGCACAATGCAGCACGTAGGAAACTGTGACTGACATTACACCCCATATTCTTCATAGAAATACTGTTATGATATGAATATGGCATAACTGAGATATGTTTTATGCAAGAGGGGTCATGTGAAGTATCATTGAAAAGGTTCTGATCTACTGAATGCGTTGATCCAATTTGTATGCATGTATCATTTTTGTACCTGAAGCAGGGGAATATTGACCATGTATCTATATTTCAAATGGGCTACTTTGGGTGACATCCACAACCAGCCCTTCAGGTACAAGAATGAAAAAGCTAGGCAGGGCTGATGACCCATCAGCAAAGACAATGGACTGTGAAAGAGCTTAGTTTTCCTGTGGATGCTCCAGATAGCCTGCGAGTAATGGCTGCTATGACCCTGCAGAGACATGTGACTGAGTCACCCGCTACTGGACCCCACCTTGCAATGCCAGTGTTTTTCCACTATAAGACAAAGGATTCCTGCCATACACAAAAGCTATATAAGGCAGGGGAGTGACATCATCATGGTTCTCCTCTCCTCCCCACCCAAAGAAACACTCGGAAACACCTGGAAACAAGAACTGAACTGGGGGGGAGAAGAGCTGAGCCCAGGCTGGAAGCATGTCTAGCCTGTGAGCAATAATACCTGAAGTTTCAAGCTGCAGGCCAGTGCAGCTGGTTTTCAAGAAACTTTGCAATCTGCCTGAAACAACATTTAGGGTGAGAAATTACTATTTGTAGCCAATTTCTTTAGTGTATTAAGTTTAGTCTGTGTGTTCTGTTTTATTTGCTCAGTAATGTGCTTTGTTCTGTTTGATATCTCTTATAATCACTTAAAATGTGCCTTTTATAGTTAATAAATTTGTTTTGTTTATTATTAAACCCAGTTTGTGCAATTTCTAATGGCGGGGGAGAGACATTGTGCATATCTCTCTCCACATTGAGGGAAAGGGGGAATTTTTTTGAGCTTGCGCTGTGCAGATTTTACTATACGGCGCAAGACAATATACCTTTGGATCTGCACTCCAAGGGAGATGGGCCCCTGAGTGCTGGGGCAAGTCCCTTAAACAGCATCTTCCCAGAGCTGATCTCAGTGTCTGTGTCTTTCTGCAGCTGGCTGTAGCCCTCCCTGTGTGTGTGCTAGAGGAGGCTTAAGAGCCTGGCTCAGCAAGACAGATTGAAGGGGGCCCAGGCTGGCAGAACAGATGGGCTCAGTAGTATCTCAGTACATCAGGTGGCACCTTAAGGGGGGCCAACGCAACATAGTGACCTTATGTTGTCTAACCTGTAAAATAATAGATGGTACCAACTGAAGTATGTGGTATGTACCAGAGACCTCTCTTGCGGAACAGAGCCATACAAGCCATAGATCTGATCAGGTTGTAGCATCAGAATTTTACAGCTGCAGTGCAAGAAGCAAAAGAGGATGTTCCAAGGACAGCAGAGACAATTTTAAAAGCACATGGTGAATCTTTTCAAAGGCAACGGATGCCTCACAGGAAGCTGCGACTGGAAGTAGACCCCACAATGGAACACGTATGCTCACCACAAAGGAAAACTCCAGTGGCACTGCATAATCCAGTACACAAGGCACTTGAAAGTCTGCAGAACAGGGTACTGTAGCACCCGCAGAGCCCCATGCAACCTGGGTAAGTAGCATGATGGTGGTAAAGAAGCCATCAGGCAAATTATGCATCTGCATAGACCCAAACACACACAGTGGGTCATTGAAAAGATGCCACTATCCACTGCCCATAACTAATGACATCTTGTCAAAACTTCCCAAACCCAGAATCTTTATGGTCTGTGATGTGAGGAACAGGTTTGGGGACATAAGCCTGAGTAGAGTCCCGCACGCTGACAACCTTTGCAGCACTATTTGGTCACTAGAGATGGCCTGCATATGCTGATGGGCATAGGCCCAACACTAGAGGTGTTCCACATGTAACCCACACACCTCCTCGGTGTGGTGTTCTTTCCCCTCTAGTGCACCAAGACCACTTAGAGAGTAGCTAAGAACCATGTGGCTTTTAGCTCACACAGTAGAGGCTCATGTATTTAGCTCTAAAGATCCCAGGTTTGATCCCATCCACAGTCGACTGGGGTCTGTTGGTGTTACAAGTGGTGGCCTGTACCGGGATTTCAACTGGGAAGTCTCTGAAGCTCAGGACGCACTTCCTCAGCCAAGGGAAGTATGTAACCCACACAGCTCCCTGGGTGTGGTGTTCTGTCCCCTTTAGTAGCACTGACGCTTAGAGATTAATGAGTCTGCTCTACAGCCTTAGCTAAGAGCCATATTTAGCTCCAGAGGTCCCAGTTTGATCCCGCCCGCCAACAACCGGGGTCTGTCGGCATTACATACAGAAGGCTCACACAAGCGCTGAAAGGACAGCCTGGGGTGAAAATAACTGCAGATGATACCCTCATTATAGGTGAAGGGAGCAATGATACAGGAGCTGAACGAGACCATGACAGAAAATGACAAGCTTTTCTACAGTGATGCAGAGACAAGATCATAAAACTAAACCCAGAAAAAAAAAATGACTCAAACAACATGAGTGACATACATTAGACAGCTGCTCAGAGCAGAGGGACTGAAAACAGAGCCCAACAAGATCAAGACAGTTAAGAGACATGCCAGCTCCAGTGGATGTTAAAGGGGTACAGCACTTCATAGGAAAGATAAATGTTCTGTCCAAGTTCTGGCTGCAGTAGCGGAACCCATACATCAGCTCCCAACACAGGATGTTGAGTGAGACTGGGCAGGTCTCCAATAACAAGCATCTGACATGGTGAAACAAATGGCAAAGAATGCCTCTGTCCTGAAATACTACCAGCTAGGAGAGCCACTGACACTCCAGTGTGATGCATCAGAGAGAGGATTTGCTTCTTTCATCTTTACTTAGGTCAGAAAGAAGTAAACGATGATTTGAGTATCTTTTAGTGGGAAGAAACTGAAGCTGGTTCCACTTGCCTAGATAATTAGCTGGGCTTCTCTTTGTACTGCAACAAGGAAAACCATCTTTAAAGATTTGCATGTTTTTGCACTATTTCTCATTCAAATCTTGGAATGGCAGAACTTTCCTCAGGTCCACCTTTTGTTCTCCCAGAAAATATTTTGTCAAAATCAAAGCCAATTTTTGCTTTTGTCGTGTTATTTTATCAGTACACAGGAAGGGGAAAAGAGGAAATAAGGCTATTGTTGATTGATCACAGAAATCTGAAGGCACACTGCACTCGTTATGCCAGATCCAGTAGGAGCTGCAGCTGCTCAGAACTTTTTAGAATCATACCCTTTGAAAAGCAACCTGTACTGAGGTACAGAGTTTGAAATCTCCAAGGCTTATTAATGAAAGACTGATGAATGGGGGAATAATGCACAGCACAGGAGTGCAATAATGATACATAGGACTTACATAGGTGGTTAAGTATTCAAAACAGCTTTACAAGTATTAATTAATTAATTCTCAGCATACTAATGAAATAGGTGGTAATGTCAGTTTTCATATTCCTTTTACCAGTGGGGAAACTGAGGCAGACTAAGTGACTTGCCCAAGGTAACAAAGGAAATTTGTTGCAGTGCTAAAATTAGAACCCAGCAGTTCCTGGCTCCCAGTCCTATGGGCCAGTCACTTCACCACACTTCATTCTTCTAACAGAATTATCAGATGCTCATGCAATACTTTGCATTCCTGGTATCCAAGTTACCGAAATTTCTAAAAGTGATAAGAGTTCCATTATACCAGTTTGGGAGGATCCCTGTTACAAATACTTCTTCCTCTGCATGTACCTGTGGGCTGCAAAAGTCAAAGGACAATTACTTTGTGGGAATGTATTAGCAGATACATATGCCCAATGGTCTGTAATGGGATGTTAGATGGGGTCGGATCTGAGTTACTACAGAGAATTCTTTCCTTGGTGCTGGTTGGTGAATCTTGCCCACATGCTCAGGGTTTAACTGATCGCCATATCTGGGGTCGGGAAGGAATTTTCCTTCAGGGCAGATTGGCAGAGGCCTTGGAGGTTTTTCGCCTTCCTCTGCAGCGTGGGACACGGGTCACTTGCTGGAGGATTTTCTGCACCTTGGGGTCTTTAAACCACGATTTGAGGACTTCAATAACTCAGACATAGGTTAGGGGTTTGTTACAGGAGTGGGTGGGTGAGATTCTGTGGCCTGCATTGGGCAGGAGGTCAGACTAGATGATCATAATGGTCCCTTCTGATCTTAAAGTCTATGAGATGAAAAAGGTTAACTTGCCTAAAATTACATTGCATTTTGTGCTGCCATATTACATTGCAAACTCATCTAATTTGCCTTCAACAATCATCCTTACATTCACCTCATTGTTCAGGTTTTTCACTCTGTGATCCTAAGAGCATCCCAGTGTCAGAGGGCAAGGGGCTCACTGCTATCATGTAAGGAGTTTCAGCTGGCCTGATCAATTCAGTGTATCTCAACTCACCACGGTTATAATCTGAGTCTAAAAGGTGTCATGTAATGTGCCATTGAAAAACTCTCATTCTTGCATGATCTATGTATGCAGTGTGTATAAAGAATTATGGATATATGCTGGAATTATAATTAAAATGTATTTAAACCAGGTATGTGAGGGGGAGTTGGTAAACAGGTCTGTCTTGGAAAAGGGAATGAGTATTTGCTTCTCTCACCAACCTGGTCACCAGGCAAGGACAATAAATGTCCATTTACATATTAGGTAAATAAAGGTATTGTTGGGTCTAAACTTTTGGTGAACTTTGGAGCCAAAAAAAACATCCAGACTGGCCGTCTCTGCATAATCCTTTCTAAACCTTTTTTTTGAACAAAGCACTGACCTGCAAACTACTCATGACACCCCCTTCCTCAAGTAGCCATTAGCCTTTATCTCTATGCATTTACTTGTTAAACTTGCTTTTCCTGTAAAATCTTGATTGATTATGCATGACCATTATCTTTTATTAATCACTTTGTTTACTTCTGTGTATAAATATTGATGCTCACCCCTAATAAAGGGGCCACACTTATTCTAAAGCTTTTGGGGTAGTGTGAGCCCGTTGATCAACGCATTGCTGTCTGGTCTCTGACAGAATTGTGTGCCCAAATTCCAACTCCGCACGAACTTGGGTGTTGGAGAGGTGAGTGAGGACTTGCTTTATTACCTAACAGTATCATGCTAACAAGTGCAGAAGAAGACAGCATGGAGTGTATACCCACCAGGAGAGAGAAACTTGGTATGAGTTTTACTTTTCAAAGAATACATTGCAAAGTTTTACTGGTCTGTAAAGAAAGGGGATCTGAATCTCAAGTGATAAGCAACGGAGTCAACTGATTGTATACAATATTGCTGTATTATAAAGGTTTATTGAGTGAGGCGTTTTATGAAAGCTTGTGACACCCTAGTGGTTAATATCATTGTGAACTGTGTGTATTAACATTATGTAAGGAATTATGGATACTCATTAATAGTACCCATTACAGTCTGAGCAAACAAAGGGAGAAATAGGTCTCTTCCAGACAGGAGGGAATGTCACAGCTATCTACTTGTCTCCAATTTAATTAAGCAAGGTGTCACCAAAAACAATGGAAGCTCCATTTACATTCAAATCAGCAGGGGAATGGGAAGACCACAGGAAGAGAAGAACAGCATGAGGCCATTCTGCCTCTTGAAACAAGGTCATTGAACTTTGAGAGCTATAAGCAGGGACAGAAAGCCATTTTGGCATCAATTATCATACAGACACCTGGGGACAGAGATCTAGAAAGCGGAGAAATCTGGGTCCTAACAACCAAGGGGAAGTGGAAATCTCTGGAAACTGATTATAGGTGAGAAACTTGCTTAGGCCAAATTCTTTCACCTGGGAAGATGAGGGAAACTAGCCCCTTATGCTTCTGGGGAAGGTCCTGACTGAGGGAAAGTCAACCATGGCAGGAAAGAAAAAAAAAATATTAGTAAGAAATCTACCTTGAACAAAGACTGTAGCCTGGTAAGCTAAGTCTTAAGCACTAAAAAGCATATCTATATTCCTTATACTTGAACTCACTTAATCCTATGTATTTGTTGGTGTATTTTTACTATAAACCAACTCAGGGTAGTGTTTAAAGGGAAGGATATATTTACCTTAGTTACAAAGCTGTAATGTGCTTTTGTCTCTTTAAAGGAGCAACAATCCTTATTATTTCTCTGAGTGGTCGGGGTGGATCTGACACTCTAGGGGCACATGGTTTTGAGGAAATTGGGAACTGGGAGTGTAATGGAATCACCTTGCTGATTGTGAGCAAGGCTGGTAGAAGCCAGAGTGGGCCGGTGGAGCTGCAGATAGGTTGCTGGGGCCAGAGCTGCTGAGCGATGCCTAGCACACACTCAGGGTGTGACCTGCCTGCTTGTAGACTGGTTGTGAATGACCCAGCTCAGGAGCTAGAGCAGCAAAGCATTGTAAGGCACCCAGGGTTTCAGGATAAGTGGTGACATAAGTATGGTGACTAGGTGTCCGGTTTTCGACTGTTGAAAGTCTGGTCAGCAGGCTAGTCCCCCCCTGTCCTGGCTGGCGCTGCGCTGTGCCCTGGATGCAGCCAGCAAGTCTGGCGACCAGGGGGGCCAATGGGGCTCCGCACATTGCCCCCACCCCGAGCCCCGGCTCTGCACTTGAACTGGCCAATGGGAGCAGAGGGGGCAGTGCTTGTGGGCGAGAGTGGTGCATGGAACCTCCTGGCCCCCCCACCTAGGACCCAGACCTGTTGGCTGTTCTCTGCTTTGGGGGTGTGCGCAGTGCGTTGCCAGCATAGCTGCAGGAAGTAGGAATGTGGGGGGTGCTTCCCGCACCTATGTCCTGCTCCTGGCCCTCTGCCCTCCAACCCCTCACCTCACCTGGAGGGGAGGGCTGGGGGCTCTGGTCCCAGCCAATGGCCCTGGGGCCCTGCACCAGCCCCCTCCTCAACCCCAAACCCCTCATTCCCCAGCCCCACCCCAGAGTTTGCACCCCCAGCCGGAGCCCTCACTCCCTCCCTGCTCCAGCCCAGAGCCCCCTCCCACACCCTGAACCCCTCATTTCTGGCCCCACCATGGAGCCCACACCTCCAATAAGAGCCCTCACCCCCTCCTGCACCACAACCCCCTGTCCCAGCCCAGGGAAAGTGACTGAGGGTGGGGGAAAGCAAAGCACCGAGGGAGGGGGACTGTAGTGAGCAGGGGCAGGAGCCTTGGGGTAGGGGCAGGGCTAGGGTGTTTGGTTTTGCCCAGCTAGAAAGTTGGCAGCCCTAGACATAACCCCTTACTGGTCTGAACTGCACCCCAAAAGTGTGACAGACTCCAACTGGGATATGTTTTTCAAATTAGTTTTCCAAGCTAAATGTTATTTTATTAATGTTTCTAATCCATCTAGGTCTCTTTTTATTGTTTGTCTTCATTTATGTTTGCAATTCCTCCCAATTTAGTACCACCTGTGACTTTCATTAACATGGCATTTGCTTCCTCTTTTACATAATCAACAAAGATATTCAATTATGTTGGTATTTAAGACCTGTCCCTATAGGCCCCCAAGAGACAACTTCCCCCATTAAATATTTTGCCATTCAGAGAGAAAAATCCATCTTACCCCCCAAAAAGCAGATCATTTAAAAAGTTGTATATTGTTCATGTCTTGGACATTTTGCTCAACTGTAGCTGTAGGAGAGATGTTAAGTACTGAAAGTGATCAGAAATATATTGCAAGCCAAATGGGTAAAAGGCTGGTATAGTAACAGGCTAGTGATTCTTTTTTCCTGAAAATGCAGAAACACACACACATTTTTAGGCTGAGGGCTGGAAATACTCTTCTTTTCCTATAGCTGCGCTGAACCCAGGATCTGTGATTATCCAGGGTGGGATCCACAAAGGTACTTCGCCTAAGTCTTGGATTTAGGCACCTATATCCCAATTGTAGGCACACAGCCATCCACAAAACTCCCACTGAACTCTGTAGGTGCATAAACTCACTCAGCACCTACATTTTCAGGGTAAAATTCCCTAGGCGTCTATGTTTCTGCTGCCTCCCAGTAGGTATCTGAATGTCCAGCTCTCACCTAAGCCCCAGAGCAATCCACGAGATGAGGAAAGATAGGCAAGCCAATGCCTATTTTGTGCACAGGGCCCAGTCGGGTAGTTGTGCTGAGAGGCCGCCTACCGGATTGGATCCCATTCAAAATGTGGCCTCTGTCGCAGGAGGAGGGGGTGGTGCCTGCTGTTTAATTTTTAGCCCACTGACTTGCACACTCATCTGGGACACCTGGGTTCAATTCCCCTCTCTGTCAGACATGGGGGGAAAGACTTGAACAGGAGTCCCCCAATTCTCAGCAACGTGCTCTAACCACTGGGCTAAACATTATAAGGTGAGCGGCACCACTACCTCCTCCTCTTCTTCCAGCCACTAGGTGTGGAGGGAGGCGGGCACCTGACTCATTTCTGCAAGAAGTGTGTTAGATGCCTAAACTGCCTTAAATCCGGCAGCTGGTTCCCGTTCATGGAGCACTAAGTAGAGATAGGTGCCTCCTTGCAGCCCTGACTTAGGCACTTATCTGAAAGAGGGGCGGGGCTTGGCAAGCACCCCTCTCATTGGCATCTTCCATTGGCTTGCTTAGGTGCTCCCCGCCTAGCGTGCTGGCTTTTGTGAATCCTATTCCAAGGTGCCTATCTCTTCCCTTTCATTGTATAGCGAACCTAGGGAACTAACTCAGGCTTTGTGGATCTCAGCGGGGTTCTTGAGATTTTCTAGGCATGGTGATGCTCAGTGTTGGAACACCTAAGTTCTGTGCTCCCAGTCATTAAATAATGGTTCGAAAATAAATAAATGTTTGTGTAGCAGATTACTCGTAGTTAATATGAAGAGAAAAGGGGCTGGAATTTGTGTAACTAAGTAGGCTGTTATGTTATCCCATGATGCATGTATGTAAGCAGATAGCAAAATAGGATTGATTCCATTGTGAAACTGGGGAATTACAAGAGGTTCTAATATTTGGAGCAGCCTTCTGGTAATGCCTCATGTCACTTACTGTACATCTATTTTGAAATTAGACCAGAAAAAAAATCCTTTGTAACTATAATGTTAGGCAGGATGGTCTAGTGTACAGGAAGGATCAGCTCTGCCACAGACTTTTTGTGTGACCTTGTGCAACTTGCTTAATCAACTCTGTGCCTAAGTTCCCCATTCATCAAATGAAGATAGTTCTTCCCTACCTCCTAGGGCTGTGGCAAGGATACAATTCATTATTGATTGTGAGGAGCTTGGATTAATATTTTTCTGTACCATGTGTTAGGCTCTCACTGAACATAATATCTGAGGATCTAAACCACATATGGTCCATTGTCTTGGACTAATTAATTCTCTGAAGCATTTTGGAGCAAAGAGGGCACGAGAGATATCATATGACGCACTATCATGTTTGTATTGTATTATCCTAAGCATGGAATTTCCATTTCTAATCTTTCAAATGTGTGTTTATTCAAACTACAATGTTTAAGTCCAAAATGTTGAGCTTGGGTACTTAAACGCAGGCACCTAAACCCTTATGCAGGCATCCAAACAGAAGTGGACTGACTTTCTAATGGCTCATAGCTCTCATTGACTTTAATATTGACTGCAGTGGAAAGTTGTTTTTCACTCTTGAACTCCATCTGGGATTGGAAGTGCAAAAATACCAACACATAGAGCACTGTGCATTATTTCCAGCTGGGATAGGCACAAGTGCTAAAAATCCCTGCAAAATATCTCATGTCCTGAGAGTGCCAGCTCATTTCTGCACTCTCGAGAATTTGGGATAAACGCCACAGAAGGATCTAACTCCTGGATGCCTATCTGAACTGCTGTCAATTGCTTGGCTAAAAGCTGAGTTGTGCTGCACATCCGCCAAGCACCCACAATTATGACTGAAGTCGACTGCTGTGTGCCCCACTGGGGAGCCGGAACTCTCTCTTTTCTCCATGTATATCTAGCCACCCATTTCTAGCTCTGTAGAGTTATGAGATAAAAGATCATACAACTCTCACTAGTCCAAGAGTGTAATCACTGAAAGATGCTGGTGCTTAATAGCTCTTCAACGTAATCCATCGATTTGGTGTGTTTTATGTGTTCCCCTCTAGTCAGTCACTAGTCCATACTAGAGGATAATAAACTACTACTGCTACTAGCACATGGATGTACTCCTTTACTTCAAATGGTAGCAGTTCATACTTTTAGTGCAGAAGATTCTAGGGTTTAATCCCACACACCGGGGGTGGAGGAAGATAAACTGAATTCAGCATCTCTCCTGATTTGCCTCTCATTGCTGCTTGAGAATCAATCTGTGCCTAATCTTGGTTTGAGGAATAGACAGGGTCTTGCAGCACACAGAACCACTTTACAGTGGAATCTGTTAGTTTCTGAAGTCCACTGTGGTGTCAATCGACCAGCTGGCTGGTAAAAAAACACTAGCAGCAACAGAGCCTGTGTCCCAGTGTGTGAAATCACCTACACCTTGCTTTAATCCTGGGTTAGCAATCCAGACGGAAAACCTTAATACTGAACATGTTAAATCTTTTTAGTTTGGAAGCCCAAAGTCCTATTCAGAAACTCTCATATTAAAGCAGAATGGAGACCTTTTCCTTCACCTTCCAGTTCAGCATCCCCTGCTGCCTGGGGCACAAATGATGTCACTTACAGGCAATATGGCAGCCTCTTGCTTGCAAATGCCCGCTCTAATTAATAAAAACTTCAATGTCAAAGATATTTCACCGTTCCTCATTCTCGGGGAGAAATGCTTGTTACGTTCTGAACTTTCAGACCGATATGCTGAACACACAATTGGTGCCGTTTCTTTTTAAGTGAATAATCCAGTACGCGGCTGAGCAAATGACAAACCAGACACAGAATGAAAGGTGCCCCCAGGGGCTTAGAGAATGGTGGAAAGAATGCAACCCGCAGGACATTTTTCGTGAATCAGATCCTTGTTCTCTTCCACAAAGGAGGAGAAAAACATGGTGACACAAAACATGTGGCAACAAATTGATGGCAACGTCTACAAAATGGGAACGTAAACTACACAGCATGTGGATAAAAGAGAAAGCATCTGCAAAATATGTGAGGAAAATTGTGAATATAATTCCGGCAATTATGATTATAGTGTTGTATATGCTACTGCACTTAATTACAATTTGCTGTTCTTTTCATGCTATGAAAATGGACTAAATGGACTACAAAATATATTTCAAAAAGACAAGCAATCTGTGGCATGAATAGGAACCTCCTTTATCTTAATACAATGAGGCCTACATTTCACAAACATGGCAGCGTCTCTATGATAATTCTTCAGTGCAGAATTTTGATTACAAAATGAACATTGTGAAAAAAGCAGCTTTTATTATTTCATCCAAGAATATGAATAGGATTATTAGGAGTATTAAGAAGGGTGTTTTTTTAAGAACAAAAATCTTATTCATTTTGAAAATTACAGTTAAATGGCAAGTGTTTTAGTTCTATATTTTGTGGAAGAGTAAAGGGAGGTTACAGCTTTTTAAACTTTTAGTTTTGTGTTCAGAACTTTTTCCACTTTGCATTGCTGGCATGAGAAGGTATTTAAATTTCAGGGTTGTAGTTGTGTTCTTCCCAGGATATGCAAGAGACGAGGTGGGTGAGGTCATCTATTTTACTGGACCAACTTCTGTTGGTGAAAACTTGTCTCTTTCACCAACAGTAGTTGGTCCAATAAAACAGATGACCTTACCCAGCTTGTCTCTCTTGAAATTTCAGAACAGATACCCTGAAGACTCAGTTAAAAATGAAAGTCGATGATCATGATCTTACATTTATATGGTGCATTTCATCTGGATGGATCCCACAATGATATGCAAATTACTTGATTGTGTTCGTTTATTTAGATATAGTATGCATATTTCAGGGCAATTTCTCAGATAGTGTAAATCAACATAACTTCATTTCAGTGAACCTACATGGATTTATATTAGCTGAGGATCTGGTCCACCATATCTAGACGGCTAAAGGGAATACATGACGGTGTGGTGCAGAACAGGATAAAGTTTATAGTGACAAGATTTGGGGACAGCTACATACTAAGAAATAGTAAAGCCACAAGGGAATTCTGAAGTTCATCACCAACTAGAACTAATAAAACTTTGACCGAACGCAGCCCCATCATGTATGTAAGGCACTTTGGTTTTTTAACCCCCAAATTCCTGGATTTTACAAAAGCTATTTGGTTTTTTTTTACTGATTTTCATGTAAATTTGGACCACACAAGTACATGAAAATACTGATTATGTTAAGAAAATCAAATCCATTACGTTAGGTAGATGTTTGTTAATAAGTCAGTCTACATGTAAATATGAGGCTGTCTCTTAAAGGGAGGCAATGTAGCGGAAGATTATGCATGTGTGTGTTGGTACTGTTAAGGCGCCCTTCAGGACAGAAACCACAGCATTAAGCTGCTTTCACTTACAATACTCTTACGTTTCTCTATCTGTTGCTTTTTTCCTTGTCCCCAATATTTATCCCGAAAATTGTGAAATTTATTTTTTGCACCAATTTTCAGCCTTTTAAAATTTTCATCATAAAGTGAAATTTAAACAAATCTTAAATGTAAAACCGAATATGCTATATACACACACATATATTTTACAGAATTATTATTTTTATTATTATTTTAAGAAATGATTGTGGGAGTTTGTAATTGGGGCTATTTCTTGTATCCTTCCCACTGTAAAATCAGGTGCCAGATTCTCCACTCATGTAGACCACATAAGCCAGGAGTAATTCCACTGACATCTTGCAAGCTTTCAATATGTGAAACTCCCTGGTGCCATCCACAGATTCATAAATACCACTCCCAGTAGCACTGTTTTTCCTGAGCTTCTGTTCCAAACAATGAACAGGTCCACCTTGATTATCTTACCAAGTCTAACACCACTGCTTAAGGTCGTTCGACTGAAGGCTTCTTGCACTTCCCCCAACATCTGCCACAGGGGCTCTCTCTAGACTAGGACACAAGCCAGCTGAGACTGACCTAAACTCGACCGCAGTTCTCTGAACTCAATCTCTTCTGCTGATATTTTCTTGGAATTCATACTATTGACAGACACTTTACGTAGCTCACTCCATCTGTAACTAAAATACCTGTGTTTAAGTTTCCAATAACAGAACACCAGAACTTGCCATGCCTTACTTTGTGTTTGATTAAAATCCTGTTGCATCAAAAGACTGGGAGCTACTTTTCCCCTAGCGCCTCTTGCTTGGGTAATTTGTGAATAGTTTTGCAGGAGGAGGAGGAGAAAGTTGTTCTTTATGCTGCTTCTAGCCTGATGATAAACCCAAGTGTGGTACCTTTTCTTGGCATAGACAGTTGCAGATGCAAAAATAATAAACGGAGCCTTAAAAAGCTTCTTTGAATCTGTATAATCAGATAATGATAATTTCACGAAAACCCATTTTAAAAAGCTAACGTATCATTAGCTTATGCACTTCCTCATTATTTGATGGACTTTATTTTCCAGGCAGGCATGACAAACATCTAAGCATTACAAAGCTATAGAACACAATATATACACAGAGATATGCATTTACATTTTCTATTTAAAAAGAGAATTGTCAGAAATGCTAGAAGATGCCATTTCACAAGACAGAGTTAGAGCTTTGTTTTTAGTGATGTGGTGATTTTCTTTTCCCAAGACTGCATTACCAATTCATTTTTTGGATAAAAATATTTTACCAAGGATAAGGTTGAATAATATACATTCACCAAAGCTAAGAAATCCATGGCTAAAGAAAATATGCGACTGTTAGCTCACTGTATTGTCCTTTCTGTCTGTTCTTACTGTCTCTTAAGGAACAGGACTTGAGCCTGATCTCATTTAGGACCCAATCCTGCAAACACTAATGCACATTTAACTTCACACACATATGTAGTCATGCTAGATTCAAGTGCTTAATTGTTTGACGGATTAGAGCCTAAGTGACATCAGAATCAAGCCCTATAATTCTAGCAACTTTAGGGAACTTCAACTGGACAACCTGTGTATAAAATTAAGCAAGGACCATGCTTGCAGAAACAGGTCTTAGACTATAAGCATGGGTTTATTCTGCCGACTAGAAGAAGTGACATTGGTGTAAATGAGACCAGAATCAGTCTCACAGGAACACGGCATTCCCATTAGTTTTGAAGTTCCTGGATTTTTTGAGGTTCGCATTCTTTCTCCCATTGAGATCAGTGGGATTTTTGCTATAGCTGCAATGGGAGCAGGATCAAATCCTTTGTTGAGGATTCAGTGTGCATTTGTTACATTTTGTTTTGTTTTGTATAGAAAAGAAAAAAATATATAGAAGAGTGGGTTATCTAGTTCTAAAGATACAGTCACTGAACCTGGGCGAAGAACTGCTTGCAGCCACATAACACAAGGTTCAAGGAAGAATGGAGCTGGCCACCAAGGAGTCAGAGAGAGAGGAAGTCAGAAAGGAGGCCTTGCAGTTTGTAAGCACCAGAGGCAAGAGGTCACCACTGCATTCTACACAGCTGGAGACAGGGCAGGATGGGCAGGCTGAAAAGAGAAGCTGGAGGAATTCAACACACCTAGATGTTTTAAATCAATACCAGGTCTTCAACATGGAAACTATGGAGGATGCTTCTGAAGATCCAGCAGGTGCAAGGAAATGGAGAGATATAGTTAAGAATAATTAACCACTGGAACAATTTACAAAGGATTGTGGTGGATTCTCCATCACTGATAATTTTTATAACAAGACTGGATATTTTTCTAGAAGATCTACTCTAGGAGTTATTTTGGAAAAGTTCTCTGGCCTGAGCTATACAAGAGGTCAGACTAGTTGATCACAATGGCCCCTTCTGGCCTTAGAATCTATGAAACTATGTACAGAACACACATGTGGATGGCAGCTTGACCCAACCTGTAAGAAAATCAAGCTTGACCTCAGAGAGTTCTCCAACTGTCCAGGGAAGACAAACAATTCTTGCTGAAGATTCAATACTCAGAAGAATCAAAGGAACATTCTGTAAGGGACAAATGGACAACAGGTCAGTGAACTGCCTCCCCAGAGCCAAGACAGGAGATGCCTACTGAGAAAGAGGAGGGGGAGAATAAAAAATGTCTACTGGTGTACAGAGCTGTGGATTATGCTTGCTTAGTAACAGCAAGAAACATTGCATTGGTTGCACTTTGGACTCTGGCCCACTTTCTGTCGGTGCAACAAGAATCAAGGGAGGGCAAGGGGAAGCCCTAACAGCCTTCATGGCATGAAAGGTAAATGCTGTTACTATGAGAATGATAAATACAAAGTGAACTGGGGTATTGACAGGAAAGGGAATTTATCCCAAAGAGGATCAATGCCTATTCTAAAGATCACATTTTTAATGCATGCACTACCTGCTGTGCCAGATGGTCAAACCAAAGCACCAAAACATGAAGCAGATGGACTTGGTGTCTGATTCCTAATTACTATAATTAGAGTTGCTTCAGATGGAGGTTTCCTTGTTGTGGTGAGGAAAAATGATTTGACAACAGATAGTACCAAAAAATGGTCTCTCTGGTTCCCTTAGTATTAATGGTTATCACTGATTGTTCAAAGTTTGCTGGAGCATTACAGGCCTAATCAAAAGCCCGTCCACGAAAACATTCCCATTGACCTTAAAGGGCTTTGGATCAAACCCTGAAAGTGAGGGCAGGAGAGTGTTTAAGGTAGAAAATATGCAGGAAGTTTCAAATAATCTTAATATAAGACCAGGGACTGAAGAGGTGTTCCCAGTCAATCACTGTTCAATCTTCCCCAAGATAGAGACACACACCGGTTATCAGCTGCCCAAACTGACATAGCTGAGCAATCTACTTGAACAACAATGTGCAAAACTCCTGCTGCAGTTCCTTCATGAGTTGGCTCTACACATCTAGATGGTTAGAAGTATGTGCGCTTTTAAAAAATATATCTTGTGCCTCAATATTTGTCACGTGCTGATTTAGTAGAAAACAGCCTCCACAGTTTCTGACCCACAAAAAACACACAGACATTCCTGGCTTCTGCACCTGTTCAGGGTATTCCATTATCCAAGGGGGACGTATCGACATTACTGGCTGTGGGATGGCCACTCTATTTGTAGGAGAGGATTGTATGAGATTCCTCCACATCCTGTCATGTCAGACACAAATTGGACCCTTGGGAATGAGATCAGGGGATTGGGATGATCTCATACGGCTCCCTGCTATCTAAATGTGCCTCTGATGTGCTCCCTGGGTGAGGTGAGGCAGAATACTGAAAAGAGCCCTGTAACTTTTGACTGAGACCTGTAACTTTTGAGAGACCTGATAGCAACGAGCGACAAAGAGTCCCGTGGCATCTTATAGACTAACAGACATATTGGAGCATAAGCTTTTGTGGGTGAATACCCACTTCGTCAGATGCTTGCATCCACAGGACTCTTTGTCGTGTCACTTTTTACAGATTCAGACTAACACGGCTACCCCTCTGATACTGATAGCAATGGTGTAAATTAGAGGTATTCTCTTGCAGCAATAAACTGCGCCAGAGCTGGGAGGCTAAAGTCCAGGGAGATGTATCTGAGGTTGGACACTGCCTGGTATGCTTATACAGTAGGGGTTACATTTTGAACATGGTGCATGGGATGTAGATGCATGACTCCAGTGAAAGTCCGCCTCAATTTCTGTGCATTGCAATGAAAAATTAACCCCAATCCAATTATTTAAACTTTATCCAAAACACCCAATGCTTTCCCCCTAAACAAGTCAGCTTCTTAATCTACTCAAATCTGTGTGCAGTTTCTGGATTTGATGTTTCTATTCACTTACTAGATTTAAGCCCAGCTAGAAAGAGAGAGGGAAAAAAATGTTAAAACCCATTTAGCATCTCCTTTCTACTAAGGCACTGCTTTATTTTCCTACAAACGCTGCTTGTGAAAGTCATTTCCAAAAGATGCAATAATCCCTTTTCCCTGAGAAAGCTAACACAACAGGAAGAAGAAAACATTACTCCATTGTATACTTGTGTTTTCTTTGGCTAAAGATCTTGCTGAAACTGACTTAGCTCAGTAGCCAGTGGTTCATATTAAAAAGAGAAAAAGCTGAACATTAAAATGGTATGGTTCATCTCTAAAAAATAAAATCGTTCAGGACTGAAGGTCTGCGTGGGGGTAGCATGGAATGAGGCAGAGTTCCATCCAAATAATACTTTTATTGCTTGTGGTGGGAAGACAGACCCATCTTGCAGATTTATTGCACAAAATGATAAGCAGATACACTTACACTAGAAATGCAAAAAGGTTTTAGGTGAGCAGGTGAGACTTGACATTGAGCAAACACTTAAAGACAGTTTAAAAAAATGGCTTGGTACGACCTCCTCCTGACTCTTACAGGAGTAGGTTTACACTACTACTCTACAATGGGAGCTTAGTAACTTTCTCTATGGCAACCACCCAAGGTTGATTCAAGGACATCTGGGGCTCACTTGATGCACCCTTACCCGTGTAAACTTTCGTTACCCCTAACTAATTATTCAGTCTCATTTCAATATAAGTAGTAATCTTACAGGATGGGCTATAATGTAAATATAATAAACATTATAAATTTTCTCATTGTTCTCAGACAGGCCTGACAACTTGGGAGAGAGAAGGAGCAGGAATGGCTGGGCTGTGGGAGAGGCTGAGGGAGACAGATAACAGGCAGGCTAGTGTTGGGGAGACTGGGAGGAGAAGCAGTGGTAAGTGATGTGTAAAAGTGCTGTATGGTCTCTAGCTTCAGAAGAAAGCTCTTCTGCAGTGAGGTTTTCAGTTTGGCCATTTCCCAATCCCCTTTACTCAAGTTCTAGCTGATGCCACAGAAATTCCAATTTGTGTAACTATGTTTTTCCCTGTATAGAGTTCACCCTATCAGTTTCAATTGGATACAATATTCTTTTACAGTTCCTGCCCTAAACTGTCATGTAGAGTTGATTTGTGCTGATAAAACAGCCGCTGCAGCCCTCCCTGGAGGTGGGATCATGTCTGTGAAGGGATTCTTGTATACTTTAGATGTACACATTCTAAAGCCAGAAAGGACCATTTTGATCGGCTAGTCTGACCTCCTGTATAACAGAGGCCATAGAATTTCACCCAGTGATTCCTGCAGTGAAGGGAATTATTTTTCCTTTCTCTGTAAGAAGGTTTAAAGATTTTATTTTTAAAAGAGCTTTAGGATCCTTCAAGGTGAAAAGTGCTATATAAATGTAAACTACAACTATGTTCAGAGATATCAATCACACAAGACTAGACAAGGCTTTCAAGGATTTCACACTGCAGTGCTTCATATTATGTTCTACATTACATAGTGCATGGGAGCAAAACTAGGAGTGGACAAAATATTCACAACAAAATGAGAGATTGCTGCATTTGGTTGGCAATATGCAGAATGGGCCAGATTTGTAAAGACAAACAACAACAAAATAAGGAAAATCAAAACAAAAAACAACCTGGGATATTTCCATGTTTATGCTCAAAACAGGAATACTTTTGCCAACAATTTACAACCACAGTGCAACTGTCATAACTGGTCAATTGAGTCTGTAGTTTAGGAATGCTCTTGGATTCCTCACTGATGGTAAACTCTCACATAACTGCATCTACTCGTAACACTTTCTGCCATCTCCAGTTGGACAGAAGACTCTGTCCAATCCTGGTGGATGATGACCTGGCCTCAATTATACATGCCTTTGTCATTTCCTGGCTGCACAACAGCAATGCAATCTATTTGGGTATGAAGCCATCAGCCCTGTGAAAACTCCAGCTAGTAGAGAATGCTGCAATATGAGCTACTGCAAGCACATCAGACCTGTCCTCCACTCTACATTGGTTTCTATAAAATACAGAGTCAAGGTCAAGATCCTTAACTGCAAGGCACAATATGGCCCAAAACCAGCACACCTAGGAGGATCACCGGAAGCTCTGGGAAATGATTGTGATGGACAGCCCTGCTCCTTTGGCACAATGGAACTTTTTACCATAGGGATAAAGATCGTCTGGTGCAGGAGACAGTACCTTCTTGAGATTGAGTCTGAGACTGAGGAACGAGCTCCCACAGGAACTAATGACCATCACAAACCTCACCACCATCTGCTCCAAGAACAGTTCTTCAAAGTTCCCTTCCCTAATATAATCACATAGCAGCATGTACACTTATTAAACAATAACCCAACTGAAACACTACACTGCACGCACAGTACCCTTCTTCTGCCCGCAAGGACAGAAGGAGAGAGAAAACGAGTCACATGTGACAGCTGTTAGTCGTTGCTTAATGCATTGCAGGAAGGATGCTTAAGTACTGAGAGTGGTACAAGAACCAGAATTGGTTCCTATTCCTATTCACATGCACATGGTCCTCTTTTCAATAGAATCTAAAGATTATCAGCAATACACCATCCTCCATATAAAATTAACCTGTTAAATTTAGGGGAGATGTCCCTAACAATCCTTTAACGCTCTTCATTATTCTCAGCGCTGCCTTGTTCTTACTGATGTGATTATGGTACTCAAAAGTAAGCTGCCTATGAAGGGATAGAGGGAGTGGTCAGGCCTGCCCTGAAATGCTACGCTGTCTCTGGTTAATTGTCAAACTCCCATTGCCATCAATGTGAGGAGTAGCTGAAAGCTTACCTAGTTACTAGGATATTTGATATTGCGAAGGACAAACTTCTTTTTAAATACCATATTTGGAAATAATCAGCTCAAATACTTTATTTTAGAAATATTCAGTAATAATGATAATACCAAGTTTACATACACTTTTCATCCGTAGATCATCCAATCCTTCACAAAGGAAACAAGAATCATTATCCCCATTTTACAGATGGTGAAACAAAGAAATAGACAGGTGAAAGGATTTGCCCAAAGTCACTCAGCGGGTCAGTGGCAAAGCAGGAAAGAGAACCCAAGTCTCCTGAGTCACAGGCTGCTGTACTATCAGACAAGCTGAGAAGAGGGAGCATTTTTCTATACAGAAGGTGCAGTTACTCATTTTTGCCTTCTGGCATTTCAGGTGAGGTTTTTTCCCTCTCTCCCTTCAGTTGAAAGAACACATTTTGAGCACCCTTCCTTCCCCCCATCCTTTAAATGTCCTTTGGGAATGCATCATTAATTCTCAGGTCTCCCCAGCACACATCTTCCTGAGACACAGCAGGGAATAAAGCAGAAGGGCAGAATGGGTTCATGGATATTAAAGAGCAAATCTAAGAAGATTGATTAAATGGAAAATTAAAAGTTTGTTATAATTGGTGGTTACTGAGTACTTTGCCCAGTAATTGGTAAGAAGCATGCACAGCCTGAACAGCAAATCTCTGCTTAGCAAGGACAACAATGAGCTGTTAATTTGTGTGGTGCTGGTTGTCGTGTTTAATGAATTTCCTAGTTGAATAATCTTTATAAAAGTATATTAGCAATTAAGTAAACACAAATAAAATTAACCAGGTCAGAGAGAAATCTCATCTTCTGGTGCAGGGCTTGATTCATTTTTATCCTGGTAGGGAAGCAGCTAATCAGCTGATCCTCATTGGAGCAAGCAACCCATTTTTTCTGGGCTCTGCTGAGGCTGGAGAATGTGTGTGTGTGTCTTTGTGTGCAGTATGAAGAATGTGAGACGTACAGCTCTGAACTATGAGACCGCAGCACAAGTTGTAGCAAGAGAGACTTATGCATTTAGCTCTGGAAGTCCCCAGTTGGCTATAATGACAGCTATCACAGGGGCTTGAGTCCTGGCCCACATCTGTGGCACATGGACTGACCTGAACCCTCCACTGCTGCAGAACTATGGGAAGCAGGCCAGCTTTCACCTTGTCAGCACTGCGCAATCCCACCTTTGCAGAGAATCCATAAATTGCCTACATGGGCAGGCTAGTAGATGCTCATTGGAGAGCTGACCCCTTGGGAACTATTTGCATCCCTTCCATGGTTTATCCCATAAAACAACAGCAAGCTGGACATCCCAGCGGCGCAGTTTAACTTAAAAAAAAATCGAGTGCCTAACTGATGAGCTAAGCCTACTCTGAGGGGTAAGATATAGTATTTGTAGCTGGGAACTGAGACCTAGGAGTCTTGGATTCCTCTTTTTGGATTTGCCACTGAATCAAATTTGTGAGCTTAGTTCATCCGCCTATAAATTGTGTGTAATACCATGTCTACTTTACAGGTGTATTACAAGGCTCATTCAAATGATATCCATCCTCAAGTGGAAGATGCTATGAAAAGGCAAAGTAGTATTTCTACTCCCTCGAAAAAAAAATGGATGATAGAATTAAAGTTAATTAAGCTCATTTCCTATCAATGCAATCGCTGAATAAAACCACTCACAAGTTTTACTACCCAGATATCATAATAACAAAACACACACTCGGATGCAACAACTCAGCATGCTCCTCTCTTTCTAGTCTAACATATACAACAATTAACACTCAACCGGAACTCTGACATTGGCTAGGTGACGACGATTTCCCATGCATGTGCCATGGAATGTGTTATTCTTACATGAGACTGTCTGAAGTTAGAGGTAAGGCTGTGTGCCTCAGCATGACGTGGTAACCTGTGTAGCAGCAAAGGTCCCATACCTCTTGATTTCAAGTTGCATGCCTACCCCAGTTCCCTGCTGGTCGGTAGTTTCCCTCTCGGGTAGTTTGAGAATGGAGCGGATGGGAATTGCCAGGTAGGCAGCGGTGCATGCTAGGAGAGGAGCTAAATCAAATTTTCTTGCTTCGCTCTTCCCCCCCGGGATACTTCCTATATTTGCTGACTTGCCTGACGGTCTCTTAGGCCGTCTCTCCAGCTTTAAATTTCTTGCTTCCATCCTCCTTCCGAACACCCCCGCATCTATTTGGTCCCTACTCTCCCATTTAGAATGGAAAACCTTTGTGGCAGGGATCATCTCTTTGCTCTATATGCCCTACACAATGGGGCTGATAAACCACCACTGATAAACCACCACTGTAACAAGCCAACCTCAGACTATGATTCTCTTTATATCCTTGAGCTCCGACCCTGAGAGCTGCACTGCAGAGGCAGACTCTCATTGACTTCATTGGGGCTCTACTCACACGGCACAACTTACAGGACCAGGGTGCTAGTTATTTTCTTCTCTCTCTCCCTCTTCCTCTCTTTCTCCACCTCACTCTTCCACTTAGTTTTGACTGATATCAGGGGATGCTAAGGGGTTTTGTTGTTGTTTTTTGGCGCTTTAATCTTATATTTTCAATAGTGACCTTATAGAAAACTAATAACTGTATGAGAATTTGAAGAAGGAGAATACTGAATATTTGACAGTACCTCTGCACTTACTGAAGTCTTGAAGTTTATAGAAAATCTATCTAAAAATATCAGTGGATTCCTTAGCTGGAATTTAGTCCTTTTACTACTGATGTACTACAAAAGGATATGTTTATTCCTGGCTGCACATGTGGAAAGGGCATATATACACACATATATAGGCACACACCCACACACATGCACTTTCCACATGTGCAGCCAGGAACAAGCATACCCTTTTGTAGTTCGTCAGTAGTAAAATGAAGATAGATAGATAGATAGATAGATAGATAGATAGATAGATAGATAGATAGATAGATAGATAGATAGATAGATGATAGATAGGAGTGTGTTGAACATATATTTTTGGATAGAACCGAAGGGAGACCACCAATTCATTGCAGATAAATCATCAAAGTACACTGTATATACTCGTTCATAAGCCGAATATTTTTGGTAAAGAAGTGACGCATCAAAGGTCGGCTCATAAACGGGTCTACACCAAAATTTGATGATTTAGAAGTCTGTGGAATCATTGAATTGAATATCTCATACATTGCCGTTTTCGCTGGGAACGGCAAACCGCAGCCACAGGGAGCTAAGGGGCTCCTTGCCTGAAGATGCTCCAAGTAAACAAAATGTCCTGACCCACCAGCGGCTTACCCTGATGGCCAGGAACCAAAGTTTGCCAACCCCTGAAATATAGGGTTAGCTTATGAAAGGGTCACACAGTTTTTGCTATTTTTACCTAACCATCTTGAGGGGTCGGCTTATAAACAAATGGGATAATGAACGAGTATATACGGTAACTAGTTAATGGCATGTTGCTTCTCATCTAAGTAAAGTTTGAGCTGATGCTCTAGTGTCCTCTTGCCAGTCCTCAAATCCATCCAGTTCCCTGTATGAGGAATGGTTAGAACTAGGAAAAGTTCACCCGTTCCTATTCCTGTTCCCATTACAGAAATACCAAAATGTTTAACTTTAATATCTCTGCAGTATGAACTCACTTAATTACTTTTAAATAAGGAGTTACTATCCTTGAAGCTTAATGAGGTGTATTACATAAATGAACACTCTCTAGCTGTGGTCTGTAAGGGACACAAAAAGCACAGTAGAATAATGTTAAAGCCCAGACAAACAAAGCAGTAAAAATCAGGAGACTCAAAGTTAAATACTGGAATTGGATATTTAGCATGTCTCGTCATGGTGGCGTTTCAGCAAATACTCTCTCTAAAACCCCATAGTGATCAGAGACCATAGTAATTAGACCTAGCATGATGAGCCACACACATCCAGTTTCCCTTCTCTCATCAGTTTGTCTCACAGTGATTTTAAGTCCTGCTCCCCCATTTTTATTTGCCTTCTGCTCTCAGTGATAGGGGCGTAGGTCCCATTGTCTTCAGATGAAAGCAGGATTTGTCTTGTGGAATTTTAAAAATGTTTGTGCCAAATTTTCAACTACCCTCCAAAGGCGCAGAATTAAAATAATGGGTTTAAATCAATGAGTTCCTAACTTCTTGAAAGTAACATTGCCCAGTGGACAGGACACTGGACTGGAATCATGAAAACCTGGAGTCTGATGACCTGCTGTGTGACCTTAGGCAACTCATTTTATTTGTTTATGCCTCAGTTTCCTAAATGCAATGGGAACAACGACACTTCCTTTTGTAAAGCATTTTTAAAACTACAGATGAAAACGAGTGTATAAGGTCCCAGCATTATTAACTGACCAGCGTGAATGGATCATTTTTGGATGCTGACTGAGAATATGGCCTTAGGAGAGAGCACTTATAACATAAGGGGTGACACATGTTCTCTTCATCCCACCTGAACTGAAGGGCCTGGATTGTGCCACCTATTATCATTTATAACTCATATAGTGGCACTGATCTGAATGGTGCCTTATAAGACTTAGTGACAGCGAGTCCTTGCCTGAAAGGAGTGGGTGATGAAGGGTTTCCTAGGGCTGTCCATTCACTCTTTAGAAGCAGAATTCAAATTTTGGCCCACTGATTGCCATCTCCATGGGGGTGGGGGGATTTATTAGTACTGACATGCCAACTTACAGACACTTGAAGCACTTTATAAAGACAAAAGTACAGGTCTTTGCCTGGATTCTGGAATACTTTACAGCCTAAATCCACCCCAAGTGGTCCCAGGAATCTCCATCAGTTGACCCCTAGATTATTAGTGTTGTTAGATGAGCAGTACAAGGTAAAGCTTCATTGCTCATCCTTTTCCCTACTGGCTATTAAGCAAGAGAGTCCAAAAGTTTTCCACTAAAACTTTCTTTTAAATGGAAAATTGGGTTTTCAAACAAACAAAAATATTCACAGAAAGTTTCTGTTTTTCACAAAACCATCTCGCTGCACAATGAAAAAGTAAAACATTTTCATCTGTAAACTGAAACATTTTCAATTTTTGCCCCCAAATTGCTAAGAACTGAAAAGGTTCTGCTGAAAACTGAACTTTTTGTTTTTGTTTTTTATTGAAAAAAATTCAGTTTGAAGGTTTTTGACAGAAAGTCTATTTTTTCCACAGATAGACCCCCTGTTTTTTCTGACCATCTCAACTATTAAGATTATACAAGGTCGTCTTTCATGGCTCAATCTCTCTATCTACAGAGAAATAAAGCTCAGGTGTGGAGGAGAGATCAGGGCTGAAAGGCTTATGGAAGGAATTAATGGAAAAGTGGGTAATTTCTCAGAGCAGAGACAGATGGAGGACATTTCATATTTGGGTGCAGCACAAATCTGTCTATCTAGAACATATTCCTCAATGTGATACATAAAACACTAAAAATAAAAGCCACAGAGTTGAGGCTGGGTGGGAAAACTAAAGAATGAGGACTGGAATGAATGCAGAGGAGAAAATGACAGCTGAGATCCAGGCAGGATGCAGTTATATGGTGCTTTGAAGGGGAACAAAAGGAGGCTGAACTTCGTGTGAAACAGACAGAATGCCACTGAAGAGATTAGAGGAAAAAGGAGATTTCTGAAGCACGAGGTAAGAAATGTGGAAATTGCTACAGCTGAGCTAAGAGATGATGCACTCATGCAGGCATGTACAGCACTAGAGTCTGAGCGGTAGGAAGATGAGATTTAAGCAATACTGTAGAGTAGCAAGTGACAACATTTAGTGATAGGTTTGAAAGAAGGGTTGTGACCTTAGTAACAATGAGGATTTAAACTGTGATTGGGAAGGAAGAGGAAAAGAGAGTCTGACCTGCAGTGGGTGAGGTGAGGTCTGGCAGTTATCATCAAGATTGGGTGAGGAAAGCCATCGCAGGTTAATCTTGCTGTTGAAATCTCTTCCCTGCCTCCCTTTCCCTGCCCTGGCCCACGAGTTTCAGACATTTCTGTATTTAATACCTGCATTGTCCCTATGGTAAAAGATGATATTTGAATGTATTGCTGGCATTTAAAATTTGTCTCGGATGACAAATTCATAGACAAGCCCAGATGTTGGTAAAGGTAATTGAAATAAATATGGGCACTTGAAAGCTCACAATCTGTTGCTTGTTCATAAAGTTACCATTTGTCAAAAAATAAAAAAAAGGAAAAACAGAAAAAAGAGGAAGATGGTGGTGGGACTAGACATTGGGGCTTTACCTTATTCACTGGCAGAGGAAACAACCTTTGAATTTGAACATATAGTTCTTTTACTCCCTTTGATCCAAGCAAGAGTCTCAGTATGTGGCAGCACAGCACAGCACAGCACAGCACACCCCCTCTCCCTGTTTGTTTAGCATGCGATGCTTTGCAAGCTGTTAACAGGACTCAGCATTTATTTAAGAATGATACAAGCAATATTTTAACTGCTCATCTTTGTGCTCTCTAAGCAGAGGATGATTGCATTTGTAAATTGCCTTCTGTGCCACCATTTGTTCTTGTTGCTGTAGGCAGAGGCCGTCTGAGAGCACCCAGCAAGAATCACCGTCTCCTCCCCAATTCTCAGAGCTTCTCAAACAAAACTAGTAAACAAACCCCAAACTTTAAAAATCATTAATTGGTTCTACACTTTCCTCACTGCTAGCAAGAGTGACTCCTCCCCTGTGGCTCCTCTTCCAGTTCTGCTTCTGCAGAGTCATGCATACATCAGCAGAAGGCACCGGAACAGAAAGAAAGAAAACAGGGTTTTCACAGTGGGGCCATAGCTCTGGAAATGAGCAACATTTGACCTCTACCACCAAAACTAGGACATCTTCCAATATATTAGAATCCTTTAGATATTGAGACAGTTTAATTGGTTATTAGAGAGGTATATATAATCTGTTGTTATTTTACTTACATTTGCCTAAATAGTCCATGTGGAAATTCAATAAGCAAATTAAAGTGAAGCCTGGTCTAACGGTCAGAGCACACAATGGGGAATCAGGATTTTATTCTTAGCTCTGGCACTGATCTCTAGACCAAGTCACCTATTAAAAAGCTTGAGCTGTAAAACAGCTCTAAAAAATAAAAGAAATAGTATGTAACAAATGGAAGAAAGGGGAGGTCAATATTAATGAATGTAAATCAGAATTTTGGAATTGTGAAAAACTGATAAGAGAAGCCAGGGACACAAAGAGGAATCTAGGACCAGCAGAGATAAGGACACTAAGAAAGAGTTTTTTAAATATATTAGGAACAAAAATAATCCCAACAATAGTATTGGTCTGTTACTAGATGGAAATGGTAGAATTATCAATAATAAAGCAAAAAGGCAGTAATGTTCAATAAATAATTTGGTCTGTATTTGGAAAAAACAGACGATATAGTTTCATCAGATGGTGATGATAACAATTAGTAACAGTGGAGATGTTAAACAGAAGCTCCTAAAGTTAGATATTTTAAAATCAATAGGTCCAGGTAACTTGCATCCAAGAATTTTAAAAGAGTTGACTGAGGAGCTCACTGGGCCATTAATGCTGATTTTCAATAAGTCTTGAAGGTCTGGGGAAGTTCCAGAAGACTGAAAGAAATCTAATGTTGCGCCAATTTTTGAAAAGGGCAAACAGGATGACCCGGGTAATCATAGGCCTGTCAGCCTGACACAGATCCCAGGCAAGATAACGAAGCAGTTGATACAGGAGTCAGTTAATAAAGAATTAAAGGAAGGTAATGTCATTAATACAAATCAACATGTATTTATGGAAACTACATCCTGTCAGACTAACCTGATATCTTTTTTCGACTAGATTACAAATTTGGTTGATAAAGGTAATAGTGTTGATGTACTCTACTTAGACTTCTGCAAGGTGTTTGGCTTGGTCCCTCGCAACATTTTGATTAAAAAACTAGAATGATATAAAATCAACATGACACACATCAAACTGGCTAGATCTCAAAATGTAACTGTAAATAAGGAATTGTCATCTGTAAACCTAACTGTAAATGTAACGGTAAAGAAGGAATTGTCATTGAGAGGGTGTGTTTCCAGTGGGGTCCTGAAAGGACTGGTTCCTGGCCCTATGCTAGTTAACAACTTTATTGGTGACCTGGAAAAAAAAACATAAAATCATCACTGATAAAGTTTGCAGATGACACAAAAATTGGGGAAGTGGTAAATAATGAAGAGGACAGATCAGTGATACAGAGCGATCTAGATAGCTAGTAACACACAAACAATATGTGTTTTAATATGGCTAAATATAAATATAAATGTAGGCCATTCTTATAACATGGGCAAGCAAGTTCGTGGATGAGACTAATCTGGGGAGAAGTAGATACATTGTAGGGTAGGGACAGGGTCCAGAGTGACCTAGACAAATTGGAGGATTGGACCAAAACAAATCTGATGAGGTTCAACAAGGACAAGTGCAGAGTCCTGTACTTAGGACGGAAGAATCCCATGCACTGCTACAGACTAGGGACCTAATAGCTAAGCAGCAGTTCTGCAGAAAAAAACCTGGGGATTACAGTGGACAAGAAGCTGGATATGAATCAACAGTGTGCTCTTTTTGCCAAGAAGGCTAACGGCATATTCGGCTGCATTAATAGGAGCACTGCGAGCAGATTGAGGGAAGTGATTATTCTGCTCTATTCAGCACTGGTGAGGCCACATCTGGAGTACTGCATCCAGTTTTGGAGCCCCCATTACAGAAAGGATGTGGACAAATTGGAGAGAGTCCAGCGGAGGGCAACAAAAATATTAGGGGGCTGGGGCACATGACTTATGAGGAGAGGCTGAGGGAACTGGGTGTATTTAGTTCACAGAAGAGAAGAGTGAGGGGGATTTGATAGCTGCTTTCAACTACCTGAAGGGGGGTTCCAAAAAGGATGGAGCTTGGCTGTTCTCAGTGGTGGCAGATGACAGAACAAGGAGTAATGGTGTCAAGTTGCAGTGGGGGAGGTCTATGTTGGATATTAGGAAAAACTATTTCACTAGGAGGGCAGTGAAGCACTGGAATGGGTTACCTAGGGAGGTGGTGGAATCTCCATCCCTGGAGGTTATTAAGGCCCGGTTTGACAAAGCCCTGGCTGGGATGATTTAATTGGGGTTAGTTCTGCTTTGAGCAGGGAGTTTGACTATATGACCTCCTGAGGTCTCTTCCAACCCTAAACTTCTATGATTTTATGACTTCAGATTTTCTAGCCAAGGTCAGAGAGGTGAAAGATCATGGCTTCCTCCATAAAAATCATTCACCCCTTCCTAATCTAAGTCATTTTAGCAAGTGCTTTTTATTGTTACTTGTCACATTACATACAGTTCCACATAGTTAAAAGTACCATAGAAGCTACAGTTATTATAGTTATTAACATTTTATGGCCTTGTTATTCACACCTTAAGCTCCTTACAATGAAGTGCTGCATTTTAAAAGTGCAGCATAATCTGAATTGATTCCACAATAAAAAGGTTGCCCTACTCCACTGGTTTCCAACACTTCTTCTTGGGTTTGGGATCCATTAATGAGGGTGATGCAGATTTTATATGTTTAACAGAAGTGATACAGAGCCAGTTAAATTATTCTTACTGTGCAGATCGTATATTCGTATATTGTTTAACATGTTTCCCCCTCCTGCTGTTATGAGACAGGCCCTTCATATCACTTATGAGTTTTCTTAGTCCCAAGCAGACATGAGGCTTTCTGGCTTTCATAACCAAATATGGCCTAGTCCCTACGCAGCCCAAATTACACTGGAATCAGTGTATGTTTTTCTATGGAGTAAAGATTGCAGGATTTGGCCTCCTCTTAACACATCTTAAATACTACTGCCTAGAAATAACTGATCTAATTGTTTTTTTCCCCTTTACCCTTCTTTATCCTTTTTTTCTCACTGGTTTATTTTGTTACCTACTGTTGCAGTAAGGGATAGATTGATACTCAGGGATGGATAAAGTCACACTATCTTCCTGCCACCTCAAATTTTAATCAAATCTGTTTCTTTGGAGGTACACCAAAGCAGAAATACAGAAACAGCACTGAAAACTAATCTTTACCCTTCTCAGGGCTTGTCTACATCAGAAAGTTGCAGCGCTGGTGAGGGGGTTACAGCGCTGCAACTTAGGAGGTGTACACATCTGCAGGGCACCACCAGCACTGCAACTCCCTGTTTGCAGCGCTGGCCGTACTCCCGTTTTGTCTCGGGTGTAGAGGATCCAGCGCTGGTGATCCAGCGCTGGTAATCAAGTATAGACACTTACCAGCGCTTTTCTTGACCTCCGTGGAATAAGCAGGTATCCCAGCATACCTGAGGAAGCCTCTGGTAATCAAACTGGTCTCCTTCCCCAGCTTGCTCTCGCGTTCCCCGAACCCCGAGCAAGCAGGTCTCCTTCCCTGAGGTTTGCTGGGTGGTTCCGGGAACGCGAGAGCAAACCACGGCGAAGCTGGTCTCCTTCCCCGGTTTGCTATCGCGTTCCCCGAACAAGCAGGTCTCCTTCCCTGCGGTTTGCAGGGTGGTTCGGGGAACGCGAGAGCAAACCGGGAAAGGAGACCAGCTTCGCCGCGGTTTGCTCTCGCGTTCCCCGAACCACCCAGCAAACCGCAGGGAAGGAGACCTGCTTGCTCGGGGGTTCGGGGAACGAGAGAGCAAACCGGGAAAGGAGACCAGCTTCGCCGCGGTTTGCTCTCGCGTTCCCCGAACAAGCAGGTCTCCTTCCCTGAGGTTTGCAGGGTGGTTCGGGGAACGCGAGAGCAAACCGCGGCGAAGCTGGTCTCCTTTCCCGGTTTGCTCTCGCGTTCCCCGAACCCCCCTTGAAGCCGCCCAACAGCGCTGCAGTGTGGCCACATCTAACACCACTTGCAGCGCTGGTTGCTGTAAGTGTGGCCACTCTGCAGCGCTGGCCCTATACAGCTGTACTAATACAGCTGTAACAACCAGCGCTGCAAAATTTTAGATGTAGACATGGCCTCATATACACATCAATGCACAGCTAGGCAGGCCCATTATGAAAGGCTTTCACCTTCTTCGTAGAGACCATGTACATGACATAATGTTGTTTTCAGTGTTGTAACCATGTTGGTACCATGATATTAGAGAGACAAGGTGGATGACGTAATATCTTTTATTGGACCAACAGGAGGTAGCATACCAGACTAGTTGGATTGCTGCAGGGCTTAAATTCTCAGAGATTATTTCCCAGAGTTATTCCACATGCCCCCATTTTGGCATTCCAGTTTTCAGATGCGAGGTGGGGGGTCTTGGGGCTTTAGCCCTGCAGTGGGAGGAGGGGCTGGGGCTTCAGCTCCGTAGGATGCTCTGGGGATGAGGGCTTTATCTCCACAGATAGAACGGTGTGGGAGACACTGGGGTTTGGCATGTTAATCCCACAGGAGTTGCAGGGCTTGGTGCTTTAGCCCTGCAAGGCATGCCAGGGCTTGAGGCTTCCATGCCACAGGGCATGCTGGGGCTTGTTCTTTCAGCCCTGCAGGAGGCAGTGGGGCTCCCACAGGTTTGAAAATATTTACTGCTGAATTTAAGCCCCGGATTGCTGTTCATTTCTAGTATGGCTATGTCAATGGCCAGTATTTCTAAACAGGGGTGATTAAAGTTAGGCTCCTCAATAAAACTGCCCTGTACCAGCCACCTAACACTTCAATGGGGAAGGATAGTCTTGTGCATAAGGAACTGATTTGTGATTTAGGGGTTCAATTCCCAGGTCTGTGACAGCCTTCTTGTGTGAGCTTGGACAAGTCACTTTGTCTGTACCTCAGTCCACAAAAGACAAAATGGGCTGATAATACAATTCTCTCATGCTTTGTCTGTCTTGTCAATTTAGGGTCGAACGGAGTCTTACTATGTGTTTGTACTGTGCCTTGCACATTGGGGGCCTTAATCTTGGTTAGAGACCATAAGCATTACAGTAATATAAATAATAATCATTTATGGGTGCTCAGAATTTCTAAAAATCAGGTTCCAAAATAACGTTAAGCACTCAAGTTTGAAAATTGTGGCATATGGTTCTTGCAGATCACAGAGGCTGAAAACAAAAAGAGGGGAAATGTGCAGCAAACTGCATCACAGAACACTGATACAGTCGAAGTAGTGCAGGTTACTGTTATCTTTCCCAGACTGTATGAGCCATTACAGTTTTAATACCTCATTCTTATGACAAAGATCAATAGAACAGGAAATGACCCAGCATAAATTCAGTTTCATCGGAGAGTGTAATGAGGAAGGAAAATGGTACCAATGTAATCCATTCTTTTCTACATCACAAAACTGGACTGTCTGGCACCCTTTTACACTATCAGCAACCTCTGCTCTGGAGGGAGCTAGGAACTGAATCTGGCAGAGTTGTTCCCAAACATGCAGATTACGATGCAGGTGTATTGTGATTTACCCAGCTAAGACAGATTGCCAGAGTGGAGCCTGGAAGTTTACACAGCATCTGCCTGCATGTTTCCGCTGGTCTGCAAGTTTGGGTAATACTCAAAGTAAAGAGAAACGGAAATGGTGTAAAATGGAGTAATTCATTCTGTGAGCACCACAGTAATAAAATATAATGCTTTTGCTTACATAGTACCTCTCATCTGAGGATCTCGATGCACTTTAAATCAAGCATTAATTCTCTCAACCCACCCTGCAAAGTACTTTATTGATCTTCTCCATTTCACACAGGGGTAAAATAAAGCACAGAGAGGTCAACTGTTGGGCTTTAGGTAACTTTGTGAGTCTGGGGTAGAACCAGCATAAAACCAAAATCTTCTTGGCTTCTAGACCTCTATGCTAGCTATTCGACAATATTCCCGTCCTCTCTTTCAGTAACAAGAATGAAACCTGATATAAATATCATTCTTTCTGTTGTGTTAGCTAGTCGGTTGAGGAGCTGGAAAGGAAGAAGGAATGAGGAGAAAATACACAGAATTCAGCAGGTACAATTGCTTAAGGTATTCTTCTTCATTACATCCTCTGTGAAATTTTAATGGGTGTTTTATTCCAATCTGCAAGTGGCTGCATTTCAGTGGCAGATTAAGTGAAGTAACCTCTTTGTGGATACAGCACGCAACTCTAGGTAATGCTGCAAAACAGAAAAGGATCACGAAAAGAACACTATCAGAACTCCAGTGAGGATGGCACACACTGCCTCTCCGAGCTGTTGCTTTCTCTGGCTGCCATTCTGAATTTGCTCTCATGCCTGTCAGTCAGCAGCCATCTTGTGTTGTCATCAATACTACTGGACAATAAGAGGGCCATTGGTGACAGATGCAAACACATCCGGTCTTAAAAGGTCCCAGACTTCAGAGAGGGGAAAGAGAGACATATGCTGCCATTCACCCTGAACCTCCTCTCTCACCAAGTCCCCCAGCTATCCACTGGTGTCTTAAATCCCTCTGGGGGAAGCTCCGTCCACCCCTATAACCAATCAGTGCTTCGTATTGGCCAATGCAGCACTAATACATCATTCCAGACTCTGTCAGGAAGATTTTTGCTGTCCCTTAGCCAAGCCAGGTATATTTAACTCCTTCAGACTTTCCCGATATGCCCTTCGTGCCAGTCCCCTGATTGCTTTAGTTGCTCTTCTCTGAACTCACTCCAATTTGTATGGATCTGTGATAAGATGGAGGTGGAAGAGCATGTTTTCAGTCACTGTTTGTCAGGTTATGTGCTATCCAGAAACCACTACAATATTCCAAGTGCAGACATAAGTTCAAAATTGCATTGACCTGTGCAGTAGCCATACCACATTGCAAACTCATGTATAGTTTACTATTCCCTAGCACTCTGGGTATCTTCCTTCTAGTTCATTTTAAGGGCCTATTTTCCCAATATGAATTATCTCATCGTCTGTCTTTTCCCCAGGATGAATCTTATTTTGCTACTTTCTGCCTCTGTTTATACCTTCCTGGTCTCTTTGTGTCTTTTCCCCCTCTCTGTGTTGAATGGTATTCACAGCTGCCACCAAAATGTCTGTGAATCTATCTCCCCTTCCAGACCATGAATGAAGTTTATTTACTAAGCCATCAGCCAATACTCTTCTTTGACAATAGCCTATTACAAACATCCTCTGCATTCGATACATTAAGAGATCAATGTTACCATTGACAAATAGGATATATAGCATTATAATACTTAATATATTTGATATATCAACACTTATATCTCTCCTAAGCTAAGTTAAATAATTTATTATCATCAAACTACTTGTGCTCTTCCACTTTGCCATACACGAAAGCAAATGATTATCAGCCAAGTACATGAGCCACAGAAGGGAGCTACTAGAAGACAATGTCTAGAGCATATAGTTAAGCAATGTCTCAACATTATCTAAATCCCTTGTAAAGAGCAGTCCTTCCCTTCACAATGCTTCCTTGACAGATGTCAGTTAACAGTGAGAGAAAAAAAAATGGGTGCGGGGGTGGCAGTTCTTATCTAAAAGGATTTTAAATAATATTGCTGACATTATTAGAAACAAAATTGCAAGTAACGCTACATGGAAGCACCTCTTTAAAAAGGATATTCAATTGTTACGTTTCATAATGGTACTTGGTACTGCTCTGTCACCAGACCGGTGTCCTTCATGCTTCTCTACTTGCTGGTTTGGTAACCTGGTGTGTTTCCATGTTTTCCTTAGCATGAGATGCTGTGACATGTGATCAGCCATGGTTATTCACTGTACTTGTGACAAAGGCTGGCCTAAAGAGACTCTAGTGAGCTTCAGGGGATTAAAGTGCTGCCTCCATTTGCCCTGAGTCCGTGGCAGTTTAGCAATGCTTTAGCTGTGGAGTGATGGGAATCCTGCTGCGGCACTGGTCATGAGGGTTTTGGCACGTGTTATGCTTTACGAAGGGTTGAAGAACAGCCAAGGCTTTCCTAGCCAAGAGCTATGTGAACTCAAGAAATGCTGTGACCACCTTTTATTTACTATAAAGAACGAACAAATGCATCAATGATAACAATGATAAGGCCACATAATCAGTGTTTGTGTCCATGTGTGTGTTTCAAAAATTTGACAGAGAGTATTTGATCTTGAACAGTAAGCCTGTGCAGGGAGTGGGGGAGCACATTTTTTTGCTGTAGATGACACTAAAATGTGCAATATCTCGCAACCCCCAGATTGCCTTTTGTGATCCCTCCTGAGAGTTAAGACCTGGTGGTTGAGAAACACTGCCCTGGAATGTGCTCCTGAACATCCAGCAAGTGGTACATGTGTGCTGTGAATGCAGATACATTGTCAACGTCAGGGAGACCAAGAAGACCCATGCTGAGATATTTCTCCAGTGCTGACCACCAGGGCCGGCTCTAGGTTTTTTGCCACCCAAGCAAAAAAAAAAAAAAAAAAGGTGGTTGGAGTGCCGCCCCTGGAATTGTGCCACCCCAAGCATGTGCTTGCTTTGCTGATGCCTAGAGCTGGTCCTGCTGACCACAGCTGCCAACTTTCACGCAGTAAAGAAGCACCCTGACTTTCACAATAAGCCAAAAATCAAGCTAATCTCATTTCAAAACAAGGCCAAAATAAGCCAGTCCCTAAGAACCCCAACACTGCATGTGATTAGATCCCCCAATGTGCAGTCTGGGACTGTGGTGGGCCCGCTATGCACCCGACTCTCTTCTCTCCATCCCACTTCTTGCCCCTTGCCCCTGCCTGCTGGGAGCTGATAAAAAAAAAAAAGCAACAAGCTACAACAAGCCAAAAACTAGCCAACAAGCAACTCACAAGCCAATTAAGCCAAAAACAAGCCCAATTTCTGTGCTGTTTTTTTTTTGTGGGTTTGGCATATCTGGTGCTGATTCTAGAGTTCCCAGGTACTGAACACTAATACAAGCTACTTCTTTGCTGTTGACTATCCCTGATTCAGATGATGATGAGTGCTGGCCTTAATATGGTCAAACTACCAGGAAGTCTATATTCAGAAGTATGTTAAGCAATATCATGCTCAGATGCCAGAGTATGACTAAATATTTTGGCTACTCTTTCCCAGAGTACTAGAGTGAGAAGATGAGAAGAGTCTAGGTAGGGGAGATGAGCTGCAAAAGTTTGATGGGGCAGGAGAGGAAGAGGAGTTTGGGCGGAAGGAAATGTATGTCTTCACAGATATGACGATGTTTAGCTTTGATCTACCCTTTCTGATTACCATGGGAACTCTACTTAATACCACAGTAATATAATACAACATGGGGCAGAATTAATGGATGAAAACGGGGAACTAATTCAGTGGTTTGAGCATTAGCCTGCTCCAGGGTTATGAGTTCAATCTCTTGGAGGGCCACTTAGGGATCTAAGGCAAAAATCAATACTTGGTCCTGCTAGTGAAGGCAGGGGGCTGGACTCAATGGCCTTTTGGGGTCCCTTCCAGTTCTATGAGATAGATATATCTCCATATATATAACTATAAGTGAGAATTTTTAAATTCTATTCCTTGCTCTGCCAATAGATCACTATGACCTCAGTTCAGCAAAGCATTTAAGTATGTACTTAAGTCCATCCCTATTCAGCAGCACACTTACACACATGCTTAAATACCACCGAAACAAACCTTAGCATGTCCTTATGTGTTTTGCTAAATAGGACTGAACAAGGCCTATGTAACTTGTAGCAAGTTGCTTAATTTCTCTGTGGCTCAATTTGCTCATCTGTAAAATGGGAGTATTATAGTGTTAGATGCTTAGACTAAGGACACTAGAAATGTTTCTGGTATTTTTCTTAATAAGGATTTTCATAACCTGACATAACCAGAGCAACGGCTTTTTTGCAGCTTTTCACATACTATGTGGAAAAAAGCTTCGAAGAATAACCCCAAACTAAAAAGAACTAGCGTTATGGCTGAGGGAGGAAGCACACTAAAGTTAATAGAGAAACCACTCAGGCTGCTATCTAAAACATTATTAAAATAGAACCAACCCGCATGGGTAAATTAAATACCTTCCAAAATAGTCAACATTCAGAGAGTCACTGAAAATTCCAGACAGAAATGTTAGTATTATGTATCCAGTCTATCCCTGTCAGTGCAGGATTGCTCCCAAACAAACATAACACTAAAGAGGAACCCTATTTGTTATGTTTTAAAAGCCTATATTAAACAAACCCTGGTGATGTAACAACCTATAAGTATACTTTCTTTCATGTAGATTGCATTTTCAGGTGCTTTAAAAAGGCTATTCTTCTTTCCTGAGTTATTCTCAGTATTCTGGATGATCAGAAATGGATGGATAGCTTTTAGGACTATTTTTTATGATACAGAGATTTTGTTTGTTAAACCCTGTGTAAATATTTATCATCTAAATGTGAAAAAGTAGTTCCTGAGCTGCTGTGATTTTCTGCCAGTAATAAATGTCTGTGCAGATAATTCAGTTATGATATAACCTTTTAAGTAAGGCAGTAAATAAAACAAAAAGCAGAATCTGGAACCTGATAGTCTGAAGAAAATAGACATATGCCCAGCCTTCTGTCACTAAAGAATGACCTATAAAAGATACTGCCTTCTAAGGCAAAGCAATTGAGGAAGCCTAGTTGGTCATAGCATGCTTTGACTTGACATTGTCCAGAGGTCATCAGTTTTATTCAATCTTTGTACAGCACAATATGTTTGCCAGACTTTAGACAGGAACAGGAAAAGGAGATGATCTTTGGCCCAAATACAGAAACAGGAAATTACGACAAGAGATGAAGAAAATGGAAGGGAGAGACAATAGTTATAACAAGTGAAAGTAAATAGGGTGCATACATAGGTTTGGTAAATTACACTGGGAATAGAAATGGGTAGAACGGGAGTGATAGATACCATGAAGTCAAGTATCAGGGGGTAGCCCTGTTAGTCTGTATCCACAAAAACAAGGAGTCCGGTGGCACCTTAAAAACTAACAGATTTATTTGGGCATAAGCTTTCCCAAATAAATCTGTTAGTCTTTAAGGTGCCACCGGCAGTGGCGGCTCCAGGCACCAGGGCTCCAAGCACATGCTTGGGGTGGCAAGCTGCGGGGGGCACTCTGCCGGGATACGCCAAAGCTGCAGGACCGGCGGACCTCCTGCAGGCCAAGTCCGCTGAATCCACAGGACCGAGGACCTCCCTCAGGCAAGCCGCCGAAGGCAACCTGCCTGCGGTGCTTGGGGCGGCAAAAAAGCTAGAGCCTCCCCGGCCACCAGACTCCTTGGGTGTATACCATGAAGGTAAGTGATGGAAAATACTCTATGACAAATAGCTTTGTGAGGGATTGGAAGGCACAGACTGAAGACCTTTAGCACAGAAGAAGAGGATGGCTGGGCCAGTAGTAGAGGAGAGCAAGAAATAAAGCAAAAAACTGCACGTGGGAGAAGGAGACCAACAGATGAACCACATGAGAGAGACAGACAATGCAGTTTCACTGGATGGGATGGGCAGTTGCATGCACCTCCAGAAGATGTTAGATGAATCCAGATTCTGAACAGCTCAAGGCCATGCTGCAAGACCTGCCTTGTTGATTAAACTTTTCCACCATAGTTAGAATGGAAGTTACAACCACCATTATACCTATAAAAATCCTACCTGAAGCAGAACTTCTTATAGCCTGAGAATAGAGAAGAGCCAAAGATTCCATGAAGTCTACCACATTTTGTCATTTGATTCCTGGGAGGCACTCAGATACTGTGGTGATGGGCACCACAATAAATCCACATGGATAGATGTGTAGGATGAGTGTGAGTGAGTTTCTGTGGCCTGCAATGTGCAGGAGGCCAGACTACATGATCACAATTGTCCCCTTGTGACTTTAAAAGTCTACAGTCTATTTCTGCCTCTCAATTCAGTACAACTAAGTTTATGAGCAGGAGGATGAAAAAGGAACATTAATGTAGCCCTAATTAGTACGGGTTTTGAAAACTGACATTTATTATATCAGAAGGCTTCTCAAGGGCTGGTTGGTGTTACTATAGTCCTTTTACCAGGCTTTCATTAAACTGTTTTATTGGAACTTTTCTTTACATAAAATCAGATGAAGAAAAACAAATTTTTAGCCAAACACGAAGCAAAAATAGAGGCAGTTGAGAACTTCTATATTAACAAAATGCATTTTTTCAAAGCTTAGCATTTTTCTGAAGCCAGCGATATAGAGTATGATATTCACTGCGAGTGTAACTTATTTAAGGTGCGTGCCAATCCCTTTTTGATAATACTAAGCAAGGAATGTATAATGAACTTCAAAGGAATGGTGTTAAAAACTAATACATGATTAGCCTACAGCACTCGCTGCAACAAAATATTATTGATGCCAAGGGCTTAGTACGAGTCAAAATGGATATGAATAACATATAGCAGGTAATGGACGGCACCAAACAGAAATACACGGATCAACGCAGGGGGCATGTGTGTTACATGGATGTGGAAATGGTGTGAACCTTCCCATGGATGGGAAAAGTGAAATGGATGTTACTTCACTTTACATATGTTTCACATTGCATAAAAGGTTGACTTTATTTCCCAAGACTCTTCTTGTCTAAGGATGGAAGAACCAGTGAATGAGAACTGACCAGAGTCTTTGCTCAGAAATCAAATAGCACCCCGAACTTTTGATGCCTAGCCAAATTAGATATCCCTGATCAAACACCTATCTCTTGAGAAATTCCAACCAGAATCTCAATCTGTGCCTAACCTTCGTGGCTTGAATCACAGAATCATAGAATATCAGGGTTGGAAGGGACCTCAGGAGGTCAACTAGTCCAATCCCCTGCTCAAAGAAGGACCAATCCCCACTCGAACTCATCTCAGCCAGGGCTTTGTCAAGACTGACTTTAAAATCTCTAAGGAAGGAGATTCCACCACCTCCCTAGGTAACCCAGTCCACTGCTTCACCACCCTCCTAGTGAAAAAGTTTTTCCTAATATCCAACCTAAACCTCCCGCACTGCAACATGAGACCATTACTCCTTGTTTTGTCATCTGCTACCACTGAGAACAGTCTAGATCCATCCTCTTTGGAACCCCTTTTCAGGTAGTTGAAAGCAGCTATCAAATCCCTCCTCATTCTTCTCTTCCGCAGACTAAATATCACAGTTCCCTCAGGCCTCTCCTCATAAGTCATGTGCTCCAGTCTCCTAATCATTTTGTTGCCCTCCGCTGGACTCTTTCCAATTTTTTCCACATCCTTCTTGTAGTGTGGGGCCCAAAACTGGACACAGTACTCCAGATGAAGTCTCACCAATGCCGAATAGAGGAGAATGATCACGTCCCTCGATCTGCTGGCAGTGCTCCTACTTACACAGCCCATCATCTAAGAGATCATCTCGAATCTATCTCTAATCTATCTAAGAGCTCATCTCTAATCCAACCCCAAATATCTAATGTTTGCACATTGCTGGAGTCTAGTGAACTGGACAGATCCCACTCTGCCAGACCAAAGATCTCATGTACATTGGAGGGAGAATTAGCTGAGACCGCCAAAAAGAAAACAGACACTCATAAATGTGAACAGCCTGTTATGCTGATGCTTTTCTGAACATGAGCAAAGGAAGGGACGGTAACAAGCTGTGACATACCCACAGACAGGCTACTCAGTAATTATCAGAGTGAAAGGGACAGCCGGTGCTGGCAGTGCTGACAGCAGAGCTGTGGGAATGAAATCAGCGGAAGTGTAAAAACGCAACTCTCTCTTTCTATATATATAGGATTAAAGAAATTTAGAACTCGGAGGTGCTGTTGATCACCCACTGAGCCTGTTTTAAGCTAATCTGTTTTTTTTTGTTTTTGTTTTTTGGTCTGAAAACTACATTCACTGACTCCTTTACTAACGGTCTCTATGCTGTCTTTAACAATATCGTTTTTAAAAATAATTGAAGAATTACACACAGTGCCATCCATCGTTGTCATGGCTTCTTATATTTACAGCACTAGAGCTCCTGGGTTGTGCTCAGAATAAAATGGCCCATTATTTTAAAACATATTAAGGATGGCTAAGTAAGAGGGGAGGGCGAGTCATATCTATTACTTGAGTTACTCAGAGTACTTACTCACTGAAGATGCACCCAGCTTTCTGGAATGTAATTGTGGTAAAAAAATACAATAAATCCAGGGTGCTTTTTTTGTTTTTTAATATAAAGAAAAGAGCTTGGGGGAAAAAAATCTCATTTTCACTGTCATACAAGAAATGAACATAGTGTGCAATCTAATATCTAATCTAATAATAGGGCATTAGGAGTCAAGACTTGGGTTCACCTCCCAGTTTTACAATTGACGCTCTTTGGGAACTTTAGCATGCTACTGGATGTGTGTGCCTCAGTTTACCCATCTGTAAAGTGCGGCTAAGGATACTTACCTACCTCTCCATGTTGTGAGTCTCTGTTTAGGTCTGTAAATACTTTGAGGACCCCAGAAGAAAGATGTTATAAAAGTTACTTAAAAATGAGGACAATGGGCCTAGACATCTTACCCCTTTCTCTATGCCATGTTCTCTCAGTAAATATGCCTTTTAAAGTGGATCTTCTATATACGGACAAGACTTACAATAAAGCATTCATATATGCCAGAGTCACATAAGTGATTCTGCGGAAAAATAAGCTCTGATTCTGATCTCATTCAAACCCTGAGTTGTATATGGGTGAAACAACTGCCACCTGATTTGAATGGGTGTGCAATCAGGTCTACACTGCCCATAAAGATTCACACTACAGAGGAATTCACCAACTTCTGTGACAAGAGTTATATCAGATAGATAGGGAGGCAAATTGATATGATATAAATCACAGATTAAATCAGAGGGGCTTGCTATTAGAGCGGTCTGGAGGATGACAATTCCATTTCATAGCAACTTTTGAGGTTTAGCAATTTGGTTTTGTTCCACAGTGGAATAAAAATAAAACCTTTTGAACATTTCTGCAAAATGAGTTTGTGTTGAAATGTCCATTTTCAGACTGAAAACCTGAGCTCTGCAATTTGGGATCTCACTTATCTGAAGTGACCAGAGAGCCATGGATCCAAAACAAAACAAAAAAACAAAAAACCTTTCACACCGAAAACTATCAAAATGAAATGATATGTCTCCACCAAACGGCATATGCTCCACGAAAAAGTTTGACCAGTTCTAGTCGGGCGGCGCCTAGACATTTCGCCGCCCCAAGCATGGCATCATGCCGCGGGGGGAGCTCTGCCACTCGTCGGTCCTGCGGCTCCGGTGGACCTCCCGCACGCCTGCGGGAGGTCCACTGAAGCCGCGGGACCAGCGGACCCTCCGCAGGCATGCCACCGAAGGCACCCTGCCTGCCGCCCTCCGGCGACCGGCAAGCACCCCCCGCGGCATGCTGCTCCAAGCAAGCGCTTGGCGTGCTGGGCCTGGAGCCGCCCCTGGTTTAGTTGCTATGGAATCAGCGGTGCTGCCCACCTATGAAAAATGCTATTCTGAAATGGAGTGGAATGTCTGCAAACAGTAAGACAGTTAACTTCCTTGCATCTCATTTGACCTATCAGTAAAATGTTTACATTGATTGGGGGTTAGGGGGTAATCCTTGTACTGAAAGCTGCCATAGAAATGGAAAGTCGGAGTATTTACTAATTAAGGACCCACTGGGAGTTAGGAACCCAAATCCCATGGAAATTGAATAGGAGTTGGAAAATTCCAACCTAGCAAAGCAATCATCAAAATTAAGATCAGCTATCAACCAGCAGAGAGGGAGATTATTAGCAAGAGAATGAATTTTGTGGGGGGTCTATGCTATAAACATGCCATTGTTTTGATACCAGAGCTCAATGTACCCATTACCAATCCATCACTGTCTGTCTTGTTATAAATGTATCTCCTCTCTGAGATAACCATGGTTTGTCAGCAGAACAACACTTTAGATAGTGCTGCTCACCTATGTAGATTCAAGTGCTAGCAGAAATATCAAACTCTCATTGCAAAATGCAGACTGTGGTGTGTTACATAACGTCACATTCTGCTACTTAAATTATTCGCTGAGGGAACCCTCACAACTAAACTATGTACACCTCTACCCCGATATAATGCGACCCGATATAACACGAATTCGGATATAATGCAGTAAAGCAGCACTCTGGGAGGGCAGAGCTGCGCACTCCGGCAGATCAAAGCAAGTTCGATATAACGTGGTCTCACCTATAATGCAGTAAGATTTTTTGGCTCCTGAGGACAGTGTTATATCGGGGTACAGATGTATTTCAGAGAAAAGAAAAGAAGGGTCATTGAGGGTCTGACCCAAGCCACATCAAGATAATTAAGCAATTCACCTCAAGAGGGAAGGGAGGAAAAGAGGAAGAACTGGCTACAACCCTCCACAGTGGTGGCTGCATTGTCATGTGTTTGATTTGTATAGTATTTCCGTGTCTGGAGTGGATAACCTCTAAGCATAGTTCCTGCAGACTGGAGTGGTGAGAGAAAGTCGATGACTATTTTTGACCCAACGACAAGTGCAGAAAAATCATGAAGCGGTGGCAGTCTTGTTCATCAAAGAAAGCTTTACAACTTGTATTTCAGGGTCAACGGCACCAATATGTGGCATAAGCAAGATTATTTCAGGGATAGAGAAAGAGAGCACAGACACTCCTATTGTTAATGACTACCATTAATTTTTAGTGGGTAGGAGCTTTTGGTGGAACAAGTTAATTGGTAGGGGATGTCGTCTATCATTGCAATTTGACTAAGGCTAATTTTAAAGAGAATCTTACAGCTGGAAGTTGAAGCAAGAGAAATTCAGACTGGAAATAAGGCACACATTTTAACCGTGAGACTAATTAACCATTGGAATAATTTTACCAAGGGTCATGGTGGATTCTCCAGCACTGACAATTTTTAAATCAAATTGGATGTTTTTCCTAACTATCTACTCTAGGAATTATTTTTGGGAAAGTTTCATGGTCTGTGCTATATAGGAGGTCAGACTAGACGATCACAATGGTTCCTTCTGTCCTTCTATGACTCTATGAAAAAGTGCTGCAGGTTGGATTGCTGTAGTTCAATTGATTTACAAGCTCTGCTGATGAAGCTGAAAAAGTTAGAGATTCAGTTCCATTCAGATACTTTGGGGAGATCCAATTCCATTTCGATGCTTATCTGATCTATGTAGATATGCATACATCTGTCTTGGCATCTGAGCATTTCTCTCTATCTGAGGCCCTCACTCAGGAGAGCATTCTATCCAGAAAGGATACTTAAGGTCATGTGATTAGTACAATTGGAGTTTAATTGTTATTTAGCATCATTAATTGCTACCACAACAGAAATAAACAGCAACAAACAGCAGAGGTATTTTGGGGCCAAAGTCCTTTTAGATCATCTGACAATAACAAGAGCTGCACGAAACTGCTGCAAAGTAGCATTTCAAAATGAAAAATCAAAAATGTGACAATTTTTTTTTATTTCTTCTCATGCTAGAATCAAATGGAAATTAAAAAACAAAACCTCTCTGCAACAATAGTGCACAATCCAATGGAAATACAGCTGGAAAGTGAACCCTCCCCGCTACAATAGCAGGTGTATTACATTTCTTTATCAGATGCTGAAGCTTTTAGGATGTTAAACTTGGCATTATCAAAAAATCAAAGGAAATCACAGCAGCTGCAGTTTACATCAGGGAACCAAGTGAATCTTTCCTGAACATGCATTATCAAATTACAGACCTGCCACTACAGTTTCCTGAAAGGGTCAGCACCTTCCTTTGTTCCTGACAGACAAAGAACGTGTAACAGGCTCGATCAATACTTCGTAACTAAACAGCTGGCTAATAACAGGACTTGCAGCAGACAAAGATTGTTTGAGGACAATGCAATAAATGTCTTTTCAAAGAGACATTTTTTGGGGGTTTCTCTTTTGGTTTGTTCTGTTTCTCCTACGTACTCAACAGCTGGGTTTCTTCAGAATTTCTCCCCCCGCATCCCACCCTTTACAACATGCTGCTGAGCTCAGGCAGCAATTCCAGGAAGCTTGAGATTTTGTGTTAAAAAAAAATTGCAAAAACTGTTAGTTGTGGAAGAATATGGAGGCTGAAGAGATTAAAAGCACAATAGTCTCCAGGTTCCCAGATGTTAACTGTAAATTGATAATGACACTCATGTTCAAGAGGGAGTGCTGTCACACTGGATGGAGTTTTACTTCACTGCTTATTTGATGATGCAAGTAACTTCTGCTCACCTGATTTCAAAGGAAAGCTTACTTTTCAATGACAATATCACAACCTGTATGGTTTACCTGGCCAATGTGACAAATAGCAGTCAGTCTGTCTGGCAGGATAGGACAGGACAAAATACCTTTCACATAAGTATTTTTCTTAAATTAATTGTATCTGATTTCAAGTTGAAGCAGCATCTACAAAATTGGAGCAATTTTTTTTAATATTTTGAAATCTTTATGTGATTTTTTTTTTAAAAATGACACAGTCTCAACTGTTTTTTATTATTACAGACCAGGAGATAAACTAGACTGGGTGACAAGTATAATGTAATGAGTCAAGTAAGTTTCTACAGTAATAATAAAAACAAAAACAATAACAACAATACTGAGGCCTGGAACAATGTTGACTAGCCAATTCATTTAAGCAAATACCCGCATCCTGATTTGCTTCCTGTGAATTAAAAAAATGAGCCAATCAGGTACTGTGGAACACATAAATATATAGATCGTTACTGGCTCAAAGATGAATAATACATTTTTATGGACTTAAATAACTGTATCCAGCTATAAATCTCCATTTCTACTGTGCCTCAATTGCTAACACATTTTTTGTCCTTTTACTTTAGCTTAAAAGAGAAACTGCTACAAGCTACTAATTCATGACCAGAACAGAGAAGTTTCTAATGTCTGATGAAGACATTAAGAAAGCATGCAACTACAGGATACAGTGTTTTAATAAAAACAGAAATTTGCTGTCACTCAGACATGACTATTTACCATTTGAGTTGGCAAATTTTGATGTTCACCTCAAAAAAGTATATGCTAAGAATTTCCACAACTTCAAGCTCCAAGATAAGCAGAGACATATTTATTCCTTGCATTGTGTATCTCTGCACAGTAATACATCCCCTATGGTGAATTGTCATGTGTTGCAATGATGAGTGACCCTCAAAAGATCTGGAGATTCAATCTGGATAAGCAATGAAAAGTTTGGCTGTTTATTTCAGCCTCTTGGGTCTCTGAAGACATCAGCCTAGGCATACCATGGAGCCCAACTCTGCCTCATGATATTTCAGCATTTGTGTTTCAGATCCTGGACAAGACCTGGAGTTACCAGCAGTGATATGAAAGTGAAAAATTAATAATAAAGTTAAACTCCCTTATAAAAACAAACACCTATTAACATTGCCATAAAAGTTCAGTTCAGTTTTTGTGTTAAAGAGCAGCTCTATCTGAAATGGTATAAGTTGGATTCTATATTTACTGTGTACCAGGAATTCAGATAAAATTTGGCCTTGTTTTCAAGTAGAAGGAGGTTTTATTTTGTTGTGTTTTAACTTGCAGCCTTGTAAACTCAACTTCAGTTTTGAAGGCTTTTTGGTTCACTTACCACAGTAAGCTATATTCGGCCTTCAATTATACAAGCAGTACTGGAGCTTGAGTTAATAACTGTATTGAAGATGAATGAGAAAACAAACAAACCGCCAATCACCCACCTCATAGTTTTGTTGACTCTGTAGGACTGATAAAATAGGAGCAGTAACACATTGTTTTTGCAATTAAAATCAACAGACTTGACTCAGATCCCAAGCAGAGAGAAGATATTATTGATTAAGTTGGTGACATTTTTCCAAAGCCACTTTTCAGAGCAGAACCTTCAAGTTAATCTTTTCTTATTTTATCCAAACTAGATTTTATGCATTCCTCATCAATAGCATAGTGTATTAAAGTGATTTGGGGGATCTCAAATGAGATTTAGGCTCCGAGCTCAGTTAGGCATTGCAATGCTGAGCCTAGCAAAGCCTAAAACCTTTAAAAATCTGGGCCTACAAGCAGGACAGTGATTTCAACGACTACTGTCACATGGCATACCTGCCCTGTAGATCCCCTGTTGGCTGAGCGTGGTGCTGCAGGCACTCCATGCCTTAATTTCCTCCAGCCCAGGGTTCACCTTGTCAGCTGGGTCACCCTCAAAGTTCAGTCCCCTTTTAGGGTGACAAAAGACACAACCAACAAGAAATCATCCTACCCTGCTTGACTCCTTAGCCTGCCTTCTGGGCTCAGTTCCCAGCTCCTTCTGGCCTTCCTTTATATTTCCCTGCTCTGAGACAGAGCACTGATGCCCAGGCTTCTTCCCTGGGGTCCCTTTTCCTCTTCTATGCTCAGGGATGCAGTGCTCACTCTAAAGCTGTTTCACTGGAGTCCTTCCAGACCCTACTTCAGGGCCTTTCACAGGAGCCCAACTTATTACGCAAATGGAATCTTCTTAGAACTTTTAAAGAAAGCTCCGGGATGATCAGGACCAGCTAGGGGAAGGGGAGCGCAGCTAATCCAGCACAGGTGTGGCTGAGCCCAATTTATCCTTAAAGGGCAGCCAACCTGCGACACTACTTAAGGAGTAAAATTCTATTTAATGCAAGTAAAGGTGGCAGAATATGGTTCTTTAGTATTATCACTTTGGAAGAAAGAAATATTCATTGCAACTGGGTTCTGTCAAAAAGTGGAATGTGTAGGTATGTCAACTGTTCACATTTATAATGAGAGAGCTGAGAACAAAAGAGACTTGAACCTCAGTTATACTTTAGGCCCTCACTTTGCAACCCATTTCTCTTAACTGCTGTCCTTTCCCAAACTGTCAGCACTTGTCCTTTGGTTGGTCACAGTCAGATTTAAAGTATGGACGTAGAACTCCTGCCTGTCTTACAGCACATAAAGAATTCTAAAAGGGATTGTATTGCAGATTTTGCCTTCTGTATAGTCAGAACATTTAAAATGCCATTAAACCTTTGCTTTTGCTTCTCTGTGGGTTCCTGCATCCTACAGCTTGCAAAATTTCAGAGTCTGCAGGGGTTCATATTATACTCCAGCTCTATGTATGTTGCACATGTTTCTATAAAGCCATTCTGTGGAAGAATGTTGCAAGCCTTGTTTCTTATTTCTGTATAGCAATTTTGTGTGACACTTATTTATATACCTTATTATGTATTGGAGTCCCTTGTGCTCATTTTTCATAGTGATCTAACTTGCTTTATATTCTTCCCCTGAAGGCCCTAAGCATAGTGGTTCTATATAATCTCAAGGTTTTTAAGAACTCCACAACAGACAATCTGCTTTGATGCTGTGGGAAACAGCTAAAGCTTTCCACTTAAAATTTAGTCTCTCCATGTAGAACGTCAGTTGGATTCTAAAGCCTTCTTGTGCCAGAAAAACCAAAACAAAAAAATACCCTTCTTAAAGATGGCCATTGGCCAAGCACAGTGCACTGGCCCAGTGGAGTCCTGGCTGCTTTTCCTCCCTCCTTATGTCACCCTCCCATAAGAAATTAAATACTCTGAGAAGTCAGCAGTTGCCATGCCTGGCCAGAATTTGGCTTAAAATAATATGATCAAGTAGGTGATGGTCACCATTGAAAGACATGGTTAGGGTTGTTACAAGACACTGAATCACCTTGACAATTACCGTAGAAAGAAGACTTTCTCTTCAAGTTTCCAGATACATATTTCTGCTCTTTAACCAGTCTTTGCTACACTCTCTTTAACAAAAGCTAAAATGTCATTCCAGTGTTTTTCAGCCATCCTCAACAGCCATGTTTCTGTGCTTCTATAGAGCCACAGCTTTGTAGCAAGCTTGAGGGTGCAGTGTCTCCACAGAGATCACTGAAGGACCCAAAACGTAGCATCAGCTGCTGCTATATGCACATCTGCAACTTTCAAGCATCTTCCAGCACCGTCTATGATGCTGTCCAAATAGTTGACAGCTGCCACCTACTGTATGTCCCATCTGGTTGTAATCTGGAGTTGGAGGTTGCTTGGTGACAGAGGCCAGGGCCTTAGTTTTAGCTGCATCAGACCAGTGCATGCTGCTTCTTGCCCAACCAAATCATCCATCAGCTGTAGGAATTCATCAAATTGAGCCAACAAAACAATGTCATTGGTGTATTTGAAGCAGAATGATGTTCAGCCCAACACCACCGACCACTGCCTCCTCAAGCTTATCCATCAACCAACTGGGCTACATAGTGAACAATGCTTGTGAGAACACAGCCTTATCTCCTGTGGAGATAAGAAACCATGCCATGTATCTTCCATTGACTCAAGTCCAGCTTTCTGTTCCATTATAGAGTTCCTCCTTCAATAACACAATCTTCACAGGGATGTACAGTCACCTCATCAGATCCCACAAGCTTGGTCCCTGCAGTGAATCAAAGATCTGACAGAAGCCTATAAAAAGTGCCATGCCCAGCTCATTAAATTGAGCCATCTTCTCTCAAAACTGTCCTGAGGTGAAAATCTGGTCAACAGTAGAATGACTAGGTCTGAAGCTTCAATGAGCATTCCAGCTTTTGCCATAAAGTGCATCATTGATTCAAGACATTCATATGGAAGCAAAGACTTTTCTTAAGATAGATAACAGCATAATACCTCTTCAGTTGCTAAATTTGGTCTTACCTCCCTTTGTAAACAGCGGCAGAATAAACCCCTTCTTCCAGACACCTGGGATGACATTCATGCTCCAGATGGTTCAGACATGGTACAACAATATTCTGACCTATCTTCAGCAACTCTGGAGTAATGTTACAAACCACTGTGGCTTTTCCAGACTTCAGCATTTGGACTGCTATCTTGGTCTCTTTTTACATTTACAACACGTGTACCCAAACACCGCTATTTTGGAATTAATTTGGATTTCTGAGGAAGTCATACTCACAGCCCCTAAAGCACACATGCTATTGTCTCACTAATGAATGCCGAAACCAAAGGGCAAAGGAAAGTACCAAGGCCCTTGTGCGTGTAATTGACATGAGGCAGTATTTATTGCCACAAACACACAGGAAACCCACCACATTCAGTTGTATTTTAATATATATATTAGAGAGTAGTATGGACGCTCCCCTACTTATGTAACTGTTCCATTCTGGAACCCCTTGCGTAACTCAAATTTTGCATAAGTCGGGAATGTATACCTGACTATTACGCAAAAAACAAACAAACAAAAAAAAACTTTCTAATTTACGGAATTTATCGAACTTTTCCCGTAAATGCGGATTTGTGTAAGTCGGGTTTGCATCTGTATTAGAGATTCTGACAGTGTAATAAAGGGACTTTATGGCAGCTCACATATGCATAACTATGACAAAAAATGAGGAAAGTTTGGGTTTTCGCTAAGAGTTGGGTAACTGAATAAGGATCCTGGATTAAAACAAGGGTGGATTAAAATCTATGATTTAAAAAAAAAAGATTTTTCAAAATGTAAGTTAAATATAGGTTTTTTTTAAATAAACCAATTTAAAATTAAATTTGAAACAAAGGCAACCTATATTAAGGGCTAAACTGATTATAATCTATTAAAATAATTTACAATAAATATTAAAAGAATATTAAGCAGTACATGTTTGCTGGCAAATTTTAAAGAAAATCAAATCAGCAAATTGATGGAAGTCATTGGCTAGGCACCTGGAACCAGAGTTTGATGAGGTGCTAAACCAGCTTTTGACAGCAGTAGCCTCATCTGCAGATGCAAAAAGAATATTTTCTATATTTCAGTTTATTTAACTAGTTCAGTTCAATGATTAGTTCATTAAAAGTTAAGAAACTGACTGGGAGTTAAAAAAAAAACAGGTAAGTTTGTTTACCTCTTCTAATCTATGAATAAAAATTGAATGTGAGAGGATGATATCCATTAATTACAAAATCTTGTAGGACATGGTGATTAGAAACAATCAGTTCAATTAATTAATTACAGATAATACTTCCTTTGTTTAACAAATTAGTTAGTTTCAAATGCAAAACATATTTTGATAAATGTTGATAAACCCTTTTCACATATATCCTGCACTTTTAACATAGTCTTATTTAATAAAATATAAACATGACAAAAATGATGGTTATTGAGCATTTTAATTGAATTTAAATTTATATCCAAATAGACATTGGCACAAATCAAACGTAAAAAAATCAATCATCTAGTAAATAAGAAATGCATAATTCACCATTTTCTAATGCAATAAAAAAGGTAAAAATTAAGAATCTGTATAAAGGTAAATTAAGCTATAAAATTGCTAAAACTGCTGTCTCTAGATATAGTTAGGGCCCTACCAAATTCACTATCCATTTTGGTCAATTTCAGGTCATGGGATTTTAAAAATCATAAATTTCATGACTTCAGCTATTTAAATCTGAAATTTCACCATGTTGTAGTTGTAGGGATCCTGATCCAAAAAGGTGCTTGGGGAGGCGGGACACAAGGTTATTGTAGGGGGGGTTGTGGAACTGCTACCGTTTCTTCTGCACTGCTGCTGGCAGCAGCGCTGTCTTCAGAGAAGGGCAGCTGGAGAGCAGTGGCTGCAGGCTGGGAGCCCAGCTCTGAAGGCAGAGCCGCTGCCAGCAGCAGCGCAGATTTAAGGATGGGATGGGAAGGTATTGCCACCCTTACTTCTGTGCTGCAACTCGCAGAGCTGAACCCTCAGTCAGCAGCTGCCACTATCCAACCACCCAGTGCTGAAGTCAGCACAGAAGCAAGGTTGACAATACTGCGACCCCCCTGTAACTCTCTTTTGGGTCAGGACCCGCAATTTGAGAAATGGTGGTCTCGGCTTGTGAAATCTGTATTTTACAGTGTAAAAGCACACACAAGACCAGATTTCATGATTCGTGACCCATTTTTCATGGCTGTGAATTTGGTAGGGCCCTAGATATAGTGCACCTGGTTAGGAAAACGAAGCACCAGATGTTTATATTTGGCTACGAACAACATTTTTTAATGATTCCCAACTAATGAAAGTCAAGCTGTCTTCAGGAAAATATATAAAAAGTACCAGCACAAAACACGATTAAAAATAGATTTAAATCAAGGTTTTAAATCATGATTTAAATGGGTGATAAAAATTGCTTTGGTTCGAATCAAGCCACCTTGGTTAAAGCTGGCTATTTTAAATTCACCCACCAAAAAGAGAGGTGATGGTAAAGGGCAGAACAAAGCACCCTGGATCAACAATGGGTATCATGACTGTCTCTTTCATTAAGTGGTTTGCCAACTTTCCTCCCTCTGATTTCCACTCCGGCTCCTGAATTTCAAACCAACAGTCGTGTCAAAGATTTTGCTGAGTTTTGTTGGGTTTGTTAACCTATATTCCCCAGCCCCCACCGTGAAGTGACATATTTAGGTTCTTGATGAATTGAGACAATGTGAACTGCTTGGCAATTGATCTAACAGGCAGCATTTGATGAATGCACTTGTATCAAGTAGTACATGACAGATGTGAAGCAGCAAGGTCAGGGAGAAAAAGATGTTCGAGTTCAGAAGTGAAAAGAGGTTTTCACTTTCTTTTTTAACATTCCTTCTTCAGATATCTTACTGGATTTTTTGATGTCATGATCAAGTGCTGGCAAACAGTGAAAAACAATTTAATGGAGGAAAATCATTAGGTCTGAGAACAAACAGTGTCAGCAGATAACAGTGATGGCTATGATAGCGCTTGTGGTCAATTTCAAAAGACTTCGGTGAGCTTTATGAATGGCTACAAAAACTCAAGTAACCTCTTAAGAAAAAAACAATTCATCTGAAAAAGACCTAGGTAAAAATTAAGGGACAGATCCTCAGCTGGCACAATGCCACTGAAGCCCCAATGCTGATTTATATCAGTTTAAGATCTGGTCCCAAAAGGTTAAAAGATGGCACGTTTGTACATTTCTTTGTCATCAGAAGAGTTTCAGTTTTTTGAAAGGCTCCATGGACTATGTGTGTGTGCATATTTTCACTCTAAACTAATACAGTGTTCTGAGTGTGACATGAGTACTATTATTATTTTTAAAATGGACAGAGAGCTTCACTGTTTTTCAGAAACTGATTTTTAACATTTGTTCAGTATATTTACTTGAAGGATGGTGTGATATATTGGACGCTGCCTGTAATAGCCAGGAACTTACGCATTCTAATCTTGGGTTAGACACTAATTCTTGTGATCTTGGGAAAATCCCTTTAACCTCAGTGTACTTCATTTCCTCAACCTATAAAATGGAGTGATAACACTTTCTTACCTTCCTCCCAGGGTACCGTGAGGATTAATTAGTGCCTAAAGCATCAAATAAGTGCTAAAAATGTTTATGCATTTATCAGAGAGATCAAAGCTTTATTTTCGCAAGATAGGATAAGAATGTTAGAATATGCAAAAGGTTTAATGTGACACACTAAGGGAATCCACCGCTTCTTTGATGCCATCCCTTTCCAGTTTTTAAGTGGAAGAAATGAGTATTGTCACAAGTATAGGGCAGGAGCTGTGGGTCGTATCTTCCCACGTGATGACATTGCTATACATGTAGCAGTGATCATGGCTAATGTGCTGGAGGCACTCTGAAAGGGCAATTTGTCCTAGAACTTATATGCATGGGCCTACATACTGCTGTGGTCTGTAGACTTGAAGTAGGATCCCAGCAGCTCCATCAAGCAAGAAACATTTCTCCCTAAATGAGTTAATAACAACTTTAAGTCCCTCTCACCTGAATGTCTAGCTGATTGACATCATGGTGCCTTAGTTTACAAGGAGTAATAATGCAAAACTTTGCATAATGTAAAATTCACATGTACATAGGCAGTTCTAAGCCTGGCATGCCTGCAAATACATTGGGAAGTTGGTAGAGTGCACTCTTTCATAGGTATTATGATTCCTTACTCTTTGTTCTCATCTCTTCAGCTTTGTTTATATTAGATTGTCTAAGGCCTATCGGAAATGAAGGGTCAAAAGCAGTGTACTCCTTTACATTTTGGTCATATTACATTGTGTCACATCATGCAGTATTAAGAGGTGTCTCATCACATCACATTGTAGGTCAGCACAGTACTAATATGATGGGACATACCAGATATAGACAGCATGAATCCAATCAGAATTCATTTGCATACCCTCATCGGATACATTATTAACTGGTTGGTGGCTCTACATGAGAACTGTGCTGTAGTGTTGAGGAAATAAAAACATTTTGTCTCAGTATGGCACAACTAGGAGTATTGGGAAATTAAAGAGCAAAGGAAAATTTAGCATGAACATTAGAAAAAAATATCTTAAGACATTGTCATATGTCTTAGGAAAAAATACTATATTCTACACTGAGAACAAACACTTGTAAACTGTAGTGGTTTCAGGCCATTGCTGCACTGGGAGTCTTTGTGGGGCCAGGTATTGCACCTCATCTTAAATACAGAGATAAGATCTAATATATATCAGTAATGCAAGAAGCCTACAGGCTCAACCCTGTAAGAAATTTGCTGAAACAGTTGGCATAAGGAACTTAAGCCTATAAGCCTTAGCATAAGTAAGTTGACCAATAGTGACCCTATGTCACAAGATGACATAATATTATTTTGCTTATTCTGCAATATTTAGTTCTGCTGAGGTCTTGCATAAAATGCTGACAAGGAACTGCAAGAAGTCAGTTGATACCAGCTTTGGATATTATGGGATAGGAACATCATCAGATGTATTACCGCAAGATTGTCATAGTAACCAATTGATGTGTATGCTGATAAGTCTAAGATAATTAATATATTAGCCCATTGGATAAGGATACCCCAACAATGTCATGGTGAGGAAGTTAGTTATAAGCAAAGAAGGAAGAACACTTACAAATATTCATGGTAGCCATCAGACCCAATACTAGGCCGAACCATGATCAAGGCTCATGAGACTTTGACTACTGGATTCATTGGCATGTCAGAGACAGGACAAAATTTCCTGGACCACCACCCGCCTCTAGGTCTCCACAAGAAGTGAGTGAGTATGTATACGATATGATGCTGGATGTCAAATTAATATTGCTCTATGGCTACATTCTTATTTGGATCAGAACAGTTGTGTTTTTACTGCAAACGTTAATACAATTATTGAAAATTCAAAATATGTTCTCTAAGTGTGAGTGTTGCAGCCATGCATATCAGGGTTCCCAACCAACCTGTCATTCTAATACTTCGGTGCCTGATTCTGGGACCAGAACCTATCCAACCTCAGAAATCTAATTTGCTAATTGGGGATCCTTAAGTAATCAATATAGCCAATATAATCAATATGCAATCAAAAGGATTAAAAAAACAAACAAACAAACCTGACTAGCCACTAAGGCTGCTCTGACATAACCACGTTGAGATTGTTTTTCATAATGCTAGAGTTGTCAGCAGAATGATTGAAAAGACATTTGTCATACTTCTTGTGCAAGTTGAACAATGACTAATATTCCACATTATAAGCATGGAGGCACTGCACCAAATCAATTTAGCTGTTAATTTGTCAGAAGTGATTATTCTTCTGACTCATAATGAAAACTCATTTTATTTCAACCTAAATTAATAAAACAAGGGGGGGAAAAGCTATTTAAGCTTGTTAAAATTCCCCATTAGTCTGTTTATATAACTGTAAATACACATTGTTCTCCTTCTCTGTCTTGTTTGTGCTTCTTGATTATGTTATAAGTATTTTGCAATAAGCAAGGCTATGGGAAAAACAGAATAACTGTAGCTATGGAAAAGTTTGTTATTTTCCACTGAACAGTGTGTACTGTTTAGGGACCTGGGAGAAGAAACTCCTTGGTTCTGTACCTTCAATTACCAGTGAAGTTAATGGGAGTTGAGGGCACTCTACGCATCACAGGAGATACTTAGGCTGAAGAGAATAGGATGCTTATAAATACTTTGATAGGCATAATTTTGGCTGTACACAGTATATAAACAGGGCCAAATATTCAGCTGGTGTAAATTGATATCGCTCCATTGATTTCAATGGAGCTATGTCAGTTTCTACTAGCTGAAAATCTAGCCCTATATTTTGATAAGATTTTGTTTTACTCATAGTCTGATGCAATGTCTGAGTTGGGAGTTGCTGGGTTTCTCATTAGAGTTGTTTCTTCATAACTGATTATTAAACCTGTGGTTTTTGCGATGCTGGACAGATTTTTACCTGCACGTGGGCTGAACAGTCACTTAGAAAAGCAATGTTCTTCAGCAAAATCTCTCTCTTCTAGTGTACGCATGTGTTATATTGCTCTACACATTTTCTCATAATAAAGTCAATGCCTATGCCAAACAGCAGAAGTGACAGAATGCATCCTTGTTTGACAACTGTGTCTTTGTTGAACCATTCACTCAATGTGCACCTTGATATAAAGCCTCGATGATGTTGTCTATTTTTGCTGGCATACAACAGAACTTCAAAATGTTCCAGACTAAATCGTGATGGAGGCTGTCAAAGGATTGCTTAAATCCACAAAGTTTGTGTTTTTTTGCCATTCAGTGCTCTCTTCAATGATAATTCTTAGGGTTGAAATATTGCCCAGTCTTCCCTTAGTTTCTCCTCAACTGCTTCTTTTATTCTGCTTAAGGTAATACTGCAGAAGACTTTACCTACCACTGAAAGGAGTATAAAGTGCAAGCCATTCTGAATTACTAGAAAAAATGTCACAACTTGACAAGGCGGCAGTTGCATTTACCAGTTAAAATAAGATTTGGTCATTAACTATCTATAACTTAAAGACCAAACCATGCATCTTCAACTCAAATGTTATTTCCATCTTAACTAACAGGTGTGAAAGCTGAAAATCCTCCAAAAGTACCAACAGACATCTAAATGCCTTCAAAATCAAATGCCTTAGAAAAATACTAGGTATTAAATGGAATGAATTTATAAAATGCTGATTTTTGTCAGAATGTTCAACAACCCCCTATCTTTAAAGTTATCCAGAAAAGATGAAAATATTTGAAACATGGGTTAAGAATGAAGCCAGAGCATATGCCATGGCAGATGGGCCACTGGGCAGCTGGAGGAATACACAAAACAGGCCAACCGAAAGAATCCTTCCGTCGAACAGTACTCAGAGACGGAAAACTTACGGGACTAAACACATAGGGCATGCAAATAGTGGCCTAGGATATACAGAAATGGCATCACTTTGCTTGTATCCTAAACAACATCTAATAAAATGGGAAAGATTCAAATTCAGATAGTCTGATGCAATGTATGATGGCTTTTGACTGTAAAACCACTCACAACAGTGCACTGCTCAGTAGAAATGTACTTATATTCCTAAGGGCATCACTCCTTTCTGACATTCTGAGCAGTGTGAACAATGCCTTATGCAGTGGGAACTAAAGGTTTGCTAACAGTCTGAGAGTGCTATATAATTCCAGAATTAGACACATAGCCAGATTATACAGGGGAGCCTTTATACATATATTAAGCATTGAAAATATATGAAATATTTAAAAATATCAAAAAAACCTACATGTTTTTATGACAATGTCTGCACTTTAAGTGCCTTGTGCAGCATGAAGAGTTATCTTAATTTGCATAGCAAGTTTCTACAGGACATCTCCTACTCCCCACCCTTTGTGTGACATTCCTTAGAAATTCATGGAATATCAGGGTTGGAAGGTTATCAAGTCCAACCCCCTGCTCAAAGCAGAACCAATCTCAGACAGATTTTTGCCCTAGATCCCTAAATGGCCCCCTCAAGGCCTGAAAACTAAAACCCTGGGTTTAGGGGGCCAGTGCTCTAACCACTGAGCTATCCCTTCCCCTGCTGTCCCTTGTTTAATCTAGGGTTCTGATCCTTCAAGAAGATTGCTATTTTCTTCTACAGAGGTAGCCTGTAGCACTATGATTTATGCTCATCATCTGGTGGAATAAGAATCTTAAAACCAGATTCAGGAAAAGACTTAAGAATGTACTTAAATCCGTTCCTATTTATGACAGCATTTAAGCCAGTGCTTAAAATTAAACAGCAGCTTATGTGCTATTCTGAAAAGGATTCTTTTTTTCTGAATTGGGAACTTAGAATGTATACTCTTCAGGGCAATGAACTTCCATTTCTGTCTCGTAAGTGTGAATGCATCCCTAGCATCATGTTTCTGTATAAAGCAATAACAAAAACAACAACCATTCCTAAGGATACACTTTTTGAAAGTACCTAAGAACCATTTTCAAAAGCAACTTAGGCACTTAGCAGCCTAAGCTTCATTGACTTTCCAAATCTCTTAGATGCTTCTACAAATGTTACCCTATCTGTCTTTTGAGAAACAAAAGTGCTTGGTAGAATATTCATGTGGGTTCCAGTCAATGCAGAGAAGCAGGATTTCTTTACTAAGGGTGAGATTTTCAGTCACACAAATCCTGCCTACATTATAGATGCAAATACCATAGGTACATGGGCAAACTGGGTATTTACACCTAAATGTGGTCAGACAGGCATCCCTAGCATGCATCCCTAGTATGCCTGATCAAAGTACAAATATCCAGTCTTTGTACATAGCTGTATTGTCTCCTGCAGGAGAGAAGAGATGCAATTCTTCTAGTGACTATAAAGGAGATGGCCAAGCGGTAATGGGAGAGGCTGCTATTTATGCTGTAATAACTTAGGCCTGGTCTACACTATGCGTTTAAACCGAATTTAGCAGCGTTAAACCCATTTAACCCTGCACCCGTCCATACAACGAGGCCTTTTATATTGATATAAAGGGCTCTTTAAACCGATTTCTGTACTCCTCTCCAATGAGAGGAGTAGCGCTGAAATCGGTATTGCCATGTCGGATTAGGGTTAGTGTGGCAGCAAATCGACGGTATTGGCCTCTGGGTGGTATCTCACAGTGAACCATTGTGACCGCTCTGGAAAGCAATCTGAACTCGGATGCACTGGCCAAGTAGACAGGAAAAGCCCCGCAAACTTTTGAATTTCATTTCCTGTTTGCCCAGCGTGGAGCTCTGATCAGCACGGGTGGCAATGCAGTCCCAAATCCAAAAAGAGCTCCAGTATGGACTGTACGGGAGATACTGGATCTGATTGCTGTATGGGGAGACAAATCTGTTCTATCAGAACTCCGTTACAGACAAAATGACAAAGCATTTGAAAAAATCTCCAGGCTATGATAGACAGTGCTGTGTGACAAGCATGAGGGAAAGCCAAAGAATCAAATGGACGCTCATGGAGGGAGGGAGGGGTACTCAGGACTCCAGCTATTCCACAGTTCCTGCAGTCTCCGAAAAGTATTTGCATTCTTGGCTGAGCTCCCAATGCCTGAAGGGTCAAAAACATTTTCCCAGGTGTTTCAGGGTATATGTCGTCAGCTTACACCCTTCCTCCCCACCCCTCGAAAGAAAAGGGAAAAAAAGTTTCTCACCTTTTTTCAATGTCACCCTATGTCTACTGCCTGCTGCTGGTAGACAGGGTGCTGCAGCACTGAACACCAGCATCCCCTTCCTGGTGGCAGATGGTACAATATGACTGCTATCCATCATCATCATCAGCCCGTGAGTGCTCCTGGCTAGCCTCGGTGAGATTGGCCGGGGGCGCCTGGGTAAAAATGGGAATGACTCCTGGTCATTCCCGGGAGATGGTACAGAACGGCTGGTAACTGTCCTCATCATAGCAACTGGGGCCTGAGCTCCACCAGCCCCCCTGCTTTCATGTCTGAAGAAAAGATTCTGTACTGCCTGGACTATCATAGCAGCGGGAGGCTGGGCTCCTCTCCCCCACCACCCTTTAATGTCCTGTCTGGACTATCATAGCAGCTGGAGGCTGCCTCCCCCTCATTTTATCTCACTAAAAAGTCAGTGTTTCTTATTCCTGCATTCTTTATTACTTCATCACACAAATGGGGGGACACTGCCACGGCAGCCCAAGAGGGTTGGGGGAGAAGAGAAGCAACGGGTGGGGTTGTTGCAGGGGCACCCTCTAGAATAGCATGCAGCTCATCATTTCTGTGGGATCTCTGGGGCTCTGACACGGAGTGGCTGTGCTCTCTGGTTCTCTAGTACACTTGCCCCATATTCTAGGCAGGACTGACTCTATTTTTAGACAAAACATAAAGAAGGGAATGACCTGGGGAGTCATTCCCATTTTTGTCTATGTGCCCCCGGCTGACCTCAGCAAGGCTGGCCAGGAGCACCCATGACAGCAGCAGACGGTACAGAACGACTGATAACCATCATCTCATTGCCAATTTACAACGGCATGGCAGATGGTGCAATAGGGATGGTAATGGTCTCTACTACCTTGCCAAGGCAAATGAATGCTGCTGTATAGCACTGAAGTACTGCGTCTGTCAGCAGCATCCAGTACACATATGGTGACAGTGACAAAAGGCAAAACGGGCTCCATGGTTGCCATGCTATGGTGTCTGCCAGTGCAATCCAGGGAAAAAGGATGCGAAATGATTGTCTGCCGTTGCTTTCACGGAGGAAAGATTGAGTGACGACATTTACCCAGAATCACCCGAGACACTGTTTTTGCACTGGGATCTCAACCCAGAATTCCAATGGGCGGAGGAGACTGCGGGAACTATGGGATAGCTACGGGATAGCTACCCACAGTGCAACTCTCCGGAAATCGACGCTAGCCTCGGACTATGGATGCACACCGCCGAATTAATGTGCTTAGTGTGGCCGCGTGCACTAGACTTTATACAATCTGTTTTACAAAACCGGTTTATGTAAAATTGGAATAATCCCATAGTGTAGACATACCCTTAGGTACGAACAACTGTGTGTGCGCCAGCTTCATGTGTCTAAATCTGAAATTCTTTGCAAGACAGTTCTGTTTCTCCAAAATAATTGACTACAGCAGTTCTGTTACTAACCAGAAACACGAGGGCACATTTTTTTATAATCACTCATGCAGTAGTTTAGGGGAAACAGATATATAGGATATTGCTTACATTACCTATCTGTGTTTTCACAGAATGTGTGCACAGAATAGACACTCTGATACCATAGTGATGAGTGGGAACAAAACTCATAGATTCAGAATGATTTTTGTTGCAATTTTTTTTTTCGTGATCTGTGTTTGGTGCTCTGTGTCTGCTCTGTGGGGCAGCCTTTAAATTAGACAAATCCCTCTAGATTGTCCAGAAGCCGAATGAAATCTGTACTCTGTTTATATCTCTTTTTTCTGTATGTTGTGTTATGTCTGTAACTAGCAGTGGGATAGAACTTATTGTAAATAAACTCTCCAGTTAGTTTCAGGAGATGTCATAGCCATCACTGTAAAATGAATATAATTATAGTTGTGCATTTCTAAGTGCTTTCATCTCAAAATCCTTGCAGCATGCACAGATAGGAAAATAAACACTTAAGAACTATACATCTGTGCTATTTTTCTTTGCTGTCTTGCACAAGCGTGTTCTTTTTAAATAAAAAAAATTATTATGCTATGACAGATCTGGAAAATGGGGGAAGTGGTGTGAAAAAGGTATCCACCATGGTTTTCAGTGGGTAAGTGCCTGGGCTCATCTCACTGTCACTCCCTTTCGAGGCACAGAGAACTGTGATCGCGCATTTTTCATAAAACAGTGGAAAAGAGAAGTTGTCACATTACTCCTTGACAATGACGGATGAAAGTAACATAAATAATAATAATAATAATAAAAGTGTATGGACTAAATATGCACAAAAGTCTGTTAAATAGCACCTGAACAATTTCTGCATATATCCATTGTCATGGCGTGCACCGAGATCCACATACATGTTCATAAAGAAACACCTATTCACCCATTTTGCCTAGGCAAATACCCAGTTGCGCAAACATATCACTGTGAGTGGAATTTACTGCAGGAGATGTTTGACCATTCTGATAGATTAACTCCATGCTGGGAACAACAGAACTGCGGTTATGACTGAGCACAGATGAGGGGAGCAAGGATGTTTGATTGTTTGTTCAGGAGACTTGAGTTTTCTTGCTGGCTTAACACTGACCAGATCACTCAACTGCTTTGTATCTAAGGATTTGGGGCCTGTTTTGGTTTGTTTTACTGACTAGTCATTATGATGGGCTCGTTTTCTGGGTGCCAAAGTAGACCTTTGTGGGGTCTGACTTTAATAGGGTTGCCAAGTGTCTGTCTCTTGATAGGAACGCCTGGTCGAAAAGGGACCCTGGCAGCTCCGGTCAGCACTGCTGACCGGGCCTTTAAAAGTCTGGTCAGTGGCGCACCGGGGCTAAGGTAGGCTCTCTGCCTGCCATGTCTCCGTGCGGCTTCTGGAAGCAGCGGCATGTCCCCCCCGCCAGCTCGTAGGCATAGGGGTAGCCAGAGGGTTCCACACACTGCCCCCACCCCAAGTGCCAGCTCTGCAGATCCCATTGGCTGGGAACTGCCTTGGAGAAGGGGCGGGGCCTCAGAAGACGGACGGGGCAGGGCAAGGGTGTTCAGTTCTGTGCGAGCAGAAAGTTGGCAATCCTAAGGAGTGTCAAGTAGAGCACCCAAAATCCATAGTCACTTTTGAAAACCATGGCCCTTATCTGTAAAATGGGACTAATAATACTTATTTGCATCACAGAGCTGAAGTAGGTTAAATTTATTAAAGTTTGTATGGTGCATCAAGATGATCAGATGGAAGGTGTTACAGGATCATACACGAGAAGATGCAATAGGTGCTTAGGTAGCTGGTGTTCTGAGACCCCTGATAATTACACTCAACTTAGTTGTCTCACTGTCACCTTGTGCTCCCCTGTTTGTTTGTTGTATCCATCTGTTGTCTATCACCCTAATGAATAAATTCTTTGCAACTGGGACTATCTTTTCACTACGTGTGAGCTCACAGACAACGGGGCTCTGATCCCTAACTGAGATCTCCAGGCAGTAATACAAATGCCAAGACTTCTACTGCTGAATAATAGGAGTGCAAAGTGTCATCTCCATCATGAATCTATGCAAGTTTAGAAGATATGATCATAGAGGGGGCAAGGATCCCTAAGTGTGAGGCCATAGAGGGAGATGGGCACAGTGTAGGAAAGGTTCTTGATGCTGGATGAGCAATGAAATATTAGAAAGAGCCATCTTCTCTCTTCTCCCCACCACTCAGTCCCTGCCACCCACACACAACCCTGCTGTGCTGAAATCAAGGAAAGCAAATCTGTGTTAACCGTAACAGCTGAGAAAATTATATATGCAGTGTCACGCACTTACACTAGATTTTTTTTTAAATGTAATACTGAGGGCATTTCTGAATGTGATAATTAGTGATGTTTATGATGGGCATTAACAAAATGTCCCTACGCCATGCTTTTCAGAAACGTGTGCCTTCATGCTAATGGTTTAAATGTATGAGTTTATAAATTGTTCACAATCAGACATTTACAACTTGCAGAATATTAATACTTCACTTATTCATTTGTTCTACTTATAACTAATTTTATGGATTTTTCTGCTGCATGTCCCGTACCTGAGATGAATGACTCTGTCCTCTCCCCCGGCCTTTCCTCCTGAAGATGCGTATAAGCCACAGTTCTGCAAGGCACCTATACACTTGCCTAACAGTAGACATGCAAGTACTCCCACTGAGCTGAATGTGTCTACGTGTGTGCTTAAACTTAGGCACATGCTTAAGTACTTGGCTGAATTGAGGCCCTAAAGTCTAAGTTTCTTATCTGTGACATTCTGAGACTTGCATAAGGCCATGTTGACCTAGGTCTTTTGCACCTCCCATCCCTCTCCACGTGTACGGTTCAACATTCTCCCCTTTGTATGCTTCTCTGACATTGCCCCTTACACTTGGAAGTCTCTCTCTTTTCTCATGTACCAAACAACCTGCCTCTGTGCTTTCGAATCTTTTCTCAAAGCTGGCTGAGAATGGGGAATCGAACCTGTGCTCTTCAGCTCCAAGAACACAGGCCTCCTACGCTTAAACAAAAAGAAAGCCTCTTTAGCTAGCAGTAAGTAGCATGATCCAGAAAAGCACTGTCGTCCCTTCTTACAATACCCATGTCCCATTCTGACATCGGTTTTGCAATTCTAGCAGGCAGAAGTCCGGTGCCTTGCAGGTCGGCTTCCTAGGGAAGGAGAAATCAGTGATACAGAGTCCAGGTACAAACACACACACACACAGAGGAAAGAGATGGCCACACAACATGCAGGCAACAAGACTGAGGCAAGGGATAGGGATTTGGGGGTTCCCTGGGTAGGAGAGACCCAGTGTGACTGTGGGGTACTGCAGGGGGCAGAACTCCGAGATAAGGGGCACCAGGGTCCGGGAGGGACATGGGGGCCAGTGGCAGGCAAGACACTAGCCTGCAGAGGATGCTCTGAGCTGGAAGAGCTAATTCCCAGAATGACCAGAAGGAGGTGTCGCGTCAGTGAGTTGTGACGTCGCCCCGCCACATGGCTGAATTGCCTTGCATTCCACTAATTTAATGGGATTATTCTGTAAGAAAAAATGCTGCTACAACCAACCATAGCTTCAGTAGCACTGAACAGGAGGCACTCCTTGCATGGTAAGGTACTATTCAGGTGGGAGGCATGGATCAGCATTCACATCACACTCCCCATCAGTACCTGGGCTGGGCTGGGGAAGCCAGTGATCCAACCAGCAGACCAAATTCAGTGATGAATCCTGGTCACATGCCAACTGAGGCATGCTGCACATAGGCTAAGAAGACTACTCAGGTATAGAGAAAGCGAAAATAAAACACATCCTTTTTTATTACAAATGAACATCAGTCCCTATAAAACTTAGCATAAGCAGAGACTTACTGTTTCTCTCAGAATACCCCTAAAACCTTCTCTGACTCCCTCGCTGAAGAACTGGGAAATCCTGTCTTTTCGGAAGCAGTATATAAGGAGGAGTCAGCATCCTTGACAAAAAGCTATTCAGGCCTTCTCAGCCCTTTTATTCTTTCTTCTTTAACACTATCCACTATGAAACTCCTGGTAGTGGTGTCCAGTTCTGAGCTGTCTCTGGGAGTGAATTAATCCCCATAGATAAGTTGCGTAGAATGTGTATCTTGGTTGCCTGAACAATATTGCTGAGACAACTTTGCAGGTTCTACGGCACCTGGCAGGCATGCTCATTCATCACAAAGGGCACCAGCAGTCATTAGCCACTGAAAACATAGCAAAACTCTACTGGGATATGCCACGTCATTAAGCAGTAAGAGGTGTCTATGGATTGAATCCTGCAATGGGCTGTACCTGCACGTTGGGATCCACCAGTACAGAGCTCATTGCAGGATTATGCCCCAAGTGAACACTCAGGGAACTCTGACTAGGAAGAAAGGGGGGGACAAATAAGGGAAAGAAAACATGCTTGAACAAAAGCTCAATTTTTAAATGGAATAGCTGTGAGAGGACCTACATACAAGTTGATTGATGCTCGGTTCTACTGAGTACACACAACTCCCGCTGAAGTTAATGGGATCTGCTTGTACTGCACATCTTTGAAAATCAGGTCACATATTTACTTTAAACACTTTAGTCTTCCCCTCAAAAATCAATCCTTCAGCCCCTTAACCAATATTCCACCTCTCATCCTTAATATATGTATGTGGATACTTAATTTAAAATCAGAGTGAGACAAATAGCATAATAATAATGCATTAGGTATGGATACAAATTTGCACGAATGCCTGTGTTATGTTTGAAAACATCACTTAGTGAGTTGTCTAGAAGATCAAACTCCAGGTATAATATAAAGTATAAATGTAAGTGTCAATAACATTGTTTATTACATACATATATGCATCATAATTTCTGATGCCTATAGAAAGAATGTGTTATTTCTATGACTCATATCTTCCATTCAGACATTCTAATTAGCAGGTAGAGAACATAAGTTTATATTTATTGTCCAGGATAGTCGTTTCTTTAGAGCAAATGGATTTTCCTGAAGAAAGATTTAACTGCTGCCTCCAGGCTACTCTTAGAAATAAGATGATTAATTTCCTTGATTAATCTATCTACCATAAACAATCTTCAGATCTATAGATGGACACTATTATCTCGGTATCGAGCTATTAAATGTGACTCTGTATTTAGCAGAAGGGAGGAGAATATTGTAGCACAAGCAGTACTGCACCTGGTTCTCCTGTCCAAAACACATCAGAGGAGACTAATGATGATCCTATTATTAGTGGTTGCAACCCACAATATGGTTGCTCTATGGAAGAAGAGGGAACTCATGATCTGTAGCCTTTAGTTCTTCCATATAAGTCATTAAGACCCATGTTATAGTGAAGTGTTTCCCCCATACACACACAATTGTTGCTAAACATGGAGATTAACTAGAAGCAGAATTCAGACAAAGCAGGATTCTCATTCTTCTTCTCTAGACAAGAAATTTTACTATATCCTAATTATCTATGTGCCTCATTTTGCTTTCCTGACAGGCACATAACACCCATTGGAGTCAATAAGAGTTTAAAGGTTGCAAGGTCAGGTCCTCTAATCTGGCTCTTCTGTGTCAGTATTTTTTGATTGCGCTCTCCTCACAACACAAAAACTGACCACAACACACAAAACAAAAAGACAATCAGTACCACAGAATTTAGCCATAAAATTAAACCATCAAACAATCCTAGCCTCCTGAAAACAAAACTCTAATCAATTATTGGACTCCTATTCAAACTCAAGCTTTGACGGAACTGTGATTCAGTGAATTCCAAAGCCAAAGACCCTCCCACCAGAATGTTCTTCCACTCAACTCCAAAAGTTCCAACCTGGGTACAGAGAAGAATATGTTCTGCAATAATGATTGAAGAATTTCAAACGGTATTGCCTATGATACAACTGTTACAAAGGATTTAGAATATAATTTTTATGCTTACCTTACTCATAATGTCTCCTTTACCTTTAGAGGCTGGGTGGGATCAGAAAAGATTCTGCAAAAAATATATTAATCATCATTGTAATTATGAAGTGCATTTATTTTGGGTGATCCCCATGAGCAATTGTACTTGCTTTCCATGTACATTCAATCGTTCAAGTATTAGAAGCAAAAGATGTTCACAGAAAATGAATTTCATCGTTGCCTGTGTGATTATTTGTGGAAACCAAATAATAAATTCTCATGCATGAGTATTTGCAGCTGTAGAGCTCGTGTGCTCATGCACTCAAGGCACAGAAACAACACTATACGATGACTTATCCAACCAATCACAACTAAGCAAAATAGCTTGAATTTAGCACACTGAGTACTGAATATTTATGGATTGCTATATGTCATTATCCATAGAAGGGAAAAAAAGGGAAAAATGTTCAATGAATCTGAACAAATATATCCGAGGAAACTGATCTGCTCGGGGATACTTGAGAGTAGAAAAGGCGGCTAAATTTGTCAGATACACTATTCACTGTGAATTATTTTGTTCAGATTGTTCAGAATATTAGGTAATATCTTGAGATGATGTTATTTCATGTATAGGTTTGTAGGGGAAGTAAAACGTGTGACTGGACATGAGATAGGGTTGTAATATTTGAGGATTCTGTAAAGACTCATTGGACTTTCCTGCAGTGGCCTTCAAAGAGCACCTACTATGCTTATCAGTGAGCACCCTGCTCCAAGGAACAGGGTTCCTAGAACAAATGAGCAGAGTAAAGGGTGACACGAGGTAAAATTTCCGTGTTCAAACCTTGGTGGTGGCAATAGTTAGCTGAACTCTGGCAGCGGGAACCTGGGGTCGTGACACAGTTCTATTTCTGTTTTTCCCAGAGGAGATCACAACTCAGTGGGTAGAGCTCTAAATTAGTGAGGGTGGCATTCATGAAGTTTGGATAAGAATCCAAAATGTATACAAACTTATTTGAATCTCTTTAATTTTTAAATAGGCTGGGCATCTCATGAAGTCAGACATTTTTATAAGATTTCTAAGCACAGGCTTATCTGATTGCACTGAACATACAACAAACAAACAAAAAACATAACCAACCAACACTGTCTGACATAGTATTTTTTCACTTCTGTCTGATGCCATAAATCACAAAGAGAACACAAAAATTAATACCAAAAATTAAATGAAGTTTATCAAATTTCAAAAAAAGTCTGTAGTTCAATCTGTTGGCTCTTGCATTGGACAAAGTTTGAAGTCAGTTTGTATGTTGCTCAAATCAGCATATCTGTTGTTAAAATGTATAAGTTATAAAACATAGCTTCCATATTTATTTATTTCACAAAGCTTTCCAACCTGCCTATGACAATGAAATGCTCTATGACGTTTCAAGCTGCATGATGCTATATGTCTTCAGAAAAGAGTTACTGAATGATCTGATTGGCTGGACATTGTGAAGGACTTCTTGATGTTTAATATATGCCCAATAATTCAGAAGAGGTTAAACCACAGTCCCATGGGTTTGTAAGCATTTAAGGAGGAGATAAACAGCCTGTTATTTATAAAAGGGGCACCAGTCGGGAAACAACAATATCCATGAAGGCTGGCTTCTGCTTTATGAAAAAGAGGCACATTAGTATTCTACTAATAGATAAAATGTCAAAGGAAAGTTCACCCTTCTTCATAATACTGCAATTAGTATTTCATATACTATAATTTTGCTCTTGATGAGATAAGCACTTTCTGAGGAAATTTTTAATATCTATATTGCTAGTGTGAGAAAAAAAGCAATTTAAAGCGACAAATTTTAACACATAATGGTTGTCCCAACCTTTGGATGCAGTGGCATGAATATCAAAATTCTTGAGAGTAAAACAGGTTTTAGTTGCCTTCCAGAGTTTGGTGACTTTATAGCAGTGACAACACTCAATGTTCAACCTTCCTCCATATTCTTTATTTTTCCTGGTCCTGTTTGTTGAAAGCATCCTTAACTCTGCCTTACTTTGACAGAAAAACTCATTTTTCTCTGCCCTAACCTAAAAGTCTGAGGGTCATTACTGATTTTATCTGGAGGAGTCTGAGAATGTCACTCAGTGTTTCTCTCTCTTCAGCAGATGCCAGTTGTTTAGAAAGGAAAAGCTAAAAAGAACGTTCCAAAATCCAGTGTGTCTGTAAGATGCTGTGGCTGAAGACAATAGAGTATATTCTCTCTTATTGTCTTGACATACAGGGAAGTGTGTATGTAATTGAAAGGCACACTCATTCTTTTCTTGATGTGCTTTAATCTCTGCTCATCAAGATGGTACTATACTCCACAGCATTTTTAGAGGGCTTGATTTACTTCAGTCTTTTTCAGGGCCGAATTCAGTTACTGTAGATTAAATAAGTAGTAGTAGTAGTAGTAATGGAATAATTTCTACAAAAACATTAGAGAGTAGAAATACAATATTACTAGAGCCATGAAAAATTCTCTCAAGGCAAGAGAAACTGGGCAAGTTTCATGTAATTTTGGGTTTCATGATAGACATGAAAATCTTAGCTCAGGTCCATTGAAAGGGAGGCTGAGCAAGCACTTCAAGCAAACCCAGGTCCCATATTTATCTTAATTTGGGTTTCTGGATTTGATGTCAAAACTAGATGAAGCTCAGTGATTCTGACTGAGGTTATGATGATATTTGGAGCTGGCCGAAATCTTAACCCCAGACTTAACGGGTGTGCACCTACATGTACCAAAACTTGCTGAGTGACTCTGAAGAGAAACAGGAATATTGCAGAGCTGAAGTGATACATTTCAAATCTGTTCTCTTTGCGGTTCTTTCTATATTGCTTGATAACTACAGACTAGTTACCCCACTCCTAACTTGCTGCCTGTCTTAAATCTAAAAAAAAACACTTTATGAAAACCAAACTACTCTACACTTTTTACAGCTGGTGAACCCAGAAACCCCATCACCAGGAGCTAAATACTCTGGCTCTTCAGTACAAAAGAAACCTAGATAGTGACATATCTGCTTTCCCCTGTCCTTAAGAGGTCATCAAACATCACCTGCATTTCTCTCACTAACCCCCTTTCCAAATATGTGTTATGTACTAAAGATACCACAGTATTATTATTTGTTGATTGCTGCCAAGGTAAGGACCTGGACAGATATATAATTCCACATAAAGCTTTGGAGTTAGGAAGCAGGTAAATGGAAGACACATGCAGTTACAGTACAAACTCAGGCCATGGCTACACTTACAGTTCTGCAGTGCTGGTAGTTACAACTGTGTTCGTACAGCTGTGTAGGGCCAGCGCTGCAGTGTGGCCACATTTGCAGCACTTGCAGCGCTGTTGGGAGTGGTGCATTGTGGGCAGCTATCCCACAGAGCACCTCGTCCCATTTTGGTGCTGTGGCTTGTGGGAAGGGGACGGAAGGGTGCGGGTCTTTCCGCTTCCTGTTCCAACGCCCCGTGGTGCTTTGCTACACATTCCGAGCAGTTTGGCAGCATTGTGAGTCTGCAGCGCGATTTCTGTTACAAATGGAGCCCGAGCTGCTGAGGACCTTGCTGATGAATGTTGCCAGCACATCACGCATGGCAGTGGAGCTATTCCTTCAGCTGCAAAGTGACAGTGAGGAGTCAGACGATGATATTGATTCGCCTGACGCTGAAGACAGTAAATTGCTTGTGGCAGTAACAGATGTGCTCAGCACCGTGGAACGGCGCCTTTGGGCTCGGGAAACCAGCACTGAGTGGTGGGATCACATCGTCCTGCAAGCCTGGGATGATGAGCAGTGGCTGCAGAACTTTCGGATGAGAAAAGCCACTTTCATGGGACTGTGTGCTGAGCTCGCCCCTACCCTGCGGTGCAGGGACATGAGATTGAGAGCTGCCCTGCCAGTGGAGAAGCGGGTGGCTATTGCAATCTGGAAGCTGGCAACTCCAGACAGCTACCGATCGGTGGCGAACCAGTTTGGAGTGGGAAAGTCTACCGTTGGAATAATGCTGATGCAAGTTTGCACAGCCATTAATCGCACCCTGCTAAGAAGAACTGTGACTCTGGGGAATGTGCAGGACATTGTGGATGGCTTTGCACAAATGGGTTTCCCTAACTGTGGAGGGGCAATAGATGGGACGCATATTCCTATTCTGGCACCACCCTACCTGGCATCAGAGTACATTAATCGCAAGGGGTATTTCTCCGTGGTTCTCCAAGCGCTTGTGGATCACCGTGGGCGTTTCACTGACATTTACTCAGGATGGCCTGGAAAGGTGCATGATGCAGGCATCTTTCGGAACAGTTCCCTGTTCAGGAAGCAGATGGCCGGGACTTTTTTCCCAGACCGCAAGATCACAGTAGGGGACATCGAAATGCCCACTGTGATCCTTGGAGACCCCACTTACCCCTTAATGCCATGGCTCATGAAACCGTATACAGGGAAGCTTGACAGGAGCAAGGACCGGTTCAACTACAGGCTGAGCCGGTGCAGAATGACTGTGGAGTGTGCTTTTGGCCGTTTGAGAGCCCGCTGGCATTGTCTTTACGGGAAGCTAGATTTGGGGGAAAGCAGCATCTCCGCTGTTATATCTGCGTGCTGTACCCTCCATAATATTTGTGAAGGGAAGGGTGAAAGATTCCGTGAGGAATGGACCTCCGAGGTTCGACGCCTAGAGGCTGAATTTGCACAGCCAGAGAGCAGGGCTACTAGAGAGGCCCAGCAAAGGGCTTCAAGGATTAGGGATGCCTTAAGGGAGCAATTTGATGCTGAGAGCCAACAGTAATGTTTGGTGCCTTTGCTGTGCTCGTTTTTCCCTTGGGGTACAGTATTTACCACTTTCTGCAACAATAAAAACTATTGTAAAAGCCATGAAATCCTTTATTCAAAATACAGTACATAAAAGGGCAGGGGGGTAGGGTGGTGGACTGTACATTCAGAGGTCTGAATATGTCCTGTTTGGATTGCTGTTCAATGTCTGCTGCAGTTCAGGATTAATATGCTGCAGCGTCATGGGGGTGGAGTGTACAGGGTAAGGATTGTAGTTATCAGGGCTGGTAGGTGATCGTACAGGTGTTGGGGGTAGCTGGGGGTAGTAAGAAACAGGCTGCTGGAGAAGGGTGTTTTGTGCAAATACTGGGGAACAAGAAAGAGAGCTTTGGGAGGGGTGTGGGTTACCACGGTACAGATCTGCCTGCATGCCTACGAGAGACTGGAAAGAGTCAGTTTGGCGAGCCAGGAGGCTTATCAACTGCTTCGAGGTTTTTCTGGTAGCCAATTCCTTTCTCCTGCTTTCTGTTTGCCTCCACTCATGCATTTTCTCTCTCCATTCCTGCGTCTTCCTACTTTCTCTGGTGTACTGATTCATAACTGCTTTGATCAATTCTTCTTTTGATTTTCGCGGATTTTTCCTCAAGTTCTGCAAGCGACGGGCAGGCGGTGATCCGGCTGCATTATTCAAGGTCACTTAAAAAAACATAGATAGAAACATGTAATACACAGAGGCTACATTGTTTATTATCACACAGTGAAGGAGTTTGTAGACTTTTTGTAGCATCATTCCCACATACCTAACATAGCACAGAGAGGCCACGGAAGCAAAGGCATGGCGAGCAATGGGGTGAGTGTTTCTGCCCCGACTTCACCTGGGAAGGGGAACTGCCTGATGGCCCACTGGGGTTTCTCTGCACTGGGTAGAGGAGGGAGCTGGGAGCCTGCACAGGGGACAGGAGGGAACAGGAAGCTGGCGACCTGCAAGGGGGGCGGACCGGGAAGCTGCCGACCTGCAAGGGGGGGGGAAGCTGCCGACCTGCAAGGGGGGGGGCCGGGAAGCTGCCGACCTGCGCGGGGGGACGGACCGCGAAGCTGCCGACCTGCAAGGGGGGGGAGCCGGGAAGCTGCCGACCTGTGGGGGGGGCAGACCGCGAAGCTGCCGACCTGCGGGGGGGACGGGGACGCGAAGCTGCCGACCTGCAAGGGGGGGCGGACTGGGAAGCTGCCAACCTGCAAGGGGGGGGGACCGGGAAGCTGCCGACCTGCAAGGGGGGGGGACCGGGAAGCTGCCGACCTGCGGGGGGGGGGGGCAGCGAACCTGGCGCCCTGCACTGAGCAGTATCCCTACATTCTCAACAGGGTTTCCTACTGCCAGATATATCACTGCTGCGTGTTACCTGGGAAGAGCGGGAGAGTCTTCTACAGCAATGTGGATTCCGCCCTGGCCCCTATGCAGCTTGCCTGTGTGCAGCAATGGTCCCCCCACCCCTCGCACCACAGTGGCTCGGACGAGTTAGCCTGACCGGGGCAAGGACCACGGTGGCTCTCCCTATAAACTTGCGAAAGCACATTGCCCACGCTCTGGCTGCAAGTTTTCAAGAGATTACCAAGGCAGATTACAGAGACGTGATAGAGCAAATCAATGGGCTATTCCACGTTTAGGCACGCATGCAGGCAGCCATAACCCCAACCGTCCTCTCCCAAAACATAAAATCTGCTTACCCGGAACATGCTCCTCTGCTTCTTCTTCACCAACAACTTCCAGCTGCTGCGACTGGCTAGCCTCCTCCTGGCTTGAGAAGAGCTCCTGGCTGCATGCCTCCTGGGACTCTGGGGTGTCTCCCTCCACCCCAGTAGCCTCACTCTCCGCTTCCTCTACACCCTCCCCCACTTCTCCCTGCTCTTAACTCTCCATCGTGCTCCTTGGATTGGCAGTGGGGTCATAACCAAGTATAGCATCCAGCTCCTTGTAAAAACGGCAGGTCGTGGGGGCAGCTCCTGAGCGGCGATTTCCCTCACGGGCTTTGCAATAGGCACTGCGCAGCTCCTTTATTTTTACCCTGCACTGCAACGCATCCCGTTCATGGCCCCTTAGCAGCAAGGACTTTGATATCTGCCCATAGGTATCATAATTTCTCCGGCTGAAGCGCAGCTGTGCTTGCACAGCCTCCTCACCCCAAACACTGATGAGGTCCTGCAGCTCGGAACTGTTCCATGCTGGGGCTCGTTTGGGGCGTGGAGGCATGGTCGCTGATTGATTGATTGATTGATTGATTGCACTCCACACCTGGCTGAGCAAACAGGAAGGGGATTTTTAAAATTCCCAGGGCATTTAAAGGGGGGGTCAGCTGAGCCCAGGGCAGTGGAGTGTGAAACGATTACCAGAGTGGCTGAAAAGGTATGCTGGGATACCTCCTTATACCCCGAAGGCCAATAAAAGCGCTGTTCGTGTCCACACCTGATGACCAGCGCTGCATCACCAGCGCTGGAATCGCTACACCCGAGGCAGACCAGGTGTACAGCCAGCGCTGCAACCAGGGAATTGCAGCGCTGGCTGTGCTTTGCAAGTGTGGCCACATCCTGAGTTACAGCGCTGTAACCCCCTCACCAGCACTGCAACTCTCCAGTGTAGCCGAGCCCTCAGAGTTACGAGCACCAGAGTTACGAACTGACCAGTTAATCACACACCTCATTTGGAACCAGAAGTATGCAATCAGGCAGCAGCAGACACAGACACAGACACACACGCCAATACAGTGTAGTACTGTGTTGAAAAAACTACTAAAAAATAAAGGGAAAGTTTAAAAAACAGATTTGACAAGGTAAGGCAACTTTCTGTGCTTGCTGCATTTAAATCAAGAAGGTTAAAAGCAGCATTTTTCTTCTGCATAGTAAAGTTTCACAGCTGTATTAAGTCGATGTTCAGTTGTAAACTACTGAAAGAAAAGCCATAACATTTTGTTCAGAGTTACGAACATTTCAGAGTTTCGGTGTTCATAACTCAGAGGTTCTACTGTATTTTACATAGCAGCCATGGAAGGGTATGCCATAGCAACTGCATTAGAAATAATACATCATGTCTCTACTATTTCACAAAGGGAGGGTGTCTAAAAAAAAAAAATTGGAGATATACCAATCTCTTAGAACTGGAAGGGACCTTGAAAGGTCATTGAGTCCAGCCCCCTGCCTTTACTACCAGGACCAATTTTTGCCCCAGATCCCTAAGTGGCCCCCTCAAGGAGGGGGCTCACAACCCTGGGTTTAGCAGGCCAATGCTCAAACCACTGAACTATCCCTCTCCCTCCTCTAGTCTAGGGGCTAGAGGAGGAAATTAGGAGTCATGACTCCTGACTAGGACACTGCTTTCTCACAGATGCTTTGCGCGACCTTGGGCAAGTCCTAATCTCTCAGGTGTGTCTTCAGTAGGAAAGAACGTATTAACTAACTCCTGTTAAAAATCCTAATGTGGACAGGGCAATTTGTATTTCGACTAGAGCTGATTAGAAATTTTCCAATCCAACATTTTTCCCAATCAAAACATTCCATGAGAAGATTAAACCTCTGACAGAATCTGTCAGCTTTTCCTGACAATCTTCTCTGCCCACCTGGCTCTTCGGCCACCTACCTGGTGACTCCAGGCTCGCAGGCATCCTGGGTCTAGGGCAGCCAACAGGGAGCCTGGAAGCCTAAGAGTCCAAGGAGCATATTTCATTCAACATTTTAAAAACATTTCAGGGTTTCCAAAATGAAATATTGCCCAATTCAGTTGTGTGGAAAACTTGGACAATTTGGCCTTTTGTCCCAACTCTGGAATACATTTTTTTTCAAACACTATAAATTTTCCATTGGAGTGAAATTCAGTGTCATGGCTGGCTCTACTTTCAGCACGTGTTAATTAACTGGTGGAGTCAACTCTGAGCTCCTTAGAGCTTCTCTACACACAAAGTTATACCTCTTTAACTGTACCAACATAGTTACACTAGTTCCACCCCCCTAGTGCTGATTTACACATATACCAACATAAGGCACTTTTATACCAGTATAACTGCATCCACATTAGGACTGCGACCAGTATAAATATATCAATGAAAGATCACCCCTTAACGAGCATATTTATACCAAAATCAAATGTACGTGTAGACCAGATGTTAGTGAACATGTTTTAAACATTCACCTTCTCCAGTAAAGACAAAGCCTCAAGGCATGTTTACATTACATCTTCACTAATAAAAAAGGTTTATCTTTTAGAACAAGACAGTTAACAGGAGACAGGCAGTGCTTAATTTGTGCCATGGCTTGCCAGGGCTGAGCCATAGCACCCCTAGGCTTGGCAGTTCATAGCCCCGGCATCTGTGGACTTGACCTATCAGTTATGAAAGTAAAAATATTGCTTGAGACCCGGCAACTAATTGCTTGAGCCCTGGCACCTCTTTTATTACAACGTAAACACTGGATACAGGTATCCCTCTTCTAGAATCTAATGACAACAAAGCAAGTGGCAGTTTTACTTTGATGCAGCAGGTTGAAGTAAATTCTAGAAACCCCTTCCCAGGTTTACCTCAATTAAATACAAAGCTCCCCAGTAGTTTTTATCCTGTCTTACTAATGTGTGTGAAAATTGCAAACTGTCCTGTTTTTTGCTTATGTTTCCTAGTTAGACATACACTTGTAGTTTAGCATAGGCTGATCCATCAGGTAAACCACAAATGTTGGGGGAATGCCTTGACTAGCATTTAGAAAGGTTAAAACTGCCTCACATTAGCTGGTAATCAATTAACGTGAGATAAAAATTACTTGTGAAGATACAAACTCAATTTCATCATCCAAAGTGGATATAATAAACAAAACCCAGCTGTACATACTCAGAGCTATGTTTCATGTAAAGCTATGCGGCATGCAAAGTATATTATTATAATAAAAAATGTCCTTCACCATGTAAATGATGTGCATTCCCCACTGTGTCGATGTATATGAATTGCATGAACCTGCACACACACATTACACGGTTAGATTTATAAAGATTAATAGTAAGATGACAAAATGAAAAATAAATGACAAAGACATAATTTTTAGTAACTTTATGACAAGCACTAAATGTCTTCCAGTCAAGCGAGAGCAGAAAATATGTTAGTTGCTTTTTAAACTATTACTCCAATAAAATGTAATTATAGTGATTAATTGCATAATGATTACAGTAATCACAGCCTATTCTTAGTTGATTAAGAAAGACAGAAGAAACTCAGAGAAAGCTTTCCAGTAAAATTAGCTATATTTATTTCATTTTATTTGGCATTTGGTAATTCTCTTAATAGAATCTTCCAAAGGGGATGCTTGAAAGGCTAACTTGCCAGTAACTATGAGTCTGATTCAAAGCCCATTGAAGAAGACTCACTTTTACTTCAGTGGGCATTGAATGGGTCACGCCATCCTAAAATGAACAGTAGAGGCAATAGAACAATGGTGATAAAAAAGAACAACTCCCCTGATCTGTAATATTAGTTATTTTATTAATTTTTGAGTGGCCTGTGAACAGACATATAGGTCCCATTTTTCCAAAGTGGTCATTGATTTTCAGATGCCTCAGTTTTTGTTTGTCCTACGTGAGACTCTTTGAACCTGATGTTCACGGGTGCTCATCACCTGCAGCTCCCATTGACTGTAACTGGAGTCTGGTGCTCAGCACATCTGAAAAATGAAGTACAAGATGTCTCGAGTACACGTGAAAACCGAGGCACCCACAATCAAAAACTGAGACTGCAATTCCTCCATCACTTAGTTTTTCTTTTGGCAAAATGGGGACAATAGAATGTTTGTAAATCAATATTAAGTGCTAAGTATTATTATGAAGGCATGGAAAATTATTTAATTCTTACATTTTCTGTCTCTTTTTTGCCTTTTAACTTAATTTTTTTTAACCTTAATTGGGCACTGCTACTCTATACCTCCTTCTGCCTCACAGGCTGTGTTTGAAACTATTTTTATTTACTTTCATTTATGTGCCATTTTCAGCATAATATCTACATCTGGAGGGAGCTTGACTTCTCTGAAGAGCGGGCAGTGAAAGGACAGAGCATAGATACTGGCAACATTTTGAAAACTCTGGGGCAGGTCCTTACCTGATGTGAATGGTCATAACTCCACTGAAGTCAATGGAACTATGACAATTGACATCAGCTGAGGATCAATGGAGTTCTGACACTATATACTAGCTGAGGATCTGCTCCTATATGTAGATTCTCTGCCATGAACAACTCTGTAAAGAGAGAAAGAAAATCCTCTTCAAACAGGAGAAGATCCAAAGACACATGGAGTCTGTAAGGGACTTGGATACTGCTAGTAATCAATGTTTTCTGGACTGTGCTCAGATACTACAGTGATGGACAGCAGTACAAAACTTTCAGATAGACAGACAGGCAACTGCATATCTAAAAATGTTGTCAACTGTTGGCTAATGTGGAAAATTGGTTAAGGCAAGTCTTTCATGGTTACTAGTAGGTAAAGGCAAGATATTGTTTTAGGTGGCTTATTTCCTGTCTTTGTACAGAGTCTAGAAGAATGGGGCCCTGGTTCATGCTTTGACTTCATAGAAGGCACTGTGATAATATAAATAAATAAGAAATAATAATTGCATAATCAGCTCCTACAGAGTGAGCTTCCCATTCACATATTGGGAGGTTGATTATTGCCTGCTATCATGGGGCTATGTAGCCTAAGCTGGAAATTGTAGCAAAGGTACAGTGTGAGCGTTTGTCCCTGGAATATATAGAATGCAGTTTGGAAACCTCAGTGATAGGTAATTTAAACAGACCAGACATACAGATCAAGTAAACAGACCAAACAGACACATATAGGAATAAGGATATCAGGAGAGGTCCTTGCCTACCTCAAGCTCAAGCAGGGTTTTCCATGCAAAGAGGCAGAATGCAAAAAAAGTGCAAAGAAGGTTGGAGGACAAAACCAAAAGGGTTTTGTTGGGGTTTTTCTTTTGGTAGGAAGAAAGGGAGAGGTGTGAGTGTGAAAATTTTTGTTAGTGATTATGAAAATCCAGCTTGGAATGGAAACTCTCTTACCACTCGAGCTATGTAGGGGAGGCTTCCTGTTACATATATGGAGCAATCGAGCATTGGCATGAAGGAGATGATGATGACAAACAGAGCTGTAAACAGGGGAGTTTCAGTGGGAGTTCTGTTGGAGGAGCAGGTTTGTGTAGTTTGTAGTTTGTGGATTGTATTGTGTAGTGTATAGTGTGTGTGTGTGTGTGGAGGCTGCTAGGGGCAGTGTGCTGAGAGAGCAGCGGAGCCCTGATTGGGGGCGGGGCTTACCTGATTAGGGGTCCTATATAAGGAGCCAGCCAGTCAGGCAGCAGCACAGACAGCTGCAGCAGCACAGGAGCCAGCCAACAGAGCTGTAAACAGGGGAGTTTCAGTGGGAGTTTCCAGGGGGAGGTTGCAGGGGAGACTAAGACAGAGGAAACGACAAGCAAGTCAAGGGATAGGGTGGTGGTCTGGTGCCTGCTGGGGGTTTGTGTTGTGTTGACTACCAGGCGTCAGGTGGGAAGGCCATGACTGATACAGAGGCAGCAGTGAAAGACACAATGAGGATGACTGGATGTGGAAGCTGCGGCATGTACATGATCCTGGAGGGGGCGCCTGAAAAGCGCTTTGTCTGCATGAAGTGCCGCCTGATAGAGCTGATGGAAGAGAAGATCTGAGGACTGGAGATGCAGGTGCAAACTCTGGTTGAGTTCAGAAGGGGATTTGAGCAGACGATGGAGCACAGACACTAGGGGGCTGAAGGGATAAGCTCAGATGTGCAGATAGAAGCAGGACCAAAGAATTCAGAGGAGAGACTGCTGGATGAGGAAAGTGGACGGGGAAGCATGTGACTAAGAGAACCAGGCAGAGGAAAAGACGGGCCAGTGAAGGAGAAATAGAACTCAGGAACAGGTGTGCAGAGTTGGAAAAAGAAGAAGGGGCACAGCAGGTGGTTGCTGAAGGAGAGAGGGCAAGGAAAAAGAGAAGAGCTGATAGTCCTGCAAGAGGAGGGGAGGAGTCAATGGAGGCAACACCAAATATGAGCCCCAGGAGGATTGCAAGGGGGAATAGGAATCGAGAGGACTTGCAGCCGGTGGGTGTGGGAGATAGACCGGAGAAGCGCACTGTCACCAGGAAAAGGCAGGTCTACGTGATTGGAGACTCCTTACTGAGAAGAATAGACAGGCCTGTGACTAGAGCTGATCGGGAGAACAGAAGGGTGTGCTGTATGCCAGGTGCTAAGATACAGGATGTGGACCTGAGGCTGAAAAGGATACTAGCGGGAGCGGGGAAGAATCCGTTGATTGTCCTTCATGTGGGAACGAATGATACGGCTGGATACTCTCTGGAATGTATCAAAGGAGACTATGCCAGACTGGGGAAGACGCTTAAGGAAATCGAGGCTCAGGTGATCTTCAATGGGATTCTGCCGGTTCCTAGAGAAGGGCGACAAAGGTGTGACAAGATTATGGCGATCAACAGATGGCTCAGGCAGTGGTGCTAAAAGGAGGGCTTTGGGATGTACGGCCATTGGGAAGCATTTATGGACAGAAGACTGTTCTCTCGGGATGGACTTCACCTGAGCAAGGAGGGAAATAGACTTATAGGATGGAGGCTCGCCGACCTGATTAAGAGAGCTTTAAACTAGAAATTTGGGGGAGACGGTTGGGATATGTTCGGGAGATTTCCACGCCAGAATTTAACCTTGAGAGGGAAGTAAACAAAGTAAGGGGGATACAGCCGTGGACAGAAGAATTGGCATAAGGAGGAAGGGTAGTGTAGATAACAGACTAACAGGTGATGTTGGTGGTAGGATGTCTGTGACTAACAGGGTACAGAATGTGAGTGAAGCCAAATGGCAAAAATTAAGATGTCTGTAAACTAATGTGAGGAGCCTAGGGAACAAAATGGAGGAACTAGAGCTACTGGTGCAGGAAGTGAAACCAGATATTATAGGGATAACAGAAACGTGGTGGAATAGTAGTCATGACTGGAGTACAGGTATTGAAGGCTATGTGCTGTTTAGGAAAGATAGAAATAAAGGCAAAGGTGGTGGAGTAGCGTTGTACATCAATGAGGAGGTTAACTGTAAAGAAATAAGAAGTGATGGAATGGACAAGACAGAGTCTGTCTGGGCAAAAATCATACTGGGAAAGAAAGCTACTAGAGCCTCCCCTGAGATAGTGCTTAGGATGTGCTACAGACCGCCGGGATCTGATTTGGATATGGATAGAGACCTCTTTAATGTTTTTAAGGAAATAAACAATAATGGGAAATGTGTGATCATGGGAGACTTTAACTTCCGAGATATAGACTGGAGTACAAGTGCTAGCAAGAATAGTAGGGCTCAGATTTTTCTGGATGTGATAGCTGATGGATTCTTTCACCAAGCAGTTGAAGAACCGACAAGAGGGGATGCCATTTTAGATTTGATTTTGGTGAGCAGTGAGGACCTCATAGAAGAAAAGGTTGTAGGGGACAACCTTGGTTCGAGTGATCATGAGCTAATTCAGTTCAAACTAGATGGAAGTATAAACAAAAATAGATCTGGGACTAGGGTTTTTGATTTCAAAAGGGCTAACTTTAAAGAATTAAGGAAATTAGTTAGGGAATTGGATTGGACCGAAGAACTTGTGGATCTAAATGTGGAAGAGGCCTGGAATTACTTTAATTCGCAGCTGCAGAAACTATCGGAAGCCTGCATCCCAAGAAAGGGGAAAAAACCATAGGCAGGAGTTGTAGACCAAGCTGGATGAGCAAGCATCTCAGAGAGGTGATTAAGAAAAAGCAGAAAGCCTACAAGGAGTGGAAGAAGGGTGAGATTAGCAAGGAAAACTATCTTAGTGAGGTCAGAACATGTAGGGATAAAGTGAGAAAGGCTAAAAGCCAAGTAGAGTTAAACCTTGCAAAGAGAATTAAAACCAATAGTAAAAGGTTCTATAGCCATATAAATAAGAAGAAAACAAAGAAAGAAGAAGTGGGACCGCTAAACACTGAGGATGGAAAGGAGGTTAGGATAACCTAGGCATGGCTCAATATCTAAATAAGTACTTTGCCTCAGTCTTTCATAAGGCTAATGGGGAGCTTGGGGGTAATGGAAGGATGACAAACGGGAATGAGGATATGGAGGTGGATATTACCACATCTGAGGTAGAAGCCATACTTGAACAGCTTAATGGGACAAAATCGGAGGGCTCAGACAATCTTCATCCGAGAATATTAAAGGAACTGGCGCATGAAATTGCAAGCCCGTTAGCGAGAATTTTTAATGAATCAGTAAACTCAGGGGTTGTACCGTACGACTGGAGAATTGCTAACGTAGTTCCTATCTTTAAGAAAGGGAGAAAGAGTGATCCGAGTAACTATAGGCCTGTTAGCTTGACATCTGTAGTATGTAAAGTTTTGGAAAAAATTTTGAAGGAGAAAGTAGTTAAGGACATTGAGGTCAATGGTAATTGGGACAGAGTACAACATGGTTTTACTAAAGGTAGATCGTGCCAAACCAACCTGATCTCCTTCTTTGAGAAGGTGACAGACTATTTAGACAAAGGAACTGCGGTAGACCTAATTTACCTCGATTTCAGTAAGGCATTTGAAATGGTTCCGCATGTGGAATTATTAGTCAAATTGGAAAAGATGGGGATCAATATGAGAATTGAAAGGTGGATAAGGAACTGTTTAAAGGGGAGACTATAACGGGTCGTACTGAAGGGTGAACTGTCAGGCTGGAAGGAGGTTACTAATGGAGTTCCTCAAGGATCGGTTCTGGGACCAATCTTATTTAACCTTTATATTACTGACCTTGGCACAAAAAGCGGGAATGTGCTAATAAAGTTCGCGGATGACACAAAGCTGGGGGGTATTGCTAACACGGAGAAGGACCAGGATATCATACAGGAAGATCTGGACGACCTTGTAAACTGGAATAATAGTAATAGGATGAAATTTAATAGTGAAAAGTGCAAGGTCATGCATTTAGGGATTAATAAGAAGAACTTTAGATATAGATTGGGGACACATCAGTTGGAAGCAACTGAGGAAGAGAAGGACCTTGGGGTATTGGTAGATCACAGGATGACTATAAGCCGCCAATGTGATATGGCCATTAAAAAAGCTAATGCAGTTTTAGGATGCATCAGGCGAGGTATTTCCAGCAAAGATAAGGAAGTGTTAGTACCGTTATATACGGCGCTGGTGAGACCCCACCTGGAATACCGTGTGCAGTTATGGTCTCCCATGTTTAAGAAGGATGAATTCAAACTGGAACAGGTTCAGAGACGGGCTACTAGGATGATCTGAGGAATGGAAAACCTGTCATATGAAAGGAGAGTCAAAGAGGTTGGCTTGTTTAGTCTAGCCAAAAGAAGGCTGAGGGGGGATATGCTTGCTCTTTATTATTATATCAGAGGGATTAATATTAGGGAGGGAGAGGAATTATTTAAGCTTAGTACCAATGTAGATACAAGAACGAATGGGTATAAACTGGACACTAGGAAGTTTAGACTTGAAATTAGACGAAGGTTTCTAACAATTAGAGGAGTGAAGTTCTGGAACAGCCTTCCAAGGGGAGTAGTGGGGGCAAAAGACATATCTGGCTTTAAGATTAAGCTTGATAAGTTTATGGAAGGGATGGTATGATGGGAGAGCCTAATTTTGGCAATTGATCTTTGATTATCACCAGATAAGTATGCCCAGTGGTTGGTGATGGGATGTTGGATGGGATGGGATCTGAGTTACTGCAGAGAATTCTTTTCTGAGTGCTGGCTGGTGAGTCTTGCCCACATGCTCAGGGTTTAGCTGATCGCCATATTTGGGGTCGGGAAGGAATTTTCCTCCAGGGCAGATTGGCAGAGGCCCTGGAGGTTTTTCGCCTTCTCCTGCAGCGTGGGGCATGGGTCACTTGCTGGTGGACTCTCTGCAGCTTGAGGTCTTCAAACCACAATTTGAAGACTTCAATAACTCAGGCATAGATTAGGGGTTTGTTATAGAAGTGGATGGGTAGGGTTCTGTGGCCTGCTTTGTGCAGGGGGTCGGACTAGATGATCACATTGGTCCCTTCTGACCCTAGAATCTATGAATCTATGACAACGACTGGTACTACAGTAGCACTGTGAAGCCCCAATCATGATCAAAGTTCTGTTACAGTAGAGAGTACAAGAGAAGTGCCTGCCCCAAATGTGCTTGCCCTCTAAATAGACAAGACAGACAAAGTAGGAGAGAAATGGAGTCCCCCTCTTTTACAGATGAGAGGCAGAGAAATGAAATGAATTGCCCCAGGTTACACAGTAAGCCTGTGACAGATAGAAAATGAACTCAGGGCCTCAACCCACAAGACCAGCCTTCCTCTCTGTAATGATCAAGCTCAAGAGGAACCTTAGAGGACCTTACAGATCTTTTCCAACTTCTGATACTCTATGTGTACAGTATCTCTAAAATTAACAGAGATGAATACCGACATATAACAATAGTGATGAAAAAGAGAAAACGTTCTTTGGTACAATACCCCGTGGATGGGAATGCTTAATACCAGTGTGGAAGTGCAGTAATTCATATATTCCATTACACTGTTTTATTGTTCTCTTGAGTTAAAAGGCATGCAATTATTGCAACTGTAGTTTCTTGTTATTATAAATGCATACAAGCATTAGAAGTGCATCTCACTCTTGCTATCTTTTCTGTCCAGCTAAAGCCTTCAGTTTACTCCTTATTCCTCACGATTCCACTAAATATATCCTTCTTGGCAAGGTTGTATTGAACCTGTCAATTTTATGTAAAGTAAAGTTAAACTGTGGAAAATCCAGAAGTATGTCAGCCAACCAGGTACAGAAAGGTATTCAAGACAGGCCCTTGCTCCACTTAGCTGACTACAGTTCCTCCAGACGTCGAGGAAAGAACAGAAAAGCAGATGATAAATGGCAAGTGAGAAACAGTACATTGATAAATGAGACTGCAAAGAAGAATACATCTCCAGCAAACCCTTCACTGTTGCCCGCAACTTTACTGAATTGCAGAGTGCTATTTATATAATCAAACCTGCCAGTAATCACTTAGCAGAAAGCATGGCCCTACATTTGTATGACTTTAGAAAGTGAAAGGAAATTGTAGCAGAGTGCAGAGAAAGAATTCAGGTTGTGCAGAGAAAGTATTCAGGTTGTACAAGTCCCCCTGAGCAGGTGGATGTGTTTCTTGTTGCCTATGGAGTGAGGGCCCTTTGAAAAAAAGGGAATAATAAATCCTAGGATGAGAAGAATCAGCAGTATCATTTAAACAACTGCAAAAAAATCTGGGATGGTGTTGGCGGGAATGGAACACTGGTGATGTCTTAGTACCAGCTTGCTATTGTCACATTTGGGAGGCACATAAAAAATTAACTCAAGTTATTTCATTCTTCAGCCTGACTGAGCTTGGGTGCACATTCACCCAGTGCACATGCAACATCTAATTTTCAGTACTGGATGCGTAGATCGTTTAAGGATAAATCTATATTAGATATGGGCCAAACAGGTGTCACTGATTAATTTTAAGCTAAGATCGAGGTTGCAGTTGGGAGATCCAATCACGGTTAGTGATCAGGAATAGATTTGATGAGACTGAAGTCTTGTGGGCTATTCTTGAATGCCTCTGGCATGAAAAGTCATGAACTCAGATTCTACATATGCTGGGGACCAGTGTCATCCCCCAAGACAGAAATGGTGGGAATCTTTTGAGATTAGATGTTCAGTGAGGCCAAAACCTACTTAGAACCACAGCTTGGAGATTTTGGCTGCATGTGAAAGACAAAAAGAAAATGGGGCTAAGACTCCAATCTGGAATCAAATCAACAGCAGCAGATTCATATCCAAGGACACAAACCCAACCCCAGGCTCCTCAAATTTAAAGAGGCTCTGTTTCACGTTTTTTGATTTTGGCCTCTCTCTAATGTTTGGCCTGGTCTACACATCAATTCTGAACCTGTATAACTATGTTGCTTAGGGGTCTGATTTGTTCTACTAATATAGTTATAATATAGTTATAAAAGTACAATCCCCGGTGTGGGTGTAGTAATATGGATATAAAGGTGCATAACACTAGTATAGCTTTTTCTCTTTCCTATACAGGAATAAACTACACTGGTATAAGTAGGTTTATACTATCCACATTAGGTGGGTTGCACTGCTTTATCTATACTGGTACAGCTACAGTGGTACAACTTGTATGTGAAGACAAACTCTTTAATCTGTTGATATTTCTATAGCTACATACACTTTTTAAAATGTCTGTCTACTAGGGTGACCAGACAGCAAGTGTGAAAAATCGAGACGGGGTAATAGGAGCCTATATAAGAAAAAGCCCCAGTATTGGGACTGTCTGTATAAAACGGGGACATCTGGTCTCCCTACTGTCTATAGACATCTCTTTCTGTCTATATGCCTTCACAAGTATATGTACTCAGACATATTTTATATATGATAAATTTTTTATTGTGGTTCCTAGTGGTTTTCAAAACTGAATTGTATGGTTCCTGTTTGCAATGCAGCTGGTGAAAGAACCTCTACTCACCAGGCAAAATGTTCATGCTTGCATTTATAATTCAATTTTAAATACCTCCAGGAGGATATGCAAATTATGGGTACTCTGAAAAATCACATTGATTTACATTGCAATTGTTCCCTTACTGATGGTCATGGAAGCTGCATGTCCATGAGTGCTTATTCTTATCAGGCAGGATCACTGCAAAAGGGCTGACATTGCCCTGGTTTTGAAGAAGTCATTATGCCAATGGAAGAATCAGAACATTCCCATGAACACTATATCACACTAAAAAGCACCATAGACCTGGTGATGTTTCAGAGGTATTTGCTCTCTATTTTTTAAACAAATACCTCATCTACTCATGACCACAACTAAAATTGGAATAGTATCTATGAAAATATTAGTGATCTGGCTCAGGTGATGAAAGTCCATTGTCACAAGGCAGGGATTCTCCCCATCTTGCAAAGGATCCGCTGCCACACCCACAAAGTTTCCCAGCTGCCCCTTTACGTCACTGCCTCTCCTCCCTTGTGACTTTGGCACTCCCACTTCCTGCAGCTTCCTGCTCTGACTCACTGGATCTCTCTCTCTTCCCAAGGTCCAGGTATCCTCTTTTGTGGCCAGTTGATGCAGTTCAGGTGCCCTGGCCCTGTTCCCTCTTAAAGGGCTGGTATCACCCTGTGACATTCATACTCCAGCATGGAGATGATGGAAAAGATTGATGGAAAAGATCATCACAACTAGTCCATTCCCACCCAATGACAGGCTGCTCCTTACATGGTTCCAGGCTAAGCAACTCAGGGATGGAGATTTCTCTCTCCCTCTCTCTGGTTTTTAATTCTTCTGTTTTGTTTTCAAGAATCTGAGAATGTTGTGCAACCTTACAAATGGACCAATTATAGTCACCATATTCTGCCTTCATTCTAGGTGTGGAATCCAGCAAGGAAATCTGTATGAAGCATGACTACAGAATAAGCAGCAAAGATCCATCCTTGAGCTAGGTCTCTAGTACAGACCAGGGATGATCATTTTACTCTAGTATGTGCAGCCCTGGGACATAAGGAAAACAAGTGAAAGGCACAGTAGTTCAAAATTTCTCCTCTTAAGTGGATTTAAGTCTGCCCTTAAACTTTATTGTTAGAGCTGTGTGAAATTTAGAGTTTCTCTGAACTGCCCCACACATTGAATTATGGAGGTGTGAACAGCAATGGATACCAAAGAGCTGCGCTGTAATTCACCCATATGGATGCTGCAGGTGCAAACTATAAGGTTCCTAGTTTGTGTGGACATAGTACTCTTCAAGAAGGTTTACATTAATGGCAACTAGGAACCTTTCTCTTCATGCCCACAGCATCCACATGGGGGTGTAACAGCATAGCACTTTGGTAAGTGGTACTATTTATACCCCTGTAATCCAAATTGCAGACCAGAGTAGAGACAGCCTTAGTGAATGTGCTTTGCACATTTTCTTTGGGTTTGATTCACTTGGGATTGCGAGCCAGGAATGCTTCGCTTCTAGCCTTCACCCTGAGAGTGATATCTACTGCGGTCTTGGGCAAATCACTTGATTTCTATGTGCCATCTGCATGATGGATAATACCTTAAAATATAGGGATGCTGTAAGGACTAATTGCTTTAATGTAAAGCACTTGGACAGCAAAAAGTGGTACAATCCAAGATGAGGTATGTTCATAGAACTGATTTTGGTCCATTCCCTGTGAAAACTGAGATAGTTTTGGAAAACCGCATTGGTTGGGCTTTTGTTTTGCAAAAAAACAGTGATTGTTCCTTTCCAAACCCTATTTCATCTGAACCGCCCAAAGATGTGCAGTATTTCAGATTAATGGTTACAGGTAGTGCCCATTTTTTATCTTCATATTTGAACAAACCTCAAACCTCATACTAAAACTCAGCTGGAACTGCTGTTACAGCTGGCATTGAGAGCAACTCATGCAAAGGAATGAATTACCCACAGTTTCAACTGGAATCATGAATCAGATCAGATTTGCCTGGAACTGGCTCAGAGTTGTTCATAAAGTTCACAAAAGTTTTGCAAAACTTGTGCTGAATATCAAATTTGTAACAAAACCCAAAGCCAGGATTGTTTCACATGGTTGTGGGTTTGCTAATAAGCTTTTGCCCAACCCTAAGTATCATTGCATGTGATTTGTACTTGAATCCATAGACTAACCTCAATAATTCTCTCTCATGACTACAGCAAGACAGGAAACAGTTTTCTCATCCTCCCAAAATGAGTTTAAAAAAAAAAATCCTGACCCAAATTGGGATGAAAAGTTGATAGGGAGGCCTAAGAGCTCCTAGTTGTTTACGGGGAGCAGACCAGCTACTACTCTCTTGTGGAGGATCCAGTGTGCATTCAGGAAAGTACAGGGACTGGTATCATTCCCAATTTTTGTAAAGAATCACAAAATGTGAAGGGTTCCTGTGTCCTGCCACTTCAGCTACTTTGGAAACAAAATCTCACCTTGTATTACAATAGCTAGTGTACCCTATGTTTGAAGTGAAGGGAATGATTACCTCACTAAAACAAAACAAACAAAAAGCAACCAAGCCAGCAAACTTCTAGTCAATCTCCAAAGATAAAAGGGCAAATCTAGCCACACTTACTCAGATTGCTGGCTATCATATGATTTTTTTTAAGAAGAGAGCTAACCTGCTGCTTAATGCTGGATGTGGCATTTGTTTTCTATAACGTCAATAGGAGCTTTTGATCTGCCAAAACTCCTTAACTTCAGTCGTGCTGAGAGTGAAATTTTGAGAGACACTGTGCAGACAGCAAGCACAGTAGAAATGTGAAGGGTTGTATGAGAGTCACAAGCAAAATTAATTTTTTTTAAGTATCTGGGCTGCCCCAAACTGGGCCGGCTCCAGGCACCAGCTACGGAAGCAGGAGCTTGGGGCGGGCAATACAAAGGGGTGGCACTCCGTCCACTACCAGCGCGGCACATCCGTGTCTTCAGCGGGAATTTGGCAGCTGGTCCCTCAGTCCCTCTCTTCCTCTTTGAGCTGCCGCTGAAGTGCTGCCGAAGAGGAAGAGATGAAGCAAAGGACTCACCGCCGAACTGCTGCTGAAGAATGGAGCGGCACGATTGAGCTGCCGCCGAAGTGGAAGAGAGGAAGCGAAGGACCCGCCGCCAAACTGCTGCTGAAGAATGGAGCGGCGCGATTGAGCTGCCACAGAAGTGCCGCCGATCAGCTTTTTTGTTTGTTTTCCCACCGCTTGGGGCGGCAGAAAACCTGGAAATGGCCCTGGCCTCAAAGAGACTTCTACATGTTCCCAGAGCAGGTGTGTTAGCATTTCGTGGCGCTTGCAGCATTTCCAGCTGAAGGGACACACCCCATGAAGGTGAGTTGAGGCCTTAGTTTATACTATGGATTGAACTGAAATGGATGGAGATGAAGATTTACTAACTCGCTGTGAATGTTTTCTGGAATGTATTAGAGGAAAAGAGGGTCTTTAAAAATTAAACCACTGAAAATATTAAAAATGTCCATTTTGCAATGTTGAAAATTAATTACAGATGTGTCAAGCTCACCTTCTACATAGGTTGGGAGCTCATCAACCAGAAACACAGGAATTTGGAGATGATACAATTTATGATCAAATGAAATATTATATATAGTTACATTGTGTGTGTGTGTGTATGTATATGAGGGAAATCAATATTTTTCTCTTTAAAATCAGCTATTATTTTGCCTAAAAAGGAACACTTGAAAGTAAAAAATCAACTTTTAAAAATGGAGACCCTAATTATACCACAGACATTTCCTGACAGAACAAACTCATGAAACTGCCAACTCAGTAAAACTTTAATACTGTTTTAGCCTCTTGCATTTTATGCTGTTTGTGAACCTACCTATGAAAGAACATCATGCTTTTCACCATCCTTGAATAAAGACCCTGTTCACAGAATCCAGGAGAAAGGAAACATTCAGCCTCCGTTTCTGATGTAAAACAGAGTTTCCCTGGTATATTAGTGTTCTGCCTACACAAACATACTGTACCTTGACTTCTATAGAAATTAGCAATGGAATTTGTTGGGGTGAGGGTGGAGGGGTGATTGCACTGTAAAATTAGGTATTTTCCACCTCCTGTTTTCTGTTTTGGGGCACATGGAGTCCTCAAAGATAAGCCCCTGAACAGCTCATTGAAATAATTGAGAAGAGGGAAAAAAATTCCCCATAGGTCCTATATGAATGCATTTTTTTAATGCCCATGTGTTTAAACTCAGTTTGACACACAATGGTGTTTATTTTTGTCTTTAGTTGGAGGTAATTTATTCTACATTTGTACGATAATAAAAGGAGTTGGTGTGAATGGAAGATGCCTCTCAAAAAGAGACACTTCTGCCACTTGCTGCATTTGTTTGTGGTTAGGTAAGCAAAAAATGGCATGCATTATATTTTTATGATCCTTGCTATTTATTCTGTTTTTGTCAGACCTTTTGGAATGCATTTCATAAACTTTATTGAGACAAGGTATCTAGAGATGTTTGCATACTTGTGAGCTCAGCATAATATTACTTTTTAATACACTTTTGACTTTGCAGGGAGAAAATAGAGTAAAAAAATGTAAAACAGCACTATTTGAAGGTGTTTTGGTTTTTCTTACCTGCCTTTTGCCTCCCTAGGTTAAAAACAGATAATGACAAGATCATTTGACTGTAATAAATTAGAGAACACTATCAGAGGGGTCTAGATCTGTAAAAGCAGCAAAGAATCCTGTGGCACCTTATAGACTAACAGACGTTTTGGAGCATGAGCTTTCATGGGTGAATACCCACTTCGTCAGATGCATGTAGTGGAAATTTCCAGGGGCAGGTATATATACGCAGGCAAGCTAGAGATAATGAGGTAGTTCAATCAGGGAGGATGAGGCCCTGTTCTAGCAGTTGAGGTGTGAAAACCAAGGGAGGAGAAAGTGGTTTTGTAATTGGCAAGCCATTCACAGTCTTTGTTTAATCCTGAGCTGATGGTGTCAAATTTGCAGATGAACTGAAGCTCAGCAGTTTCTCTTTGAAGTCTGGTCCTGAAGTTTTTTTGCTGCAGGATCGCCACCTTAAGGTCTGCTATAGTGTGGCCAGGGAGGTTGAAGTGTTCTCCTACAAGTTTTTGTATAATGCCATTCCTAATATCTGATTTGTGTCCGTTTATCCTTTTCCGTAGAGACTGTCCAGTTTGGCCGATGTACATAGCAGAGGGGCATTGCTGGCATATGATGGCATATATTACATTGATGGACGTGCAGGTGCATGAACTGGTGATGGTGTGGCTGATCTGGTTAGGTCCTGTGATGGTGTTGCTGGTGTAGATATGTGGGCAGAGTTGGCATCGAAGTTTGTTGCATGGATTGGTTCCTGAGCTAGAGTTACTATGGTGCGGTGTGCAGTTACTGGTGAGAATATGTTTCAGGTTGGCAGGTTGCCTGTGGGCGAGGACTGGCCTGCCACCCAAGGCCTGTGAAAGTGTGGGATCATTGTCCACTGATCTGGGGATATATATTGTCATCAAATTTGAAATAGTTGTGTGTGAGGATAAAGGCATAGAGCTCAGCAGCCAGTTGTGCTGTGGCATCCTCAGGGATACTGTTCCTGACAGCTTGTATTCCATCTGTGTGTGGGATGTTCATGTAGAGAGCCTCTATCTACATCCATGGTGGCTAGGATGGTGTTTTCTGGAAGGTCACCAATGCATTGTAGTTTCCTCAGGAAATCAGTGGTGTCACGGAGATAGCTGGGAGTGCTGGTGGCATAGGGTCTGAGTAGAGAGTCCACATATCCAGACAGTCCTGCAGCAAAACAACTTCAGGACCAGACTTCAAAGAGAAACTGCTGAGCTTCAGTTCATCTGCAAATTTGACACCATCAGCTCAGGATTAAACAAAGACTGTGAATGGCTTGCCAATTACAAAACCAGATTCTCCTCCCTTGGTTTTCACACCTCAACTGCTAGAACAGGGCCTCATCCTCCCTGATTGAACTACCTCATTAACTCTAGCTTGCTGCATATATATACCTGCCCCTGGAAATTTCCACTACATGCATCTGACGAAGTGGGTATTCACCCATGAAAGCTCATGCTCCAAAACGTCTGTTAGTCTATAAGGTGCCACAGGATTCTCTGCTGCTTCTAGAGAACACTGAGGTACAGCAAGTTTAAGTTCTGATTAGTTGTGTGGTTAGAAAATGTGATTTATAAACTAAGGCCTCGGTTCAGGAAAGCAATTAAGCACATACTTTATTTTAAGCACATGATTAACTCCCAATATTTAACAAACACATAGAACCAAAATCTCAGCCAAACACCCACACATTTTGAGGATGTTTGGAACTGCATTCTAATTTTGCAGGTGATTCCCATTTCTTAAACCACGGATATAGACATATCTGAAGTTGGTGACAACGTGAATACAGATTCACTGGCAACTGAGGTCCATCTCTATCATGTTTAGATTACTTGGTATTGGATATAGAGGGCCTGTTTTTTTCATTTTCTTGCACCATTGTTACCCCTGAACAATCTCATTTACTTCATTGGTTTTATACAGTGTGAAAGGAGAATCAGGTCCAGAGTTTTTAAATTTCTTCTCCTATTATAGAAATGGCTCTTTCTCATTCAGCTTTCACCCAGAGCAACATTAGAAATAAACAGGGAAGTGGAAGGTGAGCCGAGTCAAGGTCCATCACTCAGGGCCAGTGCAAGAATGTTTTGCGCCCTAGGCGAAACTTCCACCTTGCGCCTCCCGGTGCCCCTGCCCTGAGGTGCTCCCCCCGCGGCAGTTTCCCTCCTCCACCCTGAGATGCTCCCCTTGCGGCAGCTCCCCACCCGAGGTACTCCCCACTCCTGCTCTGCGCACAAGCACGAGCGCAAGCACAAGCACCCCGAGCACGCTGTCGCTGCTTCACTTCTATCGCCTCCCAGGCTTGCGGCGCCTAAGCTGATTGGCGCCACAAGCCTGGGAGATGGAAGAAGAGAAGCAGCCACAGCGTGCTTGGGGAAGAGGCGGGGCAGGGGTGAGCAGAGGTGGGGAGTTCCCCTGCGTGCCAGCCCCCACCCCTTACTAGCTGCAGGTGGCCCTCCCCGCGCACCCCTGCCCCAGCTCCCTCCGCCTAAATGCCGGCGGCAACCGGGGCGCCCGAAGATCCGGCCGCCGCAGTCGCTGTCGAAGAAAATGGCGCCCCCCAAATCCTAGAGCCCTAGGCGACCACCTAGGTCGCCTAAATGGTTGCATTGGCCCTGCCATCAATACTCCTTCCCTCCCACTACAACTGATGAGAACTGATCGTGTGTGGACTATGCCAACTGCATCCTAACAAATTATTCTGCTCAGAGCACGCCACACTCCGATAGTGTACAAAGGAAGATGAAACCATTCTTCATGCTTAGAGCAATTTTTTGCCCGGGTCTTACAATGACATGTAAGAAAAGGAACTATCCTGTCACAGGCTGGCCATTTCCTTGTAGCTTTCTCTCACCAATACACAGCTATTACTCTTGATAGAAAACAGCCCAGTGGTGGCAAAATAAGAGACTTCACCCCAAAGCAATAGCAAAGGGGCTTTGTTAAGGAAGCAATGGCAGAATAGTACCACAATATGAAAAACGAGCGCAGACATTACTACAGCCCATAGGATGCAGTAATATCTCTGCCTGGTGTACCTTTCCTCCACCATGTGGAGGTTTAAATCAGTGGCTTTGCAGGGTGATAGATCCAGCAGCAGCCTCCACTCTCCCTTCCTCCACCTCACCTCATTTCTCAGGCCACATTGCCATGGAGAACACTACTGCTGAGCTAGGCTCTGTTCCATATAAGGGATGTGGAATCAGGGCCGGCGCCAGCCATTTCGCCGCCCCAAGCACAGTGGCATGCCGCAGGGGGTGCGCTACAGCTTGCCGGTCCCGCGGCTCCGGTGGACCTCCCATAGGTGTCCCTGTGGAGGGTCCACTGGTCCCGCGGCTCCAATGGACTTCCCGCATGCATGTCTGCGGAAGCTCCACCGGAACCGCGGGACCAGCGGACTCTCCGCAGGCAAGCCTGCGGGAGGTCCACCGGAGCCGCCTGCCGCCCTCCCGGCAACCGGCAGAGCGCCTCTTGCGGCATGCCGCCCCAAGCACGTGCTTGGCACACTGGGGCCTGGAGCCAGCCCTGTGTGGAATCACTGTTTTCAAGCTCTTATAAGCCTGCCCAACTTTGCTCTGGTAATGGTTAGGGCCTTAATATCATGGCAAACACAGGACACATGTCTAATGTGCATCTCTGCTCATTGGTATAGTTTCATATCTTTTTTCTTAATCCCCCCCTCAGGATTTTAACTGTCCCTCCATCATATTTTGGCACTTAATGTAAGAGTCACAATTCAGCATAGAATGCACAGAATTATTTTTGTTATGTAAATGGCATTTAATGCTCCATTCCCTAAGTAAATGATTGTTTCAATGGAAGTTCAATACTCTCATCAGAAAAAGCTAACCCAGTCCTGACAGTGCACAGATGGAATGCTATCAGCCTGATTGCCTAGGGAGTATAAATGCAGTAACAACTAATAGGATTATTGACCTTATGTCACATAAATGAAATAATTTAAATTTTGTAATTTTTCTCTAATTGTCATAATTAAGAACACCTTCCCTCCTTCCTTGACTTTCACGGGGAGTGGAAGTACATTCGAAAGAGAAGGACATGTATTTAATCCAGCCCCAGGCTGCATGGACCTCAAATGGCCAAGAACACATAAGTAGTTAATACAGAAAATTTTCATTTTTTAAAATAGTTCCTGAATATGTATTTTACTAAGATACCACAATGGCTTTGAATAAATCAACAAGTCTAGTTATTAGAGTCAAGAGGCCTGGATTCTATTCCGACCTCTGCCGTTAACTTGCTGTGTTTCCTTAGCCAAGTTACTTCACCTCCCTATGTCCTAGTGTGGGGATAACACCACCTAGTTACTTCTATTTTGTAAAGTACTTTTTGATCTATGGATAAAAAGCACTATGAAAGCTCTGAGTATTTAGAAACCAGTTGGACTGCTGGATTACTGTGTGTTCACCTGGGACATTAAGGAATACTACACTTGTTTCAGAATATTTACATAACATCAAGGTTTTGACCAAAGCGTGGAAACTTTACTCTGATATGTGTCACCCTGGCTAGAACCAGGATGCACAACTTGTGTGATTTCCTGGTATCCAAATTTGCTGATAACTCTATATGCATATTAAGATAAAAAAAAAAGTAAATGCACCTATTTGCTCATTCCTGTATCTCTCGATTGCTGCACAGAAGTTGCTTTTTATTTGACTTCAACAGTAATAAGGATCTGAATTTGATTAGATTATTCCTTACTCCACAATTAGGGCTTCTTCCAGTCATCACTGAGCCCTGACACAGAGAGTGAACCAAAATCAGAGTCCTTGTTAAGGATTTACCACTAGAGCCTTATTCAGACAAACTCCGTTTAACGGCAATGGGAAGGGGACAAAGACATCAGGACTTGTACTTTTATTACCAGTGGGCTGCCGTTGGCTCTTGAGCCACCCAGGAGTGTCAGTAAACATGTCTTCTGGGAATCCTCATCATATTCAGAGATCCCCTTTGATACTATGCACCGGGAGCAGCTGCTACACTAACATTTCATTCTTCCAGAGACGTGAGAGTTGCAAAAATCCTGTGCAAATTTACAAGCCTCACAATATGGCAATAAGAACAGTTCTTCTTCCAAATATATTATAAGGGAGATTGAGTGAGATCTCATTGCAGCTGTTCCGTGCAATAGCCACCCTTCATTCAGGAAACATTTAAGAAGCAGATACGTTCCTGTTTGGAGTAAGATAGCCAAAACAATAGGAGCTACCATTCAAAATGCAAGCCACGTGCAAGGTCAGTCAGCATCTGAGCAATGTGGACAGAGGCTGTTTGCTGGGGATTGAATATAAATGCAAGTGGTTGGGAATTGTTTGGTGGAGGTGTGCAAGCAGAAGCACCCCAAAGCAGACAAAGACTACAGCAGAAAGCCAAGGAGACAGCATGAGAAGCACTTGCAATGTGACCCAGACAGAAAGCCAAGGGAAAGGGCTTTTGGGGCAAAGTGCTGGCTGGAAAAAGGCTTGCAGCTGTGCCTCCTGTTTGATTCCTTCTGTGTTCTGGGAAACAGGACTTCATGTACATTCGTTGAAAATAAGCAGGACTGGATCAAGGAAATACCTGTCTCCAACATCGATTTCTCCTCCTAATGGTAACAAGAAGTCTCCAGATATTGGCTAATTGCTTGGACAAGTATCCTCTCCTCCTCCTCTCCTCCCCCTACAAGAACAGCACATTTTGCATTTTGGAGTACAACACAACTAGTCGAGTCTACTCCTACCTCTTGAGCACTGTTTGGTGTCTAACATAACTCTTTCCTATCACTGAACCCACACAGCAGACCCCTGAGCCCAGGGAATCTTTGACTCCAAAAGGAATTTCTACAGTCACAGAGATCACCTGTGAAAAACACCCACTAACTTCATTAGGGCTCCACATAGACATGGGGGGGATCCAGTAACAGAATCAGGGCCTAAGCTCCTTGTACATACTGCGAATGGTATATTTAAACATATAAGCACAGAAATTAGCTATGATCTGTGAAGTCATCTGGTCCTCCCCAGCCAGTACAGCATTAATCCCTCCAATATGTTTTCTAGTGCCTAGTGGATTACTGAAGTTTAATAAAGTTTATACATAAGACAGAAATTTTGCTCAGCACTTTCTTTTAGTAAAATGTGCAAAAAAGCCAGCATAATAGGATTCAGATTTTATTTGGCAGGAATTGGGCCCAAGAGAGCCAATTCACTACCCTTTACATCACACATTTCCTTTCACACAAGCGACAGAAATGAGACACTTAATGCAACACTTGCTTTATTTTAGAAAATTACAAAATTTTTAACAATACAAAAAGGGCCCATTTTGATCATGTCTGCATGTTCCAGGCCAGTGTACAGCATACAATAAATAATCATTAAAAAGTTTTAGAAATGTACAGTTCGTTTTCAAACGGCAGGAGAGAAAAACAAAAATAAATATATTTTGCCCAGTGAATGTTATTGACACTATAGGGCTTTGTGATTAAAGTCTACAGGAGAGATCTTCACTCACTTCATTGTATCAACTATCAACATGAAAGGCAGAGACTCAGTGAGTTCATCCTCAAAATACAAGGGTTCTGTATAAGTCTTACTGAAATGCAGATGATGATGGGAAGGACCATTTAAAATGTTTGGGCATTTCTAAGAAGGCAGAATTGGGATGCTAAAGATCAAATTAAAATCAAGCCTGGCTTTTGGGATCAGGTTGAGGCATTTGCATATTTTAGGGGTTGCTAGACTGAAAATAAAACAATGTTGTAAATGTTAGGTGTGTCATATATAACAGGTAGAGCAATTTTGATAAAAAAGGGGATTTGGTTCTTATTTTAACAATGACTATCAGCTTTATTACATCTCTATCTTTCTGATAGTCAGAGAATAACACAGAGAAAAGCGCATGGTATTATCTGAAATCTCATGACACGTTCATTTAAATTTGCAAACCAAAAGTGTTCTGTTAAAGAATGAACGAAGACTCTTTTAGGTGCTCAAACCAAAATCTCTACAATCCTGAACTTTGGATCTGGAACATGTGGGAAAATTGGAACGGGTTCTGACACCAACTTGGCCTGTAACCTGGAGCAAAGTGGTTATGATAATGACTTCATAAAAGACGGTTACTCACCTTTGTAACTGTTGTTCTTCAAGATGTGTTGCTCATATCCATTCCAATTAGGTGTGTGCGCGCCACGTGCACGTTCGTCGGAAGACTTTTTACCCTAGCAACAGTCGGTGGGTCGGCTGGGCGCCCCCTGGAGTGTCACCGCTATGGCACCGAATATATACCCCAGCCGACCCAGCCACCCTTCAGTTCCTTCTTGCCGGCTACTCTGACAGTGAGGAAAAGGAGGGTGGGTTTGGAATGGATATGAGCAACACATCTCGAAGAACAACAGTTACAAAGGTGAGTAACCGTCTTTTCTTCTTCGAGTGATTGCTCATATCCATTCCAGTTAGATGATTCCCAAGCCTTACCTAGGTGGTGGGGTCGGAGTGAGATGTGGCAGAGTGCAAAACCGCTGAGCCAAAGGCTGCATCATCTCTAGATTGTTGGACCAGAGCATAGTGCGAAGCAAAGGTGTGGACCGAGGACCAAGTAGCTGCGCGACATATCTCCTGGATTGATACATGGCCCAGGAAGGCGGCTGATGAAGCCTGAGCTCTGGTAGAATGTGCAGTGAGATGGCCCGAGGGAACATGAGCCAGGTAATAGCACGTGCGGATGCACGCCGTCACCCAAGAGGAGATCCTCTGGGAGGAGACAGGTAGGCCTTTCATCCAGTCAGCCACAGCAACGAAGAGTTGGGGTGATTTCTGGAAGGGCTTCGTCCGGTCGATATAAAAAGCGAGCGCCCTACGGACATCTAAGGAGTGTAACTGCTGTTCCCGCCGAGATGAGTGAGGCTTCGGGAAGAAGACCGGAAGGAAGATGTCCTGATTGGTATGGAAGGCCGACACCACATTAGGGAGGAACGCAGGGTGCGGTCGCAACTGTACTTTGTCCTTGTGAAAGACAGTATATGGTGGGTCCACCGTTAGCGCTCGAAGCTCGGAGACTCGTCTGGCCGATGTAATGGCTACTAAGAAAACTGTCTTCCAGGACAGGTATAGCAGCGAGCAAGTTGCCAACGGCTCAAATGGTGGAAGCATAAGCCTGCTTAGGACTAGATTGAGGTCCCAGGTAGGGGCAGGGCAGCGTACCTGGGGGTAGAGGTGCTCCAGGCCCTTGAGAAATCTAGTAACTAAAGGATAGGAAAACACGGAGTGTCCACTCTCCCCTGGATGGAATGTGGAGATGGCCACCAAGTGCACCCTCAGAGATGATATCGCCAGGCCCTGGTGCTTAAGGGACCAGAGGTAGTCCAAGATAGTGGGGATCGAGCCCTGAGGGGGAGTAGTATTCTGCGTTTCACACCAGCAGGAGAAACATTTCCACTTGGCCAGATACGTTGACCGAGTGGAAGACTTTCTGCTACTCAAGAGTATATGTTGTACCGGAGCGGAGCAGTGTAACTCTGACCTGTTTAGCCACGCAGGAGCCACGCCGTGAGGTGGAGGGCTTGCAGGTCCGGGTGGCAAAGATTGCCGTGGTCCTGCGTTATGAGGTCTGGGTGGAGAGGCAGGGTAATTGGGCTGGCTATGGACAGGTTGAGCAGTGTGGTGTACCAGTGCTGTCTGGACCACGCTGGTGCGATCATGATTAGGTGCGCTCTGTTCCTGCAGACTTCTATCAGGACCTTGTGAATCAGCGGGAATGGAGGGAAGGCATAGAGCAGCCGGTGCTTCCACGACATGAGGAATGCGTCTGAGATTGATCCCGGTGAAAGACCCTGGAAGGAGCAGAACGCTTGGCATTTCCTGTTCGTGTGAGAGGTGAACAGGTCTGTGTGGGGAAAGACCCACTTCTGGAAAACCGAATGAATAACATCTGGTCTTATCGACCATTCGTGGCAGAGGAAGGATCAGTTCAGCTGATCCGCTAGAGTGTTCCGAACCCCTGGGAGAAAGGACGCTACCAGGTCTATCGAGTGGGTTATGCAGAAGTTCCAGAGTCGGATGGTCTCCTGACAGAGGGGGGAAGATCGAGTCCCTCCCTGTTTGTTGATATAATATATGGCCGTTGTGTTGTCTGTAAACACTGAGACAGAATGGCCGTGTAGATGCTGCTGGAATGTCTGGCACGCCAGGCAGACCGCTCTCAGCTCTTGGACATTTATGTGAAGCGTCAGCTCCTGTGGTGACCAAAGGCCCTGGGTACGAAGGTGTCCGAGGTGAGCCCCCCATCCGAGAGATGACGCGTCCATCATCAGGGACAGTGAGCGTTGTGGTGGATGGAATCGTAACCCTGCACATACCAGGGATGGTGTTAGCCACCAGTCGAGGGAGTGTAGGGTGCTCGGGGGAATGGTGACTATTGTGTCTATCGGGTCCCTGCCCGGACGGTAGACTGAGTTGAGCCACATTTGGAGGGGTCGGAGGTGGAGCCTGGCATATTTGGTCACATAAATACAGGCAGCCGTGTGACATAGGAGACCAAGAAAGGTGCGAGCCGAGGTCGTCGGGAAGTTCTGCAGACCTCGAATGATCACTGCCATTGCCTGGAATCGTGGCTGGGGTAGGTAGGCCTTGGCTAGATTGGAGTGCAGGGTAGCTCCTATGAAGTCCAGCCTTTGTGTGGGGACCAGTGTGGATTTCTCCACATTGAGCATCAGGCCTAAGCGTGTGAATAGGTCCCTGACAATGTCTATATGCTGTCTGACCTGTGTCTGGCAGGTCCCTCTGATGAACCAGTTGTCCAGATACGGGAATACGTGTATCCGATGTCGACAGAGGTGTGCGGCGACTATGGCCATGCACTTTGTAAACACCCTTGGGGCCGTGGAGAGGCCAAAGGGGAGGACTGTGAACTGGAAGTGCTGGTGGTTGGCTACAAAGCGAAGGTACCTCCTGTGTGGAGGAAAAATGGCGATGTGAAAGTACGCGTCCTTCATACCAAAGGCAGCATACCAGTCTCCAGGATCCAAGGAGGGGATAATGGTACCTAGGGAGACTATGCGGAATTTCAACTTTATTATGAACTTGTTAAGGCCTCGCAGGTCTAGGATGGGCCTGAGGCCTCCTTTCGACTTGGGGATCAGAAATTACAGGGAGTAAAACCCTTTGCCCTTCTCGTTTTGCAGCACCTCCTCTATTGCTCCTATGGCGAGGAGCGTCTGCACCTCTTGTAGGAGGAACTGCTCATGAGAGGGGTCCCTGGAGAGGGGTCCCTGAAGAGGGACCGGGTGGGAGGGTGGGAAGGCGGGGATGAAACAAATTGGAGGTGGTATCCTTGTTTCACAGTGCATAGGACCCATAGGTCTGAGATCAACTGGGACCACACCGGGAGGAAGTAGGAGAGGCGGCTGGAGAAGGAAGGAAAAAGATCCTGTCCTGAAACTGGTACGCCATCCTCGGGCTTACCTTCAAAAGGTAGACTTAGGTCCTGCTGGTGGTTTTGAGGAGCAGTGGTTTTGGGCCCCTTGGCGTCTATGGCCAACCCGCCCGCGCCGTCTACTAAAGTCTTGCCTGTGTCTGGGCACAAAGTACAGGCGGTGAGTCTGGAGACGGAAAGGTCTGTGTTGGGTCACAGTTGTATGCATGCCCAAGGAGCGCATGATGACCCTGTTGTCTTTCAAGCTTTGTAGCCTGGGGTCAGTCTTCTCTGAGAATAGACCCTTACTGTCGAAGGGTAAGTCCTGGATGGTATATTGTAATTCAGGCATTAAGTTGGACACCTGTAGCCATGAGATGCATCTCATGGCGATACCGGAGGCCAGAGTTCTGGCTGCCGAGTCGGCCGCATCTAGAGAAGCCTGGAGGGAGGTTCTGGCCACCTTTTTCCCTTCCTCTAGGAATGCAGTGAATTCCTGTCGGGAGTCCGGGGGGAGTAGCTCTGTATATCTACCCACCTCTGCCCAGGTGTTGTAGCTATAACGGCTCAGTAGAGCCTGCTGATTTGCCACCCGGAGCTGTAGGGTGCCTGCCGAATACACTTTGCGGCCGAGTAGGTCCATTCGCCTAGTCTCCTTTGACTTTGGGGCTGGCGCCTGTTGGCCATGGCGCTCCCTCTCGTTGACCGATTGGACAACCAGCGAGGAGGGTGGACATATAGATACTCATACCCCTGAGAGGGTACCATGTATTTGCGCTCAACTCCCTTTGCCGTAGGGGGGATGGAGGCTGGGGACTGCCATAAGGTGTTTGCATTAGCCTGGATGGTGCTGATAAAGGGCAAAGCCACCCTAGTGGGGGCATCTGCCGACAGGATGCTCACTACAGGGTCCTTGACCTCCAGGACCTCCTCCACCTGAAGGTTCATGTTGAGTGCCACTCTCCTGAGGAGATCCTGATGGGCTCTTAGGTCTATTGGAGGCGGCCCCGAGGAGGAAGTCCCTGCCACTGCCTCATCTGGAGAGGAAGACAACGAAACGCTGGGGACGAGCGGGTCTTGTATGGCTTCTTGCTCCTGCAGTAGTTCCTGCTCCAGTGGCACCGGGGAACCTGGTGGGTGGAGTAGTGGTTCCTCCATCCCAGGTGGAGGAGGACGAGTAACTGTGGCCTCTGGTGCTCGATGCTCTGATGAAGCGAAGCAGGCCGGAACTAGCGGTGCACCTTGGGCCTGGTAGTACGCCCAAGGTGTCCAAAAGGACCACTGATGAGGTCCTCGGTCCTGAGACTGGGCTTCTTGAAACACTCCAGTGGGCACATCGGAATCGCGGTCTTGGCCATAGTAGCTGTCCACGTGGGAGGACACCGATGTATGCCTGGATGGCCATGGAGGAGCGGAGAAGCCTTGTGCGGATGTTCCAACGGACCTGGCTCCCCTTGGTATCGGGGACCGGTGCCGGGATGCATATCGGTACCGGGATCAAGAGCGGGACCTGCGACCACATCGGTGCCGAGAAGTTGACCGAGATCTCAAATCCCGGCGTCGTGAATGGCTTCGGGAGGCACGGTGCCTGGAGTGGTGGCACGAACTGGAGCGGTGCCGCGAGTAATGAACTAGTGAATGAGAGTCCAACCAGTGCCGTAAGTCTGACCAGTGCCGTGTAGTAGAATGGTGCTGGGACTGCGAATGGCATCGAGAGCGGCAGCGCCATCTGGACCTGGAGCGTCTGTGGGACTGCGATCCTGAGCGATGCCGGTCAGTTGCGCCAACAAAGGGTGGTCTAATCAAGGTCAGCTTGCCCATGGATTGGATTACCCTCACCAGCGGTGCCGGGGGTAGAGGCAGTGCCGAGTCTGTCAGGGCGATCAGGTTCCTTGCTGCTGAGAACGCCTCTGGTGTGGACGGCATGGTGAGCTCTACTGTGGCACGCGCCGGGGAGCTAACAGGCGCCGGACTCGACGGCCCTTGTGGTACCGGAATCGACAGTGTGGATTTAGTTGGTGCTGCAGTGGGTGTCGGCGCCAGGTGGTCTGACTTAGGCGTACTCTCTGGCTGCGGTGAGGTCAGTGCCAAAGCAGCAGGAGTCTTGGCCTTTCTCAACCTCAGGGAGAGGGAGCGTCATTGAGCCGACCGTGCCGGTGACGTTTGGTGCCATCAGTCCTCGGGCGTACCGGTGCAGTCCGGTGCCACGAGGCGCTTCTGCTCACCGACTGACCAGCACTCGGTGCCGAATGTGGAGGGGTGAGAGCTGCCTCTATGAGGAGCTGCTTAAGCCTGATATCCCGCTCCTTTTTTGTTCTTGGCTTGAAAGCATTGCAAATGGGGCACTGAGCTGTCAAGTGCGATTCCCTGAGGCACTTCAAACAGGAGTCGTGTGGATCTCCTGTCAGCATTGGCTTGTGGCAGGCTGAGCACAGTTTGAAACCCGGTGAGCCGGGCGTGGGCTCCGGCACCAGGTGCAGGGAAGGGGCTAGTCCCCAAACCCCGCTAACTATTACTAAACTAACTATGCTAGTAAAGAAAAAGCGTATGTATATATATATATATTTTTTTTTTTAAAAGGATTATAACTATATAACTATATACACGATAGCGAACGAGAACTACAAGTAGCTAGGAAAGTGGAGGTCAGCTAAGCTGCACTCCACTGTTCCAATGACCGACACGGGCGGTAAGAAGGAACTGAAGGGTGGCTGGGTCGGCTGGGGTATATATCCGGTGCCATAGCGGTGCCACTCCAGGGGGCGCCCAGCCGACCCACCGAGTGTTGCTAGGGTAAAAAGTCTTCCAACGAACGTGCACGCGGCGCACGCACACCTAACTGGAATGGATATGAGCAATCCCTCGAAGAAGAACAAATTATTATTTCTAAAGTGCTATAAATTCAAAGTCTTATTAAGGTTAGCAAGTGATGGAGGCGGGAATGGAGCTTGGGACCTCCTGACTTCTAGCCATACCATGAAAAGCAAGTGGTTTTTGGAGAGATACCAAATCTGACTATCAGCATTCCTCTTCCACCACATGAGAGTTACATGGTTCCTTGTTTCTCACCCTTTCCGGTATGCACTCACACAAACCGAAAAGCTCATCAACAGGGGAAACCTACAGCCACACTCCAACTCAGCTAGATGCATGGCATTGCCAGTTGAGCTTCTGTTATCTGCAGTGGCATCCCTGGGTCATGGGAGTGCAGTGCCACTCACTCAGATTTGGTCTACCCGGACTCCTGTCATCATGATGGCTGGTTTGGCAGTGGTACCCCAGAGGCTGCAGGGCTTGGAGGCGAGCCCAACCAGCCCTGTGAGATAGGAGCCAGAGGGGCCGCTACATGACCCTTTGAAACACTCTGGCATTTCAACACTCCCCAATTTTGGGTTCCAACCCATGGGTTGAGAAACCCTGGCCTAGAGCACTCCATGTGGTTTAAAAAGACTTTGCCTCAGTTTTGGAGCTCTGGATAAAAAGAAAATTAAAGAATAGAATCGATTGTATACATCTATTTTTATTGTAGTATGGAACAGCATTCCTGTTCTGTACATTGACATCTATCTGAGATATGGAGATTTTGTAGGTATATATATTTGTTATTCATCACTGCAAAAGCCAGATATATACATATGAATAAAAGAAATGTGCTCACCCATTTCCCCTTGTAAAATAACTCTGTCTAGATAAGATTTTGCATCTTTGATGTCTCTCTTTAGTATCTTTTGAATGATTAACCCTACTGTAGGACTAGTAAATCTTCAGTTTTAAGCAATGATTTTTTTCTATACTAAAAGGATAGGAACATGATATTGAGCATAAATAACTTATGAAATCATTTTTGTTTGAAAGATGAAGTTACACTGACTCCAAGAAAGTACCAGAAAGTTGGTGGTAATGAATCTTAGCACTTCTTATCTGGTCATTAAACATTCTGACACTGTCAATCCTACAGAAATGAAATTAAAGCAGTTTTATATAATTATGGAATGTGCCACTCCATACTGAAAAACTGACTCACTTAAATGGGCTTTGATATTAATCAAACTTCCCTGCTTGAAAAAGCTTCTAAATTTAATGATCATGGTCTGCTGTTGAAATCAGACGTCATTCAAATTTGCTCCAAAGATGGACGTGTGTCTTTTTATTTTATGATTAGAACTTGGAAGAGAAGAAAGTTTTAATGGAAATAAAAAGTAAATATATGACATTAAAGATAAAACAAGACTGTTAAAAAGAATCAAATAACATTACTTTAGTATTTCATGTCCTCTACCAGGGAATTATTTTCTCCACTTGAAAGGAAAAGATGATTTGGTAGGTGTCATGTTCTTTGGTCATAAAAAGTTAATACATCCTTTCAGTCTGAATGTCATTTATTTTAGACTGAGAAGATTGAGACAAAACAAGAAAGAACAAAAGTGAAGTCTCAATGGGAAAGTCCCTTATGTGTCTCCTTTGTAACATGCTGCATCAGACACTACTTCCCCAAATGGTAGCTTCCTTCACAGTCAGCCAACTTCTAAAAATGTACAGAGAGAGTACAAGATATTCAACTGATGTAAACCAGCATAGTTTCACTGAAGTCAAGTTTAACTGGAAAGAAAATACATAGTAATTTAAGTCAATGGAGTTATGCCGGTTTACACCAACTAGGGATCATAGAAAAAAAGAAGTAAGTTAAATAGCTACATACAACACAGTAAGTCTTCATACTTGCTCTGATCTGTCATTCTAATGGACACTATAGGCAGTAAGCTGCCTATGCGGCTTACATTCCAGACCCACCTCTGGAAGCCAAAGGTAAATAAAGGGTACAAGATCTAACAGTAAAACAATCAGTTGGACTTGCCTCCTTGCGCAGCTGTAGTAGTGATAGACAGCCTGCCTTAATCTCTCTACTGATTCACACAACAACTCTAAGCTGCCTTTGGAGGGTGAATAAGGTCACTCATATTTTGGATAGTGGCTCTTGCCAAATCAGCAGATGGGGCTTCCTCCTCTGATTGCTGTGTTAGGGTTGATGGATCACTCCTCTCTCCTTCAGGGCTCTCCTCGATTTCAGAATTCAAACTTTTTAACTAGCTCTGTGTTCCCCAAGGTCATTTTCAGGAGTCCATTAGTTGGGTCAAACTCCATAGTAATGTTCTGTTTATAAATAGTTTATAAAGGGTTAATAAATTATTAACAGAAGTTATAAGTCTACTGCAAACAAGGCAGTGTTGATGTTAACACTCACTGAGCTAGTATAGTTAAAGTGTAGCCTCACTGATCAGCTTTAGTTTTAATTTAATATAATTTTATGAGAAATGCCAGTTTGGTTGATAAAGGTAATAGTGTTGATGTCATATATTTAGATTTCTACAAGGCATTTGACTTAGCACCACACAACCTTTTGATTAATAAACTAGAATGATACAAGATCAACAGAGCACAGTTTAAATGGATTAAAAACCAGCTAAGTGATAGGTCACAAAATATCATTGTAAACAGGGAATTATTATCAAGCAGATGTGGTTCCACTGGGGTCCCACAGGGATTGGTTCTTGGCCCAATGCTATTTACCACTTTTATCAGTGACCTGGAAAAGAGACATAAAAAGTTTACAGATGACATAAAGATTGGGGAACCGGTAATTAAAGAAGAGAACAGGTCACTGACACAGAGTGATCTGGATCTGTTGGGAAGCTGGGCACAGGATGCATTTTAATATGGACAAATGTAAAAGAATAAATTTAGGAACAAGACTATTAGCCACATTTACAAGATGGGGGACTCTATCCTGGGAAGTAGTGACTCTTAAAAGGATGTAGAGATCATGTAAAAACAACAAGGAAATACAGTAGGCAGGTATAAATATTCAGCACATGAAAAGATGGGTTCTGTATTTGGCTCTGGTGTGACCACTATTGGAATACCGTGTTCACTTCTGTTGTCCACAGTTCCAAAAGGATGTTGATAAACTGGAGGAAATTCACAAGAATCTTTAAAGGGCAGGAAAACATGCCTTTTAGTGATAGACTCAAGGACCTCAATCTGTTTAGTTTAACAAAGAGAAGATTAAGGGGTGACTTGATCAGTCTATAAATACCTACACAGGGAATATAATTTGTCAATAAAAGGCTCCTCGTTGTAGAAGGCAAAGTATAACAAGATCCAATGACTGGAAGTTGAAGCTAGACAAATTCAGGCAAGAAATAAAGCAGTTGGTTATTTTAAAAAAACAACAACGCCCCCCCCCAAAAAAAAACAGTGTAGGTTAATTAACCATTGGAACAACTTACCAAGAGTTGTGGTGGATTCCCATCACTGGAAGTTTTTAAATCAAGACTGGATTTTTTTCCCAAAAGATATGCTTTAGTTCAAACAGAAATTAATTCATGGAAATCCTATGGCTTTAGTTATACAGGAGAGTATCACAGTGGTCCTGTCAGGCTTTATAATCTACCAAACAATGCATATATGACCCACTGAGAGCATGCCAAGGACAGCATGTCTTGTCTAGAGTAGAGAGACGAGGTGGGAGAGGTTATTTCTTTTACTGGACCAACTTCCGTTGGTGAGAGAGACAAGTCTTCAAGCTACACAGAGCTCTTCTTCAGGTCTGGGAAAGGTAATCAGAGAGTCACAGAGTATGTCTATCCTGCAATTAGACCCCCCAGCTGGGCTCGTGGAGCTGTTTAATTGCCGTGCAGATGTTCAGGCTCAAGGTGCAGCCCGAGCTCTGGGATCCTCATACCTCAAAGGTCCGAGAGTTTTTGGAATGGAGCCCAGACTCAAACATCTACACCACAGTTAAATAGCCCCTTAGCCTGAGCCCCGTGAGCCCAAGTCAGCTGGCACAGAGCAGCTGTGGGTGTGTAATTGCAGTGTAGATGTACCTACAGTGTCTAAAAAGGTACAGTGTCACAATGTCTAAGGGTATGTCTACACTACGAAATTAGGTCGATTTAATAGAAGTCGATTTTTTAGAAATTGATTTGATACAGTCGATTGTGTGTGTCCCCACTAAGTGCATTAAATCGGCGGTGTGTGTCCACAGTACCGATGCTATTGTCGCCTTTCGGAGTGTTGCACTGTGGTGGCTATCCCACAGTTCCCACAGTCTCTGCCGCCCATTGGGATTCTGGGGTGAGCTCCCAATGCGTGATGGGGCAAAAACACTGTCGTGGGTGGTTCTGGGTACATGTCGTCAGGCCCTGCTCCCTCCCTCTGTGAAAACAACGGCAAAAAATTGTTTTTCCCCTTTCTTCCTGGGTTACCCATGTAGACGACATACCACAGCAAGCACGGGGCCTGCTCAGCTCACAGTCACTGTATATTTCCTGAGTGTTGCTGGCAGATGTGGTATTGCAGAGCTACACAGCAGCATCCCTTTGCCTTGCCTTGCCTTGCAGACGGCAGATGGTGCAATATGACTGCTAGCCATCATCATAGTCATCCCATGGGTGCTCCTGGCTGACCTCGGTGAGGTCGGTCGGTAAGGTCAGTCAGATGCGCCTGGACAAAAATGCGAATGACTCCAGGTCATTCTCTTCTTTAAGTTTCATCTAATGGAGATTCAGTCCTGCCTGGAATATCATGCCAGCTGGAGGCTTCTGCCTCAGGCTGCTCTCAGTCAGCAGCACCGTGCAGTCGCACTTACCCCAGTTTAGCCCTTGCTCCCATGGCTCATGAAGCCTGGACAGTAGTAAGGAGCAGTTCAACTATAGGCTAAGCAAGTGCAGAATGGTGGTAGAATGTGCCATTGGACATTTAAAAGCTCACTGGTGAAGTTTACTGACTTGGTTAGACCTCTGTGAAACCAATATTCCCATTGTTACTACTGCTTGGGTGTGCTCCACGATATCTGTGAGAGTAAAGGGGAGATGTTTATTCCGGCATTTCATCTTTTGGAACAGAGTTCGGATAGCACGGCTTCATCTCTCTATACAGTGATCTGATGTAGTATTTCCCGTTCGGTCCATGCTGGAGCTCTTTTGTGATTCTGGGACTCCATAGTCACCTGTGCTGATAAGCTCACCATGCTGGCCAAACAGGAAATGAAATTCAAAAGTTCGCGGGGCTTTTCCTGTCTTCTTGGCCAGTGCATCTGAGTTGAGAGTGCTGTCCAGAGCAGTCACAATGGAGCACTCTGGGATAGGTCCCAGAGGCCAATACCGTCGAATTGCATCCACACTATCCCAAGTTCAACCAGCAGAGTCGATTGCAGCACTAATCCCCTCATCGGGGAGGAGTACAGAAATCGATTTTAAGAGCCCTTTAAATCGACAAAACTGGCTTCGTCATGTGAATGGGTGCAGGGTTAAATTGATCTAACACTGCTAAATGTGACCTAAACTCTTAGTGTAGACCAGGGCTAATACTCTTGTACTGACACGACTACAACACTACTGCATACACTTGTCTGCACTGGAGTTTCCAAACATGTTGGTTCTCTCTCCTGTGCTGACTGGCTATTTGCTCCATCCCCCTCCTGGCCCAGCCCCCTACCCACCTCTTTTCCTCAGCCTTTATACTTGCCCCTCTTTCTCTTCTTTTTTCTCTTTTGCCCTGTTCCCATCAACTCATCCTGTTGATGCCCCACTCCCTTTGTCTTTCTATCTAACTAATCCCCATTCCAAATAAACCCCATCTAAAAACAAAACCAAGCAACCAACAGTGGAACTAATATGATTAGAGTTGCCAACTTGCTGATTGCAGAAAACCAAACAACTTGCCCCGCCCCTGCCTCACTCATTCCCTGAGGCCTTTCCTTCAACCCTTCTCCGAGGCCTCCCCTGCTCACTCCATCCCCCTTCCCTCCATCACTCGCTCACTCTCCCCCATCCTTGCTCACTCATTCATTTTCACCAGGCTGGGGCAGGGGATGGGGGTGCCAGACGGGGCTCCAGGCTGGAGCTGAGGGGTTCAGAGTGCAGGAGAGGGCTCCAGGCTGGGGAAGGGGGTTAGGGTGTGGGAGGGGTGAGGCTCCAGCTATGGGTGCAGGCTCTGGGATGGGGCCAAAGATGAGGGGTTTGGGGTGGGGGAAGAGGCTCAGGTCTGGGGCATGGGGCGAGGGGAGAGAAGGGCTCTGGCTGTGTGTGCGGGCTCTGCTGTGGAGCCAGGGATAAGGTGCAGGAGGGGGCTCTATGCTAGCGGGTGGGGCCGGGGGATTCAAAGTGTGGGAGGGGGCTTTGTCCTGGGACAGGGGCTTGGAGTGTGGGAGGGGGCTCAGGGTTGGGACAGGGGGTTGAGGTGTGGGAGGGGAAGCGAGGTGCAGCTTCCAGGCAGCTCCCTGGAAGCGGCCGGTATATCCCTGCAGCTCCATGGTGGAGGAGCTGAGGCTAGGCAGCTCTGTGCACTGTCCCCCACCTGCAGGCACTCCCCACACAGCTCCCATTGGCCAATGAGCGCTGTGGAGCCACCGCTTGGGGCAAGGGCAGTACGTGGAGCCTCCCTGGCCACCCCTATGCCTAGGGGCTGCAGGGACATACTAGTCACTTCCAGGAGTCATGAGGAGCCAGGGCAGGCAGTAAGCCTGCCTTGCCCCACTGCGCTGCCGGTCAAAAACTGAACACCTGACAACCCCAAACATGATGTTTACAAGCCATATCTACTTGTATGTTGACAGGTTTCAAAGTGGTAGCTGTGTTAATCTGTATCAGCAAAAAGAACAAGGAGTACTTGTGGCATCTTAGAGACTAACAAATTTATTTGGCCATAAGCTTTCATGGGATCTAACCCACTTCATCAGATGCATGGAGTGGAAAATAGAGTAGGAAGATATATATACACAGAAAACATGAAAAAATGGGTGTTGCCATACCAACTATAATGAGACTAATCAATTAAGGTGGCTATTATCAGCAAGAGAAAAAAAAACTATTGTAGTGATAATCAGAATGGCCCATTTGCAACAGCTGACAAGAAAGTGTGAGTAACAGTAAGGGGAAAAAGTTTTTACTTTGTGTAATGATCCATCCACTCCCAGTCTTTATTCAAGCCTAATTTAATGGTGTCCAGTTTGCAAATTAATTCCAAATGTGCAATTTCTCCTTGGAGTCTGTTTTTGAAGTTTGGAGAATTGCGACTTTTAGGTCTGTAATTGAGTGACCAGGGAGGTTGAAGTGCTCTCCGACTGGTCCTTGAATGCTATAATTCTTGACGTCTGATCTGTGTCCATCCATTCCTCCACGCAGAGACTGTTCAGCCTGGCCAATGCATGCATCCGATGAAGTGGGTTTTAGCCCACAAAAGCTTTTGTCCAAATAAATTTGTTAGTCTCTAAGGTGCCACAAGTACTCCTGTTCTTTTAACGTGTATGTTGTATCTCTGTTCCCTATCCTTTGTCTGTCTTTTCTGTTTACACTGTAAATTCTTAGGGGGCAGGGACTTTGTACAGAATAGTACAATACCTAGCATTATGAGGTCCCTTCTTGGTTGCTTCTGAGGCATTACATAATAAACATAATAATACACAATAGCAATGTTCTTACACACCTTTAACTTAGTCTAGACAAGGCCCATGAAAGGTCATTTTGCAAAGGCCTTTAAATACACATAGTAGTCTTGAAAGGTTAACATAAAAGCCTGATATATTTTCCTTATAATGTGCATAATCCTTCCTCCACTGGTTTTATGATAATCATAAAATACATGCAAAAGAGAAAGATAATTCAGTATTTGGGTAAAGGAACGACTTAGGGGGGAAAAGTAAGCAGTAGCAGCAGCACAACTGCATATACGCAAACAGCTTCAATTTTCATTAATGTATTTTCTTTGTTAAATTCATTGGCCTGGGGCCTCTCCACAGATTTTTAAGCCATTCATTCCACCAAATTAAACATTTAAGACACAGTGTATCACAAACAGTGATATATATGGAATGTCTCCGGAAATTCCTGGTGCTAATGGGGTTTAGAACCTTTCACCTCCTTTTCACCAGTTCAAATCCAGCCAAGGTCAATAGTGAGAAAGTTTTCATCCCCAATAGCTGTTTTTTGACCTATGTGAAATGAGTCGGTGGTCCCAGAAGATTTTTTATGGGTAAGATGGTCACATAATAACCAGGTCACCATTACTGCCAATCTCAGAAGGAGGCAAAGATCTGAATGGACTGGCATGGAGCCTGAATTACCCATTCACTTGTACAAGAGAGCAGTCCAGGCTGTGGCTGAAGTATATGGGAATTGTTATATGGAGAAGCAGGCATTGTGTCTGCCCATGCTTTACCTGTTCTATGGCTAAACAGAGGAACTCAGCATTCAGTGCTACCAGTCTGACAACTTAAATTTTTTACAAGGAGCAGGGATCAGAAGAGGGAAACTAAGAAGAATAGATCCACCAATGCATACGTATTTTCTTCATTTTATATATGGCTTTTAAAAAATCCCATTGTAGACTTGTTTAAATCAGGCATTTATAGTGCATGAAAGTTAGAGACAGCTCCTAGCTGAAAATTTCAGTCATAGATCTGAATCTCTCAAAGTTCCAGAGTGCGTGGATCTGGATTTTGAGTGGCACTTTTTTTGTCTTCTTACTGTGTTTTTAAATTTGGGGTATACATTTAATCTGAGCCTTTATTATGATATTTTTAAAAAGTTTCCATGCAGCTTGCAGGCATTTCACTTTTATGACCGTACCTTTTAATTTCTGTTTAATTAGCTTCCTCATTTTTTGTGTCGTTCCCCTTTCTGAAATTAAATATAGAGGTAGGCCTGTTTGCTGATCCCTCCTCCCTCAGGCCACTATTACCAAGCAGTTCAGTTACATTCTCCTCTTGAACCAGCACCTGTGCTCCACTTAGGAAGGATGGTCTTATGCCTAAAGCATGAGACTGGGGATCAGGATCTGCCACCAATTTCCTGTGTGACTGTGCTCAACACGTTTTACTTGTCTGTCTCACTCTTCCTATCTGTGAGAGGAAGATAGTAAATGAAAACAGTAATACTTAATTACTGCACCTAGGATAGAGAGACTCTTATTTTGTTAATGTCTGTAAAGCACTTTGGGATCTTTTTATGAAAGGCGTTAGTATAAAAATTTGAAGGCAAGATTTTCAAAAGTGACTAGTGATGTTGGATGCTTTGATTTTTGGTCATCCAACCTGACACATGAAAGGGACCTGATTTTCAGAAAGTGTTGAGCCTCCAACCCTCTGAAAATCAAGTCCTTTTTGAGGTGTTTCAAGCTGGCCGTCCAAAATCACTAGTCTCTTTTGAAAATCTTGCCAAGTACTATTTCTACTATAATTTCAGAAAAGGAGGGGTTGAGAAGAGATTGTGAGTTGCATACATTTCCTCTCCTCCTGACATTCCTGTCCCCCCAAATCAAGAAAGGTTTGAAAAAAAAGCATTAGCTTATTTCCCCCCCCAAGTAAAACACACAATCTACTACACACAAAACACACCCTTGCTTAAGCGATCAAGACAGCAGTGTTTTCCATCTAACTGAATCCTCTGCCTTGTTTTGAAATCTGAAATAAACAAGCATGAATAAGATAATTACCCATTCTACTTTCCATACAGTTCAATTGCAAATATAGCTCTAGTGAGACACAAAACTCACACTCAGTGATAACTCTGATAAATATTTTCTTATTTTGATTGAATAACTAATAATTTCTGCTTCTCACAAAGATGCCTGAGAAGCAATAATAATTGATGTTGCATTACTGTCCTGTCCTTAATATTCCTGATTATGAATCCCTTAAAATGTGATTGAATAAAGAATCATTAGAGGAGGATATGAGAGCTAATCAGTCTGTCAATCTGCATTTTTTGGTGTCGGGCAAAAGAAAAGCAAGCAAGACATTTACTAGAACAAGCGAGACATGTCTTCCACTGTGATAAAGATGCAATCCAATACAAATCTACTGAATGTCATCTTCTCTTGGAGTCACACTGGCATCTCTATTCTCTACATTTTTAATCCTGAGGCACCTCACAGCATAAACTGTCAAACTAGTGCTAATTCAGAAAAGGCCCTGGAGGTGAAACTGTTTGACAGCCTCTCTCAGTTTATCCAAATGAAAAATCAGGCTATTTCACTTTACCATCCTTTCTGTCCACTATGTATGTCTTTGCTCCAACATCCACTTCCTTTAGGTCAGCTTCTATTTTTTCTGTCATTTGGCCTGGTGAGATTTGCAGTACTTTCTCCCCCGACTCCTCCTGCGACATCCATTAATTGTATGGCATTTATACCATGGCATTTATACCATGTTAAAAATATCTGTTCCAGCTGCTCATCCAAATTGATGACAAAATTGGGAACTTGGAGGGTTTTTAAAATCTTATATTTTCACCACTTCACTCTATTAGTTTGTATGTTTTACTTCCAATTGCCATACAATTTTTACCAATGGCAATAACAGTATACTTTAAAAAAAAAAAAAAGAATCCATTGACTGAGAAAGCTGGTGACTGTCGATAGAGGATTTCACCGCTGGGATACCAGTTGAATCCAGCCCAGATCGGAAATGGCCATTAGATCTATGAAATGAATATGGCAGCCTTTGTCTAGTCCCTACTGAACAAGTGGTCCCATCACAAAAATGCCAGCATAACTGGCACTGGGTTTCTTGCAGGTAATCTCAGACCAGAAACAAAGGACTGATTGGGCATGAAGACTGAGGACCAAACCTTTCTGCAAGCATAATTCCATGGACATTGCTGGCGTTAACCCAACAAAGAACTTGACCTTGAATTACCCTCACTCCTAGAGGTGGTTCCTTCAGGTCAGGGTTGTTACACTGGCAATGGAGAGTGCTTAATGATAAACATAGGACGTTATCTCCACAGCAGTCAGTCAACAGTCAAGAATATTGCACTCACATAGATATTATAAAAAAAGAAGTCTAAGATGTTTATATAGTACCTAGCACAATGAGGCCAAACTCAGCTGTGGCCTTTAGCTACTACAGCAATATAATTATCAAATAAGAACATTATTAAAAATGAGAAAAATCAGTTGGGTTTCATTTCCTGCCCATCACACCCTGGATTTAATTCATCCACTACCAAAAAAAAAGTATTTATTTTGATTTTCTCCAGTAAGCTCTGCACATCATCTGAGTCCGAAAAGATGGCCATATTTCTATTTACTTTGGCTCACAATGTTATGCAAAGGAGAATCTCTGTATCCACAGCACAGCTGGCAAAAACGTTTAAAATTGTTACAGCCTTTCTTGGCCTGTGTTGCAGCAATCATACACACACAAAAATATTTTGACTCTCAGCTTTTACGTGCCCTTGTTAAAGAGTGAATCATTATACATACATGTGAAGGACTGCATGTGCTGCTTTTAAAATTATTATTTATTTGTGTTGTGATAGTGCATCAGGAACTAAACTAAGGATCAGTCCCCATATTGAGGCCAGGAGAAATAAAAGTTTACCATTTTACTGGATGTAATCCTGGATGAGTTGTTTGTTTGCCCCACACAAAATGGTGGCTATTCTCTCGTTCTAAGCTAATGACCTGACTTAGAAAAAGAAGAAATTAGATGTCTCGATTTCTTTTGTGCTTTGCAGCTTGTCCTACAATATCCAGAATGAAGATGATAATCATCAGGTGAAGTAAAATCAAACTTTAGTGCCATGCAATGGAGTAACTTCACTTAAGGCCTTCCTTGAGGGACCGTTAGCCTCAACCTCACATTCAGTCTTTTAATAACATTTCCTTTCACGTGGCCTTAGAGTAAAATTAAGCCTGCTCCCTAAATAAGATCAGATTCTTCTCTGTTACATAGATGTAAATCCAGAGTAACTCCCTTGAAAATAATGGATTTACAACTATGGAGAACACAACATAGTTTGTAATATAATAGTATCCTGAGGTTCCATTTTCTAGTGATTAAATTACTCTATATCAAATGTACTCAGTTTACAAGTAAATAAATATTTTCTGCCACTCTGAAAACTCAACCTAGGACCTGAAAGACAAGCTAGTTTCTTTCCTTCTCTTGCATCATCACCAGGAATAAAGTTTCAGACAATCAAATTATGCCCTCATTTACTACTAGGCAACCCTTAAGAGCTTCAGAGTATGCTCTCAGTTATACCTTCCAGAAGGCTGAGGGCAGTATCTGTCCTATAAAATTTCACTACTATTGATGATGTACAAGTAAGAAAACAACCCAGGTTGAGTTCATAGGCCACCAGTATTTAAAAAAAAAAGTTAGCTTTTACTCATAATTCTAGCAAAATTAATATGGAGCCATTCAGACTCCATAAACACAGAGACCCACAATCCATTGTCTTAGAATAATGGTTAGTGCCTGATCCAAAGACCAGTGTTTCAAAGGGAATCTTTTCACTGAATTCAATGGGCTTTGGATCAAACCTCAAGCACACAAAATGTTTTTGTTTTGTTGTTTTAAACCGATGAAACTTATTTGCAAGGGTGATATTAAGCTGTGAGGAGAAGGACTAAGTGCATTATCCTACCCTAGTGGCTTTAACTCCAAAAAAGTCGTGCCTCTGATTCACACATGAAACGGGATGCATACAGTGTGTAATGTATTTCAGTTTCTTTGGCTTCAGATTCTCCTGTTTATATTATGGCCAAGATGTATCAGTGCTCCCACTCCTTTAGGACCCTCAGGTTAGTATATACTTTCTAATAGAGAAAGTTATGTCTGTAATTAATTAATTGGCTGGCAGCTGTTTGTTATAACCTTACCACTGAATATTCTAAGTTTTCCTTTGGGGTCTTTAATACTTGAATTTTATATTCCAGAGTGTTTTTGATCTCTGTATGTTCACAAAGGTATTCCGTTTCTCCCCCTGCCCCACACATCTCCTCAGGACGTGCCTTAGGGAGTACGTAGAGAGAAGAAAGGGGAATTGACAGAAGAAGAGGAGCAGAGAACTTCCTTTTCATGTCTTACTCCAAGGATGTTTCAGACACCTCTTTCCATAGAGGGAGAGAGAGTGATTTATTTCTTTTGATCATCAGCGTGATCCTTACTCTCATTCCCATATGACAAGGGGGAGGGTGGGCATCACTGTTAGGCAGAATGTTTCTTTGCTTTGCTGCCACTTTTATTTACCGTGTGTTTGTTTTCTTTTAAAGTGAAGGATGAACTAATCTTTTCAACCCTTTCACACTTGGCTACTGGGAAGATGTGCCTTTCCACACAGGAGACTGTTTTCTTCATGTATCATTTTGAGAAAATATACTCCAGAGACTGACCAGACTCTTTGAATGAGAGAGAGATGCTAGTATTTACATGACGTTTAATTCCCATTTTACCTGCCAGGACCATAACATTCTTTGATTCAGTGTCAGACCCTGAATTTCAATGGGTTGCGGAGTCCCTGAGGAAGCCATTTAGATATGAGCCATTCTTCACAGAAAACAATGGAATCACACACCAAACTGTACCTGGAATCTTAATTCCCTCATACTGTCAGGTTGATTATTGTTTTTGTGAAAATAAAAATCGATAAGGATTATAGTTTCCCCATTTATGTTTTTGCCTCAGACAAGTAAGCACAGACACTTTATTTTTCAACAACTGCATGATCTGAAGAACAACCGGTACAAATATTTTTTGGTTTTCTCATTTTATTTTTATAAATGCCTCAAGAATATCACATTCACGATCTGCAAGTGCTACTGGATTTGAAATTCAGACATCCAAGCTGGCAAAGCGAAGTGTATTTTACATCTCCTTGCATCAGCCTGACCCCTTGTTCCCCAGGCAAAGTTCCCCTGAGAGATGAAAGCAGTTCCTGGTAGGTGAAGAAGAGTGTTAAATTGTGATGAGGACTCTAGAGGAGTCCAGTTATCAGGGGCTTCTTAAGGATGCACTGATCATGCTTATGGGCTGCAGGTACAATAGAACACGGAAACAGGACCATTTGAGAGCTTTCACTGATGCCCAAGCTCCAGAGACTACACTGTCTGTGTTATTCTGCAAGTTTAATTCAACTTCCTGGTTTTGGTATTTAAAGCCTCAAGCAATTTAAATGCCCTTCTACCTAACAGGACTATTTCTTGCCCTGTGACTTTGTCAGGGCAGCCTGAATTCAGAACTGCTAGAAGGTTGACTATCTGAAGGCATCGAACCCCCTTGTGTAAATGAAATGGCTCCACTGAAGTAAATGGAGCTATATTGAATTCCACCACTTAAGGATCTGGTCCATAATCTAAAGATGGTGATATGCAGGGCCTTCTCAGTCAAGGGTCAGCAACTCTGGAATTAATTTTTCCCTTAGCATGTTAAAAAAAACCCCAGGTTCTGGAGCCAAACAACGTACAGTCTAAAATACGGACCTGACAGACAAAGGAGGATATAACATACATAAGGAAGGGAAGGTGCAGGAAAGATCACACATATATGGTTGACTGTTTAAGAAAATAATATAAGAATGGCCATATTGGTTTGGACCAATGGTCCATCCAGCCCAGTATCTGGTTTTCTGACAGTGACTGATGTCAGATACTCCAGAGGGAGTGAACAGAACCAGGCAGTTTACTGACTGATACACCCCCTGTCGTCCAGTCCCAGCTTCTAGCAGTCAGAAGTTTAGGGACAACCAGAGCATGGGGTTATGTTCCTGGCCATCTTGGCTAATAGCCATTCATGTTCCTATCCTCCATGAATTTATCTAATTCTGTTTTGAACCCAGTTATACCTTTGGCCTTCACAACATCCCCTGGCAACAAGTTCCACAGATTGACTGTGCATTGTGTGAAGAAGTACTTCACGATGTTTGATTTAAGCCTGTTGCCTATTAATTTTGTTAGGTGACCCTTGGTTCTTATGCTAGGCGAAGGGGTAAATAACACATCCTTATTCACTTCCTCCGTACCATTCATGATTTTATAGACCTCTATCATCTCTTTCCTAAAGTGAACAATCCCAGTCTTTTAAATCTCTCTTTGTATGGAAGCTCTTCCATACCCTAGTAAGTTTTGTTGCCCTTCTCTATACTTTTAATGTATCTTTTTTGAGATGGGATGACCAGAACTGCACACAGTATTCAAGATGTGGGCATACCATGGATTTACATAGAGGCATTTGATATTTTCTATCTTCTTATCTGTCCTTTCATTATGGTTCCTAACATTGCTAGCTTTTTTGACTCTGCTGCACATTGAGAAGATGTTTTCAGAGAACTATTCACAATGCCTGCAAGTTCAGACCTCATCATTTTGTATGTATAGTTGGAATTATGTTTTTAATGTGCATTACTTTAAACTGATTGGCACTCAGTTTCATCGGCCATTTTGTTGCTCAGTCACCAAGTTTTGTGAGATCCCTTTGTAACTTTTTGTAAACATGTTTGGATTTAACTAGAAGAATGTTTACTATCTCAAAACTTTGCCACTTCATTGTTTACCCCCTGGTCCAGATCAGTGATGAATATGATGAACAGCACCTATCCCAATACAGATCACTGGGGACCCTGCTATTTACCTCTCTCCAATGTGAAAACTGACTGTTCATTACTACCCTGTTTCCTATTTTTTAACCAGTTAGTGATAGATGAGAGGATCTTCCCGCGTAACCCATGACTCCTCACATTAAGAACCTTTAACGTAGGACCTTGTCAAAAACTCTCTGATAGTCCAAGTGCATTATACACACTGGATCACTGTCGTCCACATGTTTGCTGACCCCCCTCAAAGAATTGTAATAGTTTGGTGAGGTATGATTTCCCTTTACAAAAGCCATGTTGAATCTTCCCCAGCAAATCATGTTCATTGAGATGTTTGATAATTCTGTTTTTTACTATAGTTTCAACTAACTTTCCTCATACTGAAGATAGGTTTTGTTGGCTTGTAATCACCAAGATCATCTCCGGAGCCTTTTTTTTTAAAAAAACGGCATCACGTTATTTATCTGCCACTGGAGAGGCTGATTTAAGTGATAGATTACATACCAAAGTTAGTAGTTCTTCAATTTCACAACTGAGTTTCTTCAGACCTCTTGGGTGACTACCATCTGGTCCTGGTGACTTATTACTGTTTAATTTACCCATTTCTTCCAACAGCGCCTCTACTGATACCACAATTTGGGACAATTCCTTAGATTTGTCATCTAAAAAGAATGGCTTGGGTGTGGAAATCTCCCTCACATTCTCTGCAGTGAAGTCTGGTGCAAAGAATTCATTTAGCTTCCCAACAATGGCACCTCCAGGGACCCCACTGATTGTCTAGCAGGCTTTCTGCTTCTGGTGTCTTTTTTCTTTTTTCGCTGTTAGTTTGTGTCTTTTGCTAGTTCTTCACATTCTTTTTTGGCCTAATTATACTTTTATACTTGACTTGCCAGAATTTAAGTTCCTTTCTATTTTCCTCAGTAGGATTTGACCTCCATTTTTAAAGGATGTTTTTGGTCTCTAACTGTCTTTTACTCTTTGTTTAGCCATGGTGGTAGGTTTTTTTTTTTGGCCTCTTGTTTGTTTTTTTAATTTGGGGTAGAGTATATAGACTGAGACTCTATTAATGCATTTCACTTTTTTACAGGCATTTCACTTTTTTGACTGTCCCTTTTAATTTCTATTTAACTAGCCTCATTTTGGTATAGTTCCTGCTTTTGAAGTTAAATGTTTTTGTGGAGTATTCCCCCTTATAAAGAAGTTAAATTTAATAACATTATGGAAGCTATCACCAAGCGTGGTTCAGCTATATTCACCTCTTGGATCAGATCCTGTGCTCCATTTAGGCCTAAATTAAGAATTGCCTCTCCCATTGTGGGTTCCTGGACTAGCTGCTCCAGGAAGCAGTCATTTGTGGTCTCTAGAAAATTTATCTCTGCATCCTGTCCTGAGGTGACATGTACCCAGTCAATATGGAGATAGCTGAAATCCCCCATTGTTATTGGGTTTTTGTAGCCTCTCTGATCTCCCTGAGCCTTTCACAATCACCATCACGGTCACTACTGTATTCTTATTCTTCAAGCATGGAATTTCTATCCACAGAGACTCTGAGGTACAGTTTGATTCATTTAAGATTTGTACTACTGCATATATGACTCTATGCTTCCTTTCACATATAGTGCCACTTTCCCCCCGCCCCACCTTGGCCAGCACAACTTATTCTGTCATTCCTATATATTTTGTACCCTGATATTACCGTGTAACATTATCTTCATTCCACCAAGTTTCTGTTGGAATATCAATATCTTAATTTAATACCAGGCACTCAAGTTCACCCACCTTATATTTAGACTTCTTGCTTTTGTATACAGGCACTTACAAAATTTGTCAATTTTTAGTTGTCTACCTTCATGTGATGTAATTAATTGGGACAATTTTTGATTTGACTGTTTCTCTTCAGTTCCAACCAGTAATTTATCAACTTCTATCCTTTCCTCCATACTAAAATACAGTCTCTCTCTTTTATTCGATATCCCTGAAAAGGATGCGTCTGTCGAATCATGTGCTCCTCTGCACCTGTTGGTTTTCCCCCCAGCCCTTAGTTTAAAAACTCCTTGATGACTTTTTTAATTTAGCACGCTAGCAATCTGGTTCCTCTTTGGTGTAGGTGGAGCCCATCCCTCCTGTATAAGCTCCTCTTTTCCCAAAGGGTTCCCAAGTACCTTATAAACCTAAATAACGCCTCCCAACAGCATTGTCTCATCCATGGATACAGACCCTACTGTTCTGACCATCTAATTGATCTTGCATGTGGAACTGGAAGCATTTTAAAGAATGTTACCGTAAAGGTCCCAGACTTTAATCTCTTACCTAGCAGCCTAAAATTGGCCTCCAGGATCTCTCTCCTACCTTTCCCTATATCATTGGAACCTCCATGTGCCATTATCACTGGCTTCTCCCCAGCATGGCACATAAATCTATCTAGATGTCCTGAGAGGTCCTCCATCTTCATCCAGCAGGCAATTCACCATGCAGTTCTCCTGGTCATCACAAAACCAACTTCATAATTTCCAGTAATCAAATCCCCCATTATTATTATCAGTCTCTTCCTAATACCTGTCCCTACTCCAGAGGGGTATCCAGAATTTAGGCATAGAAGTCTCACTGGTTCAAACGTTGTGGTTACTTTTTTCCAAGTGTAATCACGCTGATTTTGGTAGGCAATGCAATAAAAGTAGGCTTTTATAAGTGCTTTGAATATGATAAATCTTAATGGGTGAATTCTAGAAGGGAATTCCAAGCATAAAGGGCAGTAGGGGAAGGTACATTTTTACATCTGAGAGGAGGAGATGGAAGGGGCATGAAGGAGATTTTGTATCATTGTTGAGCTGTAAGGGTGGAGGGCCACGGTGGTGCAGATGATCAGATCAGAGATACAGGCAGGTGCTGCATTATGATTGACTTCAATAAGAGCACTCTCGAGACTAGGGACTATTCAATTTATTAAGGCTGTTCAGGAGTGGACACTAATTGGACTACATTATCTAAAGTGTAATGACTATTTAAATCTTTGCCTAAAGAGGTTTTTTTTTTTTAAATGTGAACTTGGCTTAAGTTCCCAAGAGTTTGGTAGTGTCCCAAGTAATATTTTCTTATAATTATGAGATCCACATGTATTTAAAAATCAAGAGTTTCAGATCATTCATTTTTGTCAAGTCTAATCTCAAACCACTTTGTCAAGTATCCTCCGTACTACAGCTTATTTGCTGATCATCTGTATAAAATAATTACTGGTGTGATAACATGTTTTACTTTTCTTTCAACCAATTCAAATATTCATTGCCAGTGAAGCTGCTTAAACTCTAGAATCCTTATGAGGTCTATTCATCACTGAAGTCTTATTTTCTGAAGTAAATTAATGATCTGCTATTCCTGTTGACTTATTGTGCTTATCACTGTATTAACTTGCATCAAAAATCACAGCAAGTCATTTTTCAAACTGGACAAAAAATGGCCTAGAGAAATTCTGGCAAATGAAGGGTTTGAGGGGCAAACCCCACCCCAAGTACATTTCAAATAAAGGAAATATGCTCAGTTAATATTAGGTAAAAATATCAAAGGTTATAGCTAGCATTCAGAATCATTCCTTCTTTCTGAGGACAACAGGTCAATGCACAGTTAGAAGTTGACTTTCTGAGGGTGCGAATAATGAAGAGTAATGTTTAGCTCTTGTGAATTTGGCCTGACTGTAGATGCTTTAAAAAGGCTGAATGCCAGTATTCACACTGATATTAAGAGAGTGACATTTAGAGATCCACTTAAAAATCTCTACCAATGACTGCATCATGCAATACAATAGCAGGCTTTTGATACAGGGGAGCAGAGGGGAGAAAAAGTTGTTGAATGGGATACAATGTAGTTAATGAGAACAGGACTGGGAACAAAATAAAGAAGAGTTGGGTGCTAATTCAGCATGTGGCCTGCAAATGGAACAAAGAAAAGGATTTTCTCATACAAGACAAATATTGAATCCCCATTTTTCTTAGATGAACAGCTAGCTAGAAATGAGCCTGAAACAGAGACAGAAATAAAACTGGTAATATTTCCACAATGGAACCTTTCATTGTGACGGATCTAAGAGTGTGTGTACACGCCAAGCAAAGATGTGACTGTAGCACAGGAAGGCAACTGTAATCTTGCTAGCACAGCTGTAATCTATCTTGCACAGATAACAATATTAGTATTGACATGGTGGCACAAACTTCAGCATGGGCTAGCAACCCAAGTGCAAGTCTGTCAGGGACATGGGGAATATGCTCTGGTGGCTAGCTCATGCTATTATGGCCTGGTCTACACTACAAGTTTAGGTCAAATTTAGCAGCGTTAACTGAAATTAACCCTGCATCCGTTCACACAATGAAGCCATTTACTTCAACATAAAAGGGCCCTAAAATCGATTTCTGTACTCCTCCCAAACAAGGGGAGTAGCGCTGAAATCTACATTGCCGGTTTGAATTACGGTTAGCGTGGACGCAATTGGACGATATTGGCCTCCGGAAGCTATTCCACAGTGCACCATTGTGACCACTCTGGACAGCAATCTGAACTCGGATGCACTGGCCAGGTAGACAGGAAAAGCCCAGCAAACTTTTGAATTTCATTTCCTGTTTGCCCAGTGTGGAGAGCTGATCAGCACAGGCATTATGGACGCACACCAGCAAATTAATATGCTTAGTGTGGCTGCATGCACTCGACTTTATACAATCTGTTGCCAAAAATCGAATTCTGTAAAATCAGAGTAATCCTGTAGTGCAGACATACCTTATGTCTACACTACTACTTTTACCTGTCTAGCCAGATTAAAGCTAGTATGGGTATGCCAATTGGTGTTACAATCACACCTTCGCAGCCTAATGGCAAGTGATAACGAGAGCTGAACTGGGAATAAAAGATCATATGCAGATCACTTCTAAAGCTTGGAGCCTCATGGTAAAAAATTATTTAGACTCCATGCTTCTTTCAGATCAGTAGGGCAGGTAAACCCGCAATTCTGTCTCCAGACACCACAGGGGCCTCTGTGTATGAGATCCATTGGATTAGAGGTTTGTGATACAGAATTATTATTACTACTTATTAATAAGGCTCCATGTCTGTCATGGAGTTCACAGAAGTCATGGATTCCGTGACTTTCCGTGACCTCTGCAGCTGCTGATGCTGGCTCAGAGGCTGCCCAAGCAGATAAGGCAGCCTCTGGGCCAGTCGTGCCGGCCGCTGCTGAGGCAGTCAGAGACTGCTGGGGCAGTGGGAGGGGCTCAGGTCTGGGTTGCAGGGTGGCGCTTACCTGGGGGGAGGCTCCTCAGATGCGGCCGGCATGTCTCTGCAGCTCTTAGGCAGAGGGGTCAGGGGGCTCTGCACGCTGCCCCTGCCTGGTGGTGCTGCCCCTGCAGTTCCCATTGACTGCGGTTCCCAGCCAATCAGAGCTGTGGAGCTGGAGTTCAGGGTGGGGACAGCATGTGGAGCCTCCCTGGCCTTCCCTCACCCTAGGAACTGCAGGGACATGCTGGCCACTTCCTGGGAGCTGCACAGAACCCAGTAGGGAGCCTGCCAGCCCCTCCAACCCCCATCCTGTACCAGCGGAGGTCCCGAGATATGCACTGCCCTGCTCCCCCGATCAGCAGGAGTCCCGGGCCATGTGCCACCCCCCGCCACCTCCCACAGCACCAGAGAGGGTCTCAGGCCACCCTCCCCAGCACTCACAGTGCCCCTGACTTGTTCATGACTTTTACTAAAAAATACCCGTGACTAAAACGTAGGCTTCACTATAGCTATTCCTTCTCAATTTACTTTCCACTCAAATAAAATAAAAATATTTTTAGTAATAAAGACAAAAGAAGTCTTGTGTTCCAAGAATGTAATTGGAACACTGAAACGAGAAACACTGTAATTCACGTATCTGCCATTGTTTATAGAACTTAATGTTTTCCTTCTAAGTTAATTAGTAATTTGCTGAATAAAATACAATTAGAAATACCACCCAAAATCCAAAGAAAGGTCTAAACATGATTGCTTTCCCATTCACAGCCTTATCCCTAATCTATAACATTCACTCTTATGGCTTTGTAAAGAATTTCTTTGTCATTTCATACACCTGCCCTGATTAGCAAAGGAATGATTATTTCCTCAAACAGTTTTGTAATTAATATCAAAGTCACACTCCATTCCCCTGTTGGTCTGGGCCTCTACATGTTTTTGATAAAATATAATTGTCTTAATTCTTCCAGGATTGATTAGATGTAATGTTCAAAGGGAAGGCTGCCTTATTACTGACCTAACACACCTTTGCTAATAAGAATTTTTTTTATTGTACTTCAAAGATGAAAGTTTCTTAATTAACATCATGAGCTTCACTGAATGAAGTTTATTAAAGTCACATCACCTCTTCCTGAGGCTCTATTATTTTCTTTATTAACAAAATATACTGGAAATGAGGGTACATTAAAAATACGTTGGGACAATGACGAAAAACTTACTACCCTGAACTATACCAGTACCTTTGAAAACCAAATCTTTGAGAGTTAAAGGATTTACATAAGAATTCATATTTTACAATCAGTATTTAGGTGAAATATGCTGCTTAAATCCCACCACTTAATTTTGCTAAGTCTCATCTGAAGGATTTAAAATGGACTTAAGTGATGCACATGCCTTGAACATCTATAGAGGGGTGAATTCCATCCTTAAATCGATACACTGCAAACTTTTCACTCCGTCTTAAGCAGCGTTAGCGATTTCCAGGATGTCACTCAGTTATTTTGTATATTCTGTAACATGCTATTTTCAGGGTTACACACATGGAGATCTAGATCATAAAAATGTTAGCCAGGCTCAAATTTAACATATGCAGTAGGATCTCAAGGAAGGAACAAAAAAATATCTCCGGATTGTCCAGCTGAGTTTATAATACAGTAAGCTTCAAAAACAGAAGCAAGCATTGTAGGTTGCAATCGGCACAACCATTACGGTTTAACAAATAGAACACATCAAATGCTCAAAAAATTGTCTTTATATTGGGTAAAATTTACCCAGGTGCAAAGGTCAGCACAAGGCCCCTCAAATAACTTTGTTTATCAATCTAGATACTTATATCATCATCACAATTGTTAGTGACACAAATTCAAGTCAAAATTAGTTTTTATTTTCTTAGTAGTGCCAACCTTAAGTGTTCCAATATCATGAGTCAGGCTCCCCAAAACCATGACCTTGACTTAAAAATCATGAGGGTTTATTCATTTATTTATTTTAAAGAAGTTGGGGTTTCTTTTTGTCTACTGCTGTTTGATCCTATGAGAGTATGTTTTCAACCATTTTCCTGCAACCATTAGGTTTAGAAACTTTTGTTTAAAAAAACAAAACAAACCAAAACAGGAGTTCTCAAATAATTGCATTAGGCAAGAAGCTGGGGCCTTGAGAAAAAAGATCAAATATTGTGAGACTAGCAGGAAAACAGCTAGACTTGGCAACAGTGTAATGATTCTGATGAGTAGAAGCAGAAACAGAGAAAGAGGAAATAGAAGAGAGACATTAGTACTGTACAGAACTAAATACTCAGGAATTCAAGTCTGGAGGATTGTAATAGGGTTGGAGGACTCCCATACACCCCCTTGTTACCAGGAGTGCCTCTATAGCACCCCTGCCTCTATTTCCTCCTCTTCAGGGATCCTTAAACTTGCAACAGCCCAAAGGAAACTGGGGTCCAAGTTAGTCTCTCCCCAAGTACACGCTGGCCCTCTTGGTCCCAACCCCAGTTCAGTGTCTCTCCCCTTAGCTGGGGGTTTTCTAGCCCTCTTTCTCCGAGCTAGGTCATGGTTCAATGTCTCTGAAGGAGCCAAACTTGCTCCCAACAGCTGCTTTTTCAACCCAGCTGCAGCTCCTCAGACTTCTGTTTCCTGAAGATCACCCCCTTCATTGCATCCACCAGCTTCCCTTTAGAGCAGCGGTTCTCCTACCCCAACCCAATCTCTCACCTGCAGGCTGTCAGCCCAAGGGTGGCAGCAGAAGCAGAGAAGTAATGTAGCAATGGGGCACTAAGTCTGCTGTGAAAAGTGATGACATATCACATTGCCACCCTTACTTCTGCACTGCTGCTGCTGGTTCGGTACTGCCTTCAGAGCTGGGTGCCTGGCCAGCAGCAGGGCCGCTCCAGGCCACAGGGCACCAAGCACGTGCTTGGGGCGGCATGCCACGGGGGGCGCTCTGCCGGTTGCTGGGAGGGCGGCAGGTGGCTCCGGTGGACAAGGGGTGCAGCAGAGGCAGCTGGAGCCCCGGCCCTTTAAAAAGCCCCCAAGCCCCCCGCTATCCCAGGGCTCTGGGGGCTATTTAAAGGGCCCGGGGCTCCCCTGCTTCTACCCGGCCCTGGACCTTTTAAATAGCCGCAGGAGCCCTGGGGAATGCATGGGGGTGGCGGGGCTCCGGCGGCAATTTAAAGGACCGGGGTGGCAGAGGTAGCTGGAGCCCTGGCCCTTTAAATAGCCGCCAGAGCCTCCTGCTACCCCAGGGCTCTGGGAGCTATTTAAAGGGCCCGGAGCTCCAGCCGGGGCCACGGGGTTGTCACGCTCCGGTCCCGGAGCTCCAGCTGAGAGAGTGGGGCTGTGGGACAGCCGCTCTCCCCCTGCGCTTTGGTCAGGGGAGCAGGGCCATGGAAGACCCTGGAGCAGACCGCAGCCAGGGTAAGTAAAAAAATTTAAAAGGCGCCTAAAGCGCGGGGCCCTCTTAGGCACCGGGCCCGATTCCCAGGAATCGGGCAAATCGGCCTAAAGCCGGCCCTGCTGATTCCACTCAGGTGGAGCTCATTGTGATGTCCCAGGTCTTAAACTCACACTGGGAGGTCCCGGATAGACACTGCACCCTGACCTCCACCCAATGTCTACTGAAACCAGGTGGGTTGAGAAGTCAGCTGTACTAAAGCCTCAGCCAAAGGCACCACCCCTGGGAGCCCTGACTGGAGGATCATCTAGCTATGCTATTTAAGCCAGAAGGAGGCACAGGAAGTTGTCTGAGCAACTAAGGATTTTCTGTTGTGGCTGCATTGGCAGCTGCTTGTGCCTGTCTTCTGCACCCAATCCTGTTCCTGATTCCTGCTCCAGTCCTGCCTCACTCATGTTCCCACTGGGCTCCTGCTCCATGCCTAATCCTTGTCTCTCCTCCAGTTCCTGACTTTACCTCACTTCCAACCATCAGTTACAAGTCCTGGCTCTGATCCTGGCCTCCAACTCTCACTGTGGCTTGACCCTTTCCTCTAGCATTTGGTAGCTGACCTCAGCTTCAATTCCTGGCTCTGACTCTGGCTTGATGCCTGGTTCTGGTCATTGCTGGTTGGCTCTCATGCCGATCTTCAACTTCTTTACCCAATCCCAATGCCTCCTCCATCCACTAGACCGGATTATTAGGCCTGACCGAGTACATCCCTGTCCATCACACTCATTCTATAGTCCGGGTTGGCTTAGTCTCAGTCCCATTCAAACAACCTGTGTCCTGTTTCCCCACACTGGAAACAGGAAGCCAGGGAGTATCTCATCTGCTGAAAGTGGTGGGCCTTATGCCACGGCTGATCCTGTAGAAGTTGCAAGAGGACAGCCGGGCTCTGGTGTTGCCAATTCAAAGCATTCAGCCTGATCTATAAGACCCGTCATTGTCTCAATCTCAGCCACTTGGGAAAGCATCTCTCCCTATGCTGAGATCAGCTTGTCCATTATTGTCCCCAGTCCCTATGTTAGTTTTACTTATACTGCTTTTTAAAGCAGTGGAACCCCATTGACTCCTGATTTAACACCCGAGTATGTGAAATCAGGATCAGGGCTTAGATCTCAATGTCTGGGGGCAGGGCAGTTTCAGCAGACACCTCTCTACTCTGGATTTGCTTCCCCTATCCATCCGATAGAACACAGGTCTCTTGAGCTTCGGAGCACAGAGAAAAGCCAATTTGTTTAAAATGAGACTTTTGTCTTGGAGAGTTGTGGCAGAGCAGATGGGGGCATATTTGATTGTCTGGTTGAGTCTCTTTCGACTTTGTTTGAGGTCAGTCAACTATTTTGTATTGTTCTTAATAATTTATGTACATGCATCCAGAGGCATTAGGATGAACATATTAATTTTTTTAAAAAAATTAATAATTAAGTAAACCAAAGACAGAAGCAAAAGAATGAAGATGTCATTTTTAAACTATTCTCTTCAGGATGATGCACCATAGTGGGAAAATCAGATATTGGGTTTTTTATATGTTACAAAAGCCAACTTCTTCCCTGGTGTTTTGAAGTAATCCCAGGCTTTAGAAGTCTGAATCCATCATATGGTCTCTTTATTCCTGTCTCATATTAGGTCAAATATAAGAAAATGTTTCACATCAGTGAAGTATGTAGCAATGTCCTTCTCTGACAGTGGTGGAGTTCTGACATTAAGGTCACTTTAAAATTAGGCTCGACAAAGCACTGGGCAGTATCATAGAATTGCAGAACTGGAAGGAAGCTCAAGAGGTCTTTTAGTCCAGTCCCCTGCACTCATGGCAGGACTAAGTATTATCTAGACCCTCCCTGGCAGGTGTTTGTCTAACCTGCTCTTAAAAACTCCAGTGATGGAGATTCCACAACTCCCTAGGAAATGTATTTCAGTGCTTAACTACCCTGACAGTTAGGAAGTTTTTCCTAATGTCCAACCTAAAGTGCCTTTGCTGCACTTTAAGCTCATTGCTTCTTGTCCTATCCTCAGACAACAATTTTTCTCCCTCCTCCCTGTGACAGCCTTTTATGTACTTGAAAACAATTATCATGTCCCCTGTTAGTCATTTTCCACTTTGCATGTGTGCAATTGATTTGTTCTTTCCTAAGTGGAGTACTTTGCATTTGTCCTTATTGAATTTCATCCTATTTACTTCAGACCATTTCTCCAGATCATTTTGAATTTTAATCCTATCCTCCAAAGCATTTGTAACCCCTCCCAGCTTGCTATCATCCAAAAACTTTATAAGTGTACTCTCTATGCCATTGAACAGAACTGGCCCCAGGACTGATTTGTGCGGGACCCGTCTTGATATGCCCTTCTGGCTTGACTGTGAACCACTGATAATTACTCTCTTGGGAACGGGTTTCCAACCAGCTATGCACTCACCTTATAGTAGAAACAGAGTCCTGGTGGCACTTTAGAGACTAACATATTTAGTTGGGCATAAGCTTTTGTGGGCTAAAATCCACTTCATCAGATGCTTGGAGTGGAACATACTGTATGGAGGTATAAATACAGAGCATACGAAAAGATGGGAGTTGCCTTACCAAGTAGGGGATAAGGCAACTCCCAACTCCCATCTTTTCATACGCTGTGTATTTATATCTTCCTACCGTATGTTCCATTCCAAGCATCTGATGAAGTGGGTTTTAGCCCACGAAAGATTATGCCCAACTAACTGTGTTAGTCTCTACAGTGCCACAAGGACTCATCGTCGCTTTTGCTGATGCAGACTAACATGGCTAAAACTCGGAAACCTGTCACCTTATAGTAGCTCCATCTAGATTGTATTTCCCTAGTTTGTTGAGAGAAGGTCATGTGAGACAGTATCCACAGTCTTATTAAAGTTAAGATATACTAAATCTACTGCTTCCCCTATCCAAAAGGCTTGTTACCCTGTCAAAGGGTACGTTACACGTCCAATTGCTATATGTTACTATGTTACATATCCAATTGCTACTAAATTTTTCGGTGAAAAGTGAAACAAAAAAGTTGTTCATTATGTCTTCATTTCCACATTTTCTATTATCTCCCCCCGCAATGGGGTATGGACCTACCCTGTTGTTGGTCTTCCTTTTGCTTGTAATGTATTTGTAGAGTGTTTTCTTTTTACTCTTTGTGTGTCTAGCTAGTTTAATCTCATTTTGTGCCTGGGCCTTTCTAATTTTATCCCTACATGCTTGTGCTATTTCTTTATAGTCATCCTTTGTACTCTGATGCAGTTTCCACTTTCTGTAGGACTCTTTTTTCAGTTTCAGGTCATTGAAGATCTCCTGGTTCAGTCAGGGTGGTGTCCTGCCATACTTCCTATCTTTCCTACGCAGTGGGATAGTTTGCTCTTGTGCCCTTAATAACGTCTCCTTGAAAAACTGCCAATTCTCTTGAACTGTTTTTCCCCTTAGACTTGCTTCCCATAGGATCTTATCTACCAACTCCCTGAGTTTGCTAAAGTCTGCCTTCTTGAAATCTATCATCTTTATTATGCTGTTTTCCCTCCTACCATTCCTTAGAATCATGAACTCTACCATTTCATGATCACTTTCACCCATGCTGCTTACCACTTTCAAATCCTCAACCAGTTCCTCCCTGTTTGTCCAAATCAAATCTAAGAGAGCCTCTCCCCTAGTGGCTTTCTCCACCTCATGAAATAAAAAATTGTCTCCAATGCATTCCAAGAACTTGTTGGATAATTTGTGCCCTGCTGTGTTATTTTCCGAACAAACGTCTGAGTAGTTGAAGTCCCCCATCACCACCTACTCCTGTGCTTTGGATGATTTTGTTAGTTTAAAAAAAGCCTCATCCACCTCTTCTTCCTGGTTAGGTGGTCTGTGGTAGACCCCCTACCATGACGTCACCTTTGTTTTTTTACCTCTTTTTTTACCTCCTTACCCAGAGACTTTCAACAGGTGTTTCCTATTTCTATCTCAACCTCAGTCCAAGTGTATACCAATACACCTTCTATACCAATATTCTAGTCATATGTATTATCCCACCAAGCCTCTGTGATGCCAACTATGTCATAATTGTGTTTATTAACTAACATTTTTAGTTCTTGTAGCTTATTCCCCATACTTCTTGCATCAGTATACAGACATTTAAGATACTTATTTGATTTCCCTCTATGTTCTCTCGTCCCTCTCTTATCCCTGCTATAATGGCCTATGCTCCCCCGATATTCTGACCGTTCTCCCAGGTCTCCATGTTTTTGACTTACCTGTGTGCTTTTGTCTCCTGCCCCCATCAAACCTAGTTTAAAGCCCATGGTACAGGGAACACTGCTGCACCAGAGTGGGGCATATTTTGGTGGTCTTTTTCATCTGTAATGTGTATGATGCCTGATAAATTAGCCCTCTATCAGGTCAGCATTATTCATTCAAGCTCCCAAATGTGTGCTAGGCACCTGACAGATAAATGAAAAACACAGTCCCTGACCTGAGGAGCTTGCAAGCTAATGCTTCTGCCTTACAAAGACTTGTGCACATTTTCAACTTTATGGACTGCGAGTGGGCCCCTTGAGGTTAAACACATATATAAATCTTCCTAAGATCAGGGCCTAGATATAACAAGTTGCAGCAACTGAGGAGAAAACCATGGGAAAATAGAAACAGAAGATTAGAGGACAAATGAGAAGGTTATGTGGTTACTTATGCACATCTTAACTGATTATTAATACCCTATACATAAACATGTTTACACACATTCACTCAGACATATAATATATACACAGGAGTTTTAGAAAAACATTTTAACTATCTATAAATATTAATCTATAAGTTTTAATCTTAAAATCTCATAATTTCAGGATAATTTTTATTATAACTTCTCTGATCACTGACATTTTCATATTCTCTCTCACCCTCTAGACTGTTATAAGTCATCTAATATTTTGCTATTAATTGCTGTACCTCTCTACTTACTCTTTTGCCTAGCTCAACTTCTTATCTTCTACATTTTCTTCCATTCATAATTATTTAGGAGAAAGAAAGTATAGAAGCGAAGGAACTGAACAAGATAGAAAGAAAAATGTGGTGTATATTATACGCCAAGTAGATATATACAATATATTGATAGATATATGCACACACACACACACACAATCTCAATTTATATATAGTTCAGGCAATATATATATTTACCCAAATTAATCTGACTAGCGTTTTGAATTTTACTATTTTACATTGGGGACAAGGAAAAAAAATCCACATTAAGATGGCATGAAAGATGCATTTCACTCTTTCAATAAGGCGAGAGTTGTCTCTCTCCAGTTGCCAGCCTATCTTCTAGAAACAATTACTTCCAGCATGCACAAGCAATAAGAGAACTCAAGCATATGAAACAGTATGCCACATTGCACAAGATGGGAAGATAATGTGTGTCACCCCATGCCTCCTCTTCTTAATTATTAGTATTGTACATTAGAGCTGTGTCAAAACATTTTGCACTGCGGGTGCAGCTAGAAAAAAAAGCGTTTATATCTAAAATCCCCACTCAACTTTTTATTTCAAACCTGCATCTATAAGGATTAGGGTTACAATTCACACATATTATAAAATTCAGCAGAGGCAGCACAAACCCTTAGGGAATCATCCTTACAGTAATTCTTCCCCCCAATTCGACACAGTCCTTTTTATAAATACTCTCATTTTATATGTCAGGCATCCCCAGTTTTATCTTAACTGCTTTGTGGTTAAAAAGAAATCTGTGGAGTGGAACTATACCTAATGCTTCCTGAAAATTACAATGTTATGCCCCATATGCTATAGTTGTTAACTGGACTCTTTAAAAAGGTCAATGAGTTAGGTTTGATATGTTTGCTAAATTATGACTCTTGATAGCCCAGGACGCACAAAGATAGAGAGAGCCTTCATCACCCAAGTGCACTGGAAGGGAACATATGCCTTGTTCCAGAATCTAGCAGGAAGTTCCCAGCAGAGAATTTTTCCTGATGGAGGACTCCCTGCTGATATCCAGCCTGTGGAGTTGGTTCCTGTGTCAGCCCCCCACCCAGCACAGGGAGCATGTTGAGGGGAATAAAGGAGTGTAGTGGACCTTAGGGACAGAGGCATAAGTTACAGCAGCCTTATAGCCGCTCTCGCTAATACTGGGGACTAGCAACTCTGGATTGGGAAGCCATGATCAGCTCGCTAACAGCCCTCCCCTGCTCAACCATGCCAAATGAAGTTCAGCTAAAGGGGAGAAGTGAGCCTAACAACTCTCCAAAGCATGGCTGTGTTTCCATGCACATTTAAAAAAAAATAGAAAACATTACCATTTAAAAATTTTGCCTTATTTTCCTCACATTTCTTTGGGTTCCCCAAATAAATAAGTAGTCCCTACTAATTCCAAAATTCGCATGTGCATCATCTGGCATCTTGGCCACAGGCCACTTTTGAACTTTTAAAATTAAATGCACAAAGAGTTGCCTCTCTTTTTCAGAATTTCTATTTGGAGCTATGCAAAGGTTAGTGTCAGTGCAGTGACATTAGGCTGCTCCTCAGAGCTCTGGTTCCCTCTACAAGCTCCTAACCAAATTCTCAGCCAACATATGTACTCGCAAGCCCTGATTATCCCCAGATCTTCCAGTATTGCTGCTTATTCCACCCCTTCGTTTTACCCAGTGTAGCCTGATGGGAAAAACAGCCACGTAGAAGCAACATGTCAGGTTGAGCAGGGATGTTGTGTGGTGGGGCTGGAGGCACATAGCTTTGAGAAAAGATGTGTAGAAAAAGTAGTCCTTGAGCTGGGAGGGACTTAAGATGGAGACCAGAATGGAAAGAAAACTCTGCTTTGAAAAATCACTTGTGATTCATCAGCTTATTAGAGAGAATGAACCACTTATAGACTATCCATAAAAATATGTTTGGAGAATGTTCAGGTTGGAAAGTTAAGTCATTCAAAACTAAGGAAAAAAATTAAAAGTCAAAAGGAGATATATTATCTCAGCTTCTGTATTCATGTGTAGGTGAGTGTGATGCACACACGTATGTAAGAGGAGACTGTGATAGAGAATGATATTGCTGGTTAAAATTGAAAATGATTACGCTATAGGTTAAATAAGTGCTACTATACTGTAATTATGCATGTACAAATCCTGTTAGGAGGTCATTATGGATTTTTTTAGCTCATTTCCTATTCAAAGTTTTGAAAATTTCCCAAGTGTGTTTGTATTCTCAGAAACCAGGGTTCACTTTTTAATTTATCAGTACTGCTGGTATCCAACTGATTTTTCTTTAACTATAAACTATTAACTATTTCTTTCACTCTTTTTTAAATTTTTCATACATTTGCTTAATATTCCTTCTCCATGTTATTCCTTTGTGAGGATCTATGGAAGAATTCATAAGCATCTTTGTTGATTCCAGGAGTCCAGGCTCACATTTAGATTAGATCAGAAATGGTTGTGGTCTCATCCTATTCGTCAGTGTTTAAATCTAGATGATAAAATCCTACCCCAAATCACTAAAATAAAAACCCACCACATTTCAAACTCTGCTACCCCTAAGAATCTCTAGACAGTTCTGTGTGAGTGAGATGGGTGACAGGAGGAAGCTCTTGGAGATAAGAAGTGAAGTATTGGTGTGGAGAGGGAAGAAGGTTTCAGGACTGGAATAAAGAGGGGAACTGAAATTCAAGATTGAAGTATATAGACAAGACTGTGGAAAGGACTCAGGAATGGAATCACAAGAGTCATAATTCAGGACGGAGGGCCAGGGCTTGACACACTGCGATATCAGGGAAGTTGCCCCTTGGAATTGACGTGCATTGGAAGAACTTTGTAAAGAATTTTTGCACAGGGACTGCAACCGCTGTGCCTCATTATAACCAGTATCATTAGTCCTTCACTTTTGATGAACCTCTCCCTCCTCCACACACTCCATTTATTTTAAAACTCTCTGTTGGTTTGTCATTTAAAGATATCCTGACTGTCTGCCATCAACAGTAACTGATTTTAGTTTTCAGGTAACACTATCTATTTCACATTTTACACATTAGGTCAAATGGTTGAACAAATTCTTATTTGCTTTGGACACCGAACAACAACAGATCCAGAAATGACTTATTCCTAGCAGAGTCTTCGACACATTGCTTCAGGAAAAAGAAATCATTTGCAAATGTCAATCATTCCACATGCCATCATCCAATATCTCAAAGGTTTCTCTAATTATTAGGGAGGCTAAAAATCGCCCATAATCACAATCTTACCTGTCTTCCTTATCTGATCATATAGTATTTCCTTCTCCTGCCTTTCCTGTCACGTCGGTCTCTTGCAGTCCCCTGCTATTAGCCTCGAAAATTCTATCTCTGTTCGATTGATTATCTGGAGTTACAGTTCCTTTATGTGTTTTCTCAATAGATAAAGGGCAAATCGTCCCCTCTATTTCAGGCCTTCACTTTGAAACATCCTATAATCTTGAATCCCATACTCAAACTTATTTTCAGGAGGAACACATACTATAATTTTCTTCTTTCACACATACTGTCATTGTAAATTTAAAAAAAAAAATACTCTTGACCAGAAATCTTTTAGTCATTTACTTCTATTTTCTTGATCATTACACACTCTATGTTTTCTCACTTGGATTTTCATACCTGTGGTCTCTACTCTGATGTCTACTCACTGTACACTTCTCCATTCTGACCAGATTTGACTGTCCAAATATTTGTCACCCCTCCCCCACCCTTGCTTAAATGCTCGTCTTTTCATTACTAACAATACATTTCAAATAATTTGAGTTAAACTTAAGGAAAGTTGGCACAAGCAGGTGTAATATGCATCTCCCTGAGCCAGCTGCAGCCTAAATTCCTCTGCTTTTCCACACTCTTTCACTGAATGATTATCACTGTTTTGTGATTCTAATTGTGATGTAATTGGAGCCTTCTCCTGCTAGCAATATATAAACAATATGAACCTAATGAAATGGAGGTGTGGGAGATAAGGAAAGGGTCATGGTGACAAACCTGGTATAGTCCTCTATATTGTAGGTGGTAGCAGTCAGAGACTAGGGAACAAACACAGAGGTGAAGTGTAAGGAGATATAAATTTAACCTTGCTTAGATAATGCTACTTGACCTCTGTAAAGTACCTGAGCTCAATGGATGAAAAATACAATATAAGAGCAAGGTATTTTTACTATTACTGTGGAGTCGCATCATACGCACATTTAACTTGCGCAAATTCAACTATATGCGCGCAATGAGCATATGCCCTGGAGTGAGCGTGAGATAGGAGACTTGAATCTGCTGTTCTCTCAGTCTGTCTCAGTTCCTGTGTGCCTCTCATTGTGTGAGCATCTCACTGCACTGAGTGGGATTCTAGCGTTTAAAGATACGTATTTTTCGTACAACATGTCCTCTAAACACAAGCCAATTATTTCATCTGGTTCTCAGCCGAAGAAACAGCCATCTGTTCCAACGCTGGAGGAAAAACTGGCTGTGTTGGACTTATTGAGAGATGGTATGTCAGTCTCCAACGTGTCGTGTAAATATGGCCACAACGAATCTAGCATCCGTGCCATCAACATTTGAGAGAGAGAAATTCGTCAAGCTGTGGCATCAAGTGCTCCAGTAACTGCTAAGGTGACGAGCCAAGTGTGTGATAAGACTTAAGTGAAGACTGAAAAGGCATTAAACTTATGGCTGGAAGACATGAACTGTAAACGTGTGCCTCTCGATGGCAACACGTTGTGAGAAAAGGCTCTTAGCCTCTACGTGCTGTTCAAACCTCCCGCCGAAGAGGGACAGCCTTCTGATAAGAAGGAATTCAAAGCCAGCCAAGCTTCGCTTAACAGTTTTAGGAACCACTTCAACCTCAAAAATATGCAGACTACTGGTGAAGCTGCATCTGCTGAGGAAGAGGCAGCAAAAGCCTACCCCAAACAATTAAAGAAAATCATAGAAGAAAAGGGTTATCTTCTAGAACAAGTTTTTAATGCTGATGAGACTGGGCTTTTCTGGAAAAATGCCCAACCACACTTACATTTCAAAATCAGAAAGACAAGGCCCTGGCTTCAAAGCAGCTAAAGACTGTGTGACTGTGTTGTTTTGTGTCAATGCAGCTGGGCATTTAATAAAGCTGGGCTTGCTCTACAAGGCTGCAAATCCCTGTGCCCTAAAAGGCAAGTGTTCTGGCAATCAATAAACAGGCTTAGGTGATGGCAGTATTATTTCTGGATTGGTTCCACAAGTGTTTCATTCCGGAGGCTCGAAGAGAAAGGACTTGACTTTAAAGTGTTGCTGATCGTAGACAATGCTCCTGGCCACCCCAAGGCATTGCAGTTTGCATATAACGACGTTGAAGTCATCTTTCTCCCCACCCCAATACCACCTCCATCTGCCAACCTCTCGACCAAGGTGTGATTCGCTGTTTCAAGGCCATGTATACGAGGCTTACGTTTCCATGGATACGTAGCGCTATGGATGCTGATCCCAATCTTAATGTGATGGAGTGTTGGAAGTCCTTCAACATTGCCGATTGCATCACTTATATTCAACAGGCAATGAATGCAATCAAGCCTGAAACAATCAATGCATGTTGGCGAAACCTACGCAAAGAATATGTGAATGATTTTAAGGGTTTCCCAACCATTGACAAAGAAGTAAAACACATTGTTCAAGTGGCCAGACAAGTAGGTGGTGATGGCTTCATCAACATCCTTGAGGAAGACATTGAAGAATTAATTGAGAGCCATAGAGAAACATTGACTAACTAAGAGTTAGAGGAACTGATAAAATCGTTTACAGAAGACGAAGATGATGATGACAAACAGGAAGAGCCAGCAAGTTGGAATCTTCAGAAATTTGCTGATGCGTTCCAAACAGTGAAACACTTGAATGATTTAATTTCTGAATACAATCCGTCTATGGAACGAAGCCTCAAAATCACACGTAGTAGTATGGACAATTTGAGACTGTATCAAGAAATGTTTGAGCAGCTCAAGAGACAACAGAGACAGTTGCCGATCACTATGTTTTTCAAGAAAAAACAACCAGCAGCAGATGAGCCTGGCCCATGGTCTCCTGGATTGACATCAAGCCCTGACAACTGCCCAACAGTGCCATCGTTGTTGTAGACTAGCAAGAATATCCAGGATGAATGATGAGTGGTTAGGTTCACTGTTTATTCTTTCATTCTTCCATCTCTCTCTCTCTCACTCTCACTTTTATGTAATTAAAAATACAGTACTGTAAAATTATATTATATACTGTATATTACGGTATACATTATACATATTACTGTATAGGGTTGTTTACTGTACACAAAACCATGTATACTGTACTTTATGGGCGATTTTAGGGATTTTCAAGGGTAATTTTGACTATATGCGATTTTCGCCTTACGCGCTGACTTTAAAACCTAACCCCTGCATAATAGGCGACGCCACTGTAGATTGGATGCACATTCCTGTGGACCTCAGTATTAGTCCCCGTTTGCTGATGGACAAGTGAATCAAAGAGCCAGACTTGTCATGATCTGCATGCCCAGGATATGGAAATAAGATGTCTGCTAGAGGAGAGGGTGGCCTGTTTTAACTTACCCACTCTGATGTTGTTGTGTTAGATTTTTCTTTTGAGTACAATTATACATTGGCCAGTAGGTTGTCTAGAGGGAAATTAGGTTTAAGTTAAGTTAGAAACACTTGCAGGGGGCGTGGATTTGGTGTAAATTACACCAGTCCCCTTGAGACTTTCACTCATCTTTGAATTTGACCATATCTATATAATATCAATAAGGTCTCATGGTGTTCATGTTGCCACATTCCTCCTTTGCTTTGACAGTGAGATTATCATACCCATTAAAGACTACAGCAAATGCCATCATTCCTAATCACTGCATTCACCATTGTCTCCTAACACCTTCCAGAACACAGTATGTAGCTTTGCTTAAACATGACATTAAGTTTCTGTTTCTCATAAAAATGAAACATTTCTCATCTTTAAATGTATTAAACTCCACAGCCTCCTTGGAGACCTACCACTACCTATCTCCCCAGCTGCCTCTTCTGGATCTTTTTTCCCTTAGTATAGAAAGTGTTCAGTTGAACAACTGAACACTGTTTTGTGCTCCCAGTCTCAGACACATCTAGAAAGCACAAAGGTCCATGAAAATTAATAATTTAAAATAATACCACACAGTAATGTAATTCTGCTTCATTTTGTCGAACAAAATTCAGACAAACTGTGCCCTGTAAAGCTTTTTCAAGTTCAAATAGAGAACTAAATAATAAAAACTGAAAACAGAGGCTAAGAAGTACAAGTGAACAGGGCCGGCTCCAGGCACCAGCATCCCAAGCAGGTGCTTGGGGCAGCAATCTGCAAGGGGCAGCTTCTATGTTCAGCTGTCTGCGGCGGCGCAGCTTCTGTCTTCTGGCTGAAGACATAAGCTACTGCCGAATTGCCGCTGCCGCGGAAACGCGCGTGCCGCCCTTGATGACACACGGACTGCCCCCGCCGTCAGCAGCGGCAATTCGGCGTGCTGCTTGGGACGGTGAAAACAGTAGAGCCAGCCCTGCAAGTGAAGGAAGAGAGATGATTTCAGAACAGGTTTAGGAATGGATGAAGAGCTGCTGATTCGTAAGGCTATATGAAAAATATTCCAGATGGCAGGTGATGCAGAGACAGCACACTATTAATGACAAGATTGTGCACAGGGACAAAGAAGGGGGTGGTAAAGTACTGTAATCACCATTCAAGAGTCAGAATTCATCATCAGCATTAACTGAAATTACCATTTTTTTAAAGAGTTGGCTGAAATTTACTATATGATTATTTTTTATCACTTAGAAAATCTTTTAGAAAGCATTTTTTCCACAATCTTCTTGACATTTTTGTCTCCCGCCCGCAAACAATTGCGACTTTTTGGCATGTTTATAAAAAAACTTTATTGAAATTATCAAAATGAGTATAGATTTTTTTTTGCTTATCAAAATCTGGATTTTGGGTAAATAAAAAGTTTTCTACATGTAATCTGATAATGCTTTACAATAAAGATATTTAAAAAAATAAAAATTTGAAAAAAGTGGGCTTGTTTTGAACCTTTGAAACAAAGTAAATATGGAAAATTTTCACAAAGCTTTTATATTTTAAGCGTCTCTACCTTTTTTTCATATGTAATGAACAGGAGTTGCAGAATCTTTGCAAAGTGTAGTTGGCAAACACAAAGTGCTTGAAGTCCTCGCACTCACATCAGCTTAACACCTGTATAAATCCACTGACTTCAGTGACGTTGTTCTCTATTTGCACTAGCATATGCCAGAGGAGAACCAGTCTCACTATCTGCAGATATATTTGCAAGTTGTGTATCTTTTGATTGCAGTCTATTGCTTTGGTACATTCATTCAATTTTGATTCTACTTTGTTGGGGTTAAATTTCAATCACTCAGATGATGACTTTTTTATTTTTAAATCAGTTAAACTGTATTTGCCTCTCTCAGGTTTCCATACCAAATTCTAAATTGCATTTTGTGGGGTGCAATGATCATTTTAAAGACATTTAATCCTAAGTGTAATTTAATATATTTTCTTAAAATTGTATTTTATTAAATAAATATGTGCCATAAAGTTATCCTGACATTGAGAGACTTACTCAGGTGGCTTAGGGAAACTTTAAAACAATTATTTCTACTACAAGACTCGTTTTTTTAAGGACAGGGCATTTTACTGTACAGCTGCATAATGTAAAGTGCTTTGAGATTTCAGAGTAAAGTCTGAAACAAACAACAGTGATAAATAATAAAAATATATAATTTAACATCAGTGCATTCAGGATCCTTTACATGCTGCTCAACACATCTTACTATGTTCACAGTTTTAAATTCCTTAAATTATTATGGGAATCTTTCCCAGCTAAAATTCCAGAGATCATATCTTTGGGGCTTACACTCCACCCCTCCCCACCTTTCAATTTTAAAATTGCACAGGATCTGGTCCAAGAAGTGAATATAGCTGAACCACTCGTAATTACATTATGGTTGCTATTACCATTAACAGAATAGTGCACATTGAGGACCTTAGTGCTCACAAGAACATAAGAATGGCTATACTGGGTCAGGCCAGTGGTCCATCTAGCCCAGTATCCTGTCCTCCAACAGTGGCCAATGCCAGATGCTTCAGAGGGAACGAACAGAACAGGTAATCATCAAGTGATCCATTCCCTGTTGCCCATTTCCAACTTCTGAGCATGGTTTTGCATCCCTGCCCATCCTGGCTAACAGACATTAAAGGACCTATCCTCCATGAGTGCCTTAAATACAAGTCTCTCTATATAGTGCTGCTTGGATTTGCTCAGCAGCATTTGATGATTTGGCGAGGACAATGTGTGTGTCCATTTGGGTGTCATTCCAAGGAAGGCCAATTCCTAATGTGAAAGCATTTTAATATGCCTTTCTCCCAAACAAATGACTCAGCTGGGATATATACTGCCATTCATCCGTGCTGAAACTGGGCAAACACTATTAGCAGTAGGTGACAGGCACCTGTATGACCCATGAAGCAAAGTGGCTCAACCAAAACAGCCACTCCAGTGATGTGTAAGGGAGATGGGGATTTGTCCTATCTTGACTCGCACCAGAAAGGCCCACATTAGCTCCCTGTGATCCAATTATTGCTGTCGCTTATAAAAATGAGAGAAAGGAGGGAAATGCTTCCTCCGCACCTCTTCTCTTTACTGGAACACAGTACCTCATTGATGGGTCAGGGGGTGGGAAATCAGACTAATGCCCAATGCACATCAATGTATCTACTATTCAGAGACCACTGCAATGTGTAGACAAAACTTGGAGAACTTTATCTGGATTTCCTGCCTTTGATGGTTTCAGAAAGACCTTTATGGCTTTTGTGGTTTAATTTCCTGTGACATTTATTATACTGTTTTAAAAGGTAAGAGAACAATGAGTAATATCAGAAAGATGGAAACTATAATAAAAATAGACTTTAACAAAAACAAAGCAAAAGATCTACTTGTACCATTTTCAAATAAAACAGGCAATAAGTCTTATAACAATATATATATTAATTTTACACAGAAACCCCCACCCCCACCATGCTGCTAGAACAAATATTGTTTGGGTTGCATAGTTGAACACCCATTTATGGTTGCTTTTGCAAACTTTATTCTGCCTGGTGTGCTCAACCTGTGCACTGAATAAGATAGAGGCCCTGTGGAAAAAATAGCACGTGATCATATGTAAAGACTGTATGATAGTGACTGTACACTGCTGTTCTAGATTCTCAGAAAATAAATCACCAGTATCTTTTATAATGGAAAGCATTAAGCAAAATAAATATAGTAGTTGCTACCAGCTTCTCCCAGGGCTGATTAAATTAGTGGTGGTCATCAGAATGGGATTTATAATGAAAAGCTAGCTTAAATTTTGACCATAGAGAGATGATAGTTTCTCCTTACCTATCTGTAAATGTTACAGTTATATGCATTCAATTGTAATATGTACATATCAAGTCTATGACAAAATACTATTATTTAGAACATGTTTAAAGCCTATCAGCTATATATGTATCAGGGGCTTTTTTACCTATTGTGTGAATTACTGCAAGCTTATTTTTATTGTGTAAATCAGGAGTCAGCAACCTTTCAGAAGTGGTGTGCCGAGTCTTCATGTATTCGCTCTAATTTAAGGTTTCACCTGCCAATAATACATTTTAACATTTTTAGGTCTCTTTCTATAAGTCTATAATATACAACTAAACTATTGTTGTATATAAAATAAATAAGGTTTTAAAAATGTTTAAGAAACTTCATTTAAAATTAAATTAAAATGCAGAGCTCCCCGGCCTGGTGGCCAAGACCCGGGCAGTGTGCCACTGAAAATCAGCTTGTGTGCCGCCTTTGGCACGCGTGCCATAGATTGCCTATCCCTGGTGTAAATCTATGTAGTATTGAGTAACAACATAGCTTCAACTGCTTGTGATATATTGTACATGGCTCCAAAGGATCTTTAAGACAATATAGTGCCATTCGTTGACTTCCCTCAAACTGACAACTTCCCTCAAACTCTTCCTGTTTTCCATTGCAGGGCACTGCAGTTCAAAATATATTGTAATGTACAGCTATTATCATTTTAATATATTTCCTGAAACATTGTTAAAGAAGTTCATGCAATAGCCAGTTTTCAAATTGCAATTATTCTGTAATTTCATTTATTTATTTATTTATTCTTGGAAGCGGGCTTCAGTACATTTTACATACTTTAAAGTGTCCCTGCAAAACAAGACAAGTTTTTTAATTTTTAGATTTTTATTAAAATAATAAAAAAAAAACATATTGATAGTGCCAGAGTTTAAAGGCCAGAATGGATGATTATGATCATTTAGTCTGACTTGTTAGACAACAGGCCTTAGAAGCACAGGGTGTGATTCCTGCATCATGCCCATAAGTTCTGGTTCGGCTAGAGAATATGTATACCCTTGTTACATGGGGGAAACTGTCTCAAGACACAAAAATAAAGAGTCAAAGAACGACATCAAACCTGCAGCATCTTATCTGTTGGCAGGCTCCTGCACCTGGACTTCGAAAGAAGCACAATGGACATCAACGGTCTATGATGTACCATGTGCAGTATATGGCAGTTACTTCCATAATATCTTCCCCAATGCTACAAATCAATTAATTATTATTTCAATCTCTACTTAAAATGATCCCAAAAAAAAGATATCCAAAAACTTTTGTATAGGGAATTAAAAAAAACCACGCACACACAGCCATGCACTGTGACTGGCAGGCACAGCAGTCTGGTGGCATGCAAGAGGATGAAGCATCAAGGGCATTGTAGGTACTAGCTGATATATCAAAGCAGCGGTGATTGGATACGGAAGAGATTTAAACTTGATTGTGTATCAGAGGTCTTAACACTGGAGGCAGACGGGGCAGCACCAAAATCTCAGTATATTCTTGTGAGGTTGTGCCTCAAAAATGGCACAAGATATGTGAGATCAGCCACCCCAATGAATGGTATAAATCAGACTAAAGGGGTGACTGGCAAGATTTCCACCATCTTGAGCCAAAAATCTAATGATAATGACTGCCCATAGGAGATTGTGTCTAGCTCTGAACCAGCACTAGAAAAAAATAGACCCAATACTTTTTTGACCCAATCTGAACCCATAAATGTAACAACATTTGATCTAGAGGCCCCAATCTCTCACACCTCAAGATTAAAAGAGGTTCCGATTCGAGGCTGTAATATTGGCCCATCTCCAAAAACTGATCAGTGCAGAGGAAAAATTTAAAAAGGACAGATAAGAAAGCATACTGTATTCAACCTGATTATTTTTAAGAAACCTGAACCTTTGAATGCAGAATTGTGTTTGACCAAACCCCATTCATTCATATTCATCTTGTATTTCAAACTTTAATAGCATTAGCCCAAAGTGATCAAAGTGAAGAGTAGCAAAGAATCCTGTGGCCCCTTATAGACTAACAGACGTTTTGGAGCATGAGCTTTCGTGGGTGAATACATCTGCATCTGAAGAAGTGGGTATTCACCCACGAAAGCTCATGCTCCAAAACGTCTGTTAGTCTATAAGGTGCCACAGGATTCTTTGCTGCTTTTACAGATCCAGACTAACACGGCTACCCCTCTGAAAATTGAAGAGTGTGACATATGCATTTTTTTCTGGACAAAAGTTTTATATATCTTATTTTGATTATTTTAACTAGAGGAATGAATTCATATGTGATTGAGTTGTGGCATTGTGGAAGATACAGCATAAAAGCAACTAGGCATATAGACTAGTTAAAAGGAGGATAATTTAGCCCTGAATATCGAGAAACTTTTTCTTCCTTTGTAAAACTGCCATGTCAGTTTAAAGTTAATATTTTGGGGCAAAATTATAAATAAAATAGTAATATTAGTACTTAATAATCTAATAATTACTCCTACAAGTCATTCTTATATGTCAAGTTGCAAACTTTTCTATCTGGGTCCAAAACCCAGTGAAAAACAAGTTTATTAAAAGTAACATGCAACATGATCTTTAAGCATAGCAATACTAGTGGGTGCAATTGTAATATTAATGAGTCTTGGGAACTGATGATTTTACAATTTCTGACCTTTCAGCTTTGATCCATTAGTAGATATGGATTCGGTGGTAGTTAGCACAACTGGGCAAAAGCTGCATAAGTGGAAAATTGATCCTGGTAAGTGCTAGCACAGTTGCTTGACACGTTAATGTTTCCCATTTTAGTGCTTTGAACTTTTGCTCTGTGATAACATGAGTTCACATCCCAATCGGGAAGCTGAACTTCCAATGAGATTTCAAGTGAATATGGGGACATTTGTCATTTCTTAACTTTTTAATTAAAAGGATAAGTTAAAACCAATGGCAAAAAAACATCATGAAATTACCATCATCATCATCTAGCTCTGGAGCTGGGAAATAGACCTTCTCAGTCCTGTAGTCAAGAGAATTGGTCCACGGGGAGTTAAAGCAGGAATTGCCAAGTACTGAAAGATGCTACTTCCATGGCCTGGTCTATTTAGTCCCTATGTCTAGGGAGCTAAACTTCAGCCCAGCCTATCAGAAGCAAAAAACCAAACCAAAACGCCCCCCAAATTCACAGCTCAAAAACTTTTTACTTAGTCACAATATTAATAGAATAAAATAATTGGGAAGTTTCAAAAGCACATTACAGACTAATTAATTAATTGTGATTCTCACAACACTCTTTGGATGTGGATAATTACGTGTTTTTCTCAGTGGAGAAAATGGGGAACTGAGATAAGAAGTAACCTGTTCAAGTGAACTGAGAGAGCCAGGTTGGTGTTAACTCTGAGAGCTTCCTGATTTACAGGACTGTGCTTAGAACTCGACTGTGACTGAAACAAAACATGCAACTGAATATTTCTAAACACTGGAGGATTGTCCAAGGAGCCTAATGGAATGATATTCAGGGGTAGCTGGGCACCTTTCTCCTTCGTTAATCCCAGTGTCTCCCTCAACCACCAAAAGGGTCACTACAAACCTGGGTGTGTGTAGCTTTTTGAGATATGTGCACACACTACCTCAGCTGTTATTCCTGATACTTGCCATGAGCTTCCAAAGCTGGGGGGGGGGAGTTCACTCTGACTATGAAGCCCTCCTCCTGCAGAGCCTTCACACCATTTTTAGAACAGATTTTGAAACAAACATTTGAAAGGTTTGACTATATTTGGTCAGTCCTATGTTAACTTTTGTTGAAATTGTCACTGGAAGCAGAAGAGCCAGAAATTCTCAAGCGAGAGATCGTCAGTCCAGTTTTGCATACTCAATAGGTTTGGACAAGCCTTTGAAATCAAACTGATTCTGACCTCATAACATTTTAAGCTTAACAATTGAGGTTTAACCATACTTATTTGTTATGCACATATGTGTGATGATGATAAAAGGACCACTCATTTATTGGGTCCACTTGGCCATAGATAACTAGCCCTGTGCCCATAAAATGATGCTAACCAATAAACAACTTAAAACCATATGCAGTGATATTTATTACTTTAGTGCTACTGATACAATACAATGGATTTTTTGCCATGAACTTCAATGGGAAATTTATGTTTAGGGTTAAGACTAGGCAAAGCACTTGAACCTGTGCTTACCTTTAAGAAAATTCATGATCTCATCCCTATTCAATGAAGTACTTAAGCACATGCTTAACTTCAAGTGTGCGTTTAAATCCTGTTGAGGTCCATGAGAATTAGACACATTATAAGGTGGGAACACGCTTAAGTGTTTTCCTGAACAGGGATGGAATTATTTGTGTGCTTAAAGGTAAGCACATGCTTAAGTGCTTTGCTGAACTGGTGCCTAAAGCACTGGTTTTCAGAGGTGCTGTGTGTGCACACCTGCTGCTCTGATTGACTTCAGCTGGAGCATGTCTGAAAACCAGGTATTAGTGCCGACACACATATGTAGGCATCCCCAGTGGAAAACTGAGCCCACAATATTATTAGGAATAATCAGATGCATCCTGCATGTCTACCTCCCTGCCCTCTGAACTGAACACAAACCTTTTCCATTGTCTGTCTATTTGAAATAAAGAAATTAATAAATAGAAAATATTCTGGTTGCTCTTTGCCCTCCATTACCAATCAAACTTCGTTTGCATCAACTTACAAAAAGTCCAGAGGCCCAGGGAACAATTCTCACCTTCTGACAGTCAGTGGAATTTATAGACACAAATTTGTTTAATTCTGATTTTTTCATCATTTACTAGTTTATTCCACACTGTTTTGCTCATTTCATGCAGCTCAGGGTTTTTCAATTATAGATCGAGGCAGCAGCGTGTATTTGGGCATAATTTCTGTCAGTCTGATTTGTTTTTACACCACTAATGAATTTTAAACTCTCTGTTCAAAATATCCCATCTGATTTGGAGATGGTACTGGGGTGGGGGGCGGAGAGGGAGGAAGGTGATTTACATATAACCTTTTAAATTGTGAAAGTCTCTTTTATGACTAAATCAACCCTTTAAGAACCAAGAACTAACCCATGTAGGCTGAGCATATTATGCAATCCCATCTCCTGCTCTTTATTTCACACACTCCCTTCCTTTGTCTCCTCCTTCACTGTCAAGTTTATGAATCAGCCTTCGATCCTTGTTAATATGCTACTCTGATTTCTGTATTTGCTGCTTGTGAAAAGAGAAAAAAAAATTCTTTAGAACAGTGATAAATGCTGTGCTTGGTTATTCAGGTGCCAGAAACCAGCCTCTGAGCTCCCTCCATGGCAGAAAAGCCATCTGTGGGATACAGTGATACAAGTTATGTAAAATCCCTACTCTGTAAATGGGCCTCGAAGCTGGTGCAACCCAGAAACTGAGCTGGATCAGCTGCAGAAAAGGCAAGGTCAGACCACCCTTGAGATCTGCTAATCACATATTCGCATTCACTGAGCAGACTCCAATGCAGGGCCTACAAGGGAGAGTAGGGGTATGGACACTAGCCTTCCACCAATGATGTGTGTATGGAAAATTTCTTCTCCTGTACCTGCAAGGGTGAATCAAGCCCTGTGTCTGTATGTATAAGATTGGGTTCCACTTGTCCACCCCCCATCAAAAAAACAAAAAAATCCAGGGTAAATAATGGATGAGAGGTTCCCGCACAATTATATGTATCAGTGTACAAATCCACTTAGAATCCTATTCAAATTCTTCTTTGAACAATGTCAGAATATAGTCTCCCCCAAACAGTAAAGTTGTGTCCTGAGATTCAGATGGAATTTAATTGGTGGGGCTTCTACCGGGAGAGAGTAGGAGATAAGGAATACCAGAGAATATTCATATCAGTCTGACAAATTAAATCCCACACTTCAAATAGCAATCCGACTGTGCCTTTGAGTTTCCTCTAGCTGGCAAACAAGTACATGCTTTTCCTAGCTAGAGCTGCTAAATTTATTGACAGTCTTAAGCAGTAGAAAACACATTGCTATTTTGAAAGCTGCAGCATTCCCAGGACAATCACCAGTAAATGGCTAGGAACTTCCATGGCAAGACAGGTTTGTAAGAAATCAGAGATTCCAGCCAGTGGATATTGAATGTTTGTAAAGTGGATAGCTAAGAGCTTTGAGAAATTGAGTAATTAACCTGAAATTCTCTCTTGTTAATAGGGAGTCCTTAGGATGACAAGGTACTTTGCTACATGCTGATGCTGTCACACCCTAAGCGTTGGTCAAAAATAAACAACTTCTTCCTGGCTGTGGTTTAGTAGGTAACCACAGTTGATTTATAGTATAAACCTTATGTTTTAGAGAGAATGTTTTGGCCATTCCCACCGTAAATACTGGTGTATTTCTAATATTATAGTAACATAAAAGTGGGAGATTCTGAATGATTATGAGCGGATGGATGCAATTTTCTGAGGGCTGTTAAGAACCAAAGGTTTTGCCTTATTTAACAGAGTGGGTGCTTTATCCAGGCTTTTAATAAGGTCTCTGATTTCAACTGTGGACTTGATATCATAATTAGGTAATTCTTAACACAACCTTTGTAACAGAGTGTGCTGGGATGAGCAGTCCTGCTGATGCCTTGGTCCAAGCCCAAAGCATTCTGGATCCTACTTTTCAGAGGGAGCATGGGAACTGGTAGGCTACGAGCAAGGTCTGCTGGGAACTAGGAGGAATAGGCTACAAGAGGCCCCTTTCAGGTACAGGAAGACACCTTGAGAACAGCAGCAGTGTTGTCATCTCTTCTGGCGAGAGGACTAAGCAGAAGCTAAGAAGAGCAGCCTGGTAAAGGGCCAGAGGAGTAAGTCTAAGAGGGAGCCAAGTCGACAAATATAGAAAGTAGCCCTGGGTGGAGGAAATAAAATGGGGGACATCTGAGTTCTGAACAGATAGTTCCAAGAACTGGAACTCCTGTCAGAGGAGGGACCCATATGGCGCTGATGTGCCCCCTAGAGATGGTGTGCTTAGAACCCTGCATCAGCAGGGACAGACTCCTGATAGAAGGGTAGAAGGTTTGCACAGATTGTAGAGAGAGGGCTGTGGTCTGGGGAGCAGGGAATGGAAGGATGTCTACTTGTGAGCCCCTGCACCAAGAAGGTGAACGCAGGACTGGCGCAACCCATTAGGTGACCTAGGCAGTCGCCTAGGGCGCTAACATTTGAGTGGCGGCGGCCGCTCCGGTCATCGTCAGTATTTGGGGGGCGGGCACCAAAAAAGCTGGCGGCGCTCCTGGGTGAACATCTGAACAGATCCAAACCCAAAGAGGGAGGAGGGGGGTGAGAGACGGTTTCACCAGAGTTTCATTTGATTTGGGGATTTTCATTTACCATGTAAGGGAGTGGGGATGAGTTTTTAATTTGGCTTGAGGGGGAGAAGTAGTCCTGTAACTTGTGGGAAAATTAAAGGTACAGATGCATCCTGACAGCAAGAGATTAGTGGCAGTACCCACCAGTGCAAAGGTCACTTGTCATTGATAAACTCACTGTCTTCCTTGTGTATAATGCATTTGCATTTGTTATTGTGGAGAGTCACATAACACACTACATGAAAATATAGGTACAATATGTGGCTACTGTCACTGAGGCAGTATCTGAAAAAGTGGTAGGGTACACCCGAAGTGGGAATGTACAGTGATTAAGCTTTCAAGAGAATGAGGTAATTGGGAGGCTCAAGAAGTAAGATTTGATTATTTTATCAGTGTGGATTAAGAGTCAAAGGTCAAGGTGGACAAACAGGATAGGACAGAAATGGACTTTGGAAAAAAAATCAAGGAGTCATTTAGGTTCAGAGAGGCAGGAAATCTGGAGGAATGTAGGGAACAGGGTAAAAAATGTGTGCGTGGAGGTGGAAATGAAACAAGAGTCATTTGAGATAGGATGAGACCATTCCAAGAGCTGGAAGTGTAGGGCACAGAGTAAACTAATACAAAGTTAGTTCACGTTGTAACAGAGACATGTTCATGAAAGACTGAATCAGAAAGGGAGACGTTTCTATTGGGTTCTGAAGTAAACAGGATTTCCGTTTATTAGGAAAACTTCTTATGTTTTTTTAGATAGACTCAAGATTGAAAAGTTAGAATTTAGGGAGACCACAGTAAAAGTAGTCAAGATGAATGGAGACCAAAGTCATGAATGAAAATGTCAGTGGGAGGGCAAGTCAAGATAATGCCTGAGATTGCTGATATTTGGAGGTGATAGGCAGACCAAAGAGATGAGTGTGAAAGGAACGTCTGCAATCAAGAATGTTCAAAGAAAGACGGCGAAATTCAAGTTTGCTCCAACTGCAATCTGAAAATGATAGTATTCCCTCCTGAACACTATACTAGGCTGCTTAGATGAGATAATTTGGGGTTGGATGAAGCATAGCTGGAAACTAGGGATAGAGGCAGGTGGCATGAAAGAAGTATGCAGAACTCTTTCATGCAAGGATTGCTTTATTCTTACATGTTTGGGGTACTGTGACAGTACCACATATATACCTTGACAGACAAATTGGAATACAGAAGATTCATGTTTCCCTAGTGTGAAATCCCTCCTTTGTAGAAGTGACTTAATCCAAAATTTTAGCAAGGGTCAAACTATAGAATGTATTGTATCCAGGGCATCTTCTGTTAACACTGAAGAAGTTGAAGAGTTCCTAAAAGTAAAAAGCAGTTTGAACTTCCACAATTCAAAGGTCTTCAACATACATAATCAAGAAGACAGATGCTTTATTCTTAATTGGATAGTATGGATTCTTTTTTTCTTATCTCTATTACTGGAAAGTGCTACGAGCGGATTTTCCAGAATGGTGCTATAAAAATAAAGACTGATTGATTAATTCTATACCTACAGCTAGGAAATGTCTTCCAGGAATGTTTAGAGGAAATGAACAGTGCTCTACAACTAGAGCCAGTTCAACATATGCATATGTAGGATGAAACTTGACAGGGAGCTGCTACTTTCAGTGGTATAATTTTTCATGTTTTCCTTACTAATTTCTTTCCACGATCCTGAACTGGGAGATGATGACTGTATTAGCATTGCAAGATGTCTTAGTGAGACTGCTTACTTACCCTGCTAATGCTCTGCATTCGCTATTGCAGAAAAAGTCAGAGATACAGGATACACACATGTGAATGAATCAAAAATAAGACTGTGGAAAAATATCTAAGTAGGCACGTTAGGCATCACAACTCTGACAAATCAGGCTGCTCATATGGAGTTCAGCTGAAAAAGCTGTTTAAAAAATAGGTCAGTGTAAATTATTCTCTGTCTGGCATGGCAAGTTGCTTTTGTTACTAATATTGCATCTCTGTACTTTAACCCTTTCATCGATCTGTTTTACTATATTTGGTTATATCAAATAATGATCATTCTATGGAATTGCAAACTGATTTTAATGCAAAGAGATTTTCAAGATGCCATCTTTCTTGTCCTTATAAGGCTTTGCCACCAGTTTAGTTATCTAGATTCAGTCCTGCTTGTGTACTATAATGCACATAGTTATTCTAAAAATTTACTATGCATGAAGGAATATTCATTGGAATTTACATTGAACACCAAAATACATATAAAAAAGTCAGTCCCCTGGGCTTGCCATATAAGCAATATACTTTTCAGTAAATACAACTCATGGACATAGTAAAGTAATATACTGAACAGTTGTTTCTTCAGTGTATTTCTCTCTATACAGTAAAACACTTTCCTTGTCATGTTTATTGATACAGGGAATAAAAGTATAAGAACCAAGATTCACTTTTGCTATGACATTATTTCATGGTTAGTTAACAATGTGATGGGCACTGAAAAAGCAGCCTAACAAACAGCCACTTACCAAAATAAATAAATACATAAAAATCAATGTAATCAATCTTCAGCTTTGCATAATACAGTTCCCTTCCCCATCTTCATAAAATGATATATATTTTTTCATGCCATAGTTTGTTTGTTTTTCCTGGTAGCTCTGCAGATGGATGGATGCAAAATGCACTGTAGTCAGGGTTTTTTATTTCCCCTTATATGATGAAATGTGAGAACTTTAAATTGAGGCCTGTCAGCATGGGCAAAAAGAAATCAACAATCACGGTCCCTGGTATTATTGTTTGCAATTCTTTCTGTTATTCTGGGCCTCCAAGACAACATACCTTAATGCAATTATTGAAAACTGTGTTACTGATTAGGCAAGCAGGCATAGGTGACCATAGGTGCTGGAACTAGGGGTGCTGTAACACCCCTGGCTTGAAGTGGATTCCATCATATACAGTGTTTGCTCTCAGCACCCCGCTACACAAATTGTTCCAGAACCCCTGCAGGTGATGTGAATGGAAAGATTTACTCTCTGACATCATTAGACTTGTAGGTACTTCCGACAACTTCGAGCTGGACACCGTTGTATGACACCAAACTCAATTTAAACTATCTTTCACATTGTTTTTAAGGAGCAATAGACTAATGATATTGAAGTTTTGCACTGTGAAGGCATTACAAACATGTCTTGAGGTGCCCCATTGAGAACAGTTGTAGAAGAAATGCAAAAAATTGTGTTTAAAAATTACTTAAAGAAAATATGATAATGGTGTGTGGAGAACACTGCCCACCATGCCGATCAGCTCCCCTGTCTGTATTCATCTGTTGTCTCTAGTCTTACTTTTACATTGTAAGCTCTTTGGGGCAGGAATTTTCCTTTTTCTGTGTGTTCGTTCAGTGACTAGCACAGGGGTGGGCAAACGTTTTGGCCCGAGGGCCACATGTGGGTATGGAAATTGTATGGTGGTCCATGAATGCTCATGAAATTGGAGGATTAGGGTGTGGGGGGAGGTGGGGGCTCTAGCTGGGGGAGCGGGCTCTGGCGTGGGGCCAGAAATGAGTTCAGGGTGTGGGACGGGGCTCCGGGCTGGAGCAGGGGGCTGCGATGTGGGAAGGGGTACAGGCTCTGGCTGGGCGTGCGGCCTTTGGGGTGGGGCTGGAGATGAGGGGTTGGGGGTACAGGAGGGTGCACCAGGCTGGGACCAAGGGGTTTGGAGGATGGGAGGGGGATCAGGGCTGGGGGTGCAGGAGGGGGTCACAGGTGCAGGCTCTGGGCAGTGCTTACCTCAAGCAGCTCCCGGAAGCAGCAGCATGTCCCCCTCTCCGGCTCCTATGCAGAGGCATGGCCAAGAGGTTCTGTGCCCTGCCCTGTCCACAGGCACCGCCCCTGCAGCTCCCATTGGCCACCGTTCCTGGCCAATGGGAACTGCAGGGTTCATGCTATACATAGGACCCGGAGGGGGGCATGCCATGCTTCCAGGAGCCATGTGGAGCCATGGCTCTGATGGAGAGGGGCAAGCCCCCAACTCTGCTCCCTGGCAGTAGCTCGAGTGCCAGATTAAAACGTCTGAAGGGCCGGATGCGGCCCCTGGGACTTAGTTTGCTCACCCCTGGCCTAGCACAATGGGGTCTTGGTCCACAAGCAGAGCTCCAGAGTGCTACAGTAACTTTACTATTACTCTTAGTAAACATTTATACTACACACCACTTGTGGCAGCATATAGGATATGTGTAGCTACACACTGCCATGTAAAGCAGGTAACGTCTACACTGCAGTGTGTAGCGACACATGTCAGTGAAAGTCTCTGGCAACGGGGCAGGCAGCAAGGACTGGCTTCACTGACATAGCCTTTCCCTGGCTGCCTCCACCCTGCCAGAGACATTTCCTGTGGTGACAAAAGACTTTGGTCAGGGAAGGCAGCAGGAAAAGGCTGTGCTAGGGGAAGGCTGCCCACCCCCTGCCAGAGCTTTTGGCAGCTGCTAGAGTCTTTTCCTGTGGAGGGGAAAGGCTTCAGCAGCTGGAAGGCAGCAAGAGACTAGACTGCTAAAAACAACAGTGTAGAGGGGAGGCACAACCTGGGCAGGTAGACAGCATGTGGGGTATGTACTCACATAGAGACCCACATCCTACAGGCACGTCATTCGCCGGGATGGCCTTTTGGCACCCTTTGAGTCCAGATGCCCTGGGGGTGGGAGTGTGTGTGGGTATCATGGCTCCTTGTACAGTGACCCCTCCCCCCACGGCAACGGGGGCAGGAAGCGGGGGGAGGGATGTGTGGAGCTTCCTGCAGCCTGAGGAGGCTCCCAGAGGTGGGTCTGACCCGGCCCCAGGAGCAGCCCACGCCGGGGAAGAGGAAATCTCATCCCTCCCGAGCCCAGATGGGACTAGCTGCTGGAACGGGACACTAGTGCTTGGGGGTTAAAGGGGCCTTGGGCTGGCTGTGCGGTGGGGGGGAGGGTGGGGGAGTTGACCATGGTGCCTCCTTGACCACATTGCCCTGGGCAGTCGCCCACCTGTAAGGCCGGCCCTGCTTATTCCAATTGCCTAACCTGTGTCACATGATCCCCGTATATTTTCACTCATTGTACTGCATGCCTTCTTCTGACATGTGTTACAGAAAAAGTGTAAGGCAATGGTTCCCATGTTTCTTACTAATGTGACCCACCACAGGCATTTTGTCTTTTTTTGTGACCCGCCATTACATACATTCACTCTCCACCTCAGCACCCTAATCCCAGCTCAGTGTGGAGAGGTGGTCCTGACTGTGTGTGGGTGGGTGCAGGGAGGATGTCAGAGAGCAAGCCCGCACCACACTCATCCTGCACGGTGGCTCCTATCCTGTGGGGTTGTGCCCAGCTTTCTGCTCCAGGCATTGCTATGTGATGGACAGGGTTGCATTTCCCCTCGGGTTTGGCCTAGGCATTCCTTCATCAGGACAGCAGAGTGACTGGGACAAACCCGAGCAGCATTGCAACTGTGTACCAGGTCCCAGCAGCAGGGATGAGGAGCCAGGCCCAGCCCTGAATGTCAGGAGCTGACATGGCAGAGTGAAAGCAGCAAAGAGTCCTGTGGCACCTTATAGACTAACAGACGTTTTGGAGCATGAGCTTTCGTGGGTGAATACCCACTTCGTCGGATGCATGTAGTGGAAATTTCCAGGGGCAGGTATATATATGCAAGCAAGAAGCAGGCTAGAGATAACAAGGTTAGTTCAATCAGGGGGGATGAGGCCCTCTTCTAGCAGCTGAGGTGTGAAAACCAAGGGAGGGGAAATGGAAATTTCCTCATGGAAATAAGGAAACAAATCAACAGAGCCAGACGTATACCCAGAAGCCTCCTACTGCAAGACAAACCCAAGAAAGAAACCAAGAGGACTCCACTGGCCATCACATACAGTCCCCAGCTAAAACCCCTCCAACGCATCATCAGGGATCTACAACCCATCCTGGACAATGATCCCACACTTTCACAGGCCTTGGGTGGCAAGCCAGTCCTCGCCCACAGACAACCTGCCAACCTGAAGCATATTCTCACCAGTAACTGCACACTGCATCATAGTAACTCTAACTCAGGAACCATTCCATGCAACAAACTTCGATGCCAGCTCTGCCCACATATCTACACCAGCGACACCATCACAGGACCTAACCAGATCAGCCACACTATCACCGGTTCATTCACCTGCACATCCACCAATGTAATATACGCCATCATATGCCAGCAATGCCCCTCTGCTATGTACATCGGCCAAACTGGACAGTCTCTACGGAAAAGGATAAATGGACACAAATCAGATATTAGGAATGGCAATATACAAAAACCTGTAGGAGAACACTTCAGGCTCCCTGGCCACACAACAGCAGATCTTAAGGTGACCATCCTGCAGCAAAAAAACTTCAGGACCAGACTTCAAAGAGAAACTGCTGAGCTTCAGTTCATCTGCAAATTTGACACCATCAGCTCAGGATTAAACAAAGACTGTGAATGGCTTGCCAGCTACAAAACCAGTTTGTCCTCCCTTGGTTTTCACACCTCAGCTGCTAGAAGAGGGTCTCATCCTCCCTGATAGAACTAACCTCGTTATCTCTAGCCTGCTTCTTGCTTGCATATAAATACCTGCCCCTGGAAACTTCTACTACATGCATCTGACGAAGTGGGTGTTCACCCACAAAAGCTCATGCTCCAAGACGTCTGTTAGTCTATAAGGTGCCACAGGACTCTTTGATGCTTTTACAGATCCAGACTAACACGGCTTCCCCTCTGATACATGGCAGAGTGAGTGCAGGACAGACTTGCTGTCCAATCCCCTCTCCCTCCAACACCCCCCTCCCGCCCCCCGGAGCCACCCCTCTGCCCTGAGTCAGGAGATGTGTACGTTTGCCAAACCAGGGCACAGAGATGGGTTAATCTGGTGGCCCTGGGCATGGCGATTTATCTGGAACCTTCCCACAACCCACTGGTGGGCTGGAACCTGCCATTTGGTAAACCCTTGTCAAAAGCCAACATTGCATGATATCAAGCACTTGAGCCCATTATCAAACAGAAGTTGTATTCTCTGTCCCACAAATACCTTTGGAAGCAGCAAGGCCTTCTGAAATCTGCATTTGTCAAACTGAAGTCACAGGTACTCTTTGTGATCACATAACTATTTTAAAGCCTAAAGAAATCCAGAAATCAAAGGAGCTGAGAAGAAGCAGCCTTTTGAAGAGAGGGAAAAGCAGACATATAAGCCATTACTGTCTAACAAACTATATTTATGAACAGCATTGTAACTAATGTCTCCTGTTAACTGCAGCCATCACCTTCGACTGTCAAATCACAGAGACACAAGAAAACAAATAGGCCTTAAAACCTGATTTTCTATCAGACAGTAATAGCATTAGCCACCTTTAAGCATTCTCTCTTCCACAGTATATGACTCAGTGCATACTTTTGACTAGTATTAAAACAAAATTACTTCAATATGTGTTGCCCCTGTCCCAGGAGAGGTAAGGACTGCAATTTTTCAAGGTGTAATAGGCTTTGATACTGCTGGAATGTAGAACTACACCAAGGTCCCATACTCCTTGAACCATGGCTTAGTCGTCCCAAAGAGGATAAGGAGTAAATAGGCGTGGAGAGTTATCCTGTCATCCTTAGAGCTGGCCCCTCACTAACTGCAATGTGACAGACTGAAGTTTCTTGAGCTTCATCCTTGCAGCCAAATCCTAGTGTTGCCACCTTTCATGATCTTCTTGAAAGTCTCACATTATTTGATGTTTTTCTTAAAGCCCTTGCTCCAAGAGTCATGTGATTATTTGAGAACCTCAGGTTTCATTTATAAAAGGCATTTCTACATCTTATGGTTATGGAGGAAAGCTGTAAAATGAACCAGACTAAAAACCAAGAAGTTTAAATTTAAAGAACCCCAAATGTATAATTTAAAAAGATCTGATTTTTTGGGGACCTGACTCATGATTTTTGAATGCTTGAGATTATTGACAATACTGAAATCCAGACCCAGTGTAATGTGTGTAGCTAGCTGTGTCACAGAAATAGAGGGGCGTAGCAGAATTGGCAGTAGTAAAGGTTTGTAGACTGAATCACCTCAGCCATGTGTTACAACTCTCTGTAGAGGCTATTCCTGCCAGGGTCATGAGATGTATAAGCACTAAAACAAGCTGACCATGCATCCATACTTCAGGCTGTGTCCCAGAATTACCTAACCCATGACACTTACAGACTCAAGGAATGTACCACAAAAAGTGTACTTCAGCTGGTTCTCTCTTTTATTCCATCGCAAATAATACGATCCCTGAATTTGGTCCCAGATATTTATTTGACTATTTCATCCTCCATATTTATTAGAATTGGAAAACGATGATTGTGAAGAGATCATCAAAATTAAGGATTAAGAGACTAAACCAAAGCAAAAGTTTCTGTTAGAAGTATAGTAAGGAGGCTCTTTTGAACTACAGATATAAAGGTAAAATGAACAAGAATAAAGCACATCTGTGTACAGTATTTTCTTCTGATATGTTCATTTAAAATCTAAGAATATTGGCAGCATTATACCAAACAAACAAAAAACCCACCACAGTGACTTGATATAATATTAGAAGGGTTGCATATGTTTGGAGTACCAAATACCAATTAATATAATGGAGAAAAATAGTTTCCTTCTAAATACAGTGCTACTATAGTACAAAGAAATAATAATAATGAAAACGGTAGAAATTGCATTAGTGCCTGAACACTACAAATTCATCAACGAGCCAGACTTGTGGTCCTGAAATGCATTCTGATTCTGTCACGCCCACCATATATAAGCAGTGTGTGTGTGTTAATAGTCCTACAGCATGATAATTTCCTTGCCATAACTAAGTCATGATTTCTGATAAAAGCCCTGAAATTTCACAAAGATTTACTTTTCCCATTGACTTCAAAGAGACTTGAGGATAAGTGTAAAGTTAAGCACATGCTTAAATGCTTCGCTGAACAGAGGTGAACTTAAACATGCACTTAAATACTTCGCTCAACATGGGCCTTTCCTAAAACAAGACATTCACACTCCTCTTCCCCCTAAAAGGGAGTGTCATCAGCTGCAAAAAACCTTCTAGGATATCCCGATTCCTCTTTAGAGCACCTGCTAAGAGCTAGTGGAAGAGGCAATATATACTTTCACCTTCATTGACAGGAAGGCTATTGGATTTATATACTGCAATAGGAGTCTGTACAATCCCAAGGTGAGCTTTTCTAATGCACACAAGCACCACCACTGTCTCCAGTGTGTTCAGTCTCATCTAAATGCTGGGGTGAGCAGGGCCATGACCTGTCTCCTCCACCACCCTCTTTTGGGACCTGGTGTGCTGACAGAGGTGTGTGGACAGCAGTCTCATCAATTCCCTGAACATGTGGGCTGTAAATGTTGCCTGCCCTTATATGGGCCGTGCAAGATTGGATGAGGTTCCTTATGCCTTCTCTTCCTTACATCCATGCAAGGGTACACCACAACTTAACCCTCAAATAATATGAATGTCAGAAGAGAGACAATAGTATTGTTGTGCATCACCTAAATCTGTGCTAAGTGATTTATACATATGTTAAGACACAATCCTGCCCCAAAGAGCTTACAATTTAGACAGACAAAATACAAAGGATGAAGATGATGAGTGATGTAACACAAGCTTTTTGTTGGTATATATCAAACACCCCAAAATGTGGGGCTCTTCAGTTCACTCATGTGTTGGAGGCAGTTTTAAGGGGCAGGGATTCTTGTTAAAATTCTTCTACCCACTGGATGGAGTGTTGGGACATTTCCCAGCCAGGGAAGGGTAGAAGAAAGATTTAGAGAGACCAGTCTGTCTAGTTTATCCAAAAGAAAATAAAGAGGCAACTTCATATAGTGTATGAGTCCTTCAGGGAAGAAAATACCAGGTATTAATGGGCTCTTTAATCTAGCAGAGAAAGGCATAAGAAGAAACAACAGCTGAAAGTTGAAGCCAGATAAATTAAGATCAGAAATAGGCACCCATTTTTAATAGTGAGGGTGATTAACCACTGGAACAAACTACTAGAGAAGTGGTGGATTCTTCATCTTAATGTCTTCAGCTCAAGATAGGATGACTTTCTGGAAGACGCGTTAGCCACATAAGTTATCGGGCTTAATACAGGTGTAAACCAGGTGAAATTTAAAGACCTGTGTTATACAGAAGGTCAGATCATATGATCAAATGGCCTTAAATTCTATGAATCTGCAAAGGTTTTATTCCAGTTCTCTGTATATGGCTACATTAGTCCACCCAGGAGAACTAATAAAGATACTTTTGAAGCACAAAATTGTTGTTTTTAAAATGGATCAGATTGCACCAAATGACAGATGTTTCCATAAAACAAATTCCTGGGAGAGGACACCTCTGTCTCGCTTATAAGGACTTGCTTCCTAAGCTCTTACTCAGATCACACTAGCTGAAGACAGCTCTGTTTGGTATAATTTTCAGGAACCAAAATTTCTATATAAGCTTGTCTCCTCTGCCTTGGTTAGGAAAAAACATTTTCTTGGTTTAAGTGGAAAACCAATTAATAGATTTTCCACTCTCTCACCTTTCACCCCTCTGAGTACATGCAGGTCAAAACATCCACTTATGCCTTTTAGCAAATGTTCTCCAACAAAGACAAGCTTATTTTATTATGCATAAGATGCACTGGGAGTGATTCTACTTTTATTTATATCTTGTGCCAAGCCAGCCCTTGCACACATGCATACAACACCCACTGAAATCAATGGGAGTTGTGAAAGATCGGTATTGTTAATGCTGGTTTACCTCATTGTGTGATTATTTGGAATACATTGATTTCCCCTCCCCCTTCCACTCTTTGAGCTTTAATGGAGAGAAAAAGCCGAGCATCATAAACTGCATTAGCTACCAAGTCTCAGAGTTACTAGACGCCTAGAACAAATACACAGACTCAATAAATCATGAATACCTTCATTCATATGTGGCTGGATGTCTTCTGATAACTAAACAATACCCAGATACCCTGTATCAAATATGCACAGAGTGTTGTGTAAATCTTCTATTGTGGACATTCAAACATTCTAGAACCAAACTAAAAACATCTGAATGAGGACATTAAACTGCTACCCAAGAGCAATATGCTGTCATTCTTTAAAACCAGTGGGTCTCATACTGCACTTGATTTTACTGGTACAAATCCACTGAATCAATGGTATACTAGTGTAAAATTCACCAAATAAGGCCCAACAACTTCTGAAAACCATCTAAGTGGAATCAGCATTTCAGTTTTATGAATTCTCTCTCACGCCAATGCTACCTAACCTTCTGCTCACTAACTAACACGTGGACATGGGAACATCATTTGAAATTGTAGAAGTGCAGTTTTATTGAGAGAGAGAGAGACAGAGACAGAGAGAGAGAGACTGTGTGTGTTGGGCTGCTGTGTTACATCTTTTATACAATCTGTCAAGTTGCATCAAATCAACTCAAGTTATATGTTAAGATGTAATAAAATGTGACCAATGCAATCAAGTGCAATAACATAACATGTTAGCAAAAGAGTATTCCTGACAATTCTGAGTAAGGAAACTGCAAGTTAGGCACCCCAAAGCTTAAAGGAATTACTTTCTTTGTTCTGTATGTACTTGTAGAAGAAAGCTCACTCTGTGACAATTTTTTTTGACTGTACTAGGTAAGACTTTGAAGGTCACATGCAGGATAGCAACCATGAATAGGGTGAAGGAGATAAAAGATTCTATGACATGGAAGGTCACCACTGCTTTGCCCTGACCTCAGAGCTGGGAAGGCTAATTTGTGAATGCTGAACCAGGAATCCCTAACCTGAACGTCAGGAAATTTCGTGAAGCATTTGGGTTTCCTGGCAATAGGGTCTGAGGCATTGAATAGAATATTCCATGAAAGAATACCTTAAACGAGGGAAGTATAAAACCAACATGGCTCAGTGCATAAGGTACTATTGCCCGTTCACTATCTGATGACCATGTCACATGTCAGATTCCCTGGGTCCCCTGCTGATGGGATTTCCAGTGAAGGAATGCCATATATAGCAGCACTCCTGTAACAAATCCACGTTGCAGACAACCAACACAATTACTAAATGAATCATATAGACACAAACGCCTGGGAAACCTGGGTTAGAACCCTTACTCTTTCAGCTACAACAATGCAAGCCTATAAGAACAGAGATATAAGTGAGCTCTCACAGCTGGCAATAGCCACACATCTCATTTTCTCTGTGGGCCAACAAAGATCATACTTAAACCAATATATTACACTGACTCTCCCTTAATATCCATGATTGTGTAAAATAAACAGAATCACAAAACCATACATAGCATTAGAAGCTGGTGGCACCTTGTTAGATGCTGAACTCCAATCCTATTACACATCTGATGAAGACAGTGCTTGAAGGATTAACCAAGGAAGAGAGAAGCAAGAAGCTAATCACTGGAAGATCTCTATGGAGACTCTGTCCCAGCCTCTTACTCTGTTATTATCTTACTCAAGTGAAGCAGTGTATTAGGATTTCTTCAGCACAAGCTGCCACAGGCTGGTTAGATTTTTTGGGGAAAGCAGTCCCATGCAATACATACTGGTGGTAAACTCAATACGTAATGCAGAACAGCTTGTTTAGTTCTAGGAACTGGACCTGAATCTATGTTTAACTTAAATTGAAGCACCGTACTTTATTCAGTGTTGCTTATAGTTGGGATTTTCAAAAGAGCTTAAGGGAATTAGGCACTCAACTCCTATTGAATTTCACTGGTATTTAGGCGCTTAACTCCTTATAGTTAAGAGCCTTGGAAAACCCCAGCCTATATCTTTACACTTAGGACGCTCTCACTGCTGAATCAAGTGCATATTTTCACTTTGAACCACAGGCATTAGCTATGCAACTCCAATACTTTTCAGAAAATGCACCTTGGTTAAGAGATATATTAATCCCAAAACATGTCCAAAAATTACTCGGATGAGTAACGTTTTCAAAAGCTCTTTAGTCATTTAAAATCTTAAGTCCCACTGAAAAATCAATGGGACTTTGGCTCCCAAGTCACCTAAATCCCAATGACTTTTAATGGGAATTAGTGTACTGTGTCATGTAGGTGTTTTTCAAATTTTTACCCAACATTGTGGAGTGTTCAAAATCTCAATCTGCATCCTGGGGCCTTAAAGACAGGCCATAGGGGCTATTATGTCAAAATAAGATGCTGTAACCAGAGTCTTTACAGCATTCAGAATTCAAACAATTGCCTCTGGTTTCTAAATGAAGCATGACATAGCCTAAGAAAATGAGCAAAAAACAGTAACTGCAAGCATCGTATCTTCCATCACAAAAAGCTCTAGACCCCAAGATTATACAAACATTAAAGAGTCAGTCATTTCTTTACCTTAATTACAGGTTTTCTTCAGTGTCCAAGAAGCACAGAGCAAACCATATGTCAGTGTGATGAAATGTATCCATCCTAAGAAGGAAAAAACAAAAAAAAATTGAAATTTTAAAGATACAGTTCATTTTGTACCATATTAAAGCGAGACTGACGGGAGGAGAAGAGAGGCGAGAAAAGGGAGAAGGAACTGTGGATGAGGGAGCCGGACAGCCATAGCCAGCTGTGTTACTGGCACTGCTCCCTGCACTCCCAGCCCCCATCCCTCCCACCGACTTTCCCTCAACCCCCAACCATGCACCTCCATATAACCCCCTCCCACAGCCCTCACCAACCCTACCCACCCCTCACAGTCCCCACTCCACCATAGACTAAATAACCTGTCATAGCCCCCAACCTGTCCCTCCCACCCACTTCCCCGCAACCTCCAACCAGCCCCCATTTAAACCCATCCACCCCCTGCTACCTCATCCTCAACACAGGCAATGCTATAATCCCCCCAAAGAAACCCAAACACCACAATGCCTCTTCCTGCCACAGTGCCCCAGCCATCCCACGTCCGCACCACACCAACCCCCATCTCCCCAAATAAACACCTCATAAAACATCATCCTGCCAAACCCTCCCTCCACTTTCAAAATCCCACATCTCCACCCCAATCCTTCTCCTGCCACTGCTCACCATCCCCCCACAACACCTATTATCCAATAACTGCCATCTTAAAACCTCATCTATTTCCCCATCCCCTACCAGCAACAAACCACTTCCCTCCTCTCAACCTCTCTTCTCACCCCAGCTGCCCCCTTCCTGCTTCTTACTCTGCCCAGGGCTTTTTGCTGCCCCTAGCACCTGAGTCCATCTGCCCTAGGGATCAGCCCAAATGCCCAACTCCTGGCTGCACCAATGCTCCTCGTTCCTTCTTCGATTGCTCCAGTTCTCTATGGCTCACTGAGGAACACTCTTCCCCACCCTACCTCAGCCCCCAACTCCTTCAGCCCTGGCATCAGCACCCAGCTTCAGTTTGGAACGTTATGTGGGGTTGGTGACATTTCTCCCCCTGCCCCTATCTCGTCTAGTTGGGGTAGTCAGATTGCTAACTCCTCCCTCATTGAACAAATCTGCGAGTGTTGGGGCAGGGAACTGCGCCCAGCCCTCTGGGGCAGCAGCTGTGGCTGCAGGGTGAATCCATTCTCCAACATCCATCCCCACCACAAGCCTCTCCCCTGTACTGGATACAGAAAGTGATCTTCTCCCGTTGGAAATCAGGACTTGACAGCTTGACTCAGCCTTTATTTTCACCAACCGTCTGTGGTCGCAGCTCCACTCAGGTTTGGCCCAGCCATCAGTTGGTTATGACAGAGGGGCGGGCCAGGCCAAATCTGAGCAGGTAGTGTGACCTGCTGTAATGCACATACCTTCTAGGTGTGCTGTTGTGTCCCATCTAGTGGAACCGAGACCATTTACAGAGATAAAATGAGTCTACTCTACAGCCTTAGCTAACAGCCGGTTGGCTTTTAGCTCATGTGGTAGAGGCTCATGCTTTAAGCTCCAGAGGCCCCCCTCCTGACGACAACCGGGTTCTGTCAGCCTTACACTGGTACACAGTTGCAGAACCATTCAGGTTTGGCTTGGCTGCCCTAGGCAGAATGTGCATCCTGAGACAACTGCCTAGGTTGCCTATAGCTAGAGTGGCCCCACACCGATGTACAATTTACAATGTAACAAATTTAGACTAATCCAAAAATTCCACTCACTCAAGGAACTGAATCCTCTTCCTCCTCAGATAAATATTTAAAAGGGGAGACAGGAGAGGAGGCACGTGAAGGGGAACTCTGAATCAAAGCTCTTTCAAGACTTAAGTCTCCCAAGGTCATCACAATTATCAGGGATAATTTAACTTTCAGTGAAGACAGTAGTCTAGAGGGCACCTCACCTGGGTGAGAGAGGCTGATTCTTCATTGTCCTGCTCCTTGTCAGTCATTTATACCAGTACAATGAATGTAAAATGCTATCACTCTGAGTGGATAGTGCTTCATACTCATGTTGTACTAGCGTAAATGATGGTAGGAAGAAGAATATTCAGGCCCAGAGGAATTTGGGTGGCTAACTGTACCTGTGAAACTCTTCCAGAAGAGCAGAAGATAAGACCGAACCCATCTGTCTGCAAGACAACATGCAAGACCCATCTGCATTTAGTAAAGTTTTCCCATAACCGTAAGGGTAATTACATTTAAAACAAATAATCCATTATTCTGCCTGTCCTTGGAATGAGGTAGTAAAGACGAATGACACAAAAATAAAAATAAAATCAGAGTAGAAGAACAGAAAGGAGACATGAAAAAATCTGACTTGGCTACATACAAGCCAGGCACCATGGTGATTGTGTGTGAACAGTCAGGCGGTAACAAGTGCAATATAAATATTTAAATATGTGATAGGGCTCCTTGGAATTTTTGGACAGGAGAGGATCTGATGTTCTAATTCAAATTCTCAGAGATGAACTACTCCTTTACATTTGATGTCCTGTCAGACCACAAACATGAAGGGGCCTAATTTTCCAGGCTCAGTTCCAGAAGGTGTGCAAGGTCAGCTAATCTCATTAGGTTGCTGCCATTAGAGGCTAAAATCTCATGAGATTTTGGAGCCACTGAATCTGAACCCAAATCCTATCCAGGATTTGGTCTCAAAACCAACTCTTGAATTCTAGTCTCAATCTAAATCTAGAACTAACCACCTACATTCAGTCCACCACTAGTTTAAAGGGAGTCATCACTATCTTGTAACAGCGCTGCTCACAGAGAAGAAAATCATTAACATAGGGGACTTGTGAGAATAGGCGGATAATACTTGCTCTGTCCCTGTTTTCCAACTCTTATGCATTTTACACTGAGCTATTGTAATCCAGCCCTGACAACGAAAAAAATGACAAACTGCCTGAAAGAATCAGCAACTGCAATTTACAATGGCAATGTTTGTCACTGAAGTTTTGCAGTTTGTCCTTCACACTTAAGGGGACAGGCATACGTGCTGCTTCTGTCTTCCACTGGAGGTCAATGGAAGTTCCCAAAATTATCAGGACAACTAGGAAGAGCAAAAGGGACTAGAATAAATGCTGCTTCCATCAACCAGAAAAACTGGAATTTTTTTTAAAATCAGTGTCTGTTTATTGCATTCAAAAATAGTTACATAGTCAAGGGTTTTAAAAAGAATTCTTGATATTTACATCACATGCAAGAACCTTTACCATGGTTAGTGATGGCATTTTCCCTCAAATTAATAGCATGAAAATTAGATCTAGCTGAACTGATTCAAAATAAAAGAGAGAGACGTTCACACACACTCCTTCTCTGGGTGCATTAAGTCCTTGAAGCACAGATGATCGAGAATTACTAATGCTATCCTGTGCAAACACTCGTTATAGCAGTGCTTCCTTCCACCACCTCCTGTGTGACTACTGCCCCTGTCCCCGGCTAGCTACTGCTAGTGGGAACATTCCTACCTCTTTGCGGCAAGGAGAGTGGAAGGCAGTTGAATACGTGAGAAGAGTCTGAAAAGCTGGTATGGAAGAGCAGGAAAAATTGCCAATGTAACATAACGGCTATTCAACATCAACTGAACTTTGGATAAGTCAAAGCACAAGTAAATACATTGTAGGGAATACCTGATTCTCCTCTCACTTCACCAGTGACTTCAGTGAAATTACTGCTGACTTAAACAAGAGTCAGTGAGAGAATTAAGTCCGAGCTCGGTGGATCTCAACCTTTCCAGACTATTGCACCCCTTTCAGGACTCTGATTTAATCCTATGTTTACCCAAGTATTACCTCACTTAAACACTACTTGTTTACAAAAATCAGACCTAAAAATACAAAAGTGTCATAGCACAGTTACTGAAAAATAGCTTATTTTCTCATTTTTACCATATAATTATAGAATAAATCAATTGAAATATAAATATTATACTTACATTTTAGTGTATATTATACAGAGTAGTATAAACAAGTCATTGTCCATATGAAATTTTAGTTTCTGCTGACTTTGCTAGTGCTTTATGTTGTCTGTTGTATAACTGGTGTGATAAAGTCAGGGTACATCTACACTGCCCACTGGATCGGTGGCTGGTGATCGATCCCTGATCACTCTGCCATCGACATCTGTATCCACTGTGGTGAGAGGCGGAAACGAAGTCGATGGGGGAGCAGCAGCCGTCGACCCCGCACAGTGAGGACGCGAGGGAAGTTGACCTAAGATACGTCGACTTCAGCTACGCTATTGCGTATCTTAGGTCAATCCTGCCCCTGGTGTAGACCAGGCCTTAGGACAAACAGCTGCAAGGGGGAAAAGGGGTAGAAAACAGTCCCAGAAAGTTAAAAGGACCTCCTCCCTATCAACTGAGAAAGGGTTACCAGAGAATCAATTAGGATCAGCTGAAAGGGAGTTACCTGAGGTCAGTTAGGATCAGCTGATTCCAACTAAGGGCTGCCTGAGACCTTTTTAAACCCTCCCCTGTTGGGAGAAGATGGGGAGAGAGAGAAGGAGTCATGCTGCCAGTAAGTTAGGAGCAGCGAGAGAGCAAGCTTCACCAGGAGAAGAGGCTGCATTCCCTCCCATAAGGGAGAAAAACAAGCACAAAAGACTGGTAGAGAGAAGGAATAGACTTTCCCTGTGCAACCAAGGGGCACTGTTTTACCCAAGCCTGTCTCACCAAGGCTAAAAACAGCGGAGGCTGATGAGACCAAGAAGGTGCCTCGCTACACTAGACAAATATCTAGATGAGCTGATGTACCCCCTGGAAGAAAATTGTATACCCCTTGGGTATGCAAATCCCTGGTTGAGAACCACTGCCCTATATGACTCACAAGGTCAAGGTCTCTTCCATCTTTAATTTCTATCATCCTATTTTTCCTACTATCTACGATTCTTTGACAGCACAGCTCACTCTTTTAAACTTGTTTTCAATATTTGACTCTGGCTGCTTCTGACACTACAGCTACTTCAGTGCTGTGCACCAGATTAATATTGTTAACAAGTGAAAATCTCTAAAATCTAAAAATAATAAAATGGGCATTTTCAAGTGTAAGGAATGCTGTCCCTTAATTTAGAGGAAAAGTGCTTCCTGGCCTGGGTTGGAGCAAGAAATAAGGGGGAAAAAATGAGATTATTTAATTAGACCAGTCAGAAAAAATAAATCCACCAGTTTTGGAAAGGAATATACTTCTTGCCTTTTACTGATCCAGAACTTTGCATCTAAAAAGTCCATCCTGAAATGCAGGTGTTTCATGCCAGTAAATGGCATTTGTACATTTGACCAAAATTAAAGGAACAGTTGTTAGTAATGTAGTAAGTGAAGGCCCTGATAAAGGCCCAGTATGAGGCCTGAGGCCTGAACTAAAATAATGGCCAAGACTTTGCTAACATAAAGCAAAGTTAAGCTCTGAGCCAGAGGCAGGCCCTGCTCACAGAAGCTGGCAAGGAAAGGGCTGATGCTGCAAGAAGATTCGTACCTAAAAGGTACTGAACACTAGAGATCAGAACATTCACATACTTGCACATTCCACACAGATAACAAGGAACAGGCCGACCCATCCCAATGACAGGGGCAAAAGAGTAATATGATGGATAGAGTTGTTTTGATCAAACCAACATGTACAAGGTGAGAGGCGGCACTTTACTACATAGAGGGGTTGTACCTTACTACGTAGAGGGGTTGTACCTTACTATGTAGAGGGGCTGCACCTCAATACGTCAGGAGTGATGTGTAACTTGTTTGTACCTGTGTATAAAAATGTATCCCTGGGGAAATGTCTTTGTCCGGCCGAGGGGGCAGTGGAAAGTCCCGCCACTGACTGAGCCGGGTCCATTGCCAAGAGGCACTTTCTCGTAGTATGCCCTGAGTTAGGCTAAGAAACCTACAGGGAACTGCCATTGTGTCCAAGATCGCAATAAACCTAGCAGACGTGACCTTGCACCTTACTAGAGTCTGTGGTCATTGGGGGTTCTCGTCGGGTCTGCTGTATCAGCTATCTGCAGAGCTGGGGCAGCACACAGGGTGAGCTCACGCATGCAGCCGAGTGATACCAACAGAGAGAGCAGAGCACCACACTGGTAGCATCTGACAATACCTCTGACAACAAGTAATAATACAAAAAGTTATTGTAACACACTATCTATATTGTATATTGGTAAAATGTGAATATAATCAGTCCTCATATGCATGATAATTGGAAGACAAAAGGACATCATTCAAGCGTTGAATCTGAATATATGGAAAAGTCACATAGGATAAAAAAAGAGTGGTTAATTACATTTCATCTCTACACTTTCTCTTATGACACCCTTTGGTGGTAACCCTCTTTCTTACCAAGGTTACCTAGTGTGCAGAAAGGAACAGTTATACACAGAATGATTGCCCAGTGGTTAGAGTAGTCCCCAAACTGTGAGGTGTGCCCCCCTAGGGGGGCATGGAGGAAGATTTGGGGAGGGAGGCAGGCCAGCCCCCCCACAGGGGTTAGAGAGGGAACCCCACTGAGCCCCACTCTGCCCCCAGCTCTCCCTCCACTCGTGGACCCACTCCTAGCTGCGGTCCCAGCCACAGGTCCTGCTTCCAACCATGGCCCCTGGCTCCTAGTTCCCTCTGCAGCCCCGCTCCTAGCCACAGGCAGCTTCATTCCAGCTCCCGACCATGGCACTGGCCCCACTGCCAGCCCTAACCCCTGACTGCAACTCCTGAGTGAGGTGCAAGTAAAGGGTGAGAGTTCTCTGCTTCCTGTTACCCCTTGAACAAGTCACTTTATTTCTCTTTCCCCCAGTTGCCCATCTGCAAATGGAGATATTACCACTGCCCTAGCTGCCAGGGGAGCTGTGAGGATAAATACCTTTATGATTGTCAAGTGCTCAAATACTATGGTAAGCTGAGGGGCAGATAAGCACCTGAGATATCTAGAGCAGATCCGGGAAGTGGTCCTATGAGTGAGGCTTCCATGAAAAGGTGAAGTAAAGTGTGTGGCAAATTGCTCAGAGCAGCATTGCAAGTCCTTGCAGCATTAACCTCAGCTGTATTGGGAGAACCACATATAGCTCACAGGCTTGCCTTTATTATATTCCCTACTTTGCCATCATTAGATTTAGCTGCTTTCATTATATTCAGCTGCTTTCATTATATTTATCTCTAACATAAGAAACCTACAGTATACTATATCCTGCAAGATATTAGCTGAAGCATAGGCTAGCGTAAGTGTGGTTCAGTAGGCTGTAACCTTAGCAGAGATCAATGGTTACCTTTAGATTTTAGGAACTAAGGAAAGCTTGCTCAATAGAAGGAGACAGAATGTTCCAGTAACTGCTACTGCAAGGAACATGGAAGTAAAATCCACTTAAGCAAGGGATGACGGATATGTTCATGAGCTGAAATGGTAGTTACACGTATCTGTATACTAAGCTAAAGAAGAAGAAGGGTAAGGAACTATAAATAAGGAAAAGAGGGGAAACCACTATGCATTAGCAGCAATTGACACTATGCATTAGTTATAGTGGTGTTAGCATAACATATTATTAAAGTTGCATCCCAAACAGTAGGAGAGAGAGAGGTAGCCATTGGAAGGGGCCAGAATGATGGCCACTGGTGATGAAGAGAAAGGGAATGGTGATGAGGAAGATAATGGCTAACATTTCAAGTCATCCAGCAAGAGATGGTGTGAGTATATGGCTGTGCAGATGTCCATTCTGTAGTCTCTATATACTTGACTGAGAGTGTGTGTGACTTTGCTAAATGTATTAATAAACTATTTGGAAATAGAGAAGAGTTCCTATAGTGTGAGTGTTGCAACCATGCACATCAGGGTTCCCAGTTATATAGTAATTATAATACTGGGCTTGATCTTGGGGCAAGAACTTGTCAAACCTCAAAGTAATAACTGGAAATTCTTAGGTAATCAATATAATTAATACATAATCTAGGCTACACATGCACCCAGCTAGAAGAGGAGCCTGGAATGCACACAAAGGGAACTTGGCTGCGTATGTCTGAATCAGAATCTGTGCATCTGAGCCTAGAGTTGCCCCTGCATCCGCATCCTAAATGGCCTACTTTCTGCCCCTTCACTGAGGCTGAAATCCTGCCTTGCAGAGAGGAACATGTAGCATAACAGCAGCTCAGAAAAACCTTGCAGCTTGTAAGAAGTAAGCTTCTGTGCTCTGCAGCTTTCTCTGTGGAAACGTCTGATGTGCCCTTCTGAATGGCACTAGTGTCTCCCCACAGGAGCTTCCTCTTGGTATGTCAGATATTCAAGCGGGTGCTGCTTTCCTGGTCTGCTGATCTATAGATTGTATAAGCGACAGCAGCTTCCTATCTGATTGTGAATTACTCATTGTTCTAGCATATTTAAGACACTGTCCAAACCTTTTCCTTAATGGTCTACTCCTCATTATAGTCAGATGCAGTCATTAAAATATCTTTGATATTGCACTGCAGTTCTCTACTACATATATCCATGCTGCTCCATTTTAGTCACATTACTGAGTGAACTCCCTCTATAGTTGCTTTTGTAAACAATTCAATGGCAGAGTTGAAAATCTAGGTCAATTTTTCAACTACGAAGTGAATAAAATTGCTGTCTGTTGATGTTGAGGAGGAAGGGGGAAGGAAAAAACACAGTCCTGTCCTACTGTTGTAAGCTTCTTATATATGCCTCAACCTCCATCACTGTTAGTGACTGACAGTGTGCAATCTCGCTCTCCTATGTGTCGTGGCATTAATAAATGCTCAGCCAACTGATGCTTCATGACAGGTTGCTGTTTATACATTCTAGGATCCACATTCTGCCTTCAGTGACATCCATCCAATCCCAAATTCTGCCCTCAGTTACATCTCTGCAACCATGCAAGTGTGTGAGGGTGGAACGTAGCCCGGGGAATCTGTGCAAAGTAAGAATTCTTAGAGGAGACAGACATCCCTTGAAAATGGGGAATAAACATATCCTGAATGAGGTGCAGTAAATACCCTGCCTCCTTGGGCAGGCTGAGCAGCCCTTGTTCGCTCATATAATTAGTTCAGCTAATTTGACAATAAAAGTTCCATGGAGCCACAGTGTTCTTGGAGTGGAAATGATTACTGACAGTGTGCTGGCTAGTGGTCTTCAGAATACATTTGGGATTTAAATAATTCCAGTTTTAATATGATTATCCGGCACAGCATTTTGGCATGTTATTACGGGCCAGCTCATACCATCTTTATTCACACCGAACAGTGTTTTTAGTCCTCAGTTAGTCCCACTGAAAAAAACAGATATACTTGAGGAGCAAGTTGCTACTCAGTGTGAATGAGCAATTCACCATCTAGCCTATATGATCATGGAAACATCTGAACAAGGCAGGCAGTGTTGTCCAGTGGTTAGAGCACTTGACAGCAAGGCAGGAGGCCTGTGTCCTACTTCTCGCTCTGCCATGGACTCTCTGTGCCTCAGTTTCCTCATCTGTAAAATGGAATAAAACTACTTACCCTTTATGAAGTGTTTTGAGCTTTTTGGATGCAAGCTGCTAATACTAAGTACTGTGTATTTATTCAGATATTCATTCTCTCTTGCATATTGGTTTCATGAAGCTTTACTTCAGTTCAAGGCACTGGGAAAAACCAACATCAAAGAAATACTGAATTACAGAGAGTGCATGCACTCAGAAGGAAAGCTGGCCAGACTTGACATAGTTCTGAAATGCAAACAAGAACTGAACATAAGCTCTGTAATCCACTTACGGAAAAAAATCATATATAACATATTAATTTTCCTATAGTTTTTTGGGGGTGAGGGGTGATAATGTAGAATCAAGGAGAGAATTTTATCTCCATTATGGGATGTTATATGATTGTACAGCACACCTATGGAAATAACTGACTAGAGAATGAGATCCTATTGGGCAAAAGTCACTAATGATTTTGCATGTCTGAGTTTCTTGATGCTCAGTTTGTGATACCTTACAGAGGTCTGATGTTAGAAAGTGCTAAGCTCTAAGTCACCCTTTAAGGTAATGGTTCCCAAACTGTAGGGCATCCCCCTTAGGAGGGCACAGAGGAACATTCTGGGGGTGTGCAGCGGGGCCCAGGCAAGCCCCAAAAAGGGATGGGGAAGGAGCGCCACCCAGCCCCAATCTGCCCCCAGCTCTGCCCTGGTCCCGCAGCTTTGCCCTGGCTGCAGCTTGGCCCCAGCCTAGCTATGCCCTCATTCCCTCTCTGCCCCTAGCTCATCTCCACCTCTAACCCTAGCTCCTCCCCCATCCTCAGTTCAGTCCCCAGCTCCACCTTCAGCCCAAGCTCCTTTGCTGAGCCAACTGTGCAGTAATGGGGAGCATGCGTGGACAGATTCTATTACTGGTAAGGAGGAGGGCGTGACAGGAAAAGTTTGAGCACCACTGCTTTGTGATGTCTTGAGTTGGGCACCCAAAATCTAAGGGATGCAGATTCACTTGTTACTTCTGAAATTCTTAGGCCAGAGATCTGTAGAGCAATTTCTACAGAATTCTATGGGTTTCATTCCTATTGAATTCTACAGGATTTTTCCTTGAGCGTGCCAGCATTTAATTACCCAATTTCAAATCATGAAAAAACAACCCTCATGTTAAAATGCTGGTCAAGGGGAATAAGGGAGAGCCATTTTGAAACAGAGTTTTCATATAACATATGAAATAAAATGCACTGAGCCACCAAAGGGATTACACTGAACCTTGAGGTCAACGTGACGTTGCAGCATACAGCACCAAACCGCTTTTTAAAACTTCAGCCAGATTTACTTTAATAAAGCCAGCAACATTAACTTTGCATTCAGTAAACAAAGGCAGCATATGTGCACTGACGGAAGACAGTTCACAGTAATTTTGTCAGCAAAATTGTTACAATAAAGGCCGAAACAACACTTCATCTACCTGTCACTTGTCTTGAAAGGGCAGATTACTTTTTCCTCAAACTTGGCACATCCAATTAAGGTAGACTTACAAGCCAGGCAGGTGTAAAGTGCAAGCCAGCACTTGTTCACATTAGCAATTATCAATGGAAAAATACATAAGTGTTGAGGCTTGGCACAATGGTTACCCTGGCAACCGTTAGCACTTGGAGTCTCAGCAGAGACTAGCATGACAGTTTGACATCTTTTCCCATAAAAAGATGATTGTATTCTCTGTCTTTCTTCCTCCCTGCCACCCACCCCGCAAAATGCTTTTTGGGGGGGCTTTTTTCCCAAAGCTCTGAGCAGTCTCAGTCTTGTTTAATTTTAGTCTCTATCCTGCAAGCTTCCAGTGCACCAATTAGAACTCCATGTGTCTTATGGACCAGTAATGTGTGCTCTATGGCAACAGCGTGTTTACTGTTTATCTGGCTTTGGTCGTGTGGGAGGAGTGTGGGAGGACAGGACTTGCATTAGTGGCATAGATCTGCAGCAACTAGAGACCTGTTGGGCAGAGCAAACTTGCTAAAGGTTATCATTTCTCATTCTGAAATTCTAGACTATCTAGTAACTCATATATTTTATCTGCAGCATCTCATCTCAATGAGGTGCCTCTTCCTGGCTCTGCTTGGAGGCTAGTAATGCATTCTCCATCATACCTGCCAACTTTTCAAGAAGAAAATGAGGCTGAACCACAATCCGAGGTTACATGTCAGGAAGTGGGTATCACTCCTCTTCACCAAAGTAATGCATATTTTCAGTTCTGAGGTGGCAAAGTTTGCAGATGATACTAAACTGCTCAAGATAGTTAAGACCACAGCAGACTGAAGAACTTCAAAAAGATCTCACAAAACTAAGTGATTGGGCAACAAAATGGCAAATGAAATTTAATGTGGATCAATGTAAAGTAATGCATATTGGAAAAAATAACCCCAACTATACATACAATATGATGGGGCTTATTTAGCTACAGCGAGTCAGGAAAAAGAACTTGGAGTCATCGTAGACAGTTATCTGAAGATGTCCATGCAGTGTGCAGAGGCAGTCAAAAAAGCAAACAGGATGTTAGGAATCATTAAAAAGGGGATAGAGAATAAGATTGAGAATATATTATTGCCCTTATATAAATCCATGGTACGCCCACATCTCAAATACTGTGTACAGATGTGATCTCCTCATCTCAAAAAAGATATACTGGCACTAGAAAAGGTTCCGAAAAGGGCACCTAAAATGATTAGGGGTTTGGAGAGGGTCCCATATGAGGAAAGATTAAAGAGGCTAGGCCTCTTCAGCTTGGAAAAGAGGAGACTAAGGGGGGATATGATAGAGGTATATAAAATCATGAGTGGTGTGGAGAAAGTGTATAAGGAAAAGTTATTTACTTATTCCCATAATATAAGAACTAGAGGTTATCAAATGAAATTAATAGGCAGAAGATTTAAAACAAATAAAAGGAAGTTCTTCTTCAAGCAGCGCACAGTCAACTTGTGGAACTCCTTACCTGAGGAGATTGTGAAGGCTAGGACTATAACAGCATTTAAAAGAGAACTGGATAAATTCATGGTGGTGAAGTCCATAAATGGCTATTAGCCAGGTTGGGTAAGGAATGGTGTCTCTAGCCTCTGTTTGTCAGAGGATGGAGATGGATGGCAGGAGAGTGATCGCTTGATCATTGCCTGTTAGGTTCACTCTCTCTGGGGCACCTGGAATTGGCCACTGTCGGTAGACAGATACTGAGCTAGATGGACCTTTGATCTGACCTAGTACGGTCGTTCTTATGTTCTTATGTTCAGTTGCTGCTGCTCAAAGCAGTTGAACCACCTGCTTTCACCACTCGCCCAAAATAGCTCATGACTATTGACCAACAGGTCACACTGCAAGGTGCAATCACTTACTCAGGCTGTGAGGACAGAGGAGATTGAAAGGGACTAGGGTTTGTTATGGGGTAGAGAGAGGCTTTAGCTTGCTGGAGTCCTGTTGTGGGTTCAGTTCTGCTGGAGGCTGCTGGTTGAGCTAGTTGCTAGTTTCAGCTGGTTTGGTAATTCATGTCAAAGAGACAGAGTACTCTGAGGTCCCTTGTCTTTGTGTACTTGTGGATATCAAAAGATAATAAATCAAAGATTCAAAATGTTGAATAAAAGGAGGTTGCTATCTAAAATGGACAGTCCCCTCCCTTTGTTTTCCCCACTCATCTTTCCCTTTTTTCTTCCTGTTTTCCACTCTTTCTTCAGTTTTGCCTCAATTCTCACCTTTCTTTGATTTTTCATCCTTTTTCTTTAAAAAAAAAATCTTTCCTGAAGATTTCTTCCCCCTCTGGTTTTACTTTTCTATTCCTCCCTCTTTCTCTGTTCACAGAATCATAGAAGATTAAGGTTGGAAGTGACCTCAGGAGGTCATCTAGTTCAACCTCCTGCTCAAAGCAGGACCAACACCAACTAAACCATCCCAGCCAGGGCTTTGTATGGGATAATTCAGTTGGGGTTGGTCCTGCTTTGAGCAGGGGGTTAGACTAGATGACCTGAGATCTCTTCCATTAGTCCAGTTCCATCTTCCAAAATGGTCCTCTCACATTTCCACTCCTCTGGCCACTTAGACTCTCTCCCTCCAAGTGCAGGTGATGAAAGTGTTTTAGAAACTGTGTGAGCCACAGAGAGTATTGGAGGTTGTCATGCTCTCAAACCAAGTGAGTGGTTACCTCCGTGCCAGAACATCTATTCTGAAGGCCGTGCGAAAAAAAAAAAAGTTAAGTAAATCAAACTCTAGTATTTAAGGGCAAACTCTGCTGTCAGCTTTTACTATTATAGACTTTGTACTCTTTGACTACACAGGGTTTTAAAGAGCAGAATTCAGCTCTAAAATAGAACTGAATTGGAAAGCCTGGATATACCTCTGCTGCCTATATTAACGTGAGCAGTCCTACCATGCCAAGTTCATCCCTGGTGTAGTTCCACTGTTTTTAGTGGGAGCAATAAATCAAAGCAGTACACACTTAGTAAGGTTAAGCTTTCAGGGCTGGTGAATTTGGCAACTTTAACTAGACCTGAAATTCACTTGAAAAATCTTTCTAACCAGGAACAGAAAACAAAAGTCGTTGCCGTTATCTAACATGCATTCCATTTGATTGAAAGAGTTCACATCTCTAATACTTTCAGAATCAACACCTGACTCACGTGGGCCAAGATACAGGCCTCTTTCCCTCCTCTTGCTGCTTTTTGGATGTCATTGCAAACCTTTCCACAACGACATAATTTAATTTTAAAATCATGATGCTGTAAGTACTTGAGAAGCATTTAAAGCCATTCAATCAGAGAAAGGTCACGTTAACATAAATATTGAAAAGAAGGATAATTAGGCAAGGAAAACAGCAAAAACACATTAAAGAGAAATGAGGCAATTTTAAAATGTTAACATTCTAATTCAGTAATGTTTACACGACATTTAATAGTTTAATTTTCAACAAGAGTTTCAGCAGAAAAAAATAAGTAAGAAATTTATGAAGAAGCATTACCTGATTAAAAAAATGGCATTGTACAAGCTTTGCCATTTGGAGATAAAGTGAATTGTTTGAGCCTAGTTAAATACAATTCTAACAGGCCAAGTTGGAGTCCCTGCAGAATGAAGCAATACTCTTATTAATATGAAAATATTTAGTGATTTAGTGATACTTAAACCTGTGAAGTTCTGGATATTTGGCTAAGCCACCAGATATTCAGCTGTTTATCTGAATTATCAAAGCCACATAGGCCTGTGGAGAGTGGCCTAGGACCCTCCCAGGATTGCTAGTACTGTACTTTGTAATTAGAGATGGATTAGAAATACAGAGTTAATATATTCTCTCACAATATTCTGGGATATCCACTTCTGGCCCCACTGGGATCTAAAGGAGAGTTTTTTTAGCTTCAGAAAAGGTTTAGCTCTTTGCTGCTTTTTAGGTGAGTAACACACTGCAAGATTTAAGCCTTCATTGGTATGACTGCTATTTAAATGTAGGGCTGGTTGAAAAATTTCCAGCAAAACTATTTTTCAACAGAAAATTGAGTTTTCAATGAAGCGTCATGACCCACGTCTTAAACCCAGGTCTGTAGGGGATGACTACACCACACCACACTCCAGCTCTCCATCAATTGGCTTACTGGCATCAGCTAGAACCAGGACTTCCTGAAGGTCTGTCAGACAACAGTCTTCACCCCGGGGCCCTGACTGGTGGAACACTGGTGCTCCTGACTGGTCTGCTCCTCCTACTTAAACTGGAAGGCGGAACATGAAACTCTCCAACTGGGCTTCTTCCTGCTTTGGACTGCTCACCCAGCACTACCTGCTTTCTGGCCTGATCCCAATCTGTTGTTTACCTGACCAATTTCTGGTATCTGAATCTTGGTTCCTAACCTCGTGTTTCTGAACCTTGGCCCTCGCCCTAGGCCAGCCACTAGGCATGGCTGCCTACCTCCCAGCCCTGACACTAAATGAAAATTTTCACACAAAGTGTCCGCTTCCCTTGAAAATTTCCAATATCTTGTCCTACAACACCAAATAGTGAAAATGGTAACATGAAAACAGAATAGGTTTATTTTGGTTTTCTGCAGTTTCCAGTCAAAAATTATCAGTTTTGGAGTTTCCAGTTTTTTGAGGGAAAGTCAATTTTTTTCCAAAAGAAAAAACACCACCACATTTTCTTCCAAATAACTGTATTTAATTTGTATTTCAGTAATGCCTAGAGACTACAACTGAGAGCAAGGGCCCATTGTCCTATGTGCTGTACATACAAACAGCGAGATATAATATCTTTGGGGCAGGGATTGTAATACAAATTGACAAGACGAAGAGTGAGGGGGAAATAGAGACAGAGACCGATGAAGTGACTTGCCAGGGTCACACATCAGGTCAGTGACAGAGCTGAGAATAGAACCCAGGTCTCCTGAGCAGCCTATCCCACAGACCACTTGTTTCCTTGAGGTTATTGAAGAGTGCCTGGCATTCTTTGCAAGCATCAGGATGCTGGCCCTGCTCTTCAACCCATATTCCAGTTCAAGAAATTACATTCTGCTTATCTAAATTCTTTTATTATACCTAGAGAGTTCCTGCTCGAATGTTGCCTTTCACCTCATTTCACCCTGGGTCCATAACTTTTCTTTTTTGTTTTTTTGACTCTGGAAGTATTTGCCATGCTATATATCTAGATCCCTGACAAATTCATGGTCCATTTTGGTCAATTTCACAGTCAGAGGATTTTAAAAATCATAAATTTCATTATTTCAGCCATTTAAATCTGAAATTTCATGGTATTGTAATTGTAGGGATCCTGACTCAAAAAGGAGTTGTAGGGGAATGGGGGGAGTGTTGCAAGATTATTGTAGGGGGGGCTCGCAGTACAGCTACCCTTACTTTTGAGTTGCTGCTGAGAGTGGCTGATATTGGCCAGGAGGCCAGCTCTGAAGGCAGAAGCTGCCACTAGCAGCAATGCAGAAGTAAGGAGGGCTTGGTATGGTATTGCCACCCTTACTTATGTACTGCTGCCTGCAGAGTGGGCCCTCAGTCAGCAGCCCCCACTTTCTAACCACCCAGCTCTGAAGGTAGCAGTGCAGAAGTCAGGGTGTCATGGAATGGTATTGCCATGCTTACTTCTGCGCTACTGTTAGCTGGACGCTGCCTTCAGAGCTGGGTGTCTGGCCAACAGCCACCACTTTACGGCCTCCCAGTTCTGAAGGCCGCACAGAAATGAGGGTGGCAATACTGCAATCCCCTTAAAATAACGTTGCATTCCCTCTGCAACTCCCTTTTGGGTCAGGACCCCCAATTTGAGAAATATTGGCCTCCCCAATGAAATCTGTATGGTATAGGGTAAAAGCACACAAAAGACCAGATTTCATGGGGAGAGATCAGAGTTCATGGCAACCCTAAATATGGCTGTTCGGAAGAAGTGATCAGAACACTCTGAGCTTGGAGCAATCCTAAAATAGATCTCCTTTCTTGAGTTCTACCCTCATGCTTCCCCTTTAAATGCAAATGATGCAGCACCTCTATTTGAAAAGGAAAAGGCTGCCAGAGGACGCCCCAACCTTAATTTTCCAGAGAAGAGTGAAATCAGAACTTCAATAAGAACAGCAGCAGGGGACTTGAGAGCTTAGAGCTTTAAGGATGTATAAAATATCTGAAGTGCAAGTGTGCGTTTCATCACAGTGGTTCACATTTCCAGGGGGCAAAAGGTTTGGATTTTGCTGGCTCTGTAGCCTCATGCAGTGCATCTGCCAACAGTATAATATCAGCAGGGATAAGAGTGAGCAACACGCCAGAGCTCTGTAAAAGCTCTTTTCTGTCACTGCAAATAGCAGTGGTCTGAGTGTATTAGGAGTGGGGCTCCCTGGATATCCTAGAAAGGGCCAAAACATCTTTCACTCCCCCCTCCACAAGATCCTTCAACTGAATTCCAACAATGAAGGTGAAAAAGGACTATGTAAACAGCAGCAAGAGCAATGTGTAAGCAAAGCCAAGATTACAGCTAAAAACCCTCTCCTATACAGGTTCCTATATAGCCCTAATCCTGATGGTATTTGAGTGCCAAATTTCAACTAAAATTAGGCTATCCACAGACTGAAGTTATCAACTCCCAGAAGAACCCAATGACAACACAATTGCTATTAGCACCCAGATGTGTGATAGCAAAAAGAGAGAACCCCAATATTAGTAACCTGGTGAACCAAAATATGGGAAATCCTTCTAATGGAAAAAGTGGCTGGCAGCCTTATATCAGGATCTGGTTGATTTTATAACATCTGGTTTCCATTTCTGGAAATTGAACAAAAGAAAGATACAGACCATGAGAGAATGTTGGCCAAACTCAAATGGATCTTTTAAAGATAACAAATACTGGTTACGAATAAAATTTGTTAATACTTGTACAAAAAGTTTGTGTATGTTAATACTGGTAACATAACAAGTTGAAACAAAAATGTAGTGAATTAAGTGGGCTGACACATCAGTCAGTGGGTTACACTATCTGTTGAACATGCCAGTGTAGTTCGTCCTTTAAGGACAGAGGCCAGCAGTTCAGTGCTGAAGGTTCCAGTTCAAATCTTGCTAATAACCAGTGATGACAATTGTTACACATGCACACAGGACTTTTAAATTCCATTTTAGGGGTCCTGAAAAGCATACAGCTGGAGCATCCCCTGTGTGTATTTATCTATTTCTGTAAAATGTGGTAGAAACACTTTTGATAAAACACTTGGCGAAAAGAAGATTTTGTCCATGGAGCATAAAAGTGGGATGAACTGAAGTAAGGACACTTCCAATATTAAGTTTTAGGCTTATTTTAAAATGTGTGGTTTGATGCATGCACAACTCATTTGACGTGGACAAGCAGCCTTTTTTCAAACTGCAAGTTAAATCTGTGGAAAGAAATTGACTGTTTTAGCTGCCAAAGGCTGCAGAAACAAGCTCTATGCTGTTTCACTATTACCTTTTCAAGAAGCAGCTTGAAATTAGAAGAATTGCACCAAACTGTCATTGAGGAGAGAAGTGAGCTTAGCGTTATATATATATATATATATATTTATTCATTCCGGTAGGGCACATTTTATTGCTTCTTGTGTATGGATATTGCAGCAGTGCTGAGAGGCCAGTTTTAGGAATTAGGGCCCTATTGTGCTAGTCACCGTATAGATGAGTAAAACAAGGAAATCCACTGCCCCATAGGGCTCACAGTCTAGGATTACGAGACTATGAAACAGATGGATACACTGACAGAAAGGGGGTGAGGTGGGGCGAATGGAGACAGTAAAGTCAGGATGTTTACAGGAATAAACAATCTCAGTTATTTGTAGGCAGAGTAGGTTATAACGAGGACTTCCTCCCTGGACTTCCTTTATATAGTATTGAATTCCTGCTTGTTGCATCTTGTGTTTGTAACCCATGCCTCTGGGGTGTGTCCCCCTGCAGTGGCAGCTAGACCTGGTAAAGATTGATGAGTCTACTACAGACTTAGCTAAGAGAAATGTGTCTTTCACTTCATGCAGTAGAGGCTTATGCATTAAGCTCCAGAGGTCCCAGGTTTGATCCTGCACCAAATGGGGTCTGTCATGTTACAAGTGGGGGGCTTATCTGGGAAGTCTCTGAAACTCAAAACATACTTGGTCAGCTAGGGAAAGTATGTAACCAATGCCTGCTTGGTGTGGCACTCTGTCCCCCTCTAGTGGCAACTAGAGTAACTAGAGGTTGATAAATCTGCTACAGTGTTGGCTAAAAAACCCCTCATATGTCTATTGGCTCATTCATTAAGCTACAGAGATCTCAAATTTGATCCCGGTCGATGACAACCTAGGTCTGTGGGCATTACATGTTATATTAGGTCCCAGTGCTGGAAATGGTTTCACACAGGCTTATCCCTGTTCCTGCATGGAGACTGTTACAGGATTGGTGCTTTAGTCTTGCAAGCTCTTCAAAACACAGACTCTCTTGCTGTGTATTTATACGGCACCCAGCACAACAATGCCCCAGTTCAGACTGGGGCCTTTGGCACTGCCAGAATCCAGACTGAATAATATTATTCAGATTTCTAGAAGTACAATATATAGGTACCCATCTAGAGCTGTGGGTAACTATCCCATACATTAAAAATCACAGCATAAACAAAACACTGCCATAAATGTATCTAACTCACACTACTCTGTTCAACACCCAGAGAGAAGGGAGAAAACAGACAGGCATGCCTAGCATCTTAACAAATGTAGGTTCTGGTGGACCAAGGGGCGTGAAGTGCCAAAGCCGGATCGCCTTATCAGCAGCTCCATCCCTACTGAGGGAGCTCCCGCTCAAGTTCGTCTGCAGCAAAATGTCATGGGAGGGAGATGAGATTTCTGCCCTAAAGAATTAAAAACCAACACTTGGAATTCCAAATATTACCAAAGAAATGTTATGGTTATCATCACATTGTCTGTCATGTGGAATCAAGCTCCATGACTGAATTGCCTGTTGCTGATGAATATTTTATTCAAACTTATTCTGTATATTGCTACCTGAAATTAGCTGCTGCCTCCTCCATCATCCATCTCAGGGCTTTGATTTGTGTTAGTGAATTGGGACCATAGACAGTTAATTTATTCAAGGAGGGGGTGAGGGCTGAGTGTAGGAGAAGTATGGAGATCTACCGGGGAAGGAGTCTGACTTAAGCTGTACTGAATTTGTTGTTCTGAATGTTAGTATATGCACTTGCTGAAAAAGCATATCTGACAAACAGATTCAATGCATCAATATTTCTTCACGGGCATATTTAAAGTAGTACCTGGCTATTAATAATCTAGTGGTCTATTTTGCTAGAAGAGAGGGAACGTTAGGATATTTCATCCTGTTAGTCTGCTAGTCCTATAAGTAAATTATGTGGGGCTTGTCAAGAGGTCCACTTTGTTAATACCTTGGACTCTTCTCGTTGAAATAATTGTGGCACTTAAGTCTTACAAAGGCGATGTAATTAGGATACACAATGTAGTAATAAAATATCATATATATATATGGTTCTACTAATACATTAGAGTCCAAAACACCCTAGACACTTAACTAGATGCAGAGTTTGCTTCACTGGTCACAAATTGAGTGAAAAGGCACAACTGCTTAACACAGGGGTTCTCAAACTGGCGTTCAGACCCTTCAGGGGGTCACAAGGCTATTACATGGGGTGTCGTGAGCTGATAGCCTCCACTGCAAACCCCGCTTTGCTTCCAGCATTTATAATGGTGTTAAATATATAAAAATGTGTTTTTAATTTATAAGGGGAGGGGTCGCACTCAGAGGCTTGCTATGTGAAAGGGTCACCAGTAAAAAAGTTTGAGAACCACTTAACAGCACACGGCAATACATAACAGATTACAGCACATATGTGAAAAACAACTCATTCAGCTGAAACTACAGGGAGAATTTTGCTGGGCAGAATGTATCTATAAGTGAGAGAGTGGCCAGGACACAAAGGTTAACATCCTAACGCTTACAAAATGTCATGTGATATTTAGACTCATGGAGTACGGCCAGAAGGGATCATTATGATCATCTCGTCTAACCTCCTGCACATGGTAGGCCACAGAACCTCACCCACCAATTCCTGTAATAGACCTATAACCTCTGGCTTTGAGTTACTGAAGTCCTCAAATCATGATTTAAAGACTTCAAGTTAGAGAGAATCCATCATTAACACATGCAAGTGACCTGTGCCCCATGCAGCAGAGGAAGACAAAAACCTCCCAGGGGTATCCAGAACCATGAATTTAAAATGAATTTGAAAGATGCCAGCACCAACAGCACAGTCACCTCCAGCCCACAAGCATATGTTCAGCTCAGGCTAGGAGGAAAGGATGCTACCTACTGAATAATCATCATTTCCTTGGAGGCGTCCCTGGCAAGTGGTTACCTGGCCTGACCCTGCTGAAACCCTGATATCCATTCAGTTTGCAGTACAAGTTTACATAGCTTCCAGTTAGGATGATCCAGTGGTTAGGGTACTGGCCTAGGACTTGGGAGATCTGGATTCAATTTTCTGCCCAATCATAGTCTTCCTGCATGACTTAGTATCTCTGTGCCTCAATTCCCAAGCTGTAAAATGGGGAGTTGTCAGGATAAATACATGAAAGATTGTGAGGTGCTCCAATATTAAAGTAATGGGGGCCAAAAAGCACCTTACAGAGAAGGAAGTATCAATTAATATGAAAATTAATTCATATTACAAACTAGATTATACTTTTACTTATTTTTAAATGTTACTTGGCTGCTGCTAGACATAGTGCAGAAAGGCTTACTGTATAATCCATTGTCATTTTGTGGGTCTGTTTTCTCTATTCTTCCCTCATTCCTCTAAAATCTAAGACAAATTTGGGGGCACGGTCTAGCTACTTTACCCTCCTGTATGCTGAGCCATGTGCACAGATTGCATGCCTAATTATTTAAATCCTGATGTCATTTTTGCTCTTTTCCTCTATCCTGAATGATATGGAATCAAACACTTCTGAAGCATTGAGGGGACTCACACAAGGAGTTGTGAATCTTCCAGGATCTGGCCCTTAGCTAGGCTTGCAGATCTGTAGTATCTTGTCAGTTTAATAGGGGAACTCTATTATCCACTCTCTCTCTAGTCCTCCATGTCTTCAGTGAGCCATCAAAAATCTTTGCCAAAGGGCTTTCCTGTTTTCTTTGCTATTTCTCTCTGAATTATGGGATCTAATTCATCTGGGAACTGATGCTTTATCAATTTTTAATAGTTCTAATTGCCTTGTTATCGGCTCTGGTGCAATAAGAAAGCCTTTTAACATTTCAGTTTCCCTCCAGAAAAATCTATCTCCATCTCAGGGATGTTACCATATCTTCTGCCTCCTTTGTAAATACTGAGAAATCATTTAGGCCCTCAGCAACATCAAACTCATCTGTCACTAATTTTTCACTTTTGTCCTTCAAAGACCCTACTCATTGTTTTCTTGGTTGGCTGCATCTCAGATAGCTAAAAAATAATTCTCTTTCCTTTCCTATCGTTATTATACTTGCCATCTTCATTTTGTACAATCCCTCCATTTTTGTCTTTTCATTACCATCTCGGAGCACTCATGTGGCCCAATGGTTAGAGGATTAGCCTGGGACTCAGGAGTCCTGTCTCAATTCCCTGCTCCAGCAGACTTCCTGACTGATCTTGGCCAAGGTACTTAGAGTAATTCTACACAGCAAGTCGCGGAAACTTTCAGAGCCTGGATTGACAGACTTGGGCTCATGCTATGGCTGCAGCCTAGGGAGGAGAGTGGGCTTCCCAACCCTAGCTGCAACATCTATATAGCAATTTTTATCAACATACCATGATTTGCTGCTGTGGGCTGTGTAGACGTACCTCTAGTCTCCCTTCTCAGTTTCCCATCTGTAAAGTGGGGATAACACGTCTCCATCACAGAAGTGTTGTGAAAAGAAATACAGTAGAGATTGTGAGGTCTCATGGTAACAAGAGTCCTAAGTGCCTAAGATAGACAGACTCTTCTGTGGTAGCTTAGTGTAGCCAAAACTTTTTCTCTTCAAAAGGGACACTGTCAAGATGTGACAGGCTTAAAATTCAGCTACCTTAAAGAGCTGCATTTAACAAATAAATCAGCATCCTCCTAACACAAAACTTCTTTCCGTACATATTTTTCAAACAAATGGAGCTGGTGGTCCTCTCATTTGCACCAATGTAAATCAGGAGTAATTCCATACGTGTCAATAGAGATATACTGATGTGAAACAGGTGTAAATCATATCAGGTTCAAGTCTACTGTCATGTAGTAAGATTAGAAGAGGTAGAGTCAGGATCCTCAGATCTATTCCCAGTTCTCTGTTATGAATCACCCTGACACTTTAGGGAAGTCACTTAATCTCTCTGTACCTCAGCTTCCCAGTCTTGAAAAGAATAAAACTCATAGACCTCCCCCCACTGGGATGATATCAGGCTTATTTAACTAATACACCTCTACCCCAATATAATGCGACCTGATATAACGTGATTTGGGATATAATGCAGTAAAGCAGCGCTCTGGCGGGGGGACTGCGTGCTCTGGCGGATCAAAGCAAGTTCAATATAAAGTGGTTTCACCTATAATGCAGTAAGATTTTTTGGCTCCCAGGACAGCATTATATAGGGGTTGAAGTGTATTTGAGTTTTATTATGAATATTGCTATGTAGATATACAGTAGAAGTGCTCTTAGTTCCTCATTTGCAGACCTAGTTTTCCTTTTGTGCCACAAAAATCTGGTCAATTCACTCACAATAAAAATAGTATTTCCCGTAACTTAAAGCCAAAGGTACAATATTCCTCTTCTCAAAATAAAAAACCTCCCCACAACCTATTTTTGGGGAAACAAAAGATGCCCCATTATTTATTGCCTCGGTTTTCGATTTTTGTTCTCCTCCTCGAAAAGAAGGCTTCCAGCACAGATTATATTCGTGTCTCTTAGCTGAAGAACAAAACCCAGGCTGCTGTATTGCAGAGCAGGATTCACCTACATTTCAATACTCTACCCATTCAAAAGGGTGGAGCAGAGTAACCCAGTGCAAGAATAAGTTTGCCTGCTTACATCACTTTGCAAACAAACAAAACTGGTAGGTCTCAGTTCACATCTATCAGTCTTAATAATGGCCCAACCTCTATAACGTCCCTGTAACAGCATGGCACCAACCTCTTATGAGGACCCCCTTCTCATTGGTTGTGTCCATGATCTTTAAATAGTTCCAGCCCTGGTATCAGGCCATACCGCCAGGGCTTCTCCCCTGGAAGCAATGGTTTCACCCTCTTGGCCTATTCTGGCCCTAGCCCTCCAGCTGGGCCACTAAATAGTTCAAATCCCCTTTGGGGGGTTCTCACTGTCCAACTGTAGGCCAGTTCCTCAGTGGCTTATGGGAGGGACCTGGGCCCACCTACTACTCCAGGTCCCAACCCAGGGAACTTAAAAATGACAGCCACATGCCTCCAAGTCCTTTTAACTATACTGCTTTCAGTTCCCTGGGCCACTTCCCCATGGCTCTAGCTTTCACCAAAGCTTCTCCCTTTCCTCAGGGCTCATCTAAGTTCAGACCAAGCAGCCAGCCAGGAGCTGTTCCTCATCTACCATTTGAACTCCTCTGGCTAGCAAGGAACTGCCTCTGGCTCTGAAGGCCTTTTTTATAGGCCCTCCTAGGCCCTGATTGACTGATCCCTGCAGCCACTCTAGTCTGCTTGGAGGACTCCTCTACTGCTCCTTTCCTGGGACAGATGTGGCAGGACAATGAAGCCTCCAGCAAGGGACCTCTGCATCACAGCCCCTTTATTCTCAATGGGAAACTCAAGCATCTACATGCCTTATTTTATGGTGTGTGTGTGTGTGTGTGTGTGTGTGTGTGTGTGTGTGTGTGTGTGTGTGTGTGTGTGTGTGTGTGTGTGTGTTAAAAGAAAATTAAGTTTGTAAAATCAAGCACTCAAAACTGAGGAGATGCCAGAAATATGCCTGCCTCTGTGTGTGTGTGTGTGTGTGTAATATATATTAAATTAATTGATTGAGTGGCATAATTATTGAAATTATCATAGAATATCAGGGTTGAAAGGGACCTCAGGAGATCATCTAGTCCAACCCCCTGCTCAAAGCAGGACAAATTACCAGTTTTATTTGTTTTTTTTAACCCCAGTTCCCTAAATGGCCCCCTCAAGGATTGAATTCACAACCCTGGGTTTAGCAGACCAATGCTCAAACCACTGAGCTATCCCTCCCCCCCAAATTATGCTGATTTTTACCCACCCTCGAAACAGAATAGGGCAGACAATCCCAACCTCACCTACAAAACCAACTCCCACAAGCTCTGTAAATAAAACAAAACACTTTAAAATCCCCCCCAGTTTCATTTCAGTATCTCATGGAACCAAGATGTTTTCTGTGAGTGTGAGAGAATATCATACTTTAACATGCAATCTCTTTTTCCTGTGCCATGCAATGGTGTTGGCAAACTCTTTCACAGCTGGAGACAAGCCAAATATCTTGCTCTCATAAGAAGAGTCAATTGTATGTTTGTTCAACGTGCTTCCCTCTTCTTGGACTTCTACTTCCTACTTTTCCTGGCCAGCTCAGTTAAATGTGCTTTTAATAGACATGTCTTAAGTTAATCTTAGAAGATGAATGATCCATGTAAAGATAAATTCCGCATAGTTGGTCTGGCAAGTTGTGGAATGCAATTAACTGAACATCTCTGATCTGTGAAATCAGTATATCCCAAGCTGGATATGCACATCAGTATATGGCAAAGGGGAAAGTGTATCTCGGGGGACAGAAAAGATGAAAAAAGATAGATCCGACACTCCTGAGAAACAATGCTGCTTTTTGACTGCAAAACACAGAGAACTTCCTGATAACATGTGTGGCTGACAGTTATGTGGCTTATGTGTCAACACAACAAACCCTCCTCTTATTCCAACCATGTCTCTTACCACTTAAACATCTTCTGCAATGTCCACAAAAAGATGAGTTAATACTGATTTTAAAAACAAAGTACACACCTAGTTATTTCTTCCTCCAGTTTATCAAATGTACTCCATGTCAATTTTCTGGTTCTTCCAGACAAGGACTGTCTTTAATTTTGTATATTGGACAGCACTTATACATTAGTGAAGCAATAAAAATCTGATAACAACAATGGCTCTAGAGCTAAAGCTATCAGAGCTAAGCCATCCTAAAATCTATTTTTCAGCCCCCAAAGTAAGTGTTATTGCTTAATTTCTCTTGGTTAGTTTCAGCCTAAAGATGATTTGTCATTTGGGAAGTTTGAGTATTACCTTGCAAGCCATTTTGGACTTGTGGAGCTTTATGAACAATTACTTAAAAAAAAAACAAAAAAACAATCATCATCGAGAAGGTAAGCTTTATTCTTGTTATATCAATGCGGTTTTGAGCCTTTTTTTTTTTTTTTAAAAACCTAGAAGAATGGCAGTTTAATTTGTTCCTAGTTCCTGGACAGAAGACAAACATTGGATAAGCAGGTTTTGGGTACTGTGATATACTATGTACAGAGCAAGACCCCAGTTCTGGAGCAACTTCTGGACTGTCCAATAGATCTGAGTACAAGACAGTGAGTGACAGGTGCATTTGCTCTTGGAAGGAGATTGCAAAAACCACACCACTGTGTAAAACATTCTTGATGATAATTAACCAAATGGCCTTAACAGCTACCTTGAAACAGGCCATGCTGGGCCACCATTGCCCACTCTGATGGAAGGTAGAAACCACAGTAGTAGGAAAAGCAATAAATTTTGTGGAGAAATGGAAGACTTCAAGCTGCTCACAGTAATTCCAGGTAAAGTGTCTGCACGAGGGACAATGAAGCACATGAGTGGGTTAGGATATAGACAGATAACAGTACAAGGATAAAGACAGTCCAAGGTCAAGAGATAACAGGATCAGATTTTAGATATTCAACAACCAGAGTTTGATGTAAAGCTTCAGCAGTAAGAGAGAAACAAAAATAAAAGTGTCTGCCTGGAAAATCTGCAGCCATCTGAGTGGTGTTGAATGGCAAGATGGAAAGAATACAATCTATCCAGTCAAAATTGAAATCTCCAAGCAATAATAGAAGGCAATCGTGCTCAGTAAACAATTAGGGGACAGAACAGAAGATAAACTGAAAGTGTTTACAAGCTATATGATCTGGAAAATGGAAAGACAAAGAGGATCGGGGAAAAAAGAAAACAATTAATTGAGGCCAGAAGAAATATAAGCATTAAATGGCACAGAACATCTCAATTAAGCAGACAAACTTATTTGTTTGATTTTTTTTTTCCTTTTTAAATACACCATACAAAATGAGAAAGGTTCACTTACTCAAATAATCATGAACATTACTGGAGGAATAACTAAAGTCTTGGCCCTAAATTAACTGTGCCAACTCAAGAAAGGGACCTGGGTATCGTTGTAGACAACTCAATGAATATCTTTGGTCAGTGTGCCGTTTCAGTCAAAAAGCTGACAAGCTGCTAGAATTAAAGCAGTACAGGAAATGGAATTTTCATTTCTGGGGGAGTTTTGTGATTTTGAAGTGTCTTCTATTCCAGAGTATAACATAACCAAACAAATTTCAAAATTTTCTGCAAACTAAAATTCTGAAAACATATTGCATTTCAGTTCAGTCAAAACATGTTTCATTCTGATTTTCACTTTTTAAAATTTAAATGTATACCTATTTAATACTAGGAATTTTTTAAAAATTGGAATGAAAATTAATTTCAAAATGGTCAAAGTGAAATATTGCAACCTTAAAAAACAAAAAAACTTGAAATTTTTTGTTTCAAAGTAAATTCTCTGCAGAGTTGACATAATTCCATGAAACATTTTGTTTTTGACAAATCAGAGTTTTCTGAAGGAAAAATGTTCCACAGGAAAATTTCTGATATGTAAGAAACAAGATGGTGAATAATACAAAGATTTACTATAACACCTTTATTTAAGTGAATGGCACAGCCTCATCTAGAATACTGTATGCCATTGTGATTGCTGCACCTAAAAAAAAGGTCTTCCAGAACTAGAGATGAGTAAGGGAATGGGCTTCAGGATGAGTAAGGGAATGGAAAAAATTTCAGATGAAGAGTGACTTAAAATATTGGGTCTGTTTACCTTTAAAAGTAGATGGAGAAGTGGAGACATGATCAAAGTATATAAAATAATAAAGAAGGTAGACTGGGGCCTTCTGTTCTTCTCTCTGTCTCATAACACAAGAAAATATTTTTTCCACAAAGTGTGCAATTATACTGTGGAACTCATTGCCACAGGACGTCACTGAGACCTTAATAAGAGTAAAAAATTGGATAATCACATGGACATCAAGAGTATTCAGAGTTATAAACTGATAACACTTTTTTGGAAGGGATATTAAATCTTGTGTTTCAGACCTTAAGCCAATATCCAACTACTAGAGATCAGAATGAGATCTAATGTGGGGGGCAGATTATGTTACATCTACTTACTATGTATCAGAGGGGTAGCCGTGTTAGTCTGGAACTGTACAAGCAGCAGAGTGTCCTGTGGCACCTTATAGACTAACAGACGAAGTGGGTATTCACCCACGGAAGCTCATGCTCCAAAACGTCTGTTAGTCTATAAGGTGCCACAGGACTCTTTGCTGTATCTACTTACTATGAGGTTCTTACACCTTTCTCTGAAGCATCTGGCATTGGCCACCAACTGCACTTTGAGTCTTATTTGGTCAGGCAATTCCTAGTTCCCGCATTCTGCAAACACAGCACATGCTTAGTTTTTTGCACGAGTAGTCCCAGAAATCACTGGAATTATGCACAAAAAGTTAACAATCCCTGGATTCTATTCCTGCCTCTGACACATGCTGTGTGCCTTTGTGAAAGTTACTCAGTGTTTCAGTGCCTCAATTAACCCATCCGTAAAATGGACATACCTCTAATACCTGTGCCTCACTCATTACTCAGGGTTGTTGTGAAGTTTCATTAAATAGTTGCAAAGTGTTATCAGGTTCTTAGATGAGCTGCATAAGTGTGATACATGTACACACATCACATTATGTGTAATATGACTAGTACAGAATCATGAAGTACTGGGAAAAGAGATAAGAAAGAGGGAATCCCCTTTCCAGTTGAACAAACATACTAACGAGACCAGTGTTGGCTCTACAGATTCTCATGACTGATGTAGGCAGCCTGGGTGATGGGATTCAATGTCAGATTTCAGAGTTTGAAGATGATATTAAAAAGAGAACGAAAAACAATGAAGCCAAATACAAAGGGGACTCAGATCATTTAATTACTTGGACTGATAAATAGCTGAGGCAATGGTGGTGGTCAGTGTGAGAAAGACAAGAATGAGGAGCCTTAGAACAAAGAATAAAAAAAAGAGATGTCTGCAAAATGGAACCTGCTGTAGCCTATTGACCAAAAAAAAAAAAAAAAAAAGTAGGGGGAGGGGTTGGGAATTATTGCAGAAAAATCCCTAAAGCCTCAGCTCAATGGAAACTGCAGTGGAAAAGGCAAACGGGATGCAGATTATATTTAGGGGAACATAACTGAAATCAAAAGGAGATAGTGGTTCTGCTACAATAACAATGCATTACAAGGTTCCAGAAAAACCCAAGCTTTAGTGTGGTCTCCAACAACGGCCACCTGAACATACATAGAAAGGAGAAAGAGTTTTGAAGGGAGACAGTACAAAACAGCCAAAATACCAGGCGCTGAAGACTTAAGTAATGAAAGCTTTCCCCAGCATTCCTCTGGTGTGTGTGTGTGGGGGAGGAATACGAAGAGATTTAGCAATAAAACATTGATGAAGACGACTGATAATAGCAACCCTGTCACACAGAGAACAACTGCAAATAAAACCACCAGGAATGTTGGCTCAAGAGAGCTGAGGCAGGAGTATTACACACAAGGACAATAAAATTTTTAAGCAGATGGTATTACTGATGTGGGGAGCGTAGGTGAATTCAAGAGATTTCTAGGTAATATTGTAATGAAGATGGAGACATGTAGGTTAAATAATCGGATTTAGCTGAGCCAATGCCCCACTATTGAGTATGTAACATGCTGGCTTGTGCCAAAGCTCACACTCAGGCCTTTTTCAAGGCACAGTTTTATTTTCCAGGCAAAAAGGCCAAAACCACAAAAACATTTTCTCAGCCCACTCTGGTCTACAGCTTCAAGGAGATTTTCCCCTGTGCCTTTCTCAGTCCTTCCTGCTTCAGGACATATTGCAGGAGCCTTCCTTGCTCTTTTAACTAAGCACTGCCTCCCACGGCTTTCTCCTTGGACATCATCATCCTCCAGCAGGTTCCTACTGCTTCCCTTTCCAGGGGACTCTGGCAGCCTTTTTAGGGGAACTCCACACTGCTCCTGCTTCCTTACTGGCAGCCTGGGTCTTTATAGCTGCAGATACTGCCCTACCTCTTCACTGGCCAAATTGGGAGCACCAGCTCTAGCACAGAGGTGCTGGATCTGCTTCTTTTAAAGGGGTCAGCCACCCTGTGCCTCACTGTGGTTATTTCTCATCTGATCCACACACACAAAATCTACAGTCAGTCATATTTCTGCTCCTTTGCATGGAAACCTTACTGAAGAATTACTCCTTATGAACTCCAGGCAACCTAAAAGACTCAATTCAAATTTTTTTTTATTTTTATTTTTTTTACTTTTACTCTGAAATCTTATAAATCAGTTAAAAAAAAAAAAGATCCTATGGGAACAGCATGTGAAACCCTGTGTTTGAATGGAAACCTGCTGACTTCACCGAGGCTCAGCACAGATACATGGCTCTGCCCAGGTTGTTCACCATGGGTCATAGAGCAAAATTCTGCCCTGGTATCTTTGTATCTTATTGGGAATCTCAGTAGTAATTCTACCAAGGTACAACTACCTTCTGGCCTGTACAGGGCAGATAGCTTCAGAGCCAAATCATTCTGCAGTGCACCTCACAGCTGCTCACAAAGGGCATGATCCAAAGCATACAGAAGTTAATAGAAGTCTTAAATGGATCAAGAAAAGCTGTAAGGAATTGAGAATTTCATCTTTCCCTCAAGAAGGCTTTAAGTTGCCCTTCATGGCTACAGATGCTGATATTGCTAAGGCAGTGTATCTCAAAAGATGGATGAACTATTCCATTCCCTCCCATAAAATGGATAGCACATAGATGCCTTTATCAGTAATGGAATGTGATCATACGCTCCCTTCTATCAGATTTTTTTTTCCTGTCTTGCTATGAAAAGGACAGGAGAGGAAAAAAAAAACCAAAAAAATCTTTCCGGTCACTATATACTATTATACAGATGCCCCCAACCTAAAAAAGGGGTGGACTCATATTTTCTTTTGCCAGCCATTTTAAATGGATGTAATCTTCAATGCTTTGATAGGATGATGACTGGTCAGTTGGTGATGGAGACTGTCAGTTCTAGGTCTCCAGTTCACACAAAGTAAAATGATGTTGACAGATATGTCTAGGCTAGAATTGCCACAGTGGCGTCTACACCAGGGCTTAGGTTGGCGTAATTACATTGCATAGGGTGATGTAACTTTTTAGTGTAGACCAGCCCATCATGTGAAAGTAGTCACCCTCTGACAGTGACTCTGTTGCCCCCACGAAAAGGCTGCATGGTCACAGTCAGGTTCAAGACAGTAAGAAATCCACATCATCACGACCACCACTAAAGCTACTGCCTTTGCTGGCCACTTCAGCAGAAGAGCCATTCACTGGGCAGGTAGACTAAATTACCATCACAAAGGGGTTCCTTGTGGCTCAGGTGACTGGGAAATCTGAAGGACACTAGCATGGCCACTAACCATGCAGCAAGCGTTTCCAGGCCTGACAGGCACCTTTCAACAACTCAAAAAGTGTCAGACTGAAGAGGGGAGGGGAAGAAGTATTCCTGTGAGAGAGAAAGCCATTAGTTTAAATTCTGGAGACAACATCTGAGAGTTATTAGCCTAGTTACACAATTATGGCATACACTCTTTAATTTAAAGACACAAAAAGGCATTTTCACACAGACAGTTTAAAAAAAAAAGATTCCGTAAATAAAGCTCATCTCATGGAACAAGGAATGCACAAAATAACCAATGTACACACAGCAACCAACATAACCCCCCTCCTTTCCCTAGTCTTCCTTCATTGACTGTCACTATAATTTGTGCCATGTCTTTATTTAGGGCTTGATTGTGCTGTCAGGGTAAGTGCTGGGAGACATTGTGTCTCAGGGAGCAACAGGGCATGCAGAGGCAGTGTATCTATTACTACACAGCTTTGTGGAGTGGAACTTATGCCGCCTGCTCCCCCCGGCCCACACACACATGATCAACCAGCTTTGGTTGCTGATGCTTAGGGGCCTGGAGCCATGTCCCTCTTCCCTGCCCCTCCAAGCTCTTTAGTGTACCATACACCCTCAGGGGTGCAGGTAGGGAGTAGGCTCTGCATTCCCCTGAGCTTACTGGCTGCTATGCATTCTGGACCCTATGCATTCCCAGTCCAATGGCTGGAAATGGAAACTACACAAATTCAGACTGGAAATAAGGTCTATATTTTTAATAGTAAGAATAATCAACCATTGGATGAATTTACCATGGGTTATGGTGGATTCTCTATCACTGGCAATTTTTAAATGAAGATTGGATATTTTTTCTAAAAAGATCTGATCTAGGAATTATTGCGGGAAAGTTCTATGGCCTGTGCTATATATGAGGTTAGAGCACATGATCACAATAGCCCCTTCTGGCCTGAGAATTTCTGAAACGATGACATAGACATGGGCTGAAGAAGGGCTAGAGGAGAAAGCTCCTTCAATTCTCTCCCACCCACCGCACACATGTATATGGGACAAGCAGAAACTGGCCCTTAGAATGAAAACTCTTGGCGGGGGGGTGGGCCTGTGTCTTTACATTCTGTGGAAGCATCATGAACACTCCTGGGCACTTGAAAGTAACATTATTTTATTATTACTGATAATCTACCAGTGGTGCAAACTCAGTCTAGGATCTGAAGCAAAGCCAAAACTAACCCAACAAGCAACCAAACCAACCAACCCATCCAAACAATCAACCATATTCTTTCGGAATCTTAGAGACAATTTTACTAATGTACAGGACAGAGTGGTTACAATCTAACGTGTACTGCCACAGCTCTATAGAGCTAAAAAGAGTAATAACTATCTACAATCAGTCAAACCCAGTAGTGAAGAAGCAGCTATTTTGAGTAAGAAGATTCAGTTTTCATGTATACACATTAACAAACTTAACAACCAGTCTTTAAATAATAAAGAACAAAAATTATTGCCATAGTTTGTGCTCTTGTGGCATTTTTCATGCAAAAGTCTCAAAGCATTTTCCCAATATTAACCTTAAAACTATCCCCAAAGGATAGACTACAGAGTATATATTACTATTTGTATCACAATACATCATGGTGCTAAGCACTGTGCATACATGGAGTAAGAGACAGGCCCTGTCCTGTGGAGCTTACAAGTTAAATAGACAGGACAAAGAAAGCGTTATCATCCCCATTGTGCACAGAAGGATCTTAGACATGTATAGATAAATTGATTAGCCCAATGTCATACAGGAACTCTGTGGCATATCCAGAAATTGAACCCAGATCTCCAGAGTCCCAGCCCAGTGGCTTGACAATCTGCCCGCCACTAAAGTAAAGCCACCTATTGAAACTGGACACAATAGTTGTTTATCAGTGTAAAGCAACAGCTTGCCCCAGTTTAGTATAGGAAGAGATGATTATTGCCATAAAAGAATCAGGGGGAACGATGTACTTTCTTGATGAATGGAAAAAAAATGTGTTACTGTGTTATGAAACCATTTGACTTTTGACTAACATTATTTGAGAGGTAGGAGAGGGCTGAATGATGCTCCATTTCCTGGAGACAATTTTAGTTGGTGATCTGTACCATGTTACTTCCATTACAAATGATATAATTTCAAAAGTATCACTTTTGCAACGTTTACTATTCCATCTTAATGTTTTTTACTACCCTTACATTTAGTGACAGTCCTGCAGAGTTGCAAGAAAGGTGACTTCCCCCACTCATGTAATTCAAATGTAAAATGATTTAATCTACCTGGTGATATCATCAATGCAAACATAAGCATAAATAATCTGACATATTGCACTCTGTAGGAGCTCTGTGACTTGGTTGTGAAGCTGCTGACCTTTCAACACGGACATTTTGAGGGTGATATTATTTTTGCTACAGTATGTAACGCATTACATTGATTTAACAATCGGAAGCTGACAACGCACAGCGGATATCCTTCTCTCACACCTGCCCTGAATAGGGACAAGTTGTAAGGGCACTTATGATAGTTTGATCCGTGCGACTCAAAGCATTTTACAGATATTAATTGATTCTCAGAGTATCCTTGTAGGATAAACGTATACATTTGTACACGTACTAAATGCAGCAGTTAAGTATACTGCAGCATTTTCCTATCTAATTATAGGGAACATGGAAAATATCAGAGTAAAGTTTATTACTGCACTGCAGTAATACCCTGTCAATTATGGAGGGAGGAAGATCACTCTCAGAATCTATGCTTATTTTCTGAGCAGAGAGATGTAGAGCTACTTTTTTATTTCTCATAGATCAAGGTCCTGATTTGACAAGGTCTGTGCCCATCTTTAAGCATTCCCTGTTGCAGTATTCAAAGTTAGGTCCATGTTTAAGTACTGTGCCGAATTGGGGCCTAATTTTGTTGCAGTCAAGTGACTCCTCATCTTTCCTCTGACACACCTTCCAAATTACATTAGCAACTTGACTAGATTTTAAAAACAAACATACTTTTTCATTGCCTTCCTGCTTCATTTACACATTGTCATTTGTCTTGTGATGATCCAGCAAAAATAATGCACTGCTTGGCTGATTTGTATTGTATCTCACTATGCCGCTCTTACTCTGTAGATTTTCCCCTTGATTTACAGTATCCCTGCTCGTCCTATCACATCAATCACTGCATCTCTCATTACAGAAAGAGCAGTAACTAAAAAGATGCAAAGAAAAAAAAAGTCCAACAAACAAATTGCCATGTAATGAATGGTTGGTGTTAAATTTCTGTCCATAGAGATAGAAGATAAAATCTGGCACATAGGAATTTTAGCGAGGAATGACTGTTCTATCTTCATTTAAAAAAAACTGTGATTACTGAATTTAGGGAGGAAATGATGTCTCTTTTAAAGGAACATATAATCACTAAAACAGCTCCTTCCCTAAAGGGAAATCAGTATGACAAATAGCTTGAAAGATGAGTGTGAATTTTAATGGTAATTCTACTCTGTTGTCGACATTCCAAAGGCAAATGTAGATAACTGTAAGGTAGACAATACACAAGTCTGACGAGTTTCAGCATTTTATTAGCTCCACGCTGTATATGACAGCTCATACCAAAAACAGATAGTTCTCACTCGCATGGTTTTGCAAATTACTAACTCATCTCTTCATGAAGCATAGATTGATTACTGGCCTCAAGAGAAGTCTCACATCTTACAGTTCCGCAGGTCTACTATAGCATTTCCATTGTCAATTAAAGGAACCTTTCCTTAAACCTATGATTTTAAGTTTCTTCCCTCTGTCTGCTCTGTTCTATACAGAGTCCCAATCATACACATTTGCCAGTCATCTGCATCTCACGGCCATTAAAATCCATTTTTGTTCCCCATACTTTTATACGGCTTATCATTTGCCATTATAACTAGTAATGAGTCTGAACAACCCTCTAGCAAACTCTTCCTTCACCACCAAACTTCGGGGAAGTTCAATTCAGATTGGATTTTTGTGGTTCAGTATGATGGGCCTAAGTAGTAATCCCAGTTCTGAAGAACCTTGAGTTTGGGGCAAAGTTCAGATTCCCAATCCATGACTTAGTCATAAACTAGTGTAACTCTGCTGACTTCAACACAGTTATTCCTACTTTACACAGGGGCAGGCAAAAGGAGAATCAGGAGCAATGTCTTATGTTTAATAAAGCAGTTTCATAATAAAAAATCCATAAAGTATTTTACAAACTATGGGTCAAATCCTAGAATACTTATTCAGTACTCAATAAGGTAACATTCATATTAAAATGAGAGTGAGTTTTGGACTGAGGAAAAACTGAACCAGGATTTCAGGATTTGGATACAGACCCATCCACGTACTAGTGTTGCTTGGGAATTTTTTTTTCAATTTTTCTTCAAAAGTTTTCATATATTTATGAAAATCCTAAAAATATTAAAATTGGACATTTCTGATGGAAAGTCCATTTTGATCAACAAAATTTATCAAATACAACATTTCATACACACACACAAATGCAACCAGTTCTAACATACGCACAGGTTGATGTGCAATCTCTTATGAGGCGAGATTGTGGCAATAGCATGAAAAAAATGATATACAGCATGCTGCACAACAGTGGTTGGAGGGAAGATTTGACGTTAAAGTAGCACAAGAATTTCAATGTCCATAGCAGACAGGAACTCTGGTCCAAATTATCTGCTGGTGTTAGTGGATGCAAGTCTATTAGCTTTAATGGAGTTTTGCCCTTTTACACCAGAGGACAACATGACCCTTAATTCTCCCTCCTAACTCTTCTTTAGTATGCCACCAAAGAGTCAGAATACTTTGAACCTCAATCTTCTCTCACTTACACTTGACTAAATTAGGAGTGACTCCAATGAAGCCAGTGGAGTTACTCTGGTTTCAAACTGGAGCATGGGCAAGGTGCATCAGCCCATCTTTCTTTACTGGCTGGCATTAACACATTAAAATGTCAGAAAACAGCCTGTCAATCTCAATACTATTCAAATCAAAGAGATGAAATTAACAAAAAAATTGGTCACCAAACCATGGGTCCTTGAGGGAGTGAACAGCAAAACCCCAACAGTCAGGAGTAAATAGCTGAATGTTTGATCAGTGCATAGAACTGCTGCAAGAAAATACTATTTATTTGGGATATATGTTATTTAATATAGTTAATATGGCCATTGCCTCTCTGAAGATGCTCAAAGTTTGGTATAGAAAAATTAGAGGGTTTTATCTTACCTTCCTGTGGCACCTTATAGACTAACAGACGTTTTGGAGCATGAGCTTTCGTGGGTGAATACCCACTTCCTCAGATGCATGTCATGGCATGCATCTGAGGAAGTGGGTATTCACCCAGAAAGCTCATGCTCCAAAACGTCTGTTAGTCTATAAGGTGCCACAGGATTCTTTGCTGCTTTTACAGATCCAGACTAACATGGCTACCCTCTGATACTTATCTTACCTTGTAAATGGCTATTTTAACATGCAATACTGAGAAATGGAGGATACAGGGTCTAGTGTTAAGGGTCCTAGTCCAGGACTCTGAAGACCCAGATTCAATCCCCTGCTCTACCACCAGCTCCAGATAAAACAGGAAGTAAGTCCCTTACCCTCTCTGTACCTCAGTTCCGCATCTGTAAAATGGGGCTAATAACATTTCCCTCCATCCCAGGGGTATTGTGAGCAGGACATCTGTACTTCCTACAACATGCAGTAATAATATGTCCCTCTGTTTCCTGTTTCATTGATGAGTCTGCGGACAACTATGTAATGTGAATTTATTTGGACTTGCTCCCACTTACCCTAGAACTGAATTTGGCTCTGTCAGTCTTGTGAGAGCAAAGACCACCAGTTATTATGATTTTCTCATTGCATTACATTTGGAACAGAGACTGATCATCACTCTTGGTGGCAGCCCCTATAGAGAGGCCACTGATGGATGAGTCAGAAAGAGTGAACTAGTCTCTCACCTTTAGAGAATGGCCTTCCAAGTCAGGACTGAGATGTATTATAGCAGTATTATGGTGTTGGGGAAACTAGCCCAGGCTTGGCCTGTGCTGTAAGTTCTGTGACTAACCATAGGATTTTTTGCTGTCACATTACAACACTTTTCAAAACCACTTAACTCACAATGCTAGCAGCTTTGTTTCATGCTGTATATAACCCTGAATAGGTAAAAAGATTTGGTCTGGGTGCTAAAGTCTAGATGCAAAATCTTCACTAAGTTGTCTGTATGACTTTCAAATCTTGTGTGTGCATTTTTTTCAATAGCTTTGTTGTTTTTCTGAGTTTGCTGTAACAATTGTGGACAGTTCTGCTGAGCAACTAATCTGTGAAGAAATGCAAGCTCAGAGGCTAAAGGCCAGATTCTGACATCAGCTACGCTGCTGTACGTCTGTACTAAATATGTGAGGCCTGAGTCTTTATAGTCCTCTACACTATTGTTTTACTCCAGTTTTACACCAGTAAGAAATTGCTAACATCAGTATGTGACGCCGACAGAAAATTAGATTAATGCAACAGTGAATCAGGCCCCTTGTGTAGGTAATTTACAGCTGTCCAAAATGAAGTAGTGTTTTGTACTCACTTTGCACATATGTACCCCTTTGTACATGCATATGTATACAAGGTGCCAAGGTATGGGAGAGTGAAGCTCAATGGAGTACAATTTAGAACCCTGGATCTTTAATGATCATATATATCTAAATCAATTATTATTCCACTGTAATCATTGTAACATGTTAACATTTTCCAATTTGCCCCAGATATTTGGTAAATAAGTAACAATTATTTTCTACCTCTCTCAATTTGCTGAGAAGCTCTCTTAACTAACCTACTCAGAATATCACACTTATTTTTGCTTAGAAAACTAGGCATGAATGACTGGGAAGCTATAAAAGGAAGTGATTAAATCATCCATGTTTTAATAAGTAGACTACTATAGCACTAAGGATCGTACATACACACACAACTATAAATAGTCCTTTATACAAGGAGAGAGTAAAGAAAGAAAGAAAAATAGTTTTAATTTAAAACACAACAAATTAACGAATTCAGGGAAAGGAAAGGCTGTTGCTTCAATTTAACTTTCTATTAGAATCTTCCATAATTTTAGTAACGTAAAAAATCTTTTCTTGAGGTGTTTTGTATTTAACCTGTATATTATATCAATGATTACATACATATTTAATATGTATTTAAGGACATTAAATGGGAGGAAAATCTTTGAAAGTAAATGTACTTATAGCATAGACACAATATGTCCTTAAATACATATTTACTAAGATTTCAGTAAATATGTATTTAAGGACATATCCTATATCTGATGAGAACACTTAATTTCATGATCTTTGTCTAACCAGGCAATTCATTTGAGACTTTTAGCTTGATTCAAAAGATACACATGGAAGAACCATATAATTTTGCCACAGACGTGCAAAGTTTATTATACAGCATGCTTTACTTGGGCTCCTGTAACAAGTAGATGAGCCTCGCAAATGTTCATTTACTCATGCACAGTGTGAAAGTAGAATGAATTATATTGTGAAAATAAAAAGGATTAAAGAAATGCTGTCTGTACCTTTAAGCAAAATTGTTGGAATGCTGCAATCCAGGTGTCAGGAATACAGACATTAACATAGAACAATTGCACCGTTTAATTGGTGAAGTATTAGCCTTAGATCGATAAGAGTTAGTAAGGAAGTAGGATATGCATGCTGTGCCCCAGGTAAATTTTACTGTTTTGCTTTCTTTGTCCCTTGGTCTAATTCCCGCTCTTTTATCTGAATAAATAAGTTAGTTTGTGTCTTGCATGGTGCTCACATTATCTGATGTTATTAGCAGAGCGCTGTGCTAATAAAACAGAGTGGTCTGACAAACTGTGAGTCCTGAGTCTAACTTTGACAATTTGGAGGTTCCACCGAGATGGCAACCGTCTTCACTGGGGCCGTGTGATTCCTGACCGTTTTTGCAGGATGACCGTGGCAGCTGGCACCTGGGCATTTGGCCCGAGCAGTTCTCCACTAGGGCGGAAAGGCGCACGACAACAGTGAAGTCTACACCATCAAGCCTGTTGGTTCCCACTCTGTTCTGGTAGGGATCCCAGGATCTGACATCAGGAATCTGGTCAGGTAATTATTTCTGTGTTTTGTCTGGACTGAGGACTGTCCTGTCTCTGTGTCTATCCATCCTCTTCTGGAGTGTTTGAGTCTGGGTGCCGTCTCTGTCTGGAGATCGGCCGACCAAGGGGTTACTGTCCCCGCGGTCTGAGTGAGTGGAATCTGCACAATTGCAGCCGCACCGCACTTTGGGTAAAACCCTTGGTGTGAAAGCAAGGGCAATTGAGGCAGTAGCCTGTGGGCTCCTTTTGTGTGTTGCAGCAGGCATCGCTCTGACGAACCTGAATTTCCTTCTTGTGTGATTGGTGTGTGAAGTCCTCCTGTATTGGTAACCAGACGTTTAAGTTACCAATTCCCTAAGTGAACGCTGGCACATTTTATGTATTTAGGATGGGTCCAGACTCCTGTAAAAAGGGTCCAGACTCCTGTAAATTTCTGGGAAAATGGTCTAGGCTAACTCAAGGTGATCCCAAAACTCAGTGGCCACTGTTAAAATCTTGGAACAAAGACTGAGTGGATGTCTTAAAAGACAAACTCGGTCAACCTAAAACTAAATTGGCTAAAGGAGAGGTTAATTGTTTCATGCAGTGGTGGGAAGAGGCAAATCATAGGTGGACAAAATCAAAACTTGCCTCTCAATTATTCAAATAATAAGTTAAAAGCTTTATTAAAAGCCTCCTCTCCCACCACCAGACTGAGCGCTCCCCTTTACCCCGTTCTCCAAACCCCGGATCATACACTCATAGACTCATAGACTCTAGGACTGGAAGGGACCTCGAGAGGTCATCGAGTCCAGTCCCCTGCCCTCATGGCAGGACCAAATACTGTCTAGACCATCCCTGATAGACATTTATCTAACCTACTCTTAAATATCTCCAGAGATGGAGATTCCACAACTTCCCTAGGCAATCTATTCCAATGTTTAACTACCCTGACAGTTAGGAACTTTTTCCTAATGTCCAGCCTAAATCTCCCTTGCTGCAGTTTAAGACCATTGCTTCTTGTTCTATCATTGGAGGCTACGGTGAACAAGTTTTCTCCCTCCTCCTGATGACACCCTTTTAGATACCTGAAAACTGCTACCATGTCCCCTCTCAGTCTTCTCTTTTCCAAACTAAACAAACCCAATTCCTTCAGCCTTCCTTCATAGGTCATGTTCTCAAGACCTTTAATCATTCTTGTTGCTCTTCTCTGGACCCTCTCCAATTTCTCCACATCTTTCTTGAAATGCGGTGCCCAGAACTGGACACAATACTCCAGTTGAGGCCTAACCAGTGCAGAGTAAAGCGGAAGAATGACTTCTCGTGTCTTGTTTACAACACACCTGTTAATGCATCCCAGAATCACGTTTGCTTTTTTTGCAACAGTATCACACTGTTGACTCATATTAAGCTTGTGGTCTACTATGACCCCTAGATCTCTTTCTGCCATACTCCTTCCTAGACAGTCTCTTCCCATTCTGTATGTGTGAAACTGATTGTTCCTTCCTAGGTGGAGCACTTTGCATTTATCTTTATTGAACTTCATCCTGTTTACCTCAGACCATTTCTCCAATTTGTCCAGATCATTTTGAATTTTGACCCTGTCCTCCAAAGCAGTTGCAATCCCTCCCAGTTTGGTATCGTCCGCAAACTTAATAAGTGTACTTTCTATGCCAACATCTAAATCGTTGATGAAGATATTGAACAGAGCCCGTCCCAAAACAGACTCCTGCGGAACCCCACTTGTTATACCTTTCCAGCAGGATTGGGAGCCATTAACAACTACTCTCTGAGTACGGTTATCCAGCCAGTTATGCACCCACCTTATAGTAGCCCCATCTAAATTGTACTTTCCTAGTTTATCTATAAGAATATCATGCGAAACTGTATCAAATGCCTTACTAAAGTCTAGGTATATCACATCCACCGCTTCTCCCTTATCCACAAGGCTCATTATCCTATCAAAGAACGCTATCAGATTAGTTTGACACGATTTGTTCTTTACAAATCCATGCTGGCTATTCCCTATCACCTTACCACCTTCCAAGTGTTTGCAGATGATTTCTTTAATTACCTGCTCCATTATCTTCCCTGGCACAGAAGTTAAACTAACTGGTCTGTAGTTTCCTGGGTTGTTTTTATTTCCCTTTTTATAGATGGGCACTATATTTGCCCCCTTCCAGTCTTCCGGAATCTCCCCCGTCTCCCATGATTTCCCAAAGATAATAGCTAGAGGCTCAGATACCTCTTCTATTAACTCCTTGAGTATTCTAGGATGCATTTCATCAGGCCCTGGTGACTTGCAGGCATTTAACTTTTCTAAGTGATTTTTTACTTGCTCTTTTTTTATTTTCTCTTCTAAACCTACCCTCTTCCCGTAAGCATTCACTATACTAGACATTCCTTCAGACTTCTCAGTGAAGACTGAAACAAAGAAGTCATTAAGCATCTCTGCCATTTCCAAGTCTCCCGTTACTGTTTCCCCCTCCTCATTGAGCAGTGGGCCTACCCTGTCCTTGGTCTTCCTCTTGCTTCTAATGTATTGATAAAAAGTCTTCTTGTTTCCCTTTATTCCCATAGCTAGTTTGAGTTCATTTTGTGCCTTTGCTTTTCTAATCTTGCCTCTGCATTCCTGTGTTATTTGCCTATATTCATCCTTTGTAATCTAACCTAGTTTCCATTTTTCATATGACGCCTTTTTATTTTGTAGGTCACTCAAGATCTCGTGGTTAAGCCAAGGTGGTCTTTTGCCACATTTTCTATCTTTCCTAACCATCAGAATAACTTGCTTTTGGGCCCTTAATAGCGTCCCTTTGAAAAACTGCCAACTCTCCTCAGTTGTTTTTCCCCTCAGTCTTAATTCCCATGGGACCTTACCTATCAGCTCTTTGAGCTTACCAAAATCCGCCTTCCTGAAATCCATTGTCTCTATTCTGCTGTACTCCCTTCTACCCTTCCTTAGAATTGCAAATTCTATGATTTCATGATCACTTTCACCCAAGCTTCCTTCTACTTTCAAATTCTCAACAAGTTCCTCCCTATTTGCTAAAATCAAGTCTAGAACAGCTTCCCCCCAGTAGCTTTTTCAACTTTCTGAAATAAAAAATTGTCTGCAATGCAGTCCAGGAACTTATTAGATAGTCTGTGCTCCGCGTTGTTATTTTCCCAACATATATCTGGATAGTTGAAGTCCCCCATCACCACCAAATCTTGGGCTTTGGATGATTTTGTTAGTTGTTTGAAAAAAGCCTCATCCACCTCTTCTGCCTGATTAGGTGGCCTGTAGTAGACTCCCAGCACGACATCACCTGTGTTTTTACCCCTTTTAGCCTAACCCAGAGACTCTCCACCCTTCTGTCTCCTATGTCCATCTCCACCTCAGACCAAGTGTGTACATTTTTAATATATAAGGCAACACCTCCTCCCTTTTTCCCCTGTCTATCCTTCCTGAGCAAACTATACCCATCCACACCAACATTCCAGTCGTGTGTATTATCCCACCAAGTTTCAGTAATGCCAATAATGTCATAGTTGTATTTATTTATTAGCACTTCCAGTTCTTCCTGCTTATTACCCATACTTCTTGCATTTGTATATAGGCATCTAAGATACTGGTTTGATCTTGCCTCCCAGCTTTGCCCTGACCCTCCTTCCTCTCTGCCATTATAGCCCGTGCTCCCTCCTGTTTCCAACCCATCTCCCAGGTCTTGTTCCCCACTTACCTGTGGGCTTTGCTCACCTGTCCCCGTTGAACCTAGTTTAAAGCCCTCCTTACTAGGTTAGCCAGTCTGTGCGCAAATAAGGCCTTTCCCCTCTTCGAAGGGAATCAATCCAACCCCCTTCATACTCCCATCTCATTGTAAAAAGGACAAAAAGCCCCTTGTTCTGTTCCCCTTTGTTGTCTGCCTCAAAAACTGATTCTTTAGTGTTCCACTACCAATTCAGCAAGGGGAGAGGGGGCTCCTCAACTAGCCCCCACCCTTCCTGGTCCCTTTCCTTGAACATTTCTTTCAAAATTGTGAAGTGACCACAATATCACTCACAAACGGTTCATTGGAAAAAGCAGGCTCGGGCCCAGACAAGCAGGCAAGCAACAGATAAACAGGTTGAAAGCCCTAAGGGAATAGTGTCAGGACTAAGAAAAGCAGTAAGTGCAGGCATGAACCCCTGGAACAATACTTAAAATGGTGAAATCTGAGGTGATAAAGGTGTCATTTTGGGACATAAACAAGTGATTTAAGGAAAGAGAGTGAAAAGTTAACTCTACAGAGGCTGGAGAGAATTAAGCAGTTAAACTTTCTGAAAATGTTAAAAAAGGACCCTGTTAAAGAGAGAATTCTTGGTTTTCTTTGCAGCCATTCTGAAGGGAAAATGGGCCCTTTTCCAGAAGAATGCCTGTAAATAATCCAAATATATATATACAGCTATGTAAAAACAAAGCAGTGTAAAGGAATGTTAAGGAAAAGAAAATGTGTATGCATCTATTTGTCTGTGAAAATATGTAAAGTTCTAAGAATCTAAACCAGCACATCTGGTTTGTAAAACTCCTGTTTTGTAGGTGTAAGATAAATTGATTTTGTTTTTGTTTTTAATGCCACTACAAATTCATTTGACTCTTTAATTCAAAGTTGCAAAACTGACAGACCTTTTTGCAAGACACAGGTAATTAGTGTTGTTTGGCTTTGGAATTTAGCATTTAACCCTTAAGGGGTAACTTGATTCTTTACAAAATTTAAATGTTTTTAAATAAAGACCAAGTCATGGCTGCAATAGGGCAGTCAAAATCAGGAGAATAGGTAGAGATTCTGGAGTCTTTTTGTTTGGTTGGGTTTTTTTTGGTAACAATAGCAGATAAGAGCTGTAATGAAAGAATAAGAAATTAACAGTGACCCTCTGAAGCAACAGCAGAAGTGAGGTGCACAAAACAAAAAGAAGCAATGTTAAAAACACTGAGCCTTAAAAGGGCTCTGTGTAATCAGACTGTCACTTTGATAAGGGTACATGAAAACTCTGTAAGAAAAAAAGAAACAGTTACACCTTATGTAAAAACTGATATGGCTAATGTTTTTAAAAAGTTATAGTATAGAAGGAATGTGCATTTTCCCTAGGACATGTGCAGTGTATATTGTAGAAAGGGGTAAAAGAAATGCAAATGAAATGTGCTGCTGAATTAAAATCCTATTAGGGCTCCAAAAAGAGCTGCAATAGGCTGTGTTTTCTTTTTCAGATCCCTGTGTGTTAAGACAGAGTCTCTGAGCTCTGCTGATGGCTTTGAATCCAAAAGCCAAGCCTCTGTTGATGCAAATTACCTAACCGATAAAGAAAGGTGAGAACTGCCAGCACAAAAGAAGCTGCAAATAAAGAACATACCTGGTCAGCAAACAAATTGCCTACATAAAAGGCATGGTATAACAAGATACCTTTAATAGATTTGATGCTAATGTTACTGTTAATATTAAACATTAAAATAACTTTAGTGTTAGTAAGTACCCCTGTAACAACTTGTAGTGTGTATGATCTTTGGAAAAATCCTTTAAAGTAATATGGTAATGATGCTTCTCAGCTATTACCTGTGAATAAACTTAAAGCTTAATACAGCAGGAAAAATATTACAAACTTGGTCTGCTATATAAGAGGAAAAACTTGAGGTACACCACCTCATGAATTTAATAAATAAACACTGGAATAATTTCCGCATAACCCTTAAAGAGTAGAACCCATTAAAACCTGGCCTGCCTATAGAAAAAAAAAAACAAGAAAATATGGGGGTAATTCCTCTGTTTTGCCTGCAATCAGCAAGGGTATTTGTAAAAGAAAGGAATCTTTTAAGTAATAATCAATGCCACCCCAAAAGGGGTAGAAAAATGTTATTTTTGTCTTTCAGATAATCCAAAGTACTGTATAATGGGCTATGTGTATGTGTTAATTCTTGGGGAAAAGTGTTTAAAAAGTGTTAGCAACCCACCAGAAGACAAATGCAAATGTACTGTAAGTACTGTGTTTACCAATAATCACATTTACTATTTGCCACAACAACAACAACAACAAAAGAGGGTCAGCTTACTGTAAGCACTGATTTAGTTGAGTTCTCTATCTTGGCATTGAATGGCAAACAGTTACCAATCGTCTGTTAAAAGGTAAAAAGGTAACATAGTTCCTAGAAAAAAAAATGTGGAAAACTGGACCATTCATATTATACACACAAATGGGGACATGTTAAGAATTGCCACTGCAGAAAAACATAACAGCTTAGCATTGGTATAACATATTTTCTGGATGGTCTCCCACAACTACTGGCATACTAATGATACTACCCCTAATTGTGTTTTGGTTTTAAATTGTATGTGTTTAATCGAAATGTTTAAAATATACTGGTGGATAAAACAAATGTGTGCAAAGCTAAAGCCACAGGCCCAAATCACCTCCCAGTATTTTCTATTACGTGGACTAAATAAGAAGTGACACGGTGATTAATAATCATAGTGTCAAAAGGGGGATATGTAGGACGAGGATTTTATAATGTCCCATAAGAATTAAAGTATCATTTGATTTCATCCTGCTAGCCACCTTTTTTAAATAGCAGAAAGAAATGACCCCATGGGATTATAAGATTCTGTTTTCCCATATGCATTACAAATTGGGCCCTCTCTAACTCTTTGTTTTAAGATTTAGGTAGTAAGAGACAGGATTCTCTATTATGTCTATGTTAAATAAATTAGAGAAACATTGAAGGCCTGGGTCTCAATGTAAATTGTCTTGGTTATTAATTATAAAACTTAGCAAGGTTTAATTTGCAATGCTTTTTTTCTCGATATAAAATATTACTGTTTGTATTCTCAATCTATTTGTGTGAATGAGGAATGTATGCATCAGGAAAAGATAAAGGTGTGAAGGCCATTGTTATAAGCAGAGTCAAGGAAGAAGTAGTAAAGAGACTTAAAGAACATCAAAGAATCACCAGGCACTGCTTACTACCCCGACGGCTGTTAAACTGTCTGGCATCTCAGAGTGGATACATGCTTCGCCGTGTAAAAATGGACCACCCCCAGTGAACCAATCATCACCTCAGGACCACGCAGAGTCAATTGTGACTCCAGAAGAAGACGTAGAGGAACAGCCTGCAATACCTTACAATCTACATAAGGGTTGCCAGAAGCAGACGACAACCTAAAGCAAGGCCCAAGAAGAAGCAGTAGTGAGCCTAGCGCCTGCTGCCTGGTGGACATAAAACTGTGACTGCGGTTTCCTCAGTTGAGGTTGTCAGAACCAGAAGGGCCCTGCTTCCAACATGCGCCTCTGGTAGTGCCTGTTCCTCGACTGCTGGTGTGTTAAGTCTAGGGAGTCCACAATGACAATTCTTTTATCCAGCAGCAAGTGTGGATAGCTCAGACCCTTATTATTTCTAAATGCTGGGTCTGCAGCCACATCCCAGCCCACTCTCAAACTGATGTTCCTGTCCTGGCTATCCCACTCAATTCCCCAGACCTCACTGGAGGACCTTGTCTGTTTAACACAATATGGAACAGTAATGACACCTGGGAAGAGGCTATTGGCAGTTCCTTTATCCCACTTGGGGGAGTAATACACCAGGCAAAAAGGCTCCTGAGGTTACAAGCAGTAGTTAAAATAATGCCAAATAAAATCAGAGAAAGTTTAAGAGCCCTGGCCAAAGAAACAGGGGCGATCCGACAGGTGGCCCTCCAGAACCGTCAGGCATTGGACATAGTGCTGGCGGCCAAAGGAGGGACCTGTGCTCTCATTGGAAAACAATGTTGTCTGTTTATACCTGACGATACCAATGAGGTAATAGATTGCGCTAGCCACTTAGAACAAATCGCATATCTTCCCCAAGTAGAGCCGAGTTCTTTATGGAAGCGGCTAAGTAACCTGTTCAATTTCTCTGGTATAGGAAACTGGTTGTTTCAGGGAGCCCTAACTATCCTCTTTGGAATCTAAGTGATTTTTGTATGCTTTCAGTTAATCTCCTGTTGTATCCAGAATTGTGTCACCCAGGTGACTGCCCCAAAACAGAGTGCTAATATGATGATTTTGAATATTGCTGATGAACAAAGAGATAAGGAACAGTTAATTTGTGAAACCCAGTAATTGTTGGTCATGGTGTGCGCTTGACCAAAAGGAGGGATTGTGAAAGTAGAATGAATTATATTGTGCAAATAGAAAGGATTAAAGAAATTCTGTCTGTACCTTTAAGCAAAATTGTTGGAATGCTGCAATCCAGGTGTCAGGAATATAGACATTAACATAGAACAATTGCACCATTTAAGGGCAATTGGTGAAGTATTAGCCTTAGATCAATGAGTTAGTAAGGAAGTAGGATATGCATGCTGTGCCCCAGGTGAATTTTACTGTTTTGCTTTCTTTGTCCCTTTGTCTAATTCCCACTCTTTTATCCGTATAAATAAGATAGTTTGTGTCTTGCATGGTGCTCACATTATCTGGATGTTATTAGCAGAGCGCTGTGCTAATAAAACAGAGTGGTCTGACAAACTGTGAGTCCTGAGTCTAACTTTGACAACAGTTTGAATAGACAACTCTTTAGCTTCTGGTTTCCATCTTGCCAGCTCAGCTGCTGGTCACCACAACCATTACAGAATGTTAGGACTTGATGTAATATTAAAAAGTTGCAGCTTTGACATAGTCTAAAAAGTTTTGAGTACGGGGAACAGATGTGGAATGGAGGGTGATTCTGCAGGATTCTCTTCTATAATTATTTGCACAGAGCAGCACTATTGTGAAGATTAGCAAAGGTCAGCAATAAATGGTCAGAGATAATCTCAGTTAGAAATTGTCCACAGCCAGGATAAATTATTGGGTGGAAGAGGATGGTTGCATTGGAATTTGGATTTAAAAGCGGCAGGCGGGTGTGAGGGGAAGGGGGAAGAGAGAATCAGCAGTTTGCAGGTATTTTCGAGGTAGTTTTTTGTGCGTTTCTTTCTTAAAAATTTCACCTCTATCTCGACATAACGCTGTCCTCAAGAGCCAAAAAATCTTACTGCGTTATAGGTGAAACCACGTTATATCAAACTTGCTTTGATCTGCCAGAGAGCACAGCCCTGCCTCCCCAGAGCACTGCTTTATCACGTTATATCTGAATTTGTGTTTTATCAGGTCGAGTTACATTGTGGTAGAGGTGTACAATTATCATATGTTTCATGCTTTATGTAAAAGCTGATAGTTTCTCAAAGGATCTAAAATAAAATGCATTACTAATGCAAATGAGAACATGTATGATCAGTGGCATTTCCAGTGGCACTTCTGTCATGATATTTCCATCAGCTTTTAGACAAGGTTAATGTATAATGCAGAGGGCAGGGGAAAGCACAGCTACTCCTCCTCTGCATTTTCAGGAGCTCAAGAATTTAGTAGTTGTTGTGCCAATGGAAGATCCTCGGTAGCCAGTTAGAACTCACGTACTTGCAGGGTGGCTAGCAGCCAGCAGTAAAAATTAAATGCACAGCAGTACAAGGTTATCAGATATAAAACGGATCCAGCCACATGGGGAGCATTTATTTTTTTAAACCACATTTTAAAATTTGGATTCTGGAGGAGGGAGCAGAAACTGCTATTTCAGAGGGGCATGTGCAGACCACATTGTTGTGCTCAGCCATATCACAGAACGAAGTGTGGCGCAACAAGCATCTCTTGTTATATGTTTTGTAGATTTGCAGAAGGTTTTTGACAGTGTACACCGGGACAGTCTTTGGAAAATTATGGTGTACTACGGAATAGCAGCAAAAAACAATATGATAATGCCAAATATGCAGCCAGAGAGGACAACACCACCAGCCAATGGTTTGCAGCGATAACCTGAGTAAGGTGAGGGAGTGGATGGAGAATAACCCTAAAATATATATACAAAGAGACCTGCTCCTGATCTCACACGTATAAAATCAGTGCAACTCCACTGACGTCAATGCAGCTACCCTGATGTGCTACATCAGATCAGAATCAAGATCATGGTGTATACCCACAATCATTAAATAAACAATAAAAGGTCTCTTGACATGGATTTGAAATTGGTTAAAAGGTACAAAACAGTCAGAATAAATGGTCAGTTATAGACATGGCAAAAGGTTAACAATGTTCCTAATACAACTGTATTAGGATAAGTGTTATTTAACATATCTATTAGTAATCTGGAAAAGGAGGTGAAGAGAAGGGTTGCAAAACCTGTAGCTAACAATTATTTAGGTTAATATAGACCAGAGAAGACTGCAAGGAGCTTCAGAAGACTAAGGAAACTTGATGGCAGATGGAATGCAAGGCTGACAAATGCAAAGTAAGTGCACAGTGTAAGGAACAACTAACTCCTGAAGTCATTTCAGGATTCTAAATTACATGAAACCACTCAGGAAACAAACCTGAGCCCAGCTCTGAGATAATTTTTTGGTTGAACAGTTAACTTGTTGCAAAATGCCATTTTGGGATGACCAAAATTATATGCAAAATTCAGGTCGAATTTGACAAATAGTATTGGCTGAAAACAAATGAAATTAAGATAAATAAATGTCTAAATGGTTTGTTTTGATATTTGTTAAATGAAATAATTTAACATTCTATTTTGAAATGGTTCATTTAACAAATTTTGAAGCATGTATAAGACACTCCAAAACATAACAAAAGACTTAAAAAAAAACAGGTTAAAAGAAACATTTTGTTTGACCCAAAATGAATTTTGTGGTTATTTGTATCAGTCATAAAAAACTGAACGTAATTTTGGTTTCAGAACTAACCAATATTTTTCATTGCTGCTAGTGAACCAAAAAAAGAATTATTAGTTTTGTTCTATCTGGGTCATCATTGTAGACAACTCTACATACGACAGCAATCAAAAAAGAAAACAAACAGTGCTAGGAAGTATAAAGAATCGGACCAAAATACTGGTCACCCTATTTCCAGAAAACATAGTGGAAATAAAAGTGTGTGGATTGTGGAGAGACAAAGGGTTCATCAAGTGTTATGAGGCATGGGAAGCCTTCAGTGTAAGGAAAGAACAGTAGGGTATTTCCAAATTCCACATTAGTTTCTCATTGCTTCCCAGCTGGAATAAATTAGTAAACACTAACAAAATTTGGGAAAGTGGGTGAAAAAAAATTTTCCGATATTTTCAGAATTTTCCATGGGAAAAATCTGAATTTCCCCAACTGAAAAATTTTGAAAGGCAATTTTACCTTGAAAGTTTTCATGGGAAAAATCCCATTTACTGGCCAGCTCTAAAATCGGTACTCTTGGTCTCTAATCTAATTAGATAATTTTGCTGTGCATTTGCTGAATACATTTCCCACCTCCATGGCATATATATCTGTCATAAACAGATAGCTAAGGGTTAATGTTCTTTTACCTGGAAAGGAGTAACCTGAAACACCTGACCAGAGGACCAATCAGGAAACAAGACTTTTTCAAATCTGAGTGGAGGGAAGTTTGTGTGTGAGTCCTTTGTTCTTGTCTTGTGTCTGTCCCTCTCAGCTATGGGAAGGATTTTTCTGTCTCCTGCTTTCTAATCTTCTGTTTCCAAGTTGTGAGTACAAAGATCATAAAACAATAGGGGTTATTGTTTTTTTTCTTTTGTATTTACATGTGTGTAGTTGCTGGAATGTGTTAAATTGTATTCTTTGTGGATAAGGCTGTTTATTCATATTTCTTTTAAGCAATTGACCCTGTATTTGTCACCTTAATACAGAGAGACCATTTTTATGTCCTTTTCTTTCTTTTTATATAAAGCTTTCTTTTTAAGACCTGTTGGAGTTTTTTCTTTAGTGGGGACTCCAGGGAATTGAGTCTGCAACTCACCAGGGAATTGGTGGGAGGAAGAAGTCGGGGGGGAAATCTCTTTGTGTTAGATTTATTAACCTGACTTTGCATACCCTCTGGGTGAGGGAGGAAGAGGAGAGATTAGCTCTCTCTCGGTACTTGTGTTTTCCAGGACTGGAAATAGGGAGGGTGGAGTCCCTCTGTTTAGATTCATGGAGCTTGCTTCTGTATATCTCTCCAGGAACCCAGGGAGGGAACACCTGGAGGGGGGAAGGGAAATGGTTTATTTCCCTTTGTTGTGAGACTCAAGTAATTTGGGTCTTGGGGTCCCCAGGGAAGTTTGTTGGGGGGACCAGAGTGCCCCAAAACACTCTAATTTTTTGGGTGGTGGCAGCTTTACCAGGTCCAAGCCAGTAACTAAGCTTGGAGGTTTTCATGCTAACACCCATATTTTGGACGCTAAGTTCCAAATCTGGGAAAAATGTTATGACATATCACAGAACCCTTTATGCAATACAGCCATCTTGCAACTTTCAGGAATGAGATAGGTACAAAAAAAATCCAGCTGAGACTTCCCTACTTGTCCTTTTGTTACTTCCTTTAATGCAAGCATGTTATCTTGACTTTTGGCCCGTGTTAAAAGTTGTTGTTTGGCAGACAAGAGACAATATAAAAATGGCACCTTCTTAATCAGCCAGTCTGGTCTTTGCATTTATCTGAGTCATATCTTCTTACCTTAACTCATAAGAGACAGATTCTGTGATATGGATTCTATTTCTTGTTTATTATGAAGAAATTAATCAGCTAAGTTCTTACTGCAAAATCTTTATTACTGATAATAATAGAACAGGAGTAAGAACTTAGCTTTATTTATAGATCCTAGTTTGCAGCACTAGAAGGTAGAAGAACATTATTTTTATTTGTAAAGGAAGCAAATTTAATCTGTAAATCACTAAAAAAAATATGGAATTCTGGATTTTGTTGTTCCGTTGTTACTTTTCTAAGTGTAACCTTATTTAAGAACGCGTATTTGCAATGATTTCTATCATTACTGTTGTTTGCATAGCATCCTACTCCTGCCTCCTACTCCATCTAGACATGTTTTTGTGATAGGCAGCTGTCTAAAGTCTGCGTTTGCTTTAAGTCAGATGCAAACAGCTGTTTAATGAAACTGTCATTTCCTTATCTTCTCCATTTCTGTGGTCTGATAATTTGCTAAGTAAAAAGCTATCTTTTAGGAGATATTTCTTATAGGATGAACAAGTCACATTTTCTTCTGTATTTCCAATATTTATGTTACCTTGGAAAAAAATCCTCTCAACATTAAATCTTTAGTACCATAAAAGCAAGGGAATAAGTCAATACATTATACACTGAATTTTATGTGATGTTTTACAAGTGTGATCTCATAAGAGCATGTTGTCAAAGGAAATTCTTTTGCTTGTTCACGTTTGTGAACTGAATGCCATTTTTGATGCTTCATGGAAGTAATTTCAAATAATACGTTCAAACACCATATATTATTGCAGTGGGCCGGCGTGGCTCCCCTCCTCCCCGGAGAGGGTCGAACCCCGGCAGAGGCCAGAGTGGGTGGAGCTACAGAGCTCTGAGCCTGACCCTCAAAGGGTCAGGCGGTGATCTGGAACTATAAAAGCCGGCCCTCGGAGCTCAGTGAGGCCCCAGTGGCTGGAGAGAACAGATGTCCCTCTGGGAGCTTGAAACTGGGAGACTCCGGCGACCCCGGGGAGCCACCCAGACTGGCCTGAGCTTCCCCTCGCTCGCTGCCAGGAGGAGCTGCTGGAGCTTCCCCGCGCCTACTACCCAGAGGGGCTGCCGGAGCTTCCCCGCGCCTACTACCCAGAGGAGCCGCCAGAGCTTCCCCGTGCCTACTACCCCGAGGAGCCGCCAGAGCTTCCCCGCGCCTACTACCCAGAGGAGCCGCCGGAGCTTCCCCGCGCCTACTACCCAGAGGAGCCGCCGGAGCTTCCCTGCGCCTGCTGCTACCCGGAGGAGCCGCCGGCTCTACCGTGGCCCGAGTATCCTGAGGAGCTCCCAGACCTACCACCCAGCCCCAGTCGTGATGAGCCTATGCTCCTGGACCCCGCTGAGGCTGATGTTAGGACCCAGGTAGGTCCTGAGGGGGAATACGGAAGCAGCCTGGGGGCAGCTGACCCCAGTCAGGCTGCGGAGTTGCCGGAGCCTATGTCAGTATGTTGCGGCCAGGATCCCCACTGACTGACCAGCAGAGTAACAGCCGCTGTTTGGGCCCCGGGCTGGGACACAGTGGAGTGGAGGGCCTGCATCCCCCCTGCCACCCTACTCCTCCCTCTTCCTGGCCTGAGGAGGCTGATAACTGTTACTACTGCTCAGTCCTGCCCCAAGGCCCGAGCTTACTAACTCAGCATTTGCTGCCCCGCCAGGCCCAAGGGCTGGGCCTTTAAAACTGCTATTGTTGCTCGGTCTTGATCCAAGGCCCGAGCTTACTGACTCAGTGTTTGCTGCCCGCCCTGACCAAGGGTTGGACCTTAAACTATTACCGTTGCTCAGCCCTGACCCAGGCCTGAACTTACTGATTCTGCGTTGCTATCCATCCTGACATAGGAACCTGCGCCTCATGGTTGTTATGGCTCAGCCCTGCCGGAGGGCCTGAGCCCCTCGCCCGTCGGGCGGACAAGTACCGCAAGGACTGCCGGGCTAACTTCCCGGGCCAACCGGAGCAGAGTGGGCCGGTGTGGCTCCCCTCTTCCCCAGAGAGGGTCGAGCCCCGGCACCCACCACGTTTACAATCATACACACTGTTGTTGGATGTGTGGTGGTTGTAGGATAGGAGAGACACAAATTGCATGACGTAGTATCTTTATTAGACCAATTTTCAGAGTAGCAGCCGTGTTAGTCTGTATCCGCAAAAAGAACAGAAGTACTTCTGGCACCTTAGAGACTAACAAGTTTATTTGAGCATAAGCTTTCATGGGCTACAGCCCACTTCTTCGGACGAATAGAATGGAATATATAGTGAGGATATATATATACATACAGAGAACATGAAAAGGTGGGAGTTTCCCAACCAACTCTAAGAGGCTAATTAATTAAGATGAACTATTGTCAGCAGGAGAAAAAAAAACTTTTGTAGTGATAATCAAGATAGCCCATTTAAGACACTTTGACGAGATACTTAACATGGGGGAAATAGATTCAATGTGTGTAATGGCTCAGCCATTCCCAGTCTCTGTTTAAGCCTAAGTTGATAGTATCTAGTTTGCATATCAATTCAAGTTCAGCAGTTTCAAGTTGGAGTCTGTTTTTGAAGCTTTTCTGTTGCAAAATTGCCACCTTTAAATCTGTTACTGAATGGCCAGACAGGCTGAAGTGCTCTTTTACTGGTTTTTGAATGTTATGATTCCTGATGTCAGATTTGTGTCCATTTATTCTTTTGTGTAGAGACTGTCTGGTTTGGCGAATGTACATGGCAGAGGGGTATTGCTGGCACATGATGGCATATATCACATTGGTGGATAGATGTGCAGGTGAATGAGCCCCTGATGGTGTGGCTGATGTGATTAGGTCCAATGTGATGTGTATTAGACCAAGTTTGGCTAGTGGAAGACATAAGCTTTTAAGCTTCTTAGAGCTCTTCTTCAGGTCTGGAAAAGATAACCACAGTGTCACAGCTAACTACAAGGTGGGACTGATTGTTAAGGATAAGGGATTAATATAATTGCAAGAAACCATAATTTTTAGTGTCATCAGAAGCAAGCTCTCCACAGACCAGGACACACCATCTCACAGCAGCACAAGACTCTACCAGAACAGCAGACACAAAACCTGAAACCCCTACTGCTATGATCAATAACCCCCCAAAACACACCTTTCAAGATCCAGTGGTCCTACATATGCCTATCACAACATGAGGTATACCTCATCCAGTGCAGCAAATGCCCCAGTAAGTATATGGATGAAACCAGACAATCACTAAGCTCTCAAATGAACTCACACAGAAAAATGATAAAAGACAAAAACACCCTGTGATAGGGTGTCCACTCCACACAGGAGTGGAAGAGGTAAATGGAGGCCCTTGGGGTCCTACCGTACTCTGTCCCAGAAAGGAGCAGTGGAAGTGAGTCCTCCAAGTGACCTAGAGAGACTGCATGGAGCACAGCCAATCAGAGAAAGGCTGCAGCAAGCAGCCAATGCAGAGCCAGCAGGCCACATATAAGAAGAGCTATAGTGCAGAAGGGGGTCAGTTGTTGCTGGGAGCTCAAAGAGTGAGGACTGTGTCTACAGCAGGCTGAGAGATCTGTGGCACTTTGGACAGAGCAACTGCGGGCATGGACTTGGGGAACAAGAGAGATCTCCTGGCTGGCTGCTGGGACTGGGTAGTTGGATGCCCTGAGGCAAGGGTGAAGAAGGTGCTGGGAGTGTGGGGGAAGTGACCCAGGGAGACATAGCAGCATTGGGAGGAGTTAAAGAGTCACAGCAAAAGGCTGCTATCTATAGGGTCCCTGGGTCAGGACCCAGAGAAGTGAGTGCCCCCCCACCACTTGCCACTGAGGAAGTGGCTGAAATATTGGACAGTGTTACCAGCCCCTGGAAGGGGGAAACACAGAATGACCTAGTTGGTGGTCTGAGTTGTAAGGAGAACATGGTGGTTCCTGAGGCTGAAAGAGAGGCCGCAGACCAGATGGAGAGAGTCAGAGCAATGATGTACAAATTGCGGATGGGGGCTTCAGCCTCGAGCTAAACTCCAAAGTGAACTACAGGAGGTGCCAGCTCAATGGTGAGTGGTAAACCCTGTGACACACCCTATTATCTGTAAGTGAACACTTTTCACAAAGCAGTCACTCCACAGCTGATCTCTCAGTCGCTATCCTCAAAGGAAACCTGCACAACACTTTTAAAAGATGGGCATGGAGCATAAATTCATAACTCTGTTAGACACTGAAAATCAAGGTCTCATTACAAAATCTGTAGCCTGATAACCTTCCTTTGTGCTATGATTGCAGAGGTGTTAATTGCCCACTTCACTTTAAATTGTTTCTTGCAAAATGTGTTAACCCCTTGGGTTTACCATCTTGTATTTAGCAGCAACACTCTGGTTACCTTTTCCAAACCTGAAGAACTCTGTAAAGGTCAAAAGCTTGTCTCTTCCAGCAACTACAGCTGGTCCAATACAAGAAACTATATCACCCACATCATAGGAAAGCAGTTTTCCCTTAAGCTAGTGCATGCAATCTAGACTGATTTTTAAAAAACCGACCAGTTACCACTATAGTACTAGACCATACTATCTAATTGACATATACTGAATGGCAGATCCAGGATTAGAGTGAAATACACCTGCATGTGAAGATAAGGGAGAAGGGGGTGGAGTGATGGATGAAATTAGAGATGGGAAGGCATATCTAAAAGCATTTAGGACTACAAATTGCAAAGCAGGATCAGAACCATAATAAGTCAAGTAAAACATCACCTCAGAAATGATATGTAGAAATCCTGCGGAACCAATATGCTTTCTAGTGAGTATGCATGATCTTCAAAATAAGTGTAATCAAAGCCCTTTTAAAAGTGTAAGATATATTGTACTAGAGTGAGAGTTTGGTTTTCAATTTAGGATTACTGTGAAGGAAGAATTATTTCCTCTTTTTCTCATAACCAAGCTCTGAACCCAAAGCTAAAGTTCACAGTTTTACTGTGACACTGATTCACAAGTCCTGTCCCTTTCTAAATTATTGCATTTCAATTGTCAAGTAAAAGTCAATTCCTCTTTATACTTTGTGTCAAATAGGGAGGAGACACAAAAATAGAAAATTGGATCCCTTGGAACCTAGTCATCAGCTGATTCTTTCACTGGATCCAGTTCAATGGTTATCTGGTACCCCTTTTATCAATAATCTGACAACTGCATGAGCCTGTCCTCCTTTGTAACTACAGAGTCTCCTACTTGCCCACCCAATGATCATGTGGTTCACCTAAAGTAGCTTCTTTATGATGTGTGCTCATTCTAGCATAGACTTGATTTGTATTATTCCATTTTTCATCTTTCTAACTCCGGTTTCAGTCTGCCGCCCTTACTCGTGTTTGCAGTCCCAATTAAGTCAATGGGATTAGTCACCTCAGCTGCAGGACCAGGCTCTTATTTTCCTGTCCCAACTTTAAAGTCAAACTTTAGGCAAATATAGTGAGCCTGACTGACCTCCTTCTGAGCAGGAGAGAGGTGGACCATTACACGCCCTTTGGAGGGCAGAGCCTAGATCGCCCTGCCCCCCTCATTGGAAGTACCGGGGCGTGGCTAGAAGAAGAAAAGGCCGGCCCTGCACCACAGTTGAAGGGGAGCCTGTGAAGGAGCCTGTTCTCCCACGTTCCTCAAGAGGAATCTACACTGAGCCATTCCCGATGCCCAGATGCTGACGAGGACTGGCCCGGAGTGCCGGCTGCCATGTACCCCGAGGAACTGGAAGACGCCTGGAGGCCGCAGGTACTAAACCCCAGGGAGGCAGCAAGTAGCCATGGAGCACCCACACAGCAGCCGGCTGCAGAGCCTGGTGTGACTCAGTCGGCGTGTTGCGGCTGGATCCCTGCCGATGCAGGGGCAGCCACTCCTGCCCCTGCCAGGGCCCTGGGCTGGGACACGGTGGAGTAGGGTGGGCCCACATCCCCCTGCCATCCCAGCCCAGGGTGGCTGAACCCCCCTACACTGTGCAAGGAGGCTCTGGCCCTGAAGAGGAGCTTCCCTTAAAAGCCAGCGCTTAGAGACTGTTTGCTGGCTGCCCGAGCCCTGTCCAGGCCAAAGCCAGCCTTGAAAGACTGTTTGATTGCTGGCACCCTGGGCCTACTCAAGCCCAGGCCCCGTGCACCAATAGACTGTTTTGCTAGCTGGCTGCCTGAGCTCCACCCAGGCCAAAGCCAGCCCGAATAGACTCAGCTTAAGGGCTGAATGGTTGAGCCACCCAAACCCAGGCAAAAGCTTGACAGGGACTATTAATTGCCAGCCCTACTGTGGCTCTGGCCTATCTTGCAGACTCTGGTCCTGACATGACAGGACCAGCCCAAGTGGCCTCCTTCAAGCAGGAGAGAAAGGGACCATTATAGCAAGCTACAACTGCAGATAAGTTTTGTCCATGCATTTGGTCACTGTGATTTAAAGGGTACAAAAGATGATGGGTAGATATTCCTACATCCAAGTGTCGGGCAAGGAGAAGGGGCGGCATCTAAATACGAGGGCCAGCAATAAGAACCTTATTTTCAGGTATTGCTAGGGAATTTCTCTTGCTGTGGGGGAGATTTGCCTGGAGCAGGGGACAGGTTGCTGACCTGGTACAATTCATATACGAGTGGTTTGTCATAAACAGATAGTTAAGGGTTAATGTCTCTTTTACCTGTAAAGGGTTAACAAACAGGGAACCAAAAAAACACCTGACCAGAGGACCAATCAGGAAACAAGATACTTTCAAATCTCGGTGGAGGGAAGCCTTTGTTTGTTTTTTTTTGGGTTTTGCTTTGTTCTCTCTAGGCTCTGAGAGTGACCACACATACCTACAGGCTCTCTAATCTTCTGTTCCAATTTTGTAAGTACAAAAGTAGAAAGACAGTTTAGTCTTTTTAATTGTTTTTCTGTATTTGCAACTGTGTATCCGGCTGGTAGACTTTTAATGTGTATTTGGGTGAAAGTATTTTAAATTGTATTTCTGCTGGAGAAAGCTTTCTTTCTATTGTCTATAAGCTGAAAGACCCTGTAATATTTACCAACTAAATTACAAAGATAACTTGTACTTTTTTTTCTTCTTTTTATTAAAAGTTTTGCTTTTTAAGACCTGTTTGATTTTTTCCCCAGTTGAGGCTCAAGGGAATTGAGTCTGTACTCACCAGGGAATTGTTGGGGAGAAGGGAAGGATAAATTTCCTCTTTGTGTTAGATTCACGGAGCTTGAATCTGTATTGCCCCTGGGTGAGGGGTAGGAAGAAGGGTGAAGGGGGGAATCCCTTTGTTTAGATTCACGGACCTTAAATCTGTCTCTCTCCTAGTGTACCCAGGGTGGGAAGTGCTGGGAGGAAGAAAGGAGGGGGAAGGGAAATGGTTTATTCCCCTTTGTTGTGAGACTCAGGGAATCTGGGTCTTGGGGTTCCCAGGGAAGGTTCTGGGGGAGACCAGAGTCTATCAGGGGCTCTACCTAAATCCTGATTGGTGGCAACATATCAGATCTAAGCTGGTAATTAAGCTTAGGGAAATTCATGCTAGTACCCATATTTTGGACGCTAAGGTTCAGATCTGGGAATTATACTATGACATGGTTGCATTGTTCACATGAGCCCCGAGGAGGCTTAAATCACCCTGGATTACCTACCAGAAGTCTAATGAAATGAAGAATATTCAGCATATTGGCTCTCACATGGTTAATAAAGGTCTCAACATCAAATCACTATTTGCCCTGATGAGACCTGAAAACTGAAGTTCTGACCTCAGACAGAAGGAGGAGGAATGTTATCCTCAATTTCCTACCCAATTTCAATGGGAATACATGTGGCAGAATCAGGCCATTCATTGTTATTTCATATTGCCTATTAGAGGGGGTTCGAAAAGAGGGTTTTGTCCTCTTGAATAATTTTAACAAACTATTGTTTTCACTTAAGTTTTCTGATGACAATTCTGACATTTCAGTGAAATATCAAAATAAAATATTTGGGGTTTCGACACAATTTTTAAGTTGTAAGTATCCAATTTTTCAAGAAATATCCATATTTTCTGTGGTAAAGCAGATATTTTTCGTGAAAAATTGTTTAGCCAAACCCCAATTTTCCATCAAAAACAGTTTAAATTGAAAGCTTTATAGTTATATATATAATTAGTTATATATATATATAGTTATATAAACAGTAAGTGTGCATGGTATTTAAGAGAGCAAATAAAAAAACAGGGTGAAACCCTGGCATTATTTAAATTAATGGCAAAAACTCCCATTGACTTCAACAGGCATTACTGCAGTACTCTGCTCTCTGCCCACTGTTAAATAGCTGATACGTTTTACCCCAGAGATGACTGCATTTCTATTGTTACTGCAATGAATCCTACGTTATGTATAGTTTGTATATTAGTTTTACATTTTTCATTAGTTTTGAGAATCTTTTGAGATTAAACATATATCATCATCAGTAAGAAAGCAGACTATTCAAGGGTACGTTCTCTACAGATCAAGTTTTGAACAATGGTCTGATGGAGGACAGATGGCTTTGTGACCAAGACACCTCAGAGTCTTTGATTCAGTTCCTAGCTCTACCACATACCCTGTGTAACCTTGGACAAGTCACTTAATCTATTTTTTGCCTTGGCTTCTTGCTTTATATAGATGTCAGGCTAAATGAATTAATGTTTCTGAAGAGCTCAGGTGATACGTTGATAGATGCTGTGATGGGGAGTTCACCCCACACTTGCCCTGAAAGGGTTAATGCAGACTGAAAACAGGCCTAAATTAACCCAACAAGCCACAGCTGAGGGGAATCAGGTGGCTAATCAATCCCCTGACTCAGGGAGGGAGCTCAGCTGAGGAGGGATAAGCTGGATTAAGGTCATAAAGACATGAAATTGGCAGCAGAAGGGGGCTGCTGGGAAAGGCTGCACTCTCTCCCTGGGTAGAGGGAGGTCTGCTTGGAGGCTGCAGAAACACACAGGTATCAGTTGGTCCCTGGACGAGGGAGTGGTGAAGCTGGCAGACCCAGAAGGTTAGGAAAGGGCTCAGGGAAATGCAGCAAGGTATAAGTAGAACAGATCTTGACTGCTGACTAGAGGATCCCTGAACCAGAACTCAGAGTAGAGGACAGGCCTGGGTTCCCTGAACTAGCCACTGGGGAATTAGCACCAGTGGGACAGTGCATAGGAAAACTGCCTGAGGCTGTTTGGGAGAAGAGACTCCTTCCAGGAAGGTAAAGCCATGATAGTGACCTAGCTGGAGAGCCACAGAAGTTCCTGGAGCAAGAGGGGCCTGCAGACAAAGTGACAGAGGTGGAGGCACAGCTTGCAACTATAGGGAAACACATCAATCTGGTGCATGATTTCCCAGAAATGGCCTGGAGGAGACACCATACCTGCGGTGAGCAGAGCACATGGCTGCAGAAGCCATAAAAATAGATACAAAGTGCCTAGGAAACTGTGCATAGCCATTCAAACTCTAGCCATTCTGGGTACATTTACACTACGATAACAGGTCTGTGGCACAGCTGCAGCTGGCCCAGATCAGATGACTCATGGCTGCAGGGCTTGGACTGCAGGGCTAAAAACTGCATTGTTGACATTTGGCCTGAGGCTGGATGACATTTGGCCTGGGCTCTGAAACCCCACAAGGAGGTTTGGTTTCAGCCTGGGTTACAGCCCAAGTCTGAATGTCTACACTGCTACTTTGAGCCCCACAGCCTGAGCTTTGCGACCTGAGTCAAGTGACCTTGGGTCTGAGACTTGGTTCAGCAGGTTTTTTTTATTGCAACGTAGACATACCTTCTGTTATTGGCAGCCATATTGAGCTTCCAGTGGGTTCATTTCAGCTAACAACCTATTCCAAATGAGTGAAGAGACTCAAAACATTTCCTGTACGGAAATACTGTATTTAAATTATTGTTCATTCTGTTTTTAATCCATCAGAAAGAATCCCTTACCATAAATATTCCTGCTGGAAACTGAATGCCATTGACTTGTCTGTTCATAAATATCTGGCAATAAAAGTAAGGAAGTGATTTTCTTGATGGTGGTGATATGCTTCAAGATTGGGAAATTCTCAGCAAGGGACCCCAGGGAATATACTTACATCTATACCCAATAAGAAATACAAAAACCTTCCAACAATGCACTTCATTGGTCATTTCTCTAACATCTGTGCCTCATAATACTTTGGTTACTACTTAAGATTTCAAAATTTGCAGTTGTGCAAATTTTAGTTGACTAGACTTAAGTTTCTTCTGTAATTGGGATGCTGTCACTGCCGAAATATGCAATCCATTTTAGGAAACATCTATATAGTATTTATTAAAGTACCAAGAAAAAATGAATGGAGGGTTTCTGGAAAGTGTCAGATTGGCATCCCAAGGAAGGGATATAGTAGGTACAGAGGCAATGCAAATTTCACCATACTGTCCCACCAATTAGTGTGCCCTAATTTAGTTTAAGAACCATGTACACCTTTGGTTTCTCTGCTTAGATAGAATTGCAACCTTAGATTAAAAAGACACTTGCCCCTGACAACTAAGTCTTCTCTACATGGTGGTGTAATGCTACCTACGGGAACGTGATTTCTAAAGCACAGTAATGTGTTGTGCGTTAGTTGGATAATGTAGACTCTAGTTGTTTGGGCTAAGGAAACATTAGCATGCACCATCACGGTATACACCAATTAATTTGCAACACATGAATGTGCTTTAGAAATTAGACCCCATAGTGTGTGATGCTGCTCTGTGTAGACAAGCCGTAAGCGAGCTACATATTAGTTCAAATAGTTTCCCCATGTGCCTTTCATTTTGCCCGACTAACTAACATCTCCTCAAAAAGCCTCGCCATACAGAAAGGACACTTTTCAGGTTCACTCTTGGTAATGGGTAACCTCAATTTTGATCATAGTTGGATTTATCCAGACGGCATCTGCAAAAAGGGAATTTCATTGGCTCAGCACTAGGAATCAGTGTCTCAAGTTAGGAACCGGGGAGGGGGAATCAGTCTAACTGGTTTCAGAGGTGTCGCCAGTTCCTTCATGTTCTGCCCCACTCATTTAATTCCTATTATCTTGTTGAGTCTTGGCAGATTTGCAGCATAGCTTTACATTCTTCTAAATGAATATACTAACCTCACTATCCCTGCCAAGTGGGGAAGTGTATCACCTTTCTGATTGTTATAGGTGCCGCCTACTTGAGAAGTTTAAGGCTTGAGAGGACTTCTCCATTTGTTGCATCGCCAACTGAGCTGTCACACTGGCTAGCTTCACAATAATTTATCTGTTACGTATTTTCTAAGCTACTTAAGACAACGTATGGGTTATTTTTGCACAATTTAATATCTGTAATGACACAATTTCATAATATGAAAATAAAAAAACACAGTCGATTCTCCCAAAGCTAAGAGTGTTGCTTTCCCACATACTAGATTTCTATCTATTTCCCCAAAATCAACAATCCATGGCAGGACTTAATTTACTCCAGTGACAGAAACAAACAACTTGAAGCCCCAACTCCTGTAGACCAGTCATTAGGTGAGAATCTCAACTTTCATTTAAAGAAATGTTGCTGGATCTCAGAGTTGTGGAGAAATGCATGAAAATGTCACTGCAGTTCACTCCAAATTAAAGAGAAGTCCCCAAAAGAAATGAGATCTCTGTGGTGTAGGCATGGATCTTATTATTTGCACTTTGGGAAGAAGAAAAGGAGTGTATTTAACATTCGCCTGTCATTATTCAAACCCAATAGTCTTCCCATAACAATCCCCATCTTCCAGTCCTTATTCCCCGCACTCCCAAAATTCCTCTCACGCCACATAATGAGCAGTTAACCCTTCAGGTTAACATTTTGTGTAGATGCTGAAGAACAACACAACTATTGCCATACCGGATCAGACCAGTGATTCATTATCCTAAGATCCTGGTTTCCACAGTGGCCGGCACTACAGCTGATTGGGAAGTTATTCTCTCTCTCTCTCACTCATACGCGCACACACACACACTTAGTTTTCATTTTAAAACTTTCTTCAGAAGTTTTCAGGTTTTTGTTAACCTATGAAGACTCTAAATCTAAATTTTTTCAGATTTTCAGTGCCAAAAACTAAGAAGAGTTTAGATTTTTTCTTAGTTTCTGATACATCTAAATCAAAAAGGCTGTTTGACATAAACTAGAAAAATGTAGCCAAATTGACATTTCCCACAAAAGTTTCCTTTGCGGGTCTCAAGAAGATATAAAACTTTAATTCCATGAGCTCTTCAATTGTCTCCATAACTGATGGCAGATATTTTCAATAAGCTCTGAAGATGGAACTGCAGCTGGTGAACATTTGTTCTCTATAATTCTTGGAAATGTGAACAAAAAATGACTAATCACTTGGCTGAAACCTCAAATGCCACAACAGGGTGGCAGATGCCACTATGTAGTGTTTACAATACTAATGAGGCAGTAATGACTAATAGCTTGTGAATGCTTAGTTAAGAATCAATACATGTTTGGTAATGGAATTCTAAAATAAAAAGAATCCAAAAAATCCTGGCTTAATCTCAAATCTTAGTGGAAAACTCCTCAAACGCATTATACAGACTCCTTTACATAAAGCGACCAGGGATTTTGGATTCTTGAATTCTTAGGGTGCCCAATTTGAGACACTTTAAAGAGGGCTGACTTTCAAAGGGCAGGTGGCCCTGCACTTCTTGCAAATAAGACCTCTCAAGATGTGCTCCTAAGGATTGAGAAACCAAAGTTACAAGTCACTTACGAAAACATGGGCCTCTACTTTTACGTACGAGTAGAGACAGGTTCTGCCACTGATTTTTCATAGCATTTTGCAGGTTGAACTTAGCTTTGTTACTACAAAAAGGACCCTTTATTCCTTGCTCATAGTTAGTACCATCACTGTGTTTGCATTTTATTCCCAAAAGGTCATACTAATACAATGGTGTTTAATCAGCAACAGCTAAAGGGAAACAAGGGCTGTGCATATTTAATTTGCTTTTTTAAAAGAACTGGAGAAGAAATGACTCTGGTCAAGGTGTTTGATTTTGGAATAAACTAAATAGGAGATAATGCTGAGACAAAACGTGGCCATCTTAAGCATATGCTTCTAGATTCATTTTGAAACCTCTCAAAATGCTTAATTCAAATTGTGGGCCATAGATTCTCTTTTTGTAATCAAAGTGGTTCACTTCTCTATCTGCATTTTTATATAAAAATAATGATTAAATTTGTTAGCAGGCCCTTTCAGAGGTCCAGAGAGGCCTGGGCCACTTCCAGCTTTTGAGGCCCCTAGCCATAATAAAAATAAAAAATGACAACAAATGAAAACAAAATAAGGCACCAAAAAAAGAGAGAGACAAATATTCAAATATATTTAAAATGCTTTTCTAGCCTTTTTCTGTGCAGATGCACTAATTAGTGAGGAAAAATCTAGCTTTCGTGCAATGTTACAGTTGATATTAAGCATGGCAAGCCCATTCAAATACTCTTGTCCCATAGTTGAACAATGATAGTACTTTACCTGCTTCAACACATTGAAGGTGCATTCACCTGAAGCCACTGATGCAAGCAAACTGTCAAAAAATATGCAATGTAATTGTGATATTAGGAAACACCCCAGATAGTCCAAGTTTGAGTATTTCTTGATGCAATTCCTTTGGCTTGCAATCCAGTTTAAAGTTTGTGGAATATATTTGTTTGAGGAAGATGACCTCATCACGGAGATCTTTTGAGATTTTTTTATTGTACTGTTGCTGAAATCGTTCAGCTGCTGAAAGAATATCTTCATTACTCAGTCTGTTCAACTGCCAAAGAAACCCCAAAGGGTACAAATTAGTTGCAGTGACTCAAATTGATATATAAGACCTGACTGAATAGAGTCAACGATGACAAGGAAGACATTGACCCTATAATGCTGCTCAGCATTGGATTCAGTAGGTTAAATTGAGATTGGTGCAGAATTCAGATGAAATGCCAATATTCTGTGCTACTAATTTGGACTGAGACAAGATCACATCTCATTTTTCACAAATCTGTTGAATGTCATTGATAAAACTTTCAGTGTTATCCCTCTCAACATCAAGGGTAGCATTGCATGCTTCATTACCAGGTGGATCATTTGGTGGATCATTGTAAGTAGCTTCATCCTCAAATATGACATCAGAATGCATTCAAATTTGGACACGTGCTTCTGAATAGACTGAAGTTCAGTTCGAGAATGTGCAGTGAGATTGAGAGATTCAAGCTCATTTAAAGCTTTTCTCACTGAATTCAAATGCTGTGCAACTGGTTAAATACAATCAATCCGTGCAGCCCATCTAGTTTTGGATATACCATGCAGTGAAACAGGAAGATATTGCTGCAGAATTTCCCACCATTGTGGACTGCTACTGAAGAGATTGTACATTTGCTGAAGTTCCAAAGTAAGTAATTGCCTCCTTGCACAGTGATTCAGCACAGTGAACACCTACAAGGTTTAGAAAATACAGCTGGAGAAAATACAGTTTGAATTATGCTCAAGCAGAACTGCTTGTATACCTTTGTACTTCCCAGCCATTTTAGATCCATTGTCATAGGTTTGACCAATGCAGACTTGAAAATCTAACTAAAACCTTCTAGAATTAGGCCCCTTGGTCTTGGGGCTTCCCCACTTTTTGGCACACCTCACAAGACCGGACATACTTGGCAACGTCCTTGCCCATCCCCTCCCAGTGGAAGGACTTCCCCAACCGGTCTTTGGTTCTGTTCACCCCAGCACGGCCACTGGGATGATCATGGGCTAAGCTTAAGAGCTTTTCCCGGTACTTAGCTGGAACCACCAACTGTTTTCGCGGATGCCAGTCTTCCTGGTGTCCACCAGAATGAGTGTCCTTGTATAAAATTCCTTGTTCTACAACAAACCGGGATCGATTAGAAGAGCTGAGAGGCGGTGGGGTGCTCCGTGCCGCCGCCCAAGCTATTTGAAGGCTGTCATCTGCCTCCTGCTCAGTCTGGAACTGTTCCCTTGAAGCCAGAGACACCAGTTCTTCCTTAGACTGTGGACTTGGGCATGGTCCCTCTGGAAGCGATGTAGGTGATGGGGTTGTTTTCGTTGCTGGTGAACCGCTCTCTGCTGGTGCACCAGGTGGTATTTCAGGCTCTGGCTGAGCCTCTTGGGTGTGGTTGTCTGCTGCTTCGGCCAGTTTAGGCTCGCTAGCACCCTATGGCTTTGAGGTTGAAGGTTGGTTTGCAATTGCTGGCGCTGGTGCTGGTTGCTTTTCCAGTTTCGGGTCTGGGACTAGAGTCACTGTGGCTGTTTTAGTCGTTGGCAGGGGATCCAGGTCCACTACCTCGGTCTGGGTCTCTGGTAACACAGACGGGGCCTCTGTGGATGGCTCAGGAACAGGGATGGGTCAGAAAGCTTGCCTGGTTTGGCTGTGTGTAACCATTCCCACCCTCTTGGCCCGCTCTACCTGGTTGGCCAAATCTTCCCCCAGCAGCATGAGGATGGAATAATTGTCATAAACTGCAAAAGTCCACTTTCCTGACCAGCCTTTGTACTGGACAGGCAGTTCAGCTGTAGGCAAGTCTACAGCTTGTGACATGAAGGGGTAAATTGTCACTTGGGCCTCTGGGTTGATGAATCTGGGGTCGAGGAAGGATTGGTGGATAGCTGACACTTGTGCCCCTGTGTCTCTCCACGCGGTAACCTTGTTTGCGCCCACTCTTAAAATTTTCCTTCGCTCCAAGGGTATTTGAGAGGCATCTGGGCCTGGGGATCTTTGGTGTGATGGTGGTGTAATGAACTGCACTCGGTTGGGGTTCTCTGGGCAGTTGGCCTTTATATGTCCCAGTTCATTACATTTAAAACATCGCCCAGCTGACTGGTCACTGGGCCGAGGTGGGTTACTGGAGACTGGTGAGGTGGGAGAATAGGGCGTCTGTGGCTTCCCTTGGTTTGTAGGTGGGATCTTGGGTTGCCCTCGGTTATAAGGTTTATTGTCGGTGTGCCCCCGGGGTATTCCTTCCCCTTGACAGTAGTTTTTTTTTTCTGCCACTTTCATCCATTTGGCTTCAATCTCCCCCGCTCAGTTACCGTTTTGGGTTTCCCATCTAGGCTGTACCTCTCTATTTCCTCAGGAATACCATCTAAGAACTGCTCCATTTATATCAGGGGGTGCAGCTCGTCCATAGTGTTAACCTTTGTTCCTGATATCCAGGCTTCATAATTCTTTGCAATGTGGTAGGCGTGTCCGGGGAATGACACATCTGGGTTCCATTTTAGGGTTCTGAACTGCCGACGGGCGTGTTCAGGTGTTATTCACATTCTGTATCTGGCCTTGGTTTGAAAAAGTTTATAATCGTTCATTTTCTCCTTAAGCACTTCAGCCGCCACCTCTGCTAAAGGTCCACTAAGCTGTGGCCTCAGTTCTATCATGTACTGGTCTTCAGAGATGCTGTACCCAAGGCAGGCTCTTTCAAAATTTTCCAAGAAGGCCTCAGTGTCATCACCTGCCTTGTAGGTGGGAAATTTCTTGGGATGTGGAACAGTAACTGGAGAATGGTTGTTAGGGTTGACTGGAGCATGCTGCCTAGCCTGCGCTAATTCCAGGGCCTGCCGGTGGGCCTCCCTCTGGAGTTCCAACTCTTTCTCTTTTATTTCCAGCTCTCTCCTGTGGGCAGCCTCTCTTTCTCTTTCTCTCAGCTCCATCTCTTGTAGTTTTTCTTCCATGTCTCACCTGTGGTCTGCGTCTTTGATTTGTGCCTCTGCACCCAGTTTTGCCCTGGAAGTCATGTTTCCTGCTTTTTTGGTGTTGGGGCGCCCTCTGCTGGTTTACTGCATGAACTGCTGCTTCTTTGTTGCCTCCTTGGGTTTGCCTAGCAACAGTGCCTTTTTTAACTTCTTCTACCTAATCTTTTGCATTTAAATTAAAACATAAGAAAACCCTTTGATATGCAAATATGTTCTGCTGGTGTCTGTTGCTAACCACTTAAGCCTGCTTTAACAAAAGACCCTTGTTAAACCTTAATCTCTCTGCCTTCAGTGTACTCAGAAGGAAGAGAGAAACAAACAAAAACCTGTAGACTTGCTTTTTAACCCCCCCCCCCCTTTTCTCTGCTTATAAGCAGCTAGCAGAGAAAAAAGAAAAATAATAATCTTACTGGCTTTTGGATTCTTATCCCATCGCTACCACCATGTCATAGTATAATTCCCAATTCTGAACCTTAGCGTCCAAAATATGGGTACTAGCATGAATTCCCCTAAGCTTAATTACCAGCTTAGATCCTGTAGTGCTGCCACCGATCAGGACTTAGAGTAGAGTGCCTGATAAACTCTGGTCTCCCCCAAACTCTTCCCTGGGGACCCCCAAGACCCAAATTCCTTGAGTCTCACAACAAAGGGGAATAAACCATTTCCCTTCCCCCTCCTCCCCTCCAGGTGTTCCCTCCCTGGGCTCCTGGAGAGATATACAGATTCAAGCTCCGTGAATCTAAACAAAGGGATTCCCCCTTCTCCTTTCTTACTCCCAGATCTTTCCCGCCCTGGGTACACTAGGAGATCACCGTGATTCAAACTTCTTGAATCACAACACAGAGAAATCAGGTGGGTTCCCCCCCTTTCTCTCCCCCTCCCCTCTCCTTCCCTGTTAAGTACAGACTCAATTCCCTTGAGGCTCAACAAGGGGAAAAATCAGACAGGTATTAAAAGCAAAACTTTTAATAAAAGAAAAAAAGAATAAAGAAAATCACTGTAAATTCAAAATGGAATATTACAGGGTCTGTCAGCTTATAGAAACTAGAAAAAAAAGCCTCCTCCAGCAAAAATATAATTTAAAATACTTTTAGCCAAATACACATTAGACCCCTACCAGCCAGATACATATTTGCAAATAAAGCAAAAACAATTAAAAAGACTACACCGCCTTTCTACCTTTTGTACTTACTAAATTGGAATAGAAAATTAGAGAGCCTGTAGATACGTGTGGTCACTCTCAGAGCCCAGAGAGAACAAAGCAAAACCCCAAAAACACAAACAAAGGCTTCCCTCCACCGAGATTTGAAAGTATCTTGTCTCCTGATTGGTCCCCTGGTCATGTGTTTGGTTCCCTGTTTGTTAACCCTTTACAGGTAAAAGAGACATTAACCCTTAACTATCTGTTTATGATACTAGTACTCAAACAGCAATTTCTTTTCCAGTTTTTCTTGTGAAATTATCAAACAAAATAAACCTTTCTTCAATTGAAAATTTTGAGCTGTCTACAATCTTAACATATCGGATAACCATAGTAGTCTGTTCCTTGTGAGAACAATCTGAAGTGGCATCAACACTGATTGAAAAATACTTGGCATTTTGAATCTCATCAAGAATTGTTGTTTGTACGAATGACCCACATAGCTCAATAAACTTGTTTTGTATGCATGTAGAGAGACAATGGATGCACTTTTGACTCTCTTGCGGTTCTCAAACACATTCTGATAAAAGTGGGTCATATTTGCTGAAGAGCTCAACTATGCCTAGAAAGTTTCCATCTCCACAATCACCAATACGTTGACTGGAATGAAAGAAAGCCAATTCCCACTCAGAAAGAAAAAGGATGACATTCAGTATCTGCTCAATAAGTTTTTTCCAGTTATTAGTTTCTGTAGGGAGTTCAGTCAAGAATAAATTCTCAACCGAACTTTCAGCTGATGCTGTCCTACTGGCTGATTTCCTTGCAACAGTTTTCTTTGTGTGATGTTGAACTCTCATGTGATGGTATTCAGTCTTTCAACTTCCCTCCAACCTCTGTTGATGCTCCAACCTGATTGATCAGAGAACTGATGTATTTGCAGCACTTTTGTTCAAAATGAAGCAGGGAGCACAGTACAGAGATTGTTTTTTTGTATTCCAGTATAACCAGTCTCTTGTGCAGGTCTCACCACTTTGAAGAGTTTTTGTCAGCAAATGAATAGGGAAAACATGATTATCAGCATCTCATGGTATATTACTTGGAATTTTAAAACAACTAATTTGAAGAAAAGACTGCATTTGCGCAGCACTGCTCTTGTCAATAATTCCAATATCAGTCACAGTCCAACCCATAGTACTCATGAATTGCTCTTGCCACATAAGATCTACATCTTCCTTTTGGTGTTGAGTTTCCTGATCATACACAGGATCTTCTGCTGCATCTGTTACTGCTGGCAGTTGGTTACCTTCTTGACTACTGTCCTCATATTCAGGTATTGGCATTGAAATATCACCTTTTGCAGTTGGGGATTTTTCATTATCTGCAGCATTGTCTGTTGGGTAAGGTGTGTTTTCCAGTGGTTTGAGAAATGAAGTTTTTGGCTTTGAGCTCTTAGCTGCTGCTTCACTCAGTTGTTTTCGCCATCTCTTGCTTGCACCACTTTCAAATCTCCTCTTCATAGTGATCTATCTGGTCAATATGTAGCTTATTCACACTTGAAATATTCTGCTGTAAATAAGTAGCTTATCAACACTTGAAATCTTCTACTGTAAAGATGTACACAAATGCTGAAAAGCCTTAAAATGAAGGGATACTAATTAAGAACACAAAATAAAAACAAAGGGATGACATATATATATAGTAAACAGACACAGACAGAGGGATAATGTCCAAAAATTCCAAATGTGTGTCTTCACGAAACTCACTGTACAAGATTATTCTCACAAATTTTCACCTTGAATCTGGGACTATAGACTATGAAAGCCTATAATGATGGCCAAACTACCAAGCTAGGGGTCAACCAACCAACCAGCCACCACTTTTAGCTAATGTATGAAGATAATAATGAGGAATTCTCACACAAATAATTTCTTAGTCAACTAGATGTAAAACTATAAAGACACTAAAATGTAACAATTCTCTACCTTTCAACATGCACTTGATCCAGCACCAGTCACTAGTAATGGTTTCTGTATATAATCAGCTGATCTGAGAGGATACAATCTTGTGCCATCAGAACCAGTATATTTTTATTAATATTTATATGAACATTTTTAACTCTTTAATATGACAATCTATATCAGTTGACAAAAAAAGTATGTCTTTTACGAAATCACATCTCTTATTTGCTTAAATTTGCAGTTGTAAGCTGAGTGTGTGTGTCACATTTTCGTCTGATAGGGATGCACATAAAAACAAGTTGCGAAACTTACCAAATGCCAAAAAATTAACAAGTATCTAAATTTGAGGCCCCCTTTGAGCTTGAGGCTCAGGCCAAATGGCCCTCTGGCCCCGCCTCTGATTAGCCCTGTTTGTTAGATGTTTTCACTAGTTAGTTGTTCTTCTGTGCTTGTGAGAGACGCCAGATCAACATCTCTGGAGACTAATTCCTGTTAATCCACAGATCAGGTACAGTACAGGCTGAGGTAGAGTAATCAGCCTCTTATGGTACTTGAAACTTGGAAAGGAGATTATGGAGGATGGGAATTCTTTATCCCAGCAATACAGACCCCTAAAAATTCTGCTCAGGCTGAACTCTAAAGATGTGCAAAAGTTCATGAGCAAACATATTTTCTAAACTCATTTGTCGAGCTTGAATATAAACTTAGCAGAATTCTTTGGAGCAACTACAGGACTTAGTGTGTGTGAGAGAGAATATGTTTTAAACCATTGTATTTCTACCCCCTAAATAGTCAAGCTGTGAGTAATATAATTTCTAGGATGGGAAAGAAAAGTGTACATTGGTAATGTGCAATCTGTTCCTGGAACGTCGGTAATCAGTTAAGATGATGAGATATGGCCCTCTTAATCATAACAGAAAATCAGATTTACCTCTGCCAAGAGCAGAAATAATACTTGGCATTTTTATAGCTCTTTACATCTTTAAAGCACTTTGCAAATATTAACTAATTAAAGACAGAATTTTTAAGATTCCCTTAAACAATTCCTGTCTTTCATGAACTGTGGACCTTAAGACTCTACACTGAAAATAACTCTTATGAAAAATACTTTATACAAATTTAAGAAGTTGTTCATAAGGAAAACCTGATAAAAACATGAATATTCATAAATGTTCACCAAATACTTCTGATGAATAATTTTCATTCTATTAGTTGCCTGTGAACCTTGTACAGGTAGCCAATATGCCTTTGTTACAGTGCATGTGATCGGTCACTTAGGTAACATGGTATTGCTTCTGCTTCTAGGATGCATGAAAAAAAACTTTTAAACAGGAAAATAAATGAACAAATTACAAACGGGTATGATTTTTTAAAGGTAAACAGTCACTCGAGATAATCTCAAACCTTAATGGAAATCTCCTCAAATGACTATATTATATAGGTTTTAGAGTAGCAGCCGTATTAGTCTGTATCCGCAAAAAAGAACAGGAGTACTTGTGGCACCATAGAGTCTAACAAATTTATTTGAGCATGAGCTTTCGTGGGCTACAGATGCATAGAATGGAACATATATTAAGAAATACATACACATACAGAGAACATGGAAAGGTGGAAGTAGCCATACCAACTCTAAGGGGCTAATTAATTAAGATGAGCTATTATCAGCAGGAGAAAAAACTCTTTTATAGTGATAATCAAGATGGCCCATTTTAGACAGTTGACAAGAAGGTGTCAGAATACTTAACATGGGGAAATAGATTCAGCGTGTGTAATGACCCAGCCACTCCCAGTCTCTATTCAAACTCAAATTAATGGTGTCTAGTTTGCATATTAATTCAAGTTCAGCAGTTTCTCATTGGAGTCTTTACAGCAACATTGTGGCCTAAAGTTTCAAAAGTGATTAGTGACTTTGGATGCCTTGGATTTTAGGGATTTTATTTTCCAGGCATCTGGCATCCTTTGAATACTCTCAAATTACATGAGAAATTATAATGAAGGGAACTTACTACCTTTATTTGCAAAGATATTTGTGATTTTTTTTAACTCTTCTACCAGATAGGTATCAATATGCATTATCCACCAGTGAAGTTACTGTATCCAAACTAGCAAAGAATCCTGTGGCACCTTATAGACTAACAGACGTTTTGGAGCATGAGCTTTCATGGGTGAATACCCACTTCCTCAGATGCATGTAATGGAAATATCCAGGGGCAGGTCAAGTTTCTTCATGAGGTTGATGGATTTCCATTCCATACGGCTAAATGCAGTGCCTTGCATGGTGTCAAGTATCAGAGGGTAGCTGTGTTAGTCTGGATCTGTAAAAGCAGCAAAGAATCCTGTGGCACCTTATAGACTAACAGACGTTTTGGAGCATGAGCTTTCGTGGGTGAATACCCACTTCCTCAGATGCATGTAATGGAAATATCCAGGGGCAGGTCAAGTTTCTTCATGAGGTTGATGGATTTCCATTCCATACGGCTAAATGCAGTGCCTTGCATGGTGTCAAGTATCAGAGGGTAGCCGTGTTAGTCTGGATCTGTAAAAGCAGCAAAGAATCCTGTGGCACCTTATAGACTAACAGACGTTTTGGAGCATGAGCTTTCGTGGGTGAATACCCACTTCCTCAGATGCATGTAATGGAAATATCCAGGGGCAGGTCAAGTTTCTTCATGAGGTTGATGGATTTCCAAACTGCTATTATACCTTTTTGCTTCTTGTGACTCAAAATATAAGCATTGACATGTGCAAGTGTGGCAGACAGAGGACATCTACTTTGAGGATGATTTATTACTTCCAAATTGTATTCTAAGTGGTTATGTTCCCACCCTCATCACTGTAGGATCTGAGCATCTTCTACTATGCATTAAGTGATGTGACTCTCCATTGTCAAGTGTGGTTCATCTACTCCTCAGGGGGAGAATTGCATGTGCAGGGGAGCATTTTAGGCTTACTGGCCTGTAATTGCCAGGATCGCTTCTTGCCTCTTCTCAAGTCCACAAACAGTTCATACCTTTTTGCTGGTGAAACACCCTGGGCAGTTTATTTACAATATTAGTTTCCACTGCTATTATACACTATGCAGCCTTACACCAATGGTCTTAGGGAGCCCTCCATTCCTGAGGTAAGCTGTTAAGATCAATCTCCCCCTCCACCCCACCTGTATCTGCTTCCTCCCACCTACTTCCCCCCTGTACCTTTTGTATTATCCGCCTCATGACCAAGTTAGCCTCTTTATTCTCCTCAACCCATCAGTTAGGCACAGCTCTTCTTAATAAGATCTGCTCTGGAATAATTAGAGCTGCAGTGACCAGAGTGCTGGCTCAGCTGCTGTTGTCCAGCACTTTGTCATAGGGACCAAGTCTTCTAGCCAACTGGACATGGTAGAAAGCATTACTCCTGGATGCTGCAATGTGAGAGTTTAGCATCACTGAGGTATCTAGGAGCATTCCTCAACTATGGATTGAATTGACCAATAGTGGGCATGTGCCTTCAACCAGCGGAGACTGTAAACTCTCAAAATGCTTTCCTCTGCCCACCATCATCATTATCGTGCTTAGTTTCTGCTTCGACCAGCTGTTTTTCCATCCATGAAATGATCTCATCCAAGCAATGGGCCATCTTGGTGGTAATGGTGTGGTCATATGCAGTGAAGGGTAGGTGGAGCTCTGAGTCATCTGCATATTGATGGCACTTGAGTACATGTCCTCTAGGAAGAGGCCTGGCTACAGGTCATCTCCTAGAGCACAGAGATCTTAATTCTACCTAAACCTAGTCACAGCCAGAAGACCGCTAATCTCTGCACTCTAACATCAGCAGAGACAATTTGGGGATTTCTCATAAATTTCTCTCTTCTTGTGAATCAGGCCACAAGGTCCAGTCAACCCAACCCAAGCTGCATTGAACTATGATGATATTTGCCATGCAACTGCTGCAAGCCAGCCACTGAAGGGCACAGCAATCAAGCAATTTCTTGATCTTCTCTGTGACAGATTGAACAGATTCATCTCCCTAAATCAGGGTACGTCTACACTACAGGATAATTTCGAATTAACTTAAACTGGTTTTATTAAACAGATATTATAAAGTCGATTGCACGTGTCCACACTAGGCACATTAATTCGGCGGTGTGCGTCCATGGTCCGAGGCTAGCATCAATTTCAGGAGCGTTGCACTGTGAGTAGCTATCACTATAACTATCCGGCCAATAACTTCGATTTGCGGCCACACTAACCCTAAATCGATATGTTAATATCGATTTTAGCGCTACTCCTCTCGTTGGGGAGGAGTACAGAAATCGATTTTAAGAGCCCTTTAAATCAATTTAAAGTGCATTGTAGTGTGGACGGGTACAGCGTTAAATCGATTTAACGCTGTTAAAATTGGTTTAACAGCGTAGTGTGGACTAGGTATCTCTCACTCTAAAGCACATTTTCCAGTCCTCAAAACATTTTTGTGGCTTTTCTCTGCACCCTCCCTGCATCTTTTTCACCATTAAGTGTTTGCCCTGATGTAACTAATTACTCCACCGCACATTTTGCAGTCATTGTGCAGATTAGAGATGAGGGTAGAACCAATACCAGAAACCCATTGGCCAATTTACTCTCAAATGAATTCACACTAAAGAAATACATGACAAAGACAGACTTGAACTGCATGGGGCTTGTTTTATTCTTAAATTAGTAATTTAATTGATCAAAAATGCTTCTGTTAACCAGTGCTTCTGGACAACAAGTAGCAGGAACCATCACAGCTTGAAGCCTGACAAATGCTTCATAACCAGCAGATGGGAATGGGCAACAGGTGATGGATCACTTGATGATGATTACCTGTCCTGTTCATTCACTCTGGGGAACCTGGCATTGGCCACTGTCAGAAGACAGGATACTGGGCTAGATGGACCTTTGGCCATTCTTATGTTCTTACTTGGTCAGAAGCAAATCCATGGATCACAGTTTGAGAATCACTGTTTTGGGGCCATTCTCTAATTGCTGTTGACATATTCTGAGCATTTTAACCACACTGGCAGAGAGCTGCAGTGTACTGTTGGCTTTAGATTCCAACTCTGGCAAATAAAGCAATCTGTAAAACTTCTTGGAAAACTCACTGCTGTCTGCTTGCTAGTCTCAAGGTAGCGAGAAGCCTGAAAACTGGCAAGATTCACATTTGAAGAGCCAGAAATATTTACAAAGCATGCAAGCAGTTATGGGTAACAGACCAAACAGTGCATATGCATAGTTATTTGTTATTTTCTTATAAAATTCTCCAGTAACTTTAAAAAAATATATTTCTCTAAGCGACAGAACTCTGGTTTCTAAGATACTCACTATTCACACTGAAATGGCCAGATTTTAGTAGCTGGATCTCTAAGGACCAAAACCTGGTCCCCCTGAAATGACAGGCAAAATACCCAGGATTAGCACATTATGGGGTTAATTGACCGCAAATGCAAACCAGCTGACTATTGGCAGAATGCTACACTATTGAACTGAATGAGAGTTTCGCCATTGACTTCAATGGGAATTGGATTGTATCCTATAACCCTTACTCAGGAAGGCACTTAAGCATGCACTTAATCTCTATTTAGGGCAGTACTTAAGCAGGTGCTCAAATGCTGACATGGACAGAGATGCTTTGTTGAATGACTATATACACACACACACACACATATACACACACAGACACACACACACACACACGTATTATCTTATTCATACCAGAAATACCCTAGTGCCCAGAAGCCCTAATCAAATTGGGGCCCCAGCGTGCTATGTGCTATACAAATATGATATAAAGGTTAGTAGCCTGCCCAGAGAATTTAACATCTTTTCCCTTATATGCTGAGCCATTGCTGATGTTGGGAAATCAGGGAATATACTCTAAGTAGGCACTCAATCATCCTACAAAAGCTTGTTTCTTGTACTTATGCCAGGAGAAAAACCTATCATGATACAAACAATGAAAATCCTCAGAGGGAGATGCAAGGAATCCAATTTAAATCCAAGTAGTCTGAGCAGTCTAAACAGAAAAGAGAAAGGTATAAATAGGTTTAGTTTAAGTCATATTATCTGTCTGGCAATTCTGCTTTCCAGGTATCCTACTGTTATACAACCTTAAAAACCTATTCACCATCAGGAAGGTCGGGACTTTATTAAATGATACAAGCCAACTCTGGTATCATTGTGCAACTAGTCTATTCCAAACAATGCACATCACTGAACAAGTTTAACAAAGATTAAAGGATTCCTTCTATCCCCAGCATCCTTTTTTTTAATTTAATTTCCTATACTTGCAGTCCTTTGGGGATGCATAATGAGAACAGCAGCACAAATAGGGATGCAGAAGATACAAAGGAATGAACGCAGGTTTAGGTAAAGTGACAGCTGCCATTGGAGATAAGGTAATCCTCCTAAAAGGCTCCAGCAGAGATTTTAAAACTAGCCCACAGTGCCATGCTGTAAAAGAAAGAAAAGAGCTTATTTCTAGGTATTTTTCCCCTGTTGTGGCTTTTTGGTAGTCGTACATAATTTCTTCTAGTCTCTCTCATGGATCTTCCTATAAATAGCTAGAAAAATGCCCTCTTTAACTTTAAAGATACAATGTTTCCTTCTCGACAGGAGGTTCCTTCCCCATTGCTATCATGTCCCATGACTGGGAAGAAAGGATAAAAAATATGGCGTCTTTTAAAGCATGCATTCAGCCTTGTGTTTGAAGATGATCATTTTTTCTGGAATAGATATTGTTAAATATAATACTGGTTTAATGATTCCCCTTAGCTCTCTTCCTCTTCCAAATACAGGAGATATTACTATTAACACTGACCAGGAATTCTGCTATTAAGGAGGTATAGTTGTGGTAATGTTTCTTTCCTTACCAATTTGCCTTTTTAAAACTCAAACCATGACAACTGGTTGGAAGCCAGATGGCTTGGGCCATGACATCAGTAAATTAAAGGAAAGAGAGTCAAAGGATGAGAGTTGTATTCCCTGCTCTGTTACAGACTTCCTGCATGACCCTGGGTATGTCGCTTATCCACATTCTATCTCAGTGTTCCCATTTTTAAAATGAAGAAATACATCCTGACCTCAGCAGGCTGTTTTGAGGACAAAATTCATCAGTGCTTGTGAAGGAATAGGTAGGAAAGGCATACAAAACACACCGGTGACAAGCTCTCAGCTTATTGAGAAATAGCTTTCCACCAGCTGCAGTTAGGTACGGTAAAGAGGACAGTAACTACCTGCCGAATTTTGCAACACTACTAGCATAGCGGATATGGTAGCTCACTCACCTCTGCTAGCTAGCAGCTGGAGTATGCTTTCAATCACATGGATCAACTCTCCGGGAAGTGTCAAATGCCACAGATGAATGTGGAAAAATTACAGATTTATGAAGTTAATTGGAACGATGTACCCGTCTCTGTAATTGGCTAGATTTCCTACTCTGAAGACAGGAACATTAAGCAACGACTTAAAAAGATTAAATTACCTTGGAATAATAATTACTAAGAATCTCTAAAACGTAATCAAATCCACCTCTGATCCGATTTGGACTAGTGTGAAGCTTGACGCAGATAGGAAGGAGCAATTAACACACACTCTATGGGGCAGTTAATGCTGTAATGATGACTGTACGTTAAAATCCTCTTATTTGACTTTCAATATCCCTAAATATTAATTCACAAAACCTATTGTCATAAACAGATAGTTAAGGGTTGATGTCTCTTTTACCTGTAAAGGGTTAAGAAGCTCAGTAAACTTGGCTGACACCTGACCAGAGGACCAATCAGGGGACAAGATACTTTCAAATCTCGGTGGAGGGAAGTCTTTGTTTGTGCTTTTTGTTTTGGGAGTTATTCGCTCTTGGGGCTAAGAGGGACCAGACGTGCAACCAGGTTTTCTCCAATCTTTCTGAATCAGCCTCTCATGGTTCAAAATAATAAGTGCTCACTAGAAAAAGTGGTTTAGTCTTATATTTGTTTTCTTAACTTGTAAATGTGTATTTTGCTGGAAGGATTTTTACCTCTGGTTGCTGTAACTTTGAATCTCAGGCTAGGGTGGGGGGAAGTCCCTCTAGTCTATATGAATCTGAATACCCTGTAAGCATTTACCATCCTGATTTTCCAGAGATAATTTTTACTTTTTCTTTCTTTAATTAAAAGGTTTCTTTTTTAAGAACCTGATTGATTTTTTTTTCTTGTTTTAAGACCCAGAGGATTGGGTCTGAAATCACCAGGGATTGGCGGGGGGAAAGGAGGTGGGGGAAGGTTAATTCCTCTCTGTTTTAAGATCCAAAGAGTTTGGATCAGTGTAGCCTCTCAGGGTAACCCAGGGAGGGGAAAGTCTGGGAGGGGAAAGGAGGGGGGATGGTTTATTTCTCCTTGTTTTAAGACCCAAGGGGTTTGGGTCTTGGGTTCCCCAGGGAAGGTTCTGGGGGAACAGAAAGTGTGCCAAACATTATATTTCGGCTGGTGGCAGTGTTATCAGATCTAAGCTAGGAATTAAGCTTAGAAGGGTCCATGCAGGTCCCCACTTTTTGGACGCTAAAGTTCAAAGTGGGGGGAAAAAACCTTGACACCTATACAAAAAGTTCTCTCTCATTTCTGTCATTCAGACATTTCATTGTTGAATTCCTCAGAGAGGTTTTCCTCAAACCCACCAATGTTTCAGTTGGTTGAGAATTCTGGGGGAACCCCCACCACACACACATTTTGGGTTGATCAAAAACATTTTTCAAAAAGTTTGTCAAATCTAAAAGTGAAAAAAATATTCAGGGCAAACAGAACATTTGCTTTTGATTTTTTCAACATTTTTAATATAGAAGTTAAAAGAAATTTCAAAATAAGTAATTTCAAATTGAAAATCACAGCATTTCATTTTTAAAAAGTTAAAACAAAATATTTTGATTCTGGGGGGGAATTATTTTAAAGTTATTTTTTCTGACTGAAATAATTTGGCCAAGTCTACATGAACTGACAAAATGTTTAGGTGTCACCAAAACTGCCTTTTTGCTGGAAAAAATGTCAGTGGATACATTTTGTCCAACTCTACTTATAGCAAAGTACTCAAACTATGGTAAAAGACACTCTGCTCAATGATGAATATATCCCACTTAAGCCATATAATAGTGAGAATTAACTTACATATACAACTTCTGCCTTGGAGAAAACTTCAGCCTATGACCAGAATTCCCCTATAAGAATGGTGTGTGTGTGTGTGTGTTTCTGTAATTCTATCAATGTACTGCTTGTGTTACTTGCGTTTTCATATAGAACTCTACTCCTCCCTTCTGCAAGTCCTCTCCCAATGGAGCTATCCTGCAGGACCTAGGTTCCCCAGGGCTGGGTTCCTCCAGCCCCAGAATCAGATGAACGAACACACAAACACACACACACAGCAAGTATGAGCGGACTAGGTCAATCAGTACTCTCAAGCTGACCCTTTATATGCCACCGGTACCACACCAGAATAGAGTAAGCCTGAGCAGACAGGGTTGAACAGCACTTCCAGGCTGCCACCCTTATATGCCCCTGGACTCAGTAGTCTGGGTCGAGCAGCACTTTCAAGCTGCCACCCTCATATGTCACAGGTTCAGCAGGTCCCCATCCCCACTTTAGATTACAATTGTTCTGGTAGTAACCCACTTGATGAGCTAACCCCATAGTATTTTTGGGCACTACAGGGATCTTTAGCTTAGATAAGAGAAGCTTTGATGCAGAGTAAATGAAGGAAGCCAAAATCACAAAAGAGTAAAGCTTGGGGCAGGGGAGAAGGGAGGAAAGCAACCAGCTTAACCATAAAAGTTATTTATTGAATAATAGTGCTAACCACTGTGATGGGGCAAGGCCAGATGGCTACAGTAAAGTACTGAGGAACAGGTAGGTTAGCCCCAGGCTAAACAAATCCCTGGTACCATGGTAACCAAATGGCAGTTGCTCCAGATTAATCAAGACACCTGGGGCCAATTAAGATTCTTCTAGAAGACAATGGAGATAGCTACATTGATTGGGGCACCTGAAGCCAATCAAGGGCTGGCTGGAACTAGTTAAAAGCCTCCCAGTTAGCCAGTGAAGTGTGTGTGAGGAGCTGGGAGCAAGAGGCACAGGGAGCTGAGAGTGAGAGGGTGTGCTGCTGGAGGACTAAGGAGTACAAGCATTATCAGGCACCAGCAGGAAGGTCCTATGGTGAGGATAAAGAAGGTGTTCGGAGGAGGGCCATGGGGAAGTAGCCCAGAGAGCTGTAGCTGTCATGCAGCTGTTACAGGAGGCACTATAGACAGCTGCAATCCATAGGGCCCTGGGCTGGAACCTGGAGTAGAGGGCAGGCCTGGGTTTCCCCCAAACCTCTCAACTCCTGATCAGACACAGGAGGAGATGACCCGGACCGTGGGTTCCACCAGAGGGGAAGATCTCTGAGGTGAGCAAATCCGCCAATAAGCGCAGGACCCACCAAGGTAGAGGAGGAACTTTGTCACACCACACAAGAAGAGCCTAAACAAATATAACATTTTATATATTTTATACACACACACACACACAATAAAAGATTACAAAAGTCATATACAGAAAATGATACCTGATCAAAAAAGTCAGGGTTAAAAAGTTACATCTGAGGTAGAAAAGAAAACAGAGAGGGAGAGAGCGCTGGGGTCTCACACTCCATGAAGCTTGAACTGGTTGAGGTTCCCAGGTGATGGTGGTAGCTCAGGGTCTTGAGTGCTGGAGACAGGCAGAGCCCCCAGCATGATCAGGCAGGAGAAGATGGAGTCCCAGTGGAACTGATGCAGAGTTTGAATCCAGTCATGAGAACACTTACTTGAGCATGGGTAGGGTTTTTTTTAGGGAAACAACAACAGTTCAAGGGAGAACACTAGATTTGTTTATGGGTAAACTGATGACTCAAGAGTTTTCTTTAGGCTAGACAATAGGAACTGATCATTCCTGGATGGTGTTTCTTCCAGGGAGCTCACAATGCAATTAGGCTGCTTCAGTATCTTGGATATCAATCAAGGATTCATTACTAGAATTGGTCTGATAACTGCTGAGCTGGGTGTGTGCAGGCATAGGTTTATTAGCATCTGGAGCAGAGATTCCTATGATGCAGTGCTTCCCTGCTTTTCTGGTCCCAGAGTTTAGTGCAATTCTTGCCTTGGAATCTCTTTTCTCCATTCTGAATGGTAATGGAGATGCCTCCCTGTCCCATCTTTGATGAAGATTAGGCTGGGGGAGTTGCCTTAATCCTGTCACCCTTGTCAGGAGGAGTTTAGGTGCGTGTCCCACTGCCTTTTATTGCTTTCTGTAAGTCTTTTCTCTGATCTGTTGGTCCTACAAAATCCAGGAAATAGGCAACATGTCTTCCATGAACGATTTATGTATACACATCCACAGAACACATAGGTACATGGAACAGGGTGGAGCGTCGAGTCACCATCCATCCCCTGGTATGGACCAGCAGCAAATTATTACCCCAGGAACAATAAGGAAGGAAATTTTCATTCTCTGAACCACAGTTCCTTCCTTGCACTGCTCCCATAGTGCTGCAGCAACATGCTACGGTGGGTGGAGGACAGCACTTTTGCTGATGCAGGGTTCACGGTTCTAATGGAGGATTTGAATGAAGAGAGGTTCAGTTCCTTTGTGCTGGTACAGGGGCTGAAGAAAAGACTTTGAGGGACTAAAGAGTGCTTAATGGTGAGCATATGAATGTTCAGCACTGTTTTGCAGCTTCCTTGAATTCTCAGAAATCTTTTTTTCTTTGTACAGATATCTCCAAATGTGGGTGCCACACATGTCCTCATAGACTCTAGGACTGGAAGGGACCTCGAGAGGTCATCGAGTCCAGTCCCCTGCCCTCATGGCAGGACCAAATACTGCCTAGACCATCCCTGATAGATATTTATCTAACCTACTCTTAAATATCTCCAGCGATGGAGATTCCACAACTTCCCTAGGCAATCTATTCCAGTGTTTAACTACCCTGACAGTTAGGAACTTTTTCCTAATGTCCAACCTAAATCTCCCTTGCTGCAGTTTAAGCCCATTGCTTCTTGTTCTATCATTGGAGGCTAAGGTGAACAAGTTTTCTCCCTCCTCCTGATGCACCCTTTTAGATACCTGAAAACTGCTATCATGTCCCCTCTCAGTCTTCTCTTTTCCAAACTAAACAAACCCAATTCCTTCAGCCTTCCTTCATAGGTCATGTTCTCAAGACCTTTAATCATTCTTGTTGCTCTTCTCTGGACCCTCCGTTCTTCTGAGTTTAAAAGCTGATTTGATATTCCTTCCCTACCTATTTCAGCTGATCCATATTGAGAATAAGGAGTCTGACAGCTGTTAGTAGCAAGAATACAACTGGTAATCGGAGCTGATAACTGTCTTGCTGTCAGAAAAAAAAAACAACCCTGGTGCTCAAAAGTACCAGAAGAATGAGTTATTTGACTGACAGTGCGCAAAGCTATTCCTTGATCCTTCTTGGGTTTCTTCTGTTTTATTTATTTGTCAGAGTTGTAAGGAGGGGAGAAGTGAGGAAATAAGGAAAACAAAAATAATGCATGCATATTAACCTTATCTGGTGTTCATTGCATGCAAGATATGCAGTGTACTGCCACATTATGACTTCGTAAGCACATATCACCCATTGATTTTACTGACATTTGAACAGATTTGGAGGGAGGGGGGTATGTGTGCGTTTTAACTAAAATGACAAAAAGTTTGGGCCAAATCTTGTCCTCCAATGCATGGCTGTGCCATTTTCTTAACTGAAGTCCAATATTACATTTATGAAATCTCTCATTCATTCCTGGAATATGAAATTATCAGATCTACCAATTTAAGAAGTGACGACTCTTCCTAGCAATTTTCAATTTTTGACGAACTAACTTCTTAATTAGACATTGCCTTATGTGTTTTTTTTTTAAAATCCTGTCTTTGGAGCAGCAGGTCTAGAGGCCTAGAACGTCTATGGTAAAGTTTCTTGTGTTTAACTAGATTGATTTATGGATCATGTTTAGCCTTTTAAACTATTTATATTTCCACAACAGCTGGATTATCTCTTTTTTTTGTACCATAGCACAACATCATCTGTGGTCATTCAGACTTGCATCATGTGAGAAGATGATTCAGTAAATTGTAAATATTATTTTTGGCTCAGTTATCTTCAGCTTCCAATCTAGAGTAGATATGTGGATATTTCTGCATAATTTCCTGCTGAGTTTGACTATTAAAATTACATTATAAATCAACACTTGATTTTGCGTTTGAATCATTCCACTCATCTTTCACTGAGGACTGCACAAATGTATAAATTGAGGCTGCTGAGGTTTTTAGATTTAGCCAGCTGCTGAAGAAAGGTTAATAGGTTTGGTTGCCTGGGGATACTATTCCAGCTGAAGTCTGTCAGATGTCTAATCATGTGTCTCAGTGGAAGATATTGCCAGTGGCAGCTTTTGTGCAGGTTATACAGTTCTGAAAAGTATGAAAATTAAAGGAGCATCCTGTCGCCAAATAAATGATTTATACCTGTGATTCCTCTTTTTAATACAATTAATCCAAATGAATTTTTGACCTTTTTTCCTCAGTTTTAAGTATGGATCTCATTTCGTAAGGTGACTGTCCTGCAATCCTGAGTTAGGTAACTTTTTAGTGCAGACCTAGCCATGTTTCACTCATATGTTCATTACTGAGAAATTTTAAAATGTTTACTTTTAGATATTTGACAGCTAAATATAAAGAGATTTTTCTGCAAAATGTACCAGCCAAGTGCCTGCCTACCTGAAAACCACTACAGCGTTAGCTATAAAAACCTGCTTTGTTTAAGTTCAGGAATGCGAAATAACTCTTCAGCTGAGCACCGTTTTCTAGGGGTTCTTTAGTTTTGTTTGCTTTTTTGTGCATGCATCACAGAAAAATACATCATTTTCTTAATAAAATTTCAGTAAATTATCCCCCTTTGAGTATGTGACTGCTGCTGTCTTGGCTAACACACGCGGGATTGAAGTAGGCACCTACAGCTTGAACTGAAGAGTCAAGCTTTCCAGCTGAAAGCTGCAACAGACTTACAACCTCTGTGGATGGGGCACATAGAGGGATATGTATCCCATACTAACCAACTGGCCACACTGAAGTGCTACAGCGGCACAGCTACACCAATATAACCGCACCACTGTAGCACGTCTGGTGAAGTTGCTCTCTGCCGACAGGACAGCGCTCTCCCGTTGGCATAATAAAACCACCTCCCTGAGAGGTGGCAACTATGTCGGTGGAAGAAGTTCTCTCACCAACATAGCGCTGTCCACACCAGCACTTAGGTTAGTGTAACTTACACCACTCGAGGGGATAGGGGAGGCTTATTCACACCCTTGAGCAACATAAATTATACTGACGTAACCTGTAGCGTAGACGAGCCCTAAGAATCAGGATTAGAATTCAGGTCTCTTAACAAACAAGTCCCATGCCTATTATCGCTCTCCACGTCTATTTCACATTCCTAGGTTAATAGCCAGACATGAAACTGCAGAAGAATAGAAAGCAGTTTGCTATTATTCTGAAATAGTCCTGTATTAAAAACACTTACTATAATGTTGCCATAAAAGGACTGATTAATGTAAAGCTGTTTGGGGGTTGTAACTACAAAAGTCTGTGTTCTACACTGCTTTTCGGATGCCCATATTGTTTAGATGATATCTCAAGGGAACTTGCTGTTTATGAGGTGATAACCATATCCTAGGCTATATAACTTCCAGGTTTATTAACCGAGGACTCAGCTACAACCAATTTAGCAGTAAGCACTCAAGTTATTATACTAAAATCTGCTCTTCTCACCTCCCAGTGTGTCATACCCTGTCTGATCCCCCACTTCAGCGATGCCTCTTTCATTTCCTTGCTATTCAGGAAAGTTAAGTAACCCAAATGATACGAGACATTTCTTTTTGTTTTCAATTCTATTTAAAAGCTCTCCTCTCTCTCTACCCATAATGGCATGAGAGTGTAAAATAATGTTATACAAAGGCTTTGTCTAAGTGGAGACTAGGCCCAATTTTTATCATTGGCGATCGGCAACCGACATAGCTGGATTGGTGCAAAACCCTAGCGTAGAAAAGGAAAGCTGCAATTTGCACTGAGAAAACTTACTCCTGCTTGAAACCAGGTTAAACTGCCTGCTGTTAAGAACAGAACTAGCGCTATGTAAAAAACTGCATAATGGAAGCCATTTGCAATGTACACAACCTTTTGGGGCCCTAGAAATTCTATGCACAATGGTGCATATTCTTGAATGCCATCTACTGGTACATTACCCATTGACTACCTACTTGCATACATACAGCCGTGTCTTTGGTAAAGAACTCTTGAAACAGATGCAGTTACATTAGTCACTGGCCTCCAGTTGTTGAAACTGAGCTTGATCATCAGTATTGACAAGACTTAAATCCAAATGAGCAGTATATCCGTTCTTCCAAAAATAAGTATTCTCCATCAGCTGTGTTACCATGAAACGGAAGAGATGTCAGGGACCGCGTAAATTGGATGAGCCATGGCCAAACTGATTGGCAGGAAAGACGGTCACTGGGTCACATCTCTGAGCAGCTCTGCTGCTTTCCCCTATTTCCACTTCCTGCTTCAACCATAAAAAAAGAGCAAAATACACAAGGAAGAAAAGGGAAACAGAACAACTGGGTGACGTGAGCCAATAAAATGGGCAAAAATTAAGGAGAGATGGCAGCCGCTCTGTTGGGACACAGTGCAAGTAATTTCCAGGAGGGGACAATCTGTCAGCTAACAAGGTATCTGCAAAAAGAAATCTGGAGGCTACTGAGCTATGGGGCTCTAAAGCACCAGGACCTCAGTGAGCAGCCCCACAGCAGTCGGAGAGGTGTTTTCACTGTGTTCTCAATGAATGCCCATGCAGGTAAGATCAATTATAGCTTCCCATCTCAAATTTTGATCTAGGGACATCACAAAGACAAGGAGATTCAGAGTTCATTCTCAAGCTTGGTCTCTGTGCCATTTAATTAAATCTAATATACTGCCAGATAATTGAGCCATCAACATCATGAGCCCGATCCTGTACTAGTGTAAATGGGTTTAGCTTCATTAGCGTGCTTGAAGCTGTACTGATTTACACCAGCTGGATATCTGACCTATGAAGTTCAACTCAATCTTTGATGTTTTCACAGAATGGCCGCCCTCTTTCTGCTGATTCCATAGATCTGAGGAAAGACCCTGACAAGGCATGGAAATGAGATCTAGCATCTCCGCCAGAAGCTGGGAATGGGCAACAGGGGATGGATCACTTGATGATTACCTGTTCTGTTCATTCCCTCTGGGGCACCTGGCATTGGCCACTGTCAGAAGACAGGATACTGTGCTAGATGGATGGACCTGTGGTCTGACCCAGTATGGCCATTCTTACTTTCTTCTGTTCTTAGCATCAGAGAAAAAAGACTGAGGACTTTAGGTATTGTATTCCTTTGAGGATAATGTTTATATTTTTCCACCATAAAAAATATTGACAAAACTTCAGAAGTTTCATGAAACATGAGATTTTTAATCAGTTTCAGGAAATACTCTTCTTCATCCATCTGAGGTAACATGCATATCTATCATTCATCCAGGAAGTATATTTCTAAGCCTATATTATGCCATCCTTACTCATGTTAACATGTTCCTTACTCCTTAAGTAATTCCACTGAAATCAGTTCGCCCATATGCTTGAAAGTGGCAGAATCTGACCCTATATTACAGTGTTTCTCAAACTGGGGTCACTGCTTGTTAGGGAAAGCCCCTGGCGGGCCAGGCCGGTTTGTTTACCTGCCCTGTGCACAAGTATGGCTGATCGCGGCTTCCACTGGCCACAGTCTGCTGCTGCAGGCCAATGGGAGCTGCTGGAAGCAGTGGCCAATACATCCTTTGGCCCACGCTGCTTCCAGCAGCTCCCATTGGCCTGCAGCAGCAAACTGTGGCCAGTGGAAGCCGAGATCAGCCAGACCTGTGCACAGGGCAGGGAAACAAACCGGCCCAGCCCAGCCTCCCTGGGGATATCCCTACACAAGCAGCAACCCCAGTTTGAGAAACACTGCTATATTGGATTGTACTTTCAAGTTCCATTGCTCTCAAATACATTAATTTGAAATCATACGTAACAATAACTCTACAGATTAGAGATGATGGGATAGATCCTAAACTGCTGGAAATCAGTGAAATTGGCATTGCAACCCAGATTATGCCTTTTCAGGATCTGGCCTGAAAAGTCTTTTACAATACAACCTTCTGCCAAGGCAGAATCGTTCCCTGTCCTATGGACAAAATTTGGTGGTAAAACCACTATATTTCTCTTGTATGGCAGTGCTGAATTCTTATGGAAAATTGGATATTTTAGGGAAGCATGTGATTTGTAAAAAAGCAAGGTCTTTTTAATATAAAATATTGGTTAAATATTCAAATGAATAACACACTACATTAGAGGACAGGATGGGAGGGACCACTCACTCAACAAAGGAGCAAGTCAATATAGAACTGGAATATCAGGGTTGGAAGGGATCTCAGGAGGTCATCTAGTCCAACTCCCTGCTCAAAGCAGGACCAATCTCCAACTAAAGCATCCCAGCCAGGGCTTTGTCAAGCCTGACCTTAAAAACCTCTAAGGAAGGAGATTCCACAACCTCCCTAGGTAACCCATTCCAGTGCTTTACCACCCTCCTAGTGAAAAAGTTTTTCCTAATATCCAAACTAAACCTTCCCCACTCCAACTTGAGACCATTACTCCTGGTTCTGTCATCTGCTACCACTCAGAACAGCCTAGCTCCATCCTCTTTGGAACCCCCTTTCAGATAGCTGAAAGCAGCTATCAAATCCCCTCTCATTCTTCTCTTTTGAAGACTAAACAATCCCAGTTCCCTCAGCCTCTCCTCATAAGTCATGTGTTCCAGCCCCCTAATCATTTTTGTTGCCCTCTGCTGGGTTCTCTCCAATTTGTCCACATCATTCTTGTAGTGTGGGAACCAAAACTGGACACAGTACTCCAGGTGAGGCCTCACCAATGTAAAATACAGGGGAATGATCACGTCCCTCAATCTGCTGGCAATGCCCCTACTTATACAGCCCAAAATGCTGTTAGCCTTCTCAGCAACAAGGGCACATTGTTGACTCGTATCCAGCTTCTTGTCCACTGTAACCCCAGGTCCTTTTCTGCAGAACTGCTGCCTAGCCACTCAGTCCCCAGTCTGTAGCAGTGCATGGGATTCTTCCATCCAAAGTGTAGGACTCTGCACTTGTCCTTGTTGAACCTCATCAGATTTCTTTTGGCCCAATCCTCTAATTTGTCTAGGTCCCTATGTATCTTATCCCTACCCTCCAGCATATCTACCACTCCTCCCAGTTTAGTGTCATTTGCAAACTTGCTGAGGGTGCAGTCCATGCCATCCTCCAAATCATTAA